>NC_136065.1:307567326-308977657 GCF_964261635.1 Lissotriton helveticus | reverse complement strand
GAGTGAGAGTGACTGCATGAGTGAGAGTGACTGCAGAGTGAGAGTGACTGCAGAGTGAGAGTGACTGCAGAGTGAGAGTGACTGCAGAGTGAGAGTGACTGCAGAGTGAGAGTGACTGCAGAGTGAGAGTGACTGCAGAGTGAGAGTGACTGCAGAGTGAGAGTGACTGCAGAGTGACTGCATCAGTGCACGCTTTTACCAGGCACACACCACCAGCCGTCAGTGCACGCTTTCACCAGCCACACACACCACCAGCCGTCTGTGCACGCATTTACCAGGCACACACACCACCAGCCGTCTGTGCACCCTTTCACCAGGCACACACACCACCAGCCGTCTGTGCACCCTTTCACCAGGCAAACACACCACCAGCCATCAGTGCACAATTTCTACAGGCACACACACCACCAGTCATCAGTGCACACATCAATTGTTAATGCATCCACAATTAACTATTGTAGCAATAGCAGTATGGTGCACTTTACTTTTAAACATATTTATCTAAAGCGCAGCATGCCACCATTGCTACAATTCCAATCCAACCCACATAATTCCACTACACACCACATGCATACACTCAATAACACATGGCTAAAAGACATTGGCATTTACAATGCCATTAGCTCTAACTCAAATAAATCCGAGACCTATTGCATTTCCAATGCTTGTTTCAAGTGCTGTGTCTACTTCTTGTCCAAATAATTGGTTTTGATTAAATGGTTGATTTAAAATGGTGGTTTGTACTTCCTGTTTAAACCCTGAAAAGCGTAGCCACGCATGTCTTCGAAGTACGACACTAGTATTTACAGCTCTAGAGGCAGCATCTGCTACATCTAGTGCGCACTTGATTGAGGCATTAGAAATAAGCTTGCCTTCTTGTATAAGATCATTTGCCTGTGTTTTATATTGGTCAGGTAGATGTTCTAGTAGTTTCTCTAACTGATCATAATGAGCCCTATCATATCGGGAAAGGAGGGCTTGTGTATTAGCTATACACCATATGTTGGTAGCTTGTGCAGCTATTCTTTTGCCTGAGGCATCTATGACCTTGGATTCTTTGTCTGGTGGGGTGCCTCGCCGGAAGTTTGTGAGTTTGCTCTCTTCCTAGCATTTGACACAACTAGTGAATCTAATGGTAGTTGTCCTTTAATGTAGGTTGGATCTGCAGGTGCAGGCCTATATTTTTTCTCAATTCTAGGGTTCAAAATCCTAGTACGTACAGGATCTTTAAATATTTCTGGAGCATGTTTAATGACCCCTTTGATCATAGGAAGAATTTGAACAGATCTTTGAGATTGTTCAAATGTGTCTAATAGAAAATCTTCCTCTGCCTCATCAGAATTCATAGTGACCCCATGGTAAATGGCAGCTCTGTTCAATAGGTGCCCGAAACCAATGTTATCCTCGGTGGGGGAAGGTTTTGATGGGTATGACTGTGGGTCGGGAATATCTGGTGTATCCTATGGGTTTGGGTACTCCCAGTCTGTATCATCTATAGGGAATGGGAAAGACTCCTTAGTGTCTATCCCTCTTCCTAAACTATATTCATCATCATTTTGAGGTGAGTGTGAGGAAAATGTGAAGGAGACATCTGTGGTGAATTGTTAGGAGGAACAGGAGATGAAGGAGAAGGAAGTATAGGTGAAGAAGGATGCATAGGGGATGTGGCAGAGTCCTTCTTCTTGGCAGGAACCACAGGTGTGGGTGTTTCATCTGCCTTCCTTTTCTTGTGTGGTGTAGTGGACACATGACCTGTTTTTGGGTCAATGTAGATCTTCTTTTGCAGAGGATCTGGCAGAAAAAGTTATTCTTCTTGTGGAACCTTTGTCGGCGCCGATTTTTTCGGTACCGGACGAGGTTGCTGTTTGTCTTTAGCCTTAGGAGTTGTTACAGTGTCCTTTGGCGTAGTTTTCGGCACCGAAGGTGTTGTTTTCGGTGTCGTAGGCTGTTTCGAGAGCTTTGACACATCGGAATCAGGCCTTGTCGGTTTCGGCACCGAAGACGGTGTCTTCGGAGTGGAAGCTGGTCTCGTCGGCTTCGAGGCGTCGGACGCTGGCTTCGTACCCTTGTCTTTAGAAGTCGACGGTTTCGGAGCTGAGACTTCTTTCGGTTTCGGTGTCGAATGAGCTGGTGGGATTGGCACGTGCGGCTTGCTCGGTACTGAGCTACCGGAAGGCTTAGTTATTTTCTTCGGCACCGGGCTCAATGGCGGGGCTGTCGAAGTGGTTTTTCGGTCGCGACTGGGCCCCGGAGGCGGAGTGTTGACCTTTGCCTTAGGTCTGGGTGCTGTGTGTGGTGCAGGGGCAGTAGTACTCACGCACTGACCCGATGGTATGGAGTCATCTGCCTCGGATACGATTTGGAGATCATCGGAATCTTATTCAGGTACGAGCGGAACCTCCTCGTCGAAGATGTCCACCGGTTCCGGAGCTCTGCATGTCGTGTCGACGGGCCCTCCGATCTCTGATGGTTTTCTTGGATCGAAAGGACGCGCAGGCTGTACAGATGGATTCGTCGTGTTCTGGCGATAAGCAGAGATTGCAGAGCTTGTGATGGTCACTGCGTGGAAACTTTGCTCCACACATCTCTTGAATGGCGTCCTTTCAATGAGGTGTAGGCCTCACGGCGTGGATAGGCCCAACGGCCCGCGTCGACGACCGGAATCGAGCTGATGGAGTCGAGACGATGTTAGTCGGTATCGAAATTAGTTTGGAGAGTTTTGGGAAGTTTTTTTGCGCTTCGAAGTGCTGGGAAAGTATATTTCTAGCCGGAGCGGAAAACTTTCATCGGAACCCAGTGGCGGAAAAAAACAATCTAAGGATGGAGACCATGCCCATGCGCACTATCGTCCAAGGGAGGAGTCACCTATCTCGTGATTACAAAGACTTCTTACAAGATGACAACAACATGCAATCATCCGAGCCCAACACCAGGTGGCGATCTAATGCTAAGTGTACAATCTGCAGCTCATATGCCTCGAACAATAAGTTACCTGTAACTGTAGTTCTCCAGGAATGGTATCTTTCAAAAATTCACATGCTTGAATCATTCCCAGTCGGCGATGTGGGAGTCCCATAGGACTCCCACTTTGACGATGGGAAATGATTCAAGCATGTGAATCAATGAAAGATCAAATTCTGGAGTAAAAGAGTCTGCTCCACTGCTGGATTTTCAGTTACACTGCACACAAGCATAAGCATGTGAAGTTGGCCATGTCTTGTACAAATCTGCCTTCAACAATAAAGGAAATGCTTTGCTTAGGGATTTTAAAGCATAAATCTTTCAGGAAAAAGATCAAGAGCATATAAGCATTGTGCTCAAACATATGTACAAGTAATCCGCTATTTTTAAAGCAAAATTGTAAAATCCCCTAACAGAAGAAAAGGGCTGCCTGCGAGCAATCAATTAAGTTAAAGATATGACTGAAAGCAGTAGTAAGGCAGCATTTATTACTCCCAACATTATAAGGTCAAATTACAAAACAACTTTTGACTCCCCTTAAAGTTATGCTCAAAACAGTTATCTGTATTTACGCTGCAGATTATGTGTTCTCACAAGACGAGCAACAGTCTCAGACAGTGTATCTGTTCAAACAAGTGGTTATGTTTTTTAGAACAATCATATCAATCTTGAGCATGTAAAAGGTGTTCGATTTTGAACTCTACTGGCCTAGAAGTCCTTCAAACCCGTATGAATGGCTCAAACTGCAGACTACACCAGCTCTTTATACTGACTACCAGTATCTGCTCCTAAATGTCCCTCAATTACACATTGTTCATCTATTTCTGCCGTCCATTCTGCTCACCCATGCTCACTTCTCCTGATGAACACCTGCAGTCATCAGTTCTTGTGTCAAACTGCTAACCATTCTGTTTTCAGCTAACTACCCACCATTGCTCTCTCATTAAAGAATGACCTCAAATGGCAGCATTTTACCAGTGTCAGTTGCTGAAATTGTTCGCAAGCGCTCACTCCTCACATTACCTGTGTGTGCCCAAAACCTGAACCAGAGCTGCTAGTGCATATTAAATTACAATATAAATTATTTATTGGCATCACCGCTAAAGTGACAACCAGTGGTTAACTGATTTCTTTCCATTAACAAAAGCTTACCCATATTTCTCTCTGATGCTAGTACTCCCTCATTTTCTTGAGCATATCCTTCGCTTTTCCCTGATCCACCTTCTCTTTCTATATTATCCCCTGTCGATCCATTTAGTTTAGTATTCATTAGCACTATTTTTCATCATCTTCCTCAGTTTCTCCTCCCTTTCTTTCCATCATGTGCATTCTTGTTTACTCTTTTTCCCCTCATCGTCTCTACTACTCTTCCACCAGACCCCACTTTCCTAACCTTCTGTCTGGTGCAATAGTAGCTCCATGTTCTGATTCCTACTGTGGTCTTGCTCATACCTGGTGCAGGGTTACCTGTGCTGCTTTTTAAAAAGTTAGAGCAATGACCAGTCTGAAGGGTAAGGTGACTTGGCATCAGAGGCCCCTGTCACAGTCTCCTGCACAACTATCCCATATGGACGAATTACTTACCTTCGGTAACGATGTACCTGGTAGACACACAGTCTTGCCGCAGATTCCTTAACTTCGAATATCCCCAGGTGTCAGACTGAATCGGGAAAACTTTCCGCAGCAGCGCCACAACGCGGAGCCACCACCAAAAACTGTGAGAATATGAGAACAGTGTGCAAAATTTCAAGAAAATTAGAATCACAAAGGACAGTGCCAGGCAATGTATCCTGCAAACCAGTAGAAGGATGAGCAGAGCCCCGCTCTGAGAAGCACCCCCAGAAATGTGAAGGCCAAACCACCTGTGTAGGTAGAGGAAGATGTGAAAAAGCAGCATAGCGGACGACAGAAGCCTGCAACTATAATGTATAATTGTTAAGGACCACAAAGCCAGAACATAGGATCAAGGACAATTTCACCATAAGACGTCACCAGAAGAGACATCGCAACCCCAATAAAAGCCGATAGAATGTGGCAGAGCCAATAGACTTGAACCAATGGGTCGCAGGGGTGGTAAGAGACCCCAAGGCGACAGAGAGAGGAAAAGCAGAGGGCGGGAAAAAACCTGAATAGATCCCACACCGTACAATCCAGGTACGGGATTGGAAAGGACACATAACATGAGCATACCGCTAAATCACGGGAACAAGCGTAGTAGAACAAGGAAAACAGAATGAACACTGTCAGAGTGAAGTGAAAAAGTCCCCCTGTAGAAAGGCAAGCCACCCGGAGGGAGGCGAATACAGAAACCCCCACCTGAAAAGGTCCTCGCAGAACGGGGAGGACGGGCGGGCACTAAGGCATCTGCCGCTAGACTGTGTCTCTACCAGATACATCGTTACAGAAGGTAAGTAACTCGCCCATCTGATAGACATCTAGCCGCAGATGCCGTAACTTAGAATAGATACCAAAGCCCTACCCATAGCGGAGGCGGGTCTGCGACTGAACCCCATAAAGTTCCAGAGGGAACGTAGCCGTCAACAAGGTGACGAAACACAGTGGGGACCACAAGCCAATGCAGCCACACCAGACCATGAAGCTCAAAAAAGCACAGAAAACCTGGGGAGGCAAAGGCACCACAAGCCGTCCAAGATCAGCATGAAAAACCCCCGTATTTATACCGGGTGAGAGAAAGAAAACACATACTAGATATGTAGGTGTGGAAGGGAAAGTGCAGGACTTCGCTACAAGTGGAACTGCACCTAGGGTCTGATAGATACGCAGGATCCGGCGTGCCGACTATAAGGAAGACACAGAGAGATGGCAACTTGTATGACAGAGTTAGCGCAAGATGCACAACATTGGCAAGAAGCACTGTTAAAACCCGCTCCCGCAAAAATATGTGTGACAGCAGAGGCAGGATGCCAACCCAGTTCCAGAGAATGCCAGTGGTACGAGAAACAGAAGACACAACAGTACATAGTCGGTCTTTCACAGATATGTGAAAGGGCCGACGGCAAGCAGCAAATGTGCCCAAAACAGGACTTACATTAAGAACGATAGTCAAGCGGAAGCCTGGAAGGTACATAAGCAGACCGTGTGGACATTAGAACCACACGAAGTATAGCAAAGACCCTCCTATAGAGTAACTGCGGGAGACGCAACAGCAAGAAGGCAACCAGCAAAATAGGGGACCAGGCAAGCCGGACACCTATATAAGAACTTGTAGCACAAGCAGACCGGGTCAAAGACCACGGACACCTCATGAAGAAACGTTGCCAACCAGATTCTACTGTGTAAGAGCACAGCAGAAACAAATAAGAAAAAAAAACGCTCAAAAATGAAGCGTAATACAACAATAGACTAGGGCGTGCGAAAAGTACCAACAGACATGCGGAAGCAGAACTGGACAGGACAATGTCCCGGTCCATAAGCAATATCCGCCCCTCGCCGGGGAGGAACAGCGGCCCCCTGCAAGACAGAGAAGGAGAAGGAGCTAGGCACGATAGTGGGAACAGTCGGGACCAACCTAGAAGTCCCGGACCCAAGAAGCGAGTATCCTGAAGAGAACACTCCCTTTGAGAGTATCAGAGAATGAACCCAAAGCAGTAGCGTGGAAAACACCTGTGCAGCAACAGCAGGGAATGAGGAAAAACTGCTCTTGGGAAAGTCGCCATAAGACGAGGCCATAAGACAATGCACAGCAGAGACGGACATATAATCTGCTACCTTGAAAGACAAGCCCAGTAAGGGCTGACAACAAACAGACCAGGGTGTATCCAAGTTTGCGCTAATAGTAATAAACATACTGCATAGCGGCGTTTGTCCTTTGCAAGGCAAGTACAGGGCGTCAGTCGTGAAAGAACAGCGCCCTATGTGAAGGGAGCAAGGGTCCTGAGAGACTGAGACCAGCAAAAGAAGAGCAGCTTTTATAGATCAGAAGATCACTGCAATGCTGAAAAAACATAAGGACCCCGTCAAGGCAGGCGAGGGAAAGGCTGCATGGCAAGGAACCCATGCCTAGGCCTAGAATCACTACAGACAACAGGAGCCAATTGGAACCGAAGTGCAAGAGAGGGGTGCTAACGGCAGAAAAAGAGAACAGCCTGACTCCTAGAAGGATGTCCGCAAGGAAGACTCCATAGGAGCGTACCAAGGCTAAGGCAGGTACCCAATAGCCCGCAAATACCCCAAATAGGGTAAGTCTCAAACCCTCTGAGGGGAGTCCTCTTGGGCAAAGCACACATTCAGAGGACTGAAAGGGAAGACCGAACCAGCCGTCCGGAAGGTATACGGAGATGGCTGAACCACCTCCTACACTAGCTGGATGCTACGCAGAGAACCGGGTCAAGTTTGAAATCAAACCAACAAGGCAACATCGCCTACGCAGAATAAAAGGATACCCATAAGGCAAAAAGACGTGCCGCAAGAGTCACGGTTGCCCAGACATGAGGCGAGAGACCGCTGAATCTGTGTGGCTATCAGAAAGGTCCACGCCATTGAAAGGCAGAGCCCTAAGAGCATCCCGAACATTGTCCGGCAAATGACTGTCGAGCAGCCAAGCATGGTGGCGCAAAGCCACACACCGAGCAAGAGCTCGACCCACCCAGTCAGTGGCGTCAAGGAAAGAGTGGAGGGAAAATTGCGCCATTCCCCTGCCATCATGCAGAAGGTGGATCAATTACAAACGCTGGTCTTCTGGAATTGAAGGAAGAAGGTTCTCGACCAAGTCCCAAAGGGTAGAGGATGCGCGTGCAAACACGCAAGCCGTATTCAATGTGCAGATGCCAGCATTGGCAGAGGCGAAAAGCTGGCGACAACATGTGTCCAACCACCTAGACTCCCTGGAGGGAGGTAACAGTGGCAAGGCAGAGGAAGACTAAGTCAAAGTCCGCCTGAACAACTAGGCCCTGAGCTATAGGGTGAAGAGATAGACGGATCATCCGGGGCAGGACGGTGTCGACGAGCTATGGCCCGATCAACAGGATCACCAGAGGAAGGCCTCGCCCATGTGCCCAGCATGATGTCAAACAAAGATGCCCCAAGGGGTAGCAAAGGCTCCACCTCAACTGGCTCCATGTGGAGAAGATCCAACAAAGGATCAGAAGGCAGAAACACCACAGGGGGTTGAAAACGAAGAATAGCTGCTGCCCTGTGAATAGCCCGTGCATAAGCAGCACTAGCCTCGGTTACCATCAGGGGAGGTGACAATAAACCATCAGTAGGAGACGGTTGGAGACTGACCCGTCCACTAGACAGCAAAAGTAGAGGAGCCGGAGGCTGATCCGAAGGCCACGCCACACATGGTACCTGCACCATGGATCGAAATGGCCTCAGATCAGGGGAGCCCAGAGGAGTGTCAAACTCTGCATAAGAGGAGGCATAGGTGCCGACTGACACCATGTGGGAGTCGCCCCGACGTCCGAGGAGTCCGGTTGGACACCAAACTTATGTAATAGAGGAGGTGTGGATGTCGGCACCGGCGTCGACCGGCAAAGAGTTTAAGTCATCCGGACGTCGACAACCTCCAAAAGGGACTCTGCCTGGGCACCGTCCGACGTCGACCCCACTGCAACATGTGGGGAACAGGGCGTCAAGTCCGGCGCCGCCTCCGTCAGCGCAGGAAGTCGCTCAGCTGAAGCACCAAATGACTTGGGTGTTGGTAAAAAGTCCATCAGCCCTGTCAACCCAGAGCAACAAACAATTTTCACTACGCAATAATCAAAATGAATGGCTTGATTAATGTTCAATTATGTTTTGGTATTTATATGCACCTCTGTTTTAAACATCATACAATTTCACAAAACCTAAATTTGTGAAGGCTTAAGGGGTGAGCCTTTGTTACAAATAGTTCTAACCCATGAGTTAAAATATAGGGAAGGGAAATTGCCTCAGGGAGGTAAATGAAAAATGGCTTACACGCGTCAGATTTTATTAGACCTTTGAAGGGAAATTTGAGATGTGCACAAATCCCCATTTCACCCTCACTCAGACATCTATTTTTCTTATTAGTTTCCCCATCACACAACTTACTACTTTGGAATGGATCCAACACAATCATCCTTTGCCTGTCTGCACAGTTTACGTTCTACTTCAAAGTGTCCCTCTTCAAAAATTCCTACACTGGAGCCTTCCATATGTTCACTAAGAAGAAGTACGCACTTGCCTTTAAATGTAGTTCTCCACCATGTTTCATTCAGTGGCTATGTTTCAATATTATATAAGATCAGGCTGAGAATCTTTCAAAATTGTTTTCTCTGTGTTTGCCATTGGCATTCAACTGCATCATCAGAACAACTTTATTCATGCAGCCACCCTCCTGAAGTTCATGTCTACTAGCCAGCTAATAACCCAGCTACTCTATCTCAACACCTAGATGGACATTTAGATCTCAACATATGGACTTTTAACAATGCAAATTGATCTATTCAAGGTTGATGGAAGACCAGCATGTGAGTTTATGAAAAATGCCATATATTGGAGATCAGAATGTGTACACCTGCAGATAATTATTTCTGCCATAGCATTCAAACTTTCAGAGAAGCACAAGCATATCTGCATATATTATGGAGCAGCATTTGGTAATTAAAATACTTTGGAATATTGGGATGAATCGACTTCATATTCTATGAGTTGAAAGATCTAGTTGCTAATCAAGTGTATCGAAATGTGCATCAGTAACTGTATCCTGAATGTGTGGACGTTCCTCTACATTGTTCTTCTGAAGAGTTTATGTTGATATACTTACCAGCATGCTCACTGTGGTTGTTGTCTTCTCTCTTGTAGCCTTTAGGGCAATTATTTAGCAACTCTTTTTTCTCTGTTCACATCCCTCTGGGACCCCTTGTTACCATACTTGGTTGCTTTTACTGTTCCCATAAGCACAACAAGCTAGTTTGGAAGACGAGAGGCCTTTAGTCTGTTCAAGAATTGGTTAGGCACTCTTCATGTTAATTTTAGGGAAAATATTGGTTGACTCAAAGGTGTGAGAGAACCTTTCAGAGGAGCTTAACAGTAACAATCTGTTTTGTCCATTTTGCCAATGAACTTGGCACCACAAATGCCACCTTCCCAGAGAGGTTCTTTCAGATCACTGGAATGTAATGGTTTTATACACCAGTTCCGTTGGTCTGTTCAACACCACAAGGTGGTGCGATCTGCTGAATTGGAGTATGTGTGTATTTATAATGCTGATATTCAACGGTCAGAAGAGCCTAACACTGGGGTATATTAAACCTCTGAGAGAGCCAGTGGTGAAGTACTCTGTCATTTGCTAACCATTTACAGTACAGCTATACATACTTTCCCTTGAAGATCTGGTTGCACCGTAAACAGACAGTGACTTGCCCTTGTCGGTGGTGAACTGTGCACAGTATACTAACCTGTAATAATCTTCCTGACTTGGTAGATGACCCCCATGCATCTGGTGGTGACCATGTAGCCATTGCTGTTCCATGGCTAGCCTTTGCAGTTCTGCAGACTGTGCATGCATCGCCTGTAGCTGATGGGCTGCAGACATGGGTGGGAGTCCTCCTTGAAGGTCTCTGGGATATGGGGTACCTATGCACACAAATAAATCATTCAAATCAGTTCAGGAAGATAGGACATCGTAATGGTAACATTTATAAAGCCAATGCCTTTATTCTAATACACGTAAATGATTAATCAACACATTCTGATCAAACCCAGGATAGGCTAATGAGTAAGTGGTAACCAAAGATCATATTGATAAGTAACGCGTTAACTAGCGGCTGAAAGAAATTAATAGTTTTCACCCCTTCCACGTCATTGCTATCATTCTTTATGGTGCATGCATCTAGGCCATAAAATACTTCATAGTTAACTCACCAAACACAGGGTGTCTAAGCATTTCATGCTCGTGAGGTGCCTGACTTAGCAATGGGTTGGGAATGGCACCTGGGGGGTAAGGAAATCGTGCCAGGTGGGGACCAGCTCCAAGCTGATCCAAAGGATGCATGGGTCCAGCTGAACCTAGGAAGAAAAGCAATTTGTTAACAATGGCATGTGGAAAGTCTATACAACATCCGTTAGACAGAAATAAGAAATGCTAAAAAGGTCGCTTGTCAAAAAGCAACAAATACAAGCGCAAATGTTCTAAAGCCGAAAAAAAACCTTTCCCATCTGAAAACGCAGATTGGGGTCTTAGTTTCTGCAGGTGCATCCAGAACAGCAATACACTTGTTTAAAAAATCATGCTGTGTTACACTCCCCAGCTTGACAAATCAGGCAGAGAAAGTGTTCAAATCATGCCCAAGACACACATTTACTCTAACTCGATTTGATCAAGACCGAGTTTGAGCAGTTATGTGAATGTTGTTGACAGCAAACATTGGGCCTCGTTATTGTTTGGGCCATTCAGAGTGCACGCCATCTTTTGAGCTCTCATCTTTGATTCATGAAATAAGCACTGACTGTGGAACCAAATAGTCAAAAGAAGCCTGCCCTGCTAGCCTATAAACTATGAATACCTACACAGGGTTGTCTTGTTGGATTGAGGAGATGCCCTTTTTCCATCCCCTGCTGACAGCTAACTTTATACCTCTTCAAAGCAGTACTTATGTCTACCTCAATTTGTGTCCATAATAACTGTGTGCGAACCACACTATTTTAGAAAGGTAAGCTCAAGTGCATGTTCCAATCTAACAGGCTGAGAAATCAATTGCCAGGGTTCTTGGAATAAGACCGTAAAACATGCGGCAAAGCAGTACCTAAAAAGTAGAAGATTAACTTTTTCGAACGAAAACATTACATTCACAAAGGATTCAGAATACTCCCCAATTAAACAAGGTTTACACTTGTACTGTGATACCACTTTTGGAAATGTTATAAAAACAACTTCCATGCTATGGCACTGCTCCGTAGTCTTGAAAAACTAAACAATTCAAGTTCCCTCAATGCAAGAGCATACTATAAAAAATTACTTTTTTCAACTTCCGACTCGTTCCAGGTAGCTTTCTAGTCTGGGGCAGTGCTCAGAGTGTGGTACGTCAAAGAGAACAAGGACAGGAAACACAATGATCTGTCATTTAAATGAGGATTTACTTTCCAGGTGGGGCGACACTTTTCTTCTCAAATCGACAGCATCTTGGATTTTACACTGCATCAAGCCACACCATCAAAATGCAGGTTAACATGTAAGCCCCAGTACCAATTAAATGACTGGCAACATAGCATGCACACTCCACATTTAAAGTGATCGCACCTGTCTTCATAAACAATGGTTAAGACATGACTCTATGCAAAAGCAAGCCAAGATGTTGTAAAAATTAGAAGAGCACTCAAGGCGCTTTTGGCTGTGGTCCACAACTGAAACCAAGAAAATGAAATGTAAGGGGCTGAAAACTTAGGACATTCGACCACTTTTTACAGTCCTTCACATACAACGTTTTAGTCCTGCATATTTGACTATGTCCTCCCAGTGACATTTTTTCATAAGACTAGCACACCGGACTCAATCCTACTTAACACACGTTTGCACACAGAAAGAACAATGGGATTTACTATACTTCACCTGAGTTTCAACATGCCCTAGTATTGTGCATAGAGCAGGATGCAGCAGCGACAATACCTCAGCACCTTTGGTATCAAGTTACTGTGGTTAGTTGGATGGATCCGCGGAATACCATGCATGTAGCTTTCCAGTGTGGCTCATAACCATTCCCATGCCAGTACAATCCCCTATTTAAATAAATGTATCTTTTTAGAGAGTCTTTAGGTATTCTGGTTTTCTCTAGATCTAAGGTTCAATGTTCATTTTCCTATCAAAGTTCGCCACAGCTAGAGAAAAAATGCCTCCTTTATCAGTCTCATATCTAGAGCTGCATAGTTTTTGCTTTTGCCTGCAGCTGTGGGCACATGGTCTAAGTTTGCAAGCCGCAAAGTTGCTCTGACAGCTTTGCTGCACTTTCTCTAACAAAATGTATATCTTTGATATATAGATTTAGCAAAGGCACCTATATAGTCCATAAGCTATATTCTAAAGGTCAGGAGGTAGGCTTCACTTGCAACCCCACCCAAGAAGTTACAGAGATGCAACCCAAATAAAACCGAGGTATGAGGCAGGTTGAGGGGGCGTGAAATCTTATGAAGAGAGGCTAGTAGCTAGAGGGTGACTAGGAGGCAGAAAAGAGGATTTCTCCCTCCATTGCACCTCTGCTCTAGGACAGTAAGCCTACAGAGGAGTCCACTGAACAGCGTGTGACTGCTGCCCAACTCCAAGAAATAGGAGACAAACCCTTCACATAGTAAGCAAGGAAAGCCAAGAGGGATTCTCATAATCTCCCACATTAGAGTCAGGATCTTTGCTGCAGCGCCAAAGCGCTGACAAGATGTCAGCAGAACCAGCAGAAATTAATCACTGTAAATATTCAGACCAGGGAGACCACAGGAACAGAAAACACCATAGGGTAATGCTGGATATAGTGGCAAAAGCATTTTTGAGGTGAAATGACGAGGCAACAGTTCATTCCTTCTACATACTCGAGAAGAGGGTTGAGTTACATGACCCAAAGTAACAGCTAGCAAGAGTCTGGGAACTCAAAGGAGACATCTCATATGCAGACACTGGTTTGGTACCTCAAAAAGGTGAAAAGGGGTGGTCACTAAGGTTGGCTGAGATGAATGTCAAACATCAAGGAGCACTTCAGGAGAAAGAATATTTCCCTCCAATTTAGAGGAATTTGTGGAGAGGTAAAGTGGCCACAGTACAGGCTATGAACATAACAGTTGCTCTTGCACCATCAATTGGCGAAATACAAGTTATATGCACCTATAAATGTTCAGGGATTGTAGTCATAAAAGAGGTCAATAGAGGGCTAACAAGGCACGCACAGGGTTGAGTCTCAGCAGTTGGCACAAATAAGCATGTGAGGATAAAGGACATACAGCAATCGTGGTCTGGCGCAAGCAGGCATCTCCTGTCAAAGGTAGATACATGACACAGAGTGACAGGCGATACCCTTTCGGACAAATAAACAGCGATACAAAGTATAAAAGGCACTTCAAAAAGCACCTTATTCCTCTGGACGCTGATACAGGACAAGAGGTGAGCAAATATTCCTTGGAAATCAAGAGAAAGAATAGGATGTACCCCCCAATACAAGGGGAATGTCCCCTCAATTGAGGAAAATCACTAATGGGCCCGGCTGGTATAAGAATCTCTAAAGAAGCAGTACAGGTTTTTAGGAAGCCCCTTAATACCAGTTTCCAGTCACCTGACCTAATTAAGAAGCCAAAACGATCTTAGGAAAAGAAAACCGAGCACAACTCTTTGGGTTCACTACAACCTGCAAAAATAGGATTATTTAAAAAAAATAAAAAAAACAGCTAAGATCCTCTGGGGAAACACTGCTGGAAGACCTCGCCGGAAACTTCAGCTGAAAGGCACTAAATGAAAACCTCTGTTAAAACCCTTGAGTGCAAGGACACTTGTAGAAAGGCCCGAAGACTCATGCAGAAAATGATAGAAGGCCCTAGAGGCACCTCAGAGCCAAAGGAGAGGTAAAAAAAGGTGCAGAGACATCACCTACCTGTAACAAAAAAAATCTGAGGAAATAGCAGGAATAGATGTAAATGATAAAGAAAACAAAAAGAAAAATACTAAAAAACCACCAAGCAATTCAATACATTTACTTGAAGACAGATAAAAGCAACTTTAGACAGTAAGGATTAGGGTTCTGGAAGGGTGTGGTTTGAACGCGGTAGATGGTGGAACCTGGACATTGTCTACCATGCATGTCCTAGGCTTTCTTTTTCAATCAATTTTATAGTTGGCACAAATTATCCTGTATTCATTAGGAAGGGGGGTTGGATGAATCAGCAGTGTAGATTTAAGTGTGCTCCTCGGGAATTAAATTCTGGTTTGTTTAGATGTGCATTAAGCTCAGAGTCTGCTAAATGATAACTGAAGCTTCCACTGTTATGTTCAGAAATGCAACCATAGACTAAGAAGAGTTTAGCAAGTGAAATTCTTTGGAAGCAAATTCTCTACCAAAGACAACTCTTGCTCTTCAGCTTTTCCTACAGCACTGAAATCAGAATTTAGTGCTCTAGGACTCTTTGGTGAGAGTTGATCCAGACCTTGGATTAAAGAAAGTCTTCCTGTTCAAACATCTCGCTTTCACACCCGTAGCAAATCTGAGAGCAGCTTTAAATTTCGGCCACTGAAATCTATTTAGCCTCACAAGTGCTTAGTTACTTATTTGAAAATGGAGACAGGACTGAACAGACAATTCTGCTTTACAATACACACAAACTTGCCAGGCTACCTTGAGAATGAAGGCTCATTTCAGCAGAGAGGAGTAGATTCACTAGTAAACCGCATGATTTAAGTAGATTCACAACTTGAAAGTACACCATTATTTGCTTTGGTTCCTCTAGAACTAATTAATAATTTCAAGAATAAATGAACAGAAGAATAAGTTACTTACCTTCGGTAACGCTTTTCTGGGAGCTGGAAATTCCTCACCTTCAAAATATTCCCCAGGCGTTATAACAGACCGGAAACGTTTCAGCAGTACCTGTGACGTAAGATGGAGCCTTGGGGCTTTACTCTGATGCCATTTTGCTCAGGAAATCACTTATGGGGCCTATATAGGCGCCACTCCAGCATGCTATCTGTTGCTTTTGAGACTGTCTGTGTCCCCAGACAGAGACTAAAAGCAAAACGGTGGACAGCATGCAGACTCCTAGACTTGGGACTGTATTAACAGATGGACTCCAACCACAGAAAGGAGAAGACTGGAAGGGGGTGGGTGTCAGGGGGTAAGAACCCGCAGCTAGATAAAATCTCTACCAGATAGCGCGTTACCAGAAATAAGTAACCTGTTCTTCTGCTAGAGACTTCTAGCTGCATATTCCTAACCTTTTAAATGAATACTAAAGCAATACTTTTTTGGAGGTTGGTCTGTGGAAGGGCTATTGGACGGAGCAGGCAAAATGCAGCTCTTGGCAAACCTGACTGTCCAGGCAATAATGCTTTGTGAAGGTGTGGAGGGATGCCCACATAGCCTGGTGACAAATGTCTAGGACATGGACTCCGCAAACCCAACGCAGTGATGGCAGCTTTGGCCCTAGTAGATTGAGAATGAAATCCTTACGGAGGCTGGTTCTTTGCCAATGCGTAGCAGATCTTGATGCAGCGCACGATCCAATAGGAGATTGTTCTCTTCTGCACTACCTTGCTTTTTTCCACGTAACTGCAACAAATGGACAGAATGATTCAAACATTCTCCCCCAGTCAGGACATCTGGGTTAAATCTATTGTTCTTTTGCCCACTACGCCACCCCAGTTTGGACCCAGCCATATGCAAATCAGCCTGTACCCTGTGCCTCATGGGAACAGTCCAGACCGAACTACCAAGCCAGGACCTCCCAGGACCGGAAATAAGCATCCTGGGACAGGTTTCGTGGTATGTTACCCCTAATCAGCTAGACTAGTTTGAATCCAGTGGCACAGTGAGCAGGGGACACAGGCCTGGGCATACCCGTCCCACTTTGGGCAAAAAGTGTAACTGCAACAAATGATGGACGGAATGCTGAATGATTCAAACATTCTCCCCCAGTCAAGAGATTTGCGTTAAATCAACCTTTCTTGCTTTTTTGGGCTCCAGCAAACCCCACAAAGAGCTGTTCGTACAGCCGATGATCTTTGGTATGATTTATGCTGAAGCTCAGCACTCGCTTTGGGTCCAAGTGATTAAGTCTCTCCTTCTCCTTAGAGACCCTGCCCTATTGCTGTGACAGGAGGACCTCCCAGAGGGGCAGCTTGATCGTAGGACACATCTTCATACCCAGGAGTTCTGGATACCATACTCTACATGTCCACCCCGGAGGCACTGGGACGACTTTTGCCTTGACCGTCCTGATCTTCTCGAGAACCCAGGCAGGAGTGGTATTGGAGGAAAGGCATACAAAAGTCCAGAGTTCCACTCGAGGCAGAAGGTGTCTCTGAGCGAGATGCCTTGGAAATTCCCACATACATACAGGAGCGAACATTGCATATTCTTGCTGTTGGGAAAAGGATCAAGCCAAGATCCTCCCATTCACAGAAGAGACCTTACACCACCTGCAGGTGTAGCTACCATTAGTGACCCGTTAGGCGTTGAAGGCTGAGCTTGTCCACCCTGGCCTTCAATGATGCTGCCAGGTGGTTCAACAGCAGGAAAATTCCTTGATGGAGTAGCCATTTTGGAAGCGCAAAACCTCCTGGCATAGGGTCTGTGACCTGCTATCCATAAGGAAACACAAGGAGATGATGGACGGAGTGCTGAAACTTTTCAGACACTCACCCCTAGTCACAGATCTGGGTTTGAATCAGTCATCGTTCTTTAGCTTACTTCACCACCCCAGCTCAGACCCAGCCATATGCAAATAAGTCTTGACCCTCTTCTTCATGGGAACAGTCCAGCCCGAACTACCAAGCCAGGTCTTCCCTGAACCGGAAACCAGCATCATGGGACTGGTTTCGGGGTAGCACACCTTATCAGCAAGGCTAGCTTGAATCCAGTGGCAAAGTGAGCAAGGAACCCACACCCGGTCAGACCAGCATCTAAAAGGACATTCATGGCCACATGATCAGGCAGGGAAGTCGGCATCACCATGCCCAATGTGGGTTGTGGTGCTTATAGCAGAGTTTGAATAGGAGTCTAAGGCAAAGTCAGAGCGGACGGTCCAGTTGGCGCCGAGGGCTAAGCTGCCGGCAGTATTCCAGGAGGAAGGCCTCTTCGCCTTTTGGGGTCAGAAGGCATGCCAGAGGGAATCAGCAGAGATCTCAAGAGCAGAAGCATGGCTCCAGGGAACTCTTTAATCAGATGCAGTGGCTTAAGGGGCCAGGTAACTCAGGTTGTATCGGAACCAGCTGAAGAATCGCCTAAAAAGTTGGCCAACTTCAGGAGTGAGCTCGAGAAGGGTGGCGCTGCTCCTGGTCAGACGAATGAGAGTGGTGCATGGGAGCAGATTTCTACTTCAACTCCTAGAGTTTTTTATGCATACCTGACGTCTTGGAGCGAGTGCTCCAAGACCGATCTTTGGAGCGGAACCGAGCACGAAGTTTGGATGTGTAGCGAAACTTGGAAAGGTTCTGTCGAAAAGTCTGCTTATGCTTGGAGACATAGAAATTTGTCTATCTTCACTGATGGACTACAGGTTCATCGAGATGCAGTCTCCGCAGGCCTTGGGGTTGTGGCTCAATGCCAGGCACACCTGATTGAAAGAGGGGGAGGGGGAGGTGAGGTTAATTTCCTTACATATTCTAATTAGGTTCAAATGGTCTTGTCTAAGGTTATCTGCATATTTAAACTCTGAAGTTTCTCATTTCTTTTTCGAAAATTCGAGCTACATTTCTCTGAGAGATGGGAGAAAGCTCCAGATCAATGTCTGGAGGAGCGGAAAGAAAGGCAAAGACGTCAGTGTGCAGCAGTGGCATCTATATAGGGCCCGCACGTGATTTCCGGAGCAAAATAGCATCAGTGAAGAGCAGCAAGATGCAACCATCCGGCTCGCAGAGGTACTGCTGAAAGGTTTTAAGATCCAGTCTGACGCCTGGAAACTATTCAAAAGGTGAGGAAGCTGCAGCTAGAAGTCTCCATCTGAAGGTAACCAACTCAGTTTACGCAGTCTACCAAGAATTTATTACACTTCAATAGGCAATTTGTGCTTCAGCAGCTTCCATCTGTTCTTAGCTCTGAATTGCTTGATGGATGAGCAGTACCATTATGCCCTTCCCATGCCATCCATGCCAAAACGTTCATCCAGTACAAGAGAAATCCTGGCTCAGAAATATTCCCTTCAAACACAACTTAGGAAGGTGCCAGTGAGATGAGCGTTTCCTACCTGATCAGCTTTTATCAGATAACAAAGTTCCTCCTCTCTTCGTCAAACAAATAAGCATTTGTTGCTTTTTTGGTATATTTATCCAAATCATATCTTGGAAGAGTTAAGACTAGTGGGAATCACTTAACTTGCTGTTACCAGCACATACACTGACTCATACGGGTGGGTGCTTTGATTAAGGATTTGGCTTCTGTTTCTGTTTAGCAGTACCAACAAGCCATAGCAATCACCGTGGCTGAGAAGTAGAATTCAGGCCCCCTCCAGGACTTGAATATGTGCTACACTCCAAATGCCATCAGGTGTCATGCCGTTTATCGTGGTATGTCTGCATATTATCCATGACGTCAGTAAGTGCTGTAATGAAACTGGATGGAAGAGGACACTGTTGCACTTGTTCTGGATGACTTCATACATTGGAAACTGAAGCATGTAAGCATGAACGCCAGCAGCTTTACGCCTACATGGAACTGAATATGTTGCCAACATAGACTGCACATTAATTATCACTATCACAAAGCCACAGATGTATTATGGTTTTAAAGAAAAAACAGTGAATGGAACAGCTATTTCATCAATGCAAATATAGAAACAATCTCCTTTGGGTAGATCCTGGAAAAAAGGCTGTATGTGGTTCTGAACTGCATCTCAGTATGGAAGCGGACTTCTAATCCTTGGAAACAACTATTGGGTGCACCTCAAAGATAGTCATTGACATTACATACGTAAGCAGTTTCTGGGGATTTTTCTGTATTGAAACATAAGATTTTCCCTTATCAAATTTGTTAACGATTTTCTCCCTTGATTTTGGTTTCTTTCAAGGAAGAAAACATTTTGGGGGAACACTTAAGATTATATGCTTGTTGGGCATGTACTCTGATTCTCAGACTTAATCTATGCCACAGCAATTTAATGGCTTAAGAATGGACAATATAATTGACAAGGCGTGCACGGGCCCTGGCTTTTTGTACAACCCACATCATGTGTGGAGGGCCTGGTCCAACTGAACATTAAGTGCAGCTGATCATGGGCGCTGCTGCTGAGTACAAAAGGAGCAGACAGCACATTGACCAGGTGACCTGATGTTCCACAACAATAACTACTCGATCCAGTTCATTGTTTGCTGGCAACAGACTACAGGGCTTATGAAGCTAACGCAACTGAACCTTCAAACACTCCCCCCCTCCCTTCATAGCATTTAAATTCATTTATTTACCAGGAAAGTGGACTGGAACACATGTCCCGTTTTCAGCCACGCCCGGCCAGGACTTAGAGTTACAGCAACAGTCTATTGAAAACACACAGTATCAGAAAACGTCTCCAACGTTGACAACTGTACAGAGATGTATTAACAGACAATGTTTGAAATTCCCTCCTCAAAACGTGCTTCATACATTAGCTAATCTGCCTCTACATTATTAAACAGATGACCAACTCCCGAAAGACCTGTGTTTCCTACTGAAAGGCAGGTACATGGGTACTGCGGACATTCATTCAATTTTGAGGCACGAACAAGTGCCTTAGCCTTCCTGTGCACATATAGACAAGGGTCAGAACCTATAATTCTGTGCCACTTGTATACATTTAGACAGGTAAATGGACGATGCTCCCAAGAGTTCTGTATACACTTAGAAGCGTGACAAATACCTAAAGCTTACTGAGTGCTTCCAAGACATGTACAGGACCTATTTTGTAATTTGTATCGATAAGCAAGCTATTGAAGACCTTTGAATATCTGCTTCTGTCAGGTGCAGCTGACCAGAACTTTGGCCCCCTAATTCTAAAGTTAATTTAGAATGGCGACCACTTCATCTGCTATGTGCTCTACACAGGTAGAAGCGTGACAGGTTATTGAGAAGTTTTGTTTAGTCATGTACATATAATAAATAGTTAGGTGACAGGCTAAGGGGCCATATGTTTCCTGCAGTGAGACAGAACAGGCTAAAGGATCATGTGTTTCCTTGTACAATCAAATGTGAATTCATGTACTACTCTGTTCTTGTGTAGTCACACAGGTCACAGTTTCTACGGCGCAGAACTGGATGGGCAGCAAGATCCAAGGCTAATCGTGCACTAGAACAGCAAATCCAATAGTAGCACGATACTCTCTCCATTTAAAAAATGCTCCCATTGAGTTACAGGACTAGACAAAAAGGCAGCGGCACACATCCCTTAGCTGTGCAAACAGTTCAATTATCTGAAGTTGCTGTCTAACGAAAGCTGGAAAATGAAAAGTAGCCACAATTGTGGAGGGAGGATTCGGAAGGGAACAAATGGTAAACGTACGGTAATTAGAAAAGGTGCAGATAATAATATGACCATTAGTGAACATGTAACTACTATTTTTACCGGTCCGGACTCTTCCCCTATACCTAACCAAAGGAAACAATACAGCAGAGAGACTTTGTGAAGACTGAAGATCCTGTTAGTCAAACAGACTATCACCTGAAGAGGTCAAGTGGTAAAATCCCTGCAACAGCACAGTTAATGTCTTCAAACTAGACATGTTTTTGGTGAGGAACAGCTGGAAGAAGGCACACGGGCCTGTGAATGTTACAAGGAACACTAAATATTAGACGTGCTCCAAGAAAGCAATGGAGGAGGTGGATTTTTTTTAACCAGTAATTCGCATTGTAAGTGACAGCCTAAAAAAAAGCTCATAAGCACTGTCCTCGAGATGGAGCTCGAGGGCCTTAACTCCTCTAGGAACTGTGGAGACCTCAGCTGCATAGGGGTAACACTGAGGGAATAACAATTAGAGAAAGAGCTAGGTTTAAATGAAAACATCAGAAAATGAATCAAGAATTAGGACACAGTACAACCTTGCTAGTGAATACATATGTACAGTTTAGAACCAGAAGTGATTTGGTCCTCACAGACACTGCTAGCAGAACAAATAGCACCGAAAATGGAAATTGTGCAAGAAAAAGCTAGATATGAATTGTGTATTAACAATAATGACAAGACAACACAAGTATCTCAATGAGTTCAAAATGTAAAGACCTTCATTGCACAGCTGGGTGACCTCTTCCAAAGGAAAGAATTATTTATCTGCAGGCATTAGTTACTTAATTGCAACACTGGTGCTTCATCGTAAGAATCCACACTTAATTAATAAACCTTGAACACCTTCACCTCCGAATAACTTTACTATTTCAAAGAGGCAAAGCTCAGGAAGAAGACTGGCACTTCACTATGAACCTTTAACAAGGTACCAGATCATATTATTCTGATGACCATTCATGTTCCTTTTTGTTTTGCGGCTTCTAGGGAGAAGGGAATGTTGTTCATGAATTAAGTGATGTTTCTTATAATGGCAAAAGCGTTAAAACGAACTGTTTCTTAATCATTGCATCTTCGATGATATTCAAAAACGTTGCTCACTGCCATTAACATTAGTGAATCAGACAAGTGCTGTATAAAGCAGACAGCCTAACAATAAACACCTTCTACCCAAGCAAGTTTTAAAGTGATGTTTGACCCATTTAAGCTATTCTTGTTCAGTAAATACTATGGGCAGGAAGAATCAAATGAACTAATATCCGAGTAGCTGCTCTGCGTTTCTGAGAAGAGCTCCTGCAGTTTCTTTTCACTGAATTAGGGATTATGAAGATACTCCTGAGGAGACTGTATTTGCTTTTTTTAGCATGTGATCAATCAAAACACTATCAACCTTGCTATGGACTGTTTTAATAGGGTTATCATGGTGCATAGTGGACCGTGAATAGCGAACAGTTCATTTTTATTATACATTTATTTTATTTATAGTCTTTGGTGACAATCTGCATATCACCCAGTGGAATTTCGACCATGCACGGAGGGAACAAGAGTAAGTACAAAAAAAAATAACATTGCAGGATAACAATTCAGTTAACTGATTGGATGAGGCTGTTGAACAAACTAGTATCCTTGCCAAGAGGATTAAAGGTGCTCCAGTCAACGGGATATGAAAAAAACAATATAATTAACTTTCTTTTGGATGAAGAGTTATTATTCGGTCTTGGGTGTCTGACCACATCTCTTCTTTTTTGAACTGTCAAGGAAATACCTTACATTCTTCTTCAGAACCCCTTCTGCTATAGAGGAAGAGTTTCAGAAAAATGTAGCCAGGGATATCATTTAGTTTGATTCTTTAAAGAAGAGGTATTTTTTAAAGTGAAGAGGTTACTGTCTATCGGGTTCTATTCCCCACTTTTTCTTATTTTTCCTTTAAAAACTTCATAGAAAGTCAAGTAACGCTGCAACCTTTCACAGAGGACATTTTTAAGTCTACTGGCTTATATTTCAATGAAAAAGTGAATGAACTTGGAGTAAAACAACTACTAGGAAGCATGTAAATAGCGGTTATTTTCAAAGAGTCATTTTACAAGTGAGATGATACGTATACGTATATGTTAAGGGTAATCAAGGATCCAAAACAAGAGCAGAACTACTGCGTTCATAATTTCAAAGAAGATTCTAATGACTAAAAAATCACTTACTCCTGCTCTTGTATACATATGTTCTATTTTTTTTTATTTATGAAAAAGGACGTAAATGCCAGATGAACAAACTGATGCACCCCCACTCAAATATCACGCCTAGAACATCTAAGTAAATACAGAAGTCAACACTGATGTGCAACAGTACTACCCATGTGTGACTTGGGGTAAAGCAAATTAAATAAAAATATTATTGCTACACAGGTGTTACACTCCATCTGCCAATAAAGCTATCCCAATCTTCAAAAGTCCCCTGGGGGAAACCCACCTTGACTAATACAGATATTACAATAACTCCAGAACTATAACAATTCAAAATGATTAATTCCCAATTTGTGTGTCTTCTTCTTTGTGTCTTTTCTCTGAACTCTCTATTCCCAATGTGTATCTTAATTTTTACTGAGGCATTTTCTTCAACGTGTTTTTGTTTGCACTCAGTAGTCTTTTTTCAGCCAAATTTTATCTGGTATTTATTTTTCTTTACCGGAGGTAACCCTGCCATATACTCACTTCACTCCCTCCCCCCCTTCCCTTTACTCTTATTATTGAGTGTGTGGGATGGATATTTTTGGTCACCTTTAAAATGTTGACCTTCAAAGTAACAATTTCTCTTTGTTTCCGTAATATCGTTCAGAGATAAGCAGGGCACCTGAAAAATTAATTAGTTGAACCAAAGTATGCAGAAATACATGATACTGTAGTCAACAAATGAGACCTTGAGATTCCATTTTCATCAAGTGTCTTCAGAAAAAAGGAAACACTAAAACCATCAAAATAGTAAAAATAAAACATTATTTGGGAAAGCAGGAAACCCAGAATGCCTAATTCTTTGTAGTTTGCTGCTAGGAGGGCTGGTGGGGTTGGCACTCCGTAACAGTACAATACTCTCAAGCTACCCAGTTGTGAATACCTTTCGAATAGTCCCTTAGAGAGACATTAATTCATATGAAAAGTCATTGGATTCATATGGAATCTATCCTTTTGGGTAGAGCCCCCCGGGGAAGTTGTGTGGCTCGCCAGGGGGAATAGGCCACCGGTGGGATACATCTCAGACATCCTCTGCTCGACCTTCGAGACATGGGATAAAGTCATTAAAATGTATGAGCTCAATTCTTTTCCTTCCCATTTATACCAGATTATAAGCCCCGATTTTACCCTGGGACACAATTGTAGCACGATCACTCAACAGCACCAAGCGGGTTGCTTAATGTTGAAAGATTTGTTCCTGCATGAGGACATTAAATCCTTCAAAATCAACAAGGAGATCTATTTAGATGAATATGAAGCATGTGTTATTTCCAACTAAGATATTGGTTCCTTTCCCTAGAGGATAAAAGTGCTGGTACATGTGAGCCTAACCTCTTATTTCAAACACTAGCAAAGGTTGCTAACCACTTACACCTCCACAAATGGCTTGAAATCTAACATACTTGGACAACTTTGAACTGAATGCCCATAACCAATGGTCTTACATGTGAAATCGGCTCAGGATTCTGAGGGGGAATGCTCAGTTGGGTGAGTGGCAAGAACTATGATGGGCAATCCCGAATTGTTGCAAGAATATACAGAATAGGCAAACATTATAAGAACACATAACTTTATGGAACATTACCGAGATGAGAGCTAAGAATATGTATAAAGATGAGTAGAAAATATGTGGGGGAGGGGTATGATCAAGATGGGGATGCGCTCGATATGTGGCGGTCCTGCCCCATTCTACAGACATTCTCGATAGACATTCTCAGCCAAGTTAAGGAAGTCTTGGGATACCTGATCTGACCAAAACTGATTTCTCTTTTGGGAAAGAAATAAGCGGCCTGAAGGACAGAACTACCATGGACTAGAAGCTAGCTGTCACTATGCCACTAATAGCTAAACAACGAATTACCTTTAAATTAAAGACAGTCCCCAGCCAACTCTCACAAATGGGTTTTGAAGCTATGGCTCCTGATTGTAATAGAGAGACTATTGTGTGACTTGTTGGATCAGAGTGGATACATTGGATAACAATTCTGACGCCCTCTGTTGTTGTACTTAAACAACATTCAAGTGCCCTGGCCTCCCCTAGGTATCTTTGCTCTTTAAGACTCAAGACTGACTATTGACTTGACGCGTAATCATGAATGATATGGAATCTAGCACCTCTTAGTCTTACGCTCCATACATGAAGTTCATCATTCTAGTGACTTCCTTCTCAGAGGTTGGAGGTTGCCTCTACTTAAAATTACATTTGTAACAAACAACTGAAGAGGTTTCTTTAACTTTGTTAAAATTTACAAACATTTATTTTTAAACTATGGCATCTAAAATACTAAAATAACCCAACAAGGAGAATTTAATATCTGGCCCCTAGGGCTGAAATGAGAATGACAGGGTGCAACCAATACAATTGACACCTCGTATCTCCCCCTGAACCCCCAACTGCTTATCAAAATCTTGGGGCAAAGCCCATCACAGTTTCCCTCTACATTAGGCCATGAAAAACCACAGTAATTAGCAGGAGCTTGAAACCCACAGTTGTAGATTCTGATTCTACTCCCAATTCACCCAGCGGTATAGGCTGAAATGGAGTCAAGAGAATTACACGGATAACTAAAAGCTAGATGTTCATTGCGATGGACAAAAAGACTAGGGGCCTATTGAGGATCAGGACAAAATTATTCTGATTACATGTAAGATGGCTCTATTTTGGTATAAGTAAGTGCTAAGTTCGGTCTGATATTAAGCGCCTATGGACAATCCATGTTGATGAGTGAACTTTTACCCAGCGTAATGTAAAGCAATTTTTCAGATGTAAGTAGAAAATGCACAGCTCTGAGAAACAAAGACCGGAGTAAGAAATGTTTTCATTGACTGGTGTAACTCTCCCCTATTTGCCATAAATTACCAAGTGAATATGAACTAGATTCTAACATGAAGAACTACCTCCTATTGAAAACTGTTGATTGCAAGTTTAAGGATTTTTCGTTTTCCTAGAATCCTAGTCTTTTGCAATGCCCCTTCATGTTTACCTTAATTTTTATGCCCAACTTTATCCATTTTGATGACACTTTATTTTCCTCTTTCTATTTTTCTTAGCATAAAATAGCCTCAGATTGTTAACATTAATTTTTGGTACAATCTTTGTGACTGTGAGGAATAACAGGCTAACCCCTCAAAAAAATTAGTTTACTAGTATATGTGATGATCATGGGAAACAGGGTCTTCTTTCCAGACCGCTGTTCATAATCTGTTGTAACACACTGACTTGCTTTATTAGCAGGTGCACTACACAAAGGTAACTAAAAGGGCAGAAGCATAACGGCTTATTGATCAGGGTAGACATGCAGGAAATAATCAGATGTTGAAATCTCTAGAGGCCACGTCTGTTTGCCCAGACTCTACCTACAAAAATGACTTGACCTTCAACATAAAACAAAGAAAGGGTCTATAACTGTCCCTAATGGAAAGAATTGGTCATAACTTTCAATGCTGAGCTCATACAGCTTTGAATGATACAGTGCTCATGGAACATAACTTCTGTTTCCTCAAACCCATACCAATTGCTGTTTTGCTCTCGTATTTAAGGAACATGAGCTTTATATAGAAGAGCTCAATGGAGTTATCACAGAAGGTTGACATCTACAAACATTACCTTTGAACAGAAGTTGACGAACAAGTTACTTACCTTCGGTAACACTCTTTCTGGTGGACACACTAACCACAGATTCTGCGCCAAGTGAATTTCCCCCAGGTGCCAGACTGGGTCCGAAAACTCAAAAACAGTGCCTGTGTGAGCCGGTAGATGGTGCTGTGCGACTCTAAATCAACAACATTCTGCTACCGAAAGGTCAAACTGAGCCGCATACAAGTGCCACCCATGCGCGCTGATGTTAGTTTTTCATTAACTCTTCCACGCTCAAAGATGTGAAGCACATCTGCAGGTTCAACAAACAAGTGTGTAGATCACTAGATTGGGATCTTTTTAGATAAAAGAGCACATACCACAAAACGGGGATGTGGGAGTGCTGCAACGAATCTGCGGTTTGATAGAGTATACACCAGCAAGAGCTTTACCAAAGGTAACTAACTTGTTCTTCTGATTGCTACTTCTAACTGCATATTGCTCACCTTGTGGATGGATATCAAAAACAGTATTTTCCTATGTGAAGGGTCAGTGAAATGATTCAAACTAAAGGGCAAGTTACTTACCTTTGGTAACGCCTTATCTAGTACAAACTCTATAGCCGTAGACTCCTTAACGTAGAATTATCCCCAGGCATCAGACTGGATCCAGAAACTTTTTCATGAGCACTACCCGTGTGCAGGTAATTGGCATTGATCAAGTCTGCATGTCATCGAATGTGACTTGTGCAGTGCCTATATATGGGCCACCCAAGCGCACTCACGTCAGTTTCTTTTTGCCAGGAGCGTGGAGCCATGAAGAACATGAACACATTTCTATCAATACAAACCAGGGGGTTTTGTTTTTCTGTTCACAAGATAGGGAATACCACCTTGGGCGAAGATGACCCGAATAGCTAGCTGCCATACCTTTTGTGAGTTTAGTGGACAACTAGGGCCCTGAAAGGGAAACAGCTGAGACCCTAGAAATCTGTGTTCAGAGCAGGGAGATTAAGTGGGTCAGCAAGGAATCTATGGCTAGATAGAGTCTGACTGTCCAGGCTGTAGTGTTTTTGTGAACATGTGCAGAGAAGCCCACATTGCTGCCTGGCAGATGTCCAAGACTGGGATTCTGCCTGCTTATGCAGTGGTAGCAGCCTTGGCTCTGGTGGAATGAGCACACCAACCCTCAGGGGGTAGCTTCTTGGTCAATGCATAGCATATTTTAATGCAGAGCACAATCCCTCGGGAGCTGGTCCTTTTCTGCAGTTTTTCCCTTCTTCGCTCTGACATACCCCACAAAGAGTTGATCGTCCATCCGGAACTCTTTTGAGCGTTTTAAGTAGAACGACAATGCTCTTTTTGGGGCCAGTCGAAGTCGCTCTACTTCCTTACAGGGATGTGGCAGAGCGTAAAAAGTAGGATGAGTGATGGACTGGCCTATATGAAAGGGAGTGATGACTTTCGGTAAAAACAAAGCTCTAGTTCATAGAACCAGCTTGTCTGGGTAGATGTTCGAGTATTGAGGCTTGGATGACAAAGCCTGAAGCTCAATAACCCTCTGGGTAGATCTCATTCCCACCAGGAAGGCCATCTTGATGGTAAAGAGCCGGAGAGGACAGTTGAAAAAGGACTCAAAGGGCGCGCACATCAGTAAAGTCAGGACGAGAATAAGGTACCACTGAGCATGACAAAAGGGAGAAAGAGGAAACATGTTGCAAACCTTTCAAGAACCCTTGTACAATAGAGGATTTGAAGAGAGCTGGCCGGTCGAGCAATCGCAGAAAGGGGGAAACAGAAAGATAAACATTATGGTGCCCAAAGCAGAGGCCTGCTAGGCAGGGGAAATAATAAAGAGAAGAACCTGAGCAGAAAGAGGGGTCAACTTTCTTTTCTGCACACCATGCCACAAACTTGCCCCAATGGCAGGTTTATACCGTTTTGGTGAAAGATGCCTGGTTGCCAGAATAACATTGCAGACTTAAGGCGGAAGGGAGTCAACTGTTGCCGCTCTATATCCAAGGACGGCAGAGTGCTGACCGGTTCGGGTGGAAAACCCTTCCCTGCTGCTGTGACAGAAGATCCTCCCGAAGGTGTAGCCTGAGTGGAGGACCGATGACTATGCTCAGTAGCTCAGTATACCATACCCTCCGAGCCCAGTCAAGAGCCAAAAGGATGACTTGAGCCTAGCCGTTACTGATCTTCTTGAGAACTATGGGCAGGAGTGGTATGGACAGAAAGGCATATAGGAGGCCTAAACTCCAGACCAAAAGAGTTCCCAAGCCAGAGCTGCCTTGGAGACTCTAGCGCGCAGAACTGCTGACATTGTGCCTTCTTGTCGGTGGTAAACTAACCAAGGCTCTCCTCACTGCTGAGAGAGACCTTGCACCACCTCTTGACGCAGACTCCATTTGTTATCAGCTAGGCATCCTCAGTTGAGTTTGTCTGCCCTGGCATTCAGAGAGCCTGCCAGGCAGCAGCATCTCCTCCACCATGGCGGAGCAGTGTCTCACCACTGGCTCAGAGCCAGCAGCTGAAACAAAAACAATATTTTATTATCATTATATTTTTCGGTAAATGCCAGAGCCAAGCGTGTGCAGGGAGAGGTGGGGACAGGCCATGAAAGGGAGGAGTTGAGTGGAGAGCACTTATAAGTGCGCATGTCAGTGTGGCCAGCCATCTAAGGCCAGCCAAACAGACATGCGCAGTTCGGTTTCTCCAAACCGGCTGTGGAGGAATGGCACAGACCACCTGTGCCTGAGCAAGCGTTAAACTAGCCCGCTCAGGCCAATCCCTGTGCTGCTCTCATGCTTAGTAAAGGGTGAGAGCAGCACGGGGATTGGATGGGGAGTCTGTGATGGTGTCCCAGGGACTGCTGGGAGCAGGAGAGGAAAAGAAAACCGAAGCGTGAGGCAGCTGGCAGCTTGGGTAAGTCTTTATTAATAATTCCACCCCTGCCTTTGCTGCCCCGCCACTTTTTATTGGCAGCAGTCACGACTGCTTCCAGGTGAGGAAGTTGGGGTCCCCTGGAGTGGGGCGGTGGCAGCTGGCAATCATCCAGTTTACACAAGCCCCTGTGCTGAGCTTGGACCAGGTCCCAAGCAGAACGTCTGTATGTAAGGGCTTCACTAAAGGGGAGACGCAGTTCTGAGGGAGAAACTCGGTTGAAACCCCTCCCTCATGACGTTTGTCAAGGTCCAGGACCTCAGCCACCCTTCTCACCACCACTGCAAATGATGTTCCCTCCTACTTGGCCACAGCATGGGGAGAAAGCATACCAGTATCTGGAAAGGTGTCCAATCCAGTGGCTTCTGCCAAGCAGTCACACCAGTCCACATTTTGGTCGAAGGGCAAGTACTCTGTGACCCCTTCCAATCTTCCAGAGTCCTAGCCTATAAGAATAGGGCTCAGGCTCTGGCCTAGAAGGCATGGCGCCAGTTGGTTTCTGACAATGCCCATTTAGCTCGGTGTCGGAGTCGGGGATCAGAATGGGGACAGCGCTGGGGGCATCGGGACCATCTGTGGATCCAGGGGGCCCGACTGGCACCAGGACCAGAGCTGCTGGCATGGATCCAGTAGGGGCCCCTTCCAAACATGCAGGGCCATTAGGCGACCTGGTGGGAGTGCAAAGATGAGGCGCATGGACTCATAAAACTCTAAGTTGAGCGGGGTTGCTCCAGCTCTCGGAAACTCTGGAACATGCGGAGTTCGACCTAGACACTGGCTGAACCGCAGAGGCACGCCTCGATTGTCAACGCTCTCTCATCAAGTCTGCCAACAGTGAAGTTGAAGACCTCTTCTTCATCTTTTTGCAGAGTGACTTGCCAGAGTGCCCCAACGACGACAGTGTGACAAAGATTTTGGGCTCTATGACCAATCCCGGGACCTTAATCTCAAACGGGATCGAGACTTTCGTGGCATCACACATCAGGATACCAGGAGCTCGAGTGACTGCTACCTGAAGACCTTCAGGTTCATGGTACGGCAGTCGACGAAGGTCTTAAAAATGTTGTTGCGCTAGACATCGGTCACAGACAGGGACCGCATGGCTTGAACCTGCCCTTCCTTGAGAATCCTGCCTCACAAGGAAAAAAAAACTCTCAAAAAAGACTTTTGATAAAAGTTTTTAAAAATCACAGCGAAAAATTAACTGAAGGGGTAGCTCTCTCCGGATCTGGGCTAAAAGAAAAGAACTGATGTCAGCGTGCTTTGGTGGGTCCTATATAGGCACTGCGCATGTCACATCTGGCATGGATGATGCCAAGCAGTGCCACTTGACGCCACCTACTGGCGCGCAGTGGTACGGCTAGCAAAATAAAAAAAAATCTCGATCAAGTCTGACACTTGAGGATAATTCTAAGGTAAGGAATATGGGCTAGGAGTCACAATCAGATTAGTCCTGTAGAAGGATTGGGCAAAGTGCCCATAACAACACATCTTAATGTTGAGGCAGTAGAGCTTTGTGGGCATGTGTACTGATGCCTATACAGTTGCCAGACAAATATTCAGGATAAGCACTCAACAAGCCAACACAGTGGTAACAGCCTTGGTGCTGGTGAAATGGGCCATTAGGCCTTCTAGAGGCTGCGCCTTACCCACTGCTAGCATATCGTAATGCAGGGGCATCGACGGAATTGTTTCTGCACCACTTTGCCCTTCAATGACCCAGACACCCTACAAAGTGCTAATCGTCCATCCAATGTTCACTAGTGTGATTGAAGGTGGAAACTTATTGTAAACCTTCTCAAAAAAGCATCCAAACCGGTGATATGAATAAGGACGGTTGGTCCAACAAACAAAGCCGACAAATAACCTTTAACCGGGCCTAGAGCAAGTCCTTGTCGGGCTACATACAAAGCAAACGATAACACATCCAATAGTTTTGCCTGCAATGGGTCTAACTGAATGGCACCGCCATTAACTTGTCCTAACGTCCAACATACACAGATTTTGTTGAAAGATGTCTGGCATCAATTACCTCGGGAGGAAGATCAACGGGGATCAACTGTCGCTGCTCAACTATGGAGACAGATTAGGTAGGCTTGGGTGCAAGACTCTGCCCTGCTGTTGCAGAAGGGGGTTGTACCGAAGTGGCAGCCTGATCACACGATGGTTGCTCAAGCTCAGAAGTTCTGGGTAAAAAAACTCTCCTGGTCTAATTCGGAGCCACTAGGTTGCTTTGGGCCCAGTCGTTCTTGATCTTCAGAACTCGCGGCATGAGAGGCAGTGGCGGGAAGGCATACAGGAGTCCAGTGCTCCGCTCTGGTCAGAATTCAATTCAGAGATCAAACATTCTCAGGAACTACAGCATGCAAAATTGCTGACATTTCATGTTCTCAGCAGGTGTGAAGAGATCTAGCTAGCGCTCTCCCAATCTCAGTATGACGTATATTGCCTTTTCAGAATGCAACTGCCATTTGTAAACTCGCAGCCATCACATGCTGAGCACATCCACCATGGGTGCCAGTTTTTGAGGTGGTGTGTCCTGCATTGTATTTACACTAAGCCTTCTTGGGTGGGGGGTGGGGGGGGGGGGGGGGAGAAGTTGGGTGTGAGAGACAGTTGGGGATACTGCCTTGCATACATTGAGAGGCCGTGCTGTGGCTCTGCCTTTTTTAAAGCGCTTAAGGGTGGAATTGGCTTTCTTGCTTAATAGGCAAAACCCGTTAAAATATATATCCATGAGTGACAACTGAATGCCACTGATAACCCGTAGATCTCATCTATATATGGCGCAAGAGAACTACGATACACCCAACTGCTTCGCCTAAACCGTCAGTAATGTCTAGTCCTGACCTTATGACATTTTTGTCCACATCCTGGTTGCCTTGAATAGTCTGCGACAGGTTGGCACGAAATTCCACCAGGATGACTGGCAAGATCTCTGCAACAATATTCCAAAGAGAACCTGGAATGCTCTACCATCACAGATGACTCCACCCTCTTCATGGAGCACGTCAACTTCCAACACCGAACAAACTGCAAAACCACCATCAGAGGTACCCTCGTCTACAGCCCTCCAGGACCCCACCCTGCCTTCTGCAATGCCATCCCCGACTTCATCCCTCCTATCACCATTGACTCGAATCTCGATATCTTCCTAGGAGACCTCAACTTACACCTTGAGAACACAGACACCAAAACATGGTCAAACTCCTAGAAAGTATGGCCAACTTCGGACTTAAACATCTGGTCTGACCCAACTCACACCGCAGGACACACGCTCAACCCTATGTTCTCAGTCAGCGTCAGAGTAAAATACACCCCCACCGAGCAGCTCACCTGGATCAACCACCACTGTGTCCACTTAATCAAGGAGCCCCCCCCCCCTCCCAACATCCCAGCCGCCAACTCAACACGGTGCAGTTGGGCAAGGGTATCAGAGCAATGATGGACCAACGCCCACAACTCCAGCCTATCCACCACAACCAAAGACACAGAACAAGTGGCAGACAACTTTATTAACTGACTCACAGCAAGTGCTGACGAAGTCACACATAAGAAACCCACCAACCCCAAGAAACAGACATGACACCCCAACTGGTTCGCAGCAGAATTGAAATATAAAAAGAAACCAGACTACAGACAGGAGAGAAGATGGCGCGCCAGTAAGACCCTCGCGGACCGAAAACACTTCAAAGACTCGCTCAACCGATACCAGCACCTGTTGAACATCACCAATAAGACCGCCCTAGCCACCCGCATCAAGGACAGCTCCGATAAGGCAAGGAACTTTTCAACATCCTCGAGGTGTTCACCAATCCCATGGCAACCGAAAACAACATCACACCCTCACAAACTCTTTGCGACACTCTCTTGGACTTTTTCCACAACAAAATCTCCATTATCCACCAAGACTTCGCACCTCAACCCCCTGCCAAAAGACAGCATCAACCACATCATGCATACTGATGCATTCCCACACCAGCTCACCTTGAAGAACATCCTTACAGATTAGGAAACTGCGCCCATCATGAGATCCACCCATTCCGGTGCCCAAGTAGACAGATCCCTGCCCACATCATATTTTCAACCTCAGCAATCAACTCATTCCATTAGCAAAGAACTCACCAAGGTCCTCAACTCCTATCACCACGGCCTACTTCCTTCAGACATGGAAACAGGCCAATGTGAAGCCGCTGCTGAAGCGACTATCCGCTGACCCAGGAGAACCTACAAACCACAGACTTATCTCCCTGCTCCATTTACCAGCCAAAGTCATCAAAAAAGCCATCAACATTCAGCTCACCAGACATCTCGAGAACCACAACCTTCTGGACCCCTTCCAATTCGGCTTCAGAGCAAACCGCAGCACCGAGACCGCTCTAGTCGCAGCCACGGACTACATCAGAATGCTGCTAGACTGCGGAGAAACAGCAGCCCTCATCCTCTCATGAGATTGACACCGTATCCCACTGCACACTGATCAAAAGACTCCACTAGATCGGAATTCAAGGAACATCTCGCAACTAGATCGCATCCAACCTCACATGAAGAACGCAGAATGTGAACCCACCCCCTTACTCCTCACTCCCTAAGAAGATCAGCAGCAGGCATACCTCAAGGCTCATCCCTCAGCCCAACCCCCTTCAACATATACAGAACAGCCCTGGCCAACATTGTCAAAAGCCACAGTCTCAACATCATCGCTGATAACACCAAACTCATCCTCTCCCTGACCAATGACCACCAAGGACAATCTAAAGATGCATGCAAGACGTAGAGGTCTGGATGAACAAAAACTGCCTCAAACTCAACACCGACAAGACAGCAGTACTCCTCTTCGGGAAAGGCAAGGATACCCTCTGAAATAATGACGAATGGTGGCCATCTGAGCTGGACACAACCCCCAAACCAACCTAACACACCCGCAACCTCGACAGCCAGCTATCAATGAAGAAGCAGGTTAGCGCCATCTCCTCAGCTTGCTTCCTCACCCTCAGAATGCTCAGGAAGGTCTTTAGATGGCTCCCAACCGACAGCAGGTGAACAGTCACACAGGCTCTCGTCACCAGCAGACTAGACTACGGCAACTCCCTCTACGTAGGCATCACATCCTAACTCTAGAGGAAACTCCAGAGTATCCAGAAAACAGCAGCCAGACTCAGCCTTGACCTCCCGAGATGGACGTAAATCACCCCTTTTCTCAGAAAACTCCACTGGCTACCAGCTGCTCATTTATGCTAATAACGCACTACACAACGTAGGACTGGCCTACCTCAACATTAAAATGAATTTCCACTAACCTACCAAGAAGCTCCACTCCGAATCCTTCTCCCTAGCAGCCACCAAACGAATCCGCAGGACGAACAGCGGAGGCCAGCACTTCTCCCACCTAGCGGCTATGGCCTGGAACAACCTCCTCCTTCACCTGAGAGCTTCACCATTGCTCCAGCAGTTCTGAAAGTACCTCAAGACCTGGATGCTCAACCAACAGGAGAACATGCAGCAGGATCTTCCAGCGCCTCGACCATCATGTGTGAAGCAACCGCACTCTAAAAATCTTGATAGATTGATATTCCATAGTGTAAGGGAGTACCACCCCAGTAAGCAGCGGGTGGTTGAATAATTGAAGGGTGAGCCTAAATGAGGAGAACATTATTTTCCCGAATGCCTCAATTCTTGGTGTATACAGAAGAGAAGGGCAATCCAGTAATACCTCAGGGGCTTGGGTAAACACTAATAAAATAACTAAGAGTGCCTGCAAGGGATATATTTGCACAAGTATTCTTGTCTGATTTTTCCAAATTCAATATGTCCAACAATGACAACAGAAATCAAATTAAGTTATTCAGAATTGAATCCACAAAGAAAAAAAGTATTACGTAAAGTAGAATTTATCAAAAATTAATATTTTTTAAGGTGCGTAGATTCATATTTTATAGTCATAAGTTTTTTTTATAGATTGTATATAGAAGGGGAATTACACAAACAAAACTCAATCTCAGACAACACATTAACAGAGGTTTTAAATACATTTTAAAAATCTTGAAGGAAGGACCATAAGTCTATGTGTAAACTGTCCAAATCATATATACCGTAATTGAAACTGTCTAGCATAGTAGAACAAAGCTACAAATAGCACATATGACAATAACTTTTCAAAGGAAATTGGACATTATGTTGACGTTTCAGTCTCTAAGTCAATGAGACCATCTTCAGGACTGTAGATTTTTTAAGAGGATGGTAAAGACCCCTCCTCCTATGAGGTATAAATATATATAATAACAAATATATTTTCAACAAACTGAACATGAATTGAACATCACCTGTACACTAATACTTGCAGTGGTAAGAAAGAATAATAATAAACATTCGAGAAATAGTGTATATAAAGAAAACCCAAATTTAAAAGATTGTCTCTATTGTTAGCAAAGGCACATACAGAAATAAAAAACAAGAAAGAGACTCATCCATCACCAAAATATCAAAGGGTGATACTTGTTACATAATCATGCATGAATAGAAAGTCGCTCACATGATAGTCCCAAAATGGGCAGAAGCGCTGTGAAGAATTGCTCCAAAGAAGTCACCGATATCTATAGCACTAGGAAAAGAATCGGTAAAAAAAAAACAACGTTGAAAAGGAAAATGCTACTTACCAGTATGCATCTGTTCTTGGCATGTAGAGCTGCAGAGTTACACACGCCCACCCGCCTCCCCGGCTACACTTGTCTGTTCCAGTATTATCTTAATTAGATACAGCTTACATGGGCATCCTTCCTTTTTCTCGCAAAGCTCCATCATTTCCCTAATGGCGAAAAACAATCTGAGGATGGAGCCGATGCCCATGCGCAATGTGGTCCACAGGAGGAGTCACCTATCTCGTGACTTCCAAAGAACTTTTCAGGACAACAAACTGCAAAAATCAGGGCCCAACACTAGGTGGCGATCTATGCACAGCGTGTAACTCTGCAGCTCTACATGCCAAGAACAGATGAATACTGGTAAGTAGCATTTTCCGTTCTAGGCATATGAGCTGCAGATTACACACTGCATAGATTATATAGCAGTAGCCACTCTTAGCGGCGACCACCCCTATATGTTGCAGTAGTTTGAAATAATGTTTTGAGAACAGCCTGGCACACATTAGCTTGTTGTTTGGTTTGCACATCTACACAATAGTGTTTTGTTAATGTGTGCGGTCTAGACTATGTAGCTGCTCTGCAGATGTCATCTAGGTGAATGTTCCATAAAAGTGCCATTGAAGCCCCTATTTTCCTTGTTGAGTGGGCTTTAGGGGGAACAGATAACGTACGTTTAGCTTTGTGGTAACAAATCTGTATGCATTTGACAATCCATCTAGCTATCCCAGATTTTGAAATGGGATTACCCTTATGTGGTGGTGAGAAAGACACAAAAAGTTGTTTGGTCTTACGAAAGGGTTGTGTTCTCTCGATGTAGTATAGCAATGCTCTTTTGACATCTAGGGTATTAAGAGCTCTTTCTGGTACTGTCTGTGGCTGCGAGAAGAAAACGGGTAGTTCCACAGATTGACTGAGGTGGAAGGGAGAAATGACTTTGGGCAGGAACTTTGGATTAGTACGGAGAACGACCTTATTATGATGCATTTGCAAGAAGGGTTCTTGAATGGTTAGTGCTTGTAGTTCACCAACTCTCCGCAGAGAAGTAATAGCTACTAGGAATACAACCTTCCATGTTAAAAATTGTAGTTCACATTTATGTAAGGGTTTGAAGGGATGTCCCATTAGCCGTGTGAGAACAATGTTTAAATTCCACACAGGTGAAGGTGGTACTCTGGGAGGAATTATTCTCTTAAGGCCTTCCATGAAGGCTTTAATAGCAGGCACTCTGAACAGAGATAGATGCTGTCTGTTTTGCAGATATGCTGCTATTGCAGAAAGATGCAGTCTAATAGACGTGTAGGCTAAGTTACATCTTTGGAGGTGCAGTAAGTATCCTATGATGTGTTGAATATACACGTCTAGGGGATTAATATTGTTGTTGTGACAATATATTACAAAGCGTTTCAAGTTAGCTGCATAACATGCTCAAGTGATTGGACGTCTAGCTTCTTTTATGACATTCATGCAGTCTGGAGGAAGGTCAAGCTATCTAAATTCTAGGATTTCGAGAGCCAGATCGCAAGGTTGAGCTGAGCTGGGTCCGGATGCCTGATCGCTCCACGGTTCTGTGTTAAAAGGTGTGGAGACAGGTATAGTTTTTTGGTGCGGTACTATAGACAGGTGTAGCAGTGTGGTGTACCACGGTTCTCTGGTCCCCGTTGGAGCAACTAGGATGAGGGTCAGAGAATGCCGCTGTAGTTTGCGTACTACTAGTGGCATGAGTGGTAGAGGTGGAAAAGCGTACGCAAATTTGTTTGACCAGTTCATCCATATCGCATTGCCTTTGGTCAGTGGGTGTAGATATCTGGCGGCGAAGCTTGGGCATTTGGTGTTTTCGTGGGTGGCAAAGAGGTTTTTCTGAGGTTGTCCCCACATCTGACAGAATGGTTGAAGTACTTTCGGATGAAATTCCCACTCGTGGATCTGTTGTGTCTACCGACTTTACAGATCTGCTATGGTATTTTGCACCCCTGGGACAAGCTGGGCTAAGAGGAATATGTTTTGAGGTATAGCCCACCACCATATATTTTGTGCTAGGTATGAGTTGCAGGGAGTGTGTTAACGCCCTGTTTCTGTATGTAATACATGGCTGTCATGTTGTCCGTGCGGACTAACACAGCTTTATTTGATACTTGCTGTTGGACAGCTTTCAGTGCTAGGAATATAGCTAGTAACTCCAGATGATTGATGTGGAGTAACTTTTGTTGCGGTGTCCACCTGCCTTGCATGGTGTGTTGCAGTAGGTGGGCCCCCCAGCCGGAGAGCAATGCGTCCGTTGTCAATATTATCGGAGGAACTGGCTCTAGGAACGGTCGCCCCTTGGAAAGGTTTTTGGTGTTCCACCACTGCAGAGAGCGACGAGTCCGACCGTCTACCAACACTAGGTCTGTTAATTGACCTTGAGCCTGGTTCCATTGACGTGATAGGCACTCTTGTAGAGGACACATTTGAAGTCTTGCCTGGGGGACTAGGACAATGCAAGAGGCCATCATCCCTATAAGCTGCATGAACACTCGTGCTGGAAGGGAGTGTTGTGGCTGAAACTTTGTGAGAAAAGTTTGCATGCTGGCTATCCCTGCTGGAGTGGGATAAGCTAGCGCTGTTGAGGTGTTTATTGTGGCACCGAGGTACTGTTGTACTTTGGATGGTTGCAGATGAGACTTGGTGTGGTTTATTGTGAACCCCAAGTTGTGGAGCAGTTGGATCGTGGTATGAGTGTGTTCCACACACTGGTTGAATGTGCAGGCTTTTATGAGCCAGTCATCGAGGTACGGGAAGACGTGGATGTGCTGTGGTCGTAAATGTGCTGCCACTACTGCTAGGCACTTGGTGAATACTCTTGGTGCTGTTGTGACTCCGAATGAGAGTACTTTGAATTGATAGTGCTGCCCGTCTATTACAAATATGAGATACTTCCTGTGAGCGTTGTGAATGGGAATGTGGAAGTATGCGTCCTTGAGATCTAGAGTAGCAAGGAAGTCGTTTTGTAACAGGAGAGGAAGGACTTGTTGGAGTGTGACCATGTGAAAATGGTTTGACTGTATGTATACGTTTAGCGGTCTGAGGTCTAGAATAGTCCTTAAAGAGCCATCCTTCTTTGGGATAAGAAAGGATAGGGAGTAAATCCCCTTGTTTTGTTGGTGCAGAAGAACTGGTTCTATTGCACTTTTTTCTAGAAAAGACATTACTTCTTTCTTTAACAGTGATAGATGTTCTTGTGACATTGGACGCTTTTTGGGTGGTATGTTTGGGGGGGGGGGGGTGGGGGGGGTAGATGTTAGTTCTACACAGTAACCTGACTGAATAATTTTTCGCACCCACCTGTCTGATGTGAAGTGGGTCCAGGCAGGAAGGAATTGTTGCAATCTTTCCCCCACAGGAGTGGAATGTGGGGGGGGGAAGGGGAGGGAAGTAATTGGGTAGGGGAAGAGGCAGAGCGGGAGTTGTTGGTTTTGCCTCTGCCTTTGTTGTTGTTACCCCTGTAACCCCCTCTCTGGTAGCCCCTAGTGAATGTGGATTGGCCAGGGGTCTTGTAGTAAGTGGAGGGGCTTTCGGAGGAGTAGCCTCATGAGATGCCTCTATATGATGAGCGACGAAAAGAACATCTGGGACCTTGCAGCTGCAAGGCTCCCATAGATTTTGCTGTGTCGGTATCTTTTTTCATTTTCTCTTAAGACACATCGACATTAGGGCCAAATAAATGTGTATTATCAAATGGCTGATTGAGGATAGAATTTTGTACCTCAGGTTTAAAACCTGAAATACGTAGCCATGCATGTCTACGCAAAAGGGTACTGGTATTGATTGCACTTGAGGCAGTATCTGCAGCATCTAGGGCACAACAAATGGAAGTATTAGTAATATTTTTACCTTCTTGTATGAGTTCATTGGCCCTATTTTTATACTGGTCTGTTAGATGCTGCATTATGGACTCCAGTTCATCATAATGTGCCCTGTCATATCTTGCCAACAACGCTTGAGTATTGATAATGTGCCGTATCTTAGCTGCCTGTGTCGGCGTGCGCTTACCAGAGGCATCAAGAAGTTTAGATTCCTTATCTGGTGGTGAGGCCTCACCTGATGTCTGTGAATTAGCACGTTAACATGCATTGGATACTACTAAAGAATCTAATGGTGCTGGACCTGTAATGTAAACTGGATCTGTAGGGGCAGCTTTGTATTTTTTCTCAATGCGAGGGTTGAGGACCCGAGCCCTGACAGGATTTTTAAATACCTCTGTTGCGTGCTTAATGATCCCTTTAAGCATTGGCAAAATGGCAGCGGACCTTTGTGTATTATCAAAAGTGTCCAAAAGGAAATCTTCCTCCACAGTATCGGTATGCAAGTCAACCCCATGGTACTGGGCAGCTCTCTGGACTAGTAGGTTAAAACCTATAGTGTCCTCTGGTGGGGAAGGCTTGGAAGGGTATGCATCGTCTTGGGGGATGTAAGGCACATTAGGGGTGTTATAATCATCCCAGGGGTTAGGTGACTGAGGGGGACTATTGGTCACTGCTGGGTCATGCGCACCTCCACCTGTATCATCAGAGTCTGTATCCACATCATCTGGATTAGTGGATGGTGTAGGCGAATTATGTGGTGGAGGAGGTGTAGGAGGAGGAACAGTATGGGGAGGTGGTGTAGAAGGGACCCTTAATGGAGAGGTTGCAATGTCTCTCCTTTGGAAGAGGAGGAGGTGCAGGCGCCTCTAGTGGTATCTTCTTGGAGCTAAGAGCTAGTTGGCCAGTCTTAGGATCCTTTACAAGAGTTTTTTTAGTAGGATCTGGTGTTAAAAGTTCTTCTGTGTAGGGCAGATCCTTCGGTGTCGAAGTTTTCGGTTTCGGAGGTTTTTTCGGCACAGAGTCGGTAGCTGGTCTAGGGTCTTTTGGCTTAGAAGTGTGACCTTTTGAAATGTCTTTTACCGGAACGTGTTTTTTCGGTTCCGGGTGTTTTTTCGGCTCAGAGTGCAGTCGGGACCTTTAGGCAGTTTTTTACTCGGCTCAGAGTGCAGTTTTGGCATCAATGAGTCGCTGCCAGTCTTCGGCTCCGAGTGCTTAGGTGTCCGAGCAGCGGTTGGCATGGTTGAGGAAGATGGCTTCTTCGGTGTCGGTATGGGATTGGCACCGGAAATAGGCTGACTCGAGCCCGAGCCGCCTGAAAGCTTAGTGGGCTTCTTTGCCGGGCCCGAAGGCGGGGCGTGTGAAGCAGTCTCTCGGTGTGCACCCGGCCCGAAGGTGAGGGTGTGAGCGAAGCTTTTTTTGAGGGCGTCGATGAAGGACTTGGGTCGACGGTCTTACTTACGACCCGTTGAGCTGGAGTGATGTCCTCGACATCTGAGTCTTCGGCATCAGAGAAGCTGGCACTTTCTTCGGCGTGCTGGTGTTCTGGCACGTCGACGCCCTCTTCAAAGATGTCATCGTGAATCGAAGCTGACGAGCAAGCCATTGTTCTTCGAGCTCGTTGGTCCAGAATCGTCTTTTTGGAGCGGAAAGAGGCACAAGCGGAACAGTCTTTGGCCTCGTGCGAGGCAAAGGTTGCACACCTCATGTAGATCTGTGTGGGGAAACTTCGACCCACATCGAGGACACTTCTTGAATGGCGTCCTTTCCATGAGCCAGAGAGTAAGGCCTAGGTAGGCCCGAAGGCCTTCGTCAACGACCGGAAGCGAAGACTTCGAAGTAGTGAAGAATCTCGTCGATGGAGCGCGATCGAAACAATACCGTTGAACTGGGTGAGGGTTGCGCACCGAAAGAAATTCGGTTCCAAACCGGAGTGCAGGAAACCTATCCGAGCCCGATGGCGGAAAAAAACAATCTGAGGATGGAGCCGATGCCCATGCGCAATGTGGTCCAAAGAAGGAGTCACCTATCTCATGACTTCCAAAGAACTTATCAGGACAACAACAAACTGCAAACATCCGGGCCCAACACTAGGTGGCGATCTATGCACAGTGTGTAATCTACAGCTCATATGCCTCGAACATACATTTATGGTCATGTAAAACTGGCTGTATATGACTAATCTATTTAGAGTACTAACACGACTAATCGCGAAGATCGAGGGAATTATGGGGTCTCTTGTGTCAAAGATAACAGGGACAGAACCATTATTTGGGCATTAATGAATTTGTCAAGAAAGACCAATTATTTATTCTATGGTGTATATTCAGTTTCCAATAAAAAGATAAAGGGTATTTCAGAGGATTTTTTCTTATCTCAATACATTAACTAATACTGGGATGAACATAACTTCACAAAGATGCTCGACTTAATGTCTTAAAGACACGAACGTGCACTAACAGATTTCAAGTTGGTGAAAGGATAACAAGACTGCTAGAAAAGATCTAGATATAGCATAATAGATCCTTTGAGAGATTAACTCCAATACCACAGCTGTAAATCACAGTTATTAGAAAGTACTTACATGTCTCAGAGAACGTAGTCAAAGGCGGTCATACCGAATTAGACGCGGCCTTGTACGTCATGCATTTCTCATTGACACAGACAGACGCGGACCAGGGAAACCTGGAAGTGTTATTTGTTTAAAGATTGCCCAGTCAAGAAAGGTGATTAAAATCCACCATATTGGAAGGAGAATTATTCTCTGAGAATTCAGATGGTTCAACTGAAGAAGTTGGGTAATATCATGGATAAAAATTCCCATAGACAATGAATTTTATTGGCAGTAGGGCTCAAATAGTTTTTAGAGCAGCTACTTCAATAAGGAGGTTCACAGCGATAGCCACATTCAGCCATAACTATGGAGAGGAATATTTTCAAAAAGTCATGCGTTATTGAGACTGACGCACTTAGAGCAACATCATTTTAAAAAAGTCAACCTTTAAGGGCATCTTGAGGGACTGTGTGTCTTTACCTCATTATATATGTTCGACAAAAAAAATTAAATGCCAGTCTAAACAGATTATGATGGTCATCATGAATGATGTAATCTTTGTAATTATTTGATTTAAAAAAAATTAAATAGTTCATTATAGGAGGCGATTTTAATGCAGTTTTAAATGATGCGCTGGACCGCCATCCATGCAGGATTCTGGGGATGGGGAAGTCACGGCTGACTGGATTCTTGGATGCACTGGGCCTTACGGACGGGTGGAGATACAAACATCCGGGTGACAGTGGATACACTTTCCACTCAGGAGTTCACAATAGCCTCTCCCGTATTGACTATTTTTTCCTCTACGCAGACAGCCTTCCTCATTTGACTGAGACAGAGATAAGACCACGGGGCATCTCCGATCACTCACCGGTCTCTATGACATATACCTCCCATATCAGGGCTCGGAAACAAATTTTTCCGATCTCCCCTGGATATTTACAGATCCCCAAAATTCGAAAGGAACTTATTGCAGTCACGAAGCACTACTTCCAAGAAAATGCAAACTCCGTACACTCACCGGGTGTTCTGTGGGAAGCCTATAAGACCGTGCTGATAGGGCAAGCTATGGCCTCGATAACGGGTCACAGGCGGGCCGCGAGAAGTGCCTTGGATGCAATTGAGGCCGAACTGGCCGTGCTACAAACACGGCACGAAGCGGACCCCACGGTAGAGACAACACAGCAGCTGCGACTTAAACAATGTGAGCTTACTGAACACCAACGGGAACAAGTTAGACTGTGGCTCCAACACACGCACCACACTATTTATGAAGTAGGGGATAAGGCAGGGAAGCTTTTGGCATGGCTGGATCAGAAGGAGAGGGCCCAGAGGACAATAGCACAACTCCACACCCCGACGGGCATAGTAGTCACCACTCCAGGATACATTGTAGACACCTTAGCTGACTATTATGAACAAGTCTACACCTCCACTTTGCACTTCACGACGGAAGAGGCACAAACTTACATTAAAGACATAAAAATGCCGTCCCTATCAGAGGTTGAGGCCTTACTTTTAGAATCCGACTTTACGAAGGACGAAGTTATTGCAGCGGTTCAGTCCCTGCAGTCGGGTAAAGCTATGGGACCCAATGGGATCCCTATTGAATTGTATAAGCGCGTGTCTGAGCTAACAGTCCCACACCTCTTAGCGATGTTTTCAGATAGTCTGAGTATGGGGGAACTGCCACAGGATCAACGACTAGCTACGATCGATGCAATACCGAAACCTGGCAAACCCCCGGACGAATGTACTTCATATTGTCCGATCTCCTTACTCAACGCGGAAGCCAAAATTTTAGCCAAAATGATTGCCAACCGGCTAACTCTGCATCTTGAAACTCTAATTCACCCGGATCAATCCGGATTCATGCCGAATAGAAACACTGCTCTTAATCTGCGACGGGTTCTCGCGGTGATGGCGGAGATACCGAGTCTCCCAGAGCCGGCGGTTATTTTATCCCTGGATGCCCGGATGGCATTCGACATGGTTGAATGGCCTTATTTATTTGCGGTCCTCCAGTATCTTAGCTTTGGACCCAAATTTTGTGCACGAGTGCAATTGCTTTATACTAAACCGCTGGCACAGGTTGTAACTAACGGTCATATTTCTAGCAACTTTCCTCTCAGTCGTGGCACACGTCAAGGGTGCCTTTTATCACCCTTGCTTTTTGCTTTGATTCTAGAACCACTGGCAGCATGGATCCGGTGGGACCCAATGATTAGGGGACTCAGCTGGACCGCAACATGGGAGGACCGTATATCATTATATGGAGATGATATCCTTCTATATTTGACCAGGCCCAGACGCTGGATTATAATTCTCCTTAACATTTGTGAAATTTTTGGGCGGGTCTCGGGGTATACTATCAACTGTTCCAAGTCTGTTTTATTTGTCCTCAAGGGTCCCCCACCACAACTCCCGGCGGATTGTCTGTTAATAATTACTGAAGAGCCCTTTAAATATTTGGGGATCTGGGTTACACCTACTCAAGAGGCCTTTTTTCGTCATAACTTGGAGCCCCCTCTTGAGCATTTTCGTACTGATGTACAACACTGGCACACCTTGCCCTTGACCCTCCTGGGAAAAGCGGCTTTATATAAAATGAAGACATTGCCCCGGCTGCTTTACAACCACGAGAATACCCCATTCTCTGTTTCTCCAAAATATTTCAGGACAATAGATGCACTGGTTTCAGGTCTCCTCTGGGGAGACAAACCGGCACGCATCTCTCAACACAAATTAGTCAGGGGCTAGTATGACGGCGGAGTTGCTCTCCCTGATATCCAGCTATATTACTGGGCAGCTCAGTTGAAGATCATAAACCAATGGCTGCACGCACCCCAGACTGAACCAGCGTTTAAAGCCGATAGGTACGACCTAGGTAACGGTGGTGTGCTAGCCGCACTCTATGATCAAAGAGGAGCCTCGGCATTGCTTGGCCCTACGGCCCACACAGTTAAACTATGGTATGAGGCCCAGGCCCGCCTTAAATGCAAAGACGTCCATACGCAAATGACGCCACTTTGGTTGTCGCGCCAATTGGGCCGCTTATGCAACAGTAAGGGCTTCCGGACATGGGACCTGATCGGTATTTCCACGGTGGGAGACCTCTGGAGCCGAAGTGCCATCTTAACATTTGAGCAACTCGTGGAACAATATGACCGTGCGCCCACAGAAAGGTTTAGATATCTGCAGATTCGTCATGCCTTGGGATCACTTATCCAGCCTGGTGATGAGGTTCCTGACTCTACATGGTAAACCGCCGGTCTGGATCCCCGGCACGAACACTCCGGAGACACTCCCAAACATTTCAAATTACGTGCATAACGAAAACGCCATAGACATAGCTCCCAGATGAAGGGCACATATGCCCGAAATGCATTGGAGCATGAGTTAAAGACAACGAGAATGCTATGCCTATGATTTGGTTGTAAAAAAGAATGAGAAAATTCAAAGACGATAAAGGACCTATACAATGAAAATATGAAATGAAATAAAGGTTTTGAAAAAGGAAAAATCTTGAAATGAGTCCAGTTATTGGAACCAAAGGTGTGCCCTAGCCAAGGATGCTCCCAAATTACTGGCAGCACAATTTTCAACATAAGTAACACTGACGCGATACTGGACGGACACGTCACTTGAAGGAGCACCCTACCCGGCGTGAACATTATTCACAATACAAATTACAACTTGATAGATACCCTAAGTGGCTGTGCACCCACCCCAACACTTAGTTCGATATGTTCCTGACTCTACCCCATTAGAACATAGGGTCATCATGGAGCACATGCCCAAAAAAGCGACCTCACTGATTTATCGTAAACTCATTAATAACCTACCGGACCCAACTTTGAAACTAAAGGACAATTGGACTAAGGAGGTGGGAGAGTTTGATGAATCAGATCGGCAGACTGCACTTTCCTCCCCCCGGGAGGTTGCTATAACATCCAGACTTAGACTTGTGCAATTAAAAATATTACACCGGGTATATTACACTAGGGTCACCCTGCACACGATTGGGAGAGCCGCACATAAATACTGTTTGCAAGGGTGCGGAGAGGAAGGGACGTTCTTTCACACTATCTGGGACTGCCCCCAAATTGCCAACTATTGGGCTACGGTTATGAGGACTTTGTCACAGGTAGTTAAGGACTCAATAGTTCCGAACCCATGGTGTTGCCTATTAAACATTTGGGAACCCAATGATCTCACTCACTCCACACAGGACTGGATGACGTTGGGCATAATGTATGAAAAAAGAAACATAGCTAGATTTTGGGGATCCCCGGTGGTACCAGCAGTCAAGGATTGGTGCTCTGACCTTGACTTTGCAATGCTGGCTGAACCAACAGTATATTTGAATCGAAAATGTCCACGGAAATGGGTTAGGCTTTGGGGTGCATGGAATGAATATAGGGGATATTTGTGTGACCCTCCGACGCTAGACAGTGAAACTGATTCTGAATAAGAAGGAATGGGGGGAGGGATTGCTGAGGGGCACGGGGTGTATTTGATTGCCACGACTGTAATGCTTCTTATCATGTGTTTTTGTATCTGGATCCTATATTTACCGCTCTCTATGTATGCACACTGTGATTTTTTGTAGGCCCTATGATTGTTTAGAATAACAATAAAATTGTTTCCAAAAAAATAAATAATTAAATAGTAATCAAAACGTAAAAAGGGAAAGGGGGGAAAGGAAGACATACCTCCACATGTGGTAGACAGAAAATCCAAATGTAGGAAATAGACGTGAAAGCCAATGAAAAGGTTCATTGATCTAGATGATTCATCAGATATATCCTTATCAATCAGCCAGGATAAAACAATACCATGTACAAGCTTAACAGTTTCTTCACCAAAAAAACAATTTGTGATTTGCTTGTGATTACTATAATAATGTTACATAGAGAAAATACAGATTTTTAACAGTTTCATGTATATATATATATATATATATATATATATATATATATATATATATATATGCTGTACATATCTGTCCAATCTTATCTTAAGTCAAAATCACAGTGATGTCAACTAACTCTGAAAAAACGTTATTGCTAATCATAGTATGAACGATCGTATTACAGGATCAACTACAAGACACACCTGAATCTATAACCGTGAAAACTATTGTATACACTGAATTTATTGTAATACATGTACTGTATATCGATACATACCTTCCTATTTAGGATGTTATAATAAAGAAAGTGTTTGCCATTTAACAGGGATTTTTAGGCCTTTTCTAACACTGTCTGTTTTCCAAGTGCATTTATTTTCTTTCATTGTCAAGGCACGATCTATATTCGGGGGATCTGATTGTTGATTTTGCACCATCAATCATCCACCATTTGATGTCCTTCTAAGTGTGTTTAAGTAGTATATAATGTTCAACCATTGGTGCATGATCAACTCTGCTTCTGATCCTAGATTTGTGTTGAAGAATACAGTTTCCTATCGGCCGAGTTGTTTTACCACACAGACACTGGTTTTTCACAGACGACGATCACCTGAAAGTAAATTCCAATTTTCACACACAATTATTTTTAACTTGTTTGACAATGTGCCAAATGTAGACACACAAATCAAACGGGATGGCTCAGGTCTTGTTTTAATATCCAAAAGAGCTTCTTGGTTGTTAAACCAGGCTCTTTTTAAGGAACTTTGTAGAAGTCTAGATGGATAACCACGTGCTTGAACTTTCTCTGTAAGCTTTGTGGCCCCACAGAAGTATTCATCTTTTTTGGTACAGTTTATTCTCAGACATAGAAATTGCCCAAAAAGCAAGTTATCTTTCAAATCCCATGGGTGGTGGCTGTTAAATTTTAATAATGTGTTTCTTGCTGTGGGCTTTGTATAGAGAGTGGTATACAGCTTGTTTTCTTCTGCAATACTATGATTCATACCATGATTAGGAATAAAGTTTTTTTCAGAATTAGTTGACAGCACTGTGATTTTGAATTAAGATTGGACAGTTCTGCACACCATATATATATATACATATGAAAAAACTGTAAAAAAAACAAAAAACTTTTCTGTATGTAACGTTATCATAGTTATTACAAGCTAATTACGAGTATTATTGTTTTTTGGTGAAGAAACTGTTAATCTTGTACAAGGTATTGTATTTTCCTGTCTGACTGAGGATATATCTGATGAATCATCCAGATCAATGAACTTTTTCTTTGGCTCTCACATACATTTTCTATATCTGGGTTTACGATCTACCACATGTGGCGGTATATGTCTTTTACTCCCTTTCTTTGCGTTTTTACGTTTTGATTACTATTTCATTTTTTGTATCAAATAATTACAAAGATGGTCATAAAGAATGATGTCATTCGTAATTATTTGCTACAAAAAATGAAATAGTAATCAAAACGTAAAAATGCAAAGGAAGGGAGCAAAAAACATACTGCCACATGTGGTAGATCGGAAACCCTGATGACATCATTCATGATGACCATCATTATAAGTCTGTTTAGACTGGCATTTAATTTGTTTTTCATAGAATATATATAATGAGATAAAGACACACAGTGCCTACAAGGCCGCGTCTAATTAGCTTTGACTGCCTTCGACTAACTTCTTTGAGACATGTAAGTACTTTCTAATAACCGTGATTCACAGCTGTGATATTGGAGTTAATCTCTCCAAGGACTGATTATGCTATATAAAGCAGTCATGCTGTTATTCTTCCACCAACTTAATCTACGTTGGCGCACGTTTGTGTCTTTAAGACATTAAGTCGAGCGTCTTTGTGAAGTTATGTTCATCTCAGTATTAATCTATCGAGATAAATATTCCTCTGAAATGCCCTGCATCTTTTTACGGGAAACTGAATATACACCATTGAATAAATAATTTGTCTTTGACATATTCATTAATGCCCAAATAACAGTTCTGTCCCGGTTATCTTTGACACAAGGGGCCCAACAATTCCTTCTGACTTTGCGATTAGTCGTGCGAGTACTCTAAACATAGGGGTCATTTAGAGTGAGTTTTTTACTGATTTATTGTGTGATTCTTTTCCTAGTGCTTTAGATATCAGTGACTCCTTCGGAGCAATTCTTCACAGCTAATCGGTCTATTTTAGGACTATTAAGTGAGCGACTTTTTATTCATCCATGGCTATGTAACAAGTATTACCCATTGATATTTTGGTGACAGGTGATTCTCTTTCTTTTTTTATTTCAGCATGCACCTTTTCTAACAATAGAGATGGTCTTACATTTGGGTTTTCTTTATACACGCTATTTCCCGCATGTTTATTATTATTCTTTCTTACCACTGCAAGTGTTTGTGTATATTTTGTTTAGGTGATGTCCAATTCATGTTTAGTCTGTTGAAAATATATTTGTTATATTATGTATTTTTTTGAATATCTCATAGGAGGAGGGGTCTTTACCATACTCTTAAAAAATCTACAGTCCTGAAGATGGTCTCATTGACTTATAGAGACCGAAACATTGAGGTAATGACCAATTTCCTTTGAAAATGTATTAACACATGTGCTATTTGTAACTTTGTTTTACTATGCGACAGTTTCAAATACTGTATATAGGATTTGGACACATTGACATATGCGCCTTCAAGATCTGTAAAATGCATTCATAACCGCTGTCAATGTGTTGCCTGGGAATATTTGTTTTTGGGACCCCCTTTGTATATACATTATAAACTAAATACTTTTTAGAATATAAAATATGAATCTACACCTGCTTTTGAAAAATTGTCAATTTTTTAAATCTTCTTTACTTAATACTTTTCTTCCTTTTGGATTGAATTCTGAATAACTGTGAATTTCATTTTTGGTGTCATTTGACATTGAATTTGGAAAAATCAGATGAATCAATTCTTGGTGTGTCATAAGGAATTAATTGGGATTATCATGCTACTGTAAGCTTGAATGAGCAGGTTCTCAGGAGTAGGAGGTTGCGTCATGAAAACAAGAGCAACCAGAGCAGGTTTGTGCAATCATGCTACCGGTCTATTTACAAGTGAGCAAGAGCAAGGTTTATCCCAGATGCCCACGGGTGTCAGTGGGGGCTTTGTTGAATTGCAGCAAGGGTTCAGATGAGGTCTTCCTAGGGGTCAAAACTTTACTGAGGACATTGGTATTCACCTCAACAGATGGCAACTCTAAGCCCAGAAATTCAGCTGCTGGTGTGAGGACTAAAGCAAATGAGGCGGTCTCTACCGTTGAAGGACCAGGGGGAGGACCCAGCCCTCCCGACATCTGGGAAACCCAACAAGAAATTTTCATCGTATTGTAGGAGAAATTCATCTCCATCAGCTCCACTGTCACCAAAGGCTGGATGGTTTTGGTCCAAGCCCAATCCAAAAGTTGTTGGGAGTACTAGCAGAAAGCTCCAAGCAAAAAGTGCTGTTTTGTATGACTCAGTCAACTGGGGCCAGTCGTGTTACAACTGCTCCAGAATGAAACCTTGATAAAAGTCACAACTCGGTTTGGGGGTAGACACAGCAATAGGAACAGTGGTGTTCTCGGTCAGTGGGGCGACATCGAGGTGGCAGGAAAAGGCATGGATTGTGGTGTCAGACTTTTAACCTGGTATTATACCAAAACAAAGGTCCTTAGCTTATATAAGATCAGATTACTGACAAGCCCCAAGGAGATGCACCCGACCAACCCAGGCGGGTGTCTGACCACTCCATCTCTCATCCCCCCATTGGTAACTGGGGTCTTTGCCCACAAGACAGGGCGGTTGTATTTTAATTGTGCCAGACAGGCAAATGTTGATATTGTCAGTCCTGATGATGGTCCCACTAATATAGAGCATAAGGGATCGAAACGTCGACTTTTTACAGTGCTTTCACAAGCTGACTAATATGTCTAATCTTGTTGTGTCTAGCACTCTTTTGGCAATACTTAATTTGACACTGATTTAAAAGTGGCCAATAATGCTCATGTTTTGCCTGTAATTTCATGTTTATGTTGTCTTGTTCTTTTTCTCTCCAGTATGGTACAACATTGTGCCTTACAACCATTGTTCTAAATTGCTTACATTGATTGAAAAATAAAAAACCCTGTCCGGCTGGGCAGTGTACAAATATAGTCACCGACAATGGCCTAGATTTTATCTTCTTCCTGATCTTATATAAGCTAAGGACCTTTGTTTTGGTATAATAGAATTGATACCCACGGTCCTCAGCAAACTGTTTGAGTTCCCTTGTTCTAGAAAAAGACTTTTAACCTGGATCAGAAGGCACAGAGGATGGATCTGCAAGTGGTAACCTGACTGGAGGCTTCTGAGGATCCGTGGCACCGGAAGTCAGGACAGAGGGAGCTGTGGCAGGGTGCCAAAGAGTCACAAGATGGCTTTTTTGAAAGTTTTAATCTGTTGTGACATTGCAGCGAGCCCTCGAAATGCAAGGTATATCAGGATCAGCAGTGGGATTGGCACCATGGAGTAGGACTACAAGCGGAATCAAGGGGCAAGCTGACGTACTCTGGACCTCTCAGAGGGAGTGTGGTGAGAATAGGACGAGTCCCATAAGGCATTCTTAAAGAACTTCTTGTACTTAAACATGCCAGAACACTTGGACCGTGAAGACCACCAGTTGCTGGAGAAGTCAGAGCGGAACAGGTCTGTGCTCTCGACTTCAAGTGGTATTAAAGTGACTTCCTGCTGTGCTTGGTGATCTATATCATTATCACGGATCACCCTAAAATGCATACGTTCACACTAATCTCAAAATGTGAGGTTGTTACCCAAACATTTATATCAACAAGGGGGGAACAGTGGGCGGACTATATTTAACGGGGTCCAGTGTACATGTCCGAAAGACTAGTAACACAAGAAGAGTACAAAGTTCCGAGGAGCGACTGGTCCTGACCAGACGTTGCTGGGGGTAGGTTTGACGGCGAGGACCGCACGCCGCTTGGGTACCTTACTCACTGTTGCAGGTCCCACGGGAGCAGACTGCGGGGCACCTTAGGGAACTGCTTAGGGTCGCATCGCATAAGCAGGACCAATTGGCCTGCCTACTTATTGACCGCAAGGAATAAGGTTGTAATTTACATTCATTTACTTTTTTCACTGTGTAGTACTGAGCACTTAGGTCCTGAAGAATTGCCATGACGGCAAGAAACATGTTGACCGGACCTGAGGGTGGTAGATATTTTGTTGTGAATCTGTCTCAGCATATATCTCCCCTCCCACCCCTTTTTAATCAAGGGAGTTAGCCACGCCATTAAAGTTCTCTGTGGACTGACTCACCTTTTTTATTCACCACCACTTCACGACTACACTTTCACTTGCCCTCTCACACGCATGCACCATATGGCTGGAACAAAAGATCTCCGATAAAGAGCCCCTTCGTGGGTGCCCGTCAGACATTGCAGCGCCAGTCTGACGAGGAGCAGAACCCATATGATGAAGCATGACACCTAGCTTGCTGGGTGTGTGAGGGTTTTAGTTCCAAAAAGGGAACCCCCCTCCCTTTTCACCATCTTCTACGCTACTCACGCATTTACACTCACGTGTATTTCACACTCTCATCGGGGAACTTTGTACTCTTCTTGTGTTACTGTAACCCAAACATCACAGTCAGCTCGTTGGTATCTGTTACACACTTCTGCTTGTAACAGCCCCTATAAAGTTTTAACTCTGTAGTTTTAGGAGGGAACATGTTCCGTTGAACGCTGGAAAAAAGAATTCTGAGAAAAAAACGGCCCACTGAGGAGGAAAAGTAGAGAGCCAGCTCTGGGTCTGCATACAAAGGAGCGGAAAGAAAGCAACTGACGTCAGTGCACTTAGGTGGGACTTAATGCGGCTCCTGCTGTCCCTTCTATGGCTACTGAGAACAATCTTCCGGATCTGCTCTGGCATCTGGGGAAATTCTAAAGTGTAGAAATCTGTGGTTAGAAGCATCCATCAGAACTACAGTACTATGGTTCTGTGCTTCATATGACCTACTAGAGAAGAGAGACAGTCTATGTACCTGTGCTTCCTATGAGGTACAGAGGTGTAAGATACATACTTATGATTTTCTGTATTTCCTGTATGAGCTTTGTGTTCAGGCAAACATGTATTTATGAACAGGTATTTGTGGGACAGTGCTTCCTGTTCACCAAAGGAGACTATTTTAATGATCAAATCAGAGAATGGTGTGTATCAATAAAAGCCCTGTGCTGCCTATCTCGAGGCGGAAAGAACAGTTATTGTCTTTTCCCTTCTGGAAACAGTCCAACAGGGAGCGTGAACAGGCATTGGGGAGAGAAGTAATACATATCACTCTTATGGTAAAATATCAGATACATGATCCTGCAGTTTTCTTGACTATGATAATTCTGTTCTTATTGGTTTATCTCCTCTGCTCTCTGAACTGTGTACAGCTTATCCTTCCTCTCTGGTCACTACTTTAGCCTGTATTTTTGACCTTATAGGATATTATTGTTACTATTGCTCCACTCTCTGTATTCATGTAAAGCGCTCTGATAACCGCAAGGGTCATATTCGCGCTATACAAAACTATCAAAATAAATAAATACAATAAATCATAGGCTTGAAACTCAAGTCACTTCAAAGACAGGTCCTAAGGCGCATTTCATCCCACAGTGATTCCACCAAAGCTCCCTCTTTGACAGTTCGGACAATTCATGCTGTGGTCAGACTGGCATTTCTAAAGGAGAAAACAAATGGTTATAAAAATGCCTGCATGTGGGCTACAAAACAGCAGTACATCTACGATCATCCTTTACTTCTACGCTGCTGTAAATACTCCCATCGTACTATAGGGTCAACCTCGAGAGCTAATAATGTCAGTCATGCTAGTTTTAAATTCTTGCAGAGGTGCACAGAAAGAGGATGAGTGAAGGACACGAGATACTGAGAAATTCAGTACCACATTTGGCAAATCCAGAGGGAGCAGAAGAAACATTTTCAAATCACTGGACTGCACAAATGATCAATCAGCTGTCCTCACTGCAGGGAAAACAGCTTTGTGCCACCACAATACTAAAGCAAAATCAGATATTAACCAGTTCTAAATCCACTTGCATGACACCCCAGAACATTAAGAACATGCATTAAACAATTTCCTATCATTAGGCATCCAGATTGTGCGCACATGCTTACCTGTTCCAGAGAAGTAAAACATCATAATCAAATATGTCACAATGCCCAATCATCCCCATAAATGCATCATTTTATGAAACATTTTTTACAGTGTGAAGGAGAAACCCATTACCAAGCATGTGGCTTAGGTGGGATAATTGGAGGGCCAAAGTCAGCAACTGAATTCGAAAGGCACTGACAGACGGACATTTGATTGAGCGGACCATACATGAAGAGTGATGCGAGCCCTCAAATCAAGCCTCCTGCCATAGAAATGGCACTGCCAAGCCAGGGCAGTGCAGGCACCATACTACAAAGGTGCTGCCCATGGCCTGAACAATGGCTGACTTGACCACCCCTTCCAACCGCCCTCCGCAAACAGCTGAGATGAGCGGTTGAGAGCTCACCTTGGTGTAGTGGGTCCTGCTGATGCAGGTGTAGGTGTGAGTGTATGTGCGAGTGCTGGTGATGATGAGGAGTGACGTTGAACATCTGTAGCCGCGCCAACGGATCGTTGGACAGCGACGCCATCCGCTCGGCATGGATCCGCTCAGCCGCCAGTCTCTCGGGATAGCTCATGTCAGGCCGCAGCTGAGGGCCTGCCAGTGTGAGTCTCTCCCGCTCCAAGGGGTTCAGACCCGGATGGAAGGAAGCAAAGGGATGATGACCTGGAGATGGGGCCATGGCGAGCGCTCCATGTCGGGCGAAGTGTTCCATGGGGTTGGCAGCAGGATGGAGCTGGTCCAACTCTGGGGGTTTCACCTCGAAGCCGGGCTTCATCCTCTCTCGTAACTCCCTTTCCCGTAGCTCTCGTTCTCTCAGTTCACGCTCCCTCAGCTCTCTCTCTCGCATATTGGGGTCCATGTTGTAGAGACCAGGCATGTGATAAGCCAAAAGAGGATCATTAGGGTTCAGAGAAACGAAAAACGGGTGGTTGCGGTTGGTAGGAGACATGACATGGGGGCGGGCATACTCGCTTAGCGTCCGTAGGGCAGGGGTATCTGGTCCAATATAAGGTGGGACAGCAGCAATGGTCGTTGGTGGTGGCTCAAAGGAAGGCCTGATATGAGCGGATGTGCCATGCTGCCCGTCACCAAGGCGTCCTTCATGAGAGGAGCTGGATGCTTTCTGCTGTGAAGAAAATAAAGATGCATGAGGGTGGAAGGTTGGTGCAAGTTCAACTAAGGACAGAAGGACAAAGTACACAAACAGATGGAAATATAAACTTAGATTTCATAGAGCTCTTTGTGAAAAGGCATAGTACCAGTCAACTAAGAAATATCAATGCAACTTGTTCCAAGGAACCAGTTTCTGTGTGTATAAATGATCTTAAACACCAATGACTCTAGACATCAGATTTTCAACATATGTCTAGGACAACATGATCCAAACCAGTTAATCAAGATATCTGGATAAACTAGCTTTGTGTACAATTAATCTGAATTGAACCCATTTAAATATCATTACTAATCCTTAAAATCCGGTTGGACAACTTGTTACGACAAGGGGTTAAAAGCATCTCCACAATACTTAACCAAATGGCCAATTAGATTATCCGGTTATGTGTCACCAAAGCACGATGAGCAGTAAGTGTCACCGTAAATACACTCAATTAAAAATTACATATAGGTATGCAAGATATGAAGAGCAGACGCATGGTGTATATTAACAGGAAATTAGCACAAGGCCAAGATGGCCCCCAGAGAGGCGCAAAGCTCCAAATGCAGCATGGGGCCTTCTGTATCGGCAAGAATCCTGCCTGCATAAGCTTGGACAAACTCCTCCACGTGCAGATAAAACCACCCCTATTTGGTGGTCTGCAAGCAGGCTGGCCTATTGGGGCTGAATGTCTGTAGGTACCTCTAGCTGTGGGACCTAACTGGAAGTTGAGTCAGCTTGATCGACCTGGCTCCTGGGTCAGGCATGTGGCAGTACCTGTACTAAAGGCTGGGAGTAAGATCCGCGTTCACTAAGGAAACCGGAGGTGCAGTGAGGGATGAATAAGCACCTCCCCCTGTCCTGCTCGCTCCTTGAAGCAGCCAGACGGCTAATGGTGCAGAGTCCAGACCGAGAGGACCAGAGTTTGCAAGCGAAGGCAAGGCGCCGGCACAAGGCCTGCGGAGAAAACCTACGAATCCATCAATATTCAAAATGGGAACGTATATCTGGTATTGCAGATACAGTGGTGCTGTTGAATACTCCTCCGAGACAAAGCAAGGAGAATTTTAAAGCAGGAAGAGTTTAACAATAGGAGGGGAAAAAACACTACACAGGGCATTAAGATGGCAGTACGTTGAACAGACAAATGCATGGGGAGGGGGCGGTGTACAGATTTTACAGAGACTGTTGAGTGGCAAGCATAGGATGCATGAGGTCTCGAAACCAAAGGTTGCTCCCCACATTAGTCCCCATTATGGTCAATCAATTAACTGATGTACATTGTTGAGCTGGGGCGTAAGTACATTGAGTGGCTTGCTTTGCTCTGCAGTTTTCTTTCCCCTAAAAGGACAACGGTGGGGGGTGAATTTTTATGTGACCTAGACATAGTGCCTTTGTGCGAGGGGCATGTATTTTAATTGTATACATAATACTGTTAAGGATAGATACCGTCCTCCACTTCCTGACACTGAGCAGATAAGAGTGACACATAACTCCTAAAAATGAACTAAAAATAAACACCTACATGATGCATGTAGGATCGTGCCCTACAGAATAATAATGTTATACCCCGTCCATCAGGGACACAAGAATAGATCTGATGAATAGATCTAAGCACTTTTTTCAGAGAGCAGTTGGCATAGTATTTGGTTTGTATTCTTTCTTACCATAAGCCTCTCAAGATGGTGATAAAGAAGGGTAGGAGCAGGGCCTTGATCTCAATACGGAGGCTCTGCACGGAAGCACTGTATTGGGCTCCTTTCAAAGAGATCTTAGGTGACCATATCATGCATTACCTCACAAAGAATGAGGGGTATGCTAGATAGAATCATGGAATGTCTTTGAGGCAGTCATTTATGGGCACTGTATTTAAACCACCTGGGGCGTTAGGATTATGTTACACAAGGAAATGTTGGTCGCACAACTTGACATTTATCAAGCTGAAGCTCTAATGGTTACACAATCTGCCGCTGTACAGCAACTTCACAGTTGAGGATGTAAACACCATGATTTGCTGGGCAAGTTGGGGACAGTGGACTAAAGGGGATAAATATCAAAATAGCAGACAGAGGGAATCATGGCAGACAGAGTCCTGGCTTATTTATTGAAGTCAGGTATTTCTAGGCCCCAGATTGGTGTCATCAGGACTTCACGGGATAGTTATTAATTCACAAAAAGGTATTAAGGGCTTCATGGATACTACCGGTCATTTATATTGCTCTTAGAGGAGTAGAGCAATCTTCTCTATGCAACTATGTAGACAAAATTCCTGTTTCTCAGATCATTCCAATACAGCCCCACACACTGGAAGACCCACTACAAATTAAGGAAATACACAATGCTATTGCTCAAACAACATGAACAAAATGCCAGTAATAAGCGGATGAGTTCCAAGAAGCATATAAAGCCATACTTGCTACAAAAACCAGAAGAAAATAGCCATAGCTATGTATTTATCAGACAGCCAGCCTGGAGTATTGACAAGTCTATGAGAGAGGCACTAACATTGGGTCTTCCCTAAGCACAATTCCTTGGATGTTTGTTGCCATATAAATCACTTACTGAATATGAACTACAAGACTAAGTCATATATTGGCTAATACGTTATTTCATATAAGACAATAGTGCAGCCAGCCCAAAGTGGGTACAGACCTGCGAGAAATACTTTCTTTAATCTCAGATGCATGTTCTATCTGATAGATGGGGCCCCTGGAAGAGCAGGCTTGTAACTAGTGGGTCTTTGGCTACAGCGAAAGCTTTTGACACACTAGGTTGACCTTTTTTTATGTTTAATCTTTAAGAAAATAGAATGGGGCCAGTGCTTCTGGGGTGGGTCCAGTTGAAATTAAATGAAGCAGATAGCAAGAGAGCAAGGACAGGCTTGACCATATTGAAACAGATGGAAGTTCACAGAAGCACCAGGCATAGGTGTCCTTTGCTTTGGCTATAGTACCGCTGGGGTGTTAGACACCGGGGCCCTAGAATGGTTAATTAAATTAGCGGACAGGTGGCAGATTGCATCACTGTACACTGATGACACTCTTGTTTACCTACAAAGGCCTTGAGAAACTTAGCAAGCTTCAATGGTTGTACTGGATGAATTCAAGAACATGTCCATCCTTAAAATAAACCAGGCTAAATCATGCTTGTTTCGGCTTAGTCAGGGTTTGATTAACCACCCTGAAGACTTCCCATCCTCAAATCTGGAGTGGAGGCCCAATATGTCTACTTAGGAGTAATCATGTACCAATCTCATCAAGGGTAATTTGGGACAGTTCCTTGTGGCCACGTCTCAATCCCTACTCTTTTGGACTGCTCTTCCACTTCCCCATGTTGGCTGAGTGGCAACTGCTAAGATGCTGGTACTGCAGAGGCTGCTATATTTATTATCAACCTTACCAGTGGTGCTCAAGAAACCATTTTTTGTGTAACTGCACAGTGGTTTGTCCGATTTGATTTGGGTCAGTAGTAGTAAGAGAGTGAGGTTACCCAAGGTACAACTGCCCATAGTGGAGGGTGGGCTGGGAGCCCCAAATTATGAGCTGTAAGAAACAGCAGCTTAATTGCTGGGGCCCATGTGGAGGCAAGACAACACAGACATACAAAAAAGAACTGACTTGTTTGGTCCCTTACAAGGAAGGGCTTTTCTAGATTGGCTAATGAGCCCTTTGCCATTATTTATTAAGTTAATTACATTTGCAACAGTGGCAACGGCCTATTTGCACAAATACGTAATAACAAAGGGTCTGCTGCCACCATACACACCACAGGTGCCATTGTAATCACTGCCAGGATTGAAGCTGGTGGCAAGGATTCGTGATAAACGGCCATGGATAGAAGCAGGAGTGACTGTGTAAGGCAACACATGAATATGACCTGCTGCATACAGTTCAAGATATTGTGGAAACATATGGGATGGGTACAGGCCAATTTCAAACTTAAAATGCTCTGGAACACAAACTCATTCTGATATGGGATCAGACCCGCACTGAACCTGAAGGTTCTACAATAATGCTTAGTTCACTTTGTCCTGAGGGTGATAGAAAACCGGCATTAACAATTTTATATACTACATCTCCAAGCACTACTGTAGATACAACAAACATCAGGGGGCTACACAGAGAAACTGCATGGGGATTGCTAGATTTGAAGGACAATGGGTAGACAAACTGTAATTAGTACAGTAGGTATTGAGAAATCCTAAAGTATGTCCAGTTTAATTTTCTATTCCAGACTTACCTTCCTCTGGGGCATATGATTAAAGCACAGTGTTCGAAGTGTCCCAGATGTGGACATATTGAGGCACATTTTTATCACATAGTGTGGGACTGTCAAGTGATATTCAAAGCTTGGTCAAGGGTGGTTAAAGTGGTTTCAGAACTTGGCGGAAGAGACCGAAATCCTGAACCCTAGTTGTGTCTACTGAAACTAAAGCCCGGAACAAAAAAGAATAAATATGAGGAACGGTTCATAGAATTGGCATTTGCATTGTTTAAGTGGAGCACTGACCTAGCCTAGAAGTCGCCTGAGGCCCCAGATATAAACTACTGGCGTCAGGATTTTAAGCCAGGCAAGGGCAGAAGCAGATATATATCACTTGATCTGCAAGCAACGGGGAAAAGGTTTAGCTGTTGCAGGTTAGGATACTCACCTAGCACAGATGAAAGCCTGATCCGATGGTAGACCACCCTGAAGACTCAGACAAGTTACGTTCTATGGGCACATAGTGACTGTTGTAGCTGTATTACTGATGCAGTGCCCCTATGCCAGTAGGGTGGGCGTTCCCGGTAGGGATGGATGGTTGGAGGTGATACTGTGTTTACTCCAGACAGGGTAGTGTCCATGGTGTTGGTAGGTCACACAAATAGTTATATTGCACATGCTTGTGCCGGCTAATGAGTGGGTTGGGGTCCCCATAAATTAGTTCCCAGTAGTTGTATTTTATGTAAGTAAGACTACTAGAATGTGGCTTACTACTACTGTAGATGTTCTCAAATGGGTTACTCTGCCTGGTCACGCACACTGTTCATGCAGATTCAGTTATAAATTGATATTTGTATAGCGCACTACTCACCCGCAAGGGTCTCAAGGCGCTTGTACGAATACCGCTGTGGAACCCATCCTGGCTTTCCCTGTGAGGTGTCCACTCCTGGGCACCCCCAAGGTGGAGGCCAGGCATCCTTAGCGTTGTGGGGGCCGTTGTGGAGATTAAGCAAGCTATTGCCCAGAGTTGCAGAGTGGGACTTCATGATTGGAATAGGCACCGAGGCGAGAATTATCAGGTCCGTGGAATTTTTGAGCCCAAGACCCGCCGAGGCGGGGAATTGAACCCTGGTCCCGGGCTAGACCTCTGCATCAGGGTCTGCCGCTCTAACCATTGAGCCACAGTTCTCCACCATGCACCATATCTGCATTTATGTCCTGATTGTTAAACATACATTTAAAAACTAAATAAATACTGGGAAATAAAATATTAACATGAAAATAAGTTACAAGGAAAGAGCACAAGACATACATCAAGAAAGTAACATCGAGACAAATCCAAACACAGGCAAATGAGCCAGATAAGACAGTGCAACATTCAAGCTAATAATTGAGACTGAAAAAAGGGGGCATGGAATAGGAAGCAAACATAAGAAATTAAGTTACTTACCTGTATATGAATTTATCCAGTATTGGCATCTTTCATAGATTCACACGCTTGAATCATTCCCCATCGTTCAAGTGGGAGTACCATGGTACTATAGTAAAGCAGTATGTATAATTAACATAGGCTATAATGGCACAAGGTCATACACTGACCTAAAAAGGACCAAACTTTAAGTATGGCCAATCAGGTGGTAGCACCCTCTCAAACACTCCCAAGTGAGGCTGATTCCCTCAGATTTTCAAGCATAAGTGGGAATAACATCCCTAGTTATAAGAGGAGTCTTTCAGAGGAGGAGGGGGTATCACATGTGAATCTTTGAAAGATACCAATACTGGATAAGAAACTCCTCTGTTTAAAGAGGCTCAGACATCTGGGTGTCTAGAGCGGCACAAGACATCTGGGTGTCCAGAGCGGCACAAGACATCTGGGTGTCCAGAGCGGCACAAGACATCTGGGTGTCCAGAGCGGCACAAGACATCTGGGTGTCCAGAGCGGCACAAGACATCTGGGTGTCCAGAGCGGCACAAGACATCTGGGTGTCCAGAGTGGCACAAGACATCTGGGTGTCCAGAGCGGCACAAAATATCATAATGCTCTTTACAATATGGGAGATAAAGAATCTATTGATATAGAATCCTCAGACACACCTGAGTATGTCCTCGATCTTGATGAAGATGATCAAGAATTTTACAATCCAGAAGAGGAACTCCCATCATCCTCTAAGGACATTACCCGTGACCCCTCAGGGGAAGAAATGTTTTCCCCATTAAATCTGAAACACCCAAGAAGTTCTGAGTGGTTCCCTCAGGACCACGTTGCACTATTCATTAAAAAATGGATAAGAAACCTCTTAGAAAGGGGCACTCGTAACATCCTTAGACCTGAATGCTCTAGACCTCCTACTGAGGATAAAAGCTGCTACGCCCCTAATTTGGACCCTGAACTCATTAAATTCCTATTCAAACTTGGACGTGATCCAAGAAAAGGGATGGAAAAATCCCTGAAAGTGTGCCAAGATCGTCTTCTCGACATACTTGGACCTTTCATGTGTTGCTATTGTTTTATTCTGGAACCTTTTAATATTGTGATATAAGCGGCTGCTTGGACTGCATTAAAGGAATAATGCATAATGTCAGCCTCCGTGTCTTTAATGAAATCTAGATTCTCTAGTCATGTTAATATGAGGATCGCAATTTCAACTGTCTCAGCATGCAAAAAGTAGTGTTTCAAAAGATGGTAAATAAGTTTGGAAAGAACAATATTTAAGTCTCAAGTTGCTTAAGTACCACTTAGTGGGATGATTCATTTAGGATCTTCCATAAAAGCCTTTATTAGTGGTTTCCTAAAAAATGGGTTTGTTGGCTGTAAACATGCAGCTTGTTCAGACCTGTAAGACCAGGCTGGTTTTTACAATATCAAAAGTAATTTATTGATATCTTGGACTGATGGCTATAAAGGATCACCACGAATGCCAACATTTCCACTTGGTTAATTAACCGTGTTCATACTTCTTCAAGAATGTCTGTACACTTTTTGGAAACCGGAAGAAACCAAATGTTAAGATTTCAGGTGAAACATCATGAGAAGCAATGAGCTGCAAGTTGTCTGCATACTGGCTGTACAAATTATTATCATTTGGTAAGCTACAGAATGGAAGCATGTTTTTTTAGCAAGAGGGAGAGCAATGGCTGACATGAGGAAGCGATCAGGACAATTGTCCCTACAACTGGACACATTTGATGCATGCCAATTAGTAGACCAGGAAAAAAGCAAATGTCCCATAAGTAACCTATTCACAGAGCATTACCAGGTGAGTGGTGCTGTGAAAACCTACAAACGTAACTGACATTTTCTGATGGTGCAGGTTACAAACCGATCCATTTGAGGGGTCTGCCACTTGAGAAACATTTTTTTGAGAAACCTTGGGGCCCTATTCACAAAGATAAATATGCATGTGTAGAGTTACTCATGTGTAACTTTACTGTTACACCTGGGAGTCGCTTTACTACGTTTCCTCTTCACTATTTCTAAATATAAGGTTGCCTTTAGGTGTAGACTTGCATGTCTTGACCACCTTAAAACAGGGGTGAAGACACATTTGGAAAGTGTAAAGTTAGTAAAAGTAACGTTTTACACATAGGCTGAGGTCTATGCCACGCGAGCAGAGCTATCCCTAAGATAAAGTATAGGGGAAAATTATAAAGTTTATTAAACTTTAAAAGAACACAAATTTAATGTAAATATCAGTGTAAAATAATTCTTAATGTTTAGATTAAACATAGAACACAAAATAAAACGCTACAGCACATTTACTTAGCAGAGTAGAATTAAAAAAAGAATCGAAAAATATTTTTAAATATTACACCTACAACATTTTTAGTTTTACTTACTATGCATTACAATGTACTCAAGTGTATATACAGATTTTATTTTTAAATTTGAAAGGTTTAATAACATTTTAAATAAAAAACTACTACATGCTTATTGATTTATTGAGATATATATATATATATATATATATATATATGTATATGTATAAAAATATATTTTATTTTTTTACAACTTGGCATGGATAGCTCTGAGCTAATCCTATGCTTAAAGACCTTGCTGTAGAAATGGTAAAAGACTTTGTCCCTTTTTTATCTCGGCGTGGATAGCACTGTGCTAATCCTATGCTTAAAAACGTTGAAAAGCAGACATTTGAGGTGAGCAAATTTAGAGTGTCGCTGGTGTTGAGGGTGGTCTATACAGGAGCTGCCTTCCACCTAAACTTCTGTTTCTTTTTTGCATAATGTATGCATCAGTCTATGCTTGACTTATACTGGGTGCTCCGTTGTGTCTGGACAAAAGCTAAACCTCCCTGAAGAGCTGTAATGACAGTGAAACACGTGTAAGGGGTTGCTTTTATTCATTTCAGGTTGACTTGGATGGTATTTTACCAATCCAAAGCTGTAATATTGTGCCTGGAGTGGTAAGGAAAATGCTACTTACCAGTATGCATCTGTTCTTGGCATGTAGGGTTGCAGAGCCACACACTAGTGCATAGATCGCCATCTGTTGGTGGGCCCGGATGATTACACTTTGTTGTTGTCTTGGAAGAGTCTTTGTTTGGTAGGTGACTCCTCCTGTAGATCGTTGTGCGCATGGGCGTCAACTCCATCTTCAGATTGTTTTTCGCCATTGCGAAAATGATGGAGTTGTAAGAGTACAGAAAAAGATGTCCATGTCTTGTGTATCTAATTAAGATATTACTGGAACAGATATAGGTAGCCGGGTGGGCGTGTGTGGCTCTGCAGCCCTACATGCCAAAAACAGATGCATACTGGTAAGTTGAATTTTCCGTTCGAGGCATGTGGGCTGCAGACCACACACTAGTGCATTGATTGCATAGCAGTTTTCTCCCTTAGCGGCGACCACCAGTATCTGTTGCAGTAGTTTGAAATAATGTCTTGAGTACAGACTGGCCCACACCAGCTTGTTGTTTTGCTTGCACATCTACACAGTAGTGTTTTGTAAATGTATACGGTGTAGACCATGTAGCTGCTTTACAGATATCATCTAGGGGTATATTTCTTAGGAATGCCATAGATGCCCCTAATTTACGGGTGGAATGAGCCCAAGGGGGAATGGATATAGTGTGTTTCGCTTTTTGGTAACAAATTTCAATGCAATTAACAATCCACCTTGCAATCCCAGATTTTTAAATGGGATTAGCTTTATGTGGAGGAGAAATGGACACAAACAATTGTTTTGTTTTATGAAATGGTTTTGTCCTATCAATGTAGTAGAGGAGTGCTCCTTTTACATCTAATTTATGCAGAGCTCTTTCCGCAACTGTTTGTGGTTGAGAAAAGAATACTGGCAACTCAATAGATTGGTTGAGGTGGAACGGTGAAATGACTTTTGAAAGGAATTTTTAGTTTGTTTTAAGAACCACTTTGTTATGATGGAGTTGTATGAATGGTTCTTGAATTGTTAATGCCTGGATCTCACTTACTCTTCTGAGTGAGGTAATAGCAACTAACAAAGCAACTTTCCATGTAAGGAACTGTAATTCACACTTATGCAAGGGTTCAAATGGAGGACCCATAAGTCTAGTGAGAACAATATTTAAATTCCATACCAGGGAGGGTGGTATCCTGGGAGGAATTATTCTTTTGAGTCCTTCCATAAACGCTTTGATGGCAGGTACTCTAAATAATGACAAATGTTGTCTGTTTTGAAGGTAGGCTGCTGTAGCAGCAAGATTTAACCTGATTGAAGAGTACGCTAAACTACATCTTTGTAGATGGAGTAGGTAACATATAATATTTTGGATAGAAACATCTAATGGGTTAATGTTGTTATTTGTACAATATACAACAAACCTTTTCCACTTGGCTGCATAGCATGCTCTAGTCAAGGGGCGTCAAGCTTCTCTTATGACATTCATGCAATTTGGCAGAAGATTGAGGTATCCAAATTCTAAGACCTCAGGAGCCAAATCACTAGGTTGAGCTGCATTGGGTCTGGATGCATGATCTCTCCATGGTTCTGTGTCAGTAGATGTAGAGAGAGTTTTAATTTTTGATGTGGCACTACTGAGAGTTCTAGTAGTGTGGTGTACCATGGTTGTCTTGCCCACGTTGGTGCTATGAGAATCAATGTGAGGGAACGTTGCTGTAACTTGCGTACCACTAACGGAATTAGTGGGAGAGGTGGAAAAGCGTACGCAAATTTGTTCGACCAACTCCTCCATATCGCATTGACTTTGGACAATGGGTGTGGATATCTGGCGGCGAAGCTTGGGCATTTGGAGTTGTGGTGTGTGGCGAACAGATCTATCTCTGGTCGGCCCCACTTGTGAAAGAAAGGTTGATGAACTTGAGGATGAAGTTCCCACTCGTGTATCTGTTGTCTTTGACGACTTAACAGATCTGCAACTTGATTGTGAACTCCTGATAGATGTTCTGCTAACAGAGATTTTTTGAGGAATGGCCCACCTCCATATGCTCTGCGCCAGCTGGGAGAGCTGTAAGGAGTGTGTTCCTCCCTGTTTTTGGATGTAATACATGGCTGTCATATTGTCGGTACGGACTAGTACAACCTTGCATGATCGGGAACGTTGAAACGATTTTAAAGCTATAAAAATTGCTAGCAACTCGAGATGATTTATGTGGAGTAGCTTTTGTTGCGGTGTCCATGTGCCCTGTACTGTGTGTGCTTCCAAATGCGCTCCCCATCCTGTGAGAGATGCGTCAGTGGTTAGCACCACTTGTGGAACAGGCTCTATGAACGGCCGGCCATTGGAAAGGATTTTGGTGTTCCACCACTGCAGAGAGCGATGTGTCCGGTCGTCCACCACCACCAGATCTGTTATCTGTTGTTGAGGCTGATTCCACTGACTTGCTAAGCACTCTTGTATGGGGCGCAGTTGGAGTCTTGCGTGTGGCACTATGAAAATGCAAGATGCCATAGTTCCGATTAATTGCATGAACACTCAAGCTGGCAGTAAGTGTTTCAGCTGGAATTTTTGTATAAGAGCTTTCATACTTTGTATCCTTGTTGGATTGGGGGATGCAATTGTTTTGGAGGTATCTATTGTGGCACCCAGATACTGTTGAGACAGGGATGGTTGGAGATGTAACTTTTTTTGATTTACTGTGAATCCTAGCTTGTGTAACAGGCAGATGGTCTGATGCGTGTGCTGTACACATTGGTGGTATGACTTGGATTTTATTAACCAGTCGTCTAGGTATGGGAAGACATGAATGTTGTCCCTTCTTAAATGTGCTGCTACTACTGCTAGACACTCTGTGAAAACTAGAGGTGCTGTAGTTACTCTGAAAGGGAGTACTTTGAACTGGTAATGTGACCGTCTAGTACGAACCGAGGGTACTTCCTGTGAGCTTGATGGATAGGAATGTGGAAGAAGGCGTCCTTGAGATCTAATGTGGCAAGGAAGTCGCCTTGTTTTAACAGATGCAGAACCTGCTGTAATGTGACCATATGGAAGTGGTCGGACTGTATGTAAAGGTTTAGGGGCCTTAGATCTAGTATAGGTCTGAGGGAACCGTCCTTTTAAGGTATGAGAAAATATAGGGAGTAAACTCCTGTGTTTTGATGGTGTTTTTGGGACTGGTTCTATTGCATTCTTTTGCAGTAGAGATGCAACCTCTTGTTTTAGGAGTGTGAGATGCTCCTGTTACATGGGAAATTGTCTGGGTGGTATTGTTGGAGGAGTGGAAGTGAGTTCCAGGCAATAACCTGACTGAATTATTTGTCTTACCTACCTGTCTGTGGTGATGCAGTTCCAGACAGGTAGGAAAGGTTATAATCTCCCCCCGACAGGAGTGGAATGGTCTGGGGGGATGGGAGGGAAGTCACTGTTTGGGAGTAGAGGCATTGCGGCTGTTGTTGCCTCTGCCTCTACCTTTATTGTTGTTACCTCTATATCCTCCTCTGTAATAACCTCTACTGGGTGAGGTTTGGGTGGGAGCTTTATAAGAAGAGGAGGTGTTGTCAGTTTGAAAACCTTTAGAGTCGCCCCTGTAAGAGGAGCAACGAAAGGACGCTCAGTGGGTCTGAGTTTGTAAGGCTCCCATGGATTTTGCAGTATCAGTATCTTTTTTCATTTTCTCTAGTGCATTATTAACTGTTGGACCAAAAAGATGTTGCTGGTCAAAAGGTTGATTTAGAATACTGGCCTGTACTTCTGGCTTGAACCCAGAGATGCATAACCAGGCATGTCTACGTAATAGTACTCCTGTATTTATTGCTCTAGAGGCTGTGTCAGCAGCATCTAACGCACAGCGTATTGAGGTATTGGTAATGACCTTGCCTTCCTGCATTAAATCAGAAGCCTGGCTTTATATTGTTCTGGTAAATGTGCCATAAGTGTTTGTAGCTCATCATAAGGAGCTCGATCATATCTTGCTAACAATGCTTGAGTGTTAGCAATTTTCCAGACATTGGCTGCTTGTGAGATGCTGAGTTTTCCTGAAGCATCTAAAAGCTTGGACTCTTTATCAGAGGGTGGAGCATCCCCTGTTGGCTGCGAGTTAGCTCTTTTCCTCTCATTTGATACTACTAATGAGTCTAATGGCAGCTGACCTTTGATGTATGCTGGGTCAGTTGGAACTGCTTTATACTTCTTTTCTAGTCTGGGGTTAATTACCCTGGCTCTGACTGGGTCTTTGGATACCTCTGGTACATGTTTTACCACTCCATTAAGTATAGGTAATGTGGTTGTGGTTTTATGTGACAACAGTAATGTATCCATAATGAAGTCTTCTTCCACTGGATCTGTATGTAAGTCCTCTCCATGAAAAGTAGCCGCCCTATAAATGAGCTGTGTAAACCCAATAGTGTCATCTGGAGGAGATGGTGTAGAAGGGTATGCGTCATCTTGTGGCAGATCTGGTGCATCTGGCGCATTATAATCTTCCCAGGGATCATCTGATGGCCCAGGAATATTGTCTGGGTCATCTATGTGATGCTCACTTTCTACCCCATGTGAATAATTGTTTTCATCGTTATCATCCTCTGGTGTAGGGCTATGTGAGATGGATGGTGAGTGTGAATGAGAAATGTATATTGGTATCTCTAGCAATGGTGAAGGAATTCTTATGGGGAAGTTTAAGCATGTTTTTAAGAGGAACTGGAGGTGGCTTGGGAGAGTCCATTTTCCTCTTTTCAGGCACTGTAATTATATGTCCAGTCTTTGGATGAATATGAAGAGTCTTTTTTTCTGGATCTTGGCGGAAAAGCTCTTCTGCGGAAATATCCTTTTTCGGTGCCAATTTGTGTTGCTTGGGACCGAATTGCTTAGAAGGTTTTACAGTGTCTATTGCGGTCTTTGGAGCAGATCTTGGTTTCGGTTCCGAAGACTTGGTGTCATGTTTCTTTATCAGATCGGAGCTCTTCGGATCCAGAATTACTGGTCCCGAAGCGCGTTTGGGATCATCGACCTTCTGAGCCAAAGTGTGTTTCGGTGCCGAGGTGGGCATTGGGTCGACTTTTTTCAGAACCGGAGTTGTCTTCTGTTCGATAGCCTTGGGAACCGCTTTAGGTGCTGAGCTGGTTTTCGGCTCAAGCGGTTTTGGTACCGAGGGCTGCTTCGGTGCCAGAGTTAGTTTTGATTTGAGGACCTTCTGCTTGTCGGGACCGACAGACTGACTCGAGCCAGGGGAAACACCCATTACATCGAATATATCGCATCTCGCTGCCATTGCAACGCGACTATTACATCGCGGCCCGCATCACAATGCATGTCATCAGGACGCATGGTAGTGCATCGTAATAACATATACATTGTTAACGATTACATCGCAAGTGAAACACATGGAAATGTGAAATCTAAACAAGCAGCAACGATGCCAAACACATGGAAATATAAACAAGCAGCGAAGCGCAGAATTGTGTTTATTTGGATGCCAAACACCAGAATTGTGTTTATTAGGATGCCATGCCAAACACATGGAAATAATATATAAAGTGTATTGGTTCATAGCGCATAATTGTGTTTATTTTTTATAGCGCAGAATTAACACCAGAATTGTGTTTATTATGATGCCATGCCAAACACATGGGGAATAATATATAAAGTGTATTGGTTCATAGCGCAGAATTGTGTTTCTTTGGATGCCAAAAACAAGCAGCAATGATGCCAAGTGTATTGGGTTTACTTTTAATAGCGCAGAATTGTGTTTATTTTTTATAGCGCAGAATTGTGCCAAGGTGTGCGAAAAAACGTCCAATTAATAAACAACTGCAAATATTTACATATATATGTTATAATTACCGAACATTAAGATATATATGTTAAAATTAACACATCAAGGATTAATGGGTGGATGGATGCATGATGGGTGGATGGATGCATGATGGGTGGATGGATGCATGATGGGTGTGTGGATGGATGGATGGATGCATGATGGGTTGGTGGATGAATGGGTGGATGGGCGCATGATGGGTAGATGGATGCATGATGGCTGGGTGGATGGATGGATGGGTGAGTGGGTGGTTGGATGGATGCATGATGGGTGGACGCATGCTATAACATCGCATGGACCATTACGTCGAATAAGTAAGTCGCCTGACCCACTAAAATAAAAGAAACTTACAAGTGCTTCTTTTTTATGTTGCTGATTTATGAATATGATTTATGTGGGTGGACAACAGGGGAATACGTGAAATACGTGCAAATGGCAGGCCCCGCACAAAGGGCGAGGATGTGGCAACACAGCTAGCGCTGCCGACTTTGGTGCTGGGAACCAAGGTTCGTGCCTCGACTGACCCACTAAAATAAAAGAAACTTACAAGTGCTTCTTTTTTATGTTGCTGATTTATCATTTATATTTTGTATGCATTTTAATCAGAAACATTAAAAAAAGCACTTGTAAGTTTAATTTTTTTGTGGATTAGGCGAGGCTCGAACCTTAGTTCCCAGCACCAAAGTCGACAGCGCTGTGTGGCCACATCCTCTCCCTTTGTGCGGGGCCTGCATTTTGCACGTCTTTTACTTATTCCCCTGTTGTCCACCCCACCAATCACTTATTCCCCTGTTGTACACCCCACCAAAATCCAAATCAGCCAGATGAACTTTTATTTATGTAGAGCAGTTAATCTCCCTTAAAAAGGTTGCCTTCCCTATACAATGTACACAGCAGTATGAATTACCCCCATGTCACCGGAACAATGTTATAAGCAGAGATTACGCAATATCTGCCATTTAAAATTATATTAGTCGGTCTAAGAGCTGTCGCCTTCGCATCATTATTGCGGCAGGCCATTTACAATTTTATTAAGAGTGCACTACATGAAGTGTGATCGTGCTACCGGACATGATTAAATGTCGTCTGTTATTGTCTTTGTAACACCTTATCATTTACATAAAATACAGGTATTCTCCTCACCTCCAAACAATCACTGCTTTCACCCTTAACCTGTAATAGACGAATAGCTATGGCATAGCAATGACGCCAAAGGCCCTAATACAAAAAAAAAGAAACAGTGGCCCCTCAGCCAGACCAGTGAGAGTATCCAAGGCCCGTCCATTGGCAGAGGGAGATTAAGTGACTTGCCCAAAATCACAGGATGTTGAGCCGGAGCCGAGACTAGAGTCCGGGTTTCCAGCTCCCGAGTCGGCAGCTCTGGCCACTACGCCATAGACAGCTAGAATTGGGATCTACATATACTCCCCCAGGGCAACCCTAGAAGTACACAGGACTGGGGTAAGGAGGTAATATCCAAACAGAAAGACACGTGGAACTTTGAAAAAGAAGGGAACCTCGTCTAATCGTTAGAGGAATGCACAACCTGATCACAGTTTGAGCACTAGTGTCATATTGTAGCGCTTATACATGCAGTATAATGTGATATGCGGCACCATGTTTCGTCCTGTACTTTTCCTGATTGGACTTTTCTGTTGAATTGAAGACTGCCGAATGAGCTGGGGTAGAAGCAGGTTCACGCGGCAAATACAAAAAAATGCGTTGTTTTGCCCTGCGACGTGATGTTCTGCGGTGTGATGTTCGGGCCAATGGGAAGCAATGCAGTCGCGTTGCAAAAGTCGGCGATGTCTTTGTTCACGATGTAATGGACGGGGCGATGTGATAGACTCGATGTTACAGCGCGCGATCAGTGTGACCGCGATGTAACGTCATACATCCCGAGCCAGAGTCGACTGGAGGCTTTTTTGTATTGTTCTTTGCCGAGCCAGAAGGCGGGGCGTCGGAAGGTTTTGGTCGGTGTGCACCCGGACCGGGAGGTGGAACCGAAGCCTGTCCAGGTATGGGGGGGTGAACAGGGTCGACGCTTGTACTCACGACCTGTTGACTAGCTGGAAGAAGAGTCTCGTCTTCCAATTGTCCCTTGGCTCCGGAAGCTGAATCCTCTGCTTCAGAAACAATGTCGTCCTGCTGCTGTTCTTCGGACTCTAGATCGATTGGAGCCTAGTCTATGTCGAAGACGACTGCACCATGACTCTGTGAGCTCGACGGTCCCTGATGGTTTTCTTGGACTGGAACAAAGCGCAGGTCAGGCAATCTCGTGCTCTGGGGACAAGCACAGGTTGCAAACCTCATGAAGATCAGTGTGGGGAAATGTGTGTCCACACTGAGGGCACTTCTTGAAGGGTGTCCTTTCCATGAGCCAAAGGCCCAATGGCGCAGTTGGGCCGGACAGCCCTGACGAACGCTGGAATCGAGAAGCGCAAGCCTTTCTTCGACGTGGGTAACTGGAATTACTATCGAAGACGATACCGATGGTATGATGTAGGACTGGAAGTCGAAAAGAGATCGGGAACAGGACCAAACGATAAAAACATCCGAGCCCGATGGCGGAAAAAAACAATCTGAAGATAAGAGTCTATGCCTATGCAAACTACGATCTACAGGAGGAGTCACCTACCAAACAAAGACTCTTCCTCGACAACAAAGTGTAATCATCCGGCCCACCACCAGATGGCGATCTATGCACTAGTGTGGTCTGCAGCCCATATGCCCCGAACATGGCTTTTGCAATACACCACTTGCCGATATTCGTGCCGGACTACGCTGCTTTTAGATTCGTTGGAGCTTTGTCATAGTTTGTGAACACTTTTCATTTGGTTGATCTACTTTGCATGATCCTTCTTACTTACCAAGACTTATTTTTCATCACACTGACATCATTTGTTACTTCTCCTTAAGAATAAGAATATATTGTTGCGAATAGCCCTGAGGAAGTCTGTGGCTTATACCACTAAAGACGAAACACTTGTTGGCGGCCAGGATTGCTTATGAAGAAGTGCTATACAATAAATGAAGATAAGAATATCGTCTCGACCTTGTTTTATTAAGAACTCCATTCACTGTTGTTGAAAGCTCAGGATATATCTGTTTGATTGTATATGGTAGATTTTTCTATACTTTTTGGTTGATGATGGATGGCCATCACCTTATCCTTAGAGCTATTTGTATTTTGATTTCAGATTGTTTCACAACTCTGCGCAATTTTCACCCAGCCATCCTTCTTCTATAGTATTGGTTGGCCACCATGTAGAAGACCAAACCGGGTGTAGCTTTCTGAAAATTAAAACTTCAGTTTTGTCGGAATTTAACTTTAGGCAATTATTGGCCATCCAGGTGCTTATCGCACGCATTCCATCTTGGAAGCTGGCCGCGATTGCTCCTCCATTATTGTGAATAGTAAGTACCAGTTGTGTGTCACCCACGTAGGAAGTGAGTCACATCCCGTGGGCTTTGATGACCCTGGCCAGGTCCGACACATGAATGTTAAAGAGTGTTGGACTCAGGGATGACCCCTGTGGCACACCGCACGGGAGGGAGAAAGGTGCTGATTTGAAGGGGCCAAGGGCAACTGCTTGTTTGCGTTTGGAGAGAAATGAGGCCAGTAACTCTTTAGCCTTGTGGGTAACGCCTATGTTTGAGACACCATCGAACAGTGTGGTGTGATCAACCGTGTCAAAGGCTGCTGATAGGTCCAGCAGCACCAGTACTGCCCTGCCCCCCTCATCTAGGATGGTTCTTACTTCGTCTGCAGCTTTAATGAGGGCGGTTTATGTGCCCTGGCCCTTCCTGAAGCCAAATTGTGTCTCAATAGTTTCTATTGTCTTTAATATATTTGGCTTGTTGCTGGTTCCCAAGTTTCTCGAATATTTTTGCCGGGAATGGTAGACTTGTGATAGGTCTATAGTTTTTGGGATCTAATGGGTCAAGATGTTGTTTCTTCAGCAGCGGTTTGATGATGGCCTATTTCCAAGTGTCAGGGTAAGTGCGGGTCATGAACATGACATTGCAGATGTCAGTTAAATTTGACGCTAATACATTTAATGGGCTGCCACAATTGCTAGTCCTTTGGTAAATACTCACTGCAGACTTAATTCTTAAAGGAAGTGGAAGTACTTTAATATGGCAATGTATGTTACTTAACACAAAATGTAGCTGATGACAAAGGCTAAATGCATTGGGATGATGAAATATATACATTTCAAGTCTAGTGTCTTCATGCAGTCTTTTCATAGAGGCCAGATAACTCCCAGTAATCTCGGCATCTTGAAAAATATGCTCAGCGTCCCCTGCTCAACAGCCTCTTATCTATTATCACTCAAAGTCATACTCTCTTCTGCTGTCAGAAAATAGAGTAGCCCAGTTTAAAGGGTAGATTCCATTATTGCCCCATGACACCTAAAGATTTCACCTCTTAATTGAGAGGGAGATAATACTTGCTAGTTCTGCCTTTCTTTTATCAGTAATGTATTGGTAATTGTTCAAATTCAACACCGGTATCATCACTGCTTGTTAAGCGTACTAATCGAATTAAGGTTATTCGGCCCCCTCGAGTGTGAAAAACAGCCTCAGGCATCATCAAATGGGAATTTGTGGACAAGGAGGGAACGATAATTTAACTTAACATGTGTATTTGTAAAGCACATGGGAAAAGGTGTTCCTACGATGGTTGGGAGCACCCTGGTTGTATTTGGTACCCCTCACACACCAACAGGCCCCTTGGTGTCATGCTTCATCATCGGGGTCATCGCACCCCTCTACGGGATGCGGCGTGCTGCGACCTACGGTTACGTGGGAGCACTTATAATGGCTATGTGTGGTGTAGGTGAGGGAATTTTTATGTGAGTGCGTGGTGGGGTTCTTAGTGAGTGATGTTTAAAAAGTGCCTGGCTCGTGGGGTGTCTCAAAAACTTTATTTGACCCCTGGGCTGGTACTATTAAAATGGTGAAAAAAGAGGTTTGCTGCGCGAACAATGTGTGCCACCTCCTATGTATGTGTCAACATGTTTCGGTGTAAAAATACCTTCAGGACTGGGGTACACAAATCCCCACCTTACTCATGTATTTCTACTTTTTTCTAAAAAAAGTGAGAATGAAAGTGCAATGTACCTATCAGTTAGCCGCTATGATGATGAAGCATGACACCAAGGGGCCTGTTGGTGTGTGAGGGGTACCAAAAACAACCAGGGTGCTCCCAACCATCGTAGGGACACCTTTTCCCCTTTGTGAAATGGATTCTCTTAAAAGCCAGCCAAGGGAGAACGAATCCATTTAAGATTATTCTCTCTCCCCCTTTTGTTAACAGTTAGCACACTGAAGACATAGCCACCCACAGGGAGGTGAATGCATAAGACCAAGCCAAAAGGTCCTCGCAGAACTGGGAGGAAGGACTGGCCGTGAAGGAATCTGCGGCAAGAATCGTCTCTACCAGATACATCGTTACCGAAGGTAAGTAACTCGTACATCTGATAGAGACTACTAGATGCAGATTCCTTCACGTAGAATAGATACCCAAGTCATACCCAGGGGAAAGGAGGGTCCTCAAGAGGACCCCACCAGCCTGGTCATAACAAAGGGTCCCACAGGGGCCGAGTCCCAAAGACAGGACGCGGACCCCCACCCACCAGGCAAGGGGAACCCCCGCAAACAGAAGACCAACAACCCCGAAGGGGATGGGGAAAAACAAAAAAGAAAAGAGGTACCCTGTCCTCACTCAGAGGTAACAAGGCAAGGTGAAAGGAGGCCAAAGCAACCCACACCCATACAAGGCAACAAAACCTCCGGCCATGGCAAGGAAGAGGAGCACCGAAGGAGAAGAGCAACTTGGAGATTCCAAGGAGAAGAGGCAGAGCAAAGGCAAGCCTCCCCCCACCGAAAACACACCCAGTGAAGAGGGCAGCCGAGCCTAACACAGCCAGAAGGCAAAGACCAGACAGAACGGTGCAGTCAGCAATTAACAGGCCGAAGCCGAAAAGGGAGCTCAAGGCCACCTAGGAAGAGCCGTCCAGCGCCCCGCAGGGACAGACTGCACCCAAAAGGGAACAAGAACTCAGGGAACAAGAACTCAGTCACCATCTCATCCCACCGGGAGGAGAGATAGTACTGAGAGCAAGGCCCACTGGAAGGAGCGGACAAGGCAAGGAAGTCTGACCCACCAAAGCGCCAAGAAGGCACAATGGTGCAGAAAAACAGTAGGTCAGCACCGGCAAGCGCAGCCAGATGCCGAAAGCACCGCGGAAGGATGCGCCCAGAGCAAGCCAGACATCAGCCGAATACCGAGAGCAAGGCGCCGAGAAGGGTCCAGACACGCTCCAGGGAGGAGTCCGCCCCCACAGCCGAAAAAGAAGTGGAACCATGCAGAGCCAAGACGCCCGGCTGCAGACAGCATGCCAGACAAGGCTAACAGCGCAGTGACACCGGGATAGGGCACCCCGGGCACAACTCAAGCCATCCCAAGCCATTAGCAAGAGGATTGCATCTGCAACATCCTGAACGCCACGGAGAAATGAGGCCCGAAGGCGATCACAACTCTCCAGCGCATAACAGCTATAGAACAGCTATCACTGCCCCACATAGGGCATGTTACGTCCCAAAACATGGGAAACTCTTTGGTAAGAACTTCCGCAGCAGAGGAATACCTGCGGAAAAACCCACAGACGGCTTGTCAAGCAGCCAAAGAGAAAAAATAAAAACAGCAGGCCTAGTCTAAGGACCTGTATGGTGCAGAAAACGCAGAGCAAAAATAAACAGTAAAGAAGGACCAGCCAGCAGCCAACAAAACCACAATCTCAACAAGGAGAACTCGAGTGGCCACGAAGCACACAAAACACACAACTGGGGCGACCCGTCCCAACGGAAGAACACCCCCAAGAACCAGATCAACTCACAGGTCACTGAGGGGGAGAAGGAGGAGGAAGCCCCGCCAAGAACCTCTGAATGGCAGAGTCCGTAGGGGCGTGGAACAAAAGAACACCATCAAAAGGAAGGTCCACCAGCCGTTCCCGAACGTTCTCCAGAAATACATGTCCAGAAGCCAGGCATGGCGACGAAGGGCAACCGAAGAAGCCATGGCATGACCCAGCACCTCCGAGATGTCCAGAGCGGAGCGAAGAATGTCGCCACCAGCTCCCGGCCATCCAACACATGGTGCCTCAAATTAACACAGGCACCCTCCTGAGAAGTGGCAGACATCAGGGACTCACCGAGTCACACAAGCAAGAAGTGGCCCTAGCCAAAACACACAGCGTGTTAAGGGCCAGCAGAGGCGCACTGGTTGAGGCGAACATATTGCGCCACCAGGAGTCCAGCCAGCAGGCCTCCCGTGACGGGAGAGTCAACAGCGGCAGCAGAGAGGGAAAGGCATTCTGCAAAAGTGGGCCTCTGGTAGAGGGGTGGAGGGAAAGACACACGGATCACGTGGCGCCGGATGGTGGCGGTGCAGAAGGTGTTGGGGCATGGGGTCCCCCGTGGCGGGATGGCCCCAAGTCCCCAAAAGAGAAGAATGGAGTGAACCCTCGAAGGGAAGCAGCAGCTTCCTACTACCAGAGCCCTGATGGAGAACCTCCAGGAGATGATCCGCAGGGGATTGGGTAGCTGGATCACCCATGTGCAAAATTCCCACATCCGTGGAAACAGCACGAGCGAAGGCCGCACTCGCCTCCGTAGGGCCCCGCGGAGGGGAAAGCAGCTCCTCAATAGGCGACGGCAGCAAGCTAAGGTGGCCATCCCCCAAGCCAACTGGAGGAAGGAAGGGCCAGGTCTGGAAAGAAGGAAGAGGGACAGAGGAGTGGGGGACCTGCGGCTCCTCTGGCCAATACCGCGGAGACATTGTGGAGTCGCCCTAAGACGACGTCGGGGGGAAAAGCCACGACTCGGCGGCACGTCTCCGGCGAGGATGAAACCAGCAAGCGCCGAACCTACGGAGAAGAGGAGGCGTCCGAAGACGAGGCAACGACCAGGCGTCGGCCTGGCGCCGCAGACTCCGCAATCTGAGGCAGGACATCGTCATCGGCACCTGGGGAGACGTCGGGGGGGCCTCCGTCACTGCGCCCGGTGCGGGAGACCGGCGCTGGGCCAGAGCCGGGGCGGCACCAACCTGACCGACGAGGCAACCGCCTGCGTGGAGGGACGAGAGGGACCCGGGGAAGGACGAGGAGTCCCCCACCAGCCTCGACCCGTGACGGGATGAGAGGGGCCCTCCGCCGACCCCTGTGGCGCCACCAGGACCAGCAGCCGTCGGCGCCCAAGAGGCATCACCTCGGCCTCAGACAACTTCAGTGCCTGTCCAGAGGACCGAGATGGGCTCGGGGGTGCGTCCCGAGCCCCGGCGACCTCCCGCAACAAAACAGGGACTCCCGTGGGACTTTGTGGCGAAGCATAGGCACCAAACCTAGATCCAAGCGGCGCAAGGTTCGGAGCCGCCGGCGATACCACGGAGGGCCCTGCACACTGCAAGGGATCCGCGGACGTCCCAGGAGGGGAAGGAGGAGGAGAAGCCAGCGAGGCCTGCAAAGCCACCGCATATGTCTCCATCTGGGCTCCAGACCCCCCCCCACTCCCCCCCCCAAGCGTGCAGAGCACGATGCGCAATGACCAGGGCCTTGAACTTTACACGTTTCATGACAGGTAACCAGTGCAGCATATGCAGATGTTGCTTGACGCTCTTTCTAATAGGAATGTTGAACAAAAGCCTAGCTGCCGCATTCTGGACCACCTGCAGTTTTCTGAGAGTATAATCAGGAAGGCCCATATACAATGCGTTGGCGTAGTCAACGCGAGAAAGGATCAGTGCCCGGGTCACTGTTTCCTTCGCAGTCCTAGGAAGCAGCGGAAGGAATTTCTTAAGGGACTTTAATATCCCAAAACAGCTCCCAGCCAGTTTTTTTAATTTGGGTCGAGAAGGACAGCTGCTCGTCGAACCAAACACCCAGGTTTTTTACTGGTAGCCCAGAGGAAGATGGCATAGGATAGTCGGACAGCCAGAGAGATTCTCTGAACTGGCAAGGGGGCATTGGGGGGTGTGGGGGGTGGGAGAGGGACTCTCCGTAGAGAAGGATTTCCAACTTATCCTCATTGCATTTGAGCTGAGCAGTACAGAGCCATTGAAAAACAGCTATCAAACACTTGTTTGCCTTCACGGTAGAGAACTCAGATTTACCTCAAGTGAACAGAAGTTTGGTATCGTCGGCGTAAGCAACGATCTTTGCACCCTGCTCTTCCGCTAACTGGACCAGAGGGGTGACAGATATTACAGAGCAGGGGGCTCAAAGAGGACCCCTGCGGCACTCCAGTGGTCACAGATTGAGTCGGGGACGAGAAAGCCAGGAGCCAGACCTGCTGCGAGCGTCCCTCCAGGAAGGATTTCAACCACCTCCAAGGCAACTCAGAGATACCTATGTCCGCCAGCCGGGCCAGAAGCAGCAAATGGGGAACAGTATTAAATGCTGCCGACAGGTCCAGCATTACGAGGACCGCACTTCCACCAGAGTCCATGCAGTCTCGAATAGCTTCAGAGACTTCGACTTAGGCGGACTCAGTGCTATAGGCAGCTCTAAAACCATATACCGGTGCATGTGGAGCTCTTGGTGGTATTACTCTTTTTTTGTCCTTCCACATAGGCTTTAATCACTGGTACTCTGAAAAGAGATAAGTGTTGCCTGTTTTGCAAGTATGCAGTTACTGCTGCTAAATGCAACCGAATGGATGCATAGGCTAGTCCTGATTGCTGTAAGTGTAAGAGATAACAGATGTTTTGCACTGAAGCATCAAGGAGATTGATATTGTTATTGTTACAGTGTATAACAAATTGTTTCCACTTTGCAGCATAACCTGCCCTAGTAGTATGTTTCCTAGCCTCCTTTAGAATATTCATACAGTCTGGTGCGAATTGTAAATAACCAAACTCTGACTTCAGGAGCCATATTGCTATGTTGAGTTCCTTGGGATTTGGATGCCTGATTTCTCCATGGTTCTGAGTGAGGAGACTGGAGTTGAGATGCAGCTTTTGGTGTGGAACTACTGAGAGCTCTAGCAGGGTGGTGAACCAAGGTTGACATCCCCATTTGGGAGCTATGAGAATGAGTTTGAGGGATTATTGTCTGAGCTTCCGAACTACCAGCGGAATGAGTGGGAGAGGCGGAAAAGCGTAGGCAAGGCAAATATCCCCTATCAGTTCATCCATAGGTCATTGCCTTTGGAGAGTGGATGCGGGAACCTGGAGGCGAAGCTGGGGCATTTTGATCTGTGGCAAACATGCCTATGTAAGGAAATCTCCATTCCTGAAAGTAGGGAAGGAGAATCTGGGTATGATGTTCCCACTCCTGGATTTGCTCTCTCCGTCTACTGAGAAGGTTATGTTATGTCAGGAGTGGCTGACTCAAGTCTCAGTGGGGGCGGAAGAGCGTTCCAGAATTTGGGTCAGAATATTGAGAAGTGTGAACCTCCTGTTCTTTTGAGTCTAAAATTTGGTACCTCTAAGAAGTTCATGAGCATGGATCTTAAAGTACGGTGGGTGGTGTACTTATGGATTTTTGAGAAATTTACTTAGGGCCAGTCCCATGTAAGCCTTTAAACAGGATACAGTCGGTTTTAAAGCAGCGCTTGATGTGACATTGTCTGCCTTGTTGGTATATAATTCTGGCTGCCTGATTTTGTATTAGCTGCAGACGATGTATCTGATTGCGTTGAAGGCTTAGGTATATTGACTTAGCATAATCAATTCTTGACAGAATCAAGGAGACGACGATTTGGATACACGCGCCTCTGCTGAAAAATCTTCAGATTTTCCTCAGTTTCCTTAGTTGAAAGAAGCAGGTGTAGGTGATCGCTCCTACCTGCTGTTCATTTTTAGTTCTGAGTCAATGTGTATGCCTAGCCTTTTTATCGATTTTTTTTTTAATGCAGGAGAATGGCCTAGCTCGGTGGGCCAGTGGGCGGGGGACTTATGCTATAGTTTATTGTTGGGTATGACGATTTCTTTTTTTCCTGCATTGAGTTTTAGTGGATTTTTGTTCATCCAATTCCTGATGAACAACATGGAATTGTTTAAGGAATTTCTGGGAATCTGTAGATTCGTTGATGGGGAAGACTAGCTGCATATCGTCAGCATAGTTGTAGATTTGCACTCCCCTCTGACGTAACGCGACAATAAGAGGGAGGATATATATATTGAAAAGATGCTGGGATAAGGATGAGCCCTGTGGTACTCCACATTTCAAGTTTACTGTGCCAGATTTGTACGGGGAAAGGAAAACTGACTGTTTTATATCCGCAAGAAATGATTGTAACCAGTTCAGGGCAGTGCCACTGAGACCTGCTGCAGCCAGTCGGTCCACCAAGATGTCATGGTTGACGGGATTCGAAAGCTGCAGACAAGTCCAGGAGAATCAATGCTTGAGTTCTGTCTACATCTGCCTTCCCCTTTAGGTCATCCATTACAGATAAAATAATGGACTCAGTGGAGTGGGCTGCGCGGAAACCTGCCTGATGTGAGTCTAAAATTGTTTTTTTCAATAAAGGTGCTTAGAGTCTTTGCTACGTGTCTCTCCAACACCTTGGCCGAGAAAGGGAGGAGGGATATTGGGCTATAGTTATCCAGCCTCTGTGGGGTCAACTCCTTGTTGTTTCTGAAGTGGAACAATCACTGCTTCTTTAAAAGCTTGTGGAACTGTTCCTTGGTTAAGGATAGATTCAGAAGAGAAAGAATGATCTTTCGAAATGCTTTAAAGATGGATTTTTGTACTTCAGATGGACAGACATCGTTTGGGGAGCCCGATTTTATTTTGTTTAGGTACTCCAAGAGTTGGTCTTGGCTTAGGCACAGGAGGGTGGTCATGGTGTCATTGTTGGTATATTCAAACCAATTTCCCACCTCTTGATGTTTGGTACCTATGGATTCCTGAAGTTTCTCTATTTTTTCAATGAAAACATTACTTCAGTCATTGCAGAGTTTCTGTGTAGTGGGAATTAATGGGGTAACACGATCAGGAGTTGATAATTCCATTACTGTGTTGAAAATATCTTTGGTTTCGTTAGTTGAGTTCAACACGTGGTGGAGAAAAATAAAAAATAAATGCCTCCATAATGGCGTGTTTGTAGTTCCTGAGATTAATTTGATAGTGTTCTTTGGATTCAAGTGAGTAGGAGTTACGCCAATTCTGCTCTCCCCGACGTGCTGATCTTAACTCTTTCGTAAACCATTTAGGTGCTTCATGTCACCCAATGCGTGAGGTTTGAGTTTTTAGGGGAGCATGAGAGTCAATAGCCTTCCTTCGCCAGTCTGAAATTTCTCGCTCCAGGTTATCTACATTATCCTTACTTTTAGGAGGCTTATATTTGAAGGTCTGCAATTTGATTGTTTACTCCTGGAAGATGTTCTGCTAGGAAACAAATGTTGTGATGTATGGCCCATTTCCAAATGTCTTGTGCTAGGCGTGACAGTTGGAAAGAGTGTGTGTCCCCCTGTTTTTGTATATAGTACATAGCTGTCATGTTGTCTGAGGGGACTAAGACAGTTTTGCCTATTAGGTGAGTTTGAAAAGCTTTGAGCTAGAAACACTGCTAGTAGCTCTAAGTGATTTACATGGAGGCTCTTGTACTTTAGAGTCCATAATCCTTGGATTGCGTGACTTTCTAGGTGAGCGCCCAAACCAGTGAGCGATGCATCTGCTGTTAGCACTGTGTATGGAAGAGGGTCGAGAAAGGGTCGCCCTTTGGATACATTTTGTGGGTTCCACCTGCAGAGAGCGATGGGTGCGGCCATCCACCAACATTAGATCGGTCAACTGACCCAGCAACTGGTTCCACTGACTTGCTAAGCATTCTTGAAGGGGACGCATGTAAAGTCTTGCGTGGGGAACAATTATAATGCAAGATGCCATCACCCCAGCAGTTGCATGAATACTTTTGCTGGTAATGATTGGTTAGGCTGCAATTGAGTGAGAAGGCACTGAATACTGTGAATCCTGGCTGTACTGGGAGAGGCTAGAGCTTTCTGAGCGTCTATCGTGGCTCCCAGATAAGTTTGTGTGTTGGAAGGCTGTAGATGACTTCAACGCATTTACTGTAAACCCTAATTGGTGAAGTAGGTGAATAGTGGTTTGAGTGTGTTGGAGACACATTTGGTAAGGGCTGGCTTATGTTGAGTCTGTTGTCCAGGTATGGGAAGACATGGATGTGGTGTCTTCTCAGATGTGCTGCGACTACTGCCAGACATTTGGTAAATACCCTGGGAGCAGTGGTGACTCCAAACGGTAGTACTTTGAATTGGTAATGATGACCTGCTATCATGAATCTGAGGTTTTTGCGAAGAGCGAGATGTACTGGAATGTAAAAATATGGATCTTATGTCTACACTAGACATAAAATCGCCCTGCTGTAGAAGTGGGAGCACTTGTCGAAGTGTCACCATGTGGAAATGCTCTGAAAGCATGTAGAGGTTTCGTTCTCCGAAGTCTAGAATAGGTCTCAAAGAGTCATCATTTTGGGGATGAGAAAGTACATGGAGTACACGCCTGTCCCTTGATGTTGTAAGGGCACAGGTTCTATGGCTCCTTTGGACAGGAGAGACTGGACCTTTTGCTGAAGTAGATGTAAATGTTCTGGTGACATTATGTGAGAACATGGTGTAATGTTTGGAGGATTGTTGGTAAGCTCCAGACAACCATGTTGGATAATTCCTAACACCCATTTGTATGTGGTGATGGATTGCCAAATGGGAAGGAATTGTAGAGGAAGATTGACTTTTGCCTTTGTAGGAGGCAACAGTATTGTCCGAGGACATGGTTTTCGACCCTCCCCGGTAGAAGGAGCAATGAAAGGAGCCCCGATTAGAGGGAGACTGCAGAGCTCCCATAGACTTTGCTACTTCTGTGTCTTTTTTCATTCTTTCTAATGATCTACTTCTGGTTTGAAACCAGAAATCCTCAACCATGCAGGTCTCCTTAATAACACATTAGTGTTGATCTCTCTAGCTGCAGTTTCTGCAGCATCTACAGCGCATCTAATTGAGGAACTGGATATGAGATTCCCTTCCTGGACTAAATCCTAGGCTTTTGCTTTGTGCTCATCTGGGAGGTTTTGTAGGAACTGCTCCATTTCGTCCCAGTGTGCCCTATGGTGTTGTTGCAACTGCTCCATTTTGTCCCAGTGTGCCCTATCATATCTGGCTAACAGGACCTAGGGGTTGGCAATGCGCCAATGATTTGCTGCTTTGGCGGGTACTCGTTTACCGGAGGCGTCTAATAGTTTTGACTCTGTCTGCAACAGGAGCATCCCCTGTATTCTGTGAATTGGCCCGTTTACGAGCATTAGAGACCACCAAGGAGTCTAGTGGATCTGAGGTAGCAGGCTTATATTTTTTAAAAATTCTGGGGGTGAGAATGCGAGAGCACACACTGGATCTTTAAAGATATCATCAGCATGTCTCATCATACCATGAAGCATAGACAGAGTGTGGGTAGCCCTTGGTGTGCGACTGAGTATTTCAAATAGGAAATCTTTTTCTAGAGATTCCTTGTGTAACTGTATCCCATGATATTCTGCAACTTAAGCAAGTAATCTAGATATCCTACATTGTCGTTGGGAGGGGAAGCCTTTGCAGGGTAAAGATCTGGGTCATTATCTGTAGGTGAATCCGTGTTATAATCCTTCCAGGGGTATATTGGTAAAATATGCCCGCCCACCCCCCAATCATCAGGTGGTGGTGGAGTTAGTTGGTGTAATCAGTAAATGCTGCAACGGTGGAGAAGTTGGTGCATAGGAACATGGTGGAGGAGGGGAGGGGTTAGTACCTACATTCTTCCTCTTCAAAGGAATATGGTAAAGTCCTCTGATTCATTTGGGTGTTGGGGCATCGAAAACCAGATCCTGCAGCTTCAGAGGAACAGTTTTAGGTTTCAGCATGGAGGATTTCTGTGCAAAGGTAGAATGACTTTTTAATGCTGAAGGTTTCGGTGCTGAAGGAGGCTTTGTTTTGGGTGTCAATGATTTCAGCTCCGAAGTGGTTTTCGGCTTCGAGCCTGAAGGTTTCAGCTTGGTGCCAGACTTTGGTTGACTCGATACAGAGTTGGAAGGCTTAGTGACGTGTTTCGGTGCCAAGCCGGAGGACAGGAGTCAGACATCTCGTATTCGCCGACCGAGGCCCGAAAGCGGGGGATGGGCCGAAGCCTTTGGTTTCGGCTGAGTTGGAGTTTGGGTCAAGGGGCGTTCGGTACTCACGGGATGTTGACCTTGTGGCAAGTCTTCTACCATCTCTTGAGTCAGATTCTGGAATGGAGGCAAGTTCTTCTTGTTCTTCCTCGGCCCTCGTTGAATTCGTGCTCTGATCCTTCGCCAAAGAGGTCCAGCGTGTTTTCAGCGTTTACATGATCTCATTGATGGTCTACTGAATTCCGTGGACATGCACAAAACTGCACCCAAATTTAGGCAAATCAAAAGAAGCCCTTTACTGGTCAGTGCAAAGAGTTGCCACTGCCAATTCAAGGTGGTGGGCGGAGAAGTGAAAAAAAGGAGGAAGCAAGGGAGAAAGAAAAGGAAAATGTAAAAAACAAAAAAAATGCCTGATGCATGCTTTCTGTTCAAAATTAAAAAATTAATTACACAATCAAATATTTAAAAAATGTGTCTTTGGATAACACACGGGCAGATACTCCACTACTACTATTCAAGGGTATCGGACAATCCTAGTTTTATGGATTTTTTTTTAATGTTTAATTTAATTTTGAACTTGTCGAGATCGCTGGTGCAAAGCATTCTGCTTACAAGTTTTCAAGATGGTGGGGGATTAGCAAAACATGGACAATAGCTACGAGCAGCGCAAAAGTGCAACCACAAGATAACCTGTGCAGTTAAAACATGAAAAACAGTAGAGGAACTCTAATTAAGCAGTGAATATAATGGAATGGTACTTTGGGTTAACTGGTCTGTTCGGTTGCAAGGAGTATACAATAATTCGAATAAAAAATTACTTGGAAATTCCTCACTATAGGTTTTGAGCATACATTTTCTTTACCTAGAATGAAGGTTCTGTCATGAGGGAATGGCTGTTCTGATTCTAAAAGAGATACTGCTCCCAGTCTTTAGACCAGGTTAAATATCTACATCAGAGAAGATCTGCTTAATAATAGTTTGCTCACCTCAATTATGACAATGGAATTTAGTGTTAGACACAAATAATGTATTCAGAGACGACATAGCCTGGGATGTAATTCTGGATTGATAACTCACTGGAGAATCCAATATGAAGAAATAAGGGTTAAGTGGGAGGACTACTGTATCACCAATGTAATGCCCCATGACACGTCTAATTAAACTGAATAGTTTACAGGTTCACATGACTTTGTAGCATCTGAGAAATATGCAACAGCATGAGCGAGGCAGCAGGAGGTATTATAGATACTAGGCTTTTTCTACATTCTTGCCCATTTTTAGGTATGCCCACAAACTAAATGCTTATTTTGACTCGTGCAATAGAACGTACCGAAGCTCGCTCCACTTCTTTCTCTCTTTCCCGCTCCCTCTCTTTCTCCTTCTCCTTTTCCTTCTCTCGCTCCCGGTCATCACGGGCCTTCTGCTCTGCTTCCCTCTTTGCTTTCTCGATAGCCTCCTCCCTCTTCTTTGCCAACTTGGATCCAGCTAGTGGCATGAAGTACAGATCAGTCCTGGCACATGAGTTGTAGCCCCGATCCAGATGCTTGTAGAACCTGCAATAGAAACCAAATGCAACAAAGTGGAAAAAAGGTGTCCTGAAACTGAAGGACGGCGAACATTGACTGATGAACACCCAAGAAACTTGCTATTTCTCTTGAATACCTAAACACTACTGGGTGCTTTCATACATTAACTCCCACAATATACCTCTGAAATTACACTCGATGGCAAGAGAGGACAGCTTGGGCAAGAGTGCGGATTTCATCATTTCCACCAAAGTTCTGAGAAGCCCAAAAGAGCTGCCAACATAAGTATTTATATTTGGCTGCCATTAATAAACAATTAATTCTACCAGTATCAGGGAAAATAAATTACAGTTTGTCTGCACCAAGGTACTGCCCCTTGCTGCAAAAAAAATGGACTCAGTACTTTTTCCCAATGACTGATAACTGAATAAGATCGGTTCAATATTGTATGTGACTATGTCCAATAGGGCACTCACACTATATTCCCAAGCAGAACTAGTGAATAATCTTCATTTTGTCCTTTTTTAAATGGAAGATATCTTACATTAGGCGTAGGATTGTAGCACTGATTTATCATAGAATAATTGTTTTGTCAGAGTAAATACTCACATTGAACACCTTTGAGGTACCTCCTTAACACTAACCAACATTCTGGGTTAGTCAACCAACATAACATGAGTCTGTATTCTCATCATGTTGCCTGTGCTTTCCAAACTCTTGAATATTTTCCCTTAAGACCAAGTTTCCAAGGCCTTTTTGAACTTTGCCAACCTTCAATGGTTTCCATTCTGTACCGGGTATGCAAACTGAGCACAGATCTAAATTTTCGAACTTAAAGGGAAGCTGCTTAAAACACGTCCTAACTAACATTAACTCAGTTTGGTCTGGAATAGTACTTCTTACCTGGCAGACTGACTGGCGTGACTTGGTGTGTCCACCACAGTGGGCTCTGGAGATGGACCTCGTGGTGAATTTGGGGGGCTCTCTGGTTCTTCCATCTCATCTGGGGCCTCCTCTTTGATTGTGATGGGGGGCACAGTGCAGGGAATAGAAGAGGAGCCAGGGGATGTCACAATTGGAAGAGTCCCACTGGGTGTAGATGCTACCACCGACAAGGGCACAGGCGAAGGAGCTGAAACAGGAGTCATGGAAGAAGGAGCTGAGGCAGAAGAGCAGGATGGAGGAGTAACGCATGTTGGCCCTCCAGGAATGAAGGGATGCTGAGGCATGGGGTTCTGTGGTGGGAATGGATGGTGGCCAGTGTGAGTGTGATTTGTAGTAGGTGTCAGGCTTTGACTCTGAGTAAGAACAGGCGGCTGAACTGGTGATGGTTGGAGCTGCTGACTCTGTGGCATCAGCTGAAGGGGAGGTGGGTGGGCGGATGGAGGATGATGAGCAGGAAGGGAGCTCAAGGGTTTCAAAGCTGGTGGTGGGGGAAGGTTGGAATTAATGGAAAATGGAGATGGCCCTGATAGATGTGGAGGATGTTTGTGTGACTGTGGAGTGGGCATCTGTGGTATTGGGGTGGTGGGAGGAGGTTTAATGTGAGGCATGGCCATGGGAGCAGGAGGCAGAGGCTGTTCCCTTGGGGGCTGAGATGAGGGTGGTAAAGACTGCATCTGTAGAGCTGGCTGCTGAGCCACTTGCTGCACTGGAGGTATAGGGAGTGCCTGAGTCTGATGTTGTGGGGAGATCGTAGGTTGACATGACTGAGCGGTAACAGGGAATGGTTGTGGAGGACCAGGGTGCTGCAGGTGGGGCTGAGCTTGTACATTATGTGGAAGAGGAGGCAGCTGGACATGCAGAGGTTGCTGCCCATGGAGAGCTGGCTGTGACTGGGATGTAGGAGAAGCCTGGGGCTGAGACCCTGCTAAAGGCTGAATGGCAGGATAAGGTGATGGTAGTCTCTGTGGGTGAAGAACTGGGGTGTGCTGGATATGAGTGTGTGCAGAAGTTGCAGCAGGGGGCTGAACCACTGATGACGGGATCTGCGAGGGTACAGCTGGAATGCTCTGTGCTGAAGAAACAGCTGGCAGCACTTGCACAGATACTGGTGACACAGATGGTGTAGGTTGTAAGCAGGCCATACTCTGAACCGGCAGTGCTTCAGTTGGGAGCTGTGATTGCAAAACCTGCTGCTGAGCAGAGGAGTCAGAGTCACTTTCATTGTCCTGGGGACTGGGGATACTTGGTGAGCTACTCCGATTATCCTGGTCAATGTCTTTGGGATCACTGCTTCCCTCATCGTTGACGCTGTGGCTGTCTGAACTCTCCCCTTCTCCCTCGCCTTCTACATCACCTTCTCCCTCTGATGGTGAATTTGGCCGACTAATATCCTGGTGAACAGAAAAGCAAGTACAAAGAAAGACATTAGAACTATCAAAGACAGATAATAGGTAAACAAAGTGCATTTACAGAGGGAATGTGGGAACAAGCTAAGCAGTTTACTCAGATCATGCTACAGGGTAATCACAGTCTGGAGTGGACCCAGGTAAAGGTTTTTGAAAAGTGAATGTCGGGGCCTCAGCAACTGTATCATGAGCCTGTAAGCTCATGGCAGAGCATAGCTGGATTTTCAGGTACAATAACCATCTTTGTGATGTTTTGGGATCACTAATCAATGTCTTGAGGTGCCCAATCTTCAACTAAATTTTCATGATAATGAAAGCTCACAAGTAGGTAAATCAAAGACAATCTGACCCATGTCCCACCAGCCTTGAGTAGCACAGTCACAATCAACTCTTCATTCAAATCTGTTTGCAAAATATGTGCAAAATAAGAAACATGTCCAGGGGCCTACCCAGCTCACTCACTCTATAAGTAATACCTCAGACTGTGTGGGATGCAGTAGATAAATGAACAACCACACCAAGGGCAAGGGGAGAATTTTGATCCCATACATTAACACAGACGGCAACCCTAGTAATGCCCTTAAAGGTTTGCAAGTGGCATCCTGCTCTGGTATACAGGGCCCACTGTCAGCTAGCTCTACTCTTCTGCATCTTCCAGAAATTAATTCAAGCCAAAGGTACAGATTCATTCAGGACTGATGGCCAGTCCAGCCAGGTCCCTCACTGAACTCACTTCTTGAGGTTTCGATTTCTTCACGCCTGTCCTGTCTGGTTCCTCGGTGTCCGACAACTCAGCCTTTTCTCGCTGACGTTTAATGCTCTTTAGTGGTGAAGACACCTCCTCGATCTTCTGAATAACAAACAAATACATATGTATATGAGTGCTAGCAACTACTTAGATCCCATATACTTATTGAACTGGTTTCTAACCATCTAAAACATATTTCCCAATTGCACAAAAGCATAAGAAAGACATGTCCCTCCCTCTCAGGTTTTTTCCAAGACCTGCTGAGTAGTAGGTACCAACTAGCAATATCAAAAGTGAGATTGTATGTTCTTCCTATTGTATTGGGGGTTAGATACTAGGTGGGAGACTGTTGGCATCCAAAAGGATCTTCACTCTCTGCTGTAGCCTGCATGAACAGCACAGCTGAAAGGAGGGGGGCTGAAGATTAGAAGTGGACACAGCATAACAATAAATGTTCGGTAAGAAAAGACTTGAATGACATCTTCAGTAAACATAGCAAAAACTAACAATAAGAAATTTCACAGAGTACAAAACAACCTAAGTACTAACAAGAATAAGTAACACTAGGTACCTAACCCATTTCAAAATATGTTTATGATTAATACAATGATCGGGAAACTGTGCACATCACATCCATAGAGGTCGACCCCATCTACCGCAGACAGATACTGCTCAAACATTTCCTGATCTAGTCTGACGTTTGGGAAATATTCTAAGGTAAGACATTTGCAGCTAGAAGTCTATCATATATCTTATTTACTGTGGTAGGAGTTTTCATCCATGGAGAAAGACTGGGTCTGTAACTAAAGTCCTGAATTTCCTGGTTTCGTGTCGGTTAAGTCCTTACTTCTAACGTCGGTCACATTACCTTAGAGAGTCCAGGTGCAAAAAAGAAAATTAAATTGTTCACATGTATAGTTTGAATATAGGATAGATAAATAATTTTTTGCTAGCCTACTGCGAAAACCAGTGTAGCTATCTCAGCACTGGGGTTACTCAATTTAATTTCCTCACCAGGTCTTGTGTGCATATGAAGGAAGACTTTCAACGGAGACAGTTATTTTTGGTAGCCCTGTCAGAGCTGTGATTCCACAATCATTTTGAGATACAACTACTGCATGACCACTAGTCAAAGTCTACAATTTGAAGCAGAGGTTTTACTTTTATCAAAGAGAAAAGAGGAAATATGGTTTATTTTACATCTTGCCCAATGTGGGCATCGATTCACTGCAGTTTAAAATACTGTTGGGCAGTCTACGGTGATGAGATGACTTTTAAAACTCTGGGTGCCTCTGAGTTTCTGGGGAGTCCATACACAAGCAAGGTCAGGGACGGGCTCCAGAGTCTCAGGACGGCAATAGAGGAGGAAACAATGAAGCTCAAAGCCTAGCAAAAAGCTAACTACACAAAGTTTACAGGCAAACGGCATCTGCTTCTCAGAGACAATGATGGAACATGGATGCAAAAATCATACAAGTGTCACATTTGTCAATAAAAGAGCAATTAGGCAAAAATCAAAGCTAACAAAATGTGGAAATCTCTTAAGGGAACACCTGTTGAGCTCAATAGAGGCAATTGAAGATATTACTTTAAAAATGAAAAACTCAGCAAAAAAGTAATTGGGAAACAACATCTGTTGTACTGACCCAGTTACATAGTCCAATGGCCGAGTACCATATTCAATTTAGGGAAATTGATGAAAGATGGTGAGGGCTAGTACAAACGTGCATATCAGTGAGAAAATAAATAATAAAAGCCAATGCAACATATGCTTTTCAGCCATATTGGCACTCACATCTACAGACCCTGGTGTCATTCTGAGGTTAGTGAGCAGTACAGTAAATTCAACAGGCACCTCAGCTTTAAGAACCAGCCAGTGGTCCTCCGTATGTGTCTAAAGACACCTCTGAAACTAAGGTCCAAAATGACGGCTAGAAAGAAACCCTGCAACGCTTCAATTAAAATTTCCAGGAACCCCCTCAGTCTCACAAAGTTCACACAGAAAAGCATAAAGGGCAATGGTTGTCTCTTTTTCAACTGGAAGCACCCCGATGTTTTCATTTCTTTTGACATTTAGACTCTTCCCAGTGGAAACAGTACAACTGCTGTTCTTTATGCAAGTTCTAGACAACCGCACAAGAAAGTAGCCTGATGCTGTCGTCTGAGAGGGAGACCCTCAGAGTGCAAAGGTGGGGCGGAAGGCTGATGCTCCCAAGGGCTTTTCTGTAAGAAGAATCTTAAGAGTAACCTTCTTTACTCGAGAACAGTCTTCCCCACTTCGAAGGCATTCAATACCATCTTTGATTGTCTGGGATATTTAGAGAAATCCTCAATAGTGTGTCTGATAGTGATTCAGAGCCTAAGTTTTTGTTTTTCTTACCACAAGGTAGGCACTTCACAGTCAAGGAAAGAATGTTGGTGTTTGGAGGAAAAGAAAGAACATCCCAAAACAACTTCAAGAATAAATTCATGCTGTGAGGCAAAGCACGGTTCAAGATGTGGAACAATGTTAACATTTGACAAGAAAAGTCTGAACATTATCAGAAAAAGAGGGAAAAAAAGAAGAGCAAACAAGAACACCCCCCCCCCCCCCACCCAGGGAAGCAGAAGCCTACTAGGCATCCAAGTTAGAACTGTTAGTTATGCCCTCTCCTACTGCTCCGCTCAAGGAGTGGACCACCTGCCTTTAATGATTAAACAAATTCTCAACCACTCTGTACCACCTGAAAATCTTCCATGTTGTATTGTTATAGCACCCATTATAGCATCTTACTAACCCTCAACTCTGACAATTAGAAAGCACAAATGTACTATGTTGACTGCCCACAAACAAAGCTCTGAACCTAACACCAGGTCCCCCATGTAACATTGCACAAGAGAGTTCAAATGAAGAAAGAAATGGAGGGGGGCGGGGGGGGGGGGGGATCTGTCACTTCTTATAAAATGTAATATTAACAGATTAATAAAGTATATATAAATTAAGAAGCGAGATGTAAACTTGAACACTTTAAAATGTTCTGCAAATGTGAAAGGAAATTAATATTGGAAGCTAAAATGTAAGTTAATATCCTCAAATTGATTTGTGGGAGCAGTGCAAGTGCATCAAACTGACTTTAGTATGGAAGATGAGTGCCCTCAATTAAAATTAGAGAAGCAACAACCTTCTCAAAAATAAAATTTAGATCTGATGAATGTTTTATTTCTGTTTTTGTGTGCATTGGTTTGTGGTTAAATTCATTGAAAATGCTTGGGTGGGTGTGCCTGGCTTCCAGCAATGACTCAGTGGGGGTTACTGGAATCCAATAATGATTCAGTGGGGGTTCCAAGTACCAGTAAAGATTAAGAGGGGGTCCAAAGATGACAAAAAGTTTAAGAACCACTACTGTAGAGTCTTAGAAAAGCATCTAAAATGCAAGGCCAATTACAAAATGTACATGAAGGTAATAAAGTACTCAAATAGGCCTACATTACAGGCAGAGGCAAAATAAAAAGGCTATGTCTAAAACGTGTGAGGTACCTGTTCCCATAATGCCTCCCAGAGGCAGTTATGTTTTATGTATAGCTGATACTCTGATTGTCTACAGAGACTAACAGCAAGAGTAGGGGAGGCTTGTTTAGGACTTCAACGAAGATACCTGTAATGCAGAAATAGGACTACAGGTATGTACATTTTTCTGCTGCATTGTAAGACCTTCATTGAAAGTCAAATTGTAGAACACAGTAGCATTATATATATATATGGTTACACACATACACACACAAAGCAGCTGTTAGATAAGAGAGTAACTACACAAGTAAATGTAGACCGTCAAAGAGAAATGAGAACAGAGGAAATCTTAAAAAAAGATTCCTGAGTAATATCTGACCAGTCGGGCTTCTGTCAGACTATCTGACTCTAGGCAGTAGTGTTTAGTGAATGTGTGAATAGATGTACAGGTAGCAGCTTTACAAATCTCAATGATTGGAACATTTCTAATCCAAATCGTAGTGGTTGATTTTCCGCTAGTGAAATGGGCCTTTAGACTACTATCACCATTCCAAATGTCTTTTTTAGGTCGGGCTGTGTGGGACGTACCAGAAGAAGAGGGAACAGATCTTACCATGAGACACAACAAGAACCTCAGGTCCAGTGGGACCCATCGATCGAACAGCGAGTAACGAATGATTTACAAGCATCAACGAGCAACCAGTCGACCTAATCGTCAACCTCAGCAAGAGACAATTGACTACCCTGGAATCACAAGTGCTCAACAAAGGATTGGGATTTGTACCGACCAATGTAGGAGAATATTTCACCACAGATATGGAACCCTCAGTTTTTCCCGGAAGATAAGACTGAATTTCTTCTTCAATCAATCCCAGAATGATGAAACAGAAATTACCACCAACACAGGTTTACGCAACAAGTCTACCTTTAACCCTCCTGTGCATCTCATTCCTGCGGAAATCTCTACTTTTGAGAAAGCAGTTTTGAAAGACTTTGCAAATCGGAAATCCCTTGCCAAAATTCCCTTTTTTCAAATCACCAAAGAAGAGATGATATATATGCCTGAGGAACCTGAGAGTCGACCAGGAGATTATTAAACCTGCAGACAAAGGTGGCATCATATAGTGCTCATGAATCACAAGGATTATCAGGATGAGTGTTCATGACAACTACAAGATGCAAAACACTATACTAAGCTGCATAATGATCACACGGCAAAACTACAGAGATCCATCTGAAGCCTGGTGGAAAAGGCCAAGGAGGAAGGCTGGATAACCAAAAGAGAGTAATTTTCACCAACTCCTGAACCCGAAAACACAATACTTTTATGTTCTTCCCAGGATTCACAAACCCACGAGACCTCCAACAGGGAGACCCATAGTGTCAGGCTTAGGGTCAGTATTAGAGCCCATATCGCGGTTTGTGGACTGGTTCTTGCGCCCCTTTGTAATCAAAATGCCGTCCTATCTGCAGGACAAGAAACATGTGCTGAAGGTTCTGGCCGACATCCCCTTCGACCCAGGAACAAACATACTGGTCTCATTTGACGTTGAATCGTTATATACAAACAACCCCCAGGATGATACCTTGATCAAGACACTACTAGATCAAATAACGGAGGGAGACATGACGCCAAACTCCTTGATCAAGGACTGCGCTACCTTAGACATGAAGAACAAGTTACTTACCTTCGGTAACGATATATCTGTAAGAAACAGTAGTTAGTATTAGATTCCTTACCTTAGAATATCCCCAGGCGTCAGTCTGGATCCGGAAACTTTTGCGTAGCAGTACCCCTGCGCGTCGGTAGGCGTCGTCTGCAGGCGTCCCCTGCGGCTCCGCGTCGTCGGCGTCGTGCGCCGTGATGACGTCGCTGGAGTATATAGACGCCGCCTCCGCGCGCTGACGTCAGTTCTTTGCACACAGCTTTTCCGCGCCAGAACACGCAGAGCCATGTGAGAACCAACACTGGTGCCATTTGAAACTAGGGCCCTGAAAGGGATGTCCCTAACCCTAGGTATCAGTTCGCAGAACGGGGAGGATGGGCGGGGCGGTAAGGAATCTAATACTAACTACTGTTTCTTACAGATATATCGTTACCGAAGGTAAGTAACTTGTTCATCTGAAAGAAACAGGTTAGTATTAGATTCCTTACCTTAGAATAGATACCCCAGCAATACCAACCCCGGTGGTGGGTCTGCGAACCAATACAACCTACACCAGAAAGTCCTGGAGGACCGAACGGCCAAAGAAGCCATCCCTCCGGACTTGACTGTCCAGGCAGTAGTGCCTCGCAAAGGTGTGCAGCGAGGCCCACGTGGCCGCCTGGCAAATGTCCTGCAAAGGGACTCCCCGGCCCAGGGCAGTAGTAGCCGCCGTGGCCCGAGTGGAATGGGCCCTCAGCCCAACAGGAGGCTCCTTCCGAGCCAAAGAGTAGCATGCTTTGATGCACAGGACGACCCACCGAGAGATGGTCCGTTTCTGTACCGCCCTTCCCTTCCTCTCACCCACGTAGCCAACAAACAGTTGGTCATCCACCCGGAACTGGCGTGTGCGATCCATATAGAATGAAAGCGCACGTTTTGGGTCCAGACGATGGAGCCGCTCTTCATCCTTTGAAGGATGCGGAGGCGGGAAGAAGGAGGGCAAGGTGATGGACTGCCCAATGTGAAAAGCAGAGACTACCTTGGGCAGGAAAGAAGGTCTGGTCCGAAGAACCACCTTATCAGGATGAACAGACAAGAAAGGAGGTTGAACAGAAAGAGCCTGGAGCTCACTCACTCTCCTGGCAGAGGTGATGGCTACCAGGAAGGCCGTCTTTAAGGTGAGAAGACGGAGAGGACAGGAATGAAGGGGCTCAAAGGGAGCGCACATCAGGAAAGTCAAAACCAGGTTCAAGTCCCACTGAGGCATCACGAACGGAGCTGGAGGATACATGTGCGTGATGCCCTTTAAGAATCTTAACACAATAGGGGACTTGAACAAAGATGGCTGATCAGGTAGCCTCAAGAAGGCGGAAAGGGCAGAAAGATAGCCCTTGATAGTGCCCAGAGCAGAGCCCTGCTGGGCAAGGGAAAGGAGGAAGAGGAGAACCTCAGATAGAGGGGCAGAAAGGGGATCCACAGCCTTTGCTGTGCACCATGCCACAAATCTGTTCCACCGGCAGGCGTATACCGACTTTGTGGAGGGACGCCTGGCTGCCAGAATGACATCACAGACTTCAGGAGGCAAGTCAAATGGCCTCAACTGTCGCCGCTCAATCTCCACGCATGGAGGTGGAGACTGGACAGGTTCGGGTGGAGGACCGTCCCCTGCTGCTGCGACAGAAGGTCCTCCTGAAGGGGCAGGCGGATCGAGGGACCGACTGTCATGCTGAGTAGCTCGGGATACCAGTACCTTCGAGCCCAGTCCGGAGCCACAAGGATAACATGGGCCCGGTCGCGCCTGATCTTCTTCAGCACTCTGGGCAGAAGTGGTATAGGCGGAAAGGCGTACAACAGACCGCAACTCCACTCGCGCCGAAAGGCGTCGCCGAGCGAGTGCCGTCTTGGAAACTCCAACGCGCAGAACTGATGACATTGCGCGTTCTCTTCTGTGGCGAATAGATCTAACCAAGGCTCTCCCCATTGCTGAAAGAGGCCTCTCGCCACATCCGAGTTCAGACGCCATTCGTGATCCACCGAGCACCGACGGCTGAGTTCGTCCGCCCTGGCGTTCAGAGAACCTGCCAGGTGTTGAACCGTCAGAGTCACGCCCTGACGTTCCAGCCATTGCCAGAGGCGCAGAGCCTCTTGGCAAAGGGTCCACGACCCCACACCGCCCTGTTTGTTGCAGTACCACATGGCGGTGGTGTTGTCCGTGAACACCTGCACTACACTCCCGTTGACAAAGGGGAGGAATGCCTTCAGTGCCAGGCGAATCGCCCGCAGCTCCAACATGTTGATATGGAGCCGGGACTCCGCCGGAGACCAGAGGCCTCTGATCTCCGCCTCTCCCAAGTGGCCACCCCAGCCTTGGAGGGACGCGTCCGTCACAACCACGTGCTCCGGCTGGGGAAGGGAGAGGGATCTGCCCCTGACCCAATCGCGGTCTGTAAGCCACCACTGCAACTGTCTCGCAGTGCCCTCCGAGATCAGGACATGGTCGGATAGGTTGCCCTGATGCTGGGCCCACTGAAACTTCAGGTCCCACTGCAGAGCCCGCATCCGCCATCTGGCGTGATGCACCAGAAGGATGCAGGAGGCCATCAGCCCCAGAAGCCGCAGCGTCAACCTGACCGAAACCCGGGATAACGGCTGAAAGATGGGAATCAGAGCCTGAATATCCCGGACCCGCCGTTCCGGGGGATAAACCCGAAACTGCGCCGAGTCGAGAACCGCTCCGATGAAAAGGAGCTTTTGAGAGGGACACAGGTGTGATTTCGGCACATTGATGGAAAACCCCAACTCGTGCAGGAGGTCTGCCGTCATCTGAAGGTGGTGGACGACTGTCTGGGGCGAGCCCGCCTTCAACAGCCAGTCGTCGAGGTAGGGGAAGACTGAAACCCCTAACCGGCGCAGATGAGCTGCGACCACCGCCATCACTTTCGTGAACACCCGTGGGGCGCTGGTAAGGCCGAATGGGAGCACGATAAACTGAAAATGCTCGTGGCCTACCGTGAACCGCAGGTAACGCCGGTGGGCCGGCAGGACGGGGATGTGAAAGTACGCATCCTGCAAGTCCAACGCTACCATCCAGTCTTGTGGGTCTAGAGCAGCCAAGACCTGAGCCAAAGTCAACATCTTGAACTTCTCCTTCCGGAGGAAGCCGTTGACGTTCCGTAGATCCAAGATAGGACGCAGGCCTCCCTTGTCCTTCTTGGGTACCAGAAAGTAGTGGGAGTAGCAACCACACCCTACTTCTGGCCCAGGAACGCGCTCGATGGCCCCCTTGGCCAAGAGGGCCGTAACTTCCTCCTGCAGAAGAGTCAAGTGGTCCCCCGACACACGGTGGTTCTGCGGTGGCATGGCTGGAGGAGTGGACTCGAAGGGGAGGGCATAGCCCCTTCGGACAAGCTGCAGCACCCACCTGTCCGATGTTATCGCGCGCCAGCGGGAGTGGTGATGGCGAACCCTGCCACCCACTGGCGTCACGTGAGCCCGAAAGCTCGGACTAGGAAGGCTTGGATGCCGCAGCGGAGGGAGGCGTGGACTGACCACGACGCTGGCCTCTACCGCCACCACGGCGGAAACCACGGGCGCCACCGCGCTGGGGAGCGCTCTGCGCCGCGTGGCTGGCAGCACGTGTGGGACCTCCTCTCCCTTGGCCACGAAAGGGCCGAAACGAACCCGTCTGCTGGCGCTGGGTCTGGGTCGAGAGACCCAAGGACTTGGCCGTGACCCTGGAGTCCTTGAAGCGCTCCAGCGCGTGGTCCGCTTTGTCACCAAATAGGCGACTGCCATCAAATGGCATGTCCATAAGCGTATTTTGGACGTCTGGTGAGAAGTTGGCAGATCTCAGCCAGGCATGGCGACGAATCGCCACCGTAGTGGACATGGCCCGTCCCAGTGAGTCCGTGGTGTCCAGACCACAACGGATCGAGTACCGCGCCGCATCCCGGCCTTCAACAAAGGCCCGGGTGAGCTTGTCCCGCACTTCCTGGGGGCATTGCGGCAAACACTCCTCGACCGTATCCCACAGGGAGTGGGTGTAGCGGCCCAAGAGGCACGCGGTGTTACAAGACCGCAGCCCAGCACTCAAAGAGGAAAACACTTTCTTTCCGAATTGGTCGTACCTCTTTGATTCCCGGTCGGGCGGAGCCGACGGAAATGCGGACTGCGAAGTGGAGGCCTGGATCACCAGACTCTCCGGGGAGGGATGGGTGGACAGGAAGGCAGGGTCGTCCGCGCAGGGACGGTGACGCCTGGCAACGTTCCGGTCAACCGGCGCACCAGAGGCGGGCCTGGACCAGGTGCCCAGAAGGACATCCGTCAGGGCCTCATTAAACGGCAGCAGAGGCTCCTGGGGGCATGACTGCGGTTTAAAAACTTCCGTCAGGATATTCGGTTTGACCTTCGCAACGGGGAGCTCAAGGTGTAAGGCCTTGGCAGCCCTCATCAGGACCACCGAATAGGCAGCACCCGCCTCGGACGCCACAGGGGACGGAGAGACAAACCCAGGGTTGGGCGACTCGTCCAGGCCACTGGCATCACCCAGATCACCTACCCAGTCCACATCGTACTGGCAGGCACGGGATAGAGGGTCCTCAGACCCCTCCCAACCCTCTCCATACTCCTCCTCGTCATACCCATATTCTGGGTCGACGATATAGACATCGGGGTCAACAGGCCCCATCGGCGTCGGGTCCGGCGTCGGCCGACGCCGGTCCGGCTCCGAGTCCGGAGTCGGGGAGGAAAGGGGGGTGGCGCCGCGCGGCGTCGGTGCCGGGGACCCGACGCCGGCCGGAGCCGACGGCGGAGTCGCTGCACCACGCGGGGGCGGTACCATGGGCTGGCCCACAGGAACCGACGCCGGAGAGGCCGGGAGACCAGCCGGCGACGAACCAGAGGGAACCAGCGGCGCCGGGGCCGGAGCCACCGGCGGCGCCGGGGCAGGAGCACCCGAACCGCTCGGGCCCCCAGACGGGACCGACGGGCCCGCAGGCGCCGAAGGCCCCGCCGGAGAAGACCTCGCCCTCATAGCAATGAGGAAGGCCTCGATCTCCTCACGCGACGCGCCTTCCCCAGGGACCGACAGGTGTGGGGCAGACGGCGTCGGCGACCCATGCGGGACCGCGGGGGTGGGGTCACCCGAGCCCCCGGCCGCAGCACGCGGGCGTCGGGGGGAGTCGGGGGTGCGATGGCGACGCCCCGACTTCTTGTGCTTACCTGACGAGCCGGAGGAATGGTGGCGACTCCCGGAGCGCCCATGGCGGCTCCGCGACCGCTCCCTCGACCGCTCCCTCGACCTCCGACCGGACCGGGACCGCTCTCGACGCGGGGCCGACAACCGGAGTTCGAGAAGCTTGCGGGACCGCTCCCGCCTAGCTTTTCCAGTCAAGGCCCGACAGTCGACGCAGGACTCCACGTCGTGGTCCGCGCCCAGACACCGGAGGCAGAGTCGATGGTGGTCGGTGACCGACATCATGCGGTCGCACTCGTCACAACTCTTGAAACCGGGCATCCTACCGGCACCGTAAGGATCAATCAGTTAACAAAAAACTTGGTCAAAAGACCGGAGTACTGCTCTTCGGATCTGCGCTAACTGGCGCGGAAAAAAGAAGAACTGACGTCAGCGCGCGGAGGCGGCGTCTATATACTCCAGCGACGTCATCACGGCGCACGACGCCGACGACGCGGAGCCGCAGGGGACGCCTGCAGACGACGCCTACCGACGCGCAGGGGTACTGCTACGCAAAAGTTTCCGGATCCAGACTGACGCCTGGGGATATTCTAAGGTAAGGAATCTAATACTAACCTGTTTCTTTCAGATGAATAATTCCTTTCAATACCAAGAGATTTTTTGGGGCAAATATCAGGGTCTTCCATGGGAAGCACCTTTGCGCCCACTATGGCCAAAATTTACATACATGAATTTGAATCAAGACACATGTACCCTTCAGAGAATCCATACAATAAAAACTTAAGAACATGGAAGAGATATTTAGATGATATCCTAGTCATCTGGGAAGGTGATTTGGACTCCCTTCTGGATTTCTCTGGATGGCTGAATACAAGGGATATTAACCTGAGATTTACTTGTGAACACAGCAAAACATCACTGCCATTTCTAGAACTCCTACTTTACCGCAAATACAGAGGGCTACGTTCCGAACTCTACAAGAAATCTTTGGCACTGAATTCACTCATGTGTTACAATAGTTTTCAACCTCTGGCTCTGAGGAACAATTTACCAGTGGGGCAATTTCTCAGGATCAGGAGAAACTGCACAGATAGAGAAATTCAAAGATCACGCCACTGCACAGAGCAACTCTATTCCAGAGAGCCTACCCTGCAAATCTAATTAAAAGAGTAGCCAAACGAACGAATAATAACAGAGATGGTCTACTTGAAACGTACATTACACCCCGAAAAGAGAGACTGGTATGCGTGACCACCCACAACCACCTAACGAACACTGTGAAAAAAGTGGTGACCAAGAACTGGCACATTCTCAACCTAGGAAATAGATCTCAACCAAAACCTTTGCATGCATTCATATCAAGTATGAATATCAGGGACATGATTGTCTATACTAGACCACAGGCGGCGATACAGTAAACATCAGCTACACTGTGGTCTCTGCCCCAGTTATTGGACATTTCCCCTGTGGATCGTGCACGGGCTGCCCATATACCAGAGCTACACATGAAATTGACCTTGGACTCAGGACACCTTGGAAGTTTAACAGACACACCAAATGCAACACTGAAGGGGTTATCTACCTACTACAATGCCCTTGCAATTTGCAATATGTAGGGATGACTACACAGAAGGTGAAAACAAGGATTACTGAGCACAGGAGTACCACAAGATGCCAGAAACTAAATACCAAACTAACCAAACACTTTGCAGACCAACGCCACACAGCCAATGACATCTTCTGGATAGTATTAGATAATCCCCAGTATACAATCCACAATGGGGCCATTGGAAACTGTGCTCTTTCATAGAGAACAACGCTGGGTGTTTAGGCTGAAGAGTGATAAACTAGGGCTCAATAATGAGATTCCATGAACCAGTTTAGCTAGATGAACACACTTCCTACAAATGAGTGTAGACACACAACATGGAATCATATACCTAGTGGGTGACCTGAAATACAGTACAACACACCCACCCCTCTGCAGGAATGTAAAAGACCTCCCCACCTTCCCTTCCCACTCCCCACTGGCCCTCTGTATAGATTACAAATAAGCACCCCTCTTCTGTGAATGAGGCCAACCCAGTTTCATAGACCCGTAAATGCAGTACCTGACTATCCGCATTTGATCATAGATGAGCAACCTGACAGCCATTTCATGTGTACACCGGCTCCACATATATGGATCATAACTATCCACCTATACATTGGCACAATATGAATGTATATCATTTTTCTCATCCTGCGCAAACGGGACTACATGCCCGAGACATCACAGTATTATGCCCAATAGGATATTACATGGGTATCAAGATATTCACATAATATGCACACCCCCTCCAACACAAACATTATCACGTGGTTTGAATTTATTACCGCCCCATTGATTTCCAGACACGGGACCACATATCCCAGCAGATTGGCTCACATGACATATTACGCCGACTATGTGATGTGACCACAACAAATATGGCGCCTCAGCTTTTCACTCTCGCCGGGACATCTGGTGGCTGTGCACTACGCTTAATAAGGTAAGTGTTACTGGTTTCTGCTGCCCCTGCAATCACTTTAACAGAATAACTCATTCACTGTGCAGGCATGCCCTAGACCGATTCAATTAGAAACATGCACGGTCATGGTGGCTCGCATTTAACTTTGGCAAAATTCTGAGTGCGGTACATGGTAATACCTCTCGAGCAACAAAAGAGATGTAGCTATATCGGAGCCCTTGTTACCCTGGCACTCCCTACCACCGTTATGCTATACACTATTGCACCGGCTTGTTGACACAGAAGAACCAACTTATTCTGCCACACACTACTGATCGGGCTCTCTTGCGACAGCCCGATCCAATGACAGTAATTTAGGACATGAGATGCATTTGAAGACTATACTATACAGGCCAGCACAGGTTTATCATTTTTTGCGTTCTTGATGCACTGGAGTCCTTGGCATCTTTGTCATTTTCTGCGCTGTTTTTTATTCAATAAGAACACATTAAGTATGTGGATAGATACACATATTCACATAACAGACACACTATTATGAATGTATATCTTTTTTCCTTTTAGCTGGGCACTATGAGACGTACCTAAAGCATGGAGAGTGAACCTTTTCACCTCAACTCATAGGTAAGAAATATGTCAGACATTCTTTTACACCACTATTGGTCTTGAAAATGTCGGTAGATGAGATATGGAAGATCATGACTTTCAGACAGACAAACCCCTAGAAGCACAAGGGTTGTTGACAACCTGACCGCCCTCTTCCTGTGATGGCCAGTATATTCTAATTCTTCTTTAAACACACTTGCAGAGTCATGACGAATGCCGCTGGATCCCTTTAGGGGACTACTACAGGCAGAAACAAATTGACCTCTTTCAGGGAAATATTTGGTTCAATCCCTAGTCCTCGCTTTTAAAGTTTGTCCCTGAGACCACCCAATAAAGATTTAGTGGATCCACTGAGACAATTTTATCACTTAACTATATATATTTTTTGCACTCTGCCCCCCACTCACTTTCCTCTATCGCTCATCTAAGAGAAAACACCTCAGCTCCTCCCCTCAGGGAGTTGTAGCCCACACCTCGGTGTGAGGAAGGAACCCATATGATGAAGCATGTCACCTAACGGTGAGTGAGGGTTCTCGTCCTGAAAGGATTTCTCCTTCCTGCTCTCTCTGATATTGCATCGCTTCCCTTTTCCTTCATCTACCCTAATTCCACAGCTAGCCAGGCATACCTTATGTGTTACTAACCTTTAGACTACTAGCCAGAGGTCTGCTTGCTAGCTGGTAACATAGTCAGATACATGCTACTATCCATCTAGCAATAGATTGTCTGGAAGTAGTTGAACCTTGCTTAATGTGACCACAGTTAACGAATAACTGTTTAGCCCTTCTGATGCGTTTAGTCCTGTCCAGATAGAACTTCTTGACTCTGTTCACATCTAGTGAGTGGAAAGTTCTCTCTGCTTAAGTTGATGATGGGTTAGGACATAAGTAGGAAGAGTAATAGCTTGGTAGATGTGGAAATCTAACATTATTTTGGAAGGAAACATGGATGGGTCATTACAATTACTCTATTAGGGTGAAAAATAGTAAACAGTTAATCAGCCAATAAAGCCTGCAATTCTCTAGCCCTTCTAGTAGATGGATTGCAATGAGGAAAATGGTCTCCATGAGAGGTGCTCCAATGAAGATCTATGTATAGGTTCGAAAGGAGAACCAACTAACTTGGACAGAATTAGATTGATTTCCTCAAGTGGAGATGGTGTCTTTATTTAATGATTTTTTAAGGCCTTCCACAAAGAATTCTGCTACTGGAATAGTAAAGAAAGAATTCTGTTGAGGGTGCTTCTGTATGCTGTCCAAACCACTCCAGTCTGGCGCTTCAAGCGTGTCTGCTAAGGAGAAAGATGACCCCTCCCATTCCTCATTACCACCCTCTGGGCGATAGGGACCATCAGGGATGAACAGGGGAACAAAAGAATGTGATATCTATGAAAGCTCCCAATACTGGAGAACTACAGTTACAGGTAATTAACTTATTTTCTTACTCCAGTATTAGAAATCTCAGATTCATATGCTTGAATCAGAGTAGCTAGCAGTCAGCAGCACTTTTTTCTGTACTTAAATAAATGTAAGAGTGCGTTTTAAATTGTCAATCTGTAGGGAAGAACGCCTTAATTGAAAAAGCCCCTAGTCCCCAAACAGATAAGAGAAACTCTATGCTTAAATCTACTTTAAAACATAAAAAACAAACCCTTATCAAGATAAACATCATATTATAAACATCCACACCAAAAGACATTCATATGAAATAAAAATGTGCTTAGTTTAACAGTAGAAAGGAAGGAGGGATGAAGGAGAGAGCTCACCGTCACTGGAAAATGTTCCTCAGCACCGCTTGTCCTACTGCCACATCATTGTTAGAAGCTGCATCCAATCAGTAATGCCTGGTGAAGGTGTGAGTACTCTTTCAGGTAGCAGCCCTGCATATATCCTGGATAGGTACCCCAGCAAACAAAGCAGTGGATGCTGAGATTGCTCTTGTAGAGTGAGCACACACCCATGCTCGTAGATGTTTTCCTGCTGGTTGATTACAATACTGGATTGCATTCGAGATCCATATAGCAATCCCCTCTTGGAAAGAGGATAGCCCTTTCTTGGCACGCTGAAAAATACAAAAAGCTGTGCCGATTTGCGACTAGTTTTTGTTCTTTGTAGATAAAATTTCGGACAACACTGAATATCCAGCGACTGAAGAGCTCTTTCCACTGTAGTAGTTGGTAGAGGGAAGAAAGTCTTAAAGATAGGAGGTTCATTGAAATGAAAGACTGATGGCACATTGTCGATAAACTTGGGATTAGTACGAAGAACCACTCGATCATGCCTAAACTGTAGAAACGGTTCCTGTATGGTCAGGGGCTGAATTTCTCCAACTCTCCTGGCCGATGTCAGTGCCAAGAGAAGAGCCACCTTCCAAGAAAGGAACTTAAGGTCCGCTTTATGAATGGGTTCAAAGGGATGTTTCATGAGTTGTGATAACTCTATATTAAGATGCCAGAGAGGTGGCGGAGGCTTGACCGGAGGAAAAGTACGGAATAGGCTTTTCATTAACTGCTTTATGATTCTTTCGGACCATAATGATGGTCCCGAGGATGTCCTTCCTAAAGCGAGATATAGCAACTAGATGGACTTTAATTGACGCATGTGCTAGTCCAGATTTTGCCAATAGCAGAATCTAAGGAAGGGTCTCATGAGACGAGGATCTTAGAGGTTGAACCTTAGAAACCTGGCACCATATACAGAATCGCTTTTATTTCATCCTGCACGTCTTATTCGTACTCTGTGCCCGGGCATTTGAAAGAACTTCCCTGCATTCAGATGGAATCTCTAGATTTTGGAACTCAGTATTCAGGAGCCATGCTGCTAAGCGAAGTGATCAGGGATCTGGATGCATCACTTGTCCCTGCTACATCGTCAGAAGAGATGGAATGGAGTATAGGTTGTGCCTCCGAAAGAAGGAGAAGTTCTGTGAACCAATGTTGTCTGGACCACGATGGGGCTATTAGGATCATCCTGCACGGCGAGGCAAGATGGCCGCTAGTGCGCTGTAGAGTAAGTCGCATTTACTCCCTCTCCCGACCGGGAGAATGAAGAAGGATTATTATCTAAGGCGGAGATGTGGCTGGTTTACAGGATAATACAGAAACTCCTAAAGAATACCGGATACAAAGATCCTCATCTTCAACAGCAAGTGTATACTGCGTGCACGACTTTGAAGGAGTGCTGGAAGCGTGTATACGGCGGCGTGAAGATAATGTCTCAGCCTACGAGACACGAGAAGGACAAGGATAGAGAGAAGCTCTTGCCGACAGTAAATTGTGCGAGTCAAGCACTGAGTGATAGCTCCCGGACCGGGACTATACCGAAAATGCCACTACCGTACAAAAGATCAACACCCGCTTTGAGTGCGATTTAGAAAGCACAGCAGCGGAAAGCAGAAAAGGAAAAGAAAATAGGCTTAAAAGCAACACAAGCTGAAGCAGTACACAATAAAACATTGCAAGTAACGCAGAGTTTAAATAAAGACAATGCCAGGAGCGTACGGAGTATTGGTGGGACGGCAACCAAGGACGCCAGAGATGCAAACCTCAGACAGCCTACCTTGACAGAGACATTTAACATGAAGATATTGACTGGGGCTACAGTCAGACCCCCTGTGAGCCGCTCCCCCATGGGCGACGCAGAGTTCGATGCGGGAGGAGAGAAGGCCGTCCTCGAGGACGTTGGCGTCGGGATTGCTAAGCAACCAGGAAGAGCCGCGGTGAACGATACACTTCCTGCGGGAATAGACGGAGGGACAGAGAACCCACAGAGCCGGAATCTGAAGCAGTCGGCTATTGGTATGAACACCACGGAGTTAACGGTGATGGGTGAGACGGAGGAGAACTTGCAAGGCACAACCCAGACCGGGAAAATACAGAATCGGAGCTCTGACCAACTAGTGACTGGCATGCCCTTTGGGAATTCAGCTGAGTTTGAGGAGACGAAGTTGGCGGGGACGGAGATTGGGAGGCTATCGGAAGTAGGTTGCGATGCCATCGCAGGGGCTGAAGGTATGAATAACGCCCAGATGATGGATGCATTGTTACAGGTAGAGGCAGAATTAAATAATGATGTAAGGCAGAAGCAGTGTGCAAAATGGGGGAGTCTCGCAAGTCTGGACTCACAGAGAGAACGTGAAGGGGATAAGTTTTACTCAGTTAATGAGGGGTCGGATTCCTCTAGTGAGGAGAAGGAAGATATAGAGACCACTGATATAAGTTCGGACGCTGAGGAAAGCAGTGGCTCTAAGGATACAAACACTCAGAGAAGGAGGAAATCTGCAGCAAAACGAGGCTCTCTAGTAAATATAAACAAAAAACTTGTATGGGATTATTCTGCAACATCTGGCATCTATCAGGAGGGCATTCAGGGGAAAGGCATAACAGGAGGGGAGGAGAGTGGAGCCGCAAAGCACGCTACATTAGACCTGCTGGTCGATATGTTAAAACAAATACAGGGGGAAGCCAGGGCAGAGAGCCGTAGAGCAAGGCATGACACTAAAAAAATACAGGCTTCTATAAGAAAAATGAATAAAAAACATGAAGAGGTCGAGGAGAGAGTAGTGCTGGTGGAGGAAAGAACAGGAAGGCTCGAGGATGAGGTAACCGACTGGCAGGTGTTTAAGATGGAGCAGACAAAAGTCGTGGAGGATCTGCAGTGGAAAATCGAGGACTTTGAAAATCGCCAGCAGCGTAACAACGTGAGACTTCTTGGAATGGAGGAAGGGGTAGAGGGGCAGGATGCAAGAGGGTATGTCATTAAGTTATTAAAAGGATCATTTCCGGAAGCGCAGTGGCAGTGGGAGGTAGAGGTCCAAAGGGCACACAGGTTTCCACTAACAATAAAAAAGAAACGAGATGGGAATCAGGATACTCTGCCAAGAGCCATGTTGATCTTTTTTGGCTATTTCTTGGCAAGACAAGAAATCATGGAAAAAGCCAGCCCAGATTCTAAGAAAACCTTTGAGGGGGTCACGTTCTTTGCGAGACCTGACTTTTGTCGTGTGACTGTGGAGAGGCGGTGGCGCATTAGGCAATTAATTGCTCCTTTTCGTCTGCAAGGTGCAGAGGCATACTTAATGTTCCCGGCGAAATTGAAGGTTATCACTGGAGGATATACTAGAATGTTTTTTTCAGAAGTAAAGGTGGGGGAATATCTAGAAGAGTTGACTGAACAACGTAGGGGGAAAAATTAACACATAAAAGAGTGATGTATTGGCTTTAAAATCTGCTGATAGTATCAGGAAAGCTGAGGAGAGGGAGGGCGATACTACAATGCGAGCAGTCACACATAGGTCATGTATGACCTATTTGCCTGTGAAAGTGGGAGGAGGGGGAGGGATGACTGTGGGAGGGGAGGGCAGGGGGGAGTGGGGGGGAGAAGGTTTGATGATGGTTGGGTTGAGAAAACAGCACAAAATGATAAAATACATAAAGAAGAGAAAGCATGGGTATATATAATGAAAGAAGAGAGTTTTAAGATGGCAGGCAGTATGGAAAATCCTTGTAAATATACATGGCGTTAAGGGTGGCCTCTCTGAACATATGTGGATTGAATAATGGAGGGAAAAGGCAGAAGGCTGCAGCTATGCTAAGGAGGTTAAGGCTGGACGTGATATGCCTCCAAGAGACTCATATTGTGGGGAAGGACAAATTCATGTTGGAGCAGATGGGGTATGATGTTCTTGCTCATACAAATCAGGATAGTAGGACAAGAGGAGTAGCTATCTTAGCTAAGAAAGGGGCTGTCAAAATAAAATAAAAAAAGGAGGATCAGGAGGGGAGATGGGTAATAGTGGAAGTGGAAACATCCGCTGGGCACTTCACAATTGTTTCTATTTATGGCTCTTCCGATGATGAACCGGAAGTTTTTGAATATTTGGATTTGGAACTCGCATTGTGGCCAGAGCCTGTAATATGTTGTGGGGATTTTAATATCAATGGTTTGCATGGGCTGGGAGTGACGGGCGGGGGAGGGTATGCTGGGAGGAAAAGGAAAACTTGTAATGCGATAAATAACTTAGTGCAACATAATGCACTGGTAGATGTGTGGGCTAATAACAATCCGCTAGGGACAGGGAGTACTTATTATTCAGCGCCACATAGGATGGTCGCCAGGCTGGATTTTTTTCTTCTGTCAAGTTCTAAGATAAATGGCGCCCAGATAGAGCGGCTGCCAAGGATTATATCAGATCATAATCCGTTGGTGTTAAGCCTCCCGCTGGCTAGCAGAGACAGGGTAAAACAGTATACCTGGTCATTTGAGAGAAGGCTTTTAAAAGAAGAAGGATACCTTAATCGGATGCAGAAATGGATTGTACAGTTTTGGGAGATTAATAGGGGGTCCGCTCCAGCTAATATGGTCTGGGATGCGTTCAAGGCCGGAATTAGGGGGGAAACCTTGAGCTACACATTACAGAGGAATAAGAAGGAGAAAATCAAGATGGATATGTGGCTGAAGGAATTGGAGAGGCTAGAAGAACGTTTAACCCAGGCACTGCTAAATCATGAAGCAATAGAGGGGTTATTGCTGGAAATAGAATTAAACAAAGCAGAAGCAGGGGAAAGCTTGGCACAGAAGGCGGCGGGGAACTTCCTGGCTAAAAAAAAAAGTGCTATGAATATAATGAGAGAGTAGACCACCTATTGGCAATCCGAATCAGACAAAAATTAGCAGCAGGAGAAATCAAGGAAATTAGAGATAGCACAGGCAACATTGTAGATAAGGTGGAAGAGGTACAGGAGGTATTTAGGGAATTTTATGGGAATTTATATGCACAGGGTTTAAACAATATAGGACTGGGGATTATGGAGTACTTGGCAGGAACATCACACGACAGGTTACATGAGGAGGAGAAAGAGAAGTTAGATCTCCCTTTAACTTTACAGGAACTAAGAGTAGCAGTGACTAATCTCCCCGCTGGGAAAGCTACAGGGCCGGATCAAATACCGGCAGAGTTTTATAAAATATTCTGGGACACAGTGGGGGAGGATATGTTGGAGACTTTTAGACAGGCGCAGATGAGTAGGTTAGCGCCACCGTCTTGGGCAGGGGCAGATATAGTGGTGATATTGAAGAAAGATAAAACCCCATTAGAACCTGGGTCCTACAGACCAATCGCCCTTTTAAATGCGGACGCAAAAATCTTTTCTAAAGCATTGGCACAGAGATTAAGCAGGGTTATAGAGGGGTTAGTCAGTAAAACACAGCATGGATTTATTCCTGGAAAGGGGACCACCCAGCATACTAGACAACTGATCACCATTTTAGATGCTGCGGAGGTTGCCAGGGATCCTGTCGCGGTCATATTTCTCGACGCAGAGAAGGCTTTTGACAGGGTCTCCTGGGACTATTTGTGGAAGGTTATGGAGTGGTTTGGGATAGGCGAGGGTTACATTAGGGCAGACCAGGTCTTATATGAGAAGCCGACAGCGAGGGTGAGAATTAATAAGAGTTATACAAGGGCAATACAGAGAAGACGTGGGACCAGGCAGGGTTGTCCCGTTTCACCCTTGCTGTTCGCTTTATATCTGGATCCCATGCTAAGAAGATTAGTTTGTAATAATAATATCCCCCGGTCAGGTTGCACGACATGGATTATAAATTATTCGCCTATGCAGATGACGTGGCGCTCATTACTCCGGAACCAGGGAGGGCTATAACTGAGATAGAACAGGAGGCTATGAATTTCGGGGCAGTATCAGGGTATCTGATTAACAAAGGGAAGACTCAGATAGTTCAGAACAGATACACAACACACCAAGATGCTAGAGTAGTCCCCGAGGCGTTATATCTTGGGATTAGGGTGAAAGCGGACTTAGATACCCTAGTGGGGGTGAATATGGAACTATTATTAGCTAAAGTTAAAAAGAATACTGAAAAGATTCACAATTTACATTTGACACTAATGGGACGCATAAATGTGATCAAGATGGTCACATTCCCGAAATTTCTTTATATTTTTAGAGCCATTCCTCTTCTTTTTGATCAGAGTTGGTTTAGTAGGCTGGAAGTAATTCTTAATAGACTGATTTGGGCACAAGGGAAGACCAGGAGAGCCTATAGATTCATGACACTCTCTAGGGAGAAAGGGGGCCCGAGACTTTAAACTCTATTATTGGGCCGCGGCCATGCAATATTTTCAAGGGCTGATAGGTAGTAGGGGAGAGACACAAAGGGATGACGGATCTATCTTCACAAATGTATATAGAGTACTGATAGGGGGGGAAGCTGAGAACGCTTTTTTAAATGTGATTGATTATAGTTATTATAAACACACCAGGTTTAAGACTCTAAGAGCGGCCTATAACATTTGGAAGGCGGTAACTAAAAAGCTTGGAATGGGGAGATACAGTAGATATACTCGACTGTTAAATAACCATTCACTCCCGGGGGACATCTTTAGGGATGCAACTATGAGGGTTTGGGACACTAAGGGTATCAAGAAGATCGGAGATTTAATGGACATGGAGGGGGAGATATTACAATTCCAGGAGTTACAAAATAAATTTGAAATACCTACTAATAGTTTCTTTAAGTATCTACAGGCGAGAAGCTATTTGGTAAATAAAAAGGGAGGTCCTACAGGGTTTAACCATTGTAGAATATTGGATTATATAGAACGGAGTAAGCATTGTACAATCCGACAGCTGTATGTAGAACTGTGTGCCCTTAAAAGCGACGACAGGGATAAACATGCTCGTAAGTGGGTGGAGAAAGTGGGGTCTAGCCTGGATGGATTTCAGATGTCTTTGGATTTAGGAAGTTCAGTTCTGTGTTTAGCAACGTTGCAATCACAGCATTACAAAACAGTGAATTCCCTCTATCACACCCCGGCTAGAGATGCCCAGTGGGGAGGGATGTCAGGAATAACCTGTCCACGTTGTGATGCAAGTAACGCTGACATAGTACATATGTTTGCGCAATGCCCACAACTACATACTCTGAAGGGAGCAATTGAGGAATTTCTGGAGGGCTTATTGGGGAACAAGATCAAAATGTCTGATGAATTAATAATGTTGGGGGTGATGGCAGGGGCAGAGGAATCCCATATAGAATTTTTGTTTATGACAGCTGCTGTCTTTCGGATCGGTATTGCGAGGGCATGGCTGGACAGGATACCTCCAACATTTGAAATCTGGGTAGCAAGATTATTGTCCACGTATAATTTGGAGAAAGCGATATACGACAGGAAGGGCAGAAGGGCAAAAATACGGGGAGGGAAGATATGGCAACCCATAGCTCGGTGGAAAGCTGGGCAGAATGGTTAGGATGCGGGGCGAAAAACTGCATGCATTATTGGAAAATGTAGTTTGCTTCTCTTTATTTTGTACTGCTTGAAAGTATTTTGTATTTTGTGTTTTGCTTACTTGTGCTGTAACATGTACTGGGGAGAAAATATAAAATAATAGAAAATAAAAAAATAAAAAAAAAGGATCATCCTGCACGGCTCTGTCTTGATCTTCATGAGCAGACGTGGTAGATGGGGAATCGGCGCAAAGACGTAGGCAACGATGCCTGACCATGCCCTCAAAAATGCATTCCCCCAGGATCCCGGTAGGTGAAGCCAACTGGCAAAGTACTGGCATTTCTTGTTCTGAGCTCTCGCAAAGAGGTCCACTGTTGGCCTGCCCCATTTTAGAAAGATGCTGTCTAGGGTTTTCTGATGGATTTCCCACTCGTGGCAGGTAGACTTGAGTCTGCTTAACGTATCTGCTGTGACATTCTGATCCCCCAGAAGGTGTTCTGCCTTCAGCGATATTCCGTTCTGCAAAGCCCATCTCCAGATGCACTGGGCTTCCTGAGATAGGGGAAAAGATCTTGTGTCCCCTTGCTTGTTGAGGAAAATGCATTGCTGTTGTGTTGTCTGTCCTGATCAGCACAGTCGAGTTCTTTATCTTCGGCAGAAATGCATGCAATGCTAATTTCACTGCTCGGAGTTCAGCAAAATGATATGAAGCTGCTTGTCTTGACACTGCCAACGCCCACTGACCTGGAGGTCTTGAAGGAAAGCTCCCCAACCTTCCAGGGAAGCATCGGTGGTGATCACATGTGGAGCCGGCATGGTGAGAAAGGAAAGACCAACGGAAATGTTTTGACATCCGGTCCACAAAGACACTGCATAAATCATACCCAGCGTTACTGTAATCATATCCTCGAAGGAACCTACTGCTTGATGCCATTTCCAATCCAACTCCTGCAATGGACGCATCCACAATCGGCAGAATGGAATGAGAGGGACGCAAGATTACATTGCTCCCAGGAGTGACTTCTATCGGGAGACGCTTCGTCCTCTGATTGTGTGTTGCCAGCAGCGGGGAAGAGCAGGACTCGTGCTCCCAGTGACCAGCGGTGCTCGAGAGGACCCATAGCCCGCCCCCTAATCACCGGGGGTTTAAAACAGCGCCTCGGGTCTCCCGCTCCGCGGGAGACGCTTCGTCCTCTGATTGTGTGCTGCCAGCAGCAGGGAAGAGCAGAACTCGTGCTCCCAGTGACCAGCGGGGCTCGTAAGCACCCATAGCCCCTCCCCCTTACTTCCGGATCGTCCAGATCGTCATCCCCGTCCCGCGGACTTGCGCCGGGCTAAGCCCGGGCCCGTTTGAGCCCGTTTGAGATCGTTGAGAACGGGGCGGGCCCCCGCCCTAAGATTTGCCATTAAGGTCAGTGTGCGTGGGTGTTGTAATTGAATGGACTGATACCGACCTGTTTTTACCAGTCATCCCTAAGAGGAGTTGGATGTACCCTCAATATAATGATGTCTATCTTGAAGGGTGGAATTGCCAGAAAATCTACTAATGGAGGGTCAATTATAGGTACCCAGGACCAGTTTCTCGTAAGAGCATCCTCAGTCCTAGCTCACGAAATGGAGCTGACAGAAAAAAGACTATCGTTGGATATTGCATTTGACAAAAGTTCTTCAATGGGAAGTTAGGCCAAGGTTTGTTCTCCAATCCCCTTACTGGCTCCCGCCAATGTTATACCGGCTACCTCTGTGGTGGGTGAGGGGAATCATCTATTGCAATCTGCCGGGTGCCTGCCATGCCCCCTGATAAGTGACGCTTCTTCATCAGGTACTAACATTACCCTTCCTAATATCATTCCCCCTAGGTCGCCGACATTCAGTGTCAAGACGCTATCTGCCTATAGTTCTAAATCAGGAACACTTCAACCATTGGTGAGCTCGACGCAAAAAAGGAAGCGGAGTGAGGCTCAAATGGCAGCAAAAGGAAGGAAAGCAAAAATTATGAAAGCCAAATAGCTAGTGAGAGTGCGACCCCCATATCTTCACATAGCTCTACTGTATGCCAGCCCATTGTTGAAGTAGAGATCCAATCACCGAGACTTGGGGATGTACGACCTGACGAGTTGGGATCGGCTTTTTGGTCCAAGTTGGAATCTATCTTTAAAAAGACATGTCTCCCAATTTATGATAGACTGGTCACTATAGAAAATAGACTTGTGTGTTTAGAATTATCGCTTGCATCGGTGCAGGTGCGGGTTGGAAATAGGGTTAATGGGGTAATTGGTACAGAAACAAACTTGTCGGGGAACAGGGTAGTTGTTTACCTTACTATTCCACGGAATGGAAATAACATTGATAAGGTCATCGCTCCCGGTGGGTCCCCACACCCCTCCTCTCAATTCATCCCTAGTACATCTGTAGCACTTAAGCAAGCCACACAGAGTGGCAGGGAAATGCTAATAGAAGCCAGTGGTCCACCAACTCATCAGCAATTGGTAAATAATTCCCCTCCCGTGCCATCTATTAAAAGCCTACCATGTATCGACCTCCCACCTGAATCTGCCCCATATGTAGTGGTCCTTGCGGGGGTTCCCATCTGAGTAAGGATAAAGGGGAAACGTACATGGAGCTTAAGAACAAATTTATTTTTTGGCTTAATTCCAACCATCCACTAATCCCCCCCCCCCCCCCCCCATGTATCTGCTGAAATTTTATTCGCTAGAAGAGTAGATTGGGTGGGGACCCGGACAAAGGCAATCGAGGGTGATTGTGTAATTACTAATTTCAAGGATAGGAGGGCTGTCAAATATATTTGCAATTGGACCCATGTAGGTACAGAGACCGTAATTCAGTCCCTGCCCTTGACTTATTTCTACCCTTCAGTATATCGAGCCACTAGGAAAATGCTACTAGGTGGGGGAATACAGAATTGGAGTACTGTAGGGGGTTTAAGGATGTTTAATAGGTTTGATGCATTGTCGGGCTGGAAGACTGCGATTGACGTTGATCTTTTGAACGCAGTCGGAGGCCTAAAGCAGTGGCCGCAAATAAGGATAAATCTAAAAAGGGTCTAAACCTATTCGATGACAAAGTTAGCTTACAGGGTGGACCCCAACCTAGTATAGAGATTGTGGCCTCGAACCAGTTGAGTTGTGAGCTAGCCTCACGTCGGCAGGCTTGTGAAGAAACATCAGCTCACGCCCCGAGTGAGATAAATCTACTTTTACCAACTGAGTCGAATGCTGAACGGTGTTCTAACACTGACATTGAGGGGTTAGATAGTGTTGGCAGGCCACCTACTAAAAATTGCTTGCTGTCACTGGTGTCTTGGAATATAGCGGGACTGGGATCAAAACTAGCCTCGCCTGATTGGTCCGATTTCATCAATAAAAGACTTGGTTAGTGGATTCTGTTTTTTGTCAGGGTTATCTGAATTTCTATGTCCCTGCAGAAAAGAAGGAAAAGGGAAGTCCAATAGGAGGATTAGTGATTTGTGTAAAGCAGGTCTTAAGCTGTAATATCCAACAACTTCCTGTTTTAAATAATGATATTCTTGCAGTTAGACTTAGCTTTCCGTCTGGTGTAAGCATCGATATCTTTAATATCTATGCAAGAGGGCACCCGGGAGGGAAAAAGTCGGAGGTAATATCAGTTCTAGACACCCTAATTGAGGCCTTGCCTATTAATACACTGCCTCTTGTAGCAGGGGATTTTAATACTACCTTTGAGCCGCTAGGGCACGATGATCGAAATCTAACGGAGGAGGAAGACTCCAGATGGGGTATTCCCCAACTTGAGTTGGCACCCATAAAAAAATGGACTGAGGCGGCAATTCAACTGAAGGGCCTCTGTATGGGGAACCAACTAAGGGCTGGCAATGGTCGAACGCCTTCTGACAGAATGGGCAGTAGAACGTATGACAATGGCCACAGGTCTAGCTGTATAGATAACTTGCTTGTCCATTTAAAACTGTGGCATTGCCTTGAGGATATGGCGATCACGGCTCGTATAGAGAGTGATCATAACCCCCTTACCTCCTTATTTAAGCTGGAATTAGATAGAGTATGTGTAGACGCCAAGGTTAAAACAGTCCCTGATGTAGCTTTAGCGAATGATGAGCGACATCTTAAATGGAGCAAAATTGTTGAGTACCCTGATACCTTGTCCATTATTAAAAATGATGTAAACAAGGTGATAGTAGATCTGGGGTCTGTCACTTCTAATGGTGACTTTCACTCCTTTATTATTGAAGCCCACTCTAAACTTTTTGCCCAATTAAAAACACACTTTTGTAAGGCGGGCTCTGGTAGCAGTAAAAATAGTAAGAAACCTGAGGACTGGTATAATGAGGCTTGTAGACAAGCAAGGTCCGAGTTGGGCCTAGCATTAAAAACGCGGGAATTAAATAAGGTAAGAGGGGCACGGGGCTGGTATAGGAAAGTTCAGAAAGAGGCGAAAAAGCTATGGGACGAGAGTAAGTGGCTGGAGCTTAAAGAAGCGTGTAAGGCAAAGAACCCAAAACTATTCTGGGACAAATATAAATGGTATAGGGGTGGGTGTCCGGACCGCCCGCAGAATAATGTCGCCCAACATTTGTGAATAGAATATTTTAAGCCACAATAAGTCTGTAGCGGTAGTAATGTGAGTAGTGGTACATTTTTGTGTACATTTTATGAAGGAGTTGCTTTTACCCTGGAAGATGTTGACAGGGCTCTAGAGACAGTAACTGAGGGAAGAGCACTAGGTATTGATTGCATCCCCGCAGATGTGTTTTTAAATGACAAACAAACATTGCGGGTGTGTATTGCCTATTTGGCAAATGCTATAGCCCAAGGAGCGGCTGTCCCTGCTTCCTGGAAGGGGGCAGAAATTGTTCCAGTATTTAAAAAAGGGGACAAGTCTGTAGCAGGCAACTATCGGCCTATCAGCCTAATCGACTGTATGCGAAAAATCATGGGTAGATTAGTTTTGTTTAAAATGCAGGCTTGGATGGACGAAAATAACATCTTGAGTCCACTACAGGCCAATTTCCGCCCCAAAACAAGCACAATTGACCAAGTATTTCGCTTTATTACTTTGTATTGGCGAACTGTAGTCCTGGGAAGGGGGGCTTTGTATGCTGTGTTCGTCGATTTGCGGGCAGCTTTCCATTTAGTTCCATGTAGCAAATTATGGCAGGTCTTGGAGGGGCTGGGGATGGCCCCCGAGTTGCTGACATTGATCGTGCGCATGCATGAGGATAATTTTGCACGGGTTCGGTGGGGGTTACAGGGGGAGGTTACTGAATCCTTCCCCGTTGAGCGGGGAGTGCGGCAGGGGTGCGTTATGGCACCTACCCTGTTCTCACTCTTTGTCAACGGGGTGGCAGACTACCTCTCGCTGGCCCCCTCGGACGCCCCGGCGTTGGCAGGTATCCGTATCCCAATCCTCATGTTTGCGGACGATACTTTGATAATTTCTAAAACACCAAGCGGCCTTTAGCGGGCCCTTCAGCGATTCGAAGATTATTGCCTCTTGCACAGCTTGGAAATAAATACTGCCAAAACCAAATTTATGTCATTCAATGAACACAAATCCTTTAGAGGTAGCATATTTATGAATAAATCCCAATTAGAGCAGGTGGATGCTTTTACTTACCTAGGTGTAACCCTACAGAGGGACATGCGCTGGAATAGCCAAATTGATTTGGCAGTCCTAAAGCACCAGCAACAAGCTGTTTTTTTTGTGCAAAAATTCAAAACCTCGCTGACTAAACCTATTAGCCCAGTTCTGGACATCTATGGGATGAAGGTATTGAGTTCGGCCCTATACGGAGCCGAACTGTGGGGCTTTGAAAACCTAACATGTCTATCCAGGGTGGAAAATGAGTTTTTGCGCAAAGTGACCGGTGTCCCGCAAAGTACCCCACTAACACCACTATTATGGGATCTGGGTAGGAAAGCAGTTAAAGATCTGGCTATTCTTAGTCTGTTTTTGTACTGGCGCGAATATGGAGTACGGAGGAACTGTCGCATTATGCACAGGGCCTCATGGACATTATTAATAATGACTCCTTTCATAAAATCAAATGGCTGAAGGAGATTAGATCCTTGTTAGGGAGGATGGCATGTCTGAATTATGGGATGATCCCCAAACAGTAGCTTTTCCCCCTAAAAAAATCTTGAAGGAAAGATATTGGGAAATGATCTTCTCATCGACATGTTCGAAAGGCCTCTCTTCACACCTTACTAGAAGTTTCCTTGAATTTAAGACCTGGCCAGCATTAGAAAAATATTGGGATGATATTGAAAAGCCATATGATCGTAAACTGTAGTTTCAATTCAGGGTTGGCACTCTCCCTACAAGGCTATTTACTGGGAAATGGGCGGGGTCTATTAATGACAGATGTCCTAGGTGCTTGGACCAACAAGAATCTGTAAGTCATATCTTGTTTGTTTGCCCGCATTATATTGCACCTCGTCGAAAGTGGATAAAACCTATCTGTCGATTAATGGGCACTCGAAGACACGTTGAGGACCTGAGAATTTTAAGCTCAGACCCCAACCCACCAATAGCTATAGCTGTGGCGATGTTCCTACATTGGGCTTGGGCAATTCGTTCTAAACTGTTGCTCACACTTAGCGAATAGTTGGCTGATTGATAATAATTTAGCCCCAACCAGATATGACCAAAAATATGACCAAAAATAATCGCCTGTTTATGCAAGGGGGTCGTGTTCTTGTTTAAGTGGTAGACACTGTTTGTACTGAACTACTCCTTATCTCACTCAATGAATTAGCGTAAATGAAATAATGCCCATCGTAAATTTGGAATTTTAATATATCCGAAGTTTTTATATTTTTCTTAATTTATATATTCGAGAGTTGTTGTATGGAGTTTAATTGCATCTTAACTATTTATGAACTATATTCTATTCTCGTTGTTTTTAGCTTGTATTGAATAATTGATGAATGTTTTATGACGTGCTTTTATGACAACTGTCGAATAAAGTTATGATGATGATGACTTATATCGGCAAACTGAAAGTGACTTTCTTTTTGCGAATGCTCGGGCCAGTGAAATTAGTTTAATTGTCTTGAGAGAGGGGGGGGGGGGGAGCGCTTTTTGCCTCTCTCTCTGTATTGGCTGGCTTCACTGTGAGTGACAGCACTCTGCTCTTTCACATGGAGCATGTTGGCGCACACACAGTAGTTTTGTTCAGTGCCTGTAACTACTGTGGCAGTGTGTGCTTTTTAGACCCAACATTTTATTTGTTGCTTTTGACAGTGTTTGTTATAATGGGGAGGGCCCGGCAGCTCCCACACCAATAAGGTTTTACAAAAACCATGTCAAAACAAGTCACTCATTGACCAAACTAAAAAGCTGACCACCAATTTCAGACCTACTAGTTTTGCCAATGCTTGTTTATTCCGTCCCTCTTTGGGAGTTTGGCACCGGTTCAATTGTTCCTTTTTGGAGCATTGTAAGAATTTCTAAATGCATGAGATGAAGGTGTTTAACGTCTTGCCGAATTGTATTAGATTAAGGACTCATCGGTCTATGGTTATCTTTTGCCATTGGTGAAGGTGAAAAGAAATTTGCCCCCCTAGGGGAACTTGCTGAAAGGTGGGAACAAAAACAGCCAGAGCCTGAAGTGCGTCATTGACATCGTGAGGTGTTCTTTCCCGGATGCCCTGCTCTTCCTATGGGGCAGATTTAGAATATGCCCCTGACTGTGGCTGTCGTTGAACATACCGTTGTCGATACGGCTGGAAAGATGTATCGTACGAGGGGTATCTATACTGCTGTAATCCTCCCATGTAGAAAGGAAGGCCCTCTAGCTCCTATAAAGGGCACCTTCCGATACTGAAGCGTCCATACAGCCTTCGCTGTGTCAGTATCTGCCTTAATATCTTGCAGCGCATCATTGATGTGCTTCCCGAATAAAGCTTCTCCATCGAATGGAAGGTCTAGGATTTTATTTTGAACATCCGGTCTAAATGAAGTAGCTCGGATTCATCCTTGACGGCGTAAAACTGCTGCACCCCCGTGATCTAAATGCTGTAGTTGCGATATCCATTGCATAATCTATCACTTCTGCAGATGCTCTCTCGCCCTCCTAGAGAATTTTCTTAACTTCAGGTCTGCTCTCTTCAGGAAGCTGATCCATATACGGAGCCAGGTCACCCCACATCTGTCTGTCATATCTGCCCAGTATGGCCAGGGCATTAGCTGCTCCGACCAACAGAGCGGACATTGATGAAAACCACTTGCAGTCGTTATCCAGGCGCCTACCCTCCTTATCTGGAGATGTGGTAATGGGTGCCGATGAGTTTTTAGACTTCCACTGAGCTGCCTGAGAAATAACGAATCCGGTTTGGGATGGCCCACCTAACAACCTGGAGCATCCTTTGGGGACTTATATTTCTTCTCCAACCTGGATAGCACTGGTGTCACTGTCGTCTTCATGACCTCTAGTCCTTCTTCCCATATATGACCTATAATAGGAATAGCCCTCACTTATTTCCTATAGGGCTCCTTAAAGTCATATAAAAACAGTCTATTTGGGTAGCCTGCATAGGTAGATCCAATCTCTTTGCAGCTCTCTCTAACAAGTTATGAAACCCACCAATATCCTCTGGTGGTGAGTCAATCGGCACCCGAGAAGGAGAAGAAGGCATGGGAATGAGGTAGTTGTCCTACTCTCTATTTGGATCTCTAAGCTCTCCCCCCATCCTGATTATCATCCGTAGTAACCGGATCCTGTTGAGGGGCTGATGAAGGTGATTTTTGTAGAGGTTCCACAAGCACAGTTTGAACTCTCTTTTGAAAAGATAGTATAGAACGTGGACGAGGAACCACTGATGGCATTTCTTGAGGTACAGGAGCTGGGGGATATCTCTTTCTGTAGTCAGCCAACATGAATTGTAGGTCTGTTAATAAAGAAGACCGCATGCAAACTACCTCCTCCTGATAATCTTGATGGTATTGTTGCTGAGGAGTATATTCTTGATATTCTCCATACTCCTCCTCCTGACACTTAAAGTGCAACTGGGACGGGCTACTCGCGTAGCCAAAGGGCCCATCACCTTCTTCCTCTGAATCCTGCTCTTCCAGAAGGTGAGAAGGTAAAAGAGGTGTAAATTTGTAGGTGAAGTAATTTCTGGTGTAATTTTCCCTGTTCTGATTTTTTCTGTTTTATCCGGTGTTTTATCACTCGTCGACGGGTCTAGTGACAAGATTGCCGAAGATACCATAGTCGGAGAAACAGCCGTAGATGGTGATTTGGAAACCATCAGCGAAGATATCACCGCCAAAGTCATTGTTACAATAATCGTTGTAGGTGTCTACCATGCCGTCACCGCTGCCCTTGTAGTAGTCGTTGACGCTGTTGTCAACGATACCAGCGTCGACACCATACTCGACCGTGACAAATCCTTCGACGACGGAGCCCCCAACACCGCCATCGACGCGGATGCCTTCTTTGTCGACAAGTGAACTTAAACCTTCATCAACGACGATAGAGATGGTTTCTTCGCCAATGGTACGGCTTTCCTTCAGGAGGTACTGAAAAAGGCTTTTTAAAGGAATGCTTGATTTTAGGGGGTGTTTTAGGCAGCTCAGAACTTGTCTGTTTTGGTTGTTTATCCCCCGGAGAATGTCCCTTCCTCTCCTCCTCATGTTTATGAGGAGATTTTAAAGGACTGCGCCCATGAGACCCATGAAAGGTCTTTTTTAGGGCCTTTCCTGGGCGCTCACCAGAAGAATGGGCATGAGGTTATCTTCTCCTCTTATGGGACCTCCTGGATGAAGAAGAAGAGGACTCGTCACTGTCCTCACTAGAATAACTTATTTTCTGGCTTTGAGTTTCTGAAGCAATATAAATAGGCGCCCCTCACGATCGCTCAAGGTTTTATTAGAAAAAGTACGACATATCTTGTATTCCTTTGCCTTATGGTTGGGATATAGGCAATAAATACAATCTTCATGAGGGTCATCTGTCTAAATCCTTTTCTTCGAGCAGGTAGCACAGGCTCTAAAAAAAGATCCTTTTTTCCTTTTTCTGACAATTATGCTAGAATGAGGACAAATCAGCACTGAAGATGGATCTGGAGATGTAGAATGTTGAAATGAAGCCAATAACTTCTAAATTCAATGAGAATAAAAGAAAAGTGAGCAGAGCTCAGGAGACTCCCTAGCACAATGTGCGGTAGAAAATCTGAAGGTCTAAGGTTCTCTCAGGAGTGTTCTAGAAGGTGATTGGTTCACGGATTAATTTTGGTCTCGTTTACAAAACGAGAGATAAGGGTTTCAAAACTGAAATAGGCCTAGGCCTAGTTTCTGCTTTTGTATTGGTTTAGATTGCTTTTTTGATGTACCTGGGACTCCCATCTCAACGACTGGGAATGATTCAAGCATGTGAACGTATGAAATGTCCAATACTGGAGTAAAAAGATATTAGTGATAACCTAATAGAATATCAAAAGGCACTGCGATGAAGACTGCACATTACAATTGGTAATTTACATTAACAGTAAGGATTTTCCAAAGAAAGTAAGGGAGGATATCAACTACATAACCGAAGCAAAGTAGGAAAAATCAGTTCTAGAGTATTATCTGCTCACAAGTTGCCAGTACGATTAAGGCCTTCTCATCTGGCTCATAACCTTACAAAATGTGGAATCAAACTCATTGAAAGGAACCATTGTTACTTCCTCTACAGCCAGTGTATAAATATGGTCTGAACATGTACATTCACTTCTAAATGCCACAGGTGTGTCCCCTCTAGAGTTTTGCACATGGGAGTGAACATGACTTTCCAGTCTCAAATGAGCATAACCATTTTTAGGTCGAGCCTATAGCAGCGCGCATGCACTGCATAGGAAATCGACCTCTTGGAATCACTTCAGCTTTCTTCAAAGCGCGTGCATATTGTGCTCACATGCTATTGGCCTTTGCGTCTGGCTTCAGTACGCAATTGGCCAAAGGCGTGTGGATGTCCCAGCTTCTTTTCAAAGGTTTACTCCCAGAGCGTTTTGCTCTCGGGAGCCAGCAGCGGGGCGCAGGAACCATCTGTTTAGGTTGGCGCGAGCACCACTCCCGGTCTTGTTTTTTCAGTCTCTGTGTTAGAAACCTCGTGTTGTGCTCTAAAGTAGAACGATGGTGCCATGGATCGCTATGTGACTGCAAACTATATTACAAAGTAAAGCATGCGATCTTGCGCAGGCACAGCCTTGTATTATCGTGTTGAGGAATATGAATATACTTTATTCGATTTCAAAACATGTTAAAATCATAAAAGTCAGTTTAAACATTCATTAAAATTAAGAATTCATTAAACAAAATTGCCTAAACTGATTCTATTTTAAAACATTCCCATCAAGTTTTTATCAATCTGTCTAAAAATGTAATAATATAACTACACATTGTTACAAGGTTATACTCTTTCTTTTCCTTATTATGCTTTTCAGGAAGCAAGTCCTGGTGGACATAAAATACACATTTTCCAATAATTGTACATATAAAAAGGCTGGAAGACATTGCCTCCAACCCCCTTGTTTTAAAAAGGGCAGAATCCATCTAGCTTTTTCATTAGAATATATTTTACAATAAAAGAGTCACATGGATAGTCGATTGAGTTGATTATCACACGGACAGTGACATAAATTTCTAGACCAGTCATTGACGTCAGGAAAGCTGACCACACGATGGAAACAGTCAAACCTAAACCTTGTAAGGACATATCTGTCATAACCTCCTGTGCACCAAACCAGATAGGGTTGTATACGATAGGTTACCAATCTCAATTGGTGCTGGATCACCATACAATTTCCTGTACAACTCTCAGGGACTCTAAATGTGTCATACATAATTCCTTGAAATAGAATTTATAGTTTCAGGAGAGGTATAAAAATTGTAGCGATCAATATCCAATAAAAATTTCCTAATGTAATTCATCCAGTTTATCCTGGAGACGTGATCCAATTTCATTGTGTCCCTAATAATATCTCTATTCAATTCTGTGCTAGTAGATGTCCAGACTCAATGCCATAATAAAAGAGTTTGTACACTAATATCCAAAATATCTGAAATCTCCAATTCACAATGACAATTAAAAACTGGGGAGCTCCGTGGGAACGCTAAAATAAATCTTAAAAATGTATTTTCGACTACTTGTATTGGGAAAACTTCATGGAAACCTTAGATTCCTGACCCAAACATTGCAATACTCATGCACTTTGCTTGATAAATTTTGAGGAGAATCTCAGGGTGCCTTTTGCCCAATTTATTTGCAACGTTAATCACCGACAGGCACCTACAATCAATTTTTTGTAATATGTCCACTTACATGAAGGACACTACTCATTTCTTAAACATCTTGGAAGACCACAAACCGTTATTCACCAAAGAGATGATAATGTGTACGATTGAAGTTAAGTCTCTTTACACTTCCATTCCACATGACATGGGTTTATCAGCCGAGGAAAGTTTTCTAGTACAACGTGATAGGGAGGAAGACTTGAAACTTTTTCTGATGGAGCTTCTTCATTTCACACTCTTCCATAGCGATTTCAAATGGAATGAACAGTTCTTTGCACAGCCATCCGGAACGTCCATGGGAAATTGCGCTGCACCATCCTACGCTAACATCTTTATGTATTGTTTTGAGCTAGATCACATACTACAAGATCCGGACTGGAATCGAAATCTTATGTACAAAAGGTACATCGATGACATTTTCATCCTTTGGACAGGATCATAATCTACATTGACCACCGCAATTCAAACTCTCAATAAGGTAAATGACAGGATTGTGTTCACATCTACCATCAGCAAACACCAAATATCATTTCTAGATGTTCTGATCACAAACGACAATGGAACATTAACAACCAGTGTATTTACCAAGCCAACTGATAGCACTACAAAAGTTTTCATCACCCTTCTTTAACAAAACATCTGCCCTTTTCCCAACTTCTTTGTATCAAAAGAATTGCATCAACAGAAGAAGTCTACAACAAACACAAAGACATCACCATCGAGAAATTCAAACAGAGAGGATATCTGGAAGTCATACTCAACAACGCCACTGAAAGGGTTCAAAAGCTGGAAAGGAAGCACTTGCTCACTCCACAACTATAAAGTGATGAACAAAGACCTGTTTTTGTTTCAAAATTCTCTAGCAGAAGTTATGCAATCAAGAAATCTATTCTGAGACATTGGCCATTACTTGCACTGGAGGAAGACTTTAAATGCATTTTTACAACCAATCCAAGATTTGCATATGCACGCACACAATCTCAAAGAACTACTAAAAGAAAAAGAAGACAAAACCGTAATGAGGTATCGAGGTACCCTTCCATGCCACAACTGTGGCAACTGCAACGCCATAATCAAGGGAAATGAGATAGCACACCCCACGAGGGGAACCCCCATTAAACAGAGTTACAGGAACCTGCGACAGTAGTAATTTAATATACATGCTCAAATGTCCTTGCGGACTTGTTTATGTTGGCAAAGCTCAAAGAAAAATCAAAACACATGTTATTGAACATAAAAGTAATATAAGTCTTAAAAACACCAGATCTACAGTCCCCGCACACTTCAACCATAACCCAAGCCAACTTTGTTTCTGCATTTTAGAAAATGTGCCACTACTGCCTGGAGAAGACAACTCTCAGCATTTATTAAGTGCAATTTTTGGGATAAATCATCTTACCACGCTATACCCAAAGGACTTAATGAACGCCTAGGATTCAGTTGCTTTCTATAAATACAGTGTGCTTTGCATAGTTATCACGGCTCATAGCTGTATGAACACGTCGTAACTGTTTCTGATATTTCCGTTAGTTTTCACCATTTCTAAGAAATGCCTAGAATTAATTTGCTTTCAACAAATGTAGTGCGTTTTGCATAGTTATCACGGCTCACAGCTGTATGAACATGTCGTCACTGTTTCTGATATTTGTTAGATTTCTAAGAAATGCTTACTGCTTTGTGCATGAATACATTGGTATCCTTTCCTGATAATTCTGTTAGTTTTTATGAAAATGTTTAGTTATCACTCTGCATAGGTACCACAGCTTATTTCTGCAGGAATATTTTGTCACTGTTCTTAGCTTTTTGGTTAGTTCACATAATTTCAAAATAATTATTGTGCATTAGGAACATCGAGAAGTGTGTACTCACGCTAGTCTGTTTTTTACACTCGCACTGAACACTGTAACTTAACATCACAGTCTGTCTTCTTTCCTCATGATCACATGATCGGAACCTCGGTTGAAATTCACTACACTGCCTGAAATTTAATTTGAATGCATGAATTCGGACACTAACGCTTGCACTTCGCCACGTGATTACGGTAAACAACTGTACAGTTCCCCGCCTCTCCATCTCGCATTGCTCATTTAGAACGCACTGCAATGACTCTCGATCTCATTTTTAGGTAATATCGTCTATCTCCTGACCATGCGCTTCGCTGAAGCTCTTTACTTTGTGCAAACAACAAGTTTTCTAAAGAAGGTCAGACTTCAGCACTATTGTACGATTATGCATGTATGTATGTATTGTTCACCTCACTACCCGTTACATACTTGTGCACCGCTAACCCGGAATCAATTACGGGCCCCTAACACTTATGCCAATCCGCCGTCACGGTTTTCTCAGATTTAATTATTGCCAACACACCAGTCTTTTTTAATTGTCACAGACAGTCCGGCGGCACTATCCGCAACCACTGTGTGCACCAGTCCTATTCAACGCTCGTACCGCGCCATTTTGAAACGGAAACACGTGTGCATATTCTCAGAAGAGCACAGTATCAAAAACGTTTACTTCACAAGCGTTTCTCAAATCCTCGCTCTAACCCACTGAGCACCATCTAATTAAATGCTCCGCATGGTTCTTTTTCCATTTACTTTCCGTATATGGCATATACATGATGTTTCCCCTGTGCCAATGGTGTAATATGATTTATTTTAATACTTTCAGAACTAAAGTCCCCTGAAGAAGGGCTTTTGCCGAAATGCATCAGGCAGAACAATGTGAATTGCCACAAGCTAAAACTTATATACTATGATTGCAATAGTATGAGATTCAACTAAAATAAAATTAACAATTGGCAAAATCATCTACAAGACTCTGATAAACATTATTGAAACTTCGTCAAAGGTGTGCTAGTTGGGGCCGTTACTCCTACGGGAGATAACTTTTTTTTTTTGTTTCTTACCCTCACACCCAGGAGGGTTCACCAATAAGGCACTCACTACCCACAGTTACCTTGAGTACCTATCTACACCTGGAGTGCGTCTGTCCACATTCCAATTGGATTACAAAGTTAATCACTGCTATTACAGACCTCCTGAAAAGGAGGCACTGACTCTTAATCGCCACTCCCCATGAACAGGTGCGCTCAAATACCACGCCCAGATAGGTGAAAGAGCTGCTAGAATCTATCCTGTCTTTCCCAACTGACAGACTACTACATTTGCTTTTCCCCTTTCCACATGACATTACAATTTTTTTTTAACAATTAATTTTAATCCTTGGCTGTCCATGAAGCTAATGTACGTGGCATGGGGTCGCTGTAGGCCCAATTGAGTTCTGGCCATAAGCACTGCATCATCCGCGTAGAGAAGAGATACTATTGGCTTGTTGTTAATTCGTGGAGGGTCTCTCGCCCCGGCCACCAGTTCCTCCTCTAAAGCATTGGTATGTAAGGAGAATAGGAACGGGGCCAGGACGCAGCTGCCCCCATTTCCATGCGGAATGGTGCTGTGCATTCTCCCTTAAGCCCAGTGGTTCCCAAACTTTTTTGACCCGTGGCTCCCTTGACCTAATTGGCAGTTGGCCGTGGCTCCCCACCGGTTTTTTACCGGTGGGCGGGGGTAAACACAACCTCGGGAGTACTTACTGTCGGCCTCCTAAAGTAATTGGGATGCAATAACGAAGGTATTATAATCATATTTGTAACAAAATAAAAAGATAACAGTTGTTTAATAAGAACTCGTTAAGTGAGAAACAATACTACAGATTAATAGCCATATGTTTGCATGCACCTTTTTTTAACCACACAACAATTGTTAAATTAAACTTCAGTTTAATAAAATATCTCTGTGATACCATGTCAAGTAAAACTGGCCAACTCCCCAATTCTCACAGACTATCCTCACCCTTCATATCTAACTTCATGATTGAGGAGGAGGAGATGTGGCCTAATAGCTAAGGATGTCAACTCTCAGCACCCTGTGATTCTGAGCTGGGCAAATCACTCTTCCACCCCCCCCCCCCCCCCCCCCCACCACCAATGCCTAAAAAAGCAGCCTGTAGTCTGGCACTCTTATAAAATGTCTGGTTCTCATGTGAAGCATGAGTAAAAAGGCGGGCTCCACGGAGCTCATTACATCGTTGGACTGCATTTTATAAATGTTGGCAACAGCATGCCAATGATAAGCAAGAGAGCCCTGCATGTGTTGATCCCATGCAACAGCATGCCATGCCATGCCACATATATAGTATTTTAATTTTCCATCTTGTTGTCAATAATTCCCCCCCTCCCCTTACCCCTGCCGCTCGTTAACAGCAGCGCGAACCAGTCACGGGAACAACGTGCGCAGCCGGCGGGTAAAGACTACAAGCACCAGCATGCCTAGCGCGACTAGCGCGCAGACTGGAAACGCCAATAAAAATGGAACGCAACTGAGGAACGGCGTCGGATATTGAGATCCTTGCCGACGTTTCCTGTACCGAAGACAGCGGACCCGTGCCTTATTGTGAAGCTACGCGGACCTGTTCGAACTTCAGCGACATTGCGGAGGTGAGATTGCGTGGCTGCTCTCTTCACCCCCACTACTCGACACACGTGGTCGAGTGTCTGTTTTGGCACTCCCGAGAGAGAAGCGGGCAGAGACGCACACCACAGAGGTGTTTGCCACGTCTCTGCTTGGGTTTCCTGGAACCTTGAGCCTTGTGTGGAACCTGTGTGTGTACGGCGAATACCTCGAAGCTCTACACAAAGGTGTTTTACCCGCGTCCTACTTACATGGCTTATGGTGAATAGAAGGTCGAGCGGCTGCTCCCTTAGACACCATCCCGAACTTCACGGTAGAGTGCCTGGCTGGGCATTCCAGAGTTCATACCCCATCGCTAGAGCCCATCCTTAGGCGCTGTATACAGGCCACGCTGCCACGCCCCAGTAGCAAGGATCGGACGGCATTTTCGGCCGTTGCATAGCACAGTGCCCTCCGTTGGGGATTACCAGGAACGGTATTCATGCGGAGGACGGTTGGAGCCATAGCCCTATGAGCGGACCTGGGCTGCTACTAGGTATCGTTGCTTTCACTTTATTGTTTATTCTTAAGAGACCTTTCTGGTCATGGTAATACCGCGAAGTAGCGGGACTAACATTATCTTTCTTCCTTATTTCTTCAGTCCTACAAACCAATAAATATCTGTTGAAAAGCAAATACGTGGTGGAGCATTCTTATCGTGGAGCATTCTTATCGTGTTCGCTTCTGCCCTTCCCCAATCCCGAGAACACTGGGTAGATTACACTTGTGTGCAAGAGTTTCCCCAGAAAGCTGGAAAATTAAAACTCCCTACTTTTTGCTACACTGCATTTTCTTGACTCTCGATATAGTCCAGCATTTCTCCGACTTTCCCAACACTCCAGCATTTCTGGGACTCACCAGCATTTCCAAAACTCTCCCTACTCTCCAGAACTTCCCTGACTCGCACTACATTCCAGCATTTCCATGATTCTGTGCCACATTTCCGGACTCCTCCACAGTCCAGCATTTCCAGGCCCCCATGCCCACTGTAGCATTTCCCTGTCTCTGTCCACTCAAACATTTCCATAACTCTCCCTTCCTTCTAGCATTTCCAATATTAACCTTACTCACTGTACACTTTAATGTGAGGCTACCTGCCCTATTAGTGTTCCCTCGGCTTTTAATTGGTTGCACGTTTGTACATCTTTTCTTCAGAGCAGTAAATCACCTGATACCGCACAAACTTTAGGTGCAATTCATACTTAAACACGATTATTCCAATTTATTTATTTATTTATTTAGTAGAAGATGATTCAGAAACCGCAAGTTCCTTTTTTAATCTAAATGTCCCCATATGACCAGCGAGCGCGAGTTAAACTTTAACACGCACTCCGTGCAGCCCGCCTTGTTTCAGTAAAATTATTAATCAAACGCCATGCTGATGTTCGGCCCAACCTCCGTTTTTTTCCCGTATCACCAGCATTATTTTTACAGTAAAAATAATGCTGGTGATACGAGTGTGAAACGGAGGTTGGGCCGAACATCGGCATGGCGTTTGATTAATAATTTTACTCATGTGGAGAACAATGAATCCATGACCATGACCGTGTCCTTTTGCTCGTTTTTTAAAACATTAATATTACAGTACAAAAGCGGGCGCCACAGAGCGACTTGAAGTTAAAGTCAAACACAAAAGAAAACCTAGTACTGAGTGTAACTACTAACCTTAGATGTGACGAAGAGGCTCCCACGAGGCACGGTGGACAGCAACAACGCACGCACCTGAAATGGTCAGCGCTGCGTGTAAAATGGAGTCTAGGACTACGCCTGTGAAAGCACGTATGTCCAACGCGCGTATACGTACGCACGTTTCGCGCCAGTACTCTCGGGCCAAACCATGTTCACCGAATATGCAGGGGGCACGTAATTTACAGCTGACACCACAAAACTTCACTTTCCCACAACGTGCGCGCGGCGCCCCTGGCACCTCATGGCGGTGCACCGGGGTGCCGCGGCGCAGTTTGAGAACCACGGCTTTAGCCCATACCTCACCTTGGCACTAGCCCCTGCATATAGTGGTCTTAAAAATTGTACCAAGGCTGGGTAAACCTTTAAGTCAGTCAGTATTTGCCAGTCTAGAATGAATAACGCAGTCTAATGCGGCCGTGAGGTCTATGAAAGCTACATATAATTTGCCAGACTAACTTGTATATACTTCCACATTACTAAACTTAAATTTAAAACATGCTCGTTGGTTCCAAGCCCATGTCTAAAACCATATTGTACTGTGCTCAGTATATTGTTATCCTCAGCCCATGTTTGTAATCTGTTCAGAACAATCCTGCCTGCTACATTCACCAAGGCATCTAAAAGAGATATTGGTCAATAGCAGGCTGGATTATTCCGATCCCCCTTTTTAAAGATCGGTATGATCACAGATACCGACCAAGTCCTAATAAATCCCCTTGCACAACAAGCTTCGAGGAGCAGAGTTAACAGCGGGGACCATAGAGGTGGGATGGATTTAAATAAATCCATCGGCACCCCATCAGGACCCGGTGCCTTGCCTCCTTTACTAGCGTTGATGGCTGCAATCACCTCCTTGTGTGCTCAATCAATCAATCAATCATGCCATTTGTATAGCGCACTACTCACCCGGGAGGGTCTCAAGGCGCTTGGGGGGAGGGGTATGCTACTGCTCGAACAGCCAGGTCTTGAGTTGTTTCCTGAAGGCGAGATGGTCCTGGGTCAGCCGAAGGTGGATGGGGAGGGAGTTCCAAGTCTTGGCAGTCAGGTAAGAGAAGGATCTTCCTCCGGCGGTGGCTCTTCGGATGCGTGGTATGGTTGCGAGGGCGAGGCTGGTGGACCGTAGCTGGCTGGTGGGCGTGTAGAAGGTCAGGCGGTCATTGAGGTACTTGGGGCCCAGGTCGTGGAGAGACTTGTGTGCGTGGGTGAGGAGCCGGAACGTGATCCTCTGGTTGATGGGGAGCCAGTGCAGGTTCCTCAGGTGGCTGGAGATGTGGCTGCGTCGGGGGACATCCAGGATGAGTCGGGCGGAGGCGTTCTGGATGCACTGGAGTCTTTTCTGTAGCTTGGCTGTGGTTCCGGCGTAGAGGGCGTTTCCGTAGTCCAGTCGGCTGGTGACGAGTGCCTGGGTGACAGTCTTCCTGGTCTCGGTCGGGATACAGCGGAAGATCTTGCGAAGCATACGCAGGGTGTTGAAGCACGATGAGGAAACGGCGTTGACTTGTCTGGTCATCGAGAGGGAGGGGTCCAGGATGCAGTTTTATCCAAAGCTAAAGGGTTTATTACAAAAGGATGGCCCAGCAAAAATGATTTGTGTGGTGACTTAAAAGCTATGTGGGAATTACAAGATGAACTGTCTATCGATGATGATGGTTATATTTGTAGATGTGAGAGAGTTGTTGTTCCGTCAGCTTTAAGGGAGAAGATTTTGAAAATTAATCATGAAGGCTATTTGGGTATATCCAAATTAAAATCGAGAATCAAGTTACTTTATTGGTGGCCTGGTATAGACAAAAATACAGAGAATTCTGTCAGGAATTGTTCCATTTGCTGCGACTCAGACAAGTCATTGAAAGCTTTAAGACCCACCCTTTGTTTCAGATCGCTTCCTGATAATCCATGGGAACATTTGTGCATTGACTGGTTGGGTCCCATTGAGGATTAAGAGGGGAACGATAAACATTTTGGTAGTCATAGATGTTTTTTCGAAATGGCCTGAGGTAGATATTACAGAGAATTTTGATGCCAAGCATGTTATCAGTTTTCTTCAAAGCTTGTTTATCAGAGAGGGAATACCGAAGGAAATCCTGAGCGACAATGGTCCTCAATTTACTTCTGTAAAATATGAGAATTTTCTTGAAAGGAATGGAATTTGCAAGAAGTGCACTCCTGCTGGTAATGGTTGTGTTGAGAAATGTAACTGAGTTATAATGGGTAGTATTCAAGCTGAAGTAAATGTTGTAAAGATTGGGAAAAGAAACTTTTAGCCACATTATGGGCATACAGAATTACACCTACTGGAACTGGATATAGCCCTTTTAGAATTTTAAAGGGTAGGGAACTTTTTTGCAAGGACAATGTGGCGTAGAATGTTAAAAAAAATCCATAGCAAATGGTCTCCAGCTCTTGCGAGATCTAACATGAGGAAAATGCATGATTCTGGGAAAACTCAGTTCGACAAAATGCACAGTGCTAATGATTTCACTTTAAAGACAGGTGATTTGGTTAAAGTGAGATTACCTAACAAGGTTAAAAAGGGGTTGAGCAAATATTCTTCTCCTTTACAGGTGGTGTCTCCTTATTACAGATCGGCCAAACTTAGTGATGGGAACATTTGGCATTGCAACAGGATGAGTGTATAGGAGAATACAAATTTGGATGTGAAGGATTTGGTTCCCTCATCTTCATTTTCTTGGATGTGGGATGATGTTATGGACTCTGGTTCTGACGGTACAGCAAATGTAAGTGTCTCTTCTAATACAGTTTGTACATCACCCTCTAATGTGATGGTGGCACACTTCTGCAGATGTTCCTTCCTCACAGGGGAATGTACAAATTGTTCCCAGTACTACCCGTGCTGGAAGAGTCGCAAAAGTTCCAGTCAAATACAGAAGTTATGTAATGTAATTGTATTTTGTGTTAAGAGGGGATTAGAGTGTGTTTGTTTGCTTACTTTTCTTGAATGTTGTATTATTAGATTTCTTAGATTTTATATTATGTACTTTCCTTAATTATTTTTAGATGTTATATAAAGAAGGGAGATGTGGCATCACTGCATCATTGTCTCCTTAGTTACAGGTAGGGGTTCTATGTTACATCACCTGATATGTGTTCTATGTTACATCACCTGGTGTCATGAATTCCAGAATAGTAAGGAGTCAGTTATCTGTTGGAGCTAATTGTAGGAATACCTATTCCTTGTCCCTGCTTGGAATAAATATCTTATGAAAAAATATATATGGAACAGTCTTTATTACATCGCCTTTTGATTTACTGCCTGTATGCACTGGATTCATGCTCCGTAGGTTCCTCTTACCCATGACCAAAAATCAAAGAAAATAATGTTGAAAACGGCAAAATACCCGAGACCTTAAAACACGGTGCTTATTATCTCTCCCCTCAATACCGTCCCCTGCAAACCGTTACAAAAGGGCGATAAAATGCCACAAATGTACCCCTCTATCAAAAATATAGGTCAAATATCTATATTAACAATGCTTACAGGGTAGTTTCAGATCTTCATCGTGTCCCAGATATCAGGGCCAAGAGATGTGACCCAGACCAGCTCCTTCGGGCTCAGATGAGCCCGCCCATGGCCCGGTGCGTCGTGCAACGCAGGAGATTAGCCCCACTATATGCGCCACCTGGCGCAAGTTCTCCGTCGTGGGCGGCTCCTGCAGCAAGGCGCTGTAGACCAGTTGTTTTCTCTGCGGTGAAAATTAAAGTGCAGTAGTGCTGGGTACCAGGGCTGGGACAGTTCAGAGCAGTCTCCCCGGTCTCAATTTAAAAAAAATGCAGCGTGCAACACTCGGGCCAAGAGTCAACGGCCCGCTTCTCCAAAGATCAGCCCCGCTATATGCGCCACCTGGCGCGAGTTCTCCGTCGTGGGCAGCTCCTGCAGCAAGGAGCTGTGGGCACTGTTGTCCTGTTGTTTTCCCTGAGGGAAAAATTAAAGTGCACTAGTGCTGGGTACAGTTAAGAGCACAGTCTCCCGGTCTCAATTTGAAATCAAATGCAGCATGCAACACTCGGGCCAAGAGTCAACTTAATTCAAAGAGCAATCCGTAAAAAGGAAGTAGTGCAACACATGCTCGAGGGAATAAAACAACCCTCCAAAAAGTACAAAAAGTGTGTAAACAATTTTTTATATATCAGTCATGGTCTGTTGGACTCCTCCATGCTGTAGGGTTGACGCATTTCAGCCCATTCATTCGGTCCTCATCAGGACAAGGTCAAAAGGAATACAACGCCGAACACATGGGAAGAATTATTTACAGCTGCTTTCCTTGCGCTGTGATAGTACAAAATCATACAAGCAGAGGTAAGGCTGTGAGGATTACAAAAACTGACAGCTTCCTAGGTGCCGAGAATCCAGTCACGTGTTGAGGAGAATTCTGCAGTTTCCGCGGCATGTAGTTTCAGCTTCAAGGTGGATAGCCCTTCACCTTTTGATCAGCGTCTCCTCTGAGACAGCTGGCGCGATTCCTTCTCCCTTAGCACTACATTTGCATATGGCTTTTGACCTGCTGTTGTGGCTCAGGCCTAGGAACCCCGGAGGGTTCACGGACTCCAATGTGCCAGAGTTTTGTTTCTCTCTTTCTATTTATCACCGGGCTTGTGACAAATGAGTGGTCCTCCTATGGTGGGCGAGGCAAAGGCCTTTTTGGACACACAGCTGTGGCTGGTGCCCCACGGAGCTTCTTGTTGCGGAGATCCCCCGCGTTTTCAGCCCTGTCCTCCTCGCCTGGGCCTCAAAGACGCCGGTGGAGCACTCAAGGCATCTCTCCTCGAGACACCTATGACTTGTACAGGAAGCTGTCAAGCATGTTATTATGCTGAACACGCGGTCACGATTATGTAAGCCTCCACAGTCAGCTGTATCGGTAAATTCTTGTCTTTCGCTGCGGCTATTGCAAATTACCGAACATGCTACCGAAGTTGTGGTTTTTTAAAATCTGATCTAGGATTAATTAAACAAATTTGTTTTCAACAGCCCTCGCTTCTTGTTAAAAACTGCTTCAAGTTTGACCGTCAGTGGGAGCCCATTACTTTGTGCAGCTCTGTGCATGGCACGTGAGAGGTGCGCTTGACAGACGTGAGTTCTGTTTGCAGCATGTGGGTTAGTGTGGCGTGTTGGGTTCATGCGCCAGAAGTATGCCCCCAGGGCAGGGGAGACACGGATTTTACACTTCGGCAGCACGTTAGTTGTGTGTGTGTCTGATGGCTGTGAGCGATGAACTGAAAAACTGGAACTGGTGTGCTTGCCCAAGGTCTGCAACCCAACCCTGCGGCTCTATTGTCTTGAAAGTGGCGGTGAAACGAAGTGATTAAAGAAGGCCAGCTGAGGCTGCAAGGTAAACAAGCATTTGCAATGCAATAGGTCTCGCATTTACCAGAGTTTGAGCTGTTGGCTTTGTAAATGATAATGCCTTTTTATTTATGTTTTGGTTTTTAAAACATAAATAAAAGGCATTGTCATTTAGAATGCCAATAGCTAAACACTCACAAATGCGATACCTGTTGCATTCCAAATTGTGTTTAGAAAACTCATGGAATGCATTTGCAGGGGCTCACTGTGATTGATGGCCGGTATAAGGAGGCGAGATATAGGACGGGCACTTTATAGCTAATGTTGTTACAGATGCATTTGAACAGAATGCTGTCACTTGATGGGAGTTTATTTTTGTATATAAACTAACAGGAATGATTTATGTTTCGGTTTTTAAGTACCAAGGAAAATGCGTCCTAAAAATGCATTCCATGTTGGGAAAAAAAGAAAAGCAAAACAGAAATCTAAACTGTTAGTTTATTTTAAAAACCGTCAGGTGAACGTGCTGTGTTTATAAAGCACATTGAATGCAAGAAATGCATTGTGGGGGCTCACTGTGATTGATGGCCGGTATAACAAGGCCAGGAATGCCTCTTTCGGTGCAGCAGGGTAAAACGACGAAGTTGGAGGAAATAAAAGCAAGCGCCCTGAACCTCCCACCCAATTCTGGAGGGTTGGAATGTAAGATCCCTGCCATATCAGTAGGTGACCCCAGTCAGTTTCGGAAAAAGTAAACATGCAATGCAGGCATTTATTTTTTATTTAATAAAATGACAACAATGTCGTGCACACGTTTAAAGAGGCTCCTACCTGAAGGGTCGAGTGCAGAAGTGGAGGACGTGCTGATAAAAGTGAGTGCAGACGGGGTGGATGTGCCGATGGAATTTAGATAATTAACCGCACTAACGAACTCCCGTAGGGTGAACCCGACATTTAAAAACACGGGCAGAAAGACATAGGCGGAAAAAAACAATTACAAGTGATAAGGAAAGGTTACCTGTGTCAGAGAGAGATTACAGCCACACTGTTTAGTGTCCCATGAAGCCCATCATGCACTGTAAAGGAGGCGGGAGAGCCGCGGAGTAATAAAGGTTCAGCAACTTCTCCTCCACAGGAGGCGATGATAAATCTGTGTGCGTCTTCATGCACAAAACAAAAAGGGTGGAGGGGGCAGGGGAGGAGGGGGCAGGGGAGGAGGGGTCCGGGGAGGAGGGAAGGGCCAGAGGGACTTGATGGGAGTGGTGGGGGGGAGGGGGAGGGTATAGAGAGGGAGAGGAGGAGAGACAGGACAGGGGGAAGCAGCAGAGACACGGCGGGTAAAATAAACAAACACGGCTGGCAGGGGAGGGGGCGGAGAGGGGAGAGGTGCGACACGGCAGTAGGAGGAGGAGGGGGGAGGAGAGTAGGGGAGGCACGGCCTAGCGGCCGTGCAATCAAGTAGTGAGGGGGCGGAGCTGGGGGAGGCTGTGAGAGAGAGTAGGCAAGGCAGGCGGCTGGGGGCATGTGCACGCGCTTTTAAGCTCAATGCACATGCGCATTGAGCTTACAAGTCACGGGCACTGCAAGGAATCGCCACGATTCCTTGCAAGTTAGATAAAGTCTGGATGAGCCCCTATAGTCTCGCTTGCTCGATGCGCATGCGCATCGACAGGCGAGACCTAATAAACCACAGGAGCTAACGACTTTCACATACTTTCCGAGCTCTGCGCTGAGCTGGTTGGCTTGGCCATGCTGCTGCTTGCTTTCACCTCTGAATTTGTAATTGGAAACTGATTCATGCTGCTTGTATGCACTTAGTTACACTGGGTGAATTAGTGCACCTTCTGTGACTAGGCACAAGACCGTGTTCGAAAAAAAAGAAAAGAATAGTTGTGCATGTAATGTAACTGTGGGAGCAACAACAGCCACAATAAGAAAGTTCTATACATTATGGACATTAATACTGGTCTGCTGTCAGTAGCAGCGTACGTAATTTTTTTGCTTTTATGATAAAAAAACTGTGATTTTTTAGAAACGTTTTAAGTACCTTATCAGAGTAATTAATTGCATGCAAATACTTTAATTTCTTTAACAAGCATGGGCACTTTAGAGATTCACGGCCCAGCATGTGAGGACAGCTCTGAACCGTGTACGTTGAAAGTAGCTTCGTATTATGCGTTTTCCCGCATACTTCATGGGCACGAAACCTTCTGTTTGCAAAAATGTAGTTTTTGATATGAACTAATGATGTCAACATTTAGCAATACTTCTTCTAAGCCATGCGAGTGAATCATCGACTTCGTCATGGGGCCGACGGGGTTTGCAGATGTTTCTCTTGAATTAATCTAAATACATTGGTAGGAGAAAGAGATAATATATGCTGTTACGGTACGTTCACGACTGAAAGAGTGTTATGGTTAGTAGTTGTGTTACTGTAGTTGGCAGCATGACAGTGGCAATGGACAATGCAGAAGAAGTGAGCAGGGTCAAGAAAGTTGCACTGATATAGACATACGTTTCAAGTGCTATGTGGCTTCCATGATGTGGAAAGTAGTGCGAAACAAGCCCCCCAATTAACTTAATATAATTATGTACAATGATTCAGATGTATCTGTATTTTGTTTTAAGATCAATTAAGAAAATGAAATAATTTTGAATGGAATTTTAATATGAACCCCGGCTAGGCTTGATTTGCTTCAGGCTTCCGAGGCGTTCATTTTCTTTTGCGTTGCAGTCGTAGAAGGCAGGAGATTTTTTAAATTAATTTAAACTGGTCTGTATGTTCTCATAGAGTTACAGTATCTGAGTTTGGGCATATCATTTAAAGGGACCCTAAGATGTAGGCAGTAGTAGAACATCTGTCAAGGACTTGCTAATTGATATCTCTTGAGTCCCCTTCTAAATTGGCTGAAGAAAAAGAGATTCTATGTCAGGAGCGCAGGATTCTGATTAGGCTGTAACTTTCTCGTTTATTCTACTCCAGCAGCCATTAAAAGATATCAACATTAGTAACAAAACCACATTTCCCATGAGCATCAGGGAAAATTGGAAACAGAAAATGTCCCGCTCGCTGACCAATCCCAGGCCAGGGTTCCTCATAACTTCCCCTCCTGGCGCTCTATCTTCCTCTTTCTTCGCTGCTCCAGCAGCAGACAGATGAGTGTTTTTGTTTTCTTGTATTTCTTTAACTTCTGATTGAATTGCATTGCTAGGCTTTTATGCTTAGGTAACGCAGTCTGCCGCGTCTTAGCATTTGTGTGAGGCGACTGCGTGTGCGCGCCGCGGGGGCGATCTCCGCTCCTTACGCGGTGGTGTTTTCTTTCGGCTCTGTGCGCGGGCGGCCTCCGGCCGCTAGGGGACCGCGCGCCTGTGCTGCCGCTCTGAGGAGCTTAACCCCCCGCGAAGCGCGAGTCGTCGAGTACGCTTCGTGCCTTACGTCGGCGAAGCGGCTTAACGGTCTCGCGCGCCGCGGGGGAAGATCGGCGGGTTTTATTTATGCAGCGCTAAGGCCTTAATTGTTGACCAGAGCCCCTGCCTGGAGCCAGAACACCCTCGTTGCGGGTAAGGTGTTTGCGCGATTTGGGGACCGGCCCAGGCAGGCTTTCGTGCCTCATAACAGAGGCTGGTTGGTCCCGGTTCATTTTGTATTGACCCCGCTGCGGTGGGAAGACCTCTACTCGGGCTTTGTCCCATCATTAACCCCTAGGAAGCTCGAAGCCTTGCTGTTGCATAGGCAATGGAGTATACTGAATACTATGCAGAGGAGGAGGAGGAGCAACAGGTCCTCTATTTACCGGTGGACGACCACTTCTGTCAGGTCATGGATTCCTCCTTGTGGAAAGCTGTGACGCGGGTGGTGGCGCCCCTAGAGAAGAAAATTGACCAACCTCAAGCACAGTGCCAGTCCCTCGGACACGGAGCAGACCCCTTGGGGCAAAAGGACCCCACGCATCCGAGCCAAGTTTCGCCGACTGTCTCAGAGCCCAAGAGAAAGCGCTCTACTGATGCGGGGGTGGATTCTGACGCATTTTCTCGCCTAAAGAAGGCTTTTCTGGAAGCTAAGACCTCTGACGCCCCTTCAACCTCAAAGGAGGTTCAGACTATAGATCTGGGAGTAGGTCAAGGCGATGCGGATACAGTTGATCCGGACGAGTCTCCCCAAACCTCGGACGGAGATGGGGAACCAGACAATTCGTGGGCCTCTGCACATCCCGCCCAATCATCCAGCTCAGATCCCAGTTCAGACATGCTCAACCCGGACGAGCTACTCCACCCGCGCTCTTCTCACTGGGTTCCCGCACCTAAAGTGGCCGCCTACATGACGGCCAGACTGCGTAAACCCCTGGATCAGGAGGTGCGGAGTTGTCTTCGGGCCGAATGCCCACGCCCCTCTTTGGAGGGCAAGGTTACAGTTACCCCGGAAATTGACCCCAAAATGTCTACCTTCCTCACTAAGTTCGTAAAGGACCCCAAAAGGGCATTGATCGATCTTGGAGGTCCTGCCAAGATAAACTCTTGGACGCGGCGGGACCGCTGGCAAAAATCCTAGACATGGCCTAGGGCGCCAAGGCCTCGGGATCCCTGATTTCTCCAGAGACCCTTTCCGGTTGGGCGCAAAGGGCGATTATTTTCCTGGGGAACGCAAATGTGGCCATCTCCACAGAAAGGAGACGATCTATCCTTATTAAAATAGACCCGAAACTGGGGGAACTGGCTACATCTGAGGCAGGTCCGATGGCGGAGGGGAACCTTTTCGGGGACCCGTTCGTCAAGGAACTGGGTAAATTCGTAAATACGTTTAACTCCCTCGACAAGGCACAGTCATCGGTAAAACGGATCTTCACCCCTCGTGTTTTTGGGGCAGCCAGCCGAGGAAGGGGCAGCTCGTCTGGCAGACCCTATACCAGAGGCTCCTACAAGCAGGGTGATTCCCATAGGGGTCAATACCAAGATCCCGACAAGTTCGGCAACTTCTACCAGACGAGAGGTTACCCCCGCCGCCGTGGTGGAAGAGGAAGAGGAGACGGCGGCTACAGTAATACTAGAGGTGAGACTTCAGAATGTGAAGGGTCTGAGAGTGGGGGGCAGACTCAAATATTTTCTTCAGGCATGGTCTTCAATTACCTCAGACACTTGGGTCTTACAGACCGTCGGAGGGTTTCACATAGAGTACTCGGGGCTCCCCAGGCAGCCCGTCCTTCCCCAAACCCATCGGCTTTACGCCGGACCAAGTTTCCCTCATAGACAAGGAGGTAGCGGACCTTCTTCAGAAAGGGGCCGTTGTACAGACACAATGGCATCCGGGGGGTTTCATCAGCAACCTTTTCCTTGTAGAGAAACAGGACGGCGGCTATCGCCCAGTGATAAATCTCAAGGAGTTCAATGGCTGGCTCGTCTACCGCCATTTCAAGATGGAGGGTATCCATCTTCTGAGAGACTTACTTCAGGAGGGGGACTGGATGGTCCGGCTGGACCTGAAAGATGCCTACCTCACGATTCCCATCTTTGCCCCCCACAGGCGCTTTCTGCAGTTTCAGTGGGGTCACCGGATTTACGAGTTTGTCTCCCTTCCTTTCGGACTATCGTCCGCTCCGTGGTGCTTCACCAAGGAGCTGAAGCCGGTGGTGGAGCGCTTACGCATGGAGGGCATCCGTCTCGTAATATATCTGGACGATATGCTCCTCCTGAATCAATGTCCCCAGACGCTGCTGTCTCACCTTCAGAGAGCGGTAACTCTTTTGGAGTCCTTGGGGTTCATTATCAACCAGGTCAAATCAGACCTTACCCCGGCACGACGCAATCAATCAATCAATCAATCAATCAGGTCATTTATAGAGCGCACTACTCACCTGTAGGGTCTCAAGGCGCTGGGTTGGGGGGGGGGGGGGGGTGCCGCTACTGCTCGAACAGCCAGGTCTTGAGCTTCTTCCTGAAGGAGAGGTGGTCTTGGGTCAGGCGCAGGTCGGTTGGGAGTGAGTTCCAGGTCTTGGCGGCCAGGTAGGAGAAGGACCTTCCTCCTGTTGTCGCTCTTCGGATGCGGGGGACGGCGGCGAGGGCGTGGCTGGTTGATCTGAGGAGGCGCTTGGGAGTGTAGAAGTTGATCCGGTTGTTGAGGTAGCTCGGGCCTTGGTCGTGTAGGGCTTTGTGCGCGTAGGTGAGGAGACGGAAGGTGATTCTCTTGTTGACCGGGAGCCAATGCAGATCTCTCAGGTGTCCGGAGATGTGGCTGCGTCGGGGGATGTCGAGGATGAGTCTGGCCGAGGCGTTCTGGATCCGCTGGAGTCTCTTCTGGAGCTTGGCGGTGGTTCCGGCGTAGAGGGCGTTGCCGTAGTCCAGTCGGCTGGTGACGAGGGCCTGGGTGACCGTCTTCCTCGTCTCGGTGGGGATCCACCGGAAGATCTTACGTAGCATGCGCAGGATGTTGAAGCAAGACGAGGAGACGGCGTTTACTTGTCTGGTCATGGAGAGGGAGGAGTCCAGGATGAAGCCCAGGTTGCGTGCGTGGTCCGTTGGTTTGGGTGCGGTGCCCAGGGCGGGGGGCCACCAGGAGTCGTCCCAGGCGGAGGGCGAGGAGCCCAGGATGAGGACCTCCGTCTTGTCCGAGTTCAGTTTCAGGCGGCTGGTCGTCATCCATTCGGCTACCTCTCTCATCCCTTCGTGCAGGTTGGCTCTGGCGGTGTCGGGGTCGTTGGTCAGGGAGAGGATCAGCTGGGTGTCGTCAGCGTAGGAGATTATGTTGAGGTTGTGTTGGCGTGCGATGGCCGCGAGGGGGCTCATGTAGACGTTTAAGAGGGTGGGGCTCAGTGAGGATCCTTGAGGGACGCCGCAGATGACTTTGGTGGCCTCTGACTTGTACGGTGGTAGGCGGACTCTCTGTGTTCTTCCGTCGAGGAAGGAGGTGATCCATTCCAGTGCCTTGTCCTGGATTCCGATGTTGCCGAGGCGCTGTACTAGGGTGCGGTGGCAGACAGTGTCGAAGGCCGCGGAGAGGTCCAGGAGGATGAGGGCCGCTGTTTCTCCGTTGTCCATCAGAGTTCGTAAGTCATCGGTGGCAGCGATGAGGGCGGTCTCGGTGCTGTGGTTCGCTCGGAAGCCCGACTGTGAGGGGTCAAGGGATCCATTCGTCTCGAGGAAGGCGGCCAGCTGTTTGTTGACGGTCTTCTCGATGACTTTGGCCGGGAACGGGAGGAGCGAGATGGGACGGTAGTTCTTGAGGTCGGTGGGGTCTGCTGTGGGTTTCTTGAGAAGAGCGCTGAGTTCGGCGTGCTTCCAGCTCTCAGGGAAGGTGGCGGTGTCGAAGGAGGTGTTGATGATGTCCCGCAGGTGGGGTGCGATGACAGCGTCGGCCTTGTTGAAGACGTGGTGAGGGCAGGGGTCAGTCGGAGATCCGGAATGGATGGAGTTCATTGTGCGGATGGTGTCTTCGGTGCTGATCGGGGTCCAGGTGCGGAGGGTGGTGGTGGGTGGCGTTGTTGCGGTTGAGGCTTGCGTGGGTTGGTTGCTGAAGCTGTTGTGTATGTCCGCGATCTTGTTGTGGAAGTAGGAAGCGAGGGAGTTGCAGAGGTCTTGCGACGGGGTGATGTCATTGTTTCCGGCGTTGGGGTTGGAGAGCTCTTTCACGATGTTGAAGAGTTCCTTGCAGTTGTGTGCGTTGTTGTCCAGCCGGTCCTTGTATGTATTTTTCTTGGTGGCGTGGATCAGTTGGTGGTGTTTCCGGGTGGCGAGCTTGAGGGTGGTCATGTTGTCCGTAGTTGGTTCCCTTCTCCAGACTTTCTCGAGGGCTCGACAGTTCTTCTTGGAGCTCTTTAGTTCGTCGGTGAACCATGGTGTTTTTCTGCTGCAGGGTCTGCTGGGCGGGGTTCTCAGAGGGGCGAGTTCGTCCGCGCCGTTGTTGATCCACTTCGTGAGGTTGACGGCGGCCTGGCTGGGGTTCGCTGAGCTGGCGGGGGGGTGCTGGCTCAGGGAAGCGGTGAGCTGGTCGGCTGTGATCTTGTTCCAGCTTCTTCGGGCAGCCTGTTGCTGGTGGTGGTGGATCGTTGTTCTTTTGAAGCTGAAGTGGACGCAGCTGTGGTCCGTCCAGTGGAGTCCTGTTGCGTGGCTGAAGGTGACGTCTTTGCTGGATGAGAAGACGGCGTCGAGTGTGTGTCCGGCGAGGTGGGTGGGGGTGGACACCAGTTGCTTGAGTCCGAGGTTGGCGAGGTTGTCGAGCAGGCTGATGGTGTTGCGGTCGCTGTTGTTCTCCAGGTGGAAGTTGAGGTCCCCCAGGAGGATGTAGTCGGCGGAGGGGAGGGCATGCGGGCTGACGAAGTCGGCGATGTCCTCGCTGAATCGTGTGCGTGGACCCGGGGGTCGGTAGATCAGGGTGCCTCTGAGGGTGGTCTTCGGGTTGGTGTGGATCTGGAAGTGCAGGTGTTCAGCGGTGGTTAGGGTGTCGTCGGTGTTGGTTGTGATGCGGATGGTGTCTCTGTGGATGATGGCGATGCCTCCTCCCGTCAGGTTGGCGGTGCGGTCCCTCCGGATGATCTTGTAGCCCTCCGGGATGGCGATGGCGATGTCTGGGGCTGAGGAGGCGTTCATCCAGGTCTCGGTGAGGAAGGCAACGTCAGGGGCGGTGGTGTCGAGGAGGTTCCAGAGTTCTACGGCGTGTCTGTGGACGGAGCGGGTGTTGAGCAGGATGCACTTCAGGTGGTTGCTGCTGATGTTCGGCTTGGCGAGTGCTGGTGCAGGATGAGTCCGGGTGCAGGTGAACTTGCAGGCGTAGCAGCTGAAGGGTCCGTGGGTGTGCTTCGGGGCGGCTCGATGACATCCAGGGATGCGGCCGGTGTTGAGTGCGATGAGATCGGCGGCGTTGTAGGATCGTCGGGTCGGCTTCTGTCGGTGGGGGCCGGGGGTCCTGGCGCTGGTCGCGGTCCAGTCGCGGACGGGCGCAGACGGGCTTACCTTTGGCGCGCCTTCGGCGCACAATCGGCGCGCCCGCTGCGCGTCAACGCTGCGCGTTCGCACGGTCGCCATTTAAGGCCAAGTGCGCGGGTGGGCGGAGCAGCTGGGAGGCGGGAGCGGGGAGGGAACAGAAGAAAAAAAGGGGCGGGGTCGGCGTGGTGGCGGGAAGCGGCGAGGAAGGCGGGAAGCACGAAGGGGGACGGGCAGACTGCGAATACAAGCACAAATGATGGTTAAAAAAGGCACTTAAAACGGGCAAAAACCACGAAGGTAAAACAATACAATACAAGCACAAATGATGGTAAAAAAAGACACTTAACACGGGCAAAAAAACTACGAAGGAAAGAAACAAGCACAAATGATTAGAAAAACAGAACTGAGCAGTGAAAGCAGGGTCAGCCGGCAGCGCGGCAGGCAGCGAGGCAGAGGGCACAGCAGGGGGGCACACGCAGCAGCTGGTGGCCGTGCGGCGCGGGGGTGTCCCACAAGTGGGTCACACTCACCTGTGTCGCACGGTCGCCTTTTAAGGCCAAGTGCGCGGAGCAGCTGGGAGCGGGGAGGGAACAGAAGAAAAAAGGGGCGGGGGCGGCGGTGGTGGCGGGAAGCGGGGGCGGCGAGGAAGGCGGGAAGCACGAAGGGGACGCATGCAATTCCTAGGTTTTATGATAGACTCAGTGGAGGCCACCTTGTCCCTTACTTCTCGGAAATTGTCCAAAATCAGACACGAACTGAGACGTACTCTGGCCCGTCCGACGATCCAGTTACGACATCTGGCCAGGGTGGTCGGCCTTCTATCGTCGTCCATTCAGGCGATCTTTCAGGGGCCCCTTCATTATCGGGCCCTTCAACGCCTCAAGGCCCTGCACCTTCGCAAGGGTCTGACCTATTCCCAGGTCGTTCCCCTCACGGAGGAGGCGAGAACGGAGCTTCGATGGTGGATCGAACACATGGACACCTGGAACGGGCGGGCCATTTTCAGTTCAAAACCGGATTTGGTGATAGAATCCGATGCCAGCGGCCTGGGATGGGGAGCGCGCTGCGGCGCTGTTTCTACAGGCGGAGCATCGTCATCCGCCGAAAAAGATCTTCACATCAACTGTCTGGAGCTGATGGCAGGTTCTTTTGCAGTGAGGTGCTGGACGAAAGACAGACTTCAGTGTTGTGTCCTCTTGAAGATGGACAACGTGGGGGCTGTGCGCTACGTCAATCACCTAGGAGGAACCAAGTCCAGGGCTTTGTCCGATCTGGCCCGTTCTCTATGGGAATACTGCCTGACCAACGAGATATCCCTGTCGGCGGAACACCTTCCAGGCTCCGCGAATCGAGTGGCGGATTGGTGGTCTCGTCACTGGAGGGACACCAGCCTTTGGCAACTTCGCCCAGACGTGTTCGAGGCGATCAAGGACAGGTGGGGTCCATACTCAGTGGACCTTTTTGCTTTGCGACTGGACGCTCAGCTGAGCCGCTACTTCAGTTGGCGCCCGGACCCGGAAGCAGCAGTGACCGATGCGTTCTTGCAGGATTGGAGCAAAGAGAGGGGTTATGCGTTTCCCCCCTTTGCGATGATCATGAGACTGTCCACCCAGATGAGGAGACAGCAGGCGGATCTGGTGGTAATCACCCCGATCTGGAGATCGCAAGCTTGGTTTCCAGCTCTGATGGAACTTTCTTGGGATTCTCCAATCCCTCTACCCCGCGTTCCAGATCTCCTCAGGAATCCTCAGGGGGACCCTCACCACCTCCTGTCCACAGGCAGCTTGTGCCTGATGGCCTGGCGGGTTACAGGAGACGCTGGCAAGTCCCGGGACTTTTGGAAGAAGCTGCCGCATTGTTGGCCAAACCCTGGGCAGATAGTACCAACAAGAGATACCGGTCTGCATGGTCTAGGTGGAGTAGTTGGTGTCTGCGATTACAGATTGATCCAATGGGGGCAGACATTGTCCACGTCCTTAACTTCTTAATTTCCCTAGCGAAGGAGGGCCTGGCATACAGGTCAATCAATACCTTCCGATCGGCCATCTCGGCGGGTCACGTCCCGCTGGACAACCATCCAATAGGAGAACATCCCCTGGTCTGCAAACTGCTGCGAGGGATAAGGTTATCAGTTCCTCCGGAACCTCGCTACTCGGTTTTGTGGGATGTCAATAAAGTTCTTAACTTATTTCGAGGTTGGCCGTCCAATAAGTACTTGTCCAGAAAACAAATTTCAGCGAAATTAGCAATGTTGCTTTGTCTGATTTCGTGCCGCAGGGTCTCGGATGTGAGAGTCTTGGACCTTACAGGTCGCATTTTGTCCCCGGACGGGGTGATCTTTCTAGGCGTACTAAGTGCGATTCTCGATCTATCTCGTATCCTGCATTTCCTGATGTCCCAAAGTTATGTGTGGTTAAGGCATTAAAGGCCTACGAAGTGGCTACTGTTGATATACGCCCACAGGGTGTCAGACAACTGTTCATTGCTCTTACTAAACCACACGGGGCAGTTTCATCCCCTACTATTGCGCAATGGGTGCGCTGGGTTATGCAGGAAGCTGGTATAGATACTTCCCAGTTTGGAGCCCATTCGGTTAGGGGGGCAATGGCGTCTAAGGCCTTTTCCCTGGGGGCTCGTCTGGAAGACATTCTGAAAGCAGCAGACTGGTCTTCCGACTCCACTTTCAAAAGATTTTACTTTAAGCCAGTCCCTTCTCTGGCTTCCCTGGTGGTTGACAAGCTTTGAACTAGCCTAATCAGAAGCCTCGGCTCCTGACATAGAATGAAAAATTTCCTAGCTAACGTACAGGAAAGTTTCAATTCTATTAAGGAGGCGGAGGCGAGGATTAGCCCACCCTGTCTTCTTCGAACCCTCCCAGAAGTTCTACGTTGGGTCGGTAAGTAAAATCTTTCTGGTGCAGCTTAGCATACCCATTGTGTTTGCAAGGTCGTTCTTATGTCAAATTGACTTATTAGTTGTTGTTACGAATTCTTACGTTGATTGATGTTCACTATGATGTTGACCATGTGGTGCATGGTTCAATTCCTGGTACCTTACGCAGTCTACTTGTACCGTAGGTGCAGAAGCGGGCAAGCAGGAATAACGGATGAACTCTTGTGGCAGTGTCCCAGTAAGAAAGAGGAAGATAGAGCGCCAGGAGGGGAAGTTATGAGGAACCCTGGCCTGGGATTGGTCAGCGAGCGGGACATTTTCTGTTTCCAATTTTCCCTGATGCTCATGGGAAATGTGGTTTTGTTACTAATGTTGATATCTTTTAATGGCTGCTGGAGTAGAATAAACGAGAAAGTTACAGCCTAATCCTCGCCTCCGCCTCCTTAATAGAATTGAAACTTTCCTGTACGTTAGCTAGGACATTTTTCATTCCTCTCTGAAGCCACTGTCACCCTACACAGGAAAAGTATACATGAAAGCTGCCAAGTGTCTACTTAAGAGGGCCCCAAATAGAAGGTGTACCCCACAAAAAGAGAAGAAACTGTGCTGAAAGACCTGAAGTGAATCAATATGAGAAATACTGGATCAGAGTGTGCGTGTGCAATGGAAATATGTAGATCGTAATTATGTGGTTTTAAGTGTAGTGGATAGTGGTTTCGTGGAGAGGCATGTATTGATTGGAATTATGTGGCGTTGAATTATGTGGCATGATGTGTAATTTTGTGGTGTGTAGTAGAATTGTGTTTGAATTTTGTGTTGTGGAAGGGAATTGTGTGGAGTTGTATCAAGTATATCAACGAGCAAAACATTCAAATAAGGTGCTGGGTCTTAACCTACTTCAAATCAGTATGGAATTACTACAAGATGATTTGTACACAGCACAGTATAATGTCTTACAGCTATGGCTACGTTTCAAAGCAGGCTTTGCCATACAAATGTAACTCTAAGCACTTACAGTTTAAAAGTAACAGAACACAGTAAAAAACATATAAGTTGTCCAGTGTGTCACTGGCATTCCCTGCTCCGGAAGCTTCCCTCCTTGTGCCTATGTGGGATCAAGGCCAAGTCAAAGATGTTATATCATTTCTAATTGTCTGCAGCGCAGGGGTGTACATTTCGGTGACATGCTAAACTGCTATCTTGCCACAACTTGTGCTGCTTCTCACCCTGTGTGACACAAGTTTGCCAGATTTACTAATGCTCAACATACAACCAGTGAGTCGAACATGCTCCGGGGCAGACAATTTCCTTAGAGGTCTAGAGGGGGGTCCGTCCGCGTTATCGGATACGTACACATTTGCCCCACTCCCCACTTTTGATGCGTTTGATGACCCGTGAATTATATTGCAAGTTCAGGTACTAACTCGCGATTACCTCATAATCCCTATGAAAAGAGTATTTTTGCAGTAGAACTCATCATCATCGGCTTCATCACAGAACAGTAAGCCTTGAAACACCACTGTCATAATAAATTGGTTTTATTGTTTAGCTGCTGAGGCGAAATTAACCATGTATAAGAAGTCATATGCAGGCCTTTGCAGGCTGCTTTGGCGACTTCTATTTGCAACAAGCATTTGCAATGCAATAGGTCTCACATTAGGAAAGTGTAAGCTATTGGTATTGTAAATGACAATTTTTTTTAATAAGTGTTGGCTTTTAAAATATATAAATTAATAGCATTGTTATTCACAAAGCCAATAGCTTACACTTTCCTAATGCGAGTCCTATTGGCTATGGCAATGCTAATTGGTAGTAAGCAAGGACAGTGCTCTTGTGGTGCTGAGTGATGATGTGGTTGGGCTGAGTGATGTGGTGGTGTATTAGAGTGATGTGGTGGTGTATTAGAGTGATGTGGTGGTGTCCCTGAGTGATGTGGAGTGAGTGGTGGTGCCCCAAAGTGATGTGGTGGTGCCCCTGAGTGATGTGGTGGTGCCCCTGAGTGATGTGGTGGTGCCCCTGAGTGATGTGGTGGTGCCCCCGAGTGATGTGGTGGTGCCCCCGAGTGATGTGGTGGTGCCCCCGAGTGATGTGGTGGTGCCCCCGAGTGATGTGGTGGTGCCCCCGAGTGATGTGGTGGTGCCCCCGAGTGATGTGGTGGTGCCCCCGAGTGATGTGGTGGTGCCCCCGAGTGATGTGGTGGTGCCCCCGAGTGATGTGGTGGTGCCCCCGAGTGATGTGGTGGTGCCCCCGAGTGATGTGGTGGTGCCCCCGAGTGATGTGGTGGTGCCCCCGAGTGATGTGGTGGTGCTCCCGAGTGATGTGGTGGTGCTCCCGAGTGATGTGGTGGTGCTCCCGAGTGATGTGGTGGTGCTCCCGAGTGATGTGGTGGTGCTCCCGAGTGATGTGGTGGTGCTCCCGAGTGATGTGGTGGTGCCCCCGAGTGATGTGGTGGTGCCCCCGAGTGATGTGGTGGTGTCCCCGAGTGATGTGGTGGTGTCCCCGAGTGATGTGGTGGTGTCCCCGAGTGATGTGGTGGTGTCCCAGAGTGATGTGGTGGTGTCCCAGAGTGATGTGGTGGTGTCCCAGAGTGATGTGGTGGTGTCCCAGAGTGATGTGGTGGTGAAAGCAAGCACTGCTTGCCGCAAAATATGTGTACATTCATACAGATTTTTTTTCCAATTTTAAAGCTGAATTTACCTATGTTTTTTTTCATGAGAAATCAAAAAAACACTCTTTCGGGACCCCTGCTTTAACTTACCTCACTCCTCGCCAACCGACCAATCTGCATCAAATGAGCACTGTGTGCTTCCAAACTTTAGTGTGCAAAGGGGAAGGGCATTGGAGTATGGCACAGTATGCAGAGAGAGGAATATAATTACAGATTTTGAGTGTGTGCAGATGCCACCAGGATGATCCCACCGTTATTTGTTACAGTGGTTATTGCCAGATTCCTTCTTATGTAGCATTGGAAGGTTAATTTAATGGCGGAAGTGACTGAATAGACTCTCACTCCCCCAATGCCTGGCCTATTACTATATTGAGCGAAGTTGTTTATTCATACTTTATTAACAGTTATTGTCATCCGGATGGCTCGCTTCTACAAGTACTCCCAAAGTATACTCTTTGGACTTGTACACCACAACCAAATTTGTTGATAACATCCCATAAATTCTCTCCCGGGCCTATGGAATGGATGAAAAATACTGTACGCTTTCTTTTGTTCACAATTCACCGATAACATCTTGGAAGGCGCAGCGTGGAAGTGGGACGGGCTGATGCACATGCAAGCCCCACTCTCAGCATCCCTCGGTACATTACTTCCTCTAATATCTATAGTTTTTAATTTAAGGAGTTCATTAGTCTATTGTAGCTACTCCCTAGCTTGAACGGGTCAGAGCTGTGATGGTTTATCAACGCAGTAGCTTCGGGGAAGGATTTCATAGCTGAGGTGGCAGCACCTTAATTAGGAAAACCAAGAAAAAGAGAAAATCACATTGCGCTCAGTGGGGGCCCCCACCCTACCTCTCCATCTCACTCGTCCCAGGGCTGCCAACGTAACAAACAAAAAGCCCCGGACCCTGCGACTTCACCGCCGCGGCTCGGGTGCCGTGCGAGACACAGGAAGCCAGACGGGAATGCCTGCTTGAGGGCGGGGCCACCAGCGCAGACAGGAAGCGGACGGGAGCCTACCCCACACTCCTGTGAAGAGAAGGGAGCAAGCATGTGACCCAGCGGGGCTCCCGTGCTAAGGAAGAGCCCCGTCTGCGCGTGCCCATCCCCTGTCCCACTTTCCCAGCAAGTGGATAATAAAAGATCTTTCGCTGGACGCAGCGCTTCGCGCTGCTAACACCAGCTCGACCTAAAAAGGAGTTATTATAGAAACATCGGAGTAACAATGGGACTTTAGTGCCAAACAACATGTAAGGTTGGTGCTTGGCTCATTCCTGCCCAAATCCAGTGATACACCTATCACAAAATAAGTGATGCCTGGCATGGACAAATTATGAGCCAAAACTACATGTAGTATTTGAAAAAGGGATAAGTCAACCTTAAAGGGGTTACTTCACCGCAAGCGATAGCGTTAACACCCGGCACACATGTGGGTAATGCACAAGTTACTACTTGTGTAACGATATATCTGTAAGAGACATTAGTTAGTGATAGATTCCTTACCTTAGAATATCCCCAGGCGTCAGACTGGATCCGTAATTTTTTCGCGTAGCAGTACCCTTGCGCGTCGGTAGGCGTCGTCTGCGGCACCGCGTCCGTCGTCGGCGCCATGATGATGTGGTTGGAGTACTTAGACGACGCCTCTGCGTGCTGACGTCAGTTCTTAGACACAGCTTTTCCGGGCCAGAAGCGCTGAGCCATGTTAAAAACCAACACTGGTGCCATTGAAACTAGGGCCCTGAAAGGGGAACACCCTAACCCTAGATATCGGTTCGCAGAACAGGGAGGATGGGTGGGTCGGTAAGGAATCTATCACTAACTAATGTCTCTTACAGATATATCGTTACACAAGTAGTAACTTGTGCATCTGAAAGAGACACGTTAGTGATAGATTCCTTACCTTAGAATAGATACCCCAGCAATACCAACCCCGGTGGTGGGTCTGCGAACCAATAATCACACCAGAAAGTCCTGGAGGACAGAACGGCCAAAGAAGCCATCCCTCCGGACTTGGCTGTCCAGGCAGTAGTGTCTTGCAAACGTGTGCAGCTAAACCCACGTAGCTGCCTGACAGATGTCTTGTAAGGGCACTCCCCGGCCCAGGGCAGTTGTAGTCGCCGTGGCTCGGGTGGAATGAGCCCGCAATTCAACAGGGGGCTGCTTCTTAGCCAAGGAGTAACACGCCTGGATACACAAGATGATCCACCGGGAGATGGTCCTCTTGTGCACCGCTTTCCCCTTCTTAGCGCCCATGTAACCAACAAAGAGTTGGTCATCCACCCGGAACTGGCGTGTGCGATCCAAATAGAATGAGAGCGCACGTTTTGGGTCCAGACGGTGAAGCCGCTCTTCCTCTTTAGAGGGATGCGGTGGCGGGAAGAAGGTTGGCAAGGTGATAGACTGCCCGATGTGGAAGGCTGTGACAACCTTGGGCAGGAAAGATGTCTTAGTACGCAAAACAACCTTGGCCGGATGGACAGAAAGGAAAGGAGGAGTACAAGAAAGGGCCTGGAGCTCACTCACTCTCCTGGCAGAGGTGATGGCAACCTGGAAAGCAGTCTTCAAAAAAAGAAGGCGGGGAGGACAGTTGTGAAGTGGCTCAAAGGGAGCGCACATCAGAAACGTAAGAACAAGGTTCAAGTCCCACTGAGGCATCACAAACGGAACAGGAGGGAACGTGTGTGTGATGCCTTTAAGAAAACGATTTAATATAGGGGACTTGAACAAAGAAGGTTGATCAGGCAGTCTTAGAAAGGCTGAAAGGGCAGAAAGGTAGCCCTTGATAGTGCCCAGAGCAGAGCCCTGCTGGGCATGAGAAAGAAGGAAGAGAAGAACCTCAGAGAGAGGGGCAGCAAGAGGATCCACAGCCTTTGCTGTGCACCATGAGACAAATCTGTTCCACCTGCAGGCGTATACCGACTTCGTGGAGGGACGCCTGGCTGCTAGAATGATGTTACAGACTTCAGGAGGCAAGTCAAATGGCCTCAACTGTCGCATGGAGGTGGAGACTGGACAGGTTCGGGTGGAGGACCGTCCCCTGCTGCTGCGACAGAAGGTCCTCCTGAAGAGGCAGACGAACCGGGGGATCGACTGACATACTGAGTAGCTCTGGATACCAGTACCTTTGTGCCCAGTCCGGAGCCACAAGGATGACTTGTGCCCGGTCGCGCTTGATCTTCTTCAGCACTCTGGGCAGAAGTGGTATAGGCGGAAAGGCGTACAATAGACCGCAACTCCACTCGCGACGAAAAGCGTCTCCGAGCGAGTGCCGCCTTGGAAATTCCAACGCGCAGAACTGATGACATTGCGCGTTCTCTTCGGTGGCGAATAGATCTAACCAAGGCTCTCCCCATCGCTGAAAGAGGCCTTGCGCCACGTCCGAGTTCAGACGCCATTCGTGATCCATCATGCACCGACGGATGAGCTCGTCCGCCTGGCGTTCAGAGAACCTGCCAGGTGTTGAGCCACCAGGGTCACGCCCTGGCGTTCCAGCCACTGCCAGAGGCGCAGAGCCTTCTGGCAAAGGGTCCACGACCCTACCCCGCCCTGTTTGTTGCAGTACCACATGGCGGTGGTGTTGTCCGTGAACACCTGCACTACACTCCCCCGGACAGAGGGGAGGAATGCTTTCAGTGCTAGACGAATCGCCCGCAACTCCAAAAGGTTGATGCGGAGCCGGGCCTCCGCCGGAGACCAGAGGCCTCTGATCTCCGCCTCTCCCATGTGGCCTCCCCAGCCCTGGAGGGACGCATCCGTCACAACTACGTGCTCCGGTTGGGGAAGGGAGAGGGATCTGCCGCTGACCCAATCGCGGTCCGTGAGCCACCACTGCAGTTGTCTCGCAGTGCCCTCCGAGATCAGGACGTGGTCGGAAAGGTTGCCCTGATCCTGGGCCCACTGAAACTTCAGGTCCCACTGCAGAGCCCGCATCCGCCACCTGGCGTGATGCACCAGTAGGATGCAGGAGGCCATCAGCCCCAGAAGCCGCAGCGTCAACCTGACCGAGACCCGGGATAAAGGCTGAAAGAGTGGAATCAGAGCCTGAATATCCCGGACCCGCTGTTCGGGAGGATAAACCAGAAACTGCGCTGAGTCGAGAACCGCTCCGATAAAGAGGAGCTTCTGAGAGGGGCACAGGTGTGACTTCGACACATTGAGGGAAAACCCCAGCTGGTGCAGGAGGTCTGCCGTTGTCTGGAGGTGGCTGACTACTGTTTGGGGCGAGCCCGCCTTCAACAACCAGTCGTCGAGGTAGGGGAAGACTGAAACCCCTAACCTGCGCAGATGAGCTGCGACCACCGCCATCACCTTTGTGAACAAAGGACTTGGCCGTAGCCCTGGAGTCCTTAAAGCGCTCAAGCGCAGGGTCTGCCTTGTCGCCAAAAAGGCGACGGCCATCAAAGGCATGTCCATCAGTGTGTTTTGGACATCGGCCGAAAAGTTGCCGGACCTCAACCAGGCGTGACGTCTGACCGCCACTGTCGTTGCCATCGCTCTACCTAGTGAGTCGGTGGTATCCAGCCCACACCGGATAGAATATTTGGCTGCATCCCGGCCCTCCATAAGGGCTTGGCCGAGTTTGGCCCGTACCTCCAACGGACACTCTGGCAGCACTTCCGCAACCGTATCCCACAGAGAGTGGGTGTAGCGGCCCAAGAGGCATGCGGTGTTGGAAGACCGCTGTCCCAGACTAAGGGAGGAGAAGATCTTTTTACTGTACTGCTCGTACCTCTTGGATTCCCTGTCCGGCGGAGCCAACAGGAATGCGGTCTGGGAATTGGAGGCCTGGATGACCAGGCTCTCGGGGGTGGGGTGGGTGGACAGGAAACATGGGTCACCCGGAGCCGGGCGGTGGCGTCTGGCCACGTTCCTATCTACAGGCGAACCTGTAGCGGGCTTGGACCAAGTGCCCAAAAGAACGTCGGACAAGGCCTCGTTAAACGGCAGCAGAAGCTCGGCGGAGCATGACTGCGGCATAAGGACCTCAGTGAGAAGGTTAGTCCTCACGGCCGCGACGGGGAGCTCAAGGCCCAAGGCCTTGGCCGCCCTCATCAACACCACACTATAGGTTGCCCCCTCCTCCGTAGCCACGGTAGGAGGTGAGACAAAGCCAGTGTCGGGCGAAGTGTCCAGACCACTGGCATCCCCAAGTTCACCTGTCCAGTCCTCTTGGGACTGACATTCACGTGTCAGAGGGTCCTCAGACCCCTCCCAATACTCATCACCCATCCCCTGATACTCAGGGTCAGAAAAAGATGGGGCCGGTTCATAGAAAGGAAACTCTCCGAACGGCGTCTGAAGCGGCGCCGCACGGCCGCCGGAGCCGGGTCGAGGGAGGCATCGGGGACGGTGCCGCCCGAGGGCGGCGCCGGGGGTGACACCTGGGGTGTCGGTGCCGGGGAGGTCGTTAAGTCCACCGGCGGCGACCCGGAACCGGATCCAGTGGGGCCGCGGAGCCCGTCGGAGGAGAGAGGGACCTCATGGCCATGAGGAACCGCTCGATCTCCTCCGGCGCCGCCTTAGGCTCAGGGACCAGAGGGTATGAGGCCGGACGCGGCGCCTGCGAATGCGACGGAGCCGCTTGGGCGGTGTCACCAGAACCCCCGGCCGCGTCGTGCGAGCGTGGGGGGAGTCGGAAGAGCGATGCAGTCTCTTCGGCTTCTTGTGCTTACCTGACGACTTCGACCCAGAGGAGTGATGTCGACTCCCGGAGCTCCGATGGCTCCTCTCCCGCGACCGGTCCCTCGACCTCCGTCCGGAGCGGGACCGTTCTCGGCGCGGGGCCGACTGCCGGAGTTCGAGCCGCTTACGGGACCGCTCCCGCCTAGCCTTCGAAGTTAGGGCCCGACAGTCCGAGCAGGTCTTGTCGTCGTGATCGACGCCAAGGCAGTGGAGACACCGACGGTGAGGGTCGGTGACCAACATCAGTCGGTCGCAATCCTCACAGGGCTTGAACCTGGCATCCCTACCGGCACTGTTCGGAGTCGAAAACTTCGAAAAAGGATGATCAAAAGATCAAAAAAGGTTAGTCAAAAAGTGACTAAGGTACCACTTTTTCCGGATCTGCGCTGCTGGCGTGGAAAAAGAAGAACTGACGCCAGCACGCGGAGGCGGCTTCTAAGTACTCCAAAGACGTCATCACGGCGCCCACGACAGACGCGGAGCCGCAGACGACGACGCCTACCGACGCGCAAGGGTACTGCTACATGAAAAATTTCCGGATCTAGTCTGACGCCTGGGGATATTCTAAGGAAAGGAATCTATCACTAACGTGTCTCTTTCAGATATGCAGAGCCACCTCTAATCAACAGGATTCTTCGAAACACCTTTAAACATTGCTGGGGGTGGGTGAACTTGTAGGGGTACCACACATATATAAATTAGCATAAATAAACATCAGATATGACCATGAACTAGTTGCAGCACAGAGATCGGCCCCACTCTGAACTGATGCTGCCCGTCCCCACTTCTACTTCCACTTCCTTCAACCTCCCCTCCTTTTCTGATCCAGACCCGAGAACAGTAGTTCATTTGCCCTCGCCTAGATAGCTTGTCATCACCCGGTCCGACACTCAGCTATGTGCGGATTGTCTTATTTACCGGCAATACTCTAATCTAAGATCACCATATAAATTACCATTCCCTCTCAATTAGGATAGGTTCTTATGTGATTCGAAAGTGTTGAAATTATTGACAATATATCTCTGTTAAAAGATTATAAAGAGTGGATATTATGTTAAACTTTCGGTCACCCCATGTATTTAGTGGCAAAGTTATCATTTTGTTCAGAGTTTCTGCAGGTTTTCAGGGATGTAGGAAATTTGAAGGCTGCTCCGTGGCTGCTATATGAGGCTGGGCAGCTGTATACAGTAAACAATGCGTCGGAACAAACGTTGGGTAAGTCTGAAGTTCTTTGCAACTGTAGCTAAAAACATTTTGCGACAACACTGGTAAATGGTTATAGTTGTACTAATTAGACAATTAAGTTCCTAGTGTTGATAGTTTAAAACCACATAAAACTAGGAGAGAAGGTGGCTGTGGAGGGTTGGTTCACTAAGAGGGGGAATTAGGTGAAAGTAAACGAAATGAGGAAGAGGGAAAAGGAGGAGGAGTTTGCGTTCAACAGGAATCACTGTGGGAAGAGCAACACTGCCTTCTTTCTACCTGTAAAACTGTACCCCAAAGAACTCTTAATAGCTCCTCATTATATATAGTTGCTCTTTACTACAAACACCAAAATAAATGAACTGTGCGTGCACTGTACTCTCACAAGGACATTATCCCTCTGAAACGCTTCTGCTGGCTAACGACAGGCAGGAGGTGGTGGGGAGAGGACACAGCCCAACACAGGATAAATGAATTATAAGCAGGAAATGCAGCGACAGGCTACCCAAAGCTCTCTGATACCTCCTCATTATAGTTAGTTGCTCTTTACAACAAGCACTGGCATAGCCAATAGGTATCTCCTTTGGGACCTTATGTTATCCAGCACAATATCCTTGGTGCAACAACATCAACTGCTGCATGGCTAAACACTTATGAGGTGTTTTAAAACAAGCAAATGCAGTACTGTGTAAACTTTATTGACAAGTCATGAAAGCAAAATATAAATAAAAGGTTGTCAAACACTCGGACAAACTTAGAGCTAAATGAGTTTATTCTTTAAACAAGTAGTGCCAATGCTAACAGATTTGAAGTGTACCTGAAAATCCCTCCTGTCACTGATAATTTTAGGCACTACATAAGTCAATATACATGTACTCTGCCACTCATCCCTGTACTCATATATCCTTCATCCACTCATTTACCAATCTGCAATAAAATAGCCACAAACCCAACAAGTAGATAAATTAAAAGAATAAACAAAGAAAAAAGAAAAGATGCTGCCATGTAAACTTGGTGGGCACATGGTTGCAGTACAAAATATATATTAAATATAGCAGCGGGTGCCCATCTTGCAATGGAATTGTGCACTGTCACTTTGAAGTTCCAACAAAGCTGCCATATGTAGAAGCAAGGTCTTGGTCATGTGGGAGAGAAAAAAAACCCGCAACAATACACTAAGTACCATACATTTCAAAGGTGAGCACTTAGTAAACATTGCACTGGGCAGCCACTTTTGAATGCCAAAGTTAATAGTGTATTACTGTTGTACCACTCAAGGCAACCAGCATGATGCTTTTAAACATGGTGGCCATCTTGGAACAGTAATGAACGAGTTACTTACCTTTGTAAATGCTTTTTCCTGGTAGAGACTAAGCGCAGATTCTTCACCTTATAATATTAGCCAGGCGTCAGAATGGATCTGGAAAATCTTGAGCAGGGCCTCTGCACACCGGTGAGTGGCATCAATCGGTTCTATGATGGCTGCATCAGAAGTGATGTAGCAATGCCCATATAAGTGTCACCCCGGCATGCTGACATCAGTTTCTTTCAAGATTATTTCTGTGCCAAAAGCACAGAGCCACTTAAAAAGATGTTTCACCACTGTGCAGTGTCTAACGGGATCTTAAGGATGAAGGGCCGGTTCGCAGAGTGGGAGGACCGGAGAGCAATCTGCTGTTAGGTAAGAGTTTCTACCGGAAATAGCGGTACCGCATATTCCTCACCTTAGAATACATGCCCAAGCAATACACCCCTGGAGGTGGGTCTGCGAACTAGCTGAAACCAGAAAATCCTGAAGGACAGAATGGGCGAAATGCCTTTGACGGACCGGACTGTCCAAGCTGCAGTGTTTTGTGAATGTATGGAGTGAGACCCCGTATCGGCTTGTCAGATGTACAGGACGCTTCCCCGCATACCAACATAGTAGAAGCAGCCTCCTCCCTGCAGGAATGGGCCCTCAAACCCTCAGGAGGCTGCTTCTTAGCTAATGAGTAGCAGATCTTAAAGCAGAATACAATCCATCTGGATATGGAATGCTTTAGCCCATCCTTGCCCTTTTTCACTCCAGTGAATCCGATGTAGAGCCGATCATCCACCCGATGGTCTTTGATGCGACCGGTGAAAGAGAGCTCTCGTCAGGTCCAGGTGATGGAGTCTATCCTACTTGCAAGGATGAGGTGGCGCAAAAAAGGTAGGCAAAGTGATGCTCTGACAGACATGAAATTGGATGACAACCTTCAACAGAAGAGGCATGTGTCTGAAGAACCAGTTTTTCCAGGAAAAAACTGGCGTACAAAGAGTAAACCAACAGAGCTTAAAATGTTGCTGACCCTCCTGGTTAAAATAATAGCCACTAGAAAAAGATAAAGAACCGTTGCGTAGGGGCTTGAAAGGAGAACACATGAGAAACATGAGGATCAGATTGAGGTCCAACTGGGGCATCCCGAAAGGGGTAGGAGGGGACAAGTGTTGAAAACCTTTTAGAAAATGAAGGTGACTTTACCAGGGAGGGTTGATCCGGAAACTGCAGGAAATCCGAAATGGACGAAAGTTAACCCTTAACAGGGCCCTGGGCAAGGCCTTGCTGGGCTAAAGGGAAAACAAATAGCAGCAAACTGTGCAATTGTTCCACCTCCTTAATGGGATGGGGTAGGGAATATCAAGTCGAAGAGTGACGGACTGGTTTAGGTGAAAAGGAGCTACCACCTTAGGCAGGAAAGCAACCTTGGTTTATACCACCAAAATTATCAGGAGAAAAGGAGGACAGGAACTAAGAGCTTGTGACTCATTGAGCTGGCTGAGGTAACAGCCACTAAAAACACTTTTTCAAAGGGAAGATTGTTCGCTACAAAAGTGAAGGGGGAGGTTAGGAGAATGACTGGTCATTCCCATTTTTCTTGTGTTCCTTATGCTTCCTTCTCTTCGGATGAGTGAAATGATGGTGACTAGGAACAAGGTCTAGAGCATCAAAACTGTTAACATCCCCTGCATGAGCCATGAAGAGCATGGCCTCCCTTTCCTTGATTGCTTAAGGAAGCAGCTCAGACAAAATGAGAAGGAGCTCAAGTCATGGTCTGATCCAAGGCAGAAGAGACAGATGGAGGTAGGGTGGGGTCAGTAATAGCTAGCTGTCCCTCACAGTCCCTGCCAGTCTTAAAGCTCGAAATCTTGGGAGGTAAGATTGCACTGTACAAGGTAAGTTTATTCTGTGAGTATCAACTCACAACTCGAGTGAGCTTAGAATCCTCAGCAAAGGAAATTGTTGTTGTGAAGCTGGGATGGTCGCTGTATGGTTTTGGTTAAGTCACAAAGTCACTGCTAGCCTCAATTTTAAGCCAGGGCACCCTGCGGGTGATGTTAGATTTTTTGACGTTTCCATATTCAGTCTGAAGCCTTGGGATTATTCTACAGATAAGGAATCTGCAGGCAGAAGTATCCATAGGAATGTATATCACTTTAGCAAGTCATTAAGCCATTGTCCATGTTGCAAAATTCTATCATATGAAGCCCCAGGAAAATTATAGAATGAAAAACCTTTCCATAATATAATTAATGATGTAAAATGAACAGTTAAAATATTTACAGTTAAAATTAAAAGAAACATTAGTGTAATACTAATTTATAGAAATATGCACTTAATATGTAATTTGTTAAAACCATAAACAATTATATCTAATAAAATATTAGCTTAAGAATAGGTAATGTGCAATTGATTTTAATATTACATTTATACTTGATTTAAATCAATATAACATTACTTAAAACGTGCTTTTTTTGGCTTCAGGGGAGGGTGGAGTTTTGGTTGTTAAGGATTTTATCTTTTAGAGTGAGGGGTGGCCAGTAAGAGGTAAGGTTTTTTTTAGGGTTTTAGAGATTGGTAGTGATTTAGGGTACCGTAATTTTTATGGTTCAAGGTGGGTAGCAATTTAGGGTATGGCATTTTTAAGGGTTCAGTGGCAGGTTATGGTTAAGGGTCTGAGATGGTCTTTAGGGTACAGAGGTGGTCAGTGTTTTATTGGGTAAAGTTTTCTTAAGGTTATGGGGTGGGTAGTGATGGGGCAAAAGGACTTTGGGGGGGTCAGAATGGGTTGGGTTAAGGTGGCAGTTAGTGATTTGGGGACCAGGAGATTTTTAGGATTCGGGGATGAGTACGGATTTGGGATGAAAATGTTCTAAAATAATAGAGAAAAATGTTAATAAAACAAGGTGAATAGTATATGTCAATATTTAGAATTATTAAATACCTAATAACTAAATTACATGACAATTGTTGTATTATTTACTTTTAATTATTTTAAGATGGAATCAATAACATTCAATAAATTGGCAATATAATACTTGTGTATTAATTTTGAAAATATACATTTCAATACAATTATTTTAGAGTATTTAATTTCATTGTTAGCAGTGGCGGCTCCTCTGTACTGGCAGAGGAGCGTCACCTTACTGCTCAGTCAGCAGACGATAAATAACACAATGTTATCATTTCATTTACCGCTGTGAGCCGGGCAATGAGTATAGGGTGGGGCCGGGTATGTTAGTTTTGCAAGCCGTCTTAGGACGGCAAAACAGATATGTACACTTATAAGGGCGCATGTCAGTTTGGCTGGCCATGTTAGGCCGCCCAAACAGACATATGCACATAAGTTTCTCCAACCCAGCTGTGTTGCACGGCCGGGTTGGAGAAAAGCCACAGGCTCCCAGGCACTGTCTGAACGGCAAACTAGGCTGCTCAGACCAATCCGGACGCTGCTCTCATGCTAGAAAGCAATGTCTGGATTCGGTGGGAAGCTTGTGCTTTGATGCCCATCCACTTTCGGGTTGGACGTGAGGAGCAACAAGGCAGCTGGCAGTGGGAGTGGCAGGTACGTATTTAAAATTGTATCCCCCCTGAACCCCCGGCGACCCTACCACCCTACAGAGTCAGCAGTTGCCACCGACCATTTGTACTAAAATATTACTAATATATATTTTTCACATGTATCATATCTCCTAGTCTGCTCTTTGATATTCACCTCTCTCATTTGTGTATCTCCCTCACCCAAGTTCAAAAAATCTCTTCAATGAATTTGTGTCCCACTTCTAGATCTAGTCAACGCCTTCAAGCTTACCTGCTCCACCTCTATGAAAAATATAAATCCTATTATAATAGTTAACTTGAAAAACTTTGCACTCATAGAATGCCTCTTGAGAGTTCAACAGTTGATGTTAATGAGTAATCTTAGCTCCTCAAACAAAAATAGTCCTGCATGGATCCTGGAAAGATTTTAATCATATATACACTGACCCCTGGAGTTAGTACTACCAAAAAGAACAGACTGATGTTAAGAACCTTGGCTTGATCTTGGATTCCAAACTTGCCTTTCAACATGATGTCAAAGTGAGCAGAGCTGTATTCTACAAGATGAGAACACTACAGATGAATATGTCCTTAATTAGAACTTCTTACACGATTACTGGCATCTAGACTGGGGACTCTAGGCTTTTAACTAGCAAGCTACAATGACAAGCAACAATGCTCCCAGACAAATACTATAGCCAAGTAGACTCAATTACCTCTACCTGCAAGGGTGTAATATTGGTTACAGACTGCAAAAGAATATCCTTTAAATCTATATGCATTTCTCACAGATCAGACCATGAGGCAGGACTGACATTTTTAAAATCTAATTTAAACCACAAACTTGTAGGATAAATCTCAGCTCCAGAAATGCTCTGCTCCTGATAAGTTCCTCTTTTAAAAAAAACTGTAATATTGGGAGCTCTTTCTTCGTACAGACATGCAAGTTCTGGAACAGGCTTCAAAATAAAAAAGAGCTTTAAAACATGCTCCCAAACTGAACAAAGGTCTATAGTCATCTAGAATTGAGAAGAACAAACAAAATGTTTTTTCTTAAAAACATAACTCAAGCGACTAAAAACACAAGAAAAACTGGTTTGTATTTGCAAACAGCAAAAATTTCCATCACACTCCATCCATACAACGCTAATAAATGCCTCATTATCAAGACTGGAGCACATCTCCTGGGCTCTCATCACACCGAAAACACTCAACTCAAAGGAGATACTTCAAATAAACATGTTTTTCAACTATGCACAAAGAGAGAAACTACTTACACGACCAACTGGAAAGTGCTTAAAGGTTGCGTCAAAGATTAGGAAGGCACTATAGAAATTGCTACAATGCAATACTGTTTTCAAATACGTCAGAAGTGAAGTTAATTCCATGCCAATCCAGAAGAGACTGCAAGTTGTTACGCCTGCCTTCTATAACGCAATGACAACCAATTCCTGAATCTCTTGATGCTGTATTTAAGAATACTAGACTGTCATTATGCAGACAGTTGTGCCAAGAATGACACTCTCAGCAATAGCCCGTGCTCTGAAAGGGGATAATCTAGTGTAAACATTTACTAAGTTTGGTAGGTATTTTTACACTTTGGTGTGTAAACTGCTTAGAGTGGGTTTTTCATAAGGCATGGGCTCAGTGTGGGCATGAGGTCTTGGTTTTCCACTCTGTCTCACTCCGTTTGTGATGTTAATATGTCCAAACTTTTTAATATTGGCATTGCTTTGACACAATGCTAAATAGGACAGAGATATAAAAACTGAGCCAGATAAAATACTAAACTCAGACAACGATCTATCTCAAGTCTAGCACAGTGGTGAAGACCATTCAGTTGTTTCAGACACTACAAAATGGTGAGATTCCAAGTGTATACCAACAGGGATAACAATAGCCCAAGCTCCATGAAGCAGGCAGTGTGCCCATGGGCTCACCTTGGCAGATTTCTTCATGGAGTCAGCCTTGCTGTCATTGCTGGAGGTGCTGGCAGCACTAGGGGAGTTGTGCCCACTGCAGCGGATGTCTTCACTGATGGGTGATGTTCTACCATCCGGACTGGTTGCCTGCTTTTTACGACCGCTACGAAGGGTAGTCATCTAATCAAAGGTAATTTGGCAAAATTAGAAATGGGAGGAGTTGAGATAAGGGACATTTGGAAGGACTGCAAGGTTTCAATTCAGGAGCAATATTTGAGTTGGCAAAGGAAGTCTTTCCAGTACTGATGCTGAAAAACAATGGCAAAGGTTTCTTTTTAGCTCCTCGGGCAAGGTAAACTACTTTCATGATAGCTGCAGTGCGCAAGAGGGATCGCACAAATAACACACAGACCTACGCGCTGCCATGTTAAAAAAAAAACCCTGATATTTAGCTTCTGTCCCACAAACATGACAATGGGGAAATCAATGTGTACATTTAAACAAATGTAGAAAAAGTAGACTCTTGGCTAACACGAACAGATACATTCACACACAAACATTTAAAAAGGAATGCTTCCTGCACATTCTCCATATTTCAGATAGTAGAATCTTGTGGAGTTAAATAGCCCTGAAAAGGTCAGACAATTTCTCTGAGCATGCGAAAGAGTTTGAACTCCGGAAGGCTGCCAATGATAACCTATTAGTAAGTTCAAACATTGTGGTAGTAACAGCTGCATTAGTGAGCATATCTGTGGGGCCCCAAGCATTAGTAGGAATGCCATCTACACCAGCATAACCTTTGTACAATACTACAAAAATTGCAAGTTATTTCTTTACAAGAAATCTCTTCTGAAGTCAGAAGGCAATGTTCTCGCAAAATGGAAAAAACATAATTTCTGAGTTTCTGCAAGCAAATCACACATTTTTAGGAACAAACAATCTCTAGCACTTGTCTTCTGTTATGAGAAAAAAAAGAAAAAAATCTACAACACTGACCAGAGGGTCAGTGTAGCAAGGGGTGCAGCCAGAAAGTAGCATACCGAAATGTTCATACATACCGAACCTCTACTCCGCCGGGTCCTCATGCTGTGCTTCCCATTTAGGCCATCCTCTTCCTCTATGACCGGTTTGAACATGAAGGGTGGTGGATCCACTGGTTTCTCAATTGGGGGCAGCTCACCATACTTTTTGAAGTGCACCCGGCAGTCTGTGCAGAGCAAGATATTCTCCCGGCCACCATGATGCCAGTCCTTGGAAGCTTAGGAAAATAACATTGTACACTTTAAAACTATGTCAGTAGATTATTGCAACAGGGTCAGTGACTCACCTGGGCTGAGCGTTACAATCTTGAAATAAGGCATGTGCCTACTCAGTAAAAACAAACAAACAGTGATTGGGGTAAACATGGAAATGGTCCTGCAAAATATACCAGGGTCTTTCACCTGCAATACAAAAAGTCATCTTGTACTTGTCCAACATGAGAGAAAGATTTGAAAATGTTATGCAATAAAAGCAACCACCTCGAGCTGCACTGAGGCCCATACAAGTGACAAGTTTTATTTCACAACCAAGTAAGTCCCAATTAAGATTAAAGAATTGCAATGTATAGTAACTGCATTTATATATAGTGAACTGCTCCCAACGAATCACTGAAATGTCTAACGACAGGCAGCATGCAGCTGCGAAAACTAAGACTAGTGTTTAGTCCAGTGGGTTTTGGTTTTTAGGAATTGTGTGCCATCAAGAAAACCATTACATTGTTTTTCCCCCTTTTTTTGTTGTGGATTACATTAATTTGATTTGTGTGTGGTCATTAGTTTGGGGGTATATGTGAATTCAGGCAGATGGTTAATGGGATAAATAGATGAGCTAGATGTGACTAGATATGGTTAGGCTGTAGAGTTGGGACATTCTTAGAAGGAGAGGATGTGATCTTTGAAATGAGGGGTGCAAATTGTAGAAACACAATTATAGAGATTAAGGTAAACAATGCCTTTGGCATAGACTAGGCTGTGTGCACAGATATGAGGCACGCAAAAGGGGGAAGTAAGAAGAGTCACTCAAAATAAAAAAGGGGATGCAACAAATAGAAGTCAAGGTCAGTTTTCCATGGTGGGTTTTAGGAATACAGAAAAGGCTTTTTTCTGAGATAGCATGCAATAGCATGCACAACTGTAGAAAGAAACATTTTCATATGAGATAATGCTAGATTAGGTACTTTTGATAGGCACTAGAATCAGGTTAACAGTTGGTCTACTGCTAGCCCACTAATTCGGCATGGACAGCTGATTAGCTCAATAGCTGGAAGCACAGATTTTTAGCTAGACACATATGGACATTTCAAGAATTTTAGACTGGGCTCGAAGGATGCTTGTTTCTGGTCCAGGGAGTGCCTGGCTTGGCAGTTCGGGCTGGACTGTTCCCATGAGGCACAGGGTCAAGGCTGATTTGGATATGGCTGGGTCTAAACTGGGGTGGCATGGTGAACGTTTGATTTGCTCTGCATTGCATCCATCATCTGTCTGTCGTTTGCTTTAGAAGGTGGGCATTTTCTTGCTAAACCATTCTGTGACACTGCACGCCTGTGGAATCCACATCAAGGTAAGGATGATAGTTGAGCTCTTGCGCATTCACTATTATCAGACACCCAATGGGAGCTGAGGTGTGCCTTGCGTATCCTGATGGGCCATCACCAGGCTGAAGGGCCATCCGGGTAGAGGGGTGGGAGGAGTTGTCACTGACACTTGAATAGGGCTGAGCCTGACCTCACACAAAGCTGTCTCCACCCTCTATTGTGTGTCTGGGGATAGATCAGTGATCTTGTGCACTACAAAGCTTTGTAGCTTGCCTACTTCAAAGGCAGAAAGGGGAACAAGTATTGGACCTCTGCAACTCTCAAATGAGAATACTTCTGGACTAAAGGTCATTATGCCAGAAAGCGGCGCTGGATGCTCAGACACTCTGCATGTCACTTTCTTGTGCTGGCTTACTGCTTGCTGCGTCTGGCCTGCAAGTGAAAGGACTGGACCTTGCTTTCTGTATCCTGCTTCCAAGGTTCTCCAAGGGATTGTGTTTGCTTGCCTCCTGTTAAGAAGTCTCAAGGCCATCAAAGACTTCATCTACCAGTGCCTGGGCCGTTTTAAGTGGAATCTGCTGGTCGAAGGAGGAAATCCACGGATTGACGACCAGAGTCTGTTTTCATTGACATATCTACAAACTTTGATGCATTGCGGCTGCCAGCATCGCAGCATGGTTCCCTATTGATCCCGATCACAGCTTTCACTGCAGGCCCCTGCTATCCGGCACAGCACTTCAGAAGCACCGCTGCAGCGTGTTTAGAGCACCGCATCACCGAAGTCCGTGAGGCACCACTTCAACTCTAACACAGCGCCATCTTCATAACTGAAATCAACGCAGCACGTCTAGATTTTCGAAGCATCGTTCTTGGGCGCCGATTTCTTCATCCACCTTACACAGCAGTAAAAAACTGAGGCTGCTCAAATCCTATTCCAGTAAGGAACTGATGCACCACCTCCCCTGGCAGTAAGGACCGACGCATCACCTCCCCTGCGCAGCAGTAAGGAACCAATGCATCACCTCCTCTAGGAGTAAGGAACCGACGCATTGCTTTGCTTTCCGGCGCCTCACCTCCCCTGCACCCGATTCGTCTTTGAATTTTGCAGCATCCAAGGAACTTTGTGCTAAAAGTGACACATCCATACATTTCCATGTACTGAACTGATTTAATCTTTGAAAAGGGATATTGTACTTGTGTATGCTGGAATTGTGACGTTTTGCTGTTGTTTAATTCAGATAAGTATTGGTTATTTTTTTCTAAACTGTTGTGGACTCTTTTCGTAGTATTTTCACTGTGTTACTTTGTGTGTAAGTACAAATGCTTAACACATTGCCTCTGAGATAAGCCTGAGTGCTCATGCCAAGCTACCATGGTGAGCAGGGGTTATCCTAGCTGTGCAATCCCCTTACCCTATTTAGAGTGAGGGTCCCTACTTGGACAGGGTGCAAACCACTGACAACTAGACACCTCATCTACAATAATTTCAGATGGAATATAGAAGCTCCACATAAAGGCATAGAGGAATGCACATTATTGACTAATATTACACTTGTAAACATATTGCCAATGTTGTAGCCAGTCATCGCTCCTTACTTATCCCTGTCCCCTTAGCATCGAATGATTTGCCCCACTTCCTTACTCTTTTAAAGTGCATGTGCTTTGTGCAATCCTAAAGTTTGGAGTAAATATGTGTGAGTGTTTGCATAGGTAAAGCAGTGACCTTTGACAACCTATGTTGTCCCGGTAAATTAGAATTCAATGTAGTTTGTTTCCGTCAGTTATTTAAAACTGTTACAAAAAGGGGGCGTGGCCAACTGCCAAGCATGGCGGCAGCTTGAAGCGGGAGCTCCCTGAGGCATATCGGCCCGCAGTAAAATCCGTCCATCTATCCGTCTCATCGCCCGCCCGAAGTGGCGGTATCGGCTCGGGGACCCGAGCGGCGCTCTTTGATCCGGTCCCGGCGGAAATCGGGAGCCGGGAACTGCTCCGTCTGACAGAGACGTACTGTGGCCTGTGACTGCCTGGCCGCACCGGCCTTGCGTATCTAGTGCGCCCCGGCGGAAGTGCATCCTGATCGGCTTGGGCGAGGTGGCGTCAGCCGGCCCCTTCGGGACACAGTGGCAAGGTTTGCTTCGACGGTCCAAACTGCAGGTGTGAGCCCCCGGGGGGGCAAGAAAGACTACCGCACCAATACTGGCTGCATAGAACAGCGGATTACAGTGCGGGCACCAGCGCGGACGGGGATACCCCTGGGTCTCGGCCGGCGCCATATTGGGGACTAAACTTTGTGCAGCACAACACACGCAACGCAAGGTGAGGCCGATCGCACCGGGGGCCCCGGTGTCCTCCCGCAGTGACATTACTATCTAAGTCCCCACCTAAGACTAACGGAGGGGCAGGACTGGGCCCCTAGATCCTGGCGCAGTGCTCTGCAGCAAAGGGGAAACGCCCGGGGAGACCGTCCTGGAGGCGCTGGGCACGCTGCAGAGAAACATAGCGGTGGACGTTCCGGCGGGAGACGCTTCAGTACATCGGTCAGTGACATCCTAGAGCTGCAAACGTGGGGTGCCATCCTGCTGCGCAGGGGGGCCTGATCACCATTAAGCAGGGTGAGCCTTGCCAGGAGATCGACGAGGGGTCATAGGAGCACCGAGACAAGGCACAGTAATATAGACACGGGGGGCCGGAGTGGACGGCCGCTCGAGTGAACACCAGTGAGGAGTTCTATACCGGGAGGCGTGGAGGAGCGGCTGGAGTGGAGGCACCGGGACTAACGCACTGACCGTCGCGACGGCTCAGGTGGCTGTACCTCCACCACCGACTGAAGCGAGCCTGGGCCCTGCGAGGAACAGTACCAGATCTTGGAACCCGTGGGACACTCACCCGACTGCGCTCTCCCCTGCCGAACAAAGGAACCAAGCACCTCGTTGACGGGTGGTGTTGTGGATACCGCTAGGAACTAGCTATACGTCCACAAGTACAGCGCCATGGCAGGCAAAGGAAGTAGGAGTGCGTCGACACAGGCGAAACTTGACAAATTTGCGTATAACCAACACGGGCACACTCAGGTCGGCGGGCGGAACTCCACAGGCGCAGCCCCGGACACAGACGGGACTAAAAAGGTGACTTTGGAGGACATTATGAAAACCCTATCCGAGGTACAGTCTACGGTGGGCTCCATTTCCTCAGAAGTTACTCTGCTTCGGGCAGACTTTAAGAAAATTTCGGAAAGGGTGTCTCAGGTGGAGGTGGTTACAAAATCGCTCATTGAGGACACATCAGACCTGCAAATAGCGATGGAGCGAATGGTAAAAGTCACTAAGCAACTACAGGAGAAGCTTGACGATCAGGAAGGGCGCTCCCGAAGAAACAACGTGCGCATCCTTGGCCTGCCGGAATCGGAGGGAAAAGGTGCAATGGATCTGTACGTAGAGGACCTCATTAAAACTAAGCTACAACCTAAAGGCTTGTCCCACTTTTTCTCCGTTGAGAGGGCACACCGGGTGCCTGGCGGAACGCCCAAGCCGGGAGCCACACCGCGGCCTGTACTGGCCAGACTGTTTAACTTTAGGGATAGGGACGCAATCCTGCAAGCGGCAAGGGTCTCACCGCCTGTCAAAATTCAAAACTCGACTTTGGCCTTCTTTCCGGACTACACAGCGGAGGTGGCCAGGCGCAGGACGTCATTCACTGAGATCAAAAAGACGCTTCGTGACAGAGGCCTACTATATTCGATGCTGTTCCCCGCCAAATTACAGATTGTAGCCGAAGGGAAAACATGGTTTTTTGATACGCCGGAGGGGGCGCAGGAGTGGCTGGACGGATGGAGACAGATGGGCCAACCCCAGCGCCCACACAGGGAACGCCAGAATCATCGCAACGGCAGGCCAGCGGAACAGACGTCCAGTACTCCCTTGAACGTGGAAGGCGCCGCGGGACTGGAATCTGATCTTGAAAGGGACCCACTTGATTCAGGACAGCCGGTCCGAGTTTGATACAATATGCTACATGAGAGACTGCACACTTGCGGCATTTGGGAACCCGAAGCTGATGGAGCTGAGTAGGGCGGGCATTGGCCGGTGCCTGTAGGGGTCTCACCAACCCCACGAGCAAGTAAGATAGTTGGGGATGGGATTAAGCACTCTGCCAAGTTGGGGATGCGGGCGGGAGCCAGTCCGTGGTGCAGGGGAGCAGGGAGGGGGTGGGGGGGGGGGGGAAAGTTGTAATGTTAACGTTCTTGTTCTTTGTCATCACTAATTTCATATGGTACACGGTCCTAACGCAGGCCATACATTCCTGGTACCCTGGCACACGACACTGCGGCTGCGTTACATCCTACTGCTACACATCAGTCACACTAGCCACACACCCTAATGGCCCAACAGGGACACGTTGCCCCCGTTGAGGGCGCCCAAGCAATAACTGCAGTGCCCCCCCTGAGACTGCTCACATGGAACGTTAGAGGCCTGGGGGACAAAATTAAAAGAGGTTTGGTCTTGCAGTCCATCAAACGACATGGGCCTGATTTGGTGATGCTTCAGGAAACACACCTGGCAGGGAGTACGTGTAAAGCGCTTGACAGACGTGGGTATGCCATGGCAGTACACGCAGAATTCACTACGGACTCCAGGGGCACTGGGATACTCCTTAAAAGGAACTCGTCCTTTATGGTGGAAAGCCGCAGGACGGACGATCAAGGTCGTTTTGCGGCGCTACATGGCCAGTGGGAGGGAAGGCCCCTCAGTGTGATATCCGTGTACATCCCCCCGGCACTCCACTCTATGTCATTGCCGGCACTTGGGCAATTTCTCCTTGACCTCCCGGAGGGTGATATGATCATTGGGGGAGATTTCAATGCAATAACAGACCCCTCACTGGACACCTTCCCCGTACGGGACCGCCCGAGAGGGGCTGCCACGCTTCCTGGTTTTCTGACCGCAATGGGCCTCACGGATGTGTGGCGTCAGTTAAACCCCGCAGCGACTCAATACACGCATTACTCCGCTACACATGACAGTCTCTCACGTATAGATTACTTTTTCTTTTTAGGGGTGGGACTGGGATCGGTGGACAAACTAGAAATTCTGCCCAGAGGCATATCTGATCATTCCCCGGTGTCCCTCCGCCTTACTACTGAAGAGAGGAAGCGCGCTAGAATATATCCGATATACCCCAACTATTTAACAATCCCTGGTATTAGAAAGAAACTCCAATTGGCCACTTCACACTACTTTAAAGAGAACGAAGGGACAGTGTCCTCGCCCTCGGTGCTGTGGGAGGCATACAAAACAGTCCTGCGCGGCGCGGCTATAGCGGTGATCACTGGGCATAAACGGGATTCCAGAAGTGAGCTCGCGAACTTAGAACTGGCACTTCACAACGCAAACACCACCCACATGTCAGACCCCACCCCAGAAACAGCACATTTGCTGCAACTCCGACAGCAGCAACACCAGGCTCACCTCACGACGACTATTAGGGGACATCTGGCAAACACCGCACATAGAATATATGACGTGGGCGACAAGGCTGGGAAGATGTTGGCTTGGTTAGACAAACGGGGTGGCTGTAACAGAGGGATACAAAGACTCTACGCGCATGATGGCCAGCTGCAGACACACCCTGAACAGATAGTGCGCACCCTAGCGCGACATTATCAGGAGATATACACCCCGGTGCGGACCGTCACGGCACAGGAGGCGACAGCGTCACTCGAACGCATTGATATCCCCGTGCTTCCGTTAGAAGCACAGCAGGAACTAGATGCTGCCCTGACGGAGGATGAAATACAGTTGGCTATACAGGCGTTGCAGTCCGGCAAGGCATTGGGGCCCAACGGGCTACCCATTGAATGGTATAAGGCAACGGCCTCTGTATTGAGTACGCCCCTGTTGAATATGTATGCTGAAAGTGTGGAACGGGCGGAGCTCCCGCTTGACCAGCGCATGGCCACAATCGTAGCCATACCTAAACCAAATAAGCCACTGACTGCATGTACTTCGTACCGGCCCATTTCCTTGCTTAACGTTGAAGCAAAAATCCTAGCAAAGCTCCTGGCCAGTCGTTTGACTCAGCACCTACACACCTTGATACATCCCGATCAGTCGGGATTCATGCCACACAGGAGCACAGCACTAAACCTACGGAGGGTCCAGGGAGTGCTGGCGCGTGCACATCTCCTTTCGGACCAAGCAGTGATTCTATCCCTGGACGCCAAAATGGCCTTTGACTTGGTGGAATGGGAGTATCTGTTTGCAGTTCTTGTTCGTATGGGCTTTGGACCGAAATATCTCGCATGGGTACGGTTACTGTACACGTCACCGGTGGCACAGGTGGTTGCAAATGGCCACATTTCACCAACGTTCCCATTGGGGCGCGGGACTAGACAAGGGTGCCCGCTGTCGCCCCTGCTCTTTGCACTGGTGATAGAGCCACTGGCCATCTTGCTCAGAGCAACGCCACTGTTCCGGGGCATCACTTGGGAGGAAGGGTGGGAGGATAAAGTCTCCCTATATGCAGATGATATGCTGATTTATATGGTTAACCCTAATGAAGGGATCCCTGCCCTGTTGAAACTTTGCGATGAGCACGGAATATCATCAGGGTACACCCTTAATTGGTCCAAATCAATTATATACGTGCTCCATGGCCCGGAACCACAGTTGCAGGACGACTGCCCCCTGACGTTGGCAACCACCTCCTTTAAATACCTGGGTATTTTCATCACCAATAATGCCGCAGACTTCTATGCCGAAAATTTGATGCCGCCTCTGGTCCGCCTACGTGCGGATGTGAAATACTGGGCGACCCTGCCGCTGACCCTCCTTGGGCGGGCGGCATTGTATAAAATGATGGCTCTCCCCAGATTTCTCTATGTACTGTAAAATACCCCTTATATGGTGGCACCGCGTTACTTCAAACAAGTCACTGCACTAGTCTCCAACTTACTGTGGAGCAACGGCCCAGCTCGTATAGCGCATGACAAATTAGTGAAAAGCTGGTATGAGGGGGGGATCGCGCTACCCAATCTTCAATTGTACTATTGGGCATCCCAACTTAAGATAATAAATCACTGGATCCACGTCTCACGGCGAGACCCCGCATACAAGGCAGACTGGTCGCAGCTTGGGACGGACGGTATGCTCTCCGTGTTGTATAATTTGTCACAAGTCAAACACCTGCTCGGTCCGACACATCATACGGCGGCCTTGTGGCATGCAGCACAATCTCGACTGGGTTGGAAGGGGAAAATTACCAGGATGACGCCATTGTGGGACACCAAATCACTGGGAAACTTACGGACGTGTAAGGGGTTCGCACAATGGGACCACATAGGACTTTCCACGGTGGGGGACCTTTGGGACAAAGGCACGGTGATTGCTTTTCCGCAGCTCCAGCAACAATATGATCTGGGCCCCACTGAAACATTTAGATATGTGCAGATACGACACGCGCTTGCATCACCAAGGGAAGTAGGCATTTCGGCTAGGTTCCGGTTAGTGCAACTCAAGATATTACATCGCACTTACTACACCAGAACGCTACTTCACAGAATACAGAGGGCGCCACACCCCTTCTGCCTCAGAGGTTGCGGGGAGGAGGGAACTCTGTATAACACACTATGGGAATATCCACAGGTCCAAGAATTTTGGAAGCAAATTATGCGCACAGTGTCCCAGGCCATCAAACTCTCAATCCTGCCTGAACTCCGTAAGTGCCTCTTGAACATTTGGGACCCTACTGACCTGGACAGATATGGTCTGCTGTGGGTCACGTTGGCCGTGACAGTGGCCAAGCGAGATATTGCACAAAAATGGGGTGCCCCGGAATTGCCTACGGCAGCTGGTTGGATCAGAAATATGGACCTACTGATGGTAAAGGAGAGGGCGGTCTATGTACTACGAGCCTGCCCCCGTAAATGGAATAAGGTCTGGACACCCTGGAACAAATACAGGGGGGAACCATGTGAACCTTTACCGGAAGACGACGAATTGGACTCGGAGGAGGAGGAGGATTAGAGAGGGCGGGCATGAGTGGTGAGCTATTGTTCATGCTGGGGTGGCGCATGAGTGTAATAATACCTTTGCAACTGTTCTGGTCATGTGATGTGGATAATGACTAGGTTTGTGCAGGTACTATCTACTGTTAAGTGATGACACTAGTTGGGTTTTACTGTTTTTTAGTCATCTTATGCTAGGAACAGATAACTGTGTTGAAGGGAGTTAGAACACAGAATGACCAGATGGGTTTGTTATAATGTGTGTTACAATCTATATGACACGGTCACTGACATCGCCCATCCGTATCCTTGTTCAGACATCAATTACCCCGCGTCAAAATGTGATTTGTATTATCCGTTTCATTTTACAGTGACCGAAGGAAATGTGATAGCGACCTAGGAATGTGATATTGTGCATATATCTTCTGCCTTCATGTTAATAAAGATTTAAAAAAAATAAAAAATAAATAATCACTTCCTCCAATTTAATTACATCATATATATTACCAGCGAAACTGAAGGATTGTGATTAATGTCTTTTGTTGAATGTTAGAACTCCAAGAACAAATATTGTTAGAAACCAATGCACTCTATCATTATCGAGAATAAATAATGTTTCCTTTCTCTTTAAAAAAAAAAAAACTGTTACAAAAAGATAAAAGCTTTGAAAGCATTGCAGCTCAGTTCATAGATATACAAGTGATTTTTTTTGCCCGACCTTCCCTGGGCCCAGATGGAGCTCTGTTATTTGGGGGAAATAGGTTATACAGTTTGTATTCTTTCTTAAGACGCAGTTAAGTAGGATAAAGTGCAGATGCCATGTTGTAATCACTGAGATCAGGGAGGGGTAAGGTGCATTGAAATTTGCTAAAGCTAGTATTTTTAGCTCAGTGATAGTTGTACGTCTGGTAGGGTTGCTCTTGGCTCCTGCAGTGAGCTTGCCTTTAACTATGCAAGACACGACTAACGACATGCCTCCAAGATGTTACTTTCTTCTTTTTCAATAACCTGAGATATTCAGTGCTGTGGGAGAAGTTGGTTGTATCCCATTTCCTTTGTGTAGTGGTAAGATATCAATTTCTGGACTTTATAAGGGTGTTGAGAAGGTTCAGGGCCGGGGTGTAGTACATCCCTGAGTGTTTTTTACAAATCTCCCACTGCGAGCAAGTATGGAAGCCTCCGCTTGTGAAAAACATATAGCCAAGGCCTCTAAACAAGTGTGTGCTCCTTCTTTCAGAAGTAACTGCCTGAGTAAAGTTCTCCTTTCTTGGATCATGGCAGGACAACAGTACAGAAGATGCAGACTTGATTCGTATTTATAATAACATTATCTGCAGGCGCCTCCATTTTCTTGGTTGGCCCAAGCTCAATTGAAATCCAGGATGAGTAAGGCCAGCATTTGCATGTACATGATCTCTATCAGAGTTCTAGGATTGAGGGTAGCTGAAATGGAAGGCTGGGGTTTAGCTACCAGATATAGGGGCCAAAAAATGTGTTGATTTTAAGGAAGCTTGGTCTTGATGAAATGAGGACAATTGTACTCGTCTGTGATGGTCTTTTTCCATATTGTGTAGGTGATGGGACTCGGAGCAAACCTAGATTTTCGAAAATACCTCTAAGGCAGCCCTTGAGTGAGTTTTCCGGAGAGTTTAGTATGCGAATATAAAATTTGAGAACGTCGTCCTCAATGATGAGGGCTTGTTTCACCAGCCCAAGTTCCAGTCTGAGTCTTGCTCTCAGAAGGTATTTCAGTAGTTGGAAGATTTTCTTAGAGACCACACACTGCGCCTGCTCCAGCATTTCCGAGCAGTCTCCGGGGAAAGCTTGATGTCCATATTGAAGTGCTGAAAGAAGGGAGGCTTGAATGTCTTTCTTTATTCCCTCAGCGGATGAGCTTTTTAAGTTGTTATTAAGCCTGGTTAAGCCGTAGATGATTGCAGTTGATTTTTTAATGCATTTTGTGAGTAATGTCGTGAGACCCATACTGCAAGAAACTTGTTTTTTGTTCTTGTGGCGGTCAAATACAAGTATTTTGATTTGATCTGAGTTGATGGTAAGAAAGTTAATTATGTTGTATTTATGTAGGCCAGTCAGTGCTCATTGGAGCCCCATTTTGTTGTGGTTCATGACAACTATTACATCCGCATATTGAAGGGTGGGGGGAGACACTGTTGACCAGGACTTTCCCCAAGTTTGCGGTGTATAGATTAAAAAGTAAAGGTGCTAACTAACACACAGCTTTATTTCAGACCCCCAGGGGTGGATATTTTGGCGGAGATCTCATGTGACATCTCATGTACATTCTTTTTTGTCAACATTCGTTATGGATGTGAACAATTCCATGGAAGTGAAGACGACTGGAATGAGTTGGGAGACATGCTACAAAGCACACATGTATCTTGCAAATGCCAGCGGTCAGTCTTTCTAGATTGGTCAGCCTATCCTAGGAAAGACCGGGAAGAGACTCTGCTCTTGTTTAAGGTGAGGAGTGGCCCAACAATTTAAAATTCTTTTAAGGTTGCATGATGATTTCGTTTCAACTGGGGCAAAGAACAAATTACTGCAGCCCTTTTACTCAGGAGTAAGCTTTTCGAATTGGGTACAAGTGACATCAAATATTCTTGACCATGAAAAAGATGAAGCGGGCAGTAGGCTTTCTGAACATATCATAGAATTAACTGAGGCAACAATATTAGATTGCAAGGAAAAATATACTATTTTTGTTCACTACACTGAAAGACACTGCAAGCATAATTGTAATCTATTTTATTTTAACAGAATTCTGATAGCACTGGCTATTTTCCACATAGAAGCTTCATTTTTGCCATTGCAGCCTGCGTATCTTGGTGCAGAGAAAACCAAAGTGTCGACATGGCACACATCCCTGAGTGCCACGCCTGCCACCACTACATGTGGTATAGGTAAGTCACCCCTATGGCAGGACTTACAGCCCTAGGGCAGGGTGCACTATACCCATGTGTGGGCAAATCTGCGGGAGTAGATATGTCCTGGTAATATCTTAGTTCACCCGTAGATATTAAAAGTGCCCAGTGAGGCCATTAGGAGTACATTGGCTGGACACTCGTCGTTACAGGTTCCCCAGCTACATGATGGCTTCCCTGTACCCCAAAGTGTTTTGGTACCAAACACCTCATCTTAATAAATCCACACTGATGCCAGTGCTGGATTTATTAAAACATGCACCCAGAGAGCACCTTAGAGGTGCCCCCTGAAAACCTACCGACTACTAGTGTGTTGACCGACTGGTCTCGACCAGCCAGCCACCGTATACTGGTTTCTGACCTCATGAGGTGAGAGCCTCTGCTCTCAGAGCTCAGGAACAAAGCCTGCTCTGGGAAGAGGTGTCCACACCTCCTCCAAGCAGGATGGGCATTCCAGGGAGGTAAGCTTCAAAGGCCCTGCCAGATGGTGGAAACGCCCGCCCGCCTCCTTGTCCTGACCCCACTTTTTGGCAGCAAGACCGAGGCGAGAGTTAGTAAGATTAGGAGGTGTGCTCACATTCAGCCAGCACTAATCCCTGGGCGGATCTGCTGATTTGATTCCTCCTTGTTGTTTTGGACGGAACTAGCATTCCATGGTCAGGATTGAGAGCAGAAGGTGGGGTTTTTAGTAAAGTCAGGAAGAAGAAAACAAGTTACTTAACTGTAACTACAGTTATCCAGTATTGGTGTATTTCATAGATTCACATGCCTGAATCATTCCCCGTCGCCGAGGCGGGAGTCCCAGGGTAAAAATATATATACAAAAGCAGTGCCTTAGTAAGAACTGTAGTAGGCTAAAAAGAAAAGAGGCCCAGAAGGCCCAAAAAGCAGTAGCCTATCCACCTCATTATAAGAAATGAACTAAAAAATAGTTCCAAGCAATCAGCTGCCAGCACCCTCTAGAACCTTCCCAGCAGAGGCAGTTCTCCTCAGATTTTCTTAGCACAAGTGGGAAGTAGGTATCCCAATTAGAGAACTGTCTCGCCGTGGAGGAGGGTGGGTGCATGTGAATCTATGAAAGATACCAATACTGGATAACTGTAGTTACAGGTAAGTAACTTGATTTCTTATCCAGTATTGGGGTATCTTTCATGGATTCACATGCCTGAATAAGAATAGCAAGCAGTAAGCCAAATAGTGTCGTTTGCGGACGGTGGGAGACAGAGTGTATATACTCCCAACCACATCCGGAAAGGCTAGAATATTAATAAGGTATACAAAACTCTTTAAAATGAAATACTGTCCGTAAATTAACATACTTTGCAATAGACATCAATTAACATCTTAACATAATAGACATATATCTATATCTATATCTATACATATATAAATGCAGCATCAAAGACATAATTCTAACCTTAATGAAGAAGATGTTGAAGAACAGGTAGTTGCACCGCTGCATCGTCCTGCGACGCAGATTGTAGGCAGTAGTGCTTCGTGAACGTGTGGACATTCTACCATGTCGCAGCACGACAGATGTTTTCTAATGTAACACCAGCAAATGGTGCCGTAGAAGCCGCCATAGTCCTGGTGGAATGCGCTTTGACCTTTCTCTGTAAAGGTTTGTTGGCTTTGACACGGCAAAATTGAATAACAGAAGCAATCCATCTGGCTATAGTTGCCTTCGTTACAGCATGTCCCAGTGTGACTTGACCATAGGCGACAAATAATTTATTGGATCGCCTGATTTCCTTAGTTTTCTGTAAATAAAATTTAAGACAACGCTTGACGTCGAGAGAGTGTAAAGTTCTTTCCGCCGACGTAACTGGGTCCGGAAAGAAGGTCTTTAGCTTTACAGGCTGATTTAGATGAAATTGAGGCAGTACTTTAGGGATGAATTTGGGATTTGTCTGTAAAATCACGTAATCTCTAGTGAAATGCAAAAAGGGTTCTGACATGGTGAAGGTTTGAATTTCACTTACCCTTTTTGCTGAAGTAAAAGCTAATAAAGTTGCCACTTTCCAGGTCAAAAATTTGAGCTCAGCCTTGTGAATTGGCTCAAATAGTCTTCTCATTAACTGAGATAAAACAGTTTTTAATTGCCAGTCCGGAGGTGGCGGACAAATCGCAGGAAAGACTCGAAAAAGTCCTGTTTAAAAATTGTTTGATAAGCGATGAAGAGCAAAGTGAAGGTTTGTTAGAGCTCTTTCAGAATCTGGAAATTGCAGCGAGGTGAACCTTGATAGAGGAGAACACAAGCCCCGCTTTGGCCAGAGATAGCAAATAGGGAAGGATATCTTCCACTGGAGCTTGGATTGGAGGAATATCATTTGCCTCACACCAAAGTCGTTTCTACTTTAAGCGATACGTCCCGACTGTCCTCTGGGCACAAGATTTAGATATTTTCAGATCTTTAAATTCTAAGAAGTCAGGAGCCTTTCGTGCAAGTGCAGCAACTGTGGATCTGGGTGTAGTATTTGATCCTTTTCCCTTGTCAACATCGTGAGTGTTGGAACTAGACAAACAGGATGTTCCTGTGATAACAGAAGTAGTTCCTGAAACCAATATGGTCTTGGCCAGCGGGTGCGATCAGGATGAGACGGCAATGATCCCTCTTCATCTTTTGAAGCAGGTTCGGTATCAATGGTATTGGGGGAAAAGCGTACGCATAAATCCCCGACCATCGTATGGACAGGGCATTCCCTCTTGATCTCCGTTGAGGGAATCTGCTGGCGTAGTATAGGCATTTGCTGTTCTCTCTCGTTGCAAACCGATCTAGTGTTGGCTTGCCCCAAACATGAAAGATCTTTTCCACCTGCTTCTGCTCAGCTCCCACTCGTGACATCCTGAGAGAGATCGGCCGAGGGTGTCGGCCAAAGTGTGCTGAAGCCCCTTGACATGCTCTGCTCTTAGGGTTATACTGTGTGTTGTAGCCCACTCCCACAGCTCTTGAGCCTCCTGTGATAGAAATAGTGACCTCGTTCCTCCCTGTTTGTTGATGTAATACATGCTGGTCGTATTGTCGGTACGGACCAGCACTGAGGAGCCCGCAATCCTTGGAAGGAATGCCTGCAGAGAGAGAAAAATGTCCTGCAGCTCCAGACTGTTGATGTGTTTCTGTTGGTACTGTTGGGACCGTCTTCCCTGAATCTGTAAGTCTTGGAGATGGCCTCCCCAGCCCTCCATGGATGCGTCCGTTGTTAGAACGAATTCTGTGGGAGTTGTCAAGAATGTGAGGCCCGGAGACAAGTTTGCTTTTTGAGACCACCAATGGAGAGCGTGAATCATGCGCAATGTCACCTTGATAGAGTCGTCGAATGACCCTACGGCTTGATGCCATTGTAGGTGCAATCCTTCCTGCAGAGGTCTCATTCTGAGTCGTGCCAACGGAACCAGGTTTATTTCAGACTAGCACATCCCCAGAAGAGAAGCGAATGTTCGGACAGAAACTGACCTTTTTAAACTTGATCTTGCTAGTTTTTGCAGTCGTAGTTGGCGATCTTCTGATAAGAATGCTTTGCACTGTATGGTGTCCAGCATTGCTCCCAGAAAAGGTATCACTTTGAGAGGATGTAACTGTGATTTGCTTTCGTTGAAAGTGAGTCCTAAGCTTGAAAAGAGATGTAGGCATGTTGAAATAACTTCTTCCGTTATCTGTTTGGAAGGTCCCTTGAGCAACCAGTCGTCGAGGTAGGGAAACACTTGTATTCCTTGAGACCTCAGAGCTGCAGAAACCGGGGCCAGGCATTTTGTGAAAATCCTTGGTGCTGATTTCAGTCCGAACTGAAGCACCTTGAACTGAAAGTGGACGCCAGCCACTGTGAATAGTAGGTATTTGTGATGTTTGGGATGAATAGGGATATGGAATTATGCGTCTTCCAAGTCCAGAAAAGCCATAAAGTTCCCTTCGTTGAGACAGCTTAAAACTTCGGCAAGCGTCACCATTCGAAAACTCAGTTTCTTCAGAAACTTGTTGAGCTTGCGAAGATCGATAATCGGGCGCCACTCCCTTGATTTTTTCTTTATGAGGAAGAAGCAAGAGTAGAACCCTCTGCCTTTCTGCGACACAGGAACTTTTTCTATTGCATTCTTGCGGAGCATGTTTAAGGCTTCTTTGAAAAGTAAGTGAAGACGAGGGGGACCCTTTGGTAGAGTCGTAGGTGGTTTCTTTGTGAATTCGAATGTGTGACCCTTGTGTACTAGGTCAAGGACCCACTGATCTGACGTGATCTGTTGCCATTGGTGAAAGAGGGCCGAGATCTTTGCGCCCACAGGGAGTGAGGGAGGAATGACTGGCGTCCTGCTGGACTCATTGTTTCCTGTTGGAGTCGCGGCCTTGATTGTTTGACCGTCTTCGTCCGCCCTGACGAGAGAAACTACCAGATGAAGCTTGTCTGTATGATTATTGATAGTAAGGCTGTCTGTATTGCGACTGGTACTGCCTGTTCTGCTGATTGTGATAAGCCACGACCTCTGGCTCCTTGGAAAGATCCCCGTTTGTACTGGAGAGCAGCCAATGATTTTGCAGTATCTGTATCAGTCTTGATAGCCAATAAGGCTTCATTTATGTGCTTCCCAAACGAGTCGCCGTCATAGGCCATATCCAGGATTTTGGTTTGCACCTCTGGCCTAAAAGATGTTGCCTTAAGCCATCCTTGGCGTCTAACTACCGCAGCCCCTGCAAGCTGCCTGAAGTTGGTATTAGCGATATCTAGAGCACAGTCAATAATTTCGGACGCAGTTCGTTCACCTTCCAATGCAATTTTTCTTGCCTCTTGTCGACGATCTTCCGGGATGAGGTCTATGAATTCAGTCAAATCTGATCACATCTGGCGGTCGTACAGTGCCAAAATTGGCAGGGAATTTGCTGCTTTAATCGAGGATGCAGCATTAGTAGAAAACTTCTTTCCTATCAGATCCATTGTTCTACCATCATTATCAGGTGGAGTTGAAATTGGTGTGGCCGAATTCTTTGATCTCGGCTGAGCAGCTTGTGGTATGACTGAATCCAGGTGATGATGACCTATAAGGTAAGATGGAGTATCCGGAGGTGCTCGGTATTTCTTCTATATCTGCGGAAGAACCGCAGGTATAGAGGCAGGCGCCTTCATGATTTTAAGACCTGCCTCTCTCCCTCGGTCTGCCTCTCTCCCTCGGTCTGCCTCTCTCCCTCGGTCTGCCTCCCTCTTTCCCTCGGTCTGCCTCCCTCTTTCCCTCGGTCTGCCTCCCTCTTTCCCTCGGTCTGCCTGTCACCCTCTGTCTGCCTGTCACCCTCTGTCTGCCTGTCACCCTCTGTCTGCCTGTCACCCTCTGTCTGCCTGTCACCCTCTGTCTGACTGTCACCCTCTGACTCCCCCTGACTCCCTCTGTCTCTCTCTCTGTCTCCCTCCCCCTCCCTTTCGCACCCTCCGTCTCTCTGTCACTCTGCCTCTATCTATCTGTTCCTGTCCCTGTCTCTGCCTCCATCTCGGTCTGTCCCTGCCTCTATCTCGGTCTGTCCCTGCCTCTATCTCGGTCTGTCCCTGCCTCTTATGTCTCTCTCTGTCCCTGCCTCTTATGTCTCTCTCTGTCCCTGCCTCTTATGTCTCTCTCTGTCCCTGCCTCTTATGTCTCTCTCTGTCCCTGCCTCTTATGTCTCTCTCTGTCCCTACCTCTTATGTCTCTCTCTGTCTCTACCTCTTATGTCTCTCTCTGTCTCTACCTCTCTCTATGTCTCTCTCTGTCTCTACCTCTCTCTATGTCTCTCTCTGTCTCTACCTCTCTCTATGTCTCTCTCTGTCTCTCTCTATCGTGGTCTGTCTCTGGCTCTGTCTCACCTCACACGGCTCTCACTCCCTGCGGCCCTCCGTCACCTCACGCGGCTCTCAGTCCACGCGGCCCTCCATCACCCCACGCGGCCCTCCATCACCCCACGCGGCCCTCCATCACCTCACGCGGCCCTCCATCACCTCACGCGGCCCTCCATCACCTCACGCGGCCCTCCATCACCTCACGCGGCTCTCAATCCCTGCAGCCCTCCATCACCTCACGCGGCTCTCAATCCCTGCAGCCCTCCATCACCTCACGCGGCTCTCAATCCCTGCAGCCCTCCATCACCTCACGCGGCTCTCAATCCCTGCAGCCCCTCCATCACCTCACGCGGCTCTCAATCCCTGCAGTCCCTCCATCACCTCACGCGGCTCTCAATCCCTGCAGCCCCTCCATCACCTCACGCGGCTCTCAATCCCTGCAGCCCCTCCATCACCTCACGCGGCTCTCAATCCCTGCAGCCCCTCCATCACCTCACGCGGCTCTCAATCCCTGCGGCCCCTCCATCACCTCACCCGGCCTCTCACTCCCTGCTGCCCTCCCACCTCACCGGGCTCTCACTGCCTGCTGTCATCTCCCCCCTCCCTCTGTGTGTGTCAGCCCGGGCTTTCCCAGGAAAGCTGTTTTTCATGGTGGCACTAACCGCTATATACTTGTTCTCCATGTGCAGTGTTGTAGCTGCATCTGAGATGAGGTCTGCTGGTGTCTAACTGCGTGATTGTCACAGAATTAGGCTACAGTTATTATCTTAAGAATTTGCTGTTGCTGCGGAGGCTTGCATTTTTTGCCCTTACTGTTGCTGGAGTTCTTCTGCGAGTTCTAAGAGGACCTGGAAGTAAAAGTACTAGCCGTTTCGGTGAAGCCAATGATTGTAGTGTCTCCACTATGATTAGGGTTTCCAGTTTTCAATTTTAACTTATAAAAATATCAAATGGAGTATTTGCTTTTCAGTAGAAACCTATACCATTCAATTGTGTCTCACTTTTTTTGCTTTGGTACCCTCTGTTATCTAACAATACAAGTAGAGCCCCTACCTCTAAGCATTTTTCTGTGATCTATGTTGCAGCTACGACAGACTGGGGATATTGAAAGGCACAGTCTCCCGGGCACACAAAACAGCCGCACCCGAGCACTTCACAGGTCTTTAAAAGACCATTTGTTTGTTAATGAGGCTTTGTTCACCTCTTAGCGCCGCTGCAGCTCCACTCACTGTGGCTGGAATTGCCCGGCCCCCACAGAACAGTCTCTCTGATTCCGCACTGCTGCAACCTGCGGTGTTTGCTGAAGCTAAAAAACAGAACACAGGTGCGATGTTTCTAAGGTCTGCGGGCCGCCAAGGCAGGCTTGCTGGGCAGCTAGCGGCCCGTACTTTGAGTACCCGTGTTCTAGAGGGTGCTGGCAGCTGATTGGTTGGAACTATTTTTTAGTTCTTTTCATATAATGAGGTGGATAGGCTACAAAGTTTTGGGTCTTCTGGGCGTCTTTTCTTTTTAGCCTACTACAGTTCTTACTAAGGCACTGCTTTTGTATATATATTTTTACCGTGGGACTCCTGCCTCGGCGACCGGGAATGATTTAGGCATGTGAATCTATGAAAGATACCCAAATACTGGAAAAATGGCGCTCAGGCTATTGAGCGTCTTATCTTTAAACCTGTGTCGGTACGGTGCTGCCAGTTCGGGGGAATAACCAGATAACCCCCGGGAGTGTGTGAATAGCGGGAAACACACTGTAAAGTAGGCACAGTCCTGGGCACAGGTGGTGAGAATATTTACAATATTCGTCTTAAAAGGTTTATATAAATGCAGTGGTCGACACCAGTATAATTTTGAAACTGTTCTTTATATTGAAGCAACAACTTTTTTGATCACAAACAAAACCACCGAACACGTGTTTCGTCACTGGGGGGGAAGTCCTGTGCCTCATCAGAGCTGGGAAGGATACAAAGCATAGGGTGAGTGGTGACAATGGGGTAAGCATGGGGTAACTGAGTCGTTGTCACAGAAAGAGGGAATGGTGAGGTGTGGGTGTATCTAAAACAAGAGAAGAAAAAGACTGCGCAATATATTTGTTTAAGGTGACATCAGTGAAAGTGCCGCTCTCCTGGGTCAGTGCCCATGACGAAGGCGCGGGAAATCATGGTATAATAGTGACTCTTGTGTATGTGCCGCTCTCATGACTCTGTTGTCATGAATTGAAACGCGGGAAAACACGACATATGCCATGATGTGGCATGAGGACAAGTGTGAATAGTGGTGGTGCCAGAGAAAACCCAGTGGACAAAAGGAGAATAAATACAATAGCGGCGATGGAAACTGTATCAAACATGGAGGGCACTGTGCGTCATAAGAACAATTGTTACTTACCTGTAAACAGGTGTCCTCCGGTATTGGTGTCTTTCATAGATTTACATGCTTGAATAATCCCCGTCGTCGGAGTCCCACGGTAAATAAAATAGCAATTATATATATATATATATATATATATATATATATATATATATATATATATATATATATATATATAACAACACAAAAGATTAAATATGTACTAGAAAAAAGGCATAAACAGCCTACCCACATTTCTACATAGGAATGCATGGGAAAGATAAAGAACCATATGCAGTCTATCCTTGTCATTATGTTGGTCCAAACTGCAGCCAATCAGGCATCAGCAACCCCCTAGAACCTTCTCCTCAGAGCTCAGCACCTCAGATTTTCGTAGCACAAGAGTGACCAAAGAGTCTATGAGGAGAAGAGAGCCTCTGAGGGGAGGAGGGAGGGTCGCATGTGAATCTATGAAAGACACCAATACTGGAGAACCACCTGTTTACAGGTAAGTAACAATTGTTCTTCTCCAGTATTGGGGTGTCTTTCATAGATTCACATGCTTTAATATAGAATAGATAGCAGTCAGTACTAAAAAAAGTTTCCATAGTTACAATGCATAATAAAAGACTGAAAATCATATGTATGGAGCACATATATATATTAAAACAGTCGATAAGTACTTGGAAACTAATAGGAGGAGGGTAGAACAGAGGCTCACCTTATTGAAAAAGATTACGAAGCACAGCTTGTCCTACTGCGGTATCCCCTTCATTCATGGCACCCAGACAGTAGTGTTACGTGAACATGTGCCTGCTGGACCACGTGGCTACTCTGCAAATCTGATGCAGTGGGACACCGGCAAATAGTGCAGTAGAGGATGCCATTGATCTGGTAGAATGGGCCCTCACCGAAGATTGCAAAGGTTTGCCTGCTTTTTGATGACATAAAGCAATAGCCGAAGACACCCAACGGGCTATCGTAGGTTTGGTAACTGGACGTCCCTTGTGAAAACGGCCATAAGCTACGAAGAGTTGGTCAGACTTGCGGAACTGGGCCGTTCTGCTGATGTAGAACTTCAAGCACCGTTTAATGTCTAAAGAGTGCAAGCGTTGTTCCGCAGGAGACTGTGGGTTAGCAAAGAAAGTCTTCAGAATAACAGGTTCATTGATGTGGAAATCTGAAGGTACTTTAGGAAGAAAAGTAGGGTTAGTGCGTAGCAGCACACAATCAGACTGAAACTGAAGAAAAGGTGGTTTGATCGTAAATGCATGAATGTCACTCACTCGACGCAAAGATGTCAATGCAAGAAGAGCAACCTTCCAGGTGATGTACTTGAGGTCAGCTCTATGTATTGCTTCAAACGGTGCATTCATTAATTGTGCCAAAACAATGTTGAGGCGCCACGCAGGAGGAGGGCGCCAGATTGGTGGAAATTTACGAAATAGCCCCTTGAAAAATTGGCGTATTATCCTAGAGGAAGAGAGGGAGGTGGAGCCATTGTGGCGGAAGCGTGAAATTGCCGCCAGAAAAACTCCTAAAGTAGCATGAGACAATCCTGACTGAGCCAATTGAAAGAAGAAAGGGAGGAGCTGAGCAGGCGTTGCACGCAAGGGATGCACACCGGCAGCAGCCCACCAATGGCACAAACGTTTCCATTTCAACTTGTAAGTCTTTACAGTTGAAGGAGCTCTGGCCTGAGCAAGGATGTCTCGACATTCTTGAGGAATGGTTAGATGTGCAAATTCACAGTGTTCAGGTTCCAGGCTGATAAGCTCAGAGAAGAGGGGTCCGGATGGTAGATGAGACCCCTGTCCATGGAAAGAAGATCTATCCGAGGATGAAGAAGGATGGGCTCGCATTGGGACAGAAGGAGCAACTCCGAGAACCATGCCTGGCGTGGCCACCTGGGAGCAATGAGAAGGATGTGGCAGGGTTCTCTCCATATCTTCCAAAGCACCGCGGCACCAGAGGGATTGGAGGAAAGGCGTAAGCAAACAGATTTGACCAGTTCATCAAAAGGGCATTGCCCTGTGACCCTTTGTGGGGATGCCAACTTGCGTAAGCTGGGCATTTGCGGTTCTCCGGCGTTGCAAAGAGATCCAGTGTCGGGCGACCCCAGCGACGAAAGATCATGTTGAGTGTTGGTTGATGTAGCTCCGACTCGTGGGTTGATGATCGGGATCTGGTTAGGGAATCCGCCAGGAGGTTGGACAACCCCGGAAGATGAACTGCGGTGATCGTGATTTGGTGATTGAGTGACCAGTCCCAAATTGACTGTGCCAGGCGAGACAGTACTGGAGATTTCGTTCCGACCTGCTTGTTTATGTAGTGCATGCAGGTTGTGTTGTCTGTTTGTATAAGGACAGACTCTCCTTGCAGCACGGGTTGAAACGACTTGAGGGCTAGGAAAATAGCCATGAGCTCCAATTTGTTGATGTGCCAGGCTTTCTGATGTAGAGTCCATTTTCCTTTTATGGACAGGTCCTGGAGGTGAGCCCCCATCCCTCCAGAGATGCATCCGTTGTGAGTGTAAGATCTGGGGTGTCTGAAAGGAACGACATCCCTGCTACAAGATGCAATGGCTTTGTCCAGCATTTGAGCGCTGCTTTCATATGAGTCGTGACACAAATCAGATCGTTGAAGGATCCGGTGACCTGACGCCACTGTACGTCTAATTCTTCTTGAATAGGACGTGTCCGTAGTCTGCAATGTGGGAGGAGAGCGATGCACGATGATGCCATCCCTAGAAATGACTTCAGCAGTCGAACTGAAACGTACTGTTTTGACAGTAGAAGAAACACTAGACGAAGAATCCTCTGTTGAAGTTCCAGGAATAAAAAACACCTTTGCCAGCGTGGTATCTAATGTGGCTCCTAGGAAATCCTTGCAAGTTGCAGGGTGCAATTGGGACTTTTCCAGGTTGAGAGACAGACCCAAGGAGCGAAACACCTTCTGACAAAGGGAGGTATGGTGCAGCAGTTGTGAGCGGGACTGCGACTTCAGGAGGCAATCGTGGAGATATGGGAATATCTGGACACCTTGGAGGCGGAGAAAGGCCATGACTGGAGCCAATATCTTGGTAAAGACTCGAGGGGCTGAACGGAGGCCAATGCTGTTGCCCCACCTGGAATCGTAGTTACTTCCGATGACCTGGGAGAATTGGGACATGGAAGTAGGCGTCTCGGAGGTCGATAGTAGCCATGAAATCTCCGACTGAGAGCAAACGCAAGATTTCTGTAAGCGTTAGCATACGGAAGGATTGATTCTTGAGATATTGATTGAACGCTCTCAAGTCCAATATAGGTCTCCATTCCCCGTTCTTCTTGACGATTAGGAAAAAACGGGCATAAAACCCCTTGCCCCTTTGAGACTTTGGCACTACCTCTACTGCACCCTTCAGAATCAGAAGGCGAACCTGATGGAAAAGTTCCTTGAGGTGCGGAGGAGGCGGCCCGGAAGGTGGAGTTGGAGGAGGGATGTTGACGAATTCCAATGCATGGCCCTTTTCCACAATGTCGAGCACCCAACGGTCCGTGGTGATGGAGGACCATTGAGAACCAAACAGATTCGACCTCCAATTTGCAGAGCTAAAGGCAAGTCATTGTCGTTTATTGGAAGATCCCCTGTAAGAGGATTTTCCTCTATAGGTCTTGGCCGGCTGCTGACGAGAGGACTTGTCGGTTTCCGGAGAAACGCTGGTTGCCTTGGTTATAGGAGCGATATTGATTGCTTCCTCCTCGAAAATTGGAATTGGTGCCTGGCACTCGAGCACCCCGAAAGGGCTGCTTCTTAAATTGAAGAGTACCTAAGGCACGTGCAGTGTCCGTGTCCTTCTTTATAGATTGCAACGCCTCGTCAATGTGTGCTCCAAAGAGTGTTTCGCCATCATAGAGCATATCAAGAATTTTTGCTTGAACTTCCTGACGGAAGGACGTTGAGCGCAACCAACCTTGCCTACGTAAGACGGCCGCTCCAGCGAGTTGTCGGAATCCCATGCAGGCTACATCCACTGCACAATCAATCAATTCTTCGGATGTTCTTTCACCTTCCTGAAGAAGCTGCAACGCTTCCGCCTTGGAAGCATCCGGAAGTAATGCCACATAGGCGGACATATCTGCCCAAACTGGACGGTCATATCGACCCAAGATGGCCATAGCATTAGCCACTCGCACAGTAGTGGAAGACATTGATGAAAACTTGCGCCCTATAGCATCAAGGCGACGGCCCTCACGGTCCGGAGGAGCTGTGCTAGTAGATGCAGGATTCCGGGATCCCCTCTGAGCTGCCTGTGTAACAACAGAATCAGGCTTCGGCTGGGCAGTAAGGCATGCCGGAGCTCCTACCGGCGCCTTATATTTCTTTTCTAACCTTGGCAATTGTGCCGGCAAAGAGTTTGGCGTCTTCATAAGTTTCACCCCTTCAGCCCAGATGAAATCTATAATTGGGACAGTATGAATCTGTTTGAATGGTCGGTTCTTGAAGTCATAAAGGAAACAATCTTCCTTCCTTTGGACTCGTGGTAACTTGAAACGCTGAGCCGCTCTATCCATCAATTGATGGAAACTTGCAATATCCACCGGAGGAGAATCCCCTGGCGTCACTTGAGATGGGGATGGTGTCTGTGCACGATAATCATCCCACTCCGATCATCATCATCCACATCTGTAACTTCTCCATCCTCTCGCTCCGGAGGATTCTCGTCGTCATCATCAGGATACACAGTTGCGTGTACCTGAATTGATGTGTGTCTCTGAATGGTAGCAGGCGGTGAAGGTTCTGAAGGAGCAGTTGACGGCTCCGTAATCGGGGTCAATACAGATGGGACAGTAGGCACTTGCGGTGATGGCGGGAAACGCCGATTATAGTCATCCAACATATTTTGGAGACTTGAAATCATTGACAAAGGCAACATCGCAGCTGGCATTTGAGTCTGAACATCATGCTGGCCATACTGCTCCTCCTCATCATTACTAAAGTCCTGACACTTTATAACTAAATCTGATGGACTTCGAGCCTCAGTAAAAGCTTCATGCACATCCTCTTCAGACTCCTGATCTGAGTCTGTAACAAACAAAGGAGAGGGTGGTAGAGCCATTCTCCCTTCAGGCAAAGTGGCAACCTGGTCCGATTTGCTGGAAGACAGTGGCAACAAAGGTAGCGAGGCATATGTAGACGGAATTATTTTTACTACATTTTGAGACCTTGTCGTCGATGGCAATCCTTCCGTCGATGGAGCTTTCGGAGGCATAGACGTTGTAATTGTCTGTGCAGTCTTCTTTGTCGAAACCGTCATCGCCGAGGCTATCGTCGACGGGGACGTCGTCGACAGCAGTGGTGCCAACGACGGAACCTTCATCGACGTAGATGTCGACGGAACCTTCTGTTTTATCTTCTTAGTCGACGGGACAGCAGTCGACGGGACACTCGTCGATGGAACACTCGTCGACGGAACACTCGTCGTCGAAGGCGTCGACGAAATCAACATCTTTACACCCTTTGTTGACGACGATCGTACTGTCGATCACGGAGGTTTCTTCGCCGACGACGAAATTGGGGTGATGGACGACACAGTCTTTGAACTGAGAATTGCCTTCATCGTCGACGATGACGTCGACGAAGGGGCTGTAGATGATCCAGATGCAAGCGTCGTCGTGACCGTCGTCGGCGATTTTGATCCAGAGACAGCAAATCTCGTCGACGGAACTGTAGACGGCACCGTCGTTGACGGAAAATCAGTTTTCTTCACAGGAAAACTTGAGGAAGATGCAGCAGGAGCCTAAGAGCTAGGTCTCGTGGGCCCGGAAGTGGTGAAGACACCGCAGGGGCCAAGGAAAGAGACATCCTCTTCTTTTTTTTAAATGGAGAAGGCAGCTCCTGCACACTACCACGCTTAGAGGCTGCTTGGGAATGGCCAGAAATTTGACTTTCAGCATCAGAAAGTACATTATCTTTATCTTTCAGTCTCTGTAGCCAGAGGAGTAAACGGCCTTCCCTGTCCTTCAAAGTCTTTGTGGAGAATGTTCTACAGAACTTACAGCTCCTCACCTCCTGGTCCGGGTAAAGACAGTAAATACACTTACTGTGTGGGTCCTCAGAAAAAAGTCTTAGCTTTCCACAGGAGGAACAGGCTCTGAAAAGAGACTTCTTACTTGTAGACATGCTGTAGAAACAGGAAAAAACCTGAGAAGTTGAAAACTGAGCAGAGCTCAGGGAGACTCCCTAACACACGACGTGCGGTAGAAAATCTGAGGTGCTGAGCTCTGAGGAGAAGGTTCTAGAGGGTTGCTGATGCCCGATTGGCTGCAGTTTGGACCAACATAATGACAAGGATAGACTGCATATGGTTCTTTTCCTTTCCCATGCATTCCTAAGTAGAAATGTGGGTAGGCTGTTTATGCCTTTTTTCTAGTACATATTTCAGGTTTTATGTTGTTATATATATATATTATATAATTGCTATTTTATTTACCGTGGGACTCCCACTCCGACGACGGGGAATATTCAAGCATGTGAATCTATTAAAGACACCCCAATACTGGAGAAATATATATAGCAAACAGTCAATAATTACTTGGAAACCAAAAGGAGGAGGGTAGAACAGAGGCTCACCTTATTGAAAAAGATTACGAAGCACAGCTTGTCCTACTGCGGTATCCGCTTCATTCATGGCACCCAGACAGTAGTGTTTCGTGAACGTGTGCCTGCTGGACCGCGTGGCTGCTCTGCAAATTTGATGCAGCGGGACACCGGCAAATAAGGCAGTAGAGGACGCCATTGATCTGGTAGAATGGGCCCTCACCGAAGATTGCAGAGGTTTACCTGCCTTTTGATGGCAGAAAGCAATAGCCAAAGACACCCAACGGGCTATAGTAGATTTGGTAACTGGACGCCCCTTGTGAAAACGTCCATAAGCCACGAAGAGTTGGTCAGATTTGCGGAACTGAGACGTTCTGCTGATGCAGAACTTCAAGCACCGTTCAATGTCTAAAGAGTGCAAGCGTTGTTCCGCAGGAGACTGTGGGTTAGCAAAGAAAGTCTTCAGAATAACAGGTTCATTGATGTGGAAATCTGAAGGTACTTTAGGTAGAAAAGTAGGGTTAGTGCGAAGCACCACACAATCTGATTGAAACTGAAGAAATGGTGGATTGATCGTAAATGCATGAATGTCACTTACTCGACGAGAGGACGTTAATGCAAGGAGAAGAGCAACCTTCCAGGTGAGATACTGGAGTTCAGCTCTATGTATTGGTTCAAATGGCATTTTCATTAATTGTGCTAAAACAATGTTAAGGCGCCAAGCAGGAGGAGGGCGCCGAATTGGTGGAAATTTACGAAACATTCCTTTGAAAAATTGGCGTATTATCCTAGAAGAACAGAGGGAGGTGGAGCCATCGTGGCAGAAGCGTGAAATTGCCGCCAGAAAAACTCTTAAAGTGGCATCCTGACTGAGCCAATTGAAAGAAGAAAGGGAGGAGCTGTGCAGGCGTTGCACATATGGGATGAACACCGGCAGCAGCACACCAATGGCAGAATCGTTTCCATTTCAACTTGTAAGTCTTTATAGTTGAAGGAGCTCTGGCCTGAGCAAGGATGTCTCGACATTCTTGAGGAATGGCTAGATGTGCAAATTCGCAGTGTTCAGGTTCCAGGCTGATAAGCTCAGAGAAGAGGGGTCCTGATGGTAAATTAGACCCCTGTCCATGGAAAGAAGATCCATCCGAGGATGTAGAAGGATGGGCTCGCACTGGGACAGAAGAAGCAACTCCGAGAACCATGCCTGGCGTGGCGACCTGGGAGCAATGAGAAGGATGTGGCAGGGTTATCTCCGTATCTTCCAGAGCACCCGAGGCACTAGAGGGATCGGAGGAAAGGCGTAAGCAAACAGAGTGGACCAGTTCATCAAAAGGGCATTGCCCTGTGACCCTTCGTGGGGATGCCAACTTGCGTAAGCTGGGCATTTCCGGTTCTCGGGTGTGGCAAAGAGATCTAGCGTCGGGCGACCCCAGCGACGAAAGATCATTTCGAGTGTTGGTTGATGTAGCTCCCACTCGTGGGTTGATGATCGGACCTGCTGAGGGAATCCGCCAGGAGGGTGGACATCCCTGGGAGATGAACTGCAGTGATTGTGATTTGTTGCTTGAGTGACCAGTCCCAAATTGACTGTGCCAGTCGAGACAGTACCGGAGATCTTGTTCTGCCCTGCTTGTTTATGTAATGCATGCAGGTTGTGTTGTCTGTTTGTATAAGGACAGACTCTCCTTGCAGCACAGGTTGAAAAGACTTGATCGCTAGAAATATAGCCATGAGCTCCAACTTGTTGATGTGCCAGGCCTTCTGAGGCAGAGTCCATTTTCCTTTTATGGACAGGTCCTGGAGGTGTGTCCCCATCCCTCCAAAGAGGCATCCGTCGTGAGCGTGAGATCTGGAGTGACAGATAGGAATGACATCCCTGCTGCAAGATTTACTGGCTGTGTCCACCATTTGAGCGCTGTTTTCATGCGAGTCGTGACACAAATTAGATCGTTGAAGGATCTGGTGACCCGACGCCACTGTCCGTCTAATTCTTCTTGAATGGGACGTGTCCGCAGTCTGCAATGTGGGATGAGTGCGATGCATGATGACGCCATCCCCAGAAATTACTTCAGCAGTCGAACTAAAACGTACTGCTTTGATAGTAGAAAAGATACGAGACGAAGAATCCTTTGTCGACGTTCCAGGGACACAAATGCTTTTACCAGCGTGGTATCCAATGTGGCCCCTAGAAAATCCTTGCAAGGAGTAGGGCGTAATTGGGACTTTTGTAGGTTGAGAGACAGACCCAAGGAGCGAAACACCCTCTGACAAAGGGAGGTATGGCGAAGCAGTTGTGCGCTAGACTGCGATTTCAGGAGGCAATAGTCGAGATATGGGAATATCTGGACACCTTGGAGGCGTAGATAGGCCATTACAGGAGCCAACATCATGGTAAAGAGTCGAGGGGCGGACCGAAGGCCAAATGGCAATACTCTGAACTGGAAATGTTGTTGCCCCACCTGAAATCGCAGGAACTTCCGATGACGTAGGAGTATTTGAACATGGAAGTAGGCGTCTCGGTGGTTGATAGTAGCCATGAAATCTCCGACTAAGAGCAAACGCAAGACCTCTGTAAGCGTTAGCATACGGAAGGATTGACTCTTGAGATATTGGTTTAGCGCTCTCAAGTCCAATATTGGTCGCCATTCCCCATTCTTCTTGACGATTAGGAAAAACTGGGAATAAAACCCCTTCCCTCTTTGAGACCTTGGCACTACCTCTACTGAACCCTTCTGAATCAGAAGGTGAACTTGTTGGTGTTGGAACAGTTCCTTGAGGTGCGGAGGTGGCGGTCCGGAAGGTGGAGTTGGAGGAGGGATTTTGACGAATTCCAATGCATGGCCTTTTTCTACAATGTCTAGCACCCAACGGTCCGTGGTGATGGAGGACCATTGAGAACCAAACAGAGAGATTCGACCTCCAACCTGCTGATTTAAAGGTAAGTCATTGTCGTTTATTAGAAGATCCTATGTAAGAGGTCTTCCCTCTATAGGTCTTGGCCGGCTGTTGACGAGACGACTGCTGTCGGTTACTGGAGAAACGCTGGTTGCTTTGGTTATAGGAGCGATATTGATTGCTTCCTCCTCGAAAATTGGAAATGGAGCCTCGTCCTCGGGCACCCCGAAAGGGCTGTTTCTTAAATTGAAGAGTCCCCAAGGCACGTTCAGTGTCTGTGTCCTTCTTTATAGATTGTAATGCCACGTCAATGTGTGCTCCAAAGAGTGAATCGCCATCATATGGCATATCGAGAATTTTAGTTTGAACTTCCTGACGGAAGGAGGTGGAGCGCAACCAACCTTGCCTACATAAGACAGCTGTGCCAGCGAGCTGTCGGAATCCAGTGCAGGCTACATCTACTGCACAATCAATTAATTCTTCAGATGTTCTTTCACCTTCCTGAAGAAGCTGCAATGCTTCCGCCTTGGAAGCATCCGGAAGTAACGCCACATAGGCAGACATATCTGCCCAAACTTGACGGTCATATCGACCCAAGATGGCCATAGCGATAGCCACTCTCATCGTAGTGGAAGACATCGACGAAAACTTGCGCCCTATAGCATCAAGGCGACGGCCCTCACGGTCCGGAGGAGCTGTAATAGTAGATGCAGGATTCCGGGATCTCCTCTGAGCTACCTGTGTAACAACTGAATCTGGCTTCGGCCGGCCAATGAGGCATGCTGGAGATCCGACCGGCGCCTTATATTTCTTTTCCAATCGTGGTAATTGGGCAGGCAAAGTATTTGGCGTCTTCATGAGTTTCACCCCTTCAGCCCAGATGAAATCTATAATTGGAACAGTATGAATCTGTTTGAATGGTGGGCTCTTGAAATCATAAAGGAAACACTCTTCCTCCCTTTGAGCTTGTGGTAACTTAAAACGCTGAGCCGCTCTGTCCATCAACTGATGGAAGCTTGCAATATCCACCGGAGAAGAATCCCCAGGCGTCACTTGAGATGGGGATGGTGTTTGTGCCCGATAGTCATCCCACTCCGCCATATTATCATCACCATCCACATCTGTAACCTCCCCATCTTCTCGTTGCGGAGGGTTCTCCTCGTCATCATCAGGAAACACAGTTGTGTGCACTTGAATTGACGTGTGTCGCTGAATGGCAGCAGGTGAAGGTACTGAAGGAGCAGCTGGTGGCTCCGTAATAGGGGTTAAGACTGAAGGAACTGTAGGCACTTGTGGTGATGGTGGGAAGCGTCGATTATAGTCCTCCAACATACTTTGAAGGTTCGAGATCAGCGACAAAGGTAACATCGCAGTCGGAATTTGAGCCTGAACCTCATCCTGTTGGCCATACTGCTGCTTCTCATCATTACTGAACTCCTGACATTTTATAATTAAATCTGATGGACTACGAGCCTCAGAGAAAGCTTCATGGACATCCTCTTCAGACTCCTGATCTGAGTCTGTAGCAAACAAAGGAGAGGGAGGTTGAACCATACCCCCTTTTTGAAGAGTGTCAACATTGGCCAAACTGATGGAAGGTAGTGGCAATAAAGGTAGAGAGGCAAATGTAGATGGTACTGTCTTTTCTACATTTTGAGATTCCCTCGTCGATGGCAATCCTTTTGTCGACGGTGCTGTCGGCAGCATAGACGATGCTGCGGTCTTTTCAGTTTTCTTTGACGAAACTGCCGTCGACGGTGACCTCGTTGTCGAGGCCGTTGTCGAAGGTGACGTCGTCAACGGCAATGGTGCCGACGACGGAACCTTCGTCGACGTAGATGTCGACGGGACCTTCGTCTTCATCTTCTTCGTCGACGGGACAGTCGTCGACGGAACACTCGTCGTCTAAGGCGTCGACGAAACCAACATCTTAACACCCTTCGTCGACGATGAACGAACTGTCGACGGCGGAGGTTTCTTCGTCGACGACGAAATTGGAATAATCGATGACAGTCTTAGAACTGAGAATTACCTTCATCGACGACGATGACGTCGACGAAAGGGCTGTAGACTATCCAGAAGCAAGCGTCGTCGTGACCGTCGTCGTCAATTTTGAACCAGAGACAGCCAATCTCGTCGACGGAACTGTAGACGACACCGTCGTCGATGGAAAAACAGTTTTCTTCACAGAAAAACCTGAGGAAGATGCAGCAGGAGCCTGAGAGCCAGGTCTCGTGGGCAGAGAAGTGGTGAAGACACCGCAGGGGCCAAGGAAAGACATCTTTTTTAAAAATGGAGAAGGCAACTCCTGCACACTACCACGTTTGGAGGCTGCTCGGGAATGGCCAGAAATAAGACTTTCAGCATCAGAAAGTACATTATCTTTATCCTCAAGTCTCTGGAGCCAGAGGAGTAAACGGCCTTCCCTGTCTTTTAAAGTCTTTGTGGAGAATGTTCTACAGAACTTACAGCTCCCCACCTCATGGTCCGGGTAAAGACCGTAAATACACTTACTGTGTGGGTCCTCTGAAAAAGGTCTTCGCTTTCCACAGGAAGAACAAGCCCTGAAAAGAGACTTCTTACTTGTAGACATGTTAAAGAACCAGGAGAAACCTGAAGAGAGAAAACTGAGCAGAGCTCAGGGAGACTCCCTTACACACGACGTGCGGTAGAAAATCTGAGGTGCTGAGCTCTGAGGAGAAGGTTCTAGAGGGTTGATGTTGCCTGATTGGCTGCAGTTTGGACCAACATAATGACAGGGATAGACTGCATATGGTTTTTTCCTTTCCCATGCATTCCTATGTGGAAATATGTGTAGGCAGGTTATGCCTTTTTTCTGGTACATATTTCAGGTTTTATGTTTATATATATATATATAATATTATTGCTATTTTATTTACCGTGGGACTCCCACTCCGACGACGGGGAATATTCAAGCACGTGAATCTATGAAAGACACCCTAATACTGGAGAACGTACATAAGCAAAATAGAAAGCCTAAAGCACAAGTTACTACTTGTGTAACGATATATCTGTAAGAGACATTAGTTAGTATTAGATTCCTTACCTTTAGAATATCCCCAGGCGTCAGACTGGATCCGGAAATGTTTGCGTAGCAGTACCCTTGCGCGTCGGTGGGCGTCGTCTGCGGCTCCGCGTCCGTCGTCGGCGCCGTGATGACGTCGTCGGAGTACTTAGACGCCGCCTCCGCGTGCTGACGTCAGTTCTTAGACACAGCTTTTCTGCGCCAGAAACGCAGAGCCATGTTAAAAACCAACACTGGTGCCATTGAAACTAGGGCCCTGAAAGGGGACAACCCTAACCCTAGATATTGGTTCGCAGAACGGGGAGGATGGGTGGGTCGGTAAGGAATCTAATATTAACTAATGTCTCTTACAGATATATCGTTACACAGGTAGTAACTTGTGCATCTGAAAGAGACACGTTAGTATTAGATTCCTTACCTTTAGAATAGATACCCCAGCAATACCAACCCCGGTGGTGGGTCTGCGAACCAATAATTACACCAGAAAGTCCCGGAGGACGGAACGGCCAAAGAAGCCATCCTTCCGGACTTGGCTGTCCAGGCAGTAGTGTCTCGCAAACGTGTGCAACGATGCCCACGTAGCTGCCTGACAGATGTCTTGTAAGGGCACTCCCCTGCCCAGGGCAGTGGTAGTCGCCGTGGCTCGGGTAGAATTAGCCCGCAATCCAGCAGGAGGCTCCTTCCTAGCCAAGGAGTAGCATGCCTGGATACACAGGATGATCCACCGGGAGATGGTCCTCTTGTGCACCGCTTTCCCCTTCTTCGCGCCCACGTAACCAACTAAGAGTTGGTCATCCACCCGGAAATGGCGTGTGCGAGCCAAGTAGAAAGAGAGCGCACGTTTTGGGTCCAGACAATGGAGCCGCTCCTCCTCTTTAGAGGGATGCGGTGGCGGGAAGAAGGTTGGCAAGGTGATGGACTGCCCGATGTGGAAGGCCGTGACAACCTTGGGCAGGAAAGAAGGTTTGGTACGCAGCACCACTTTGTCCGGGTGGACAGAAAGGAAAGGTGGGGTACAAGAAAGGGCCTGGAGCTCACTCACTCTCCTGGCAGAGGTGATGGCAACCAGGAAAGCAGTCTTTAAGGTCAGAAGGCGAAGAGGACAGTTGTGAAGTGGCTCAAAGGGAGCGCACATCAGAAAGGTAAGAACCAGGTTCAAGTCCCACTGAGGCATCACAAACGGAACAGGAGGAAACGTGTGTGAGAGGCCCTTAAGAAATCTATTAACAATAGGGGACTTGAACAAAGAAGGTTGATCAGGCAGCCTGAGAAAGGCTGAAAGGGCAGAAAGGTAGCCCTTGATAGTGCCCAGAGCAGAGCCCTGCTGGGCAAGAGAAAGAAGGAAGAGAAGGACTTCAGAAAGAGGGGCATTGAGGGGATCCACAGCCTTTGCTGTGCACCATGCCACAAATCTGTTCCACCTGCAGGCGTATACCGACTTTGTGGAGGGACGCCTGGCTGCCAGAATGATGTTACAAACTTCAGGAGGCAAGTCAAATGGCCTCAACTGTCGCCGCTCAATCTCCAAGCATGGAGGTGGAGACTGGACAGGTTCGGGTGGAGGACCGTCCCCTGCTGTTGCGACAGAAGGTCCTCCTGAAGAGGCAGACGAACCGGGGATCGACTGACAGACTGAGTAGCTCTGGATACCAGTACCTTCGTGCCCAGTCCGGAGCCACAAGGATGACTTGGGCCCGGTCGCGCTTGATCTTCTTCAGCACTCTGGGCAGAAGTGGTATAGGCGGAAAGGCGTACAACAGACCGCAACTCCACTCGCGACGAAAAGCGTCTTCGAACGAGTGCCGCCTTGAAAATTCCAACGCGCAGAACTGATGACATTGCGCGTTCTCTTCGGTGGCGAATAGATCTAACCAAGGCTCTCCCCATCGCTGAAAGAGGCCTTGCGCCACGTCCGAGTTCAGACGCCATTCGTGATCCATCATGCACCGACGACTGAGCTCGTCCGCCCTGGCGTTCAGAGAACCTGCCAGGTGTTGAGCCACCAGGGTCACGCCCTGGCGTTCCAGCCATTGCCAAAGGCGAAGAACCTCTTGACAAAGGATCCACGACCCCACCCCGCCTTGTTTGTTGCAGTACCACATGGCGGTGGTGTTGTCCGTGAATACCTGCACTACACTCGCCCGGACAGAGGGGAGGAATGGCTTCAGTGCCAGACGCATCGCCCGGAGCTCCAACAGGTTGATGTGGAGCAGGGTCTCCACCGGAGACCAGAGGCCTCTGATCTCCGCCTCTCCCAAGTGGCCTCCCCAGCCCTGGAGGGACGCATCCGTCACAACTACGTGCTCCGGTTGGGGAAGGGAGAGGGATCTGCCGCTGACCCAATCGCGGTCCGTAAGCCACCACTGCAGCTGTCTCGCAGTGCCCTCCGAGATCAGGACGTGGTCGGATAGGTTGCCCTGATGCTGGGCCCACTGAAACTTCAGGTCCCACTGCAGAGCCCGCATCCGCCACCTGGCGTGATGCACCAGTAGGATGCAGGAGGTCATCAGCCCCAGAAGCCGCAGCGTCAACCTGACCGAAACCCGGGATAACGGCTGAAAGATGGGAATCAGAGCCTGAATATCCCGGACCCGCTGTTCGGGCGGATAAACCCGAAACCGCGCCGAGTCCAGAACCGCTCCGATGAAGAGGAGCTTCTGAGAGGGGCGCAGGTGTGACTTCGGCACATTGATGGAGAACCCCAGCTGGTGCAGGAGGTCCGCCGTCGTCTGGAGGTGGCTGACGACTGTCTGGGGCGAGCCCGCCTTCAACAGCCAGTCGTCGAGGTAGGGGAAGACTGAAACCCCTAACCTGCGCAGATGAGCTGCAACCACCGCCATCACCTTTGTGAACACCCGTGGGGCGCTGGTAAGGCCGAAGGGGAGCACGGTAAATTGAAAGTGCTCGTGGCCCACCATGAACCGCAGGTAGCGCCGGTGGGCAGGCAGGACGGGGATATGAAAGTAAGCGTCCTGCAAGTCCAACGCTACCATCCAGTCTCCTGGGACCAGGGCAGCCAGAACCTGAGCCAGTGTCAGCATTTTGAACTTCTCCTTCCGGAGGAAGCCGTTGACGTTCCTTAGGTCCAAGATAGGGCATAGGCCCCCTTTGCCCTTCTTGGGTACCAGAAAGTAGTGGGAGTAGCAACCACACCCTACTTCTGGCCCAGGAACGCGCTCGATGGCCCCTTTGGCCAAGAGGGCCGTAACTTCCTCCTGCAGAAGTCGCAAATGATCCCCTGATACACGGTGGTTCTGCGGTGGCATGGCTGGAGGAGTCGCCTCGAAGGGGAGGGAGTAGCCCCTTAGGACGATTTGCAGCACCCACCTGTCCGATGTGACAGTGCGCCAGTGGAGGTGGTGATGGCGAACCCTGCCCCCCACTGGCGTCACATGGGCCTGAAAGCACGGACTAGGAGGGTTTTGAGGCGGATGCTGCAGGGGAAGGTGTGGACTGACCTCGCCGCTGCCCCCCGACCGCCCAGACGGCGGTTCCCACGGCCGCCACCGCGTTGGGTATTGCCCTGCGGTGCGTGGCTGGCGGCGCGTGAGGGCGCACCCCTTCCGTGGCCACGAAAGGAGTGAAAGGCAGCCGATTGCTGGCGCTGGCCCGAGAGGCCCAAGGACTTGGCCGTATCCCTGGAGTCGATAAAGCGCTCAAGCGCATGGTCTGCCTTGTCGCCAAAGAGGCGACGGCCATCGAACGGCATGTCCATGAGCGTGCTCTGAACATCTGCCGAGAAGTTGGCGGACCTCAGCCAGGCGTGGCGTCTGACCGCCACCGTCGTTGCCATCGCTCTACCCAGCGAGTCAGTGGTATCCACCCCACACCGGATGGAATACTTGGCTGCATCTCGGCCCTCCACAAGGGCTTGGCCGAGTTTGGCCCGTACCTCCAACGGACACTCTGGCAGCACTTCCGCGACCTTATCCCACACAGAGTGGGTGTAACGTCCCAAGAGGCAGGCGGTGTTGGCAGACCGCAGTCCTAGACTAAGGGACGAGAAGATCTTCTTCCCATACTGGTCATACCTCTTGGATTCCCGGTCCGGCGGGGCCAACGGGAATGCGGTCTGGGAATTGGAGGCCTGGATGACCAGGCTCTCGGGGGTAGGGTGGGAGGACAGGAAACATGGGTCGCCCATGGCTGGGCGGTGGCGTCTGGCCACGTTCCTATCTACGGGCGAACCCATAGCGGGCTTGGACCAAGTGCCCAGAAGAACGTCGGTCAAGGCCTCATTAAAGGGCAGCAGAGGCTCGGCCGAGCTTGACTGCGGTTTAAGGACCTCAGTGAGGAGGTTAGTCCTCACGGCCGCGACGGGGAGCTCAAGGCCCAAGGCCTTGGCAGCCCTCATCAGCACCACACTATATGTTGCCCCCTCCTCCGAAGCCACGGTAGGAGGGGAGACAAACCCAGTGTCTGGAGAGGTGTCCAGGTCACTGGCCTCCCCAAGGTCTCCTGTCCAGCCCTCCTGAGACTGACACTCCCTGGTCAGAGGGTCCTCAGACCCCTCCCAGTCCTCTTCATCACCCATCTCCTGAAATTCAGGGTTTTCAACCAATGGGGCCTGTTCATAAAAGTGAAATTCACCAAACGACGTCTGGAGCGGCGCCCAACGGGGCCGTTCCGACGGCTGAACAGGAACGAAGGTAGGACCGGGGCCGGCGCCGCCCGAGGAAGGCGCCGGAGGCGACACCTGAGGGTCCGAAGCCAGGGAGGTCGTCAGATCCACCGGCGACGATCCCGAAGGAGGACCAGCGGTGTCCTGCGGCACCGAGCCCAAAGGCGCCGACGGCGTCGGACCAACTGGACCCCTCGGCGCTGGCGGCGTCGGGATAGCGGGGACCTGCGGCGCCGGGCACGAAGGCGCCGGCGGCGTCGGAGCCGAAGCACCCGACGGCGTCGGGGCCGGAGCCGCCGACCCGCTAGGGGCCCCAGACGGGTCCGCTGGGCCCGGAGGCGCCGCGGAGCCCGTCGGAGGAGAGAGATTCCTCATGGCCATGAGGAAGCGCTCGATCTCCTCCGGCGTCGCGTTCAGCCCAGGGACCGGAGGGTGTAGAGCTGCACGCGGCGCCCGCGACTCCGACGGAGCCGCGTGGGTGGTGTCACCCGAACCCCCGGCGGCATCGCGCGAGCGTCGGGGGGAGTCCGAGGAGCGATGACGCCGCTTGGACTTCTTGTGCCTCTTACCTGACGACGACTTCGACCCGGAGGAGTGCGGCCTACTCTCGGAGCTGTGGTGGCTCCGAGCCCGCGACCTGTCCCTCGACCTCCGATGGGATCGGGACCTCTCACGGCGCGAGACCGACTGCCGGAGCTCGAGGCGCCTACGGGACCGCTCCCGCCTGGCCTTCGAGGAGAGGGCCCGGCAGTCGTCGTGGTCGACGCCCAAACAGGACAAACATACGCGGTGAGGATCCGTGACCGACATCAGACGGTCGCAATCGTCACAGTGCTTGAAGCCGGGCATCCCTACGGCACCGTTCGGAGTCGAGAGACTTCGAAAAGCAATTAAAAAAAAAGAATCAAAAAAGTTAGTCAAAAATGACTAGGGTTACTGCTTTTTCCAGATCTGCGCTTGCTGGCGCAGAAAAAAGAAGAACTGACGTCAGCACGCGGAGGCGGCGTCTAAGTACTCCGACGACGTCATCACGGCACCCAGGACGACGGACGCGGAGCCGCAGACGACGCCTACCGACGCGCAAGGGTACTGCTACGCAAAAATTTCCGGATCCAGTCTGACGCCTGGGGATATTCGAAAGGTAAGGAATCTAATACTAACGTGTCTCTTTCAGATATGGAAATTGACAGTATGTATCGAAGACGAAGAGAGAAAAATGATGTTTGTTTTCATGCTGAAATATAATTAAATAAATCAAATTGTGGAAAATCAGCGCGAGTGCGCCCATTACTTTCGTGTTGGTGAAGGAGTGAGAAATAATCAACGGCGAGGTTCCGCCATAGGGAACGCACCCACACTGAGCGCTCGTTAGGTTGGGAAACCAGGAACCGGCGTGTGAAGATATATATACATATATATATATATATATACATATACATATATATACATATATATATACATATATATATATATATATATATATACATATATATACATATATATATACATATATATATATATATATATATACATATATATATATACATATATATACATATATATATATATATATATATATATATATACATATACATATATATATATATATATATATATATATATTATATATATAAATAAATAAATAAAGGAAAATGCTACTTACCAGTATGCATCTGTTCTTGGCATGTCGAGCTGCAGAGTCTCACACTGAGCATTAGATCGCAAACCTGGTGTTGGGCTCGGATGATTGCATGTTGTCGTCTTGGAAGAAGTCTTTGTAGTCACGAGACGGGTGACTCCTCCCTTGGACGAAAGTGCGCATGGGCACCGACTCCATCCTTAGATTGTTTTTCTCCATGAAGGGAAACGATGGAGTTAGCAGAAAGAAAAAAGATGTCCATGCGTGTATATCTAAGTAAGATAGAACTGGAACAGATGCATACTGGTAAGTAGCATTTTCCGTTCGAGGCATATGAGCTGTATATTTCACACTGAGTATCGATTAAAAAGCACTGTCTCCCCTAGCGGTGGTCACCTGTATCTGTTGCAGTAGCTTGAATGAGTTTTGAGGACAGCTTGGCCTACAGCAGCTTGCTGCTTGGCTTGCACATCAACACAATAGTGTTTAGTGAAGGTATGTGTTGTACACCATGTTGCTGCCTTGCATATGTCTTCTAGGGGAATGTTCCCTAAGAAAGCCATAGAGGCTCCTAATTTGCGTGTGGAGTGCGCTCTAGGAGGAATTGTTAATGTACGTTTTGCTTTTTGATAGCATATTTGTATGCATTTTACAATCCACCTTGCAATCCCAGCTTTAGAGATGGGGTTGCGTTTATGTGGTGGCGAGAAAGCTACAAACATTTTTTTTGTTTTGCGAAAGGATTTGGTCCCGTCAATGGTGTGTAGAGCTCTTTCTGCTAGAGTCTGGGTTTTGAAAAAACACTGGTAACTCTACTGATTGGTTTAGATGAAATGGAGTAATGACTCCAGGAAGGGATTTGTTCTTAGGACCACTTTGTTACGGTGTAATTGTAAAAATGGTTCTTCTATAGTGAAAGCTTGAATTGTTGTATAGCGTTTTAGGACCCTAGTGTAATTTTCCCGATTCATGTCCTTATATAGGTATAATTCACACTACCCTTATATATAGGCATAGAAATCATACCCATATTTAGACATAGCCCATGCAGTACAAATACAGGCATGGCTACTTCCACTAGTTCCAAAAAGCCACAACGATTTCTTGGAAAACTCGGCTTCAGCAGTCAGGGACATCCCCTTTCTTGAATATTGATTTGTCCTAGAAATCATGGTGTTTTCAAAGAACTACCATTTCCTTGAGGTTCTTTGGTGACGTTATGTCCGACTTTACGTCAAACCAGGCACCTTCAAGGAATAAATATGCCCACACTTGCTCTAGCAAACTCACGGTGGTTTGGAGCAGTTCGACTATCTACTTGCCCGACGCAGCTCGCTACAGCAAGTGCTGAAGGAAGCCGACCCTCCAGATGACGCACTGACAGAGAGGCTGTCCTTTCTCTCGCTGAGAATCCAGCTCCAGTGTTTCCAAGCTCCCCTTGCGGGGTGTTGGGAAATCCAGTCCCGTCAGAGAGATACCAGACCTCCTTCATCCTAAAACCAAGGTACGGAGCTGATTAGACCCTAAGAGAAATCTTGGATAGATTCTTGGCCAAGAAACTAAACCTATGCACTTACTTCTTCCCTCGTACTAGACTTAGGTTAGGTACATCGGGGTAGGTGTATTTTAGAAACACCAGTTGAGTACTTTTAGTCTTTGTTATTTATGTTTGTTTTTATCGCTTGAAAACCATACCATGCTTTTACAGTATTATTTTATAATACTCTTCTTGCTGTACGCATTATACTTTACAGCCAGTATTACGATTGTAGCAGTTCATTTCTTCTGCACGAGAAAGAAGACTGTTCAATAAATACTTTTATTGAAAACGCCCGTCTCTCTATTTCTCTGCACCTGATGAAACGAAGCATGCAAGATTGACTGAGTAAAATATCTATCTATTGTTTCCACGACTCTGAAGATACGTTTTATTTTGGGGAAACAAAGTTGTCATGTTTATGCGGTTGTCAGAAACTAATCCCTTCTTGTGTACTCGAGAAAGTTTCTAGTGACCTCTGAGCTACCTGGCACTCACAATTAAGTCTAATATATTCGATAGAGACCTAGTCTACATAAGTCCTACGTCACATCTATAGGATACATTATTACAAAGCGCAGAGCCTATTGGGAATATAGGAACTACACTCCAGAATTTCTCTCACTCTCCTAAGAGAGGTAATAGCAATAAGGAAAGCGGTTTTCCATGTGAAGAATTGCAGTTCACATTTGTGTAAAGGTTCAAATAGGGTTCCCATGAGCCTGGTAAGAACAATGTTTAGGTTCCACAATGGAGAGGGTGGTAACCTAGGAGGAATGATTCTTTATAATCCTTCCATAAATGGTTTAATTGCAGGTACTTTAAATAATGACAGATGTTGTCTATTTTGTAGGTACGCAGCAATGGCTGTAAGATGTAGTCCTATAGATGAATATGCTAGATTACATCTTTGTAAGTGTAGAAGGTAGCAGATGATATTCTGGATGGAAGCATCCAGGGGATCAATTTGATTATTGGTGCAGTAAATGGCTAATCTTTTCCATTTTGTCGCATAGCAAGCTCTAGTAGTAGGTCTTCTGGCTTCCTTAATGATATTCATACAGTCTGGTGGTAGGTTAAGGTAACCAAACTCGAAGACTTCAGGAGCCAGATCTCCAGATTCAGTTGACTTGGATCTGGATGTCTGATGTCTCCATGGTTCTGCGTCCGCATGGATATTGTCAGACACAGTTTTTGGTGTGGAACTAGAGGGAGTTCTAGCAGCGTTGTGAACCACGATTGGCGTGCCCATGTGGGAGCTACCAAGATCATTTTTAGAGACTGTTGTCTTAGCTTGCGCACTACTAGTGGTATTAGTGGGAGTGGTGGAAAAGCGTACGCAAATCTGCCTGACCAGTTCATCCATATCGCATTGCCCTTGGACAGCGGGTGTGGAAACCTGGCGGCAAAGGTTTGGCATTTTGCGTTTTCGTCTGTGGCAAACAGATCCAAGTCTGGGTGACCCCACTTATGAAAGAATGGTAGAAGAACTTGCGGATGTAGTTCCCATTCGTGAATCTGTTGTGTTTGTCGACTTAACAGATCTGCAATCTGATTGTGAACCCCTGGAAGGTGTTCTGCTAACAGATATATTTTTTGTGGAATGGCCCATCTACATATGTTCTGTGCAAGCTGGGACAGTTGCAGAGAATGTGTGCCTCCTTGTTTATGAATGTAATACATGGCTGTCATGTTGTCCGTCCAGATCAGGACCGCTTTGTTCCGTATATGTACTTGGAAGGACTTGAGTGCTAGGAATATTGCTAGCAGCTCCAGGTGATTGATGTGGAGCACTTTTTAGGTCTCGCCCTGGAATGAGCATCCAAAGGATGCGTCCAGGGTCGGAGACGTATAGTTATCTGTCTCGAGGGAAGGAAGGACGAGAAGGTGTACGAGCTTTGCTTGCATTTCACTGCCTGCACGCGCACCGCCACTCACGCATGCGCACATACACAGCCACACCGCCACTCACGCATGCGCACATACACATCCATACACAGGCACACACACCCCCGTCGCCGCCGCACCTACACGCATACACAGAGACCCCTCCACACACACCAGCCCCTCTCCTCCCGGCTCCACTCACCGGTGTCTGGCAGGCGCTCCCCGGGTCTCCAGGCTCCTTCCCTTCCTCCGCAGCTGCAGGCTCTCCCCACATCACGCGGGACTCTCTCTCCACATGGGAGCCCCGCCTCCTCAGTGCGCCCGCTTCGCCCCGCGGGTCTTCACCCGGTCCCCCATCTCGGGACCGGGACTTTAAGGGAAACAGTATCCAGGGCTCCTTCCTGGTCACGGGAGCCCCGGGGCCGCAATGCTCACGCCACTTCCTGCTGCCGGCTCCTCTTCCTGGTTGCACGTCAGGTCCCGGGCCAGCAGCCAATCAGAGCGCGGCCCGGGAAAGACGTCACAGAGGTGTCCCGCAGTACCGCCCCCGGCCTGCCTGACTTCCTGGTCGCAGGAGAATTCTACTGCTGAACTGGGTGTTATAACGCAGTCTCCACATGTAACTGTCTGCAAAGGTAATGCAACAATTTACGCTACCCCATCATTGTGTAAAAGAGCTGCATCTATGTTTAAAACAAAAAAAAAAAAGACTTCAAATAGTGTTGTTTTTTTGTTTCTAGGTTGCTATTTAACAGTTCCTCTACAGACTTCCTGTTTATTGTTATCGTCTCGCCTATAGTCTTAATTGCATGAACGTATTTTTCCTGACCTCATTTCCGGTCACTGTTTGTCAGTTTCAAAGCATTAATGCTGCTTTTGTTTCTGTTCGCTGCTCCGGTTCCTTGAAGCTGTGTGATGTTGCCTGCTTGGCTCTTATTGTTCGCTCTCTGGGAACGCTGATTGTTTCCTTCTGTAATGTATGATTTTTGTTATAGTGAACGCCAGGATGAAGAGACAGTGAGCCAGTGATTCAGATAAAGAGCAAAATGTGCATTAAAAAGTGTCCTTCTTACTCATGCCCAATTCAAACTGAAATTAGTACCCCTTCTCTTTTCGTGGCGGCAGAATATTGAATTAAATTCATTCAATTAGTTAAAATAAACAGCACAGAACAATTACAGGTTCATATGACTATAGGGTCAGAGGACTTTCCTCGGCAACCCCAAGCCCTGATATAATTAAAATTACTTGATCACACCAACATTTTTTTCATTTCAAACTAAGTGTGCATCACTCTTGCTGGGTGCTTTCCAAGTAAAGCACTGTTGTTTGCTTTTTTTTAATTAGGATGTCGCCATTTACTTACCACTAATACTTCTGTCGTTTCATATGTAATAGGGCAAAAAAAAATAAAAAAATATTGCTTTTAAGTTATGCTAATAATGCCAGGAAATGTAAAACTCTCTTTTGCTGTTCCCATAGGCCACGTGGACATTACACTATTTGTTGGAGCAGAGTGTAGGCACAATCTTAACAATTCCTTGAGACATATGTTTGGCTCTCTCAGTTTGGGGTTTTCAGCTAGCCCGTGATTGCACCTTGGTTAAGAGCCAATTTAACATAAGGAGCTACTGTTTGTGTTTACTGCCTCCATCAGAAAAGCAACATATTCCTCTCTTCTCGCTCTGCTTGCTGGCTACTGTGTGTGGCTGGCCGTAGTTATGCGAAGTGAAGTAAGGATTCCTGATGAAAGGGGACAGCAGTGTGGTGGAACTTATGAGTCTCCGCCCTGCTAAGCTTCACAAGTCAAAATAGAGCAGGGCTTGAATATCATAAGGCTCGAATGCATTGGGCATGTATGATAAAATATGCATAAATAAAAAAGTGCTTGACTCGCACGTAGGTTTTACCTAGATTTCCACGTATTTGTGGGATCAATAAATTCCCCAAGAATGCCATTGGAAGTCTATGGAAGCCATGGATTCCTAAATATACTACCAACCTGTTCGGCTAACTCCTTCACGTTTCTGAAGGGCAGTCAATCCGCAGGAGTTGATATTGTGGAGTTCCATTATTACACGTACATTTTTACCCATATGACTGGCCCATATTATTTTGTGCAATTAGTAGAATTCCATTGCCAGGCAACCATCATAAATTATGAGAGCGTATGTGGATTGTTGGTACCTAATTTAAACACTTACTCACGCCTTTTTTAGGTCTCGCCCTGGAATGAGCATCCAAAGGATGCGTCCAGGGTCGGAGACTTATAGATAATCCTTTTATGTTACCTTAGACTTTCACATTACCGTGTCATATCAAGTGTGTGATATGTGCGCATGACCAGACTGTGTGTGGATCTGTTCTTGTATTTTCATCATAATAAAATACAATGAACATAATCTACACAAAAGTTATTTACAAAAGTTTAAGCTATTGCCATTATAATTTACAATAACCTTTTTTTACGTATTAATTATTAAAAAAATTACAAGCCATTGTTATTTGTAATATCAATACATCTAAGTCCTGTAAATACAACACATATTGCGTTACAAATGCTATAGGTGTCTCATTTGCGAAAGTTAAAACTATTGGCATTGTAAATGACAAAGCTATTAATTTAGCTATTTTCAAAACCAACACGTAAATAAAAAAAAGGTCATTTACAATACCAATAGCTCAAACTTTCTGTGAGAAGTTGGCCTGATGTGCAGTGCTCACTATTCTAGTGATCACTATATATCAGTCCAAACAACCCTTATTGATGATTGGTTGTAAGTCAACCTTATAGACCAGCTATCCTAGTAGCATGGATACGAGCAGTCTAAGGCTAAGACTCTAGAGGGCGTGTTAAGCCAGCTGTTTTACCATCACATTACCCCTTGAACACCCAGTGAAAGGACACCACACAAGTTGTTATGAAAATAAACAGTGTATTTATTTATAACAAGACTACCCTGGCTCTTTATGAGACAGGGAGCTAAGCACACAACAAAACTCTTACGAAAATACTTAAGTTAGCACGTTATACACAAATGCCCGAGGGGCACGAAAAACCATATACTTAAAAAGTGGAATGCGAAATTACTAGCAGGTAAGTACAGTACTAATAGGCTTTGGAATCGCTAGGACTTAACTAGGGAATCGTTAGATTACTACTAGGAGGCCCAGGGGACTCGGGTGCAGAGTGTGCACTCTCACGCGGGATGCGGGACAAAGTTTATGGAAGCTAGAATTCACAAAGTTAGTGTTCACGGGCGAACCCGACCTGGTAGGAAGAAAACGACAGTGGATCCTGACCCTAGGATAGTGAGGCTATGCTGGGACACCGAAGTGCCGAAGTTACCTAGCCCAGGGGCTGCAGCTGCATAGGTCTGAAAAGACGTCGGGGATCTCGTTGCCGGACCAGGAGCCTGGAAGGAAGAAGTTGCTGGCAGGCGACCAGTGAAGAAAAGTTCGATGGATCCAAGCCTGGATCAAGGAAGAAGAAAACCTGAAAGCAGAGGGGACCAAGTTCTTGAATCACTAGCCAGTGATTAAGTGGGCACCAGGATGGCACCGGGCGAAGTCACCGCAGTCAGGTGAGTGGGCGCTGCTGGGCTCTGCAGTCTCTCGGACCAGGAGGCGTTGTCGGCGACCAGGATGGAGGTGCGAGCTGTCCCACGAAGGTTCTTGCTGTCGACGTCGCTGGACCCAGGAGTGGGCAACAAGTCTTGGCAAATGCAAGGCCCACGCGGTGGACCTAAAATGGCGTCTTGGGTGGACCAGGAGGGTCCAGGGTACTTCCCCGATGGAGGGAAGCAAGGGCCAGTCTGGAGCAACCAGACCAGCAGCAGAAATGTCGTCGGGCGTCGTCAGGAAGGCCACAAGCCAGCGGGCTAGTAGCCAAACAACGCGGTGAGCAGCCAAAAGCAGAAGGGCCCCACGCAGATCGTGGAGATGCTGGGGGGCTGCACTTCGGTGCTGGAGCTGCTCAGGGTCGGGGCTTCTCGGACCCCAAAGCACTCACCAGGAATTCACTCGGCGGGCTTGCTGGAAAGAAGTCGTGCAGTCTTGCAGATGGCCGGTCCCTTGAGGTCTCGTCGCACCCACGGTTCTCAGCTGGGCTGTAGAGGTGGGTAGAGGTCAGAGGTGCCAGGGAAGCCGGTTCTCGTCGAGCTGGGCAGTCGGATTCCGGAGGAAGGACTTGCAGCAGACCGCAGTGTTCTTAGATGGTGCCTGCGGATGCAGGGTGACTACTCCTTAGTCACAAGGGAGAAATCTTAGGAAGAAGTCTTGAGTTCCTTTCGCAGAAAGTAGTTTCAGGATTCAAAGATGATCTGATTTGGAAGGGGGCCAGTTCCTACCTTTATCCTGTAAAAAGGGGCTGGCACGCGACTAAGTCCTGCCCTAGGGGTGGGACTAGGAGGGGGGTGGTTACACCCACTTCCTTGGCGGGCTTTTCCCCAGCACAGGGTCTGGAGTGACCCTGGAACTGGTTCCAGCCAGCCTATGCACAGTGAGCACCGGGGTGCCACGTGCAGTCACCTTCCTCTAAAGCCCTGCCTACCTACAATACACAAAACCCTGTCTGGGACGGTGCTGGCACCGCCCCTGGCAGGAAACCCTTTGTCCTTATCTCCTGCTCTGGGAGGACTCCCAGCAGCAGGAGGGCAGACTTGTGTCTCGGTGGCAGCATCCATTTTGTGGAGCTGAGGCTCTGTTTGACTTTAACCGGGGTTAGGGGTTACATACATGTCGTGTCCCTCTAGAAGGGTGGAATGCTAACCCCGTCGCCAGAATTGGCGAGGGGTTAGTATTCCAATTCGTATGACACCTTACTCGACATGTTTTGATAAAGCGATACCAGAGTTGGCACATAACCGCGAGGATTATAATGCACTTAAGAGTATATGGTATGCGATATCATGGAAACGGCTAAGGGATGGATCCCGAAAGCCGCAGACAGGCTCAGCTCATGCCAGAGCACCATCTCACACGATTCCAAGCACTCTGCCTTCAGGATTGTTAAGGCCTGCCATAGGAGTGACTGATAGGAGATCTGTGTGTCCATTTTAGGGTTAGATATAGGTATACTATATCTAAAGCAAAGGGTGATTACACCACCTTGCCCCAGCTGTCAAGCAGCCAGTTGTGTCAGATTTGGATGGCCAGCCAGGGGTGGCATAATACATGCTGCAGCCCCTGGTAGGCCCTGGGTACACCTATGCCCTGGGTACCTAAGGTACACTGTACAGGGACTGATAAGGTGGCTCAGTATCCAATTTAGATATGTACCTAAGGTACATGGAATCCATTTTACAGAGAGAGCAGTGGGCCTGAGGTCCTGAACAGCAGGGCCTCAGGTCAACTAAGTCAGAAAACCAGCAAAACACCAGGCAAAAAGTTGGGGGCAACCATAGTCAGGGATCAACCTTCCTACATAACCCCCCCCCCAAACGAAAGGAGATAAGGCTATCCTTGTCCAGGTAAGCCTATATTGCCTAAGTGGCCATTTAAGGAAGTACCAGCACTGGCATGGTTACCCCCTATGTCATGGTCCACTAAGCAATCCCTCACCCTAAGGGTGTCTGAGGGTCTCCACCATAGGGACTCTCTACCTGTGGTGTGTTTTGTCAAAGAAAAAGGCTGGTGCTGAAATGGAGTACTGAAGTGAGGCTCCACTAACTTTGGGCTCAGCTTCCTCCAATCATCATCTACCATAGAGGCCTTTCTTTCCAAGACTGAGTTGTTTTGGGCTCTCAGGGTCAACCTCTGGCTACCTACAGCTGGAGGTTGGGTCCCTCTGTTTGGCTTACTGGAGGGACAGGTCAGGTCTGGGGCCCTCAGGTCCCAAGTTTGGCTGTGCCCAACAGTGTCCATCTGTGGGAGGTCCCTAACTAATTTTAAGGGGGATCCCTCAGGAGTGTGTCTTATTTTCACTTGGCTAGGTCTACTAGCTTCAGTGCCATTAATCTGCTGATTGGGGAATTCTTTTGGACAGGGGGCCCTTTGGGGTCCAACACTGGCCTCCCTGACCTCTACAGCCCTGGGCTGACTGAGGCAGGGTAGAGAGGGGCAGGTTACCTGCTCCAGACTGGGTCCCACCTTGGAAGGGTCCACTGACATCAGGGGTTCTGCCAGGCTAGGCCTGACTACCTCTGTGGCAGTTTCTTCACAAGGGGTCAGATCAGTTCCCTGAGGAGGCTGATCCTTTCCTAAAGTCTGGTGGGAGGGAGATTTCTCGTCCTCCTCAATACTCTCTGTCTGAGTGGAGTGATCCATAGTTTCAGGCTTCACAACACTGTCATCTGTCTGAGTTTGAGCTGTGGCCATCACAACTCTCCCAACCTTTTCAGGAGGGGGCTCAGTTTGGGTGTGGGCTGTTACCATTACAGCCTTGACAACCTGTTCTGGGAAGGAAGTTGTCTGAGATTGGGTTGTGACTGGCACAACCCTCCTGACCTGTTCAGGGAGGATATCTTGGACTGGGGCTGTGGCTACCACTGCCCCACTAACCTTGCCATGGATGTTTACCATTCTAGAATGGGTTTCTTGCTCTACTTCAGCCCAGGCTGAGAGCTCTAAATCATTCCCCAGTAGGCAATCCACAGGCAAGTTTGGTGACACTGCCACTCTCTTGTGGCCAGTGACACCTCCCCAGCTGAGATTGACCACTGCCATGGGATGATCTCTCTGTACTCCATCAATATTGGTCACCTGGTATGTGGCACCAGGTAAAAGTTGCCTTGAGGGGACTAGACTCTCAGTCACCATAGTGATGCTAGCCCCTGTATCTCTATAGGCCTCAACTTTTATACCATTGATGAGGGGCTCCTGTCTGTACTTGCCCAAAGTGTTGGGACAAGTTGTGAAGTTGGCAAACCCCATGCCAGTCTCACAGACAAGAGAATCTAAGTTTGGGGACCTGGTTAGGCCAGAGTCCCCAGGAACTCCCAAAGTAAATGCACCCAAATTCTTGGGGGCACTCCCACCACCTGGGGGATTACTACTAGTAGTAACAGGAGGTTTGGGAATGTTACTTGGGGGTATGTTTTCCTTATTGTTATTCTTGGGGCAACTGCTGTCAGTTTTTAAATGACCCACCTGTTTACAGGGATAACAATAAGGTTTCTTCTGGTTGTTGGAAGGATTCTGGGACCCACCCCCCTCAGAGGATTTTTGGGGCCCTGATGTGGTTTGATCTGTAGATTTATTCCCACCCTTCTCTTGAGGCTTGGTTGATTCCTTTTTCTGGTCACCACCTTGGTTCTTGGGCCTAATCCTGGTTCTGACCCAATTGTCTGCCCTCTTACCCAATTCTTGTGGAGAGGTCAGATCAGAGTCTACCAGGTGCTGGTGTAATAACTGGTTCTGACAATTATTTAAGACTTGCTCTCTCATAATTAGATTATACAATCCTTTGAAATCAGTAACCTTACTACCCAGTAGCCAGCCTTCCAAAGCCTTAGTGGCACAATCAACAAAGTCAGACCAGTCCTGAGACTGAGTTTTCTGGGTGTCTCTGAACAGCAACCTGTACTGCTCAGTGGTTAAACCAAACCCATCAACCAGTGCATTTTTCAGGACCTGGTAATTGTTAGCATCCTCCACTCTTGTAGTGAGGAGCTTATCTCTACCTTTACCATCAAAGGAGAGCCACAGTATAGCTGCCCACTGACTCTGGGGAATGCACTGCACAGTGCAGGCCCTCTCCAGAGCAGCCATCCATTTCTGGATGTCATCCCCTTGCTTAAAGGGGGGCACTATTTTAGTCAGGTGTTTAGTATCTAAACCCTTCTCTCTATCTCTTGGGAGATTGCTGCCACCAGTGGGAGCTAACCCACACATCTGCTGCTCTCTAGCAAAGGCAAGCTTCTCTTTGGCCAGGGCAAGTTCTTCCCTTTCAATCCTCAGTTTAGCTTGTCTCATCCTTGCTTCATGCTCTCTTCTCTGAGGGGAAGTCAATCTCCTCTGGGGAGAGTTCCTTCTCCCCTGAGAAGAGGCATTAGAGTGCAGAGATCTAAGGGAGTCCCTAGAAGGAGATCTATCTCTCCTAACTCCAAGGTTAGGCCTCATTAGGGTCAGTACTGGGGGTCCCCCAGATCCTTCCCCAAGTAGGTCTAAGTTGGCCCTAGTTAGCCTTCTGACTACCTCAAGACCTTTGTCTACCTCATCCCCAGAGAGTTCCTCTTGATCCTCCTCCTCAACTGCAGTAGCAATGTTGGGGAGATCTGGATCCCCAGAGGTTCCCTCTAAGGCTGGCATGTTCTCATGTAACTGAGAAAGCTTTCTGGCATCATATGTCTCTAAGAGACCTATCAGAAAGGGAATGGTGGGGTTAGACCCCTGCTTCAGTTTCCTGGAGACACAGATTTGTCTCATCTCCTGAAAACTGAGAGCTGCATATCTTGAAGTGACCTGTGGAGGGTCAACACTGACCAGGGGAGTCTCAGTAGAGTCCCCCTGAGTCGACATGCTTTTCTAGTGAGGTGTAAGTGGTGCACTTACCTACACTATATGTTTGCCTACTGATCCCTTGCTAGAGTTGTAGTTTAGGGTGTGCTAAGCCCTAGGAGCTACAACAGCTGGTTCAGTAGAACTCAGAGTATTCTAAGCTAAGTTATATGTACCTTTAGTACTTATGTGATCTTTCACAAGATATTCTTAGGGCATGTGTGGTAAAACAACAGCAAGCTCAAATCCCAACCGCTGCTCACCAATGTGAGAAGTTGGCCTGATGTGCAGTGCTCACTATTCTAGTGATCACTATATATCAGTCCAAACAACCCTTATTGATGATTGGTTGTAAGTCAACCTTATAGACCAGCTATCCTAGTAGCATGGATACGAGCAGTCTAAGGCTAAGACTCTAGAGGGCGTGTTAAGCCAGCTGTTTTACCATCACATTACCCCTTGAACACCCAGTGAAAGGACACCACACAAGTTGTTATGAAAATAAACAGTGTATTTATTTATAACAAGACTACCCTGGCTCTTTATGAGACAGGGAGCTAAGCACACAACAAAACTCTTACGAAAATACTTAAGTTAGCACGTTATACACAAATGCCCGAGGGGCACGAAAAACCATATACTTAAAAAGTGGAATGCGAAATTACTAGCAGGTAAGTACAGTACTAATAGGCTTTGGAATCGCTAGGACTTAACTAGGGAATCGTTAGATTACTACTAGGAGGCCCAGGGGACTCGGGTGCAGAGTGTGCACTCTCACGCGGGATGCGGGACAAAGTTTATGGAAGCTAGAATTCACAAAGTTAGTGTTCACGGGCGAACCCGACCTGGTAGGAAGAAAACGACAGTGGATCCTGACCCTAGGATAGTGAGGCTATGCTGGGACACCGAAGTGCCGAAGTTACCTAGCCCAGGGGCTGCAGCTGCATAGGTCTGAAAAGACGTCGGGAATCTCGTTGCCGGACCAGGAGCCTGGAAGAAGGAAGTTGCTGGCAGGCGACCAGTGAAGAAAAGTTCGATGGATCCAAGCCTGGATCAAGGAAGAAGAAAACCTGAAAGCAGAGGGGACCAAGTTCTTGAATCACTAGCCAGTGATTAAGTGGGCACCAGGATGGCACCGGGCGAAGTCACCGCAGTCAGGTGAGTGGGCGCTGCTGGGCTCTGCAGTCTCTCGGACCAGGAGGCGTTGTCGGCGACCAGGATGGAGGTGCGAGCTGTCCCACGAAGGTTCTTGCTGTCGACGTCGCTGGACCCAGGATTGGGCAACAAGTCTTGGCAAATGCAAGGCCCACGCGGTGGACCTAAAATGGCGTCTTAGCCGGACCAGGAGGGTCCAGGGTACTTCTCCGATGGAGGGAAGCAAGGGCCAGTCTGGAGCAACCAGACTAGCAGCAGTGATGTCGTTGGGCGTCGTTCAGAAGGCCACAAGCCAGCGGGCTAGTAGCCAAACAACGCTGTGAGCAGCAAAAAGCAGAAGGGCCCCACGCAGATCGTGGAGATGCTGGGAGGCTGCACTTCGGTGCTGGAGCTGCTCAGGGTCGGGGCTTCTCGGACCCCAAAGCACTCACCAGGAAATTACTCGGCGGGCTTGCTGTGCAGAAGTCGTGCAGTCTTGAAGATGGCCGGTCCCTCGAGGTCTCGTCACACCCACGAATCTCAGCGTGACTGGTGATGTAGGTAGAGGTCAGAGGTGCCAGGGAAGCCGGTTCTCGTCGAGCTGGGCAGTCTTGATCCGGAGGAGAGACTTGCAGCAGACCGCAGTGTTCTTAAGATGGTGCCTGCGGATGCAGGGTGACTACTCCTTAGTCACAAGGGAGAAATCTTAGGAAGAAGTCTTGAGTTCCTTTCGTGGAAAGTAGTTTCAGGATTCAAAGATGATCTGATTTGGAAGGGGGCCAGTTCCTACCTTTATCCTGTAAAAAGGGGCTGGCACGCGACTAAGTCCTGCCCTAGGGGTGGGACTAGGAGGGGGGTGGTTACACCCACTTCCTTGGCGGGCTTTTCCCCAGCACAGGGTCTGGAGTGACCCTGGAACTGGTTCCAGCCAGCCTATGCACAGTGAGCACCGGGGTGCCACGTGCAGTCACCTTCCTCTGAAGCCCTGCCTACCTACAATACACAAAACCCTGTCTGGGACGGTGCTGGCACCGCCCCTGGCAGGAAACCCTTTGTCCTTATCTCCTGCTCTGGGAGGACTCCCAGCAGCAGGAGGGCAGACTTGTGTCTCGGTGGCAGCATCCATTTTGTGGAGCTGAGGCTCTGTTTGACTTTAACCGGGGTTAGGGGTTACATACATGTCGTGTCCCTCTAGAAGGGTGGAATGCTAACCCCGTCGCCAGAATTGGCGAGGGGTTAGTATTCCAATTCGTATGACACCTTACTCGACATGTTTTGATAAAGCGATACCAGAGTTGGCATATAACCGCGAGGATTATAATGCACTTAAGAGTATATGGTATGCGATATCATGGAAACGGCTAAGGGATGGATCCCGAAAGCCGCAGACAGGCTCAGCTCATGCCAGAGCACCATCTCACACGATTCCAAGCACTCTGCCTTCAGGATTGTTAAGGCCTGCCATAGGAGTGACTGATAGGAGATCTGTGTGTCCATTTTAGGGTTAGATATAGGTATACTATATCTAAAGCAAAGGGTGAGTACACCACCTTGCCCCAGCTGTCGTGCAGCCAGTTGTGTCAGTTTAGTTAGTCAGCCCAGGGGTGGCATAATACATGCTTCAGCCCCTGGGAGACTTCTGGGTACACCTCAGCCCTGGGTACAGGGACTTGGAGAGGGCCCAGTGCCAATTCAGTACCTGAGTACAATTTGGATAGAGAGAACAGCGAGGCTGTGGGTCTGATTAGCAGGCCCACAGCCAGGGAAAGTCGTAAACCAGTGCAGCAAAAAAGCAAAAATCTGGGTGATCATAGGATTGCAGACCCTACTCTCCTACATCCCCTTCCTCTTGCTCCTTATCAGAGGTATCTGGATCATAGAGCAGGGCTGTCTGTATTATATGGCTTGTTGGAATAGGCAATGGCGTAGGTCTTTGTGCTGGAGTGGGTGGTTGAACAGTGGGTAATCTGGCAGACGTGGATGCCTGTGTGGCTTCAGCTGTAGTAGGTGGAAACATCTTCCTATAATCTGCCATCATCATCTGAAAGCAGATTGTGAGGTAGACAAACCATCTCTTCTTGTTATGGGTGCTGATACTGTACATGGGATGAATTATTTGTTTATATTCCTTTTCACAGTCCTCTACTTCCTCTTGGTATTTAACATGCAACTCCGAGGTGCTGCGCGTGCCCCCAAAGGGTCCATCATCATCAGATTCTTATTCCTCCAAAAGATGTATTAGTATTAGGAAGGTCACCTTGCTTGGAGAGGTAAGTGCTGGAGTTAACAAGATTAATCTTCTCTGTTTTTGCTGTCATTGATAAGGTTGTCTATGGTGTCTGTAAACTGTTATCTGTAGTCACCGGCGGTATCACCCTCATCGGCGAAGATCTCAACGTCGGCGGGGAAGTCGTTGAGCTCATGAAATCTTCAGCATTGAAGGTTTAGTCAATGACGCCGTCAACGAGCATGTAATAGTCAAGAAAGAGGTGGTTGCAGACAGCGTAGTAGTTGTGGCTGTTATAGTCATCGATGATGCTGTTGTATACGTTTTAGTCATAGACTACTATGATCTCATCTATGGTAAACTGCTAGTCAACGATGAATCCGCTGGTGGAGCTGAGGAAGGTTTCTTAAAAGTGGGACTGACCTGAGGAGGTGATGTAGGTGGCTCAGAAGATGACCTTTTAGCCTACTATGAGGAGACCAAAGGTTCTTTTTTGACGAATATTTACATCTGTGAGAAAGGTTTAAAGGACTGCAGTCTTTATAAGACCCATGAGTGGTCTATTGTGTGGCTTTCTTTGGCTCCTCGGAGGAGGATCGAGAATGGGGGGGGATCTCTCTTTATTATGAGGTTTCTTAGAGGACGAAGAGTAGTGCTCACTGAGTTTGACACTGGCTGTTTACTTGTTTTGAGTTTCTGAAGACAGATTACCAGCCTTCCTTCTATGTCTTTTAAAGTTTCAGATGAAAAGGTAAGACATACCTTACAGTCTTCAGCATAATGATCCGGGTAGAGGCAGTAGATACAATCTTGGTGCTGATCTTCAGAGAGTATTTGTTTCTTACCACAGATATAGCAGGACCTGAAGAGACATTTCTTCTCTTTGTCTGACGATGTTAAAATAAAGACGACATCAGATATGAATGATGAAACTCTGTGGGTAACACAGCATAGTATGAGAAATATCTTGGGAAAATATCCAAATAGGAAAATAACTGAGCAGAGGTCGGAGGAGACTCCCTAGCACGGGGTGCAGTAGAAAATCCGAGGGAATGGAACTCTCTGGAGTGTTCTAGAGGGCAAGGCAGCCTGATTGGTGGCGGTATAAGTTTGGTCTCTTTTTTAAATAGACTAAGACAGATTGCAAAATTGAAAGGGCTAGTGCCTTCATCCACTATCTTTAACATTGTTTTACTATTAGTTGTCCTGGGGACTCCCATCTCAACGATGGGGAATGATTGAACCACATGAACCTATGAAAGATGAAAGTTCCAATACTGGAGCAAGTTTTATTTTTCAAATTTGGTCTCAGATTTATTCTTTGACTACGTGGCTCATTTGTTGCTTCTGTGAGTACAACTAATGTTTAGCACTACCCTGTGATAAGCCTAACCACTAGCTCACACTAGCACAAAAGAGAGCATTAGTTCTATCTGCTTTTGCCTCTGTAAACCAACTGGAGACCCACTGGACTCTGCACAGTGTACTTCGTTTTAGTACACTATATAGACAGCCTGCATCATACATGTTGTAAGTAGTGCTTTGAGTTGAAAGCTGTGAAAATACAGATGCAGTTACTAATATATTATTATGTGGGAGCTAGCTATTGCCATATTCCAGGCACAAAAATTATTTGCACCAAATAGGAGTAAAAAGGTTTTGGGCAACACAGAGAACCGCAAACAACTCAGACAAGTAAAACAGACACATTGAGTACATACTTGTGGAGAAACAATGGCGACAGGCATATCCCTTCAGCTCTTGTTCACTGTCCTCACTATCAAAATCATCTTCACTGGCAGAGCTGAGGTCCACTGGATACAGAAAGAGGAGAGAAGATCATGAAATGAAACTCACAGAAAAGAAAAAGTCAGTCAGTTAATATTAATATTCAAGGACAAGCCTGATCCTCGCTAAGCAGTCCAGACTAATATTCATAGCAGAGTGAAACACAGTGAAGCATATTCAACTTAGTCTCTGGTTTATATGCAATTATCCAATAGCAGAGGGCGGTGTCACTGATGACCCTATTTATTCTCACAATCTGGCTGCACACATGTGCTCCATTTTCATTTCGGGGATATGAAAATCACAGATAAGAGTTAGAGCTCAGCTATAAACAGGCACCATCATGAAATATATATACTGACAAGGCAGTGTCCATCTGTGATACCCATATTTATCTGCTACAATTCAAAACTAGCAAAACAATAAAATGGGGGCATCGTTCAGAATGTATTTATATTTTTTAACTATTTACAACAGACATAGTAGCATGATAATAGATGACCACATAAAAATAAGTTGCATGCATTCAATCAATAAGTACATGTTTAGCCAGAGGCTCCAGAAAATGGTAATTGCTTCCAGTGCTCAAGACCAGACAAGTCTTGAAATGCTGGTGAAAGCATGCAAGAATCTGTCACTCATAGCGCTCCTCTGATTTGTAGCCTATGTCAAGGACACCTTGCAGCTATCTAGTCTGTCATTCATGGAACTTCTCTGGTTTCCAGTCTATGCCAAGGACACCTTGCAGTCCATCATACAGTCTAGTCAAAGATATTGGGCAGTCCACAGCGGGTTTAGAAGTTGTACTCACAGAATTCACTGGAAGGTGGTCTTGAAGGTGTGGCAACGGGGGTGGACGCAGTACGTGTTTTGATTCTCCTGAAAACAGCCTGTCGGCGGTGTCTGCGGTGGGCCCTGGAACTGGCAGCTTCTGGTGTCTTTTTCCAGTAGTAATAGAAAGTAATTAATTCTCCCTGAAAGTACAACAGGCAATACATGATTCAACCATAGATGACGAAGCGTCAACAGGGGCGAAGCAAGAGGTTATTTTGTTAAATGGGCAACAACTAGAGATAGCCGCATTAGAGAAATGGAACCTCGGCAGAAACAGAAGTTGGCAAATCGAATGGTTAACATGGCAAGGTGTAGGCAAACCTGCACTTACCAGTTACATGATTTTCATATTGTGAAAACACTATTACAGGTGGCATGGTGTTTGGGTCTGTCGCAGTAAAAGAGAGCTATATAAGCTTGCAGGAGGGTCGCAGGTGAATGCATTGAAGAAATTCTGCCATTTAAATCATTTAAATCAAAGACAATTGCCACTTCTCCAGTCCGTGGCTTTTCATTCATAAATCATCGTATTTTTGGGTATAGTTGTCCATAGGATTAAACTGATCCAACACTACAAGTCCCAGATTGCATTGAAGTTGAAAACTAAATCCTAGGACCACAAACTAGTGGTCTGCAGGGGCTGCGTTATAACCCATAGACAATAAGATCTTGAGAAGATGGTGTGTGTGTGAGGAAGATGGAAGCACCGATAGTGGACAATATTTAGCATATTGGATAACAGCAGTACCTCTTGAAGTTTGAGGATGCAGGAAAAAAAACAAGATTTGCAAAGCCAATAAACCTAGTCTTTTGGACCTATTGGCTTTGCCAGTGAGTTTTAGTGATACTGTGAGCCATGGGTACGCACAAACATTTCCCCAAGGACCAAAAAGTACAGTCTGTGGTGCAGCTGACTGCTTTATTGATGCCAGCAGGGTGGAGGTCAGGGGACAGGTGGATGTAAGGTGGGTGTAGGAGGAGTAAAGGATATGCATGGGGAGGACAGCGAATTATGGCGTTATTATGGGGGTTTAATTCCATAATGTCCTCTAAATTATGCTCCTAGTCTCTAGAAGACACGCAGATATGACAATACTGTGCTATGCTGTATAAGAAATGCTGCCCTTTTGGTAAGCCACCGTTTAATGCTATCATTACCTCTAGCGAGTCATGCCTGCAAAGAAAGTAACTTGGTTATTAAATTGGAATGAATGAAATAGGATCTTAGGCCTCACAATCTCCTTATTCCTATATTCTTTATTAGCAATGCTTACAAACAGGCACAGTTAAGGTAGCAAGTGATATTAAAAAAAAAAAAAAGCTGCATCGAAGAGTCTTGCCCTATTAGTGTTGCTAATAAAAGGTACATATTAGGTGGTTCTTCTAACTATTGCTTGTAATGTCCATGCGCAAACTTCCTTTATTGCTTCTGATGATAACACTGTCGTTTTTGATTTTTTTTTTTGATGTCCTCTGAATGTGTTCCCCGGACTGCTTCCAGCGGATCCAATTAAAATCGGCTATGTTTTGTTGAGATGTGAATTATAAATACAGTAATCAGTACATATGCTTCATTGATGAAGACTAGTCTTTTTTCAGTACTTGTGTTTTAACACTCAGTAATGAAGAAAAATCCAAGACGTGCGTGCCAGATATTTGAGCACGTTATTTAAATCACAGTACGCTGCTTTCTTGGAGACGTGTAGAAAATAGGGAAGTTGAAAAGAAATGTACCAACAAGGGCTTATACATGAATGACATTTTGCAATTGCCATGCACCTGCAGAGCTGGAACAATTTCCGAACGGGGGTGCAGTCAGTAATTTTACGTAACAAAAGTAGAGGGATAGTGATAAATCTGTGTGTCACACAAAAAACAGGTGTAGCAAACGTCCTCAGCAGGAGAGCGGTCAGGATGCAGCATGTAGCTGGTGGAACATTTTGGAGTACACTGTGGCAAATCTATTACTAAAGCATGGTGTGGTAGTGTGCTGTCATTTACAGACAAAACATTTTCCATTAATTCTCCACTAAATTTGCACAGAAACGCTGTTTTACTGATAAATCTATACTGCATACATAGTAATGTGTAGAAATCAACACCACCAAGTGTATTCATTCGCTTTGAATGTATTGCAATTTTTGTTTCCACCACACTCAACAATTGTGAATTACTAGTGCTTCCTTAACTGCCGATACATTCTGCAGTAATCGTCAAGCTCATTTACATTTTGTTATGCTGGAAACAAATGACATCCTACAGCCTTTCTTTTCACTTTGCCACTAGCCAGCAACATAGCCACATAAATCATCTCACTCTGCAGTCAGAGAGAGAAATGTAAACACCAAGCTTGATTTACAAAGAATAAAAAGCTATTTGTCAGAAGACAGTCTGGCATTTGACCTTTGTCTTTGAACGCATGGCAAATGTTACAAGATAAAAAACAATGTTAAAGGCCTCTACTGATTATTGACTTCTGAACTCCATCATGGTAATTTTTCCTTCACTCCCCTATTTTCCAGTGCCTATGGCATGTGAAATTGAGGAAGAGGATTGCTTAAATTAAGATATTGGAAAAGAGCACTGACCAAGATAAACAAGCTCATAGACAGAATATTGTTCCTCACAGGCATGCGTGATTAATAAACTCGCAGTTCCAGAGATGAGTAGGATTAGTTATGCAAAAAGATATGAGGCAGGAAACGTTTCCAAATAAATACAGCACTTTGCTGCTTCCTAAACTAGAATACAAGGGAGATAGATGCAAAGGCATGCACTCTTATGGTGCACCGCAAGAAAAATAAAAAAGTTCAAAGCAAGCGAGCACTCTTAGAAGAGTACAAGGAGCCAGTTAGGGAGGTGGTAAGCAGGTCACGCTCCACAGGGGGGGGGGGGCAAAGATATGCTGGACGGTCTAAAATGAATAAATAAAGCTAGCAAATATAAAGCAGGCAATTGTGAGTTACAAAACACAAAGCCAATGGTAAGCAATGGGCTGAATACAGTGGCGTGGCCCCTGCAGCTGCCCCCCACGCAGAGGGGGGGGGGCGCTCCCACGCCCCCCCCCTAGCTACGCCACTGGCTGAAAGTATTCCAAGGAAAGCTTTTAGCATGCTGCTTGCAACATGTCTTTGCAGCCAGACTGCCTTGCTGTCTGGTAGGTTTGAACCTAAAAGGAAATGATAGATGTTGGTACCAAGGCCGCCCGACCACACAATTAATGATGCAAAAAAAAACCCACATACGCTGGCTTCATGGTGACTCAATTATTTGTGGTGTGTAGGCTTTCTAACCCGTGTGCAGCGCGCCACCTAGCTGAAGGACTATAAACTGATTCCATTGCTCTGCGACGACGGAGCAGTGCATATTCAGTACTATGCATAAACAAGCAGGTGCAGATATTCACTACTTTTCTTCTTAAAACAAGGAGCCAAAATGTGTTTTCCTTTCATCAGATTGTGGGAGAGTAGGTGGGGGGATGCTGAATATTGGGAGTATTAATTCTATCACCTACATTGTGTTAGACGTAACGGCCTAAGAAGCCAAGGGGATACATTCCCCGCTGTGCCAATCCAAGCTATATCTCATTGATGAGGTTTTACAAGGTCAAAACCAGTCTGGTGCTGTTCGTGTTCCCTTCTGGAGGGGGCCTTATCTTCCAGGTTGGGAGGGACTAATTTCATGATTTGCATAAGGCGGGTCTCTGTCACAGTGGACGAAAAAAGATTTATTTAAATGCTACTTCGAGTGATTGCCAGTGGGTTAGACTATTTACAATCATTTGTTCCATCATCACCTTTGATTGTTTATTATATTTAACATCCACCCCACAAGAGATCTTTTTTTCAACACGGGCAGTTACCAAGCATAAAGAAACATTGGACAGCTTAGGGCTAAGCACATAGGTACTATGTAACGGCCTGATCTTACAGTGCATTACTTCACAAGAAAGACACAGTGTAGTCCTGCCAAAAACATGAGAAGTCCAAGTGGTGAGTTGCATTACAATAGAAAATTGCAGGAGTAAACCACTGAAATTGCCTTGGCTTTGGTACAGTGTACTCAAACACTAGATAGAGAACTTTTCATTGCAGTGCAGAGCAGAGCAAAGAGGAAAACAGAAGTACTCAATCTAGTAAGCCGCAACTCAGCATGCACCAATTCCTATACAATTATCAGCAGTTGGTCTGCAGAACAGAAAGCCCAAATTCTGGCAAGGTAAAACCATAGGCCTGCTAAAGATTGAGGGCAAACAGTCTTTATGTGCGGCAGCAAGACGTTGCAGAAAAAAGGTATTCCATTGTTTCAATGTCAGTTTCAAACTCTACACAAGCGAGCAAGTTAATTATCTGTAGCAAGTACTGGTAGTGAAAAAACAATCGGAAAGCCCATAATATGGGGTGAAGGGATGGAGTTCTGAAGGTCAAGTCATAAGGAGCTGAATCAGACAGTGAAGTTATACATTTAAAAAAATCGGCCACAAAGAAAATGGAATAAAAAATGTGACAGTAAATCTGTAGCACTTAGTTAATTTGTAGCAAATGGACAGCATTTTAAACTAAAGGGTTACAGCACCTGATGCAGAGATCTTGGTGCACCCTGCAATTTTTACATTACAATAACGGCAAGACAACTGATGGTTCATATACTTATTGGAGAGATCTGTGAGCGGTCTAGTTAAATAGGTTGACTCATCAAAAGTTAACAAAGTGTTAATATGTCTGCTGCAAAGCAGACACAGAAGGCAGAATACGCTTATGGCAGCCGGGATCTCTAAAATATTGTTAAGAGGGTCAATGCTTTAGTTTCAAAGGTTGTTGTGTTGCACACACGTCACAGATTACAATACTTGCATTAGTTTAGAGTAATGATCTGATAGCAAAGATGCATGCACACTGTAAGGAATACTTTACGAACCATACTGTTTTTTTCTAAACGTTTGTTAGTCTAAGGTTGCTAAAAAGGTTCCTTGTGGTGGTAATATACACTTGTAGGGAAAGTGTTATATAAGTGGTTATTAAGGTAGTTACTCATATAGACCAGAGTGATATTGACATTCTTGTAGTGCATGCATACCTCTTGTATGCAGAGCTTTAAAAGTAAAAAATGTGCCCACAAATCATAGTGTATCTCTTAAGTGCTTGTAAAGTGACGTGCTGAGTGTTTGTTTCACTGAGGACAATGGTATCAAGACGTTAGGCTTCAGCCAGCTACCAGCCAGGATGAGACAAACAAAATGAGTGCTGAGTACAGATGAGGCATGTGTCTTAAGGCCACCTGGTACTGAAAATAGACCTCTCGCACTCCCTGAAGGCTAGAATTCGCTGCAGTGTGTTGGTAAAATTCCCTTGACAGTCAGTTCATTTCGCCCGGGCTGTGCTGGATCCACATCTGTCTCAATGATAGCTGCTGGATTTGGAATCCGGCTGCATCCACCTCCTTTCCAGTACCGGTGGCAATTCTGGGCAAATCATTTAATCTCCCCGTGCCTGAATGTGTAATGTAAATACGGTGCTCATGTAAAGCGCTCCAATACCTTCGGGTCAAGTCGCGCTATATAAAAATATGCAAAAAATATATATATATCTTTCAGGATTAACCATCTATAGTCAAATGCTGTGTACTTTTCCGCTATCTAGTGGTTGGATCTCACATTTTTCCGATAAAGTGTTATCTTCGGTGTCAATCACAGAGGGAGTCAGTATGACACGTGTAGCAATGGGAATGTAATCCCACAATGCCTTAGTACATGACTGTGTTCAGAGTAGTTTTCCATCAGTGGGTTTGGAAGCATAGCAGATGGCTGCAGGTGAACCAGAGACCAAAAAATGTTAAGCAGCACCTCACAACACAAATGTGAGTCATTCCAAGTATGCCTCCCTCTTTGACAAAATTACTTTGATTGGGATATTATTGATAAAACCATTATTTTCTGCTTGCTTCCAAAAGCAAACCATCCTTAATTGTCTATTCAGCATTCATTACACTGCAAACTGTTGCAGCTTTAAAGGGACAGGTGCTAGACAAACAAGCTACTTACCTTCAGTAATGCCTTATCTGGTAGAGACTACATAGTACAGATTCATTACCCTAGAATAATCCACAGGTGTCAGACTGGATCTGGAATTTTTTTTTGAGCAGTACCCCTGCATGCCGGTAGGTGGCGTTGTTTGGCTCCGCGTGCAGTCTGTGTCCAAAGTGACGATTGAGATGCCTATATAGGTACCACCCCAGTGTGCAGATGTTAGTTTATTTTCGCAACTTTTCATGCCACGAGCGTAGATCCATGTAGAACACTGACCATTGGTGTGGAAAACTAGGCCCCTGAAAGGAGAAAGCCCTGACCCAGGAAATCTGTTTGCAGAGCAGGGAGGATGAGAGGGTCGGTAAGGAATCTGAGGCTAGAAGAGTCTCTACCAGATAAGGTGCTACTAAAGTTAAATAACTTGTTCATCTGATAGAGACTTCTAGCTGCAGATTCCTTACCTTAGAATAGATACCCAAGCAATACCTCCCTGGAGTTGTCTTTGAGAAACAAATTCACACTAGAAAGTCATGCCGGACTGAAAAGACAAAGTGCCCATCCCGTCAGACCTGACTGACCAGGCAGTAGTGCTTGGTGAACATGTGCAGAGATGTCCATGTTGCTGCTGTCCAAGACCATAGCTTCGCCTGCTAAAGCAGTGGCCGCAGCTTTAGCTCTGGTGGAGTGAGCACACACCATCAGTGGGATTCTTCTTGGTCAGTGCTTAGCAGATTTTAATGCAGAGCATGATCCATCGGGAGAGGGTCTGTTACTGCACAGCCATCTTCTTCTTGATTCCGACATACTGCACGAAGACTTGGTTGAATCCAAGTGCAACATTTGATAATGTTGTAAGAGCAAAATTGTGGAATATGCTAGTAAGTAGGGGTGTTAATCCATGTATTTTCCACCTTCTTGCCCAGCTGCACACCAATGTTGAGAGCTGTATTAGATTTGGACAAGGTGGGGAGTATATTGAGATCAAAAACTGGGTTAGACAGGAGTGCGTATTTGCACCATTCCCTTTCAGCATTTATATCAATGATCTTGATGATCAACTGGTGGGTTCTGCAGCCTATCCACCTAGGGCAGGAAATTGCCCGATCACCTGGAGACACTAGAGTGTGAGAGTAACCCAGAATTAACAAGTCATAGCTTCCCTGTTTAAATTTGCTGCTAGGTTAGGGTCTATGCCACTTACAATATACAAAGTCAGGCAGTTGACTATTGTGACCTATAGAGCGGGGTGGAGTGTTTGGAGGGAGGGTTCCCTCCATAGGTTGCTACTTAGCAGTTTCGTCCCATCCATTTTAGTACATGAAGAACTAAGTCTTCAATATGTGGGAACATATTGAGGTTGGCAACCAACCTGTTATGGCTGTCAGTATGGGCCATGCCAGAAGAAGTCATGAAACAAGCTGTTATTACTGTGCTAAATTGGACACGGTTCACAAAATTAACTGACTAACACATATTAGAGAAGTTCTTTACCTAATCAGCAGATTTACAGAATGACCATCATCAGCAATTAATCGTACCCACAAAACTATGGTAAAAGATGTACTAAAATGAATAGTAGGAACGAGGTGGGAGGCTGAAATTAAGAAGAACTTTGAGTTACATTTTCCAGTAAGTGCAACCCCAACCATTGAGCTATACCTTTCCAAAATTCTAAGCAACCAAAGGTTTTACCTAATTAGATTTAGACTGAGAATGGCTCATTTTTTAGCATCTTATCCCTCAAGCGTATATGATAGTAACAATTGTCTTCCTTGTCCATGTAACACAATAGACCTGCAGTCATAACTTCATTTGTTCTTTTTCTTGAGTTATATAAAGTACAACAAACCCGCATTTTGAGACCTTTACTGCAAAGTTTAAATATACGGAAATGTAACGAGGCATGACCGCATTTGCAGCTGCTGCAGACTGACACTGTATGTCATACTATTTATAGATTTGTTGTTTCTGCAGTTAAACGCAGGAGAATTGTCGGGAAGTGAATGTGCACATATGTATAAATATCCAGTAAATTTTCCCAATTAAGTCCAACCCTCTGCCTTTGACTATATAATATCGACATAGCACAAAAAGCTACGTATCATTTACTGCTCTAAAAAGGGGTGAAAATGGACAGCATTGCCTGTTTTTAACACATTTCAATATTTTTTAGTAGATTTGATCTATTTGTTGTGGTTTTAAATTAAAGCATTGTTTTTATCTTTATTATTTGATGTTTGTACTTTTATGTGTGCTTTTATTGTTTGATATAAGAGAATAAAGCTTTTCAGAAGAGAACTTACTTGGTTGTCCACTCTGAATTCTTGTGTGTGGTCAAGGTAGAACAACAATGCTCTTCTGTTTTGAGTCCAGACAATAGAGCAGATCCTCTTCCTTAGAGGGATGCTGCGGAGCGTAAAAGGTAGGCAGGGTGATGGACCTGCCTACATGAGAGAGTTAGAACTTTGGGGAGAAAGGAAGTTCTAGGACAAAGAACCAGCTTGTCTGAGAAGATGATTTGGTACGAAACCTTAGATGAAATGGCCTGGAGCTCACTGACCCACCTAGTATGAGATGGAGGTCTCACTCAGGCATGAACATATGTTGGCAACCTTTCAAATACCTATTTACAAAAGGGGATTTGAAGAGGGATGGCTGATCAGGCAAGGCAGAGACGACATAAAGATATCTCTTTAAGGTGCCCAAGGCAGAACCCTGCTGGTCAAGAGAGATAATAAACAGAAGAACGTGAGAAAGGATGAGGAGAAAGAGGGCCAACCTTCTCCGCTCATCACCCCACAAACTTGCTCTAGAGGCAGGTGTATACCATCTTGGTGGAGGGACGCCTGGCTGCCAAGATAACCTTGCAGACTTCGGGCAAAAGCTAAAAAAAATGTCACTGCTTAATCTCCACGCATGAAGGAGGAGTGTTGACAGGTGCAGGTGGAGAACCCTCCCCTGCTGTTGCAACAGAAGATCTTCCTGATGGGGCAGCCTAACTGGAGGACCGAGGGTCATTCCAGAGCCACAAGGAAGACTTGGGCCTGGTCATTCTTGATCTTCTTGAGAACACTGGGTGGTATGGGCAGAAAGGCGTAAAGGAGGCCGGACATCCACTCGAGACCAAAAATGTCCCAGAGCAAGAGCAATGTCCAGAGACTCAGCGCCACTTGATAAAGGGTCCATGACCCCACCCCGCTCTGTTTGGTGCAGTACCACATAGCAGGAGTGTTGTCCATAAACACCTACACTAGCCTTGCCTTGATGGTGTAGAAAAGCTTTCGATGCCAGCTGGATCTCCTGAAGCTCCAGTAGGTTGATGTGGAGTCTCGATTCAGTAAGACTAGGGGCCTCTGATTGCCACCTCTTCCAGATGAATGACTGGGGGTAGCTCTCTACGGATCTGTGCTGACTGGAGTGGAATGAAAAGAACAGACATCAGTGCGCTGCCTAAATATGCACCGCGGACACCACTTCTGGTGTGGACACCTTCGCCGACACATGTGGAGCTGAACGACACCACCTAGTGGGGCAGGGGTACTGATAAAGAACATTTTCCGGATCCAGACTGACTTCTGGGAATAATTTTAAGGTAAGGAATCATCAGCTAGAAGTCTATCAGATTTATCAAATAAAATCCACATTGGCAGTTGCATGTTTAATGACAACAAAACTAGTTAGAACAGGAGAGCATGATATTTGCAGGCAATATTAACTCCGGCATCCAGTCGCACCCCATTATTGGGTGATAAAGATAGCAGTGTCGGAAAAACTGTATTTTTCCTCTGAATCACCTGACAGATGGGTAACACCAAACTCAGAATTGTAGAAATAATCACTATTCCTAAAATGAGTATTTATGGTGCACTTACAAATGCATACGTCTTCTTTGTACCTATTTTTCCTTCATTAGATTTTACTCTATGAATTGAGGGGTGGGCGGTAAACAATCATATATCATAAGCGCTGGGTATTTGTAAGCATTGGGTATTTGTTTTTTGGCAACCAATAAACACTATGCACCTGTAATCAGAACTGTTTAACAGACATATTGGTATATTATTTTGGCAAGCCTGCCATCAGGGCAAAAATTACTCATGAAAATGTAACCAACTTCTATTTTTTCCAACTTATTTTCATTTTTTTTATTTCAATGCTCATTGGACAACTATGAACAGGCATACATAAATGACACCCTGTTGAATTCAGAATTTTGTACATTTTACAGAAATTAATAGTTTTCTAGGTTCGCCTTGCCCACAAAACTGCAAGTAAGAAGTCACCACAAAATAATATGAAAAAAAGTCAACTACCATGTAAAAAATGCAAAAGCTGTGGTAAACAGCATTTTTTAGTTTTTTACCATTGTTCTTTCCTGCAAGCTGGGAAGATTATGATCTTAGCACAGTAAACCTATTGATGCCATTTTTTTTTTTTTTTAGAAAAAATTACGCTTTCCTGCAGAACACTTTTCCCATAAAAAAGAAAAAAAAAATCTACATTTTGGCTATTTTTCTGGTTTCCTCGAAGGGACTTGAGATTCTGCCTCAAACAAAAAAAGGCAGGCGCAGCAAAGGATTTAATGTCACTAGTTGGTTTAGATGAAGGTCAGTGGATACAAATAATTAAAAAGGAAAATGTTACGTACCCAGTATGCATCTGTTCTTGGCATACACAGCAGTAGATTCATATGTGTTAGCATAGATCGCCATCTGGTGTTGTGCTCCGATCTTTGCACTTTGTTTTTCATTGAAGAAGTCTTTGTAGTCACGAGGTAGGTGGCTCAGAGATAGTGCGCATGGGCATCAACTCCATCCTTAGAGTGTTTTGCCGTAAACGTGATGATGGAGTTAGTAAAAGTAGAAAGTGATGTCCATATATAGTGTATCTAAGTAAGATAATACTGCGACCGGTAAAGGTACCTGGGGAGGCAGGTGGGTGCATATGAATCTACAGCTGTATATGCCAAGAACAAATGCATACTTGGTAAGTAGCATTTTCCATTCGAGGCATATGAGATGTAGATCATATGCGTTAGCATAGACTATATAGCATTTCTTTCCCAATCGATGGCTAACCTGCATCTGTTGCAGTTGTCTGAAATAGTGTTCTTAAAACAGCCTGGCCCAAACTAGCTTGTTGTTTTGCTAACACAAGTACACAATAGTGTTTTGGGAATGTGTGTGGTGTAGACCATGTTGCAGCTTTGCAAATGTCATTGAAGGATATGTTTCCTAAAAATGCCATGGAAGCCTTGAGTGTAGAATACGCTTTAGGGGGAACTATTAAGGTGCGGTTAGCTTTGAGGTAGCATATCTGTATGCATTTAACTATCCATCGTGCAATATCTGCTTTTGAAATGGGGTTGCCCTTATGTGGTGGTGAGAAAGCAACAACGTTGTTTAGTCTTCCTAAAAGGTTTGGTTCTTTCAATGTAATAAAGTATCGTTCTTTTAACATCTAATATGTAAAAAGCATGTTCTGCTACTGGGTCTGGTTGAGGAAAAAAGTCTGGTTGAGATAAAAAGCAGAAACGACGTTGGGTAAGAATTTTGGGTTAGTCCTAAGAACCACTTTATTTTGGTGAATTTGTAAAATTGGTTCTAGTATGGTTAGTGCCTAGAGCTCACCAACTCTCCTAAGAGATGTGATGGCTATAAGGAAGGCTACTTTCCAATTTAGAAATTGAAATTCGCATCTGTGCCTAGGCTCAAATGGTGGGCCCATGAGTCTTGTAAGGACTAGATTAAGATTCCACACGGGAGAAGGTGTAAGTCTAGTAGGAATGATTCTTTTGAGTCCTCCCATAAAGGATTTGATAGCGGGTACTCGAAACAAAGACAACTGTTGTCTGTTTTGTAGGGAAGCCACTATAGCGGCAGGATGTAAGTAATCGTATAGACGTATATGCTAAGTTAGCATCTTGTAGGTGTAACAGATAGCAAATGATGTTTTGAGTTGAGGCATCTAATGGATTGATTTGGTTTTTAGTACAATAAATTGCAAATCGTTTCCATTTTGCTGCATAGCATGCTCTTGTGGTAGGACGTCTAGCCTCTTTAATGACATTCATGCAGTCTGAGGGGAGGTTAAGGTAGCCAAATTCTAAGACTTCAGGTGCCAGATCGCAAGGTTGAGTTCACTGGGATCTGGATGTCTTATCTCTCCATGGTTCTGAGTGAGAAGCTTGGGGGAGAGGTGTAACTTTTGATGAGGAACTATTGATAGTTCCAATAGGGTTGTGAACAATGGTTGTCGAGCCCATGTGGGAGCAACTAGGATCATTGTGAGGGGATTGTTGAGTGAGCTTCCGAACCAGTAATGGAATTAGCGGGAGAGGTGGAAAAGCGTAAGCCAATTTCCCTGACCAATTCATCCATAGGTCATTGCCTTTGGACAATGGGTGTGGATACCTGGGCACAAAGTTTGGACATTTTACGTTGTGGTGTGTGGTGAACATATCTATTTCTGGGTAGCCCCACATTTGGAAGAATGGGAGGAGTACTTGGGGATGTAGTTCCCATTCGTGGTTCTGTTGTCTCTGACAACTGAGTAGATCTGCAATCTGATTGCCTACTCCTGGGAGATGTTGTGCAAGGAGGTATATGTTTTGAGGAATGGCACACCTCCCAATACTTTAAGCTATGTGTGAAAGTTGTAGAGTGTATGTCCCTCTCTGTTTTTGTATGTCGTACATTGCGGTCATGTTGTCTGTACGAACTAGGACAGCCTTGCCTACTAGATGTGTCTGAAAAGATATCTGTGCTAGAAAAAATCGCAAGCAGCTCCAGATGGTTTATGTGGAGCTGTTTTTGTTGTGGATTCCACATTCACTGAATGAATGGTATGTGTTTGAAGATGATCTCCCCAACCAGTGAGGGATGCGTCTGCTTTTAGCACAATCTGTGGAACCGGATCGATGAATGGCCTTCCCTTGGAAAGGTTTTGTGTATTCCACGACTGCAGAGAGAGATGAGTGCAGCAGTCAACCAACACCAGTTTAAGTTGACGGCTGAAGTTTAAGTGACCTTGAGCCTGGTTCCACTGACATGCTAAGCATTCCTGTAGGGAACGCATTTGTAGTCTTGCGTAAGGAACAATTAGAATGCAAGACGCCATTATTCCAATAAACTGCATAAATACTTGGGCTGGTAGTGAGTGTTGCGGTTGAAATTGTGATATTAGTGTTTGCATTTTGCGCATTCGGAGTGTGATGTAGGCAGCTGTGTTGCAATGTGGCTTTTATTAGCCAGTCGTCTAAGTAAGGGAAGACGTGAATTTGTTGTCTTCTTAAATGAGCTGCTACTACTGCTAGGCACTTGGTGAATGCTCCTGGTGCTGTAGTGACCCTGAATGGGAGGACTTTGAATTGGTAGTGTTGTCCGTCCACCTCGAACCTGAGATATTTCCTGTGAGCCGGGTGAATGGAGATATGGAAATAGGCATCATTTAAATCTAGAGTGGAAAGAAAGTCGTCTTGCTGAAGCAATGGGAGCACCTGTTGTAGGGTGACCATGTGGAAGTGGTCCGATTGAATGTAGAGGTTTAGCTGTCTGAGGTTCAGTATGGACCTGAGAGAGCCGTCCTTCTTGGGAATCAAAAAGTATAGGGAGTACACTCCAGTCCCTTGATGATGTAAGGGGACTAGTTCTATTGCATGTTTGTCTAACAGAGAGAGGACCTCTTGTTTTAACAGGGTGAGATGTTCTGGTGACATTTCCCGCTCTCTCGGAAGGATTGTTGGTGGAATGCTGGTAAGTTCCGGGCAATAACCATTGAATTCCAGGCAGGTAGGAACTGTGAGAGACGTCCCCCGACAGGAGTGGAATGGTCGGGGGGGGGGGTCACTGTTTGTTGGCAGGGTAAGTGCGCAAGGAGTTGCCTCTTCCTCTGCCCTGGTTATTGTTTCCTCTGTAACCTCCTCAAAAATAGCTTCTGGAGGGGCTAGATTGGTTGTTCCCCTTGGAGGAGGAGGGATTTTCTGACGACATTGTTTTTGAGCCACCCCTGTAGAAGGAGCGACGAAAGAAACCCCTGCTAGAAGGTAATTGTAGGGCTCGCATGGATTTTGCAGTGTTATTCTTCATTTTTTCTAATGAAGTATCTACTGTTGACCCGAAAAGATGTTCTTTATCGAAGGGCAGATTAAGTACGGAAGATTGTACCTCCTGCTTGAATCCAGAGATTCAAAGCCAAGCGTGTCTCCTCAGGAGTATGCTAGTGTTGATAGCACATGAAGCTGTGTCTGCCGCATCTAGGGCACATTTTATGGAAGTGTTTGTGATGAGCTTCCCTTCCTGAATGAGGCCGTTAGCTTTGGCCTTCTATTCTCCTGGCAAATGTTGTAGAAGTGTTTCTAATTCGTCATAATGTGCCCTGTCGTAACATGCCAATAGAGCTTGAGCATTGGCAATACGCCAAGCGTTGGTGGCCTGGGAAGCTACCCTTTTACCAGAGGCATCAATAAGTTTTGACTCCTTATCAGGAGGAGGAACGTCACCTGTTTGAGAGTTAGCTCTCTTGCGGGCATTAGACACAAGAAGAGAGTCTAGTGGTAACTGACCTTTTATGTATGCAGGGTCTGTAGGAGCGGCCTTGTATTTTTTTTTATCTATCGAGGTGTTAGTATTCGGGCTATTTCTACAGGGTCACTATGTAGTTCCACCCCGTGATATTGGGCAGCCCTGTTGATGGGCTGCGCAAAGCCAATGTCATCAGGTGGAGAAGGCCTAGAGGGATATAGATCAGGGTCATTTGGTACATTTGGATCCTTATCATATTCATCCCATGGGTCAGTGTCGTGTGGTATGTCTGGGTCTTGCGGGATATGATGATCATCATCCCCATACCCATCATCAAAATAGTCATCCTGTGGGTCAGGTGACCTTGGAGAGGGTGAATTTGATGGTGTGACGTTTGGAATAGGAGGAGGAGATGGAGGTATATATGAGGGAGAAGGGTTGGTACCCATGTCTACTTTTTGCTTAAGAGGTATAGGGGCCTCTTGTGGGTGCTATAACTTCCGTTTCTTGGGAAGAGTAGCCATAAGGTGTCCAGTGCTGGGATCAATACTGACTTTTTTCTGTTTTGGATCCAGGGGTGGTTCATCAGATGGAAGTTCTTTGGAATGAGTATCTGTTCGTTTGGGAGTGGATTTTGGCATCGAAGATTTTTGTTCATAGTCTTTGGGTGCTACCTGTTTGGAATCTAGTTCTTTAGGTTTAGCCGGTTTAGGCTGTGTAGTTTTCGGAGCGGTTTGTTTCGGCGCAGAGGTTGTCGGCTCTGAGCTTTTAGGTGTGGAGCGTTTCGGCTCTGAGGATTTCAGTTTGGGCGACTTCAGTTCCGGTTCTTTTGGCTTGGAGGGTTTCGGTGTCAAAGAGTTCCTCGGTACCGACGACGTGGGAGGAGTCCCATGTTTGTCCTCATGTTTTGGTGTCGAAGGTGTGGGTTCGGCCCAGGACTGGAATCGTCTCGAGCCCGAGCCGGAAGGCTTGTGTTTGTGTTTCATAGCCGGGCGGGAGGGCAGGGCATATGAAAATTTTATGAGGTGTCGACAGGAGCCCCAGTGCGAGGGTGATACCGGAGGTTTTTCCTTAGCCTGAGTGGGCACATGGGGATCTGTCCTAACGGTCCATTGAGCTGGAGTGACGCTCAGGTTTTCTTCCATGTCGGAGTCGGCTTCGGACACGTAGACCTATTCTTCTTCTTCGGCAGGACTGTGTTGTGGTTCGTCACCGAAGATGTCCGGTACAGAGCCGCTGCCACGTTGGATCTTGTGACGTCGAGCCAGACGATCACGGATGGTCTTCTTCGATCGGAATGATAGACACGCTTCGCAGGATGATTCTTCGTGTTCTGGGGATAGGCACAGGTTGCAGACCTCTTGCAGGTCGGTGCGTGAAAATTTTGCACGCCACACGGGACATAGCTTGAACGGAGTCCGTTCTATCAACTGCTGGCATGGTCAGCACGGGTAGGCCCGACGGACCGCCTCGAAGTTCCCTATCGAATGTTTCGAAGTTTGAATGATACGTGACGAATGGGAAACCACAATCAAAGACAATACTGTCGAGGATAGCGCGAAGGGGTTAGAGAATGATACCGAACCGGAGCGCAGCAATACACATCCGAACCAGATGGTGGAAAAAAAACAATCTAAGGATGGAGTCGATGCCCATGAGCACTATCACCGAAAGGAGGAGTCACCTACCTCATGACTACTACAAAGACTTCTTTGAAGAAAAACAAAGTGCAAAAATCCACGCCCAACATCAGATGGCGATCTATGCTAACGCATATGATCGACACCTCATATGCCTCGAACAAAATTTCTTCTTAGCAGGACTCTGTCCTTGAAAATTGTAGAAACAGTTATTTTATTGCGAATGCCTTATTTCCCAACCTTTCCTGTTGATGTTAATGCTAGAAGAGCAAACTTCCATGAGAAGCACTTTGTCTCTGCTTTATGGATGAGCTCAAAGGGGCTTCTCACCATTTGTGACACGGATCCTGTTAAATTGCTCTGAGACTGTTGAATGCCTTACTGAAAGGAAAGCTCAAAATTGACCTTCAATGAGCTCTTTGATCAGTGCACAGTGATGGACTTTTGAAGCCAGTGTAAAAAGGGAACTAGCTGCAACATGTACTTAATGGAAGACTGTCGAGGCACAATTGCAGTAATTCCTACAAACAGAAGATATACTGTGAAATGTTAACAGATGAAGATGTACAGTCACTATAACACAGGCAGAACCTATTCCATTTTTCTGAAAACATTTTATTTGTGAACAAAGCTCTGGCTTGCAACAGTATCCTTCTGCAGTCTTCTGGAAAGCTTGGGAGGTGAAACTTCTCAGACAAATTCATCAATGCTGGGTTCGGGGACAAAACTTGACCATTTCAGGCTGCAACTTGTTGATAGTGGTTCATAACCTGTGGTACTGCGTCCCCTGGGAGTCTAATGCCTACTCAGGAAGTCCGCGACTGCTTAAAAAAATTAAATAATCTTAACAGATTAATAAAGTGGGTTTAAATACAGAAGAAATCCACAACTGTAAAGGTTGAAAATGCTCTGTAAATGTGAAAGTTTGAAGTTGGAGGCTAAAAATTAAGTTAGTATCCTCAGATTGATATGTGGAGAGCAGTGCAAGAGTGTCAAAAAGAATATAGAATGAACGATCAGTAGGCCTGTGTATGGTTTTGCAGTTCAAATTATTGATCATGCTTAGGCCAGATTTAAATGATTCAATGGGGGTCCTCGGGTACCAATAATTAATAAGAGGGGGTCCACAGAAGTCTAAACCTTAAGACCCCCTATTGTAGATGCTGGTAGTTGAATCTGAGCAGCTTCTGAGAGCAGAATGAGGTCTAGGAACCTGTTCTGCCCTAGACATACTGGTGAGGGGAGGCGGAGGTAAAGCATAAGCAAGGGTCCCTTTCCCATGCTATTAAAAATACATTCCCATGACCACAGTTTTGTGTGCCTGCTGGCGCAGTAAAAACGTTTGCTGTTGATGTTGGTGGCAAAGAGACCTAGACTCTGTTTGCCTCAGTGCTGAAAGAATTTGTTCAATTGATCATGGTTCGACTCCAATTTGAAGCACTCACCTACACATCGACTGAGTGTCATTCATACTGATTCGCTGTTACTGCAAAGTGTTCAGCCAAAGAATGGCCCAATTCCAAAACATCCGGGCCTCTGCAGCAAGCAGAATGCATATCCGAGGAAAAACTTCTTTGGAAATCCAGAACGCACAAGCACTGACAATGCATGGTCCTTGTGGTTCCCTGTGCCATCTCTATGTGTAACTACCATTTGCCAAGTGGTGTACAACCAGGAAAATGCCTGGACGATCAACCTCCTGGCACAGGAACCAGGACCACACAATATTTGTTGCAATATCACAAGACAGTGGTGTTGTCCGTGAGAACCTGCACCAAACTTCCCTTTGATGGTGGGCTGGAAGGCTTTCAAAGCCATTCAAATCATTCATAACTCGAGCAAATAGATATATAGTTTGGTAGTCTCTGTTGGAGACCAGAGTCCTCTGATCTCTACCTCTTGCAGATGGACTCCTCCACCCAGTAGTGATGTATCTGTCACCACCATCAGCTCTGGGCGGGATAGGGAGCGGGGTTTGCCATTGGTCCAATTGCAGTCAAACAGCCATCACTGAAGATTTTCTGCAGTCTCCTTCGACACCTGGATGGAATCAAAAAGAGCTTGCATCTATCATCTGACCTTTGAGACTGCAGTACAGAGATGTGAAATTCGGCATCCTGCTGTTCCACAATAACCAACCAGTATCCGGAAAGAAAGATGGGCCAAGGTGAGAATCCTGAATTTGTTATTGTGTAGAAGGTGTTGAGAGGGTGGTGATCCAAAACAGGACTATGGCATTTGTCCTTCAGCTCAAGGAAGTAGCAGGAATAAAATCCAGTCCCTACTTCAGAGGCTGGTACCCTCTCTACAGCCCCTCTGGCCAAAAACAGCCTCCAACTACTTTGATGCAGGTGCAGTGGGTCAAAAAAGAATGGAAGGGTGGCTGCCCCAAACGTTTTGAAGAACCCACCTGTTCACTGTAATATTCTGCAACACAAGCAAGTGGATAACACTGCCCCCCGATTGGATGACTGACTGTGCAACTAAGGATGCAAATTTTGACGTAGTTGCCAGAGGGGTAGGAGATTGGGATGTATGCTTTCCTGATGGCCTGGTAGTTGTCAGCTGGGCCCACGGCCAGGCCTCGAAACGGCTGCGATGCCGGTTGTGTGGGTGGCCGGTCCTGATGCCATCAATATGCCAACATCTTGGCATGGACCCAAAAAGGGCAAAACCTATTCTGGGGATTGCTAGGCTAAACCTAAAGATCAAGCCATGGCCTGGCTATCCTTACTAAGCCATAGGTTTCAGTCCACCATTTCGTTAAACTGGCAGGAAATATTGAGGACATGCCCATTAGGGACGCCTGGAAAGCCTGTGGATTTTAACCATCCTTGGCGACGAAGCACCATGTTTGCTTTAATAGCCCTTCCTAATAATTAACGTGGCTGCATCCACTCCGCCTTGAATGGTTTGGTTCAAGAAAGCCCCGCAAATCTTCTAAGATGGTTGTTCGATCTCAGCAACCAAGTCCTAAAGTGCATGAGTGTAATGTATAAGGAGGCAGCTGGTTCTGACTGACCTGATTGGCTGAGAAAATTAGTTTGCAAATCATTTCGACTGTCAAGAGCAGTAATCATAAAGGCAGGGTTGAGCCTGCTGATTGACATCTGCACCATCGAACTCTCAGGGGTTAGATGCTAGGTTAAGAAATCAAGGCTGCCTGAAGGTGGACTATAGTGATTGGCAACCTGTTAACTGACCCGAGCGCTAGAACATGGTTAAAGTCAAGTGACCAACAGTGTGTTAGTGAGGGCCTTGTTGAAGGACAAGAGGTGCAGTTGGTGCCTAGCCAGACTGCAGGAACAATTTTGGGTGCATGAGCGGATCCTCACACGTATATTCGATCTGGAGTGGGAATGGAGTGGTCTTGTGGCGTTTACCACATAGAGCTTTGATGAGTTTTGGTTTTATCTAGGCGCAGTATCACAACCCTTGGAGTTGTGCGCCAAACCCATACACCAGAGGCACAACTTGTATGGGGATCTGCCACAAATATATGTTTGCAATCAATCAATCAATCTATTTGTAGAGCGCGCTATTTACCCGTGAGGGTCTCAAGGCGCTACTGTCCGAAGAGCCAGGTCTTGAGGAGTCTTCTGAAGGCGAGTAGGTCTTTGGTCTGCCATAGGTGGGTAGGAAGGGTGTTCCAGGCCTTGGCGACGAGGTAGGAGAAGGATCTGCCGCCTGAGAATGTTCGTTGGATGCGGGGGACGGCGGCGAGGGCGAGGCTGGCGGAGCGGAGCTGGCGGCGAGGGGTGTGGAAGCTGAGTCTGCTGTTCAGGTAGGCTGGTCCGGCGTTGTGGAGTGCTTTGTGTGAGGAATTTGAAGGTGATCCTCTTGTCGACGGGGAGCCAGTGTAGGTTTCTCAGGTCGGGGGTGATGTGGCTGCGGCGGGGGACGTTGATGATCAGTCGAGTGGAGGCATTTTGGATGCGCTGTGGTCGTCGTAGGTGTTTGGCTGGGATTCCGGCATAGAGTGTGTTGCCATAGTCCAGCCTGCTGCTGACGAGGGCCTGTGTCACCGTTCTTCTTGTTTCGGTCGGGATCCACTTGTAGATCCTGCGGAGCATGTGGAGGGTGTTGTAGCAGGAGGAGGAGACGGCGTTGACCTGTTTGGACATGGAGAGGGAGGAGTCGAGGATGAATCCAAGATTGCGTGCGTGGTCGGTGGGTGTCGGTGCTGTCCCCAGAGTGGTTGGCCAGAAGGAATCGTCCCAGGATGAGGGGTTGGGTCCAAGGATGAGGACCTCCGTCTTGTCAGAGTTCAGTTTCAGACGGCTGCTCCTCATCCAGTCGGCGATGGCCTTCATTCCGTGGTGGATTTTGGTTTTGGCGGTGCGTGGGTCCTTGGTGAGGGAGAGGATGAGCTGAGTGTCGTCAGCGTAGGAGATGATGTTGAGGTTTTGGTGGCGGGCCACTTGTGCGAGGGGGGCCATGTAGATGTTGAACAGCGTTGGGCTGAGGGAGGAGCCCTGGGGGACGCCGCAGATGTCGGTGGCTTCGGATCGGAAAGGTGGGAGGCGGACGCTCTGGGATCTGTCGGAGAGGAAGGATGTGGTCCAGTCGAGGGCCTTCTCTTGGATACCGGCTTCTTGGAGGCGTGTTTTTAGAGTGCGATGGCAGACCGTGTCGAAGGCGGCCGAGAGGTCCAGGAGGATGAGGGCAGATGTTTCGCCGGTGTCTAATTGGCGCCTGATGTCGTCTGTGGCAGCGATAAGGGCTGTCTCGGTGCTGTGGTTTCGTCTGAAACCGGATTGGGACGGGTCCAGGATGTTGTTGTCTTCGAGGTGGCGGGACAGTTGCATGTTGACGATTTTCTCAATGACCTTCGCCGGGAGCAGGGAGATGGGCCGGAAGTTCTTGAGGTCCTAGGGGTCCACCTTGGGCTTTTTGAGGAGGGTGTTGATTTCGGCGTGCTTCCAGCTTTCCGGGAATGTCGCTGTTTCGAAGGAGATGTTGATGATCTTCCGTAGTTGGGGTGCGATGGCTGCGTCTGCCTTGTTAAATATGTGGTGTGGGCACGGGTCTGTGAGTGATCCTGAGTGGATGGAGTTCATGACCTTGCGTGTCTCGACGTCGCCGACGTTGGACCAGGAGGTCAGGCGGTTGGTGCTGTTGGTGTTCGGGAGAGGGGTGGAGTCTGGCGTGGTCGGGTCGGTCGTGGTGTTGAAGCTTTCGTGGATGTCGGCGATCTTGCAGTGGAAGAAGATGGCAAGTGAGTCACACAGTTCCTGTGAGGGCGGGATGTCGTTGGTGTTGGCGCTGGGGTTGGAGAGTTCTTTTACAATGCGGAAGAGCTCTTTGCTGTTGTGTGCGTTGTTATCCAGGTGGTCTTTGAAGGAGGATCTCTTGGCTGATCTGAGGAGGTGGTGGTGTCTGCGGGTGGCGTCCTTGAGGGCTGCGTGGTTGTCCGGTGTGCGTTCGTGGAGCCATTTCTTCTCCAGTTTCCAGCGTGCGCGCTTGGAGGCCAGGAGCTAGTCGGTGAACCAGGTGGCTCTCTTGCTGGCGTGGTTGTTGTAGGGTTACTTCAGTGGGGCGAGGGTGTTGGCACAGTCATTGATCCACTGTCTGGGGTTGCGGGCTGCGGCGTCTGGGTTGGTGGGGTCGGTGGGTAGGTTCTTGGAGAGGGTGGTGATCAGCTGATCTTCGGTGACTTTGCTCCAGCAGCGGCGAGACAGCTGTTGGGTGCGATGGTGCGTGGTTGTTTTTTTGAAGGTGAAGTGAAAGCAGCGGTGGTCGGTCCAGTGGGGTTTGTTTGTGTGGTCGAAGGTGATGTGGGTGCTTGTGGAGAAGATGGCGTCCAGCGTGTGGCTGGCGGCGTGGGTGGGCTCGGTGACGAGTTGTCTGAGGCAGAGGTTGGCGAGGTTGTTGATCAGCGTGGAGGAGTTGTCGTTGTTCTTGTTCTCGAGGTGGAAGTTCAGGTCCCCGAGGAGGATGTAGTCCGTGGAGGCGAGTGCGTGGGTGCTGGCGAGGTCGGCGATGGAGTCGCTGAAGCTGGCCCGGGGGGTCTGTAGATGAGAGTTCCTCTGAGGGTGGTGTTGGGGGTCGGTGTAGATCCGGAAGTGCAGGTGTTCGGCGGTGTTGACGGAGTCGTCTGCGTGGGTGGTGACCTTGAGGGTGGACTTGTGGACGATGGCTATTCCTCCTCTGATGCCGTTGGTGCGGTCCCTGCGGGTGATCTTGTATCCGTCTGGGATGGCTACGGCGATGTCTGGTGCAGAGGAGTCGTTCCACCACGTCTCGGTCAGGAAGGCTACGTCCGGGCGTGTGGAGTCGAGCAGGTCCCAGAGCTCGATGGCGTGTTTGCGGGCGGAGCGGGTGTTGAGGAGTATGCAGCGGAGGTGGTTGGGTCTGGTTCTTGGTGGTTTGATGGTTCTGTCGCAGATGAATCTGCAGCTGCGGCAGGAGAAGGGTCCATGGGTGTGTTTCGGGGTGGCCTGGTTGCAGCGTTGGTCTCGGCCGGTGTTGAGAGCGTGGAGGGAGTCGGCGTCGTAGCTGAGTCTGGGTCGGGTGCGGTGGGGGCGCGGGGGCCAGGGGTTCTGGCGCGGACTGGCGCAGACGGGCTTGCCTTAGGTGCGCCAGCGGCGCCCCATATAAGGGGATGTGGGAGGGAGGAGCAGCTGGGAGGCGGGAGCGGGGCGGCAAATGGGATTGCAGGTGGGCGGGGCCGCAGGGACGCAGCGGCGGGAAAAACGGGCGGGGGCCGCGGGAGAACTGGGCACAGGAAGGAAAAACAAGTTTAGGCAAGAAAACAAGTACAGGCACAGGGAATAAAAACAAGTCTGGGCAAGAAAGCAAGTACAGGCACAGGGGAATAAAAACAAGTCTGGGCAAGAAAAAAATTTGGGCACAGGTGAAAAATACAAGATTAGGCAAAAACAATGCAGGCAGAGCCGTGCATCAGCGTGGGGAGCGACCTGCCTGCGAGCAGGGTCATAGGTCGCAGGCAGGCAATAGCCCTTACAAGGCTTAAATTTGAGGGAAAAAATCTCTTCACACTGTGAAGAATAATAGGAGCAGAGCCCTGGATCAATATCTGAAGCACAAAAAGAAACTAACTGACAACAGCGCACATTGGGGAGAGGGCGGGGTGGGGCTTATATGCAGCTCCGCTCGTCACTTCCGGAGCAGAGCAGAGCGGCTGCGGAGTTGCACAGCTATCTACTGCCACACAGGAGTTTAGAAGTATCCTTCAGAAAGACATTTTATAGAAGACTCAGCCATGGCTTAAACTTGATCTGAAGCAAGCTTCTAGGCAGACAGAAATCTGCTAATAAGCTGGGGGGAAAAATGGAAAGCAAACATTATACACCCAAAATATACTCATGTGTCGAGATGTGAGCAACACTTAAAGCAATTCCGTTGATGTATGATGAGAGGTAGAAATCTGGGGAACAGTGACCCCTGGTGGAGTGTAAAGGGGGAGAGATTTGTTCTTTACTGTGCTCCATCCTCATTGGTTATGTTTATCAATGAGGTGGGTAGGCAACATAGGTATATGTTTACAGGCTCTTAAGCTATGTATAATAATATACTGCTATTTTAATGAGAAACGCAACATGACTTTGGAGATAATTCAAGCATGTGAATCTATGAAATATCTAGTGTTGGAGAACTTGTCCAGCCCTATAGCTGCATTCACATAATAAGCCACAGCTTACTTCTTCATCAAGCTGCATAACACACTAGCCATATTCTGTAAGTGTTTCCCTGGCCTTTTAGTTTATTGATGTAGGCAAGACGGATTCGCTAAACAAATCTCGAGATGGAATGCATGTGACAATGGGTTCTCAACATTAACCGTGCTGAAAGGTGGATTCCTTGTCAAATGCTTCACAGTAAATGGCAGGAAAGGCAACACAGTAGATAATGGTGCAGTTTCTCACCCTCAGGTCTGATCCACTCAAATATGTGTCATTAGACAGAACCTTCTCAGCAGCTGTTCCCAACAGAATAGTACTTTAGAGTCCATAAGTTCTCTATCGTGGGATCTTTATTCATAGTTCTAGGCGCTATAGTCTCACTTGTGCGGGTTCCTTGAAAGAACCAAACAATAGATATCTCTTTGCCTGATCAGACTGACAGACACAGCATGTATGATAGCAGATTGCAGGCATGCCCTGTGAAAATGTTGAAGACACTTGAAAAGTCTATTAAGATGTTAAAGGTGAGGTGTCCATGCAAATGAAATATAGATTAGAACTGCAACAAGGATAGGTGTCCTGGGAAGAGGGTGGGCGCACGAAAATCTATGGCACTACATGCCAGAAGCTTACAGGTTAAGTAAGATAATCAATTTAAGGCATGTGTTGCTGTAGATACACATGCTTTGCATAGACTGTATAGCAGTGCACTCCGAAAAGTGGTGGCTATCTCGTGGTTGTTGAAGTGGTTTGAAAACGTGCACGTAGCGCCGCCTGTCCTACATTAGCTTGTTGGCGTGCTAAAACATCCACACAATAGTGCTTGGTAGACCATATAGCTACTTTTCAAATGTCAGCTATGGGAATGTTGCCTTACAAAGCCACAGATGCCCACAATTTACATATAGCGAGTGCTCTAGGGGTATAGACAAAGTCATTTTGCATTTGAGATAGCATGCCTGGATACATTTAATGATCCATCTGGAAAAGCCTGATTTTTAAATGCGTTTCCCTTGATGAGAGGTAGCAAACGCAACAAAAAGTTGTTTTGCAAATATCTTTTGTCCTGTCAATATAATGCATTAATGCTTGTTTAACGTCTAGTGTATGAAGAGCTCTTTCTGCTGCAGAATCTGGCTGAGGAAAGAAAACCGGTTAATGCGGATTGAGTCCACTGTCGTGCTAAAAATTCCTGTAGATGTCGCATGTTTAGTCTTGCATGAGGAACTATGGCCATGCATGATGCCATCATCTCTAGAAGATGCATGAAAGCTTTGACTGTTTAATACTGATTGGGTTGAAATTGTAGAAGAGTCTGAACATTTTGATTTCTGGTTGCAGTTGTGAGGGTTGAAGCAGGGACTTTTGAACATTGCTTGTGAATCCCAGGTGATGTAAAAGATTTATGGTAGCTAGAGCGTGCAGTTGACTCAGATGGTGAGTGTTGGCTTTTATAAGCCATTCGTCTAGAAATGGGAAGGCATGAATTTGTTGTCTTCTTAGATGGGCTGCTGCCATTGCTAAGCATTTGGTTAACACTCTGGGTGCAGTAGTGACTCCGAATGGAAGGACTTTTAATTGATAATGCTTCCTTGCTATGACAAATCTGACATATTTGCGATGCTGCTTATAGAAAGGGGCATTTAAAAATGTATGCTGCACCTCTGGTTTGAAACCAGATATACGCAACCATGCGTGCCTTCGTATGAGAACAACACTGGTATCAATCCCTATGGCAGCAGTATCCGCAGCACCTAGTGCACATCTGATGGAGGAGTTGGAAATTAATTTTCCCTTGTGCACCAACGCCACACCCTTTCTTATGCTCCTCAGAGATATTAGAGTAATTTCTCCATCTCATCCCAGTGTGCTCGGTCGTATCTGGCAAGTAAACCCTGTGTATTGGCTATCCACCAATGATTGGTAGATTGTGCAGCAACTTTTTTGTTTTTTCCTGAGGAATCTATGAGTTTTGACTTCTTGTGAGGTGGAGGTGCATCACCTGTGGTTTGTAAGTTTGCTCTTTTACGCGCATTAAAAACAACTAAGGAGTCTGGTGGAAGCTGCCTGTTAATAAAAATTAGGTCAGATGGTGGTGGTTAATACTTTTTGTCCACCCTAGGTGGAATAATGTGTGCATGGTATTTTGGCATAATGTGTGCATGGCGCATAATACCTTTTAACATGGGAAGTAACGGAGATGTTTTGTGTGCATTCCCTAATGTTTCAAATAAAAAGTCTTCACTTGTGTAAAGTGACCCCATGATATGCAGCAGTTCTAGCTAAAAGCTCTTGGTATGAGGTGTGATCATATGGAGGTGATGGTTTTGCAGGATAAAGATCAGGATCTGTCTCCTGTGGAGGATCTATATCATAATAATCCTGCCAGGGGTCTGGTGGAGCTGGTTTATTATCATCGCCCCCGAAATCAACGTCTGTATGAGAACCCCGAGGTGTGATATTTAGACGGTTATGAGGTGAATGAGGTATCAAAGGTACGGGTGTATGTAGTGCTGGAGAAGGAGGAAAAGGTCCGGGTGAATATGGTGCTGGAGGAGGAATAGGGTGCAGGGAGCTGGTAGCTCTGTCCCGTTTCATTTTTTTAAAGGTATTTCTCATGAATATCCTGTTGGAAAGAGGTTTTCCTTTTGGAAGTTAGCACTGATGCAGGTTTTGTTATAATGCGTCTAGTCTCTGGATGAATGTGTATTTTCGTTTGCTTTGGATCAAGTCTTTCTTGCATAGTTTGTAAAATGAGCTCCTGGAGTGTTGTAGGAGCAGATTTCTGTTTTGATGCCAAAGATTTCGGAAACAAAGTTATTTTCTCTTTCAGTGCCGATGGTTTGGGAGCCAAAGAGGTGTTGTCTCAGCACAGAGCCGCAAGGCTTTGAACTTCCAGTGCGGAGCCAAAGGATGGGACATTCTAAGCAGAGTCTCAGTGCCTATCTAGGCTGAACGGCAGTGGTGGCCCAGAAGCCTTTTGTTGTACAGGAATGGGCTGATTTTGTGTAGGCAGGTGAGAGATTTGGGTACTCACAGCACCTTGACAAGGCAGAAGATCAGGGGATTCTAAATTGATCTCTAGCTCGGAGTCAGTATCTTGAACAGAAAAGGCTCCTTCTTCGACAGCTGACGCTTCCATGTCCTCCTGTTAGATATCTTCTTGGACGTAGATATTGGGAGTATGTTCTATGTTCTGCCTCGAGCCTGCAAGGTCTTCTTAGACCAAAATGACCGACAGGCCTCAGAGTAGTCTTCTTTGTGCTCTGGCGACAAGCACAGATTGCAGACTTTGTGAAGGTCGGTGCACAGGTACTTGGAGTGGTTCCGATGGCAGAATTAAAACTGAGTCCGTTCCATAAGCAAATTTCCTATGATAGAGTTGGTATGAAGTGTAACTTAACCTGGACGGGCTAGGATCAAAGGCCGCGGTTGGCGTGTTCCAACCAGTTTTCCGATACGCGTTCGAAACAATACTGACGAGGGTGGAGTCGATTGAGCAAAGAAGGTATCCTGAAAACAGTCACGAACCGGAGTGCCGTAATACACATTGAAACCCAATGGCTGAAAGAAAACAATCTAACAATGGAGTCGTTATCCATGCGCACTATTACCAAGAGGAGGAGTCACCTTACCTCGTGACTTGGTAGACTTCTTCGAAGAAAAACAACTTGAAAACATCCAGACCCATCACTAGATGGCAGGAGAACCCCCAGCATGTGCGTCTACAGCCACACATGCCTTGAACTGAGAAAACTGCACTGTCACTTCTACTAGAAATTAAAAACATCCCCTCTGGAAGTTCTTCATACATGAACGTGGAATGCAGACATACTCACTTTTAAAGACGCAACTAAAATTAACAGCGAGGATTATGTTACTTACCCTGTAAGCATTTGTTCCTGGCATGCACTTCTCTAGATTCACATGCCTTGCATGAGTCCGCCATCTAGAAATGAGCTTGGATGATTACAAGTTGTTTTTGTTCAGAGAAGTTTTTCGAGTCACCAGGCTGAGTGACTACTCTGCGCATGGACATCAGCTCCATTGCAAGAATGTTTTGCCGCACGCAGGTGAGAATGGAGTTAGAGTATGCATTAGTAATCTTATGTCCATGATAGAAATGTGAATTAAGGTAAAATAAAGTAGTAAACTGTGACTTACAAAGGCATCCGGGGAGGAGGGTTGTTGCATGTGAATATACAGCTCTACACAGCAAGAACAGATGTTTTACAGGATAAGTACTATACTCCGTTCAATGCATGCATGGCTGTAAATAAACATGCTAAAGCAGTCCCTCTCCCAAGGTGGTGGCTAGCCTGTCGGGGTAGCAGTTGTTTGAAAGAGTACAAAGTCCTGCTTGTCCAACATTGGATTGTTGACGTGCTGTAATATCCACGCAGTACTGTTTTGTGATGGGTGTGTGGTGTGGAACATGTTGCTGCTTTGCAAAGGTCAGCAATGGGAACGTTCCCCAAAAATGCTATACAGGTCTATTTAACAGATTGAGTGAGCCATGGGGGAACAAGTAAAGTCTTTTAGCTTTAGCATAACAAGTCTGAATGCATTTAACTATCCACCTAGAAATTCAATTTTTTTAAATTGGGTTTCCAGTGTGAGGAGGTGAGAAAACAACAAATAATTGCTTTGTTTTCCTGAATGCTTTGGTTCGGTTGCTATAGTAAATTAAAGCTCTTCTAATGTCAATAGTATTAAGTGCTCTTTCCGAAATAGAATCAGTTTGTGGAAAGAATACAGGTAATTATATAGATTTTTTAATATGGTAAGGAAAGATTACTTAGGGAAGAAACTTGAGCTTTGTCCTGAGCACCATTTTATTTTGGTGGAGTTGGAAGAATGGTTCTTCTAAAGTTAGTGCCTGGAGCTCACTGATAGCAATTAGAAACGCTACTTTCCGAGATAAGTATTGGAGATGGCAGAAATGTAGGGATTCCATGCTGGCGCTGGTGGACGTGTTCAGGGAATTACCCTTTTAAGGTCCTCCATGAAGGCTTTAATGAGTGGTATTTAGAAAAAAGTTGTCTATTTTGTCGATAGTTGCAGCAAGTTGTAGACCTATTGATGTGTAGGCTAAATCGGGAGGTTTGACGATGCAGCAGATAACATACAATTGTTTGCACCAGTGCATCTAAAGGGTTTACTTTCTGACGCTGGCTGTATAGAACAAATCTTTTCAATTTGGCAGCACTGCATTTTCTAGTTGTAGCCCAATGAGCTCCTTTAAGAATATCCATTCACAGTTGTGGTAGGTTAAGATACCCAAATTCTATGACTTCAGGAGCCATATGGCAAGGTTAATTTCCTTTGGATTATGATGCCTGATTTTGTCATGGTTCTGTGCCAGAAGGTCCGGGTTGAGGGGAAGTTTCTCCTGGGGAACTTGAGAGTTCCAGTAGTGTGGTGAACCGTGATTGACAAGCCGAAGTTGGAGCTATGAGTATTAGGGTGAAAGGTCTGCCTGAGCTTTCTGACCACAAAAAGACATAGTGGGAAAGGTGAAAAAGCGTAGGCATACATCCCTGACCAGTTCATCCATAGAGCACTTCCCTTGAATAGTGGGAGGAGGAACCTGGAAGCAAAGTTTAGACATTTAGCATTTTCTGGGGTTGTGAACAAGTCTATTTTCGGAAATCCCCACTTGTGAAAGTACGGTAGGATGACTCTGGGATTGAGTTCTCATTTGTGGACTTGTTGCTGCTTTCTGCTGAGGAGGTCTGCAACTTGATGGTTTGTATTTGTACATGCTTTGGTGCGTCACTAAGTATTTTAATGGAGTAGTCATAATCCAGATTGGTATTATTACTAAAGTCACCACACAGTCCATTCAAAAACATCCATTAACAAATGTTCCAATGTACCACCAATGTCTTTTTTTCACCAGCAAAAATACTGTACTGTGCAGTCCTCTTGGAGACAGATCTCCGGGTGTACGGCCGAATGTAGACTCCAACAAACATATGTCAGCTTGCACACCTCAAAGTTCGACCAAAGCATAACAAACCTTTGTCAGATGTTTTAGGATGGACAATATTTGTGGTAATGATTAATGAATATTCTGGGGTAGTACATACTCTTTAAGGTAAGACTTCTGGGAAGATTTGGTTTGTTCTAGGATGTGAGCTGGGTGTTGAACACAAGCAAGGGGTCTGTTGCTCTTTGGTCCTAGTGCCACAGCCATGCTCTATAATACCATATGTAAATATACTAAATATACACAGCCTAAAACAATGCTACCATAGCACAAACATCAGTTAAAGAGAAAGGCAGTGAGACAGATCGAAGGCATAATGGAGATCTTGGACCCATGCCCTCACTAAGACTATTTTTTCTCCAAGTTCTACTACCAACTTCATGGTGGTGCTGTCCCTGCATATAGGGAAGTGAAGAAGCTATACAGATGAATAATAACACACAGAAGCACAAGACACTGGAAAGTGAAGTGTCTGACATAATGATTGAAGACCAAATTTAGAAATATCACATTATGGTTCTTTATCTGCAAAGGAACATCATAACCCATGTCAAAAGTGTTTATTAACTTTAATTTATCAGCCAATATGTTGCACAAATGGCACTGAAATAGTTCTGAATTCTTTAGTAACACAATGTGTTACTTTTAGAATAAAAACAATTAGGCTAATTTCTCAAACAAATCGAAGTTGCCTTTGAAACTGTCAATCTGCTTGCAGCTGGCACTCAAAGTATCACAATCATACGTCTGAACACTGCAAACACTTATCAGTCAATTATAAGGCAAAAGCCACAGAGTGCATAATGGAAAACAGAAATGCCAACACTGGAAGACCAAGAGGTTTGATGGTTGGCATTGTACATAGTATCCCCTCCTCCTCGAGGTATTGTAAACGTTCAACGGCTCCTTTGTTAGATTGTAATGTTTTATCCCTGCCATACAGGGAATGAAGATATAGTCTGCTAAGTTAGCATTTACTGTGGAACATGCTAAAAGTTCTGTACATTTGTGTCACCATCTAATACCTGCCAGGGAGGCAGGAGGGTTCATATGAATCTGCAGCACGGCACCCTATGAATAGATGCCTACAGAGTAAGTAACATACCCCATTCGTAGCATGTGTTGGCTGCAGACAAACATGCTATGCATAGACTGTAAAGCAGCATGCCTCTTGTGGTGCCTTTAGGCAACAGATGGTGCATTAGCTTAAAATAATGGATGTAGAACTGTTTGCTCCACTAGTGCTTGTTATCTATCTGGCTTGCACATCTATACAATAGTGTTTAGTATAAGAGTGTGAGTTTGGACATGTTGCCGCTTTACAAATCACTGTTAGCATATAGCAGCTCATGGGTAGATAGCATTAACGTACCACAATGATAGACCAGAGAAAGAAAACATACGCTCGCCAAAAGCCTGAATTGTCATGGACTCCCTATCCGGAGGAGTCATGGGACAGGAACAGCAAGTCATTTTACTAGAAGCTTAAACCTGAATCACATGGCTTGCTGGTGTAGAACGTTAAGTAAGAAAATCAGTAGGACACCTGGCCAGTGGCAGTAATAGGGTTTGGGACAGGTGGCATTTGTGAGGCCAAAGTTTGACAGCTTTGTGTACCTTTCAGCTCTATCCCATGATCTGAAAATTTGTGTATTATGTGGAGCATGATATGTTTCTAAGTCTTTTACATTTAATGATGTATATGTTTATATTCGACTTATAACACATAGTTAAGTGAGGCCGCTTGGCCGTTTTTTATATGTCACCAACCTTTACCTTCACTATCCCCCACTTTACCACCTCCTTCCCCATTTCCAGGGGCACTGTAAATATATTCTGAATTATTCGATAATTGGTTTTTGCCTATTTATACATGACAACATTGTGATTAAATAACAATGCTTGTAAATTCAGTGTAAAAACCCTTTGAGTCATTTACAATTGTTATTCTATTGCTGGGACCCCTCCCTCCAGTACCTTCAATACCCAGGTCCCAGTGACTTTATTTGGGTGAACCCTTTGTATATACATTCAAGTTAAAAAAGGGGGCAAAGGACCAGATGTGGCTGGCCCCGGGCTGCAAAATTTCAGTAAGGGCATTGGTGTTGGTCTCAATTGAGGGCTGCTGTAAATCCAAGACCTCACCATTCCTCAAGACCACCATTACAAAGGAGGCACTTTCGTCCATTGGTGGCTCAAGTGGCGATTCAAACCCAGCCCTAGGGGAGTTTGAAACCCACTGGCCTCTCGTAAATCCTTGTCAAAGTTACCATCTGTGTAATTGGAGGGGTAGGGGGGGAACCATCTCCATAACAACCATCATCCCATCCTGCGGTGTCCCTTGCTCAGGAGTCAGAGTCAAAACATAATGGAGACTCAAGGCACATCTGCCCTGGTAGGGGCCCCGGGTCTGAGCAGGATGTTTGACAACTGACTGCACTTTTCTAATTTCATAGTGCAACATCAGTCGATATCAAGCCGAAGTAGGCTTGGGGTCTGACAAACAAATCAACACTGGATTCTCTTCTGGAGCCAGTGGTGTTGGTACTGGTGTCAATATGGTAAGGTGGTATAGGAGCCAGAGTGGAAGCTTGCACTGGAATCGGTTTGGGGCCCTAGCGTGCCTCAATGCCCAAGATCCACCAAGAATGGGAAGCACACCAAAAGTCTTGTTGAAGGCTTCAATCTGCTGTGGTGTCGCCAATGGGCTAGTATATTGGGGGGCACCAGAATCAGCTGAGGAATCTGCTCTGTAACCAGAGCCCTTGACAACAACTCACATCATGATGCCCTGGCAGCTTCTCTCTTCCTCAGTGGCAGGGTGGAGTCAAGTCCCACTTTGTTTTTTGTTTGCACTTGGACTTTGAATTACTGGATGCCTTTGAGCATTAAGCTGACTGCTACATAGGAGTGGCCTCTAAAGCGGGACAGAGTCCGCACCCGTGTATTGGAGCGAGTTTTGTGCAAAGGCTGTGACTTCTTGTGTTCAGCAACATACAGCTTCAACTTCGAGTCCCGGATTGCTTTTTTTGGGTGCACAAGGACACATTTATTTCAAATCTTCTAGCCCTGATCGGAGCCCTGACACCAGAGACAACCCTGTGCAGGTCAGTTACTGACATCTGTTTTCAGCAGTGGCTGCATGGTTTCAAACTGTTAATTTTAGGGGAGGATATCTTTCCCTAGCACGCTCCATTTCAATTTAGAAATCAGCAAAAGGCTGACAAACTTGAAAGAGAAGCTCAAGATCCATTTTGGAATGTGCAGGAAGAAAGGAATTCACATCAGCAAGCAAGGGTGGTGCTTGTATGCAGGTCCGATCAGTCATCTCCTCTGTGGTACACATCCATTGTGGACCATACCCAGTGGAACATGGGAGTAATGTTGAATAAAAGTTTCTGGATCCAATCCAGTGGCTGGGGAGAATTCTATGGTTAGGAATTTGGGGTTAGAAGTAACCATTTGAAGCAGTTTTGTATTTCAGTCATCATAGTACTAATGTGTATTTTAAATACGGGTCAAGATTATTTGTAGGGATTAAGTTACTTACCCTGTAAGCATCTGTTTTTCGTATGAAGCGCTGTAGATTCACATGCTTTGTATACCCCTGCCATCTTATGTTGGGTCCGGATGTTTGCAACTTGTTTTTCTTTGAAGAAGTCTTTCTCAGTCACAAGGTAGGGGGACTCCTACTTTTGCTGATAGTGCACATGGGCATCAACTCCATTGTAAGATTGTTTGCCCGATAGAGGGTTAGAATGAATTAAGTTAGTGTAGTACAGAGATGTCCATTTGTATATAAAGTGAATAATAAGAATTGCAACAACCAGTTGGGGGAGGAGGGTGGGAGCATGTGAATCTACAGCTCTACATGCCAGGATCAGATGCTTACAGGGTAAGTATCATATTCCGTTTGACGTAGATACACATGCTTTGCATAGATTGTATAGCAGTATTCTCCCAAAGCGATGGCTAACCACTGGGCGTTGCAGTTGTTTGAAAAAATGTTTTTAGCACTATTTGTCCTTACATATGTCAGATATGGGAATGTTGCCTAAAAAGGCTATAGATGCACCAATTTTGAGAGTAGAATGTGCTCTAGGAGGTATAAGGTTCTTTTAGCTTTAACGTAACAAGTTTGAATACATTTAACAATCCATCTAGAAATACTGGAATTAGAGATAGGATTTCCTTTATGAGGTGGAGCAAATGCAAAACAAAGTTGTTGTGTTGCGAAAATCTTTTGTCCTATCAATATAGAATAATACTGCTCTTTTGACATCAAGTGTGTGCATAGGCCTTTCTGCTACTGAATCAGGTTGAGGGAATATGAAAAGCAGAAACTACTTTTGGAAAGAATTGTGGGTTTGTATGAAGAACCACTGTCTTTATAGAGTTGAAAGAAAGGTTCTTATATGGTTAATGCCTGTAGCTCACCATCATGTCTTAATGAAGTGAAAGCAATTAGTAAGGCAACCTTCAATGAAATAAATTATAAAGAACAATTGTGTAGTGGCTCTAAATGTAGATCCATAAGCCTTGTGAGAACAATGTTAAGGTTCCAGACAAGTGCAGGCGATACCCTAGGTGGTATTATTCTTTTAAGGCCTTCCATAAAAGCTTTAATTACTGGAACTTTGAAAAAGGATAAATGTTGTCTGTTTTGAAGAAATGCAGCAACTGCCGCAAGGTGTAGACTTAATGGATGTGTAAGCTAAGCCAACTCACTGTAGATGCAAAAGATAAATAATATTTTGTATAGTTGCATCTAGCGGATCAATTTTGTTATTATTACAATATATCACAAACCTTTTCCACTTTGCTACATAACATGCTCTAGTGGTAGGGTTTCTTGCTTCTTTAAGAATTGTCATACAATCTGGTGGTAGGTTTAGGTATCCGAACTGTATCACATCAGGAGCCAGATCACTTGGTTGAGTTCCTTGGGGTTTGGATGTCAGATTTCTCCACAGTTCTGTGTGAGAGGGTTTGGAAGTGAGGTGCAGCTTTTGGTGTGGAACCACTGACAATTCTAGTAGTGTGGTGACCCATAGTTGAGAAGCCCATGTGGGAGCTACTAGAATCAATGTGAGTGATGACTGCCTGATTTTCCAAACGAGAAATGGAACGAGAGGGAGAGGCGAAAAAGCGTAAGCAAATATCCCTTACCAGTTGATCCATAGGGCATTGCCTCTGGATAGAGGGTGTGGGAACCTGGAGACGAAGTTTGGGCATTTTGAGTTCTCTACTGTGGCAAAGAGGCATAACTGTGGAAACCCCCATTTTTGGAAGTATGGAAGGAGAACCTGGGGATATAGTTCCTATTCGTGCACTTGTTGCCACATCCTGCTGAGGAGGTCGACAAATTGATTGTGCTCCCCTGGAAGGTGTTTTGCAACAAGATGAATTTTGTGATGTATTGCCCAATGTCAAATGGTTGAGTGAGAGGCGTGAAAGCTGAAGAGAGAGTGTGTGTTCCCCCTCCACTCCCAACCCGGTCACTGAAACCCATAAGAACTGATACTGAAAACCGATTAGAGAGACCCATAAGAACAAAAGCCGCAATGTCCTCAATAGAGGCGGCTGACCTAGCTTAGACGTACGACTCTTCCCCCCCACAGCCTCCACAAATTCCATGATCCAAGCGATCACAGGGGTCGGAAGAGATTACTCCTCTTCGACCCTCCTCACTACCCTATATAGGACCCCACCTGCAAAGAAACAGAACTAAGAAGGGTGCCCCACCAACTGCATGCTCAAACTGCATATCAGCCGCCATACATGCAACAGAACTAGCAGTAGCCATCCTCTCCCATGACATAGGCATCGCGTTCATCACAGAGACATGGCTAAACTAATTCTCCTGCCCAAGCTTGGATATGCTTGTGCCCCCAGGTTTCACAATTATCTACAAAGACAGAAAAGATCAAAGAGGAGGGGGTATAGCAATCATACACAAGAACAACATCTCCATTGTAGAAACTGACACCCGCAAGTACAGCACTTTTGAATGTCTTACCGCCAACATCAAGACAAGAGACAATAGATCAATACTCTGCCATCTTCTTTATCATCCCCCAGGCAACACCACCGCATTCGGGGAACACTTCTCCGACCTGATTGCTCACTGCTCACTTGGAGACTCAAACAACTTAATTCTTGGTGACATTAACCTACGTTGGAATGAAGTAAACAACTCGCTAATTCAAACCCTGCATGGCAACAATCTCACACAACACTGCTCAGAAGAAACTAGCACAGAGGAACAATCCCGGACGCTATTATTGCCCAAGGTGACACAGTTACGACTGACCACATCCTCCACGTGGACTGGTCCGATCACCACATCATCTTATTACTTATTACTCTGGAGGAACAACCCTTCCATATTCCTCCGCGAAGAACTCCAATCAGCGCGCAGGAAATACAAAAAACACATCAAGAACAAAAAAACATTGTTTTTCTGCACCACGCTGGACAACGCAATAAACAGACCCAAGGAGCTCTTTATCATCAGGCAACAAACCTCCAAGCCCACTGCTTCCTTAGCTCAGGCATCCAAAGAACACTGTGACAACTTCGTAAATTTGTTTAATGACAAAATCACCAAGACCGAGCTCTCACTAGACACCAACCACACACCCTTCCCCCCACCAAGAGACAGACGCTTGGAACTAAAGACAAGATCACATCCAAGGCCCCTTCAAAACTTGGACATCCTTCAATCTCATTCAGGAAGCAGAGATAGACAAACTGATCTCCACCACCAAGCCCTCATCCCAGGTCCTCGATCAGCTACCTCCCTCCCCCCAACTGACCAGAGAGCTGAAACTCGTCCTAGCCCGCTCTGGTGCAAGATCATAAACAGGTCCCTGAGATCCGGAGTAGTATTAGACTGCCTCAAAGTCGGACAAGTAACGCCACTGCTGAAAAAAACAGGCCTAGACATAAAAGATATGAACAATTTTAGACCGGTCTCTAACTTACCTCTTCTATCCAAAATCCTGGAATGATGCGTACTCAACAACTGACTCAACACTTAAGACAGCATCAACCTTCTTGATCCCCCACCAATCAGGCTTCAGAAAAGGCAGCAGCACCGAAACTGCAATCCTCAACGACATTGATGATATATATAAGTCAAATGACTCGGACCAATGCTGCCTACTCATTCTCACAGACTTATTAGCAGCCTTCGACAGATCGACCACAAACTTCAGGCACTATAAGATAGGGCAGGTCTAGATGAGGTGGCCCTACACTGGTTCTCCTCCTTTCTCCATTACCACACCCAAAGAATAAAAATCAAAAACTTTGCGTCCGACCTACACCCCGTAAGCAGGGGTGTCCCACAAGGGTCTGTGCTCTCCCCACTACTTTTCAACATCTACATTGAACCCCTCACTACCCAACTAAAAAAATCCAACATCCCCTTCCACCTATATGCAGATGACACGCAGATCTATCTGGAAACCTCCTCCATCGATGACATCTAGAGACTCGACAACTCACTAAGAGAGGTCCAACACTGGCTCTCTAGTAACTGCCTAAAACTCAATCAAGGGAAAACGGAAATACTCGTCATCTCCAACAAAGAAGAAAACCCCCAAATTGCGGAATGGGTCAAAGCTATTGATGCGCTCAACTGTAACCCACCCTGGCGGACTCAGTAAAATCTCTAGGTATCACCCTAGACCCGAAACTGGACAGGACCAAACACATTAAGAACTCCGCAAAGAGCGCCTTCCTCAACTTGAAGTTACTTAACAAAATAAAACCCTTCCTCCCGCCCAAAGACCTTCAACAAGCCACTCAAGCATTGGTGTTGTCCAGACTAGACTACGGTAATGCAGTCCTCTCTGGTACAGCAAAATCTCACCTTGCCCCCCTCAAAACAACTCTCAATGCAGCAGCCAGAATGGTCACCGGAGTTAAGAAATTCGACCACATCACACCCGCACTCAGAGAACTAAAATGGCTCCCAATTGAAATGAGGGCTAGCTTCAGAACAGCCTGCCTCACACAGGCAAACCGGAATACCTGGCTTCCAAACTCAAAAAAGCTGTTCAGTCCAGGAACCTCAGGAGCTCGAACACTCTACTACTCATCCCGCTGAAAACACGCAAGCAAAAAAACGTGGCCAGGTCCTTTGCTGGGAACGCGCCCAAAATCTGGAACTCTATCTCTAATCCCCCCCCCCCCCACCAAATCAGAACTATCCCCTCTTTTGCAAAATTCAAAAGACTGCTCAAAGACCTTTTCCCCAAGCGTTCCCTAGCGAACTGATAGGATCTCCCGAAGTGCTTTAGCCAGCACACCGCATGACTGACTCTTTGTCCTATGACCTCGACCTCTTACACCTCCCAGACCCTTACCTAGTTTCCTCCTCCTGGAAAAAGGAGCCTATCAGCTACTCGTTGTGTGTGTACTGTTCTCGACGCATATATTTATGTTATATTTGCTTCTCTTTACGTTTGAACTGTATGCGTCACGAATCATTATGTTCTACTACGGTCACTTGTTTGTTTGATTGCATCTTTGATACATGTTGTAAGCTCCGATACCCTCGGGTCCAGCTAGCGCTATATAATACTCCTATATAAATAAATAATGGGCACCCCAACCTGTGAGAGATGCATCTGCTGTTAGCACGTTCTGTGGAATCGGGTCGATAAAGGGCTGCCCTTTTGAGTGCGGCTGCCTACCAACACTAGATCTGTTAATTGCAGGTGTGTTTTTTTTGGTCACTTTGCGGAGTTCCGCGTAGCGATACTCCGCGAATTACTCCGCGAAGTGACAAAATAAACTATGCAGTTCCGCAATTGGCGGACTGCAGTGCGAACTGCCGCTCACGCTGGTCTTACTACTGCTCGGGTAGAAATTCTACTTACCGCAAGCGCGGAAAAAACTCTCCTACGCGGAGCAGAGTTTTCTGCACTTAGTGAGCTTTGGGAAGCACAGAACGCAGAAAACTCCGCAAACAGAGTGGAGTTCACCGCCCAGGCCTAGTTAATTGACCCTGTGATTTATTCCACTGACGTGCTAAGCATTCATGTAGGGCATGCACGTGTAATCTTGCGTGAGGCACTAATACAATGCATGATGCCATCATCCCAAATAGTTGCATGAAAGTTTTGACTGTTAGGTATTGGTTGTTTTGAAACTGTTGTAATAAAGTTTGAAAGTTTTGAAATCTGGCTGCATTGGGAGAGGCTAGAGCTGTGTGAGTGTTTAGCGTTGCTCTTAGGTATGGTTGCAGTTGTGAGGGTTGAAGATGGGACTTTAGTGCATTGACTGTAAATCCCAATTAATGGAGAATGTCTATGGTAGTTTGTTAGTGATGTAAACACTTTTGCCGTGAGTTGGCTTTGATTAGCCAATCGTACAGATATGGAAAGACATGAATTAGTCGCCTTCTTAGATCAGCTGCTACTACTGCTAGAGATTTTGTGAACACTCTGGGTGCAGTAGTAACCCCGCATTGGAGTACTTTGAATTCATAGTGATTTCCTGCTATCATTTGACATATTTGCGATGTGCTGGAGTGAACAGGAATGTGAAAGTATGCGTTCTTTAAGTCCAGTGTTGACAAAGTCGCCTTGTTGTAAAAGTGGAAGCACTTGCTGAAGCGTGACCATATGAAAGTGTTCCGATAGTATGTTTCGTTTAGAGGTCTGAGATCAAATATTGGTCGTAAAGGACCGTCCTTTTGGGGAATTAATAAGTAAAGTGAGTAAACTCCTAACCCTTGATGTTGTATTGGAACTGGTTGTATTGATCCTTTTGTTAGAAGAGCGTGTACTTCCTGTTTGAGGAGCTGTTGGTGTTATAATGAAAGTTTGTGATTGCGAGGTTGAATATTGGAAGGGTTGCTGGTAAGTTCCAGGCAATAACCATGTTGGATAATGTCTAATACCCATCTGTCTGATGTTATTGATTGCAAAATGGGGAAAAATTGTTGCAGTCTTCCCCCTATAGGTGTAAGATGGTCAGGGGAATGATCGGGAAGTCACTGTTTGTTGGGAGATGGGGAGGTGCATGTTTGGGTACCTTTACCACTGCCTTTAAAATTGCTGCCTCTTTATCTGCCTTTATAGAAGCCTCTAGATGGAGAGGATTGTGTGTTTGATTTGTATGAGGACACATTAGGATCGGAGGAATTACTTTTGTATCCTCCTCTATAGAATGATCGTCAAAAGGGGCTTCTATTGGATGGTGTTCAGGAGTGCTCTTCTGAAGTCTTTTTCATTTTCTCAAGTGACTCATCTACTTGAGGTCCAAAAAGATGTTTATCGAAGGGAGCATTACGAATAGTTTGTTGTACATCTAGTTTAAAACCAGAAATTCTCAGCCACGCATGTCTCCTTAGAAGAATGCTGGGTATTGATTCCCCTTGCAACAGTATAAGCAGCATCTAGTGCACAGCTAATAGGTGAATTTGAGATAAATGTTCCCTCTTGCACTAATTCATGTCCATTTTTCTTATGTTCTCCTGGGAGGTATTAGAGTAATTCCTCAATTTCGTCTCTCTGGACCCTATTGTAGATATCTATTAGGCCTTGTGTGTTGGCTATACACCAATGGTTGGCGAATTGTGCAGCCACTATTTTCCCTGATGCATCTATTAATTTAGACTCCTTGTCTGGAGGTGGTGCATCTGCTGAAGTCTGTGCGTTTGTTCTTTCTCAAGCATTGGATACAACTAACTAACCCAAAGGTAATTGCCCCCTAATACAAATTGGGTCAGATGGTGGAGGTTTTTATTTTTTGTCAACACTAGGTGTTAATATACGTACCCATCCAAGGTCCTTAAAAATATCATCATGGGGTATCATGCCTTTTAACCTGGGTAAACATCGAGTTGTTCAATGTGTATTTCCTAAAGTTTCAAATAAAACGTCCTCCTCTAAAGATTCCTTGTGTGATGCAACTCCATGGTATGAAGCTGCCCTGGAAATTAACTCCTGGTATGATGTGTTGTCATCAGGAGGTGACATCTTTGCAAGGTATAAGTCAGGATCTTTCTCTATAAATAGATCAGTATTGTGATCATTCCATGGATCTATTGGTGGTGGACTATTGTCATCCCCATCTTCTATATCAGGCTGTGTATGCGGAAAACACTGTGGTATAATGTCTAACGGTTTTGAACATGGTAATGGTGAAGATGGTGGAGGGGACTGCGGGTTGGGGTAGAAAGGGTTTGTAGCCGTGCCCTTTTTTTAAGAGGGATTTTGTAGGTTATTTCATCTGAAGGAATGTTCTTTTTGGAAGATGTTACTGATCTTGCTAATATATGTCCAGTGTCTGGATTAATGTTAATCTTCTTTTGCTTAGAATCCAATTTTTCCTGCATAGTTTCTAGGATTGGTTCTGGAGGCTTTTGAAGAGCATCCTTTGGTTTCAGTGCCGAACTGCATTTGTCTTTTTTATCCTTTGGATCTGAAGGTTTTAGTGCCGAAGGTGTTTTGTCTCAGCTTGAGTCCAAGCCAGAAGGCTTGGTGTGCTGTTTCAGTGCAGATTCCGAGGGAAGGGCGTTGGAAGCAGTATCTCAGTGCCGGTTATGACCCGAAGGCACTGGTGACCCAGAAGCCTTTTGTTTGATGGTAGTGAGTTTTGTGGGCAAAGGGGCTTTGTTGCTCACTGCCGTCTCTTTGGCTGGAACGACTTTGGACTCTAGCTCAATTTCTAGTTCAGAATACGAATCTTGGATGGAGAGTCCCTGCTCCTCTTCGCTGCAGACGCTTCAATCTCCTTCTGCTCGATATCTTTTCCGGAAATATCGGGGTGTGTTCAATGTTCTGCATGTCCCTCTGTCGAGCCAGACGGTCTCACAAAGTCATTTTCGATCGAACAACCAACAAACGTCGCAATGCTCTTCCTTGTGCTCCAGTGAAAGGCATTAGTTGCAGACTTTATGCAGGCTGATGCGTGGATATTTAGAGTGGAACAGAGGACAGAACTGCAAAGGAGTCCGTTGCATCGCAGAAGACTCGATAATGTGTAACGGAGTGGAAGTAAACAGACACAGCTAGGCCTGAAGGCTGCCAGTGAGGTCTTCTCAATTGAAGATAGAGGTTTCCGATTTTTTTCGACACGCATTGGATGATGAACGTGTACGAAAGAATAACGATGAAGGTACACTGGATTGCGCACAGACGGGATCCCAAAGAACATTGTCGAACTGGAGCACCGCAAACCACGTCCGTACCCAATGGCAAAAAGAAAGCAATCTAACACTGGGGTCGATGCCCATGCGCACTATCACCGAAAGGAGGATAAAGACTTCTTCGAAGAAAAACAACTTGCAAACTCTCGGACCCAACACTAGATGGCAGGAGTATGCAAAGCATGTGTACCTACAGCACACATGCCTTGAACCTTTAGTTATCCTTCTCAGACACCTTCTAGGAATTCGTAACCATTTCAACAGTTATGATAAGTCTTTTCGAAAATTATTTCATAGGAAAAATTACTTACAAGTACAAATGTGGTGTCTTAATACAAGGCAATTAAAAAATTTCGAAAATAAATACAGAGTTGAAAACCTCACTTCAATGGTCTTCAAACAAAATTCAAAAACAAAGCAGCAGAAAATGATGTGCACATGCATCAGTGTCAGTGAAGGATAATATTGATTTTGCTTGTTTAAGAGTTTGTTTCCTACTGCCCTATATTTTCACTGCTTGACTCAGGGCCACAATGTACACAAGGCCAGAGCCAAGAGACACTACAGTGTGATGCACACCATATAAATGTGCTATTTGTCAATATTCATATACACACACACACACACCTCTAAATACACATATATAATATATACATACATAGCGTTGCCTGGCAAAGCCAGGCCTTTTCTTGCTACTGTAATGTGTGTGGTTGCAGGGCAATAAGTGAAGGATCAGGTGAACATCAAAACATTTGAATCAAATGTAAAATTGACTATTTTGAGGAATTAGAGGTACTTGTGGAGAAACTTATATTGTATTTCTATTAAACAGTAATTTGATGGGGTTCATTCTAGTGATTGTGAAGCTCACGCAGAAGCTCATCTATTCAGCAGCCCAAGCGAAAACCTTTAGATCTTACCGTTTCCTTTGTGGGCAGAAGCTCCTTCCTGATGCGAAAAAAGTTCTTGCCGTATTGCCGCAGCCCTTTGATGAAGCGTTTCTGTGGCCGGAACCAAAGACCAGAGTTAGAGAATTAGAAGCAAGAGCAGTTTATGTACATACTAGAACCCGAAAACTGAGTGTTGTGACAGACAATTTATCAAGACTCAATATAAGAAAAGGTTCGGGTACAGCCAATAGGTCTCGTCTTCAAACTGTGTTAAGATTTTGTGGAACGGTTTTTGCAAATTTTGTAAAATGCAGTGCATCTGCGTGCTTGTAAAAAAGATCTGTAAGTAGGGAAGCACTAAGTGGTATGGAGTTAAGCTGTGTTACTAGGAATCTATAGAAAACAGATGGCAACTAATTTCCACTTTGAACTTTAGAGTTCAACGAACTGTCTGTTAATAGTAATTCGTAGTGTATTTGGATGTGGAGCTAGATCACTGAGCCTTTGGCACTCTCTCCATATATCCAACCAAAAAGAGTCATCTAAATCCACTGCATTGCTAAAGGAAGAAGTCAAAGAATTAGCGGACCCTTATTTTATTGGTCTGTATTTCTGTCTGTTCCCCATCCTACCACCCATACTGACTGAGATGCTTAGCTGCAGCTCTCCCCCTGGTGTGATGCTGCCATCACTACCTTTTAATCAAGAATCTCTTGCTAGACCGTACACAGCCATGTTGAAAGTACAATGTTTTTTGTTTTTAAATTTTTTTTTTAATTGAGGAAATGCTTTATTCAAATAGAAATTAATTTAAGCGCTCGTGTCTCTTCTACTGGCTCAGCATTTGCTTCTTTTCCTAAAATAGAACATAAGAAGGGTTACTGAAAACCATTGATAGAAGGGCTCTCTAAGGCCATTGGAATATTCATGGTGCAGACACTCACTATATGTCCTTCCTGGATTACAAACTGAATTCCTAAAAACAGCAAAAGCATGATAAGGCTGGAAAATATTTTCAACTTTTGACTTCTCTAAAGAGTTCAGTCAGAATATGGAACTCTGGAGGTTTACTTTGTGCAATTTGACCCCCCTCCCCCAAATGATCTATAACACATGGACCTGTGCAATCTTTCGACTAAGCAGGTCTTAAACATGTTTAATTTAGCAGCCTACCTAACCCAAGATGAACTGTGACCAGAATGGAGAGATAATTAGCTGATACACATAGGTTTTCAAAGGAACACCTACAATCTATACATAGAAACCGTTTTTTAGTCATAAAACATCTGCTGAGCCACTTTCAGAACATCGTAAATATTTTAATTCCTAAACGTTATGGTTTTGATTTCACTAGAAAGAACACGTCCAGATCAGATTTCAAAAAACCTCACAGATGTGTCTGGCCATTGCATTTCCTAGATAAGCAGAGCCAATTTAGTTAAACTTTTTTAAAAGAAAAGCAGGACATGAAGCATTCAATTCAAAGTAGAGAATGCCCGTACAAATCCCGGACTCAAAGGGAAATGTATGCAGGGAATTTTTTTTATTTTTTTTATTTTTGAAAAAATCTTTATTGATATGAAGGCAGAAGACAAATTCACAATAACAATCGTTAGCAATTCTGAGTCTGATAAATCTTTATTTCGGCATGAATACCATAAAAGAACGATTACATAAATACAATAAAACATTTCTTTTAAAATACACAATTTGCCATTTAAATTCATTCAATTTTCATGTCGATTCTAAGATAAAGACCAAAAAGTTTAAAACATTCATAAAAACTATTCAATCTAGTAGAAACAGGTAGGGACAGCAAAAATAATATTTCATCAATTATCCCTTTGTTATCAATAAGCAATAATTTTTACATATCAACTTTTTACAATTTATAGCCCAATTTTCTTCGTTGGAAAAAAATACTATGCAAGAATCTGCTGACACTAAATACAATAGGTTGGCTAGTGTTAGTCAAAAGAATCCTTAAAGCCTGGGAACATGATCTTACACCTAATGTTAAGCATATTGGTTTAATCCATCTCCTTCTAGCCTGTGCATATGCTGGGCAGAAGAAGAGGATATGTAGCTCATTTTCTTTTTGATTACATCCACACATGGTACATAATTCATCTTCTACGTGGTTTGCCGAGTTTACACTGCCAGACCAACGTGCCAATGTTGAACCGATTTGGAGATTACCATATCTGAATTTCAGAAATAAGGTTTTTGCTAGAGGTGGTTCTATTTCATCCAAAAAGGTCTCGAAGTATGGATCATCTTTAAAGGTAAGAAACCTTATTACAAGTGACCCACTAGATAAAGCGTTTTTGGTCATATCCGTAATGTACGACCAAAAGCACTTTTTTACCATAATTTTTGAATTGGGTGGAAGTAAATCTGGGTGTTCCCAGTAATGCGTTAGACCTAGTAGGGTAAGCCAAAATTTAACATGTTTAATCCAGGGTATCACCTTGAAGCTATCAAGCTCCATGATTTCTGTGAGCCCATCTCTATATACTTGCAACTCGGGTACACGCCACAGTCTGATCCATAATAATAATGGACGTAGAATAATGTGACCTGTGCAATCTTTCGACTAAGCAGGTCTTAAACATGTTTAATTTAGCAGCCTACCTAACCCAAGATGAACTGTGACCAGAATGGAGAGATAATTAGCTGATACACATAGGTTTTCAAAGGAACACCTACAATCTATACATAGAAACCGTTTTTTAGTCATAAAACATCTGCTGAGCCAATTTCAGAACATCGTAAATATTTTAATTCCTAAACGTTATGGTTTTGATTTCACTAGAAAGAACACGTCCAGATCAGATTTCAAAAAACCTCACAGATGTGTCTGGCCATTGCATTTCCTAGATAAGCAGAGCCAATTTAGTTAAACTTTTTTAAAAGAAAAGCAGGACATGAAGCATTCAATTCAAAGTAGAGAATGCCCGTACAAATCCCGGACTCAAAGGGAAATGTATGCAGGGAATTTTTTATTTATTTTTTATTTTTGAAAAAATCTTTATTGATATGAAGGCAGAAGACAAATTCACAATAACAATCGTTAGCAATTAGTTCGCACAGATTCTGTCTAACCTTCATACCAGAGCAACTTTGCCCCTTGTGATCTGCCCATTTTCAGCACAGTTATCAGTTCCTAGTAAATTCAACTTATAAAACATGAAAAATAACAAAACTCAACGATTGTCATCACTCAGTAGAGAGGTATACCCGTACATAGTTGGTTATTAGTCACTGCACATGACCAGCTCTGTATCAAAGGTTTTATCATACCCTAGCGCCGCCCCAACACAAACCAGAGGTCATTATGTATGCCAGCCCTTCCTAGTCCTCCTCCTCCTCTGAGTCCAAGTCCTCGTCTTCTGGCAAAGGTTCCCATAGTTCTCCCCTGTATTCGTTCCAGGGCTTCCACACCTTATTCCATTTACGGGGGCAGGTCCGTAATACGTACACAGCCCGTTCCTTCACCATAAGTAAGTCCATATTCCTGATCCATCCAGCCACCGTAGGCAACTCCGGGGCACCCCATTTTTGTGCAATGTCCCGCTTGGCCACCGTCACGGCCAACGTGACCCACAGCTGTCCATACCTGTCTAAGTCATTAGGGTCCCAAATGTTCAATAGGCACTTACGGTGTTCAGGCAGGATTGACAGTTTAATAGCTTGGGAGACTGTGCGCATAATTTGCTTCCATACGTCTTGGATCAGTGGGCAGTCCCATAATGTGTGGAACAGAGTACCCTCCTCCCCGCAGCCCCTGAGGCAGAAGGGGTGTGGCGCCCTCTGTATCCTGTGGAGAAGTGTTCTGGTGTAGTAAGTGCGATGTAGAATCTTGAGTTGCACTAACCTGAACCTAGCCGAAATGCCCACCTCCCTCGGCGATGCAAGCGCCTCGTTCCACTCTGAGTCATCCAGCTCGCCTAGTTCCCCAACCCATCTCTCCCTGAGTTTCTGTGTGGGATCTTTCAGGTTGTTAACCAGCTTTTTATATGTGATAGAGGTTGCCTTCTGCTCCATAAAGTCAGTCAGTAGTCTATCCTCTAGTGGTGATGATTCTGGGAGTGTGGTATCAGGCGGAATTGCCTGCAGGAGTGCGTGCCGAATCTGCACATATCTGAACGTTTCAGTGGGGCCCAAACCATACTGTTGCTGGAGCTGTGAAAAAGCAACTACCGTGCCCCTGTCCCAAAGGTCTCCCACCGTGGAAATTCCTATGTGATCCCATTGCGTGAATCCCTTACAGGATCGTAAATTTCCCAGCGATCTTGTGTCCCACAATGGCGTCATCCTAGTGATCTTCCCCTTCCAACCCATTCGAGATTGTGCTGCGTGCCATAATGCCGCCGTATGAAACGTCGGCCCGAGTAGGGTCTTAACTTGTGAGTGATTGTATAGCGCCGAAAGCATACCATCCGTCCCCAGTTGTGACCAGTCCGCCTTGTACGCGGGGTCCCCCCGCGATACGTGGATCCAGTGATTAATTACCTTAAGTTGGGACGCCCAATAGTACAACTGAAGATTGGGCAACGCGATCCCCCCTTCATACCAGCTTTTCACTAATTTATCATGCGCTATACGGGCTGGGCCGTTGCTCCACAGCAAGTTGGATACCAGCGCAGCTACTTGTTTGAAGTAACGCGGTGCCACCACATAAGGGGTATTTTCAAGTACATAGAGAAATCTGGGGAGAGCCATCATTTTATATAAAGCCGCTCGTCCAAGGAGGGTCAATGGCAGAGTAGCCCAATATTTCACATCTGCACGCAGGCGTGCCAGAGGTGGCATCAAAGTTTTCGGCATAGAAGTCCGCAGCATTATCAGTAATGAAAATACCCAGGTATTTAAAGGAGGTGGTTGCCAACGTCAGGGGACAGTCTTCCCGCAACAGTGGTTTCGGGCCTTTAAGCACGTATATTATTGATTTGGACCAATTCAGGGTGTACCCCGACGCCCTTCTGTGCTCATCACATAGAGTCAATAGGGCAGGGATTCCCTCGTTAGGATTAGTCATGTAAATTAGCATATCATCTGCATACAGGGAGACTTTATCCTCCCACCCTGCCTCCCAAGTGATGCCCCGGAACAATGGCGTTGCTCTGAGCAAGATGGCCAATGGCTCTATTACAAGCGCAAAGAGTAGGGGCGATAGCGGGCACCCTTGTCTAGTCCCGCGTCCCAACGGGAACGTTGGTGAAATGTGACCATTCGCCACCACTTGCGCCACTGGTGATGTGTACAGTAGCCGTACCCACGCCAGATATTTCGGGCCGAAGCCCACACGAGCAAGGACCGCAAATAGATACTCCCATTACACCAGGTCGAAAGCCATTTTGGCGTCCAGGGATAGAATTACAGCCTGATCTGAAAGGAGATGTGCCCGTGCCAGCACCCCATGGACCCTCCGCAGATTCAGTGACGTGCTCCTGTGTGGCATGAAACCCGATTGATCGGGGTTTATCAGTGTGTGTAGATGCTGGGTCAAGCGACTGGCAAGGAGTTTCGCCAGGATTTTCGCTTCAACGTTGAGCAATGAAATGGGTTGGTACGAGGTGCACATAGTCGGCGGTTTAGGAATGGCCACTATCGTGGCCGTGCGCTGGTCAAGCGGGAGTTCTGCCCTTTCCACACTCTCAACATACATATTCAGCAAGGGTTTGCTCAACACGGAAGCCGTCGCTTTATACCACTCTACGGGTAGCCCGTTGGGCCCCAACGCCTTGCCGGATTGTAACGCCTGTATTGCCAATTGGATTTCGGCCTCCGTCAATTCAGTGTCTAGTTCCTGCTGCGCCTCCTGTGAAAGCACGGGGATAGCAATGTGCTCGAGTGAGGCCATCGCCTCCAGTTCCGTGACGGTCCGCACCGGGGTGTATATCTCCTGATAGTGGCGTGCTAAAGTGCGCACTATTTGTTCAGGGTGTGTCTGTAGCTGGCCGTCATGTGCGTAGAGTCTCTGTATTCCCCGGTTACTACCGCCCCGTTTGTCCAACCAAGCCAGCATCCTCCCTGCCTTGTCACCCATGTCATATATTCTATGTGCGGTGCTTGCCAAATGTCTCTGAGTAGTCGTTGTGAGGTGAGCCTGGTGTTGCTGCTGTCGGAGGTGCAGCGCATGTGTCGTTTCAGGGGTTGGGTCTGACATGTGGGCGGTGTTCACGGTGTGGAGCGCCAATTCCAATTTCGCGAGTTCACTTCTGGAGTCCCGTTTATGCCCCGTTATTGCTGATATGGCTGCACCGCGCAGGACTGCCTTGTATGCTTCCCAGAGCATCGAGGGCGATGAAACTGTGCCTACATTCTCGGTAAAATAGTGCTCTGTGGCCAGTTTAAGTGTCTTCCTGATTCCAGGGACTGTTAAATAGTTGGGGTATATTGGATATATTCTGGCGCGCTTCCTCTCTTTGGTAGTAAGGTGGAGGGATACTGGGGAGTGATCAGATATGCCTCTGGGCAGAATTTCCAGTTTGTCTATTGATCCCAATCCCACCCCTAGAAGAAAAAAGTAATCAATACGTGAGAGGCTATTATGTGTAGAGGAGTAGTGTGTGTACTGATTCGCTGTGGGGTTCAATTGTCGCCAGACATCTGTGAGGCCTAATGCGCTCAGAAAACCAGGAAGCTTGGCAGCTCCCCTCGGGCGGTCACGTATGGGAAAGATGTCCAGCAAGGGGTCTGCTATTGCATTAAAGTCCCCCCCAATGATCATATCACCCTCTGGTAGGTCTAGGAGAAACTGACCAAGCGCTGGCAGTGCTGTAGAGTGGAGTGCCGGGGGGTTGTACATGGACACCACACTAAGGGGCCTCCCCTCCCATTGGCCATGTAGCGCCGCAAAGCGACCCTGGTCATCCGTCCTGCGGCTTTCAACCATAAAGGACGAGTTCTTTTTGAGGAGTATCCCAGTGCCCCTGGACCCCGTAGTGAATTCTGCGTGTACTGCCATGGCGTATCCACGTCTGTTGAGTGCTTTGCATGTAGTCCCTGCCAGGTGTGTCTCTTGTAGCATTACTAAATCAGGCCCATATCGTTTGACGGTTTGCAGGACCAAACCTCTTTTAATTTTGTCTCCCAGGCCTCTAACATTCCATGTGAGCAGCTTCAGGGGGGGCACCACTGTCATTGCAGGGGCGCCCTCAGCGGATGCATCTTGTCCCTGTTGGGCCATTTGGGTTTGTGATTAGGGTTACTGGTGTGTGGCAGTGATATGTAGCGCATAAGCAATGACGTGTGCTAGGGTACCAGGAGTATGCGGCCCGCATCGGGACCGTGTTCCATATGATAGTAGTGATGACTAAGAACAATAACAGTAACAATACAACTTCTTCCCCCCACCCCCTCCCTGCTCCCCTGCACCACGGACGACTTCCCGCCCGCAACCCCAACCCCAACTTGGCAGAGTGCTTAATCCCATCCCTAACTATCTTACTTGCTCGTGGGGTTGGTGAGTCCCCTACAGGCACCGGCCAATGCCCGCCCTACTCAGCTCCATCAGCTTCAAGGTCCCAAAGGCTGCAAGTGTGTTGCCCCCCACGCAGCCATGCTGTCAGGCCCGGACAGGCTGTCCTGAATCAAGTGGGTCCCTCTCAAGATCGGACTCCATTCCTGCGGCACCTTCCTCGTTCGTGGGGCTACTGGATGGGTGTTCCGTCGGTCTTCCGTTACGTTGGTCCTGGCGGTCCCTGTGCGGGCGCCGGGTTTGGCCCACTTGTCTCCAACCATCAAGCCATTCTTGTGCCACCTCCGGCATATCAAAAAAACACGTTTTTCCATCGGCCACAATCCGCAATTTGGCGGGGAAAAGCATCGAGTACGACAGCCCTTTGTCACGTAGCGTCTTTTTCACTCCAGCGAATGATTTCCGGCGCCTAGCCACCTCCGCCGTGTAGTCCGGAAAGAAGGCTAAAGTCGAGTTCTGAATTCTTACAGGTGGTGAGACCCTGGCCGCTTGCAGGATGGCGTCTCTGTCTCTAAAATTAAACAGTCTAGCAAGTACAGGCCGCGGTGCGGCTCCTGGATTGGCCGCACCGCCAGGAACCCGGTGCGCCCTCTCAACAGAGAAAAAGTGTGACAGGCCTTTAGGTTGTAGCTTGGTTGTGATGAGGTCCTCGACGTACAAATCCATAGCACCTTTTCCCTCCGATTCCGGAAGGCCTAGGATGCGGACGTTGTTTCTCCGGGAGCGCCCTTCCTGATCGTCCAGCTTGTCCTGCAGTTGCTTGGTAACTTTTTCCATTCGTTCCATCGCCACTTGCAGGTCCGAGGTGTCCTCAACGAGCGATTTGGTAATCACCTCCACTTGAGACACCCTTTCTGACATTTTCTTAAAGTCCGCCCTTAGCAGATTAACTTCGGAAGAAATGGAGCCCACCGTTGTCTGTACCTCGGAGAGGGTTTTCATAATGTCTTCCAAGGTCACCTTTTTAGTTCCGTCTGCATCTGAAGCTGCGCCTGCAGAGTGACGCCCGCCATTCTGAGAGTGTCCTTGCTGGCTGTACGCAAATTTGTCGAGTTTTGCCTGTGTCAACGCACTCCTTGTACCCTTGCCTGCCATGGCGTCGTGCTCGAGAACGTACAGCCTGTTCCTAGCGATATTTGCAGCACCACGCTTCAATGAGCTATGCGGCTCCCTCGAGCGTCAGGCGGTGTGCATTTGGGTGAGTTTTCCACCGGTTTTAAGAGCTCGCTTTATCTCCCACAGGGCCCAGGCGCTATGTAGTTGGCGGCTGTGATGATCAGCACTCTAGTCCCAGTGCTGTACTAGTGCGGCCTGCCGCGTGGTCACCCCGGCCCCACGTGTCCACCTTAGTATGCCTTGCCCCGGCGCTCCGGTGCGTCTACGATGATCCTCTGGCAGGGACACCCTGCGCACAGTGTTCAGACCCCTACCGTGTAGCAGGAGGGCACCCCAGTCTAGCAGCGTTAGGGTGTAACTGCTCGGTCAGCCACGGCGCCTCTCGATGGGACGTTGACCAAAATGGATGCCTCCTCAGGATGGTCTCTCTGTGCCAGAAATCAGGGGCTCAGTCCCGTCCCCCCGTTAATTTTGCGTGGGATCATGGATGTTTGGCACTGCGGGAGGACGGCATGGCCTCCGACCGATCTTCCTCACCCTGCAGCGTGTGCGTCGAGCCTGATCGTCCTCCTCTCCCAATATGGCGCCGTCCGGGACCCAGGGATATCACCGTTTGCGTTGGTACTAGCGTTGTGTTTCAATGGTGTACGCAGCCAGTCCTGGATTCGGCATTACCCACTGCACTCACGGGGGTCACTGCTGGCAATGCGGAGCGCCGGAGCACTTTACGTGTTCGTGTCCCGAAAGGGCCGTCTGGTGCTACCGCGCCCAAGCCGAGCAGGACGCACTTCCGCCCGGGCCCACCAGTCACGCCAGGCCGGTGTGGCCAGGCAGTTACAGGCCCCAGCACTTCGTCTCAAAACGGAGCAGTTCCCGGCCTCCGACTGCCGCCGGGGTCGGATCAAACAGCGCCGCTCGGGTCCCCGAGCCGATGCCGCTACTTCGGGCGGGCGATGAGGCGGATAAGTGTACGGATTTCAATGCGGGCCGCTACACCTTGGGGAGCTCCCGCTTCAAGCTGCCGCCATGCTCGGCAGTTGGCCACGCCCCCCTATGCAGGGAATTTTAAATGCCACAAGATTTGATCCAATTAAATAAGGTCCAAAAGGCAGGAAAAGCTTATAACTTCAAATACAATTTTAAAACTAAAAGCCAAATAACAGGATCTTCGTTAAATGTAGAAACAAACTGATGGGTACTCTGTTTTTCAGGAAAGCTCAGAACCATGCCCTCCATTGACGCTACATAATGACTTCTGGAAAAACAGTCTGACAACATGCAAGTGAAGCGCTGCTTAATGTCAGATCAGGGATATATCCACAACTTGGCCTTGAGGGAGAGGGAGAGGGAGAGGGAGAGGGAGAGAGGGAGAGGGAGAGAGAGAGGAGAGAGAGGACACCCACGTTAATCAGAAACGCAAAGTGCCCCTTTTTGCATCGTTGCCCCTACTGTCTGCCTAATGTTGATGCACTCTGAGTGTGCCCTGGGTTACTGCCAACCAGGTACCCAGTGTAGGAAGCAGACTGTACATACTATACCAAAATGAGGTATAGTGTGCACAGTCCAGATGGAACCCAAAAGGTAGGCAGAAGTAAAAGTAGCTAGCACGTTACTCTCTATTTGTGGTAGTGTGGCCAAGCAGTAAGGCTTTATCAAAGGGTAGTGTTAAGCATTTATTGTACAACCTCTGGCAAGAAATGATGTCACACACTCAAAGACTGAACTCACACCAATTTGTTTGTATAAAAATATTATTTAGTTATTTTATTTCTGGAATCAAGCCAGGCCTGGTGCAGGTGAGTGAAATAATACTCATGCAATTAATTGCAGTTGAATGCAGGTTCAGATGGAGCTGGTTGATTTACAGGTAATGATCAAAATTGAAGGGAGATATTCTAATTCAGTGACAAGGGACGGGTAATGATCTCAGAACAAAACAAAGGAAGTCCCTTAACACAAGACTATATTGGATGTTAAGAGGGCCCAGTTTGCAAAAATTATCTTGGGAATGGATCATGTGCTATGTTTCTTGTCACTCTCAAAGAACAATTTAAAAGATTTTAAACAAAAATGTTATCTGCTGTGAATTTAAATCAAAACAACTTAACAATGGAAATGTACAATAAATTATTTGTTCATTTAAAAAGGTTTTTTCAACCCTTGAACAATCAAAAGCATATCATTATATATAAAAAGTATCTCATCACAGAGAAGACGTAGTACATAATAGAATTTATTACAAATAAAAATGTTGTTACGAAAAAGTGTGTTGGCGCGGCGTTTCGGTGAGCAATTTCTATTTTTTTACCTTCTTCAGGACATCATTTTCGACTCAATCTAATGAAATGAGACCCAGTGGCTAAGTCGTCTTGAGCAATTCAATGGCTCCAAACCCCCCAGTCAAGAGTACATGTCGGGAATGTCTATATAGTACAGCAAAACCTTAAATATTTCTAATAGAGCAGCCGATAATCCAGAATTGCTTTTTTTTTTTTTAAACCAACTCGGATGTAGGCATTTGTTCCGCTTTAAACTTGGAGCTCAATATCAGTTGTATATTAAATTGCCCCATTTTCAGTTATTTCAGGCCTTTTCTCAATGAGGCCTTGAACTCTCCATCCTGTCAGTAAGGAAAAGATCACTTTGTGCTTGAACCACACTATGTTTGAGGATATCACAATGTCGTGAATTAAGTTCGTATTATGAAGAAACGGCCTCCCTGCTCTATCAGTATCTCCGGGTTGCAATTTAATATACAGCTGGTTCCCTCAGGGTCGAGGATGCACTCTCAGAACACCCTCAGCAACAATAGTGCAGCCGGGAGCAGAGTGCGGAGGCCCAATGTTATACAATGGGGGAAAGGGGGCCTCCGGTTGGTGGCTACTCAGGAGCAGGCCACAAGGTTCGTCTTGTAGTTCCTATAAACCTATATAGGATCTGCGCGTTTAGAAAACAGACTGTGGGATTGGTGTTCAGACTGATTCCAGACACTCCCATTGAGTATGTTCACCTGTATAACAGCTAGCTCACAGTGCCACTAGAAACCTCTCTTACCAAGGCAAGAATAGTTATTGGCAACTATCGAACATAACTCTGTCCCATCAGGGATCGTGGAAACAGTGCATTATTTTTCGGTCAGTCACTCGTGCTCACTTTGTCTCAGAGAGATACACAGACTAAATGGTTGGGATGTTTTTCAATAAGCATTTATTTAACCGGGGTCATTCTAGTGTGAAGTAGGTGTGCTGAAACAACGATAAGACAGAAACAGATATAAATGATTATAAGCACCAACAGAGTATAAGGATGGTAGATTTCTACCATAGTGTTAAAACGATGAATACAGGCAGGTATAAACATTCATGACAATAAAATGCGCTCTTACGACGCGTCCCTTACTAGATGTAGCTGAGCGTACCTACCATATATGTAGGTGTAAAGCCAAGAATCCCTCTAGGATAAAGTCAACCCCATTACCTGAAGTGAGAGACTGTGGGACCCCATCTTGGTCTCGAGATGGACACCCCACAAGGGATGCCAGACCACTGCGTGCTGGAGTGTCTGCATGCAGGAACCTCAGCGTCTCGCATCAGTGTGTCAGCATGGAAGGAGTAGTTTCTGTCCTGTAACTCCAGTTCTGTAGTAGGGGTATCTCTGTTATAGTCATAATCTAGTGAATAGTCCCGCCCATGTGCGTGGACCCCGGAGCAATCAAAAATAATCTCTTATAGTGTCAAAAAATGCAGAAAAGCATAGACACTTAAGAGAGAATTTAAAGACAGATAATGCAGCCTAAAAAGGCTACACTGTCCAGTACTTCAACTAGAAATTCCACCATAAAATCCACAAAACAGCAAAAGCCTGTACAGATTTCCCTTGCTTCACCAGCAAAATCCCTCAGGAATGATAGAGAGAAGAACCTGGACAGACAAGCCCCATAGGCTGCCATTATGTGGCTCAAAACAGGATACTGTGCCTTTAAGAGAATCTTCCAGAACCTTCTCCCAGAATGCATAGCAGGTCCAACTTAGTTTCAGTTCTTTTTGAAGGCGTAACACGCCAGACCTGTAGCATTCCATAAGGAATATGTCTCTCTCCACCGGGGAGGAGGGAGGACGCTTATGACTATAACAGAGATACCCCTACTACAGAACTGGAGTTACAGGACAGAAACTACTCCTTCTGTAGTAGGGGATCTCTGTGTATAGTCATAATCTAGTGAATAGAATGGCAAGCCCATCCCCACACCAAAGCAGCGGTGGAGAATAGAGAAATAACGCCACTACTGTGCGAACAGATTTCGCAGCGAAGCCTGCCCAACCTGAGCGTCTGCCCTGGCATCAGTGTCCAGGCAGTAATGCTTAGCAAAGGTATGAGCCGACTTCCAAGTGGCCGCCTTGCAGATTTCTGCAATCGGAACATTACGGAGCAATGCTGTCGTGGCAGCCTTGCCCCTGGTGGAATGAGCCTTAGGCTTACCTCCTAAGGTCTTATTAGCTTTTTGGTAACACAGCTGTATGCAGGACACAATCCACCTAGAGATAGACTGCTTAGAGGTCGCAAGACCCGTCCTGACCGATCCATAATTGATGAACAATTGGTCTGACCTACGAATATCCCTGGTTTTATCCAGATAAAATTTCAGCACCCTCCTAACATCCAGGGAATGCAAAGACCTTTCCGCTGGAGATGAAGGATTCTGAAAGAACGTAGGTAAAAATATAGTCTGATTGATATGAAAATCAGAAACAACCTTGGGAAGAAACTTAGGTTGAGTACGCATAACAACCTTAGCAGCATGAAATACAGTATAAGGTTCTTGGCAACACAACGCCTGAATTTCACTCACCCTGCGGGCCGATGTAATGGCCAAGAGGAACGCCGCCTTCCAGGACAGGTGCTGCAACGAAGCCTTATGAATAGGTTCAAAAGGCTCCTTCATCAATCTGGACAGCACCACATTCAAGTCCCATGAAGGCGAAGGAAGCCTGACAGGAGGGAACACTTTCTTCAAGCCTTTCAAAAAATCTTTGATCACAGGGATCTGAAAGAAGGAAGTCTGTGAAGGGCATTTCCTGTAGGCAGTCAAAGCAGCCAGATGAACCTTAATGGAATGGACATTAAGGCCAGACTGCGCCAGATGTAGCAGATATGGAAGGATGACATCTTCCTTGCATGTCGTAGGGTCATAGTTCTTAGACTTGCACCAGATGCAAAACCTCTTCCACTTGTAAGCATAAGAAGTCCGAGTGGAAGGTCGCTTAGCCTCCTTCAGTATGTCCATACAATCTGCTGGGAGATTCAAATGGCCATATTGCACTATTTCAGGAGCCATGCCGCCAAACTCAAAGACGAGAGGTTGGTGTGCACCATCCGCCCCCGAACTTCGTGAGAAGGTCCGGCCTGCACGGCAGCTTCATGTGAGGAAGGAGAGACCGGTGAAGCAGGTCCGTGAACCACCACTGTCTGGGCCATTCCGGGGCAATCAGAATCATCTTCGCCCTGGACTGGGAGAGCTTGATGAGAACCGCTGGAATCAGGGGAATGGGTGGAAAAGCGTACAGAAAGCTGTTCGAACAGTTGATCCATAACGCGTTCCCCAGCGTCCCCGGCTGGTAGTACCTGGAGGCGAAGTCTCGGCATTTGCTGTTTTCGGCGGTGGCGAACAGATCTACGTCTGGAGTGCCCCACCTTGCGAAGACTTCTCCTAGTACTTCGTCGTTTATGACCCACTCGTGATTTTCCTGAATCAGTCTGCTCAGCTCGTCTGCCTGAACATTCTGCACACCTGGCAGATGAGTGGCCGTTATCGAGAGTCCTCGAGCCAGAAGCCAATGCCAGATCGCCTGCGCCTCCTGAGACAGAGTGCGTGATCTCGAGCCCCCCTGCTTGTTGAGGTAATACATCGTGGTCGTATTGTCCGTCTGTACAAGCAGAGAGTTGGTCCGGAAGGACGGTTGAAAAGCCTTCAGCGCCAAGTGAACCGCCCTGAGTTCCAGGAAATTGATGTGGTACGTGGACTCCGACGGGGACCACGTCCCTTGAATCTGCAGATCCCCGGAGTGCGCTCCCCATCCCAGGAGAGAAGCATCCGTCACAATAGTCTGAGTGGGAATGTCCTTGTGGAAGGGAACCCCTCTGAGGAGATTCTCCGCTGAACACCACCACGTCAGAGACTGAAGAGCATGCAGAGACAGTCGTATCTTGTCGTCCCAAGAGCCTCTCCTCTGGTCCCACTGATCTTCCAAGCACTCCTGCAGCGGTCTCATATGCAGCCGTGCATGTGGCGTCAGGAAGATGCAAGAAGCCATCGATCCCAGCAGCGAAGACACCGTCCTCACTGTCGTGGATGGAGCGGACAGGAGAGCCTGAGCCTTCCGAAGGAGTGATAAACGTCGCTCTTCCGAAGGAGACACGCATGCCGACAACGTATCGATGGAGGCTCCCAAGTACTGGATGCACTGGACCGGAGTCGGGACAGACTTGGACATGTTGATGTGCAACCCCAGCCTGTTCAAGAGAACGCACGTCTTCTGGAAGTGTGCTTGAGCTTCCGAGAAGGAGGAGGCCTTGATCAACCAATCGTCCAGGTATGGGTAGACAAACACCTTGTTCTTCCGCAGGTGTGCCGCTACCACTGCCATGCACTTCGAGAACGTCCGGGGCGCAGACTTCAGCCCGAACGGAAGTACCGTGTACTGATAGTGATTGGTGCCGACTTGAAATCGCAGGAACTTCCGGTGTTTGTGTGCAATGGGCACATGGAAGTACGCATCCTGCAGGTCTATGGCGCAAAGCCAGTCTCCCCGTTGCAGCTGAGGATAAATCTGATGCAACGACAGCATGCAAAACTTTTCTCTGCGAATCCATCTGTTTGCCTGTCGCAAGTCCAGAATGGGCCTGAACTCGTTCTTGTCCTTTTTTCGGACCAGAAAGAACCGGGAGTACAGACCTCTTCCTCTTTGAGACAGAGGTACATCTTCTATCGCCCTTTTCCTTAGAAGGATGTCGGCCTCCGCCTGGAGCTCGCGCAGTTGATACTGCGAGCCGACCGGAGGAATCGATGGAGGAGGGCTGATGAACCGAAGACTGTATCCATTGCAAACAATAGTCAGCACCCACTTGTCCTGAGTAATTTTTCTCCACTCTGCCAGAAAAAATTGAACGCTTCCCCCCACCGGAGCGGGTAACGGATGAAGGGGAAGTAACCGCTCAGGGGCGAGACCCAGCCGGGCCCTTGTTCGCGGTAGAGGACTGCTGTCCACCTCTACCCCTCTGACGTTTCTTCTGTATTGCTGCTGTTGTTGCTGCTGCTATGGTTGCCCAGAAGACTGTCCCCTTCCTCTACCCTGCGACCCGAACCGCCGTTGGAACTGGCGGTAGGGTTTCTTTTCTTTGGGCTTCTCCAAGCCCACAGCCGTCAGGGTTTCAGGCTCGGCCTTCATCCTGGCCATTTCGTCATCTGCGTGTTTCCCGAAGAGGGTGTCGCCGGAAAACGGCAGATTTGCCACTCGTTGTTGCGCTTCAGGCTTGAGCGACGTCAGCCGGAGCCAAGCATGGCGTCTCTGATTGATACCGTGGCAGTATCCATGAGCGGCCAGCAGGGAGATATCCGCCGCGGCGCTGATGGCCTGGTTCGAGACCAGCATCCCTTCCTGGACTATCTCCATGAAGTCCTCCTTCCTGTCGCGCGGGACAAGGTCCGCAAACTGTTCCATGGAATTCCACAGTGCACGGTCGTATCTTCCCAACAACGCCGAGTCACTGGAGGCCTTCATCGTCGTGGAAGACGTCCCACACGCCTTCCGTTCAGCTGAGTCAATCCAGCGGCTCTCCTTATCCGGGGGCACAGTGGAGGACGTGGAGGTAGCATGCCTGCGCATCCTGAGACTCTGGATCTCGAGGAGGATCCGTGTCCACTCCTAGATCTGTCCCTTCTCCCTGAGCGTGACCTCGATCTCCTGGGTCTGGGACGCTCCGCCGGATTCCCCGGGTCGGACGTCTTGGGCTTAGGAGGAACCTTCGACTTCGGAGTCTTCTTCGGAGGTGTCGGAAGTCTGGGCATCGACACCGATCTCGGTGGAACCGGAGGAGGAACACCCGGCACCGGGGCCTGCGGTCCTGACGGAAGAGCAGGTAGAGGAGGCAATGGAGGAGGCGTCGAAGCCCTCGGAGGAGGCCCCCTAGGCAAAGGAGGGGAAGGAGGCTGTATAACAGTCTTCTTTGGTGTATACACCTCTGAATATGCCGTTCCCGGCGAGCCACCATCCTGTTCTGACTGAGGGGAGCCCCCCACAGTCCTCGGCCTGTCCTTACGACCCCCTGACGCGGAAGACCGGTGTTCAGACGTCGACCGTGGTTCCTTAGACGTCGAGCGGCCCTTCGGCGTCGACCGTTTCGCACTCCTCGGCGTCGACCGGCTTCTATGCCTCGACGTCGACCCCGACCAGATGGACGAACCTCTAAACCTTGACGACGGTCGCTGGTGCCTCGACGACGACCTCTCCGATCGCCTTGACGGCGACCTCTTCGAACGCCTCGACATCGACCTCTTTGATCGCCTCGACGTCAACTTCTTCAGCGCCGGAGACCTCTTCCGCCTCGACGGCTGCCTCGACGACGAGGATCCCCTCGACGACGAGGATGACCTCGCCCTCAACGGCGAACGGCGGTGTCGCCTCGACGGCGAGTGCCGACGCCGGGCCCTCCAATGCCGTCCGCTCGACGGCGACGGGGAGGAAATCGACACCGGGTTCGACGGCGGCCTGTGTAAGTCCCTCGACGTCGACGGGCGACGTTTTCTCAACCCAGAGCCCTGGGGAGACCGGGAACTGGCCGTGGGCCGTCCTCTCGACGTCGTCGTCATGGCAACCGACCCAGACGGAGACCTTGGACGTTTGCTGGACTTCCTGCCCCTGGGGAGCCCCCCAGAGGCCTCAGCATGGGCAGTAGAAGCCCCTCCAGACCCACCTTGAGCCTTCAGTCTTCTTTCTTCAAGTCCCTGAAGTCTGATCTTCCCCCTGTCCTTCAGGGTCCTGCCAGAGAAGCCTCTACAGATCACACACTCCTCTGGGATGTGGGAAGAGGGAAGGCAGAGGATACACACCTCATGGGGGTCTGACTTGGCCTTCCTGGAGCACTCCGGGCATTTGTCAAATAATGCAGGCATTATGGACAACAAAAGAGTGCAGAAAACCAAGAAGAAAGTCACCAAAGTACTTTAAAAGTACACAAAATCGAATTTAGTGAGAAAACACCAACAAAACCCTTGAAAAGGGAGAGCTCAATGCTCCAGGGTCCTGCTTGCAGGAGCCGGAAAAAAGAACTGAAACTAAGTTGGACCTGCTATGCATTCTGGGATACTGGGAGAAGGTTCTGGAAGATTCTCTTAAAGGCACAGTATCCTGTTTTGAGCCACATAATGGCAGCCTATGGGGCTTGTCTGTCCAGGTTCTTCTCTCTATCATTCCTGAGGGATTTTGCTGGTAAAGCAAGGGAAATCTGTACAGGCTTTTGCTGTTTTGTGGATTTTATGGTGGAATTTCTAGTTGAAGTACTGGACAGTGTAGCCTTTTTAGGCTGCATTATCTGTCTTTAAATTCTCTCTTAAGTGTCTATGCTTTTCTGCATTTTTTGACACTATAAGAGATTATTTTTGATTGCTCCGGGGTCCACGCACATGGGCAGGACTATTCACTAGATTATGACTATACACAGAGATCCCCTACTACAGAAGTCCTTTTTCTCCTCTTCATGCCTCAGCAAAGATATGGTGTATATATACCCAAAGTGGTACCATCAGGAGTTCTACCTTGCTGTATCATGTCGGAATTAGGGTGACGGGAGGAAGGACCTTTTTACATAGTTATTATGCAGGAGAGTGTAGTCCTGCTGAGTGTCCAAGAATCCTCATACATAATGGATGAAGCTAGTTTTCAGGGAAAACCCCAAGTCCTGTAATCAGTACCGTAACTAGGTAAAAGGTCAGTCCCAAGAACAGTTATGCAGTGTAATGGTAGGGGAGAATAAAGGTGAAAGGTTAGGTTTCTACCTGAGCCTATATTGGGGTACCTATATGAAACAGCAGGTTGTGGAAGCAAGCTCATGGACTTAAGCTCAGGGCAAAGGGGGATCCAGTTTAGCACACAAGGTTCACCCACAGCAGCACAGGGCGGCCGGGTTCAGGGTGCTGTTTTGACATTGGGTGCCCTGCTGTTTTCAATTAGAGTTGCCGGTTTTGGATTTTGGCTGCAGGCTCAGTCCAGGAAGACTTCTGGGAGGAACCAACTACTTGGCAGGTAAGTTGGAGGGCATCTGGATGCAGGGGTGTCTTTTGAGGTCGGATTTCACCTTACCGGGCCACTCGCGGTTGGGGGGGGGTCTCCGTGCAGTGGCTGCATCGATGTCGGGGAGTCCTGAAGGGGTCAACCCACGGTGGACGCAGATCTTGGAGCGCTGGGGGAGCTCGCTGGGCCACTAGCTCAGGCCGTGGGCAACAGGTGCCGTGGTGGTTCCAGGCGTCTGGTTTCTTTGTCCTCAGCAGGCTCAGTCTTGCTTTGGAGATTCTTTTTGAACAGAGCTGCTATACACAGAAAATCCGGTCTTTGTGGAAGGCAGTCAGTCCTCCCAGGGGTTTTGGAGGTAGCTGGCTCCAGGACAAGGCAACTTGGCGCAGGACCTTTGGAAACTGCAGACAGGCCGGAAGGCTGGGGCCAAGTCAATTGTTATCGGCAGTCTCCTCTGCTGGGCGTCTTCTTTTGTCCTGCTTCGTAGGTTGCGCGAATCTGTCTTCTTGGTTCATGGCTGCCTCCTAAATACTGTATTTAGGGGGCGTTTTAGGGGTCCTGAGGTCAGTAGCCAATGGGCTACTGACGTTAGGGTGACTACACCCTTGGTGTGCTCCCCCCACATGGGGGAGTGAGCACAATCCCTAATCCTGATTGGAGAGGGCCTGCCAACTGCAAGATGGCGGGCACTGAAAAGTGGGCTTCACCTCTTCTCCCCCATCTGATGGGTGGGGTTGGCAGAGGTGGGCACACCTGGTCTGTGGTAATTTTTCCCTCCTGTCTTCCCGCCAAAAAGGAGGAAAGACAGGAAGGGGGCCTGCTCCTGATAACAGGAGAGGCTAGGGGTCGCGTTACAGAGGCGCAAGGCCTTTGAAGCTCCCCTGCCACAGATGGCTCTCCCTGGCCTGGGGGAGGTGTGACCACCTCTGCCCTTGAAAGGCTGGGCTTAAGGAGCCGAGGCTCCTACCCCACGGGTCCAGAAACCTGGCTGGTGGTGGCAGGCTGGCGTATACCAGTGTGGGAATCCATCAGAGGCTGGTCGTTTTCAGGTGGTATCTTTAAGATGCCCTTTGAGTGCATTTTTCATTGAAGCCCACATGGGCATCATTGTGGGTTTAAAGTTCTAAGAAGTTTGATACCACACTTCCCAGTTATCAGGAAAGCCATTATTGGTGCTGTGTCTATTTATTTATTATGAAGTTTTATATAGCGCATGCCAGACCCAGAGGTATCAGAGCGCTTCACAACCGTTCAAATGCAAAGACCGAACAAACATTCACAGTAAGTACAGTGCAGATATCAGCGCAAGTGTCAAGAATCTCGAGACAATATCGGGTATACACTTTGCACATTGGAGGTAAAGTCAACAGTGTTAATACGTATTCGTAGTACCTTATCAGGATGCCCGTAATCTGGGTATCCCACCCCCATCGGTGGGTATTGTCAAAAGCTCTTCTGTGTCTCCTGCCCTTTTGCTAGGGACCGATCAAGGAAAAGATTTTTGAGTTGCTCTTTAAATTTTGCAAAGGAAGAGAGTTCTTATATGAGGGGGAATAGCGTTCCAGATTCTGGGCGTGTTTCCCGCGAAGGATCGGGCTGCGGTTTTTTCGTTTACGTGCTTTCATTGGGATGAGTAGCAGTGTGTTTGAGCTCCGGAGGGACCTGGTTTGTCTGGCTTTTTTTACTTTAGAGGCCAAGTATTCGGGTTTGCCTGTGTGAAGGGCTTTGTGGGTGAGGCAGGCTGTTCTGAAACTGGCACGCATTTCAACTGGGAGCCATTTTAGTTCTCTGAGTGCGGGTGAGATATGGTCAAATTTCTTCACTCCTGTGACCATTCCAGCTGCTGCGTTTAGTGTTGTTTTAAGGGGGGCCAGGTGCGCCTTTGCTGAGCCTGACAGTGTTGCGATCCCATAGTCTAATCTGGATAACATCAGTAATTGGGTAACTTGTTTAAGGTCCTTGGGTGGGATGAAAGGTTTTATTTTGTTCAATAGCTTTAAGTTCAGGAAGGCGCTTTTTGCCGAGATCTTAATGTGTTTGGTCATGTTCAGTTTCGGGTCTAAAGTGATGCCTAATGATTTTACAGAATCCGCCAGGGTGATGTTTCCGTCGAGTGCATCGATTGCAGATAGCCATTCTGTAATTTGAGGGTTCTCTTCTTTGTTTAAGATGAGGAGTATTTCAGTCTTGTCCTGATTGAGTTTTAGGTGGTTCCTTGACAGCCAGTGTTGGACTTCTCTGAGCGTGTCATTGAGTCTCTGAATGTCGTCAATGGATGTGGTTTCCAGGTAGATCTGTGTGTCATCAGCATAAAAGTGAAAGGGGATGTTAGCTTTTCCGAGTAAGGTTGTGAGTGGTTCCATAAATGTTAAAAAGTTGTGGGGAGAGCACTGATCCTTGGGGGACTCCCTTGCTAACTTGATGTAGGTCAGACTAGCAGTTTTTGATTTTTATTCTTCGAGTGCGGTTGTGTAGGAAGGAGGAGAACCATTGTAAGACGACCTCCTCTAGACCTGCCCTTTCTTGAAGAGCCTTAATGAGGAGGATATGATCAAATGTGTCAAAAGCTGCTGATAAATCTAGGTGGATGAGAAGGCAGCATTTGTCCGCATCCAATGATTTGTGCATGTCATCGATGACGTTGAGCATCACGGTTTCCGTGCTACAACCCTTTCTAAAGCCCGATTGGTTGGTGTCGAGTAGGTTGATGCTATCCAGGTGTTGGGTAAGTTGCAAGAGCACGCATCTTTCTAGGGTTTTGGCTAGAAGAGGTAGGTTTGAGACTGGTCTGTAGTTGTTCAGATCTTTTTTGTCTAGGCCTGTTTTTTGTTTTTTTAGCAGTGGCATGACTTGCCCCTGTTTGAGGCATTCCGGGATGATGCCGGATTGCAGTGAGCGGTTAATGATCTTGCACCACAGCGGGGCAAGGGCGAGTTTAAGCTTTTTGGTCAATTGAGGCGGCAGAGGATCTAGAGCGTGTGAGGTAGGCTTAGATGTGGAGATCAGGTTGACTATCTCGTCTTCATGTATAGGGCTGAAAGATTCCCACGATTTTGAAGGAGGTTTGTATGGGGCGTCCTTGATCTCGGGCTGGGGGATTTTGCTGGGGGTATTGATGTTGAACTCAAGTGAGTTCGATCTTGATCTTTTCCTCAAACAAGAAGTTATCACATAATTCTTTGGAAGCTTGCATTGCGGAGGTAGCAGGCTTGGAGGTTTGTTGTCTAATGATGCTAAAGAGTTCTCTAGGCTTGTTTTTTGCGTTATCTAGTGCAGTGCAAAAAAATGAGGATTTTTCGTTCGATTTCGTTTTGGTAATGACAAACTCCAAGCACCATATACTCGTAATGGCATTACTGCACTTACAATGTCTAATAATTTGTCTAGACATGCCTTCCTTGTAATGCTTTGCTGCTGGAGCTGCTGTGAAAATGCAAGATTACGTTTTCAATATGTTATGTCTAATGTATATTTGCTGTGCATATCATAAAAATCTGAAGACTAGCATAACAAGCATTTGCAATGCAATAGGTCTCGCATTAGGAAAGTTTGAGCTATTGGTATTGTAAATGACTCATATTTTATTTATGTGTTGGTTTTGAAAATAGCGAAATTAATAGCTTTGTCATTTACAATGCCAATGCTTTTAACTTTTGCAAATGTGACACCTATACCATTTGTAATGCAACATGTTTTGTATTTACGTGACTTAGATGTATTGATATTACAAATAACAATGGCTTTTATTTTTTTTTAATAATGAATACTTAAATAAAAATTATTGTAATTTATAATGGCAATAGCTTAAAATGTTGTAAAGATTATGTTCATTGTATTTTATTGTGACCAAAATCCAAGAACTTAAGTGAAATATTAACATCTTTTTGTGACGTCTGTAATAAAGCTTGAAACATTGAGAGAACATATTTGAATCAGTTGTTGTTGAATGGTTGCACAGATTGATGCTGTGGTGGCGCTGAGTGATGCTGTGGCATATCGCACTCCAAAAGTAGGGCAAAAGGTGCGCGAGGACCTAACCCTTCCTTCCCCAGTGAAGAGCGCATAGCTGCCAAAGTTTCCGATTTCCATGTGTGACATTTTCATAAATTCAGTATAATTGTGTGTTACATTTCAACAACTATGAGTGACACTTTCTCGCAACCAAAATCAAGCAATGAAAACCAGGAAAACATATAAATGTCAGCTGTTACACCCATTTGAGCATCAAGACATTCTAAGAAGATGTTTAAAGTTTAAAGCACCAGAAACTGAAGCACCTTAGTTCTCTTCTAAGCTGATCATACTGTTAAACAAAACGAGGACTCAGATCTGCACCACTCATTAACAGTGCGCGCCATGCCACTGCAAGCAAAAGAATGTTTCTGTGAATTTTAGCGGTCAGTCATTGTAATACGGCCAGATTATTTATTGAAAAAACCGGCGCATTGTGCTTGCCACCTGCTCATCTCGAGTACAGAGATTAAATAATGACTGCAATAGTGGGGGATAAAAAGAGAAAGAGGCGGATCTGTTTCCAGATTTGGTCTCCTCACATGCAAGCACATATCATCGCTCGCTGGGGAACGGATTGTAGCCATGGTGCAGTCTCCACGACCGAAATATTCAGAAGGTGTTCTTTAATTTCTCGTTTTGCTCTGACAAACGTAAAATAACAAGGTTTACCTAATCGCTTTCTTGACTGCTCGGCCACTATAAATCTGGCCAATAAAATGAGCAAAGGGACATCACTTTTATTTAAGAGCACAGTTTTATGAGTTCACAGTTTATAAATTCACTTACTTGGATTTGAGGCAGGCGATGAACGAAGACAGCAACAGGCGCATTCCCCCGGGCTGGTACATGCTCTCACAGCTGCAGTGCAGGTAGCACGGCTTCGGTCGGGCCCGAGTTGGTTGATCCCTTGTCCACCATGGGATCATGATTGCACCACTCCACACACTGCACAGAGCAGGCAGCGGGTCAAAAGTGGCGAGCAGCACCTATCTCTGCTACCGGGCAGCAGCAGTCTCACAACTGAGTCAGCTGCCGCCAACACTGGTTGGGCCGGTTGAGGCTCAGAGAGGCCGAGGCAAGCCGGCGGTGGTGCGAGCGGTCATACGGTGGCTTGCACATAACTTCAGTTGCCTCTGCCATAACTCAACAACCTATTCTCACTGTCCAGTTGAACGCCGCCGCGCATTATGGAAGAGGCACTTAAATAATTATGGTGGAGTGCAGCGTGAAACAAAACAAGGCGGAAGAGACGCGAGACGCCAGCGGCCAGTCGCGTGCACATCTCCTGTTGTTGTAGTGATCGGGAGAGTGCCGCCACGCTGCCCGCGGCGACCCGGAAGCTCTTGGCCGGCCGGCCAATCCGCTCGCGGCCGACCGGAAGTCCCGCCTCCTGATGTCCGTGAGGCGGCCTGCCGGCGCATGGAGCGCCCTGCCGGTCCTGGGTAGCCCGGGTCCCCAGGAGGGGGCCGGGGAGAAGGAGGAGTGTGGCGCCTGTTGCGGGGCTCCTCTGACCTGAGGGAGCCCCGATTGAGAAGAGGAGACGCGCCGTGAGGAGTACAACACTCATTCACGTTAAAAACAAGTGCGCAGAACGACTGCCGATATTTTATACACTGTTGCGGGACAGTTCGGTTTCGAAAACGAGGCCTGACAAGCAAAAGGGATTTCCGGCCGGGAGAAAGGAGAGGCGTGACACGCACTGAAGGGGCGGAGAAACAACGGAGCGGGCTGCGGAGTCTGGTGTGACACGGAGGGACAGGACGAGAGGAGCCGGTGAGGGGGGGCCTCGGGGCACATTGACGATGCCCGCCCCCCCCCCGTGATGGAAGCCCTGCTTGTGCCCGGTGAGCGGGGTTGGGAGTGTGTGTGTGCGGGTTTGTAAGAGGGGAGAGGGGGGGTGCGCGCGCTTGTATGTGCCTGCGTGTGTTGTGCCTGTCTGCGTGTGTGTGTGCGCGCGCGTGTGCCTGTGCGTGCAGGGGATGGGGCCTGCCTGTGTGCGCGCCGTGTTTGCATGCAAGCCCTGCGGTCTGCGCAAGCGCGCTCGCTCCCGCGGTGAAATCCGACACTGGGAAAGCTCGTGACACTTTGGTGTCCACTCTCCCAAATACGGATAGCATTAGTTGTCGAGCTGACAGCATTCATGCTTCGCATGAATGCCACATCAGCTCGACCTAAAAAGCACTCCTGTTAAGAAAATATAAGATGTTTTTGACACTAACAATATCTCAGTGTTATGGTGAAAGGCAAGCATTCTGTCTGTGGGGAATGTCCCATTTCCATCGGATTCCTGGTGCGTTGTCACTTTTAAACTAATTTAAGGGACAGAGGACAACGTCTGACAAAACTAGCATGCACCTAAATGTATAAGATGGCCATTAATAAAACCGAATGTGGGTTATCAAAGTCGCACTCCGGCAGCAACGCAGCGCATGTAAACAGTGTTATAACTCAGTTTATCATATGTTGGTGGTTTTATTTTCCTCTGAACATACAATATCTTAAAAATACATATGGAATGTCGCATTGGAAAGTTAAGCATTCTGATATCCAAAAAATAAACATAAAACAAACAAAAAGCAAGGTACTTCCTAAGCCCTGAAGCTTATAATCAACGTTTTATTAATAAAAGGAATACAACCTGCAATCAAAATAAAAAACTGTAAATTAAAACAGTAATTGAGCTTCACATCTCCCAATCAATCCTTAAACCTGATCACAAAAGCATACAAAAGGTGATTTCATGGAGCTGCTCGTTGCTCATGCCAGTGCATTAATCAACAACACAGCCATCCTACAGACAAGAGCATTCAGGTCCCCCCGACCTTTTGGCGTAGGGACCTGGGAGGAAGGCAGGTGAGTGACTCGCACATGACAGGCAACTGAACTGCCTTTAGCTAGAACAAGCTCCAGATGTAAAATGGGACACTTGGGGCTGAAAAACTGAGGGCATTTGCTGAAAAAAGAAGTAGAATATCCTTGAAGTCTAGCATGTGCAGCTACTAAGGGCAATTAACGTGCGTGGCATAAATCATGCAGCACTGGTAAAATAATACGAATACATCAAAAATATTTGCTGAATCACCACAACGATAGGCCTAGCACAATTCGAGACTAACATGCAGCAATCATACATGTGCCAAATATTAACAAACATACATAAATTACCCTATAACGCAATATACTGTCTTTGGAGTGGTTGTTTATCAGTAGTGGTAACTAAGCTAGCAAAGTTTTTTCTTTTGTAGTAGTTATTTTCTTCAATATTTGGTAATAATATCTAATAGTTATTTCCTATGAAGTTTGAAGGTTGGGAATCAAGATATACAACTAACATATGTTAATGGAAGATGGCATGTTTTTGTTGGAAGCAGTATTTAAGAACAGGTTATATCAGCAATTAAACATGGAGAACTGGCATCAATTAGGATCTCAAAGTTGCAATCCCTTTCGAAATGTGTAAGTTAGTCCTGCGGCAGCATGGACACAATTATGTCCTTTACCAGTGAGAATTATACATTTTGAAGACTCCCAAGGTCAAGAAACCTAGGCCCAATGTCTGTTAAAATCTTTGTGTGTTACTTTCTAATGGATATCTATATTTTATTGTTGAAGTGGAGAAGCATTTATAAATGTTGCATTTGTAAATGGAATGTTTGAACTATATTTCCTCTAAAATGGTGTCTAATGTAATTCTTTTGGTGTACATCATTTTTGTGTTACTACTACCTGCTCCATTATTCCTCCCACTTCATCCTCAAATCAGTACGGTCCTCAGATCAATTTACCCTGGTCTACTCTCTTTGCACTTTCTTATAGATTACACACAATCTGTAACTTACTTCCAGTTTCTCCATAAAACTGGCTTCATCTTAGTCTTGCAATAGATTTCATTAGTTGAAATCCTTCACCGTTTACTAATCATCTTTGCCATACAATCTCAAGATTATATTTAATCTTTAGTTTATGTGTAAAGCGCACAACCAGGAAATTAGCTATCAGCTTCACCACAAAAAAAAATCTTAAGAACATTTCTGGTTTTCTTTTCTTTAGTGGAGCATTAGATTTATTTTCTTTAGGAAAGTGATAATCCTGGTAACATGCAATGTTGTACAAGTAAATGAAAATAATAATTACGTATGAACAGAGAGCAGAGAGTCCCTACAAGATCATACTAAAAGTCTGGGTGTAGGAGAGTAGGGTCTGCTTTCCTATGGTCACCCCATTTTTTGCTTTTTGCTTCACTGGTTTTCGACTTAATGTGGCTGTGGGCCTGCTAATCAGACCCTCAGTCCTGCTGTTCTCTCTAAATGGCACACCATGTACCTTAGGTACATCACCAATTGGGATTTGGGTCACTCTTAGGAGTCCCTGTACAGTGTACCATAGATACCCAGGGTATAGGTGCACCCAAGGCATACCAGGGGCAGCAGCATATCTTTTGCCACCCCTGGCTGGCCATCCAAACTGACACAACTGGCTGATCACTCAGCTGGGGCAAGGTCGTATAATCACCCCTTGCTTAGGTGTAGTATTCCTATAAGTCACTCCTATGGCAGGCCTTAACAATATTGAAGGCAGAGTGCTTGGTTTTATGTGAGATGGTGCTCTAGCATGAGCTGAGCCTGTCTGCAGCTTTCGGAACCATGTCCTTATAGCTGTTCTATGATATAGCCATACCATATACGCTTAAGTGCATTATGAACCTCGCGGTTAAATGCTAACTTTGGTTTGGCTTTATCAAAACATGTCGTGTAAGGTGTCATACGCTTTGGAATACTACCCCCTCGCTAGTTCTGGCGACGGGGGTAGCATTCCACCCTTCTAGAGGGAGAAGACATGTTGTTCCTACTAATCCCGGTTAAAGTTAACAAGAGCCTCAGCATCACAATATGGATGCTGCTGCCACAGACACAAGTCTGACCTCCTCCTGCTGGGAGTCCTTCCAGCGAGGGAGGCTTGGACAATAGGTTTCCTGTCTCGGGAGCACCCCAGATAGGCTATAGTGTATTGGGGCAGGGAGGGCTGAATGAAATGAGACACTGCCTGGGGTACACAAGGTGTCCCATGCATAGTCCAGTTCAAACCGGTGCTGCGGCACTCCAGCCCTTAGCTCTGGCGCGAAACTGGACAAAGGGAAAGGGGTGTTACCACCCGCTTCCTGGGTCCCACCCATAGGAGGGACCCAGAACACGGCAGCACGAGCTATTTTCGGCTTGCATCGCCGAGCCAGTGCCTCGAATCTGCTGCAATCCCTTCATTGGCTTCCTATACGGAAGAGGATAATGTTCAAGGCTCTGACATTAGCCCACAAAGCACTGCATGCCACGGGTGCAAAATACTTACAGAAAAGGCTGGCCTTTTATCGGCCGACGCGATCCTTAAGATCGGAGTCTTTAGCGCTGGCTGCGGTTCCACGCATAAAGAGGGCACGCCTGGGAGGGCGGTCTTTTAGACTTCTGGCCCCTCAGCTGTGGAATTCCCTACCCTTGTCTCTACGGTCCACATCCAATCTGTTGGCCTTTAGGAAGGATCTTAAGACTTGGTTATTTTCTAATTAGAAGCTCTACTGTTCTCTATTTCTTTGTTTTAACCCGTCTGTTGTTATGCTTCTCAGTTTCTTCTCTGGGTCTGGAGCACAAAAGCGCCGGGACACTCCTTTGGAGTAGCCGTTGCGCTATACAAGACCCATATATAACATAACATAACATAGCAGGTTATCCAGCCCCTAAAATTGGTATATAGGTAGGAGCTGAGTCCCAAGACTTTAGATTTATCCTGACAAACTCTGAAACAAAACTCTGGACCTTCGACGATCTACTTTGCAAGAAGACAACTGAAGAATCTCCCTTGTGGTCAAGGAGTGACCACCCTGTGCAAGCAGGCACCATCAAGCGATCAACGGTTTGCTTTGTCGACGCTCCCGCCGGAGCCCAAGCACAGAACCTGACAAGACCCGGACTTCCAGACTTCCAACAGCCCGATCCACAGTCACAGCAGAGCTGAGACCCGTGGAGGCGACGAGAGACGTGGGACCGGCCATCTTGGAAAGCCAGCAAATTGCTTTCCGTGCAACTTCTGAGGTACCCTCGAAGTTGTGCATTGGGGAGTGAGAAGCCCCAGTCCCGAGCATCATCTGCACCGAAGATCAGCCCTCCACACTCCACGAGTTCTGCGTGGGGCCCTTCTGCATTTTCCTGCTCGACGCATCTGTCCAGTCACTTGCCCTTTGGCTAGTGGCCTCTGTGACGACGAACCTTTTGATTTACACCGCTGGTCTGGTTGCTCCAGACTGGCCCTTGCTTCCCTGAAAAGGAGAAGTCCATCAGACCTTGCTAGTCTGATCCTTAAGCCATCTTCGATGCCTGCGTGGGTTGCCTTTGCCAAGGCTTGTTGACTCCAATCCGGAAGCCGACACCGCCGACAGCGAGAGCCTTTGTGGGACAGTACGTATCCAGCGCCTGGTTGTCGTCGACACCTCCTGGTCCACGTGGCTGCAGAGACAAGCTTCACGACATCAACTGATTGCTTTGCGACATTGCCTGGTTCCTTCCTGGTTCCTTCCTGGTCACTGGCTAGTGACCCAGACTCTGTCCCCTCTGCTTTCAGGTACTCTTCATCCTCGATCCGCCCTTGGATCCACCCGGACACTTCTCTCCTGGTTGCCTGCAGCATCTTTCTCCAAGGCTCCATAGGAATTAGCGACAAAACCCAACACACTTTGACACCTATGCACCCTCTTCCTGTGGGTGAGGTAACGCGAGTATTTCGGTACTCCTGTGGGTATTGACTATCCTGGTGTTCTAGTTTCAAGTGGCTTTTTCCTAGTCCATCCGGAAGTGTCCTAAAAGAACTAGTTTCCATTCCTTTCGTTCCCATTCTAGCTCTATGGTAACTTGCGTGCGTGTAAAGACACTGCACGCGCATCCCGTGGACCTCCTGCTGCCTATCCTTTGGTAGTACAGTGTAGCCCCAGCGATTCTCCAGGCCGTAGGCCTTTCCTTTGTTCGTGACGTGGTTCTTATACCACTGTTTTAGTATATGGTTCGAAGTGCCCCTAGGGCACTACTGTATTTTGTGTAACTTATTGTATTTTAATTAAGTATCTTGTTATGTGCTGGTGCCTCTTACCTCATAAAGAGTTCAGAGGATTGTGTTAGAAATAAATACATATATATTTTGATATACAACCTGTGTGGTGTCCTTTCACTTGGTATAAAAGGGGTTACATATGGTAAAACAGCTGGCTTCACATGCCCTCTTGAGTTTAGCCTAAGACTGCTTTGTCCATGCTACCACTAGGATAGCTGGTCTATAAGGTTGACTTTACAACCATCACCATCAGGGTTGTTTGGACTGATACAAGGTGCCCACTAGCATAGTGGACATCACATACCAGGCCAACTTCTCACACTGAGTTGAGCTGGTGCTGAGCCATCAACAGAGTAGGTCGTCTTCGGACTAGTCCTGGCACCATCCCATTACATTTGCAAATTCGCACACAAGGCTTAAATTTAAACAGAATCAGCTCTCTTTTTATAACCCAGCAAGCTTATGGCGCTGGGGACAGGGAGTTAAAACTGAAGTAGGTTGTGGCGCTGGGACAGCAGAGGAGCAGGCCATGGCAGCTCCACGGGAGGATAATATAGTTAATCTTCAATGGGTGACTGCCCCTTTATGAGAGTCCTCGGTTGAGCAGTTCCCAGCGGACAGACGGACCTCAATAGTGGGCTGCTGTGCCGCAAACGTCTCGTAGGTTGTGGCCGTCAGTGTACCTGACCCAGAGGCCTCTGGTAGCCTCAAGCATTGGCATAGCCCACTCATACTAGACAGGGAACAGACGTCTTCATGTTAAGGGGTTGGTGGATGGCAGGATAGAGACCACCTTGTTGCCACCGTGATAAATGCATGTGATCAGCCAATATAAACACTGGGGAACGGATGCAGGTATAGCATAAAAGAGAACAGCAGCAACCCAACTTATATCTGCTCTCGCCAGCTTTTACAAGACACCCTAGATATGCGGGCCCTCGATTTCCATACTCAAATGCTTACCAAATACAACAGGGCGAGAGAGAAGGGGCAACAGGAGTAACAAGCATTTACAATGCAGTGGTTTCGCCTTTGGAAAAGTTAAGAGTTATTGGCATTGTAAATGACAAAATTTGTATTTGTGTTGGCTTTGAAAACAGATAAATAAATGGCATTGTCATTTACATTGCTATTACCTTAATCTCTGCAGTCACTCTGTACTCTCTTGCGCTCCCTAGCACTCCCCACGCTCCCCACTCTCCCCACGCTCCCCACTCTCCGCACGCCGCTCACTACTCTGCACGCTCACTACTCTGCACGCTCACTACTCTGCACGCTCACTACTCTGCACGCTCACTACTCTGCACGCTCACTACTCTGCACGCTCACTACTCTGCACGCTCACTACTCTGCACGCTCACTACTCTGCACGCTCACTACTCTGCACGCTCACTACTCTGCACGCTCACTACTCTGCACGCTCACTACTCTGCACGCTCACTACTCTGCACGCTCACTACTCTGCACGCTCACTACTCTGCACGCTCACTACTCTGCACGCTCACTACTCTGCACGCTCACTACTCTGCACGCTCACTACTCTGCACGCTCACTACTCTGCACGCTCACTACTCTGCACGCTCACTACTCTGCACGCTCACTACTCTGCACGCTCACTACTCTGCACGCTCACTACTCTGCACGCTCACTACTCTGCACGCTCACTACTCTGCACGCTCACTACTCTGCACGCTCACTACTCTGCACGCTCACTACTCTGCACGCTCACTACTCTGCACGCTCACTACTCTGCACGCTCACTACTCTGCACGCTCACTACTCTGCACGCTCACTACTCTGCACGCTCACTACTCTGCACGCTCACTACTCTGCACGCTCACTACTCTGCACGCTCACTACTCTGCACGCTCACTACTCTGCACGCTCACTACTCTGCACGCTCACTACTCTGCACGCTCACTACTCTGCACGCTCACTACTCTGCACGCTCACTACTCTGCACGCTCACTACTCTGCACGCTCACTACTCTGCACGCTCACTACTCTGCACGCTCACTACTCTGCACGCTCACTACTCTGCACGCTCACTACTCTGCACGCTCACTACTCTGCACGCTCACTACTCCGCACGCTCACTACTCTGCACGCTCACTACTCTGCACGCTCACTAGTCCGCACACTCACTAGTCCGCACACTCACTAGTCCGCACACTCACTAGTCCGCACACTCACTAGTCCGCACACTCACTAGTCCGCACACTCACTAGTCCGCACACTCACTAGTCCGCACACTCACTAGTCCGCACACTCACTAGTCCGCACACTCACTAGTCCGCACACTCACTAGTCCGCACACTCACTAGTCCGCACACTCACTAGTCCGCACACTCACTAGTCCGCACACTCACTAGTCCGCACACTCACTAGTCCGCACACTCACTAGTCCGCACACTCACTAGTCCGCACACTCACTAGTCCGCACACTCACTAGTCCGCACACTCACTAGTCCGCACACTCACTAGTCCGCACACTCACTAGTCCGCACACTCACTAGTCTGCACACTCACTAGTCTGCACACTCACTAGTCTGCACTTTGCACTCACTACTTTGAGTATGTAGAGTGAGTGTGCAGAGTAGTGAGGGCAGAGTGCACTTTGCACTCACTACTCTGCACACTCACTGTACACACTCACTCTGCATTTATATTGTGCACTTTGCACACTCACTCTGCATTCACACTTTGCACTCATACTCTACACACTCACTCTGCACACTTTGTGTTATATCACTAACTGGCTGTCCAAGGTTAACATTTTTTAAATTACACTAAATGTCAGGCGCACCATCCTGGCGAGCGCCTGACGTGCCAAAATATGCCCTATTACCGGACTTGTTGTGACCGACACTGCCCCATTGCAGACAAAGTCTAAAACGAAAAATATCCCCAGACCAGTAGCTCCTGAGCATTCAGGCCGGGCTCCGTGACTCTCTGCCCCCAAGTGCTTCTGACATGGCTTCCTCGGCTTGGGCCAGTGTTACAAGAACTAGTGCTATTAACAGAGCTGTGTTCCTGATAACGTGCCACTCGCCGTAAAGAAAGAGCTTTGACACCTGGCCAGCGGCAGCAAGCGCTACATAAATCCAATTACAATATTTTTTTTATTTTTTTTTTAAACATCGGTATGACTTGCTCGTGAATTTACCCCGCTATTCGGCCCAGATCACAGGGTGTCTGAGGCTCTATACGTTATGTCCTTTCAGTTTTAGCAAGTAGGAGCCCCGGGCCGCTAATGTAAAACCTGCAAGGCCGAAGTGACCCTCGCGACCTCTAGGAGCTGGCACCGGCAGTTTAGCACGCTTAATATCCTCTGTTGCTAAAATTACACAATTAACATAGTTTACCCGTTTAAGAATAAAAGTATAGTAGTGCTTTCTTTCATTTACTAAAAGTCTAATTTAAAGCAATAATCCTTTCGGACTCTGGGGAAATATATACGCTTGTTGCGCTGCCCTTTGGCGCGAACCCAGGTCTCCCAGACCACAGTCAACCGCTCTACCAACTACGCTGATTCATATAGTGCAAACTCGACCCGGTGTCCCAGAGCGCTTTACAGAGTACCAGTTACATTACACCCGAACACAATAATTTCGGTAGGGAGATTAAGTTATTTGCCCAGAATCACGAGATGTTGCCGAGGATCGATCCTTGTTCCCCAAGTCTGGCGGTATCATACCCCGGGCTTCTCGCGACCGCGCTTCCTCTTTTTTTTTTTTTTATCATTCATCGCTAAATACTCGAACACCGCTCTCTTATAGCCCGTAGGCCAACTCGCACCCCATCCCGCCACGCGGGTCGGAACGAGGAGCCCCTCCCTCCACCTACCGAATAACGCTGCCCTCGCTCTGCCCGCGATATCGCTGCTCATGTTCTCACCCATGACTTAAAAACAGCAAGCGCCTATCATCTTCTTACTCTGGATAATTAACCTTGCTTTTTCCAGCATATATTTTGATTCTTGCTGAAAATAGAAAAATCTCTCTACAATTAAATCGCTTCACCGGGGCCCGAACCCGAGGCTCCCGACACCATAAACATGTGCTCCAAACGCTACGCTATGGCCTCTCACCCGTTTGCACTCCAAAGCCGCCAGGCCTGACTCCACCGCACGATAACTATTTCCCGGCTAGCGAACGGACAGCGGGAGGAAGGGGGGGGGGACGGCGCACGGTCAGCGGGAGGGGGGGGGCGGGAACGGCGCACGGTCAGCGGGACGGGAACGGGCACTCACCTGGACTTCTTCCGGCGGCGGTCGGCCGCGGAATGGGAAGAAAACAAACGGACTACAAAAAAAAAATAAACCCCGCCCACGGCCGCGATGACGACATCGCAGAGGCGGAGAGGGAAAAAATCTCAGGAACGCCCACGAGTCGCCTCGCAGGATGACGGACGCCTTTGTTTGCCAATGGCTAGCGTCCATTTATGGAGCTAGCCAATGGGATACAGAGGCGGGCCGAACATCCCTACTGTTGACAAAAGTTTTCGACCTGGGCAGAGCTCTGCGAGCTCTCGCCAGGTCGAAACCTAAAAAGTGCCAATGGCAACAAACAGATTTTGTTTCCCATGCATCACAGCGGAAGTTAGTTTTCCCACGATCAGATGTTCGCCTAGCCAGACGTCGTTTTCAGCTCAGAAAACAGAACTACATGTTCATTATGGAGCAAACATCTAATGGAACAGAATAGCAGCTATAAGAGTTTGAGAGCTCACAACTGGAAGGGTGCCCTTGGTGCAAGGCTTTCTATGACAGTCATGAAGAAAAAAAAAGCTAATAAACATCATCTGGGGATGGTACAGTGTATGATAAACATTCATAAGTGACAATCTCATAGCAAGGGAGCAATACTGAAAGTGTAAATCCCAAATTCACATTTCAGCAGATAAACAGGATTTGTGAGTAGCAAGGAGAGAGCGTGCAGTTAAGACATGGTTGTCTAAATCATACACTACAACGGAAGAGGCAGAGAAAAGTAAGTCAAACGCTTCGGGAGTCCGCCGCTCATCTCACACAGAGCTCAGTGAAAGGGTTGCTGTTGGAGGCACCGGCTATGACAGGCGCCCATCGAGCAAAGTACTGAATCGGAACATTTCTAAACAAGAATAAAAAGCCTACTCTCTTAAAATGTTATGTTTCGGTCACACCAGCTTCTAGCACTTCAATAAAAATGTACTCCCGCTGCTGAGCAGACAGGTCAAATGTTTAAATAAAAAAAAATGGTTCACGGGATGTGGAGACCTGGCTATAGAGCAACATCTATGCACGACCAAGCTTACAATCTACAATCCTCATCGGAGCAGACATCAACTGCCGTATGTATTTAATATCAATCTCTTCTTTAACCTCAAAAGCTTCCCCCAACTATCACCAAGTACCCCCAGCCTCCGCCATACACCAGAGTTTAAGGAATGCAAGTGAAAAGGTCTGGTTACTTCAAATACCGTTCGTCCCACAGAGCCTGAGAAAATATGCCATGGGGTAGACCTAATGCGTGGCACTGCGAAGGGGCCATAAGACAAGCATGCCTACAAATACACGAGGCCATGAAAGATGCGGTCCCAGAGGCACAATGGCACCTGCGCACAGGCGCTCGCACAGTGATCAACTGGCAACGATAAATAAAAGAAAACCTGCATTGTGTTGCAGGCTGCAGCGTCATCCTGGAAGTGGGGACTGCTGCCCATGGAAGCATTTGAGAAGTATGAGCATGCTATGCTGTTTTTTGAAGACATAAAATATTTGCAGAGCATATTTAGCGTACCAAAAAGGCAGAGATTAGGAAGTAAATTCACGTACACCAAATGCTGTAGAGTGGTCAGTGTTCGCATGAGAACCGACTAGAGTAGTAATAACAGGCCTAAGCAGTGACGTATGCAGCATGAACAAACAGGAAACAGCTGCTCACAGGCTTCTCTTACACGCAATCTGAACACTGGTCCCTAGCGTAGATGTCACACCATTAATTTACCTCCCGCAGAGGAGAAGTCGTTTATTTAAAAATAGCAACAGTGTTGTAAGTGGAGAAGGGCAAGTTACTTGCATGTAATCCTAGAACTTCATCTGACAATCTCTTCGCCCACATGCAGATCTCCAAACAGAATAATAGATCACAAAAGAAAACTTATGAGAGTGCCCAAGAGCCAGTAATTCATAGCAGTCTCTGAATTTCTTATAATGTCCACTTTCGAAAGGTAAATAAAAAAAAACAATGTGAGCAGGAAGGAGGCATTCTAAAAAATGAAAACCTTCACCATCTCTAAGCCTGGCACTGCAAACCTTACATTACTGATGGCACTGATTTGACGATTAAGACTAGAGCTAAGCTCTCGAGGAAATCACATTTTCATTCATTCACTGCATAGTATGGCATGCCAATTGTATTGTATGGTATGGTACGGTATGGCAATGTTTCTTACAATGTACACAAATTAGCTAACAAGCAAAAACAAAAGTGATTCACGTTATGTTATTTTCATGTTCGAATGTTCTAGCCAAACTGCAATCATGCAAACAAACCAATCTAAAACAAAACTCTGTTTTTGAATAAAACATTTTAATCAAGCGCAAGACATCAGATAAATCATGAAACACATACAAAAAAAACCACTGTTACAAACTCAACAAGTGATTACCTAATAGTAATGCTGCAAAGCCAAAAATACATGTTAAAATTATTGTTAAAAGTGCCACTAACTCTGACTGCTGGTTCTGTTATGCTGCACCAAAGGGTAGAAGGGGAATGGATAAAAACAACAAGCATTTACAATGCAATGGTTTTGCCTTTGTTAAAGTTAGAGCTATTGGCATTGCTCTTGACATTATTTTTATTTATGTTTTTTTTTAACATAAATAAATGGCATTGTCATTTACAATCCCACTAGCTTTATCTCTCGCAAATGACACACACAAACACACACAGAGCCCCCCACACACACAGCCACACAGAGCCCTCCACACAACCACACAGAGCCTTCCACACACACCCACACAGCACAAGCAGGCAACAGGGGCACACGGAGGCACCCTGCATAAAAATGTAAACTTGGCTGAAAACCTTCAACCACCCCCTTTTGGGGACTATATCCTGCACTCTTACAGTGCATAATCATCTCCATCCTATCTACTCATCCCACCAACCATATTCATGACCTTACACAACCCCCACTATTGATCACACCCAACGCCTATTAATCTAATCTACCACTAGGAAACAGGACCAAATGCATAAAAGTAATTCCTTGGGAGCACAATACTAATGCCAGTAACCAAAAATAAACACACCAAAGATGATGGGAGGAATGCTTGCATCCCAATCTATCGTTCCTTCTTTGCTCATCATGCCATTTCATTTTGGACTCAGCTATATGTAAATCAGTAAGAACAGTCCAGCCTGAACTGCCAGGACGGGTACTCCCCGAACTGGAAAAGAAGCAACGCAAGACCAGCTGTGCCCTGATTCGATCTGAAAAGGGACTCACTTCTTGTACAACAATGGTGGTGCAGCATCTCCTGTCTTTATACAATTAAATTCTCAATAGCCGCCTACGTGTTTACTAGTTGAAAGAGACTATGGCTCATGGTGGCAAACAAGCAGTGAAGGAGTACTAGGTGTTGTAAGACACCCTTGGTTGATCGGGTCTTGCGATTTGGGTATAACTTGGAGGATGCTGCAAATTGCTAATGAGACAAGTTGCTATTTTATGGCTCATCATCAAACATTGACCATCTTGTAAAAATATAATCATGAGAAGTTATTTCATGTTCTCTGCTCTGAATGGCCCACTCTGTCGAAGCAACATGATTGTACCTGGTACCCACTGGGATTGATTCCAGTTCGTGAAACTGAGGGTTCTGGGGTGGCTTTCAAGTATGCAAACTAGATGAGTAGGTTGTGTGACAGGAGATAGAATATGTGCAATTTATTCTTTTTAGATGCCCAACGATCAAAGTTAATGTGACCAATCAGGAGAGAGGGATTTGCAGACACAGGAGAAAATACATAGTGTGATTACGAGGGTTGTTGACGACTAGATCTGTTATCGATTGATTATTTTAAATTTTAAATATTATTGTAGGTTTTCAAGTGTATATTTATGAAGAAATGTACAGTATGTTAACTAAAATAAAGAAGTAAATAAAGCACTCCCTGTACAAGAAACCTAAATCTTGAACTATGAGTCAACTTGATTCTGTTTCATCCATATATAGATCAAATCCCTTAAGCAGACCGACCGATTTCTCCACGCTCTTCTCATCTTGGTACATTTACCAGCAGAGCATTGATGCATCGGTGAAGAGTGCTGCAGGCTGGAGTGCAGAATGTCATTAAAACCTACCACAGAACCAAGCAGCCTTCAGCAAAATACAAATGCTTGTTGGGAGATTTCCAACTTCCTTCTTGCTCCTTTTCCTTGTCTTGTTCTCTGTGTCTATCTCTGTCTATTTTGCTCTCACTCTTTCTCTCTGAATTTTCCGCATTATCGATCTATCTATCTATCTATCTTCCTATCTATCTATCTATCTATCGACCTATCTATTGATCGATCTAGCTACATGACATTCATTCTTTCTCTTTTTCAGTCCGTCTCAGTCTGTCTCTCTTCCCCCTCCTTCTACCTGTCCCACCCATTCGCGTTTTCTTTTTGTTCCTTATACCTCTCTCTCTCTCTCTCTCTCCTTCTCATTCTTCTTCTCCCTTTCTCTCTCCTCCCTCTTTCTACCTCTCTCTGTGTTTTTCTTTAACAGGACCCTCTCTTGATCTGTATCTATCATTCTTCCTTTCTTTTTTCTCTCTGACATTCTTTCTTTAACCCTGCTCTTACACTCCCTCACTCACCTACTCACCTCTTTGTCCCCTTCTCTCTTTTTTTGTTGCAGTTTTATATAGTGCGAACTCGACCAGAAGGTATTGGAGAGCTTTACATGAGCACCAGTTACCTTACACAAGGACGCATTCATTTTAGGTAGGCAAGTTGAGATTAAGTGATGTGCCCAGAATCACTGTAGGTTGAGCCGAAGCCGAGACACGAATCTGGTTTACCGGCGCCAAAATCGCCAGGTCTGGCCATTAGGCCACATCCTCTCGATATTTATTTTCCCTTTCTGTCTCGTTTCTCTCCGCTCTCTTTCTTTCCCTCATTATTTCTCTCACATGCACAACTTATCTTGATCCCTCCTCTTGCTTCTTTTCTGTCCTCTCACTTACACACCCCTCCCTTTCACTTTATGTCTCGCCATCTTTGTCTTTCTTGTCTCTCACTCAATCTCTATCTCTCTCTCTCTCTGCCTTTCTCCTGCTGTCCCTCTTTTTTCTCTCTCCCTCCCTCGCCCTCTCTCTCGTTGTGACGTGTCAGATACACTGCTCCCCAGGCGGGACCTCAGACACCCGTCTAAGGCTGTCAGATGCCACAGCTGTTATTCCTGACAGTGGCTTTTAGCAAACACAGCCAGGGACCTCAGCCCAGTCAGCGGAAAACAAGACAAACATTGTAAAGAAAACAATAATGACAACAATAGGGAATGCCATGTCACATTGTCATGGTAACTGTTTGCATTCATTCTGCTGCTTAGCTCCTCGTGCACAGCCGGTGCATTGCTAATTGTGAGGAACGAGCCTAGGTCATTTGAGAGGAAATATGGCATTCCTTCGCCTTATCCCACTAATAGATTGTGCTAGATATACCAGGTGCTCTAATTCATGACAGACCACCAGGCCCTCTCACGTGTATGCTTATAAAGAGCCTAGTTTATAATAGGACGCCTCGCAGCGCTGTACATTGTATGCCTGGATCTAACTTGGCCTTCTTCACTGGATACAGAATGATTTAGGGGTTCTTTCTGTTATGCACTATGTAAAGCGTTTAGGATGACACCCGTGATTTACACCTGCCTCTCCCCTATCAGGCGTAGGCCCTACTAAGAGCCTCGTTAGATCTGCCTCGGTATTTTGGTGCGGTAATACCGCACCTGGTAAATACAGATATTATGGGTGTCCTATTACCCAGGGGTGGGTTTAATGTATTCTGGTTTCTGCGCCTCCTATTTAGGAATACTGCCGGAATACACTGTACTTTCGCTCTTACCAAGTGTGCTATCTCGGAATGTGAGTATTGTGCCCATACAAATGCTGGCAGAGCAGCAGCAGGGCCCAGCAGAGCAGGGCGGGGGGCAGCAGGGGCTTGCAGAGGTGTTTCCTGCGGCAGCCACCCAGGTCCACCATAGTGCGGCTCCGAGCCCCAAGCCTCTGGTGGTGGTGCTGCTGCGCTCGGTAGCCCATTTAACTTACCGGGCACTCTGGTGGGGGCTCCTTGCGACGGCGGCAATCTCCTGGGCACTTCTCCGGTCTCCCTCTTCGGCATGGGAGACCGGCAACGTCCTCCGCTTCTCCCGGGGCTCCCTCCAGGCCACTGGAGCCCCGCGTGGACCGCCATACTTCTTCTCCTGGGCCGCCGTCCTGGTGGGGGCTCCTTGCGACGGCGGCAATCTCCTGGGCACTTCTCCGGTCTCCCTCTTCAGCATGGGAGACCGGCAACGTCCTCCGCTTCTCCCGGGGCTCCCTCCAGGCCACGGGAGCCCCGCGTGAGCCGCCATACTTCTTCTCCTCCTGGGCTGCCGTCTTCCTTCTTCCCCCGGGCTGGGGGGGGGGTGGGAGGGGGGGGCGGGCACTTCCGGCCGGCCGCGCTAGGATTGGCCGGCCGGCTAGTCACTTCCGGGTCGCCACGGGCAGCGCGGCGGCCCGTCTCTAGCTCAGGCAGGCGGCGAAGTTTCCCGATGGATGCGCCTCTCTCAGGGCGAGCCTCCGATGGTGGCGAAGCTGCGGCCAATCGCAGCGCGGCTCCAGCGATGACGTGGCGGCTCAATAACCACTCCTAGCGCGGCGGCACTGAGGGGGCTCGACCGCCTCAGCCAATGGGAGGGCAGCCTCCTTCGTTCTTGCTCTCCGCGGCCCCGGCGAGATCCTCAAGTTATTCTCGGCCCCGGGCAGCGGCGGCAATCAGGGAGGCAGCGTTTGCACCGTAGTAGGAGGCGGCCGAGCGCTCGGGGTGCCACTAGTGCCTTACCAGATTCGGGGGCGTTCCCGAGAATCGGCTTTCGGCTGACGTAGCGTGACGTCGGCAAAAGCCAAAGAATCTCGGGAACGCCCCCGAATCTGGTCCGGCATTGACGGACAGGCCCCTCGTCCAATGGCTAGGCTCCATTTATGGAGCCAGCCAATGAATGACGAGGGCCGACCCAAACCCACACTACAGTTCTCATTAGGTTTTCGCCTGCGCGAAAAAGATGCGCAGAGCGCATCTTTTCGCCAGGCAAAACCTAAAAAGGAACAAACACTAATATTGAAAATGAGAGGGTGAAAGCCACGTTGATTAAGAACATAACTAAAAACCCATATTGATAAAGCCAAATAGTTCCCATGTATGCGAGAGCTATTTGGTTATGTCAATGTTTTTGTTGCAGGAGGGGTGTAGGTAGGATAGGAGCAAGTAACGAATGGAAGGTGGGTGGGTAGGACAGGGCAATAAATAACGAAGGAGAGGGGGTTGGATGGGTGTGGGAGGGGTTGGTGGTGGGGTCAAGGTACCAGTAACAATGGAGAGACAGGGAAAGGCACAATGGACAAGCAACGATAGGGAGGGGACTTGGGCAACAATGATGTAGGGGGTGGAAGCAACAACATACATAGGAGGGCAAAGCAACGACAGAGCAAGCACTGACACGGGGAAAGCAATGACATAGGAGGGGATACGGGAAAACAAGCAACAATGACTAATCAAAAAGAAGGTATCAGTACATGATTCATGCTCCACGGAAGGGAGAATCGAATACAGGGAAAGTGAAACCAGCACATTCTGAGGAGTCCGCAAATAAGAATGATAATGAAGCCAATGAAAGGTCCGCAATTGGTGGTCTGGGTGACAGGCCTTTCAGTTAACAAAATGTCTTGCAAGCGAAAGTGTATGCACAGTCTCAGGTGATGCCTAAAAAGGAGGCCTGGTGAAATAACACAATTTGGTCAAGTAGAGAAGCTGAGATTGATCCCAGATTTTCCAGTTTCACACTGTGCAATTCACCCATTAGCTTGCTCTCTTCTGCCATCAAATGTTAATGCTTTGTGCTTAATTCTTGGAGGATGACAGTATTTGGGTGACAGATATAACCCACTATTTACAGGGCACAAATCGAGGGTAGAAGTGGGTGTACTGAGTCCCACACTTTTTTAGAGAGGGGGCACCATTCCCCTTGTGAGAGGCTGAGGAGGATAGAGGAGTCACCTTGCACTGAAACTGCTTGAATCTGTAAACACCATTATAAACAATGGGGTGATCCAGTATGCGTCAAAGGACCTGGGTATTGATCGGTAAAGAAAACAGTGGTCCCAGACAATTCTTATTTAAATATATCACTTAGTATAGATGCGTATAAACGGCATTCAGAAAAGGCACACATGAGAAAGCAAGGCAATAGGCCACTTCAAGATGACAGATTATATTCCATTTATTTCTAATGAGGCGGTGTTGAACTCACACTTGAATTCATTTGAATTATCTCCCTGTGAAATCCTTTCCTCTCCTTCTATTTCTCAACACTTGAGCAAAATTTTTTTCAAACTTTCTATAGTTGATGATAACCGTCAAGTACATGTATAATTGTATATCATACGTTTGAAACTTTTGATTTAAATGAGATTTCTCTAATATGACTAAAAGAAATGGAAAATAATCTGTCATCTTGAAGTGGCCTATTGCCTTGCTTTCTCGTGTGTGCCTTTTCTGAATGTCGTTTATAAGCATAAATACTAAGTGATCTATTTAAATAAGAATTGTCTAGGACCACTGTTTTGAATCTGTAAACACAGCATGCGAGCAATTTGGCCTCAGGGCACTTTTAAAAACATTTCCCACTGGCAGCACACCCTGGAGAGAAAGGCTCAGTAGGGGGCTATCTCTGAATCATTTATCTGAGCAAGTAGAGAAAACTACAATCCAATAACCCTTATGTTGTCTAATGAACTGCAAGTTTGCCAAACGTTTGTACTTTGAAGCTGGATATGAAGAAAGCCCGCAGAAAACCAACCTGTAGTAACAGCAAGCATGATCGTTCAAAATATACACCCAGCATGTTTTGTTTACTCTTTAATAGAATTTAAAGCTGAAATACAAGGTTCCACATTTCAACTCTGTTAAAAAATAGAGTTCGTTTTAACCAGTTCTGAGCTTAAATACGCATTGATATGCACATTATGTGATGTAAAACAAAGTAAACCATAGCTAAAACAGTTTCTCACTTTATTTTGATTATTTTATCTTGTTCATTTTGGAAAAGAGGCCTGTTCCACTTTATGGGCAGATTACTATGAGGATATAAAGTTACATCCTCTGACATCACTTCCTACGATGTCACTGTGAATTGCATATGCTAATTAGTGCCACTACTACTTTTTCCTAGGATTTGTGCCAAGGCATTTTATTTTGTGCAGTATAACCTAGTGCAAGCCTTTCACAAGGACAAAATAGTGCTTCACACCGACTTTGATACTTGTTACCCCTTTTTTAAAATGTTGGCTCAAGGAGATTTGCCTGGTTTTACAGGATGCTTAATCGAATCCAAGATTCGAGCCCGGCTCCCAAAGATACATACCTGGCAGCTGTAGCCATCAGGCCACAATGTCTGCTGTGAAGGCTCAGCTTGTTTAGGGCTTGAAGTTCCCAGAGGACTTAGAGATGAGATTTCTTTAAAGTGTGTTAAACCAAAATGAAAAGTGCATATTTGATAGAAAATAATGTATTTTAAGAAACTAACATGCTGAAGCTTAAAAATAAAAATGACTGAAAATCCAAAACGCATTTAAGCTGCTCTTTGCATGATGGGTCATACCGAGTTGTGGAGATTTATAGCTTGTAGTATTTCCTTTGTGCCCGTGGGCACTTTCTCCTGTGGAGGTATTTTATTATAATAAACCTTTCCCTAACTTTGCTATTAGCAACTGCATCTTATGCTTTAGGATGGTTGATGTTCTACTACAATATAGGATGTTAAACATCGTCCAGCCATTATATGGTATCAAGAATATAGATGGCTACATTATCACGAAGGTAAGTATATAAAGGGGAGTATAGTTTTATCTATGTTCTTAACTCAACATCTATTTAGCTAAAAGACATGCATATCTTCAAGATACATAGATGTGAACTTCAGAATAGTAACTCTGTACTCACCTTTAGAGGTACCTTCAAATTATTGTCATTCAATATTCTGGTTATAATATTTTGATGTCAATCAATATAGGGACATACATCTGGGTGGCCACTACCTGTAGTAATCTTGCAAGGGGTGATTCTTACTGTGATTGGCTTTGATGTGGTCACTAGTGCAAAATTGTCCAAGTCAGTATCTTGGAGTTATTCTCATCAATCAGAAGTAGGTTTTGTTACAGAAAAGGTTGAAGCCGCCCTAGACTGGAGCAAGTATAATAAAACATTGTCTTGTATTTTGCACAGTTGCTTAGTCAGTTCAATGTAGTACATGTTTACTTTCCTAATAACGATTGTGATGAGTTAACCCATTTAAATGAAAGGAGTGGCCACTTTATGTAGGAATTTTGGATGTGTTCTCGTGATCACCTTATCTATGTATTTTGAGGCAGGTCTTCTTCTGATGAGGCTGGAGTTAACTAACTTCTTACTAACATGATAACTATTGTAAATTTTGTTAAGTATAAGGTATTTTAATGTTATCTTATGCATTGGTTCAGACTGTGGTTCTATTAGTCCCATGAGAACCATGTAACTGTATGTGGATATTAGTTTCTTCTGTCCTTTTAAGTAACATTGAAAAACGTGTATTTTGAAAATCTGAAAGTAGTTTGTACAAGCTGCAATAGCAAGCTTGACGAATCTTAGTCGAAACAAGCAAGTTGCTTCTACTCGGTAAGGATCTTTCTGGTAGACAGTCTATCTAACCTCAGGCTCCTCAACTTTAGAATATTCCCAGGTGCCCGACGTGATGTGTAGGAAACTGTGTAATAGCTTCTGCACACTGGCAAGTGGAAGCATTGGCCTCTATTGCAATAAGATGCTGCCTCTGAAGCACAAGTTACTACTTGTGTAACGATATATCTGTAAGAGACATTAGTTAGTGATAGATTCCTTACCTTAGAATATCCCCAGGCGTCAGACTGGATCCGAATTTTTTTGCGTAGCAATACCCCTGCGCGCCGGCAGGCGTCGTCCGCAGCTCCGCGTCCGTCATCGGCGTCGTTAGCGCCGGGATGACGTCAGAGTACTTAGACGCCGCCCTCGCAGGCTGACGTCAGTTCTGACACACAGTTTTTCCACGCCAGATACGCAGAGCCATGATAGAACCAACACTGGTGCCATGAAACTAGGGCCCTGAAATGGGATGACCGTAACCCTAGATATCGGTTCGCAGAACGGGGAGTATGGGCGGGTCGGTAAGGAATCTATCACTAACTAATGTCTCTTACAGATATATCGTTACACAAGTAGTAACTTGTGCATCTGAAGGAGACACGTTAGTGATAGATTCCTTACCTTAGAATAGATACCCCAGCAATACCAACCCCGGTGGTGGGTCTGCGAACCAATAATCACACCAGAAAGTCCTTGAGGACGGAACGGCCAAAGAAGCCATCCCTCCGGACTTGGCTGTCCAGGCAGTAGTGTCTCGCAAACGTGTGCAGCGAGGCCCATGTACCTGCCTGACAAATGTCCTGCAAGGGCACTCCTCGGCCCAGGGCAGTCGTAGTCGCCGTGGCCCGAGTGGAATGAGCCCTCAGCCCAACAGGGGGTTCCTTCTTAGCCAAGGAGTAACACGCCTGGATGCACAAGATGATCCACCGAGAGATGGTCAGCTTGTGCACCGCCCGTCCCTTCTTAGCACCCACGTAACCAACAAAGAGTTGGTCATCCACCCGGAACTGGCGTGTGCGATCCAGATAGTAAGAGCGCACGTTTTGGGTCCAGGCGGTGGAGCCTCTCTTCCTCTTTCGAGGGATGCGGAGGAGGAAAGAAGGTGGGCAAGGTGATGGACTGCCCAATGTGGAAGGCCGTGACAACCTTGGGCAGGAAAGAGGGTCTCGTCCCCAACACAACCTTGTCCGGATGGACAGAGAGGAAAGGAGGTGTGGAAAAAAGAGCCTGGAGCTCACTCACTCTCCTGGCAGAGGTGATGGCAACCAGGAAAGCAGTCTTCAAAGTAAGAAGACGGAGAGGACAGTTATGGAGCGGCTCAAAGGGAGCACACTTTAGGTAAGTAAGTACAAGGTTCAAGTCCCACTGGGGCATCACGAAAGGAACAGGAGGAAACGTGTGTGATGCCCTTCAAAAACCTGTTTACAATTAGGGACTTGAACAAAGATGGCTGATCAGGTAGCCTTAAGAAGGCGGAAAGGGCAGAAAGGTAGCCCTTGATAGTGCCCAGAGCAGAGCCCTGCTGGGCAAGAGAAAGAAGGAGGATGAGAACCTCAGAAAGGGGGGCAGAGAGTGGATCCACAGCCTTTGCTGTGCACCATGCCACAAATCTGTTCCACCTGCAGGCGTATACAGACTTTGTGGAGGGAAGCCTGGCTGCCAGAATGACATTACAGACTTCAGGAGGCAAGTCAAATGGCCTCAACTGTTGCCGCTCAATCTCAAAGCTTGTAGGTGGAGACTGGACAGGTTCGGGTGGAAGACCGTCCCCTGCTGCTGCGACAGAAGGTCCTCCTGAAGAGGCAGACGAATCGGGGGATCGACAGACATGCTGAGTAGCTCTGGATACCAATATCTTCGTGCCCAGTCTGGAGCCAAAAGGATAACCTGGGCCCGGTCGCGCCTGATCTTCTTCAGCACTCTGGGCAGAAGTGGTATAGGCGGAAAGGCGTACAATAGACCGCAACTCCACTCGTGACGAAAAGCGTCGCCGAGCAAGTGCCGCCTTGAAAATTTCAACGCGCCGACTGATGACATTGCGCGTTCTTTTCGGTGGCAAATAGATCTAACCAAGGCTCTTCCCAGTGAAGAAAGAGACCCTGCGCGCATCAGAGTTCAGACGCCATTCGTGATCCATCAAGCGCCGGCAGCTGAGTTAGTCCGCCCTGGCGTTCAGAGAACCTGCCAGGTGTTGAATCATCAAGGTAATGCCTTGATGTTCCATGCATGTCCAGAGGCGCAGAGCCTCCTGACTTAGGGTCCATGACTCCACCCTGCCCTGTTTGTTGCAATACCACAAGGCAGTGGTGTTGTCCGTGAACCACTGCACTCCCCCCGGACAGAGGGAAGGAATGCCTTCAGTGCAAGTCGGGTCACCCGAAGCTTCAAAAAGTTGGTATGGAGCTGGGACTCCGACGGAGACCAGAGGCCTCTGATCTCCGCATCTCCCAAGTGGCCGCCCCATCCCAGGAGGGACGCATTCGTCACCACTGTGTGCTACGGTTGGGGAAGGGAGAGGGATCTGCCACTGACCCAATTGCGATTCATGAGCCACCACAGCAATGGTCATGCAGTGCCCCATATGCAGTACCCAATGGAACTTCAGGTCCCACTGCAGAGCCCGCATATGCCATCTGGCATGTTGCACTAGTAGGATGCAGGAGACCATCAGGCCCAGGAGAAGGAGGGTCATCCTGACTGAAACCCGGTATAGAGGCTGAAAGATCGGAATCATGGCCTGAATATCCCCGACTCGCTGCTCGGAAGGATAGACCCGAAACTGCGTCAAATCCTGAACCACTCCGATGAAGGGGAGCTTCTGAGAGGGAAATAGGTGCGACTTCGACACGTTGATGGAGAACCCCAGCAAATGCAGGAGGCTGACCGTGGTCTTGAGGTGAGAGACGACTGCCTGGGGCGAGCCTGCCTTTAACAACCGGTCGTCGAGGTAGTGAAAGACTGACACCCCTGACCTGCATAGATGAGCTGCGACCACCGCCATAACCTTCGTGAACACCCGAGGGGCACTGGTAAGGCCGAAGGGGAGCATGGCAAACTGATAATGCTCCTGGCCTACCATGAACCACAGGTAACACCAGTGGGTCGGCAGGACGGGGATGTGAAAATATGCGTCCTACAAGTCCAGCGCTACCATCCAGTCTCCAGGGTCGAGGACAGCCAAGACATGAGCCAGAGTAAACATCTTGAACTTCTCCTTCCGGAGGTAGCGACTGACATTCCTGAGGTCCAAGATAGGGCGCAGGCCCCCTTTCTCATTCTTGGGGACCAGAAAGTAGTGGGAACAACAACCACGTCCTACTTTTGGCCCAGGAACACGCTTGACGGCCCCCTTGGCCAAGAGGGCCGTAACTTCCTGTTGGAGAAGCGCAAAGTGATCCCCCGACATGCGGTTGAACTGAGGTGGCATGGATGGGGGGGCAGACTCGAAGTGGAGGGAGTAGCCCCTTCAGACGATTTGCAGCACCCACCTGTCCAAAGTGACAAAACGCCAGCGGGGGAGGTGATGTTGAATCCTGCAGCCTACCGGCGTGGGGTGCACCCCAAAGCTCGGACTAGGAAGGCTTTGAGGCAGATGCTGCGGGAGCGGAGGTGGACTGACCCGCATGCTTGGCCCCGCTGAGGTTGGTTCTGCGCAGGCTTCTGGCTGAACGGACGTGTAGGGTTGCCCCCTTCTGTGGCCACGAAAGGAACAAAAGGTAGACGTGGTCGGGCGTGTGGTGGCTAGACTCAAGGACTTAGCCGTAGCCCGAGAGTCCTTGAAACGCTCCAGGGCACTGTCTGCCTTATTGCAAACAGGCGAGTCCCATCAAAAGGCATGTCCATGAGGCATCTCTGGACATCCCTAGAAAACCCCGTGGACCGCAGCCAGGCATGGCGACGCACGGCCACCGTTGTGGAGATCGCCCTACCCAAAGAGTCCACAGTGTCCAGCCCACACCGAATGGCGAACTTTGCGGCGTCCTTCCCCTCCAAACAGCTTGGGAAAGTACAGCCTGAACTTCCTCCGGGCACTTGGGCAGTGTGTGCGCCACCATGTCCCACACAGCGTGAGAGTAGCGGCCTAAGAGACATGTGGTGTTGACTGCCTGCAGCCCCAAGCTGGCAGAAGAAAATAACTTTTTGCCAAACTGCTCCAGCTTCTTTGATTCTTTATCCAGGGGGGCGGTAGAGAATGCACTTTGGGAAGTGGAGGCCTGAATGACCAGGTTCTCTGGAGTCGGATGATTCGTTAAAAAAGCAGGGTCACCCGTTGCCGGGTGATGACGCCTGGCCACGTTTTTATTCACAGGAACCCCAGTGGCTTGTCTAGACCAAGTGCCCATCAAAACATTCATCAGGGCCACATTGAACAGACACAGAGGTTCCATAGAACGTGCCGCCAGCTGAAGCACTTCAAGAAGTAGGGTTGTCTTAAGAGTGACAGAAGGCAGATCAAGGTCAAGGGCCTCAGCTGCTTTACGGAGCACCACAGTATAAGTGGCACCTTCCTCCATGACCGTGGGAGGAGACAGAAAGTCGGGCTCAGAGGAGAGGTCAAGCCCACCTGCATCCTCCGATTCCTCCGCCAACTCCTGATCTGACTCCCACTGCCGTGCAAGAGGATCTTCAAATCCCTCCCAGTCATCCCCCTCCTCCACGGCCCTAGGTACAGGCTGCTGCGGTGGGAGTAGAACAGGTAAATACAAATGGTGCAACTGTGCCGGCACCGATCCAGCTCCATGTTCCAATTAGGGTCCCAAGCAGGAGCAAAATTGTCTGGAAACCCGGGCAAGGGTGGAGGTGGGACGAACGGGATCCATTGTGGCACCGGAGCCGCTGGTGGAGGACTTTGCAGTGCTGGTAGCGGAGCCGACGGCAAGCAAGGGCCCTCAACTGGGACCGCAGGTCCTGAAGGCACGCTAGAGGGATTCCTAGGCCTGAAAAGGTTGTCCATGGTTGCAAGAAATTCTTGCACCAGGGCAGGAGTCGCCGACGGACCCAGATAAGGCGGGTATGTCGCGGGACTCCCAGGCTCCATGGAGCCGCAGCGGAAGAACCCCTGCCCCCCTCGTCCGCGTCCGGAGACCGACAGGGCGACGTCGGAGAGTGTAAAGGTTTCTTCGACTTTTTCTTGTTACGTCTTTTACCTGATTCCGCGGGTGAAGACTTTGACCCCGAGGAGCGATGATGATGGCTCCGCGGGTGGTCCCTCGAGCGACCCCTGAACCTCGAACGGCACGGAGATGACTGCCTGGCCTCCAGCAGCTTTCGGGACCGCTTCCGCAAAGCCTTAGGAGCCATGGCCAGACAGTCGGAACATGACCAGGAGTCATGGTCGCGCTCCAGACAGCAGAGACAAATGCCGTGGGAGTCGGCCACCGACATCGTACGGCGACAGGCCCCGCAGGATTTAAAACCAGGCATCCCTACGCGGCACCAGGAGTTTAGACTCAAAGAAGTAAATACAAAAGTCTCAAAAAAGTTAGTCAAAAAGTGATTAGGGTACGTGCTCTAACCGGATCTGCGCTTGCTGGCGTTGAAAAATAAAGAACGAACGTCAGCGTGCATGGGTGGCGCCTAAGTAGTCTCCGTGACATCATCTCGGTGCTTACGACGCCAGCAACGGACGCGGAGCCGCACGACGCCACCTACTGACGCGCAGGGGTAGTGTTGACGAAAAACTTTCCAGATCCAGTCTGATACCCAAGGATATTCTAAGGTAGGGAATCTATCACTAACGTGTCTCTTTTGGATACAGGATTAGTGGGGAATTAGTATAGGGAAATATAAAATTAAATAGAGCAGTGGACATGTCAGTTTGTTAATTGGATTGAAAAGGATAGTGGATAGATAGACTAGGAAAGGCTCTAGAAAGTGTTTGTTCATTTTAGAGCGCGTAGCAGTAGGAGGAGGTTTGGGTTAAGTAAATGTGGAGATGGGCAGGAAGAGTCAGAGGGAAAGGTTTAGAAAGGCTTGTTTGGTAGAGAGATCTGAATATTAAGAGAGGTATGAGAGGATGCATGAAAATATCAATCACCCCTGGACATCGCAAATGGAATATATACGTATATGTATAGGGCAAGATGTCTGGAACTCCTTGGGGTGGCTCCCGGGTTTTCGGACCAATAATCTGTAAACATCCCTACTATGCCATGCCATCCACCAATCAGATACATATCATTGCAACAAGGATCGCACTGGAAACCCCATGAATCGAGTTTGAGCTCTGTGGCTAGAAATCACTATCAGAGGAATTTAAATAGCCAAGAAAAACAGACCAAAAGCACTGGTGCTGCATTCTGGGGCTGTGGATCTCCCAAGATGTCACAAAGCAACAATGCAGAGTTTTCACTATACTGTGGGAGGTTATGTAGTCCTATGAAAACAGTTTAATTTGACACCTTTTGAAGGGAAGAAATTCTTCAGAAAAAATACATACATATATACATACTTACAGAGGCTTTCACTAAGACCTCTTCATTCAAAGTGCTGATTTAGTGGCATTCCCATTTTGCTTCCACCCACATCATCAAGCATGGGGCACAGGGTCACACAACGTCAGCTCAGTGGCTACCTAGCATTGACAGCAGTATCATTTTGCCTGATCAGATGTTGACAGCTTGCCGAAGAACAAGTACCTTACATTTGGTAATACTCTTTCTGGTGGGTACTATATCTTACTGTGCATTCCTTACCTTCAAGAAAACGCCCAGGTGCCTAACTAGATCCAAAGAATTTTACAGGTATGCTCCTACATGCCGTCAGGTGATGCAGTGTGGCTCCACAATCACTTTAGCGCCCCAGAAAAGACATCAGAGCTGTATACAAGCACCACCCCTGCAAGTTGACATCTGTTTCTTAATAATTCCCTTCCCCTTCTCAGACGTGAAGATCAAACAAATTGCAGGAGACTGGGACAAAATCTAACTCAGCATCTTATAATATTCAGGAGTTCATTCCACAGAACAGAGATGTAGGAGGGCAGTGAGAAATCTGTGCTTAGAATAGCCTCTTCACTAGAAAGGTGAGTTGGCATAACAACTTTGGGTAAGAAGGCTGTCTAGGTGGTTGCAGTGAGCAAATGCGCATCAGCTCTAAAGGTGTGAACATAGAAAATGCCAACAATCAGTTCAAATCCCACTAAGGTATGGCGAAAGGCTTTGGGGAACATGCAAGAAAAAACTTTGATAAAATGAATCACAACACAGGATCTAAACATAGGGGGTTGATCAGGTAAACACAAAAATGCCAAAAGAAAACAGATAACCCTTAACTGTGCCCACTATAAGGCCTAGCTATTCTATCAGAACAATAATACACCCAAAATACATCAAAAGGTTTGACCTGCAGTGGGTTAGTATGTCGTTCCCTACAGCAATAAAACTTTTTCTCACAGCGTAGATGAACTTTTGTAAAGCATTTAACTGTTGCTGCTCAGTATCCACAAAGAGAGAGGTCTATGTGACACAGACTCGTGTACAGGATGCTCCCCAGTTGTTGAGACAGAGGGTCCTCCCTAACTGGTATTGACAAGAGAGGGTGACTTTCGGTTTCCTGGCACTTACCTAGAAGTAAACACTATTTGTTAAATGCAGGTAAGTAATGCGGTGCACGGCTCGACGAGTGGTGGCACAATGTTGGATGCGCGGCCCGCTCCCGACGAAACGCAGATGGAGCAGGGACATGCTGTATGGCTGCACACAGTCACAGCTCTATAGTGAACTCCTACCCCCGGTTAGTAGACCAAAAAATGTTTGGGACCTGTATTTAACTTACAAATACAATCAAGACGCCGAGGTTCCAGATCAGGAGGACACGGAGGAGCGGCATGAAGGGGAGGAGGGCCCCGAGGATTAGATACACAGTAAACGGGGGCTCATGGGGGTTAGAAGGCAGGACACCTGGGACTCTGAAGAGGCTGGTGGGACACGGAAGACCTGGGAACACTCACTTTGGGCCACACGTGGAGCGGGGGAGCCTGGCGGGGGAGGATACTTGATTAATGGGGAGGGTGCAGGAAGGGCACGGACATGAGGGGGGGGGGGGGGGCGGGGCACAGTGGAGACGGGTATGCAGTGGAGTCAGACACAGGGGCAGTCAGGGGGGGAGGGGTGGGGTTGGGCGGGATTGTTGCGTGAGTAATGTTCGACCCGGTTATCGCTGGCAGACATGCACACTTCAGGGTATACTCTCACTACATAGTAGACATAACATCCACCCCTACCATGGTTGAAGGGGACAGGGCGGGGGACGTCGACACGCTCAGAATACACACTAAGTCGTGCTATCTCAGGCCTGCGTCTCCGGACCCTTGGGATGTCGGTGTGTTGATTCTGCGAACTGTTTGTGCTATGTATTTATGTAACACTAATTTGCAGCCAGCCCCAGGGTTGTAGGCGGAATGCTGTGTGTATGCTCTACCGACGAATAAAAGTTTATACCCCCCCAAAAAAAAAAAACCCCAAAAAAAAGTAATGCGGTGCACATACAAGGAGGGATGTCCATCCTACATTCACAAACAGAACAAAGGTTCAGAAGGACTGGATATCTATTGTATTATGCCGCCTAAACAGGTATCCAGACCTGATGAAGTTGTGATTACGACGAAACACATGTTTGCTAAATTGGAACAAAGCTCTTTTGGAGTAACAAATCATAACGCTCAAGATCAAGTACAACGTTTGAAGACTGGATTTTTAATCATTGCATGTGCGATAAGGCTATATTCTTGTTCTACTCAACTGGTAGCTGGATCTGAGGGCAAAGGAAATACTCAGGAGCTCTTGTGTGGACTATACTCTCTTGGCCTAGTCGGGGCGATTTAGATGACTTGGGTCCGGTCTATCATGACTTTTCTTAGTACTTGAGGCACGAGAAGCAATGTTGTGGGAACACATACAATGGAGTGCATATCCCATCTATGTTGGATTGACTTTTCTGGAGGAAACACCAGTGAGTAGTTATAATACAGCTACCTTAACAGTTGCAAACAGACCTAACGGGCCACCCCCCCTGACCGAGGATGCCACTTGCGACCTCGGTGTGGCGACACCAATCGTGATCCATCAGCAGATATCTGCTCAGCTAATCAACTCTGGTATTCAGAGATTTTTAGATGGTTGGCTAGCAGAAAGATGTAGGGTCTGCTGGAACAGGATCCAGGACTGTACTTCGGCCTACTTGTTGGAGTACCATCTGGCAGTTGGTTTTGTCCACAAGGACCAGTACCAGCCACCTCATGAAAGACAAGAAGGTTTTGAGGGCATGAGTGATCGTCTGAAGCTTCAAAAGGTTGATAGCCCAGAAGCCCCTGATTGCTGCCTCCTGCATGCAACCCTACTGCCCCAAACCCACTGGTATTTAATCTGTCACAACCGGGAAAAGTCTGGGTGGGGAAGGAAGAGTGGACCCTGAAGCAGGCTAAGTTGGTACATGTGTGATACCACAGAAAATTGTGAGTAATATCCTCCGAAATCTGGATGGGATGGTGAGGCAGTCCTGGTGCTGGGCCCACTGAAAGCAGAGGTTTCACTGTCAAAACTGTGTATGCCATCTGGCGATCAGAATGTACAAAACCAAGGATTGAGCCCGAACATCAGAATCATACCCTGAACATCCTGAACTTGCTGTGGCAGTGAAAATACTATTAACACCAACATGTGTAGGACCGCTTCACTGGAGGGGGATCTTCAGCTCTGATGAAAACTCAAATATGTCAGAAGTTCAGACGTCATTCAGAAGCAGTCTATGACTGATGGAGGTGAGTCCAGCTTGAGAAGCCAGTCATTATGGAACAGGAATATACTCATACCACACCTCTGAAGGTGGGCACCAACCACTGCCATTACTTTCACGAACAACTAAACTGCAGGACAGAAAATGGGTCCTGCAAGTCCAGGGACACCATGCAGTGTCGTGTGTCCAGAGCATAAAGAATCTGAGCCAGGGTGAGCAATTTGAATTTATCTTTCCACAGAAAGACATTCAGTGGGCAGTGTTCAATTACAAGCCTTCATCTTTATTCGATATGCCTAAGTAGTCCAAATAGCACCTCTCTTCAAAGGCGGCACCCACTCAATGCCACCTGACTAGCAAAAAGTTAACTTAGTGCAACATGAAGGTGGAGTAGTTTTCCGACAGACAATCTGATGTGGTTGGAAAATGGGTCGGTGAAGAAATGAAAACCACGGTGCAGCTCCTTTGAATAATTTGCAAAACTCACCTGTCCGAAGTGAAGGATCCCAGCCAGGGAGGAAATGTTATATCCTGCCTCCTACTGACTATGAGCCTGTGAAGGCAAGGTGTAGTGGCTTGATAGCTGGTGTGCAGACAAGGAAGTGTTAGAGGAGAGCTGTCCCTGCTCGAGCTGTCTGCCTCGGATGCCACCATGACTTCTGCCCTAAAAGGACTGAGCCTACCATTGCTGCACAGGATGAAAGTGTTGGCGATGACTGAAAGGTGGCTGGCCTAGACCTGCACACTTCAATAATAAAAGTGTGAGAAGAGGACGTTGCCTTGGAGGGGCGGGCTTAATGCAGAGAACTGCCATACGAGGCCCGTGTGCTCCCTTCCCCAGCCCTCACCGACCTCATTCTCCCCCTCCAGAAAAACAAATGTTTGCGGAGGCTGGAGCAGAAGTCCTGTGCTGTTTTCACACCCCTTTATGGCCATCAGTTGCTTACAGCCTCCAACTACGATCTGGAAATCCAATGAGCACACGGGGTTCCAGCTCACCATGCTATTGGCTCTTCCAAAATGTGACCAAGTGAAGTGAGACAATACCGCGTAACAAAGTCGCACCATGGGTGTTGGCAGGACTGCTGGTCTTTGTCATCTGGCCAAAGAATGACAGAGCTCAAGCACAGATTCATGAGTCTGTAAGAGCGCTGATGAATGGCAATAGTGGCTCCAAAGAGGCTGAAACTGCTTGATGGATCACAAATAAATTAGCCTTTAACAGTAGACAGCTGTAAATCTAGCACTTCTGTAGTCCTTTACACTACTACTTAGATTGATAGCCTAGGTGTTCAGTCTAGGTCCGTCTCTGGAGATGTTTCTAGTCCAGTGGCATTCTTTAAATCTATACATATCGGTACAGTAAGGGGGAGCAGGCAGTCCGTTTCATCATCCTCAACGGCAAGGCGATAATGATGCATTCCTTGAACTACGTCAGCTACAGATCCAAACAAGGTGTCTAGCCTCTGACTGTATTGGAGTCAAAGTAGAGGCTGAGGATTGGCTGCAAAATGACTAGTTGCACTTTTGTAATCTCATAGCAGGACATAGGCTTGGAGCAGGCCGACAACAGCTCGGGTTAGGAGAATGGCATGGGAACCTGGTTCGGGGCCAGCGGAGTTGTTGCTGGCATGGAAGACAATAGCATGAACTCAAGGGTCAGTTTGGAAATATACACCAGCATCATAAAGGGTCCAGGAACCGGTCCCATAGGGTCAGTTGGTGCCAAGGGGAAACTACCAGCTGATGTTTAAATGGTGCCCTTGATGATTCTCTTGGTGCAGCAAAGCTTTCTTGAATTCCACTATGTCTTGCAGGTTCAACGACAGCAGACCCAGGCAATACAGAGTGTGCTGGGACCAGACATACAACCAAGTCCTAGCCAGAAGCTGCTTGTGTGGCAGGATCTTTGGTGGACATATTTATGGTGTATTTTTGCTTTACCTAAAGACTTTCGAGCTGGAACAGGACTTCACATGTGACTGGTTCCATGAACAGGCTTGAAGAGGCCCAAAGACTTGGAGAGGGACTTATGTTTCAACCACAACCTCTTAATTTTCTGCAACATTTTTGCATCCTGCTCTCAGATCGCTTTTTTGGGGATACTTAGAACACAAGTTTGAGTTATGGCCAGACCACAAGCACAAAAGCAAATGTTGTGTGGGTCCATAAAAGACATCTGCTTTCTGCAGTCGCAGCACAGCTTTAACTCTGCTGTTTTTGGGGGCGATATAGTCTCTAGCACACAGCTGAGATAATTTTAAGTCTTCATACGATTGACTAAGTTTGGAGTAGAGCTCACGATCCGCATCAAAGGGTACACGAAGAATGACTGGCACAGCATGCAGGGGTGTCGCTCATTCAGTCAGCAAATTCTAGGGAAATACGGATTGACTGCGGAGCAACATGGCACCACCTTATTAGTGACCAGGAGCTTTATTGTAAAATTACTGGGATCCAGTCTGGCACCTGGAAACATTCTAAAGGAGACTAATCTGTAGTTCAAAGTATCAATCAGAAAAGTAGTGCCCATCCGTGCCATAGCTGTTGTGGCTACATGTAGCTATCCGTTCCATGGCTATTGTAGCTGCATGCTGGGCTACTTTTAAAAAATAAATATTTTTGCATACAAAATGGTTCTAAACAAATTGCACACTTGCCAAGGCTAGAACTACTGCTTTCGCCAATGCTAGTTTGATGCTCACTCTGTCTCTATAACCTGTTTACACACAAAAGATCTTATTAAAGATTAAATCTGTTAGTCTCTGCCAAAAGAGGAGCCCACACACAGAGGTAGTTAGCCATACAGTGTTTATAAATACTGAGGATGCTCCAATGATAGACAAATATTAAACTAAGCAGGTGATTCATTCTCTGGCAAAAGGGTATATTTGAAAATTGCCAATCTGCAGGGGATCCAGGTTGTGACGATCCAGTCATGCCTCACGGAGGTGCAGAAGTACGGTACTGAAAGGCAGTATAGGACCTTAAATAGTTTCTTGGAGCTAGGGAGCTATTGAGTGGAGACAGCAAACCTCCTTCGCTTGGTGGTACAGAAATCAGAAGCACTGGGAAGATGTAGACTCAATTTTGAAGCTGGGTGGTAGAACATCGATAGGTAAAGATTGGCATGGGTTCACTGATGAACAGGAGGTACTTGTAAAGCAAGGGTTACTACGTGCCAGTGCTGCAAAGCTAGGAGGTACATTGTTATGGTGCCTACTACACTTGCTGCAACCAAGTAATGAACAACTGGCAGAGTCACAATGGCGATAGGCACTGAAAAAAACATAGAAATTGATCTTTAAGACAGGCAGGATTCCTAGCGTTTAGTACATAGTACTCTCTATTTTCAATTATGTCATCATAATTCTTGCAATATTGCCCCAAGTTTCCCCAACCTCACTATACCACACTAAAAAAGTATCTTCTTACCACTTCATCTTCTGTCCAGCATTTTTCTATTAGCTTTGGGACAGGTTTCTTCACAAGGCGTTGCAAAGCTTTTCCTGCATCATAGTTACATTCATGTAGCTAGAGAGAAAAAAAAACAGTTTTAGAAGCATTTTCACTAAAAACTTAAATGAGTGGGCTATACACTAATCACCAACAAGCATTGCACGAATCTAGTCTAGCAAAATAGGTCACCTTTCTGTAGGACAAAGGGAATACATATGTCTCCGATGTCACATAAAGTACTCCAATTCCCCTACCACAGGGGCTAAACACTTCAACCCCCTCTCCCTGAGGGTTAAGGTATTGCCACGTGGTGTTCATAAGTACCATGAGATTTCCTTGCACTCAGCAAAAAGAATTGAAGGGCAGCTGACAACATTTGGAAGGTAGGCAGCAGGTGAAAAAGTTAAACAGGAGTCATTTAGTGGGTATGTCAATGAAGAAAGAGCCTCACTGCTCTAACAAGTGGGTCAAATGAACAGTAAGATAAAAGGACTGTAATCTGGACAATGCACCGGGTGTTTATGTAGGCTAAACGAAGGTTGTTAATAGGAATGCATCTAGTGAATCCTTATGAAAGGGTTGAAGCCTTTTATAGATTTGATTGCTAAAATTCAAGTTTGTTAGAAGCACAACCAGCTTTGTGAAAATAAAGGGTAGTGTTTTGCCTGGGGAGTCTGAAAATGGATCATGTGATGAATGTATGGTCCTTGGTTCCATGGGATAAGCAAACACTGTGGCGGGCCCACCAAGCACATGGTACAAAAGTCAATTCTGCTCACGATAAGAGCTCTGCAGACTGAAAGTGTTAATGTAGTCAAACAACTGATGCTTGATGCTCGGTACTTGATAACTTTCAATGATTACCAATATTAATGATTTCAGTGATCCCTTGTGACTCGTAATTAGACTGACTTGTTACATACAGTTTTCAACAACATAAAAAGCTTGGAGAGCTTTTGTAGCTTCGTCACCTAGAGTGTTTTATTGCCTACCAGGAAACCGCATATGATGGAACTCTGTTACATTTCTACTAAATGGTGGCAACTTAGTGTTTCAAAGGCTTCCCATTCTCATGACCCTCGACTATTTATGGCTGATGGGTTGCAACGAAAATACTGATTTATACCCTCAGACTGCAACTAATCTCCTTTTTATACATGTGTTTAACAACTGAAACTGCATGTTAATTTGGGGGTTTCTTCATTATTCACAATTCACACTGTATGCTCACCACCCACTGTAACACAGATCCTGGTGCAGGTCTTACTTTCTTCTGTCTGCTACCAGCAATATTTGCTGTTTATCTTATACTTTGAAGGACCACGTAAGCCTCTACATTAAATCAGGCTCACACTGGACATACACTGGTCGCTCTCATGTAAAGTATACAAAAGCTCTTTCTCACGCACACACAGAACATTGTTACCTTTATGGAGGTCAAGAACACGCCAGGGGTCAAGCAAGCACAGGTATATCTGAGGAGAGCTACTGGGTATAACACGTACGCATTACATTTATTTTGACAAAATTAAGCAAGATGTGAACATGCTTTTCTCCAGTTACTGATTGCCAAAAGACGACTGGGAAATCGAGACTTACTGTAAAAGTTCAGACAGGAGAATTCAGGAATCACCAGAATACAAGTGGTATGAAAGCTCAGATGTGAAGATGTCACTAAGAGATGTAGCAAAGTCTAAGTGCCGGAAGAGAGTGGTTGGGTGAGGTGAGACATAAGCATCAAGAAACAGAACACAAGTCATTTTAGAGGTAAGAGGTCCACAGCAGAATAAATAACTCCAAGGTCAAAAGAGTAAAAAGTAGTTTAAGTAGCTTCCTGCCACGATTGCCATAAATGGCACAAGAGATCGCAGATAATCAGGAGAGGAGATGAATTGCGAGGCATTCCTCAGAGCAGTTTCCAGAGAGTAGTATGCTCAGAAATCGAACTAGAGGACTCAAAGCAAGATAACCCAGAAAACAGAGGTATGCCTGTGCTTCATTTTCCATTTCCAGTCAGCTTCAATGGAACTCTCCAGAACAATATAGTTTATCTATAGGTCTCCAGTTTAGACAGTACTTCATAGCAACTGCCAATAGGATTATTCAGCAATCATACTCTCTTTTTGAATCCCATCCCATTTTGTCCGGCAAATTCATTTCCCTTGGCTTCTTCCGCCCCATTTTGCCACCACAATTATGGTATTTTCTGTGACTATTCTCAATGATATCATGATTCTGTCGTAGTTTATGCTCAGCTGCCTGACAGGGTGTTGGTGAAGACTGGAATGAATGCATTTAGAGAAGGAGAAGTTTAAAGGGGATTTTGGTAATTAGCATGAAAGTACAGTGAGAATAAAACAACAAGACCATCTAGACGATGGGGTAACATCCTTGGGCATGGAAGTGTCAAGCCCACTGGTATACTGAAGTTCTTCATACCAGTTGCCTCCGTCATTATAATGGTCAACCTCAAAAATCAGCTGCAAAAAGATTAAGTACATTTTGGGCCCCAGTATGTGGTAAAGGGAAAGTATCAGAATCAGATAAGCGGTCGGTGTAGGGCACAACTTCGGTCGAGGCGGTTCAAATCAGAGTCAGATAGCACAACAGGATGTTATGCTCATTCGACATTGATGCAAGTGGAACCGGCACAAGTAATAGTGCCAGAAGCACAACATGCACAGAAGTGTTTTTTCTTAGCCTTACCCAAGACTTCGACTCCGATGACGAGTCGCTGTGGGAACAACACCCTGGTTTTAAATTCCACCAATCGAGACACAGAGTCTTGTCTGGCGATTTTGAGTTTGACCTTGCGTTCCTGTATGGCCTTCGGGTTCATATGGGTGCAGTGCCACAGGCCTTAGTGTTGTGGTCTGAACCCAGGCACCACAAACAGACTTTGTAAGCGTTCATCACAAACGTGTGTTTGCAACAGTCCCTGCACCATCTCAACCCTATGGCTTTTGGAGAATTAAGGCAAAAAATATCACGTAAAAACTAGGTAAAACCTTTGGATGCACGTCTGAAAGAAGAGAAAGAACGAAACGGACGTCCACGCACACTGGAGGCGCTTATACGCACTAAAGGAACATCAGCAGCAGTTAAGCCTCAAGATGCCACCTAGGGAGGCACAGGAGAACAGCTCTGAAATTTCCAGATCCAGTCTGACGCTTGGAGATTATTTAATAGGTGAAGAATCTCCAGTTAGAATTATCCATCAAAAATGTATATAACGCTCATCTTGTAAATGTATATAACGCTCATCTTGTACCACCAAGTCAAAGACTGTCTTGCGGTTTGAGACAATTATAACTGGTCACCTCAGTTGTTCTCATTCTTAGACCATTGATTTTCATAATCGATGATTCAACAAATTGTTGGATTTAGAGACCTTTTTAGAAGTTGACATTTTTCTCAGATAGAGAATACTCTGTTCCTCAAATGAAACACATTTTCCTTTCTAGAGTATAGAGTTCCTCTTGAGTAAGTTCAGGTCTGGTCAGGTCTGAACTGAAGACAGCACAATTTCTGGCAACTGATTTGAGGTACCAAAAATCAGAAGAGGAAAAAGGGCCAGCTCTACATGGTGTTTATGGACCTATCAGCCACATTCAACTGTGTGGTCCATAGTAAGCTTTGGGAAATCATGAAGTCCATGGGAGTAGATAGAGTAATTATTAATTTTATACAGCAGGATTATATAGGTGCAACAGCCTGTGTAAGGTTTGGTGGAGATGGAGAATGCACAAAGCCATTTGATATTAACAGTGGAGTGACTCATGAATGAATTCCCGCTCCATTTCTTTTCTCCCTCCACACCAATAGGGTGGGAAGGCTTCAGAAAAAAGCTGGTCAGTGAGTGCAAATCATATGTTTTAATTACAGGGTTACCCCTACAAAGTGATTTTATTTGATGGGAATTTCTCATGGAATGATATGGTGACTAATCGACCCCTCCACCTGGAGAGAAATGTTTTTCTCTGAAGACCAGAGGATTTTCAAAAGGCTAGGTGTTTCATCCTTGGTAGTTGCGAGATTTAAACATTTTTCTTCTGCTAGTTCTAACAGACTGGTACTAGAGGAAGCAATGGTTTGGGTGCTGAATGAGGTTGCAGAGTGCCCATGACTATGGAAATAATCATACAAAGCTCTTCCACAGGTACATTTAGTTTCACAGCGCCTCTGGCTTACATATCCTGGAACATAATGTTATCGTTCACAGGAGACGCTCTAGCTGGTGATCCTGTGAAGGATACTGAAATCCACAATGATGTGTATGTGATCAATTGAACTGACAGTCGAGAAGATTGTGAAGATGACCCATCATGTTTATGTTTCTGTGGCTGCTAATAATCCTTTGGAGGAATATCTTGCGCCTGCTAATAGGCATGTGGTGCTTTCAGAGGTAAAAAAGCTCTCTACGATGTCCCAAGAAAAGGTGGTCTCTTCCTGGTTGGAGACACGGAGGATGGTCTCTAGACCATCAATTTCAGTGGTACTGGTGGCGGCAGATTTAAATGCTGCAGAGGTGACTGGACTGGTTTCTCCACAGGAATTCTGAAAGACAGAGGCCCAAGTGGAGCTGTGGTTGTGTTTTATCCAGTGTAGGAGATAATCTGATTTTTTTTGTCTGAAGAAGCCTCTGCTATTGATGAGGCAACATAGGAATGGGAGTTTACATTGTTCTCCAAACAATGGTGATATTTTCAATGTAACAAAAATTCCGTCCCTGGCATTGAAAAAGTCAGTGCTGCACTGTTATCAGACATTCATTTTCTTGACTGAGCGAGATTGACAGTGACAGGAAAGATGTGGTTTTCTTTTCTCTTCTGTTGTAGATCTTTTTTCCAGGGATCTCCAGTCTCCTTAGGGGCAGAGTGCCTAGTTATAGTAGAGGAAGAACCCTCTCTAAAGTCAGTTTTGAGCTATTCCTTCTCCTTGGTTGTCATGTCTTCAAGCTTGCCCATCAGTCTGATGCCCTCACGATATTTAAGTGTGATTGAGAGCATTTAAGAAAAAATTCTGACTCAATTGTGAGGGTCACAACTGATGTCAATGATGCAACATGTAGAGCACTTCACAAACAGTGAAGGCATTACGACAACACGATTCTCTGGGCAAATCAAAAAAAGCTTTGAAATGTTTCTCAAAGTTGGAAAACATCAAATGATGTACAACAACCTAATTTCAACTAAAAACTCTTTGGAAATTTGGGTTAACCAACACTCTCAGTGTTCCATGGTCCAGTATACTGCTTCTGGGATTGCAAAAATCTAAGCTTCTTAAATGGACTGGCTGCCTTTTTTCAATACTACCCTAATGTAATGCCCATCAGAACACCTTTTACAATCATTGAACACTTTTTGTTAGCAAATTGTTTAGGGTGCTCAATGCAGAATGTGAATTCAGATCAGCTGTTTAGAAGGTGCTTTAATTACATTTGGCCATATTCGCTTTCTGCACCATTTGGAGTTAATTGTGGATTGAATGCTAGAGGGTCCCCACATAAAGAAGGAACTGTTCGACATGTTCGACTATCAGTGAAGGTGCTAGGATGCAGAAAGACTAGATCTTGACCATTATCTACCAAGCTAAACAGATGAATACCTCTAATGCTAAGGGGCCTTCTCGTTCTTCGAACAACCACAACTATCAGTTTATAAAGCACACCATTCATGAATGTAATAAACCAAAAGGATTTCACGCAACATTGGTGTTGGAATAAAATGCAGACAGAAACTGGCACCTTAAAAAACAATCAAACGTCACAGCACGTTTTACTAATGAGTTGCGCACATTTCAAATACAACTTTAATCAAGGTTTCACTAAGGTATCAGTTGATAAAATTTGTGTTTCATGCATAGTAATGATTTGACAGTTTTAGTACTGGTGATTCAGAACAAAACCATAGTCTTTAGATCCCAACAAGACTTTGCTGAGTCCATCTACTAGTAATATGTAAACATTTATGAACGTAGCACTTGATAAATGTTCACACCTTTGAAAAACAAGTAAACTGACGCACAGGAAAAACGTAGCGGGTCAAGTGGAAATTGTCAGATTGTGACCAGTCCATTCTATCACAGCCAATTCTGGTTTTATATGAAATGAAAATACAAGATCATCAAAAGAATATTAGAGTAAATGTGTTCCCTTTGACAGAGCAATTCATAAGGCCATTCCTCTGAAACTAAAATAAGCACAACTGCTCCCTCCTGTCTGCAACAGACTGGGAGAGGAATGCTCGTGCCTCCTTCGGACTGTCGGTAGCACCAGCGCTACCGAATCCCACAGAGCATGGTAACAACAGCCTAAAAGGCACACAATATTCACTGACCGCAATGCCAGGCTGATGGAAGAAAGCATCGTCTTCCACAAGGTATCCAGCCTTTTGCATTGCCTATGCAGGGGTGTGAAAGGGAAAGCATCATGGGAGGTGGAGTTTTGGACCGGATGCTGCTGTTCCTGGTCGAAAAGCCAGGTCTTGAATCGTCTCCTGAAATTCAGCAGGTCTTTGGTTTGTCGTAGGTTGAGTGGGAGGGTGGTCGAGGTCTTGGCGGCGCGGTGGGAGAAGGACCTGCCTCCGGAATTGGTTCTACGGATGCGCAGGGCCGTGGTCGGCGGAGCGGAGTTTCCTGTTGGGTACGTAGAAGGAGATTCGACTGTTGACATAGGCTGGGCCGGTCTTGTGGAGTGCCTTGTGTGAGTGGATCAGGAGCTTGAAGGAGATTCTTCTGTCGACGGGGAGCCAGTGCAGGTTCCTCAGGTGGGGGGTGATGTGGTCGCGGCGCGGGACGTCAAAAATCAGGCGTGCAGAGGCGTTCTAGATTCTTTGCAGTCTGTTGATGAGCTTGGACGAGGCTTCGGCGTAGAGGGCTTTTCAGTAGTGGAGTCTGCTGCTGACTAGGGCCTGGGTGACTGTTTACGCATGACCTCATAAAACTCATTGAGTGTGGAAGAATCACAAAAAGCTGTGGTTGCAGCACTGGCAGGTCATCAAATTCATGTGGAGGTAGAGGTTAAGTCCAGTATCGTGTTCCCCAAATGTGGGTCAGGACCCACTGGTGGGGTCGAGAGCTGATGTTTGGCGGGTCACAAAAGTCCTGGTTTATATGCAAGTAATATTCAAAATGATCAGCCCTGTTTGTGCGCCAGGGCAAAGGTGCTAAGCAACGTACCTAAATCCAAATTTAAAACAAACCCTTGCAAATATCCCAAAGCAAGACTCCAGGTAAACTTTCCAGGATTTGTTTCTGCTACTAATTTACTTCACAAAGCTATTTCAGAAGAAAATGGGCAGTATACGTGACCACACGCTACTATGCCACTTGTGTAGGACTTTCACATAAACTGAGAAATAGGCTTTTGTCCTAATGGTCAGAGCGGTTTGGCTTTGTATTTGGGTAACCAGTTTGAGTTCTGCCATTGGCTCAACTTCCTTTGATTCTGGGCAAATCACTAAACTACTGTGCTTGTAATAAAATGAATCTGAAATTGTGTAATGTAATCTGATGCTCACGTACAGTGCTTCAATGACTTTGGGCTCTGTTTGCACTATATAAAAGTACATATCTATCTAACCCAAAATGCACCACAAACCTCATTTTACCATACAAATGTATATGAGGCCTTGCCCCCGCTCACCCCAATACTCTGCTGTAGAAGTAGTTTCTTAAATTTGCTAAATTACTTGTTTTAACACCAAGACTTTTCAAAAATCTTGTGATTTTGATGACCGGATGCCACATGCCAGCACGCCGCTCTGAAAAGTGTTTCAGCTCCAGACTCTAGGGCAGTTCACCATCTGCCACGTTTATGGTCAGTAGAATATCTTGCCCACAACCTTGTATTAATTTGCCACTTTTATGGGCAGATGAATATCTTGTTCACAGTCCAATAATGTAGGTCATGGTCAAGGTTGTGACTTTAACAAACATTTTACATTAAAAAAATGCTGTGCCTTATGTCCATTAAAGCTGGTGGGTTGCAAAGGTTTGTTCTAAAAAAAATCTGAACTCACAAATACTTATACTGGTGCATTGGTTCGATGGTGAATTATGCCATGCCATTGAATGAGTCACTGGAGAAGCTCTGGATAGTGGAAGAAGCTTTTAAGTCAAACACATCACTGGCAATCCTCTTAATAGTAAAGCCTTGGCGGCTAAGATGGCTATAAGGTGGAAAGGAAACAGTGAAATTCACTGGTGGCCCTCCCAGTGTGATAGAGTGGGATCCACGTAGTTCTGAGACAGAAGAATGATCTCTACTTTTTTGCTGCGACTGAGAAAAAGTAGGTACAGATTTATTTCCATAAAAAGCCCAGCTGAGACCCCAAAGCAGTGCTGCTTTATATCCTAGTACACTGTACTAGGATTCGATTTGGGAATTTGAAAGACACCACAGATACTGAAAGTCCATCTTTCAATTCAGCTGACATAGTAACTGAAAAGAAGAGGTGATGATAGGCTCCTTGAAAACAGAAGCGTAAAATAAAACCCTCTACTTCCACAAGAAAAGACAAATAAGTTGTCAATGGCCCAAAGACCTTGAATAAAGCCAGACAAGCATTCAAAAACTATTTCTTCAGTGAAAAATAAGCCTTCCCTCAGCAGATCTTTATTCTGCAATGGAGAGGAAAATTAACTTCTGACTGATACTACTGTGAATTCTGACAGAGAGGCGCTTATACGATACTAAATGTTGAAATATCTGCATGTGTCATATGGGGCTTATAGGAAGCCTTCACATGTATCTACTTTTTTTTAGCTCTTTCATTGGCGGGTGGGAGGTGAGTTCTAAAGCCAAATGTATTTTTTATAATGACAGCTGAAAGAAAATCCAGAGTTGGAGGTTGTAAGTAGTTCTTTATTACAATATCACATGCTCTGGCCGTCATGGTTTTTAATTTCACCCCCCTTTGCAACACAACACCACACCACACCACACCACACCACACCACACTTTGCACTGGCAGCCCCATGGCATGAGACCTAGTTCAGCCAACATCATCAAACAAACAAACTTTTGTACCCATCAACCTCATAGGAATACAAAGGATATTGGGCATCAGCTGCTTTATTTCAGGTTTGAATTTTTAAAACATTAAAACATCTCCTGCAGTTTGAGTAAATGCAGCATGAATATAAGAATTTGTGTCCCCATACACAAATAAAATATTGTCTTAGACTGCCTTTCAATGGCACAGTTATATCCAGAAATGATACTTCACTGAAAACTATTTTTCTATTTTGAAGTAGTAATGCACATGTAGTCTACAGTCAATAAGCAGAGCACTCACCAGACCAGGTTCTAGCTCATCTGGTAAATATAGTCTGTGCTGACTGCAGAGTGAAGAAGCTGCCAACTGGGACACAGGTTCCTGGTTGCGTCAGAGGGGCAGGCAAAACGCCTAACCTTCATAAAAGTGAAGACCGGTCCATAGGAAAAAGAATAGTGTAGTAACCTATGGACTAAGCCATTCAGAATGAGGAACTTTGACTTTCCTTTATTTGGGAGTAAGGAGTTGGCTGCTTTTATGTCAGCCAGGTACATATGAATCCAGGAAGCTGCAAATAATACAGGCTTGGCTGACCCAAAAATGTTTTGGCCTCAAGAATTAAATAGACTTACAAGGGCCACTATCATAGAGGAGCTATCTGCTCCTCAAATTAAGAGGGGGATAATGAACTATGATAACTGTTCAAGCAGCATGTAGTGCGTCCCGCTCTAGGGAGAGCAAACAAGGGAAAGATGGAGAAACTGTACTGATAGCATTTTCAGACACTCATAGTAAATGCAGTACTACTGAATATCTGCTATGATTGATGCAGGTAGCAATCTCAGTTTTTCAGGGTGAGTGTGTAGGCAGTTGCTACGAGCACACAGAACTACTTGATGAATCTGTTCTAATAAAAGTTATATGTTTATTCCATCTAACCATCGGCTGAGCTGGTTCTGTTGTAAATTCACATACCTAGAAACTTCTAACATGTATGTACTGCTGGGTCCAGAAAAGTACAATTCATTTTTTTCAAAGTGTTTATTTTGGTTTCACGTGGGACTAATCTTTTCCCTTGGTCAGACTCTAGCCCACAATGGATTAGGGATACCAACACCACCTAAGTTTCTTTCAACCCCTCATCAGCCCCCCTCCCGGCACTATGCGTCTGTTCCTGTGTAACGTGTATAAAGTATGTCATTTTTCTCTTCCTGAAAAGCCAGGGGGAGCGGGACGGAAAAGTAAGTGATCAACAAGAGAAAATAAGCAAACTGCTTCAACATGCATCTATGCTAGATTCGCCTGCTGTGCATAGGCTGTTAAGAAGTACCCTTGCGTCCCAGAAATCAGTGGGTTACCTGTAGTAGAACACTGAAGTACAGGCTTTAAATGAGCCTAACCCTATAGGTCTTCACGCTTGACTATCTAGAGTAAAGCTTTGGGAGAAAAATTTACTTACCGTATTAGCATCTGTTCATGGTGTGTACTGCTGTAGATTAACATTCTGTGCATAATTCTGCCATCTTGTGTTGGGCCCGGATGTGTGCAAGTTGTTTTTCTTCGAAAAAGTCTTTCGAGTCACAAGGTAGGATTACTTCTCCTCTTGGCAATAATACACATGGTCATCAACTCCATTCTTAAGATTGTTTTTTCCACACGGTGGGCGAGGATGAAATGGGAAGTGAAGCAATATATATAAAGAGATCTCCATGCATAAGAGGAAAAAGAGCAAGTGTGATATACTGCAACGGCTACATGCATCTGGGGAGGAGGGCAGATGCAGGTGAATCTACAGCCCTACATGCCAGGAACAGATGCTTACAGGGTAACATTTTCCGTTTGAGGCGTGTGGCTGTAGATACATATGCTGTACATAGACTGTAAAACAGTTCAACCAGAAAACGGTGGCTAGCTTGTGAGCGTTGCAGTAGATTGAAAGAGTGTAAGAAGAACTGCCTGGTCAACACTAGCTTGTTGGTGGAGTACGACATCCACACAGTAATGTCTTGTGAAAGTGCAGGATGTGGACCAGGTAACTACTTTTTATATCAGCAATAGGGATATTCCCCCAAGAAAGCCAAAGAGGCTCCTTTCTTCTGAGTAGTGTGCTCTAGGAGAAGTGGGTGGAGTCCTCTTGGCTTTAGCATAGTATATCTGGAGGCATGTAACTATCCATCTGGCAATGTCTGACTTGGATAGGGCCAACCTTCCCTTTGTGGGGTTCAGAGAAAGCAACAAAAGGTTGCGGTGTCTCTCTAAATGGTCTGGATCTATCAACATAGTACACAAGGGCTCATTTTACATCCAAACTATGGGCTCATTTTACATCCAAAGTATGGACAGCCCATTTCGCAACTGAATCAGGTTGTGGGAAAAAAAGAGAAAGGTTAATGGACTGATTAAGATGGAAGGGAGACAATACCTTGTGGAGGAATTTGGGGTTGGTGCATTGGGCAACCCTATCTCTTTGTGCCTTGAAGAAAGGCTCTTTCAGGGTTAATGCCTGGAGCACTGACACTTCTCAGTGAGGTCAAAGAAACTAGAAATTACACCTTCCAAGAGAAGAACTGAAGAGGGCAGGTGTGGAGGGGCTCAAATGGAGGACCCATGAGCTGTGTGACTACAAAGTTGAGATTCCATGAGGGTGCCGGTGTTACCCAGAGACGTATGAACCTTTTGAGATCCTCCATGACATTTTTAATGACCAGTATCCTGAAGAGAGAAATGTGTCATCTATTCTGAAGGTAGGCAGGCATGGCAGTTAGATGTAATTGTATGGAGGTGAAGGCCAGCCCAGTAACCTGCAAGTGAAGTAACAGACAATATCCTGTACTGTGGATTTGAATGGATCTATTTCTTTAGAGTGACAGTAGCAGACAAATCTCTTCCACTTGGCCGCGTAGCAGGCACAGGTGGTAGGTCTGCAAGTTTCCATGAGAATGTGCATGCATTCAAGCGGAAGAATTCTATGACCTCAGGAGCCAGATCACAAGGTTAAGGGACAAGGGATCTGGGTGCCTGATTTCTCCATGGTTCTGGGCAAGAAGGTCTGGCTTGTTGGGGAGCCTCTCGTATAGAAATAGTGAGAGTTCAAGCAAAGTCGTCAACGAGGGCTGGCGGGCCCATGTGGGTGCCACCAGGATGAGAGAAGTCGGTCGAAACAGTTGAACAATAAATGGTAGAAGAGAGAAAGTGTAGGCAAATATCCCTGATCAGTACATCCATATCTCATTGCCGCCGGAGTGTGGGAGTGCCAACCTGAAAGCAAAGTCTGGGCATTTGGCTTTCTCGGCTGTAGCAAACAGGTCTATCTATAGGAACCCCCTTCTGTGAAATTAACGGAGGAGGATTTGCGAGTGGTGTTCACCCTTGTGGATTTGTTGACAAATACTTAGAAAGTCTGAAAAACTGTTTTCCATTCCTGCAAGGCACTCCGCTAACAAATTAATTTTGTGGCAGAGAGCCCAACGCCAAATGGTCTGGGATAGCCGAAACATCTGGTTATTCACTTCCACACGGGCCAGATCCTTTCCCACCCTTCGGGCCCTGCTGCTCCACCCTCTAAATGTTAGATATCCTTCAAGGAGGCCTTGGGCATTCCGATACCGGCAAAATAACGTAAGAAAACAGATAATGCTACCAGCCCCTTACCCCATGCACCACTGTCACCCCGCCCTGTTCCTCAGCCTCAAGTGACTTGTAGAAAAGTGATGGAAACCAGAAATACCACCTCCAGTACAGTTATTTCATACTTAAAGAATAGAATGCATGGAATGATGCATGTCTTTTATTGAGCACAATAAAATCCAGTGTAGAGGAAATTGGGCATGTTAACACCAATATAAAAGCTTTAATGGCTGGAAAGTTTAACATGCGTGTGTTCACTATTTTTAAAGTATGCTGCAGAGAAAAGCACAACCATTACTTAGAATGAAAACCTTGACTGCTTTAGAATAGATAATGTTACTTGTAACTAAGGGTTTGCAGCGTGTCGCCATATATATTGTGCTAAATAAATTGCAACAATCAAACTCCTACTCTTCATCCATAATGCAGGTTTGGTTGGTGCATATATGAATCTACAAACGAACAAGATGTAAATAGTTGCTTACAAGTAAGTTTTTCTGTTTCCAGCATGCATTGACTTAGATCACAAGCTATCCAATTACTTACAATCAGCGCCCCATCACCTTGAGGCTAAAGTGGAAGGAAAGTACAGGTAGTTCTGGCACTTATATTTATACACAGTTTGACCACTTGAGCTTCCTTTTCTGGCATAAATGGCCACATAGTAGCTCTTTGTAACTAAATGGTTTTCTTACCTGTAGAAGTAGCTTCAACGCTTTAAGGCTTTTCTGGATTCAGTCTGTGCATTACTCCGCCTTCTAGTGGTTGGGTCCGGAATTGCCCTCTGTCTTAGCAGTACTTTATCTCAGTTTTTTTTGTGTGGGTGGGTGGGGGGAGCAACTGACCCACCATTTGGTGTCCCTTCTCACATCATACGTCCTCCCCGGTACCTCTCACACATGGTCGCCCTCTGCAGAATTCCTTTTTTTTTTTTAACTGCTCTCTCATCTTCTGTGGAAGACGGTGGGTCGCATGTGAATCCAGAAAATTCTTCAAGCTGCAAAACTACTTCTACAGGTAAGAAAACCAATTCGTTTTGCAGCGTGAATCTTTTCTGGATTCACATTCTATGCATTGATTTTGCTGTGGTCTTTTATACTTGTGGTGGTTGGTTCATGATGGGTTTGAGCTTCGTAATGTTTCAATACTCTTCTTGCCACTTGAGCTTCCTTTTTCATTTGTAGGTCTATGTAGTAGTGCTTAGTGAATATGTGCACTGATGACCAAGTAGCTGCCATACAAATATTCTGCAATTATATATTTGAAAGAAAGGTTATAGTTGCTCCTTTTTCACAAGTGAAATGTGCTTTAAGTTTGGTTTGTAGTTGTATTCCTGCTGTTGTGTGTCACATTAGGATTGTTTGTGTGATCTATCTTGAAATGGTATTTTTGTAACTGGTTTCTCCAGGTTCTCAGTTGTCTAGTGTGTGTTGCGCTCTTTCTGTTTGTGTCTTTGGTTCCTAGAAGCAACTTGGTATTTGCCTTCGATTGTTTATGTGGAAATGTCAGATGACCTAGGAATGTATGGGTCTGTTTTAATGACTATCCTGTCTTTGTGTATTTGCATGTATGGTTCTTGTGGAGGAGCAATTTGTTTTGCTCTGTCCAGGAATCTTCCGATTAACAGGGGGTTTTGAAGAAACATCTTCCTATATGACCACTTGTGTAGGCCACTATTGCTGCCAAATGTAACTTCAATAAGGCGTAAGTTAGTTTGCTGTTTAGTAGGTGTGAGAGATATCATAGGACTGTAGTGTCCTTTGCATGGTCGTTTAAGAAGCCAAATCTGTGGCACCACCTTAAGTATGTTTTTGATTTGTCTGTGTAGCATTTTCTTGTTGCTGGTCTTTTTGCTTCTCTGAGAATCACCATTGTGTTCTCTGGTAGATTGAGATGTCCAAATTCTATGTCTTCAGGAGCCAACCTGCTAGACTCTGTTTCCCCCTCCTGCATGGAGAGTAGATTTTGTAGCCCCGGTAGTTTCTGCATATTGTTTTTGGCTATCGCTATAAGATCACAGAACCTAGTTTATCTTGCCCTGTGGTGCAATAAGAATTCGTGTAATTTGTCATTGTTTGCATTTGCTGATTACTTTGGGCAACAGTGGAATTGGGGGGAAGCGACAGCAAATGTCCTTGACCAGTCTATAGACAGAGCATCCCCCAGACAGTGGCGGTGTGGGTGTCTGGGCACAAGGGATTGGCATTTTACGCTCTCAAGTGTTGCAAGCAGATCTATTTCTGGCATTCCACAATGCGTAAATATCTGCTTGATTGAGTTCCCACTCATGTGAGGAGGATGTTTGTCTGCTTAGCTTATCCGCTTCTATGTTGCCTTTCCCTGGAAGATGTATTGTTATTTTTATCTGAATGGTCCACCCTCCAGATTTCCTGTGCTAATTTTGACGGTACAAATGATCTTGTTCCTCCCTGTTTTATGAGACAGAGCACTGTATTGTCAGTTTGAATTCGTAATGACCTTCCCAGAGCTGTTACTGAAAGGCTTATGATTAAGGAACACTGTTCTTTAGCTCCAGTACCCCGATATGTTGTACTGATTCCTGCTCTTTCCAAAGTCCTCTGCTCTTGAGTTTCTCATATAAGCTCCCCAACCCGTATGCAAGGCATCTGTGGTAATGGTTACAGTGGAAGGTGGAGATATGAATGTTCTCCCACTTGCTATATTTGTCTTGTTGCACCATGCCATTTACTCTTGTACTCTGTGTGACAACAACTAGATCTTCCCAACTCCATGTGGTTTGTGACCATTGGTTTTGTACCCATTCCTGAACTGGTCTCATATATAGCCTTGCATAAGATATGCGAGATATGCAGGAGACCATTTTTCCCACAGTCCTCACTGACTAAGACTGACCCTTCTGGCATTGGTGAGTTTTGTGTATTAGCAATAATATCTTGCTCTCTTACAAGGGTAAGCCTTCGCCTCTTTTGGGAAGATTCTTGCTCCCAGGCATATTTGCTCTTATTCTGTGTTGGCATATGATTTTTCTCTATTGAGAACTCCAGGTTGTGAAATGTCGATATCACTGTAATTATGGGGTCTTTGCACTTGCAGTCATCTAGGTAAGGACATACATGTATCCCTTTACTTATTAAAGCACAAGTTGCTTACCTTTGGTAACAATATATCTGTAAGAAACAGTAGTTAGTGTTAGATTCCTTACCTTAGAATATCCCCAGGTGTCAGACTGGATCCGGAAAGATTTCGTCAGCAGTACCCTTGCGCATCGGTAGGAGTCGTCTGAGGCTCTGCGTCCGTCGTCGTGATCGACAGGATGACTGAGTACTTAGACGCTGCCCTCGTGCGCTGATGTCAGTTCTGTACATAGCTTTCCGCGCCAGTAACGTAGAGCCATGATATAAACAAGACACTGGTGCTATAAAACTAGGGCCCTGAAAGGGATGTCCTTAACCCTAGATATCGGTTCGCAGAAAAGGGAGGATGGGTGGGGCGGTAAAGAATCTAACACTAACTACTGTTTCTTACAGATATATCGTTACCGAAGGTAAGTAACTTGTGTATCTGAAAGAAACAGGTTAGTGTTAGATTCCTTACCTTAGAATAGATACCTCAGCAATACCAACCCCAGTGGTGGGTCTGCGAACCAAGAACACACCAGAAAGTCCTGGAGAACGGAACGGCCGGAAAAGCCATCTCTCTGGACTTGGCTGTCCAGGCAGTAGTGTTTAGCAAACGTGTGCAGCGAGGACCACGTAGCTGCCTGACAGATGTCTTGCAAGGGGACTCCCCGACCCAGGGCAGTAGTAACCGCCGTGGCCCGAGTGGAATGGGTGCGCAGCCCCACAGGAGGCTCCTTTTTTGCCAAGGAATAACTGACCTTGATGCACAAAACGACCCACCAAGAGATGGTTCCCTTCTTAGCACCCACGTAACCAACAAAGAGCTGGTCGTCCACCCGGAACTGGCATGTGCGGTCTAGATAAAAGGAGGGTGCACGTTTTGGGTCCAGACAGTGGAGCCTCTCTTCCTCTTTCGAGGTAGGGGGAAAGAAGGTGGGCAAGGTGATGGACTGCTCGATGTAAAAGGCTGTAACCACCTTGGGCAGGAAAGAAGGACGAGTCGTCAGAACAACTTTGTCCGGATGGACAGAGAGGAAAGGAGGCTTAGAAGACGGAGCATGGAGCTCACTCACTCTCCTGGCAGAGGTGATGGCAACCAGGAATGCAGTTTTAAGAGGACAGTTATGAAGTGGCTCAAAGGGAGCGCACATCAGATAAGTTAGTACAAGGTTCAAGTCCCACTGAGACATCATGAAGGGAACAGGGGGAAACATGGGAGTGATGCCCTTCAAGAATCTAATTACAACCGGGGACTTGAAAAGAGAAGGCTGATCAGGAAGCCTTAAAAAGGCTGAAATGGCCGAGAGATAGCCTTTGACAGTGCCCAGAGCAGAGCCCTGCTGGGCAAGAGGAAGAGGCGAACCTCTGAAAGGGGGGCAGAAAGTGGATCTACAGCCTTTGCTGTGCACCATGCCACAAATTTGTTCCACCTGCAGGCGTATACTGTTTTTGTTGAGGGACGCCTGGCTGCCAGAATCAAATCACAGACTTCAGGAGGCAAGGCAAACGGCCTCAACTGTCGACGCTCAATCTCCACGCATGTAGGTGGAGACTGGACAGGTTCGGGTGGAGGACCGTCCCCTGTTGCTGCGACAAAAGGTCCTCCTGAAGAGGCAGGCGAATCGGGGGGATCGACTGACACGCTGAGTATCTCAGGATACCAGTATCTTCGTTCCCAGTCCGGAGCCAGTCGCCCGGTCGCGTCTGATCTTCTTCAGCACTCTGGGCAGAAGTGGTATAGGCGTATAACAGACCGCAGCTTCACTCGCAAGGAAAAGCGTTGCAGACCGAGTGCCGCCTTGAAAATTCCAACGTGCAGAACTGATGACATTGCGCGTTCTCTTCGGTGGCGAATAGATCTAACCTAGGCTCTCCCCACTGCTGAAAGAGACCTTGCGCCACGTCCGAGTTCAGACGCCATTCGTGATCCATCATGCACTGGCGGCTGAGTTCGTCCGCCTTGGCGTTCAGGGAACCTGCCAGGTTTTGAACCACCAGCGTGATGCCCTGGTGTTCCAGCCATGTCCAGAGGCGCAGAGCCTCCTGACAAAGGGTCCACAACCCCATCCCGCCCGGTTTGTTGCAATACCACATGGCGGTGGTGTTGTCCGTGAACACCTGCACTACACTTCCCCGACAGAGGGAAGGAATGCCTACAGTGCAAGCCGGATCGCCCACAGCTCCAGAAGGTTGGTATGGAGCCGGGAATCAGCCGGAGACCAGAGGCCTCTGATCTCCGCCTCTCCCATGTGCCCCCCTCCCCCCTATCCAAGGAGGGACGCATCCGTCACCACTGTGTGCTCCGGTTGGGGAACAAAGCGATACAAAAGGGGATGATGGACGGAGCGCTTGAACAAATCAAAAACTCACCCCCAGTCAACTGATCTGGGTTTAATCCATCACCATTCTTTAGTCAACTCAGCCACCCCAGTTCAGACATGGCTATAAGCAAATCAGTCTCACCCTGTGCCTTTTGGGAACAGTCCAGCCCGAACTGCCAAGCCATGTCTTCAATGGACCGGAAACAAGCATCCTGGGACCGGTTTCGGATTCATAATCCTCATCAGCCAGGCTATCTTGAATCCAGTGGCCAAGTGAACAAGGGACTCACGTCTGAGTATACCCTGCCACACTTAGGGCGAACAAAGCGATACAGAAGGGGATGGGATATGCCGCTGACACAATCGCGGTCGGTGAGCCACCACTGCAACTGTCTCAGTGCCCTCCGAGATTAGGACATGGTCAGACAGGTTGCCCTGATGCTGTGCCCTCTGAAACTTCAGGTCCCACTGCAGAGCCCGCATCCCCCACCTGGAGTAATGCACCAGTAGGATGCAGGAGGCCATCAGCCCCAGGAGCCGCAGCGTCAACCTGACTGAAACTCGGGATAAAGTATGAAAGATCGGATTCAGAGCCGGAGTATCCCGAACCCGCTGCTCGGGAGGATAAACCCGAAACTGCACCGTGTCCAGAACTGCTCCAATGAAAAGGAGCTTCTGAGCGGGGCACAGGTGTGACTTCGGCACGTTTTATGGAGAACCCCAGCGAGTGCAGGAGATCGGCCGTGGTCTGGAGGTGGGAGACGACTTTCTGGGGTGAGTCCACCTTCAACAACCAGTCGTCGAGATAGGGGAAGACTGGAACCCCTGATCTGCGTAGATGAGCTGCAACCACCGCCATCACTTTTGTTAACACCCGAGGGGCGCTGGTGAGGCCGAAGGGGAGCACGGTAACCTGAAAGTGCTCGTGGCTTACCGTGAACCGCAAGTAGCGCCGGTGGGCCGGCAGGATAGGGATATGGAAATATGTGTCCTGCAAGTCCAACGCTACCATCCAGTCTCTAGGGTCTAGGGCAGCCAGGACCTGAGCTAAAGTCAGCATCTTGAACTTCTCCTTACAAAGGAAGCTGTTGACGCTCCGGAGGTCCAAGATAGGGCATAGGCCTCCTTTGCCCTTCTTGGGTACCAGAAAGTAGTGGGAGTAGCAACCACGTCCTACTTCTGGCCCGGGAACGCACTCAATGGCCCCCTTGGCCAAGAGGACCGTAACTTCCTCCTGCAGAAGTTGCAAGTGATTCCCCCGACATGCAGTGGTACTGCAGTGGCATGGCTGGAGTCGCCGCCTCGAAGGAGAGAGTAGCCCCCTCGGACGATTTGCAGCACCCACCTGTCAGAAGTGATGGTGCACCAGTGGAGAAGATGATGGCGGATCACCACCGTCGTGGAAATCACTCTGCCCAGCGAGTCTGTGGAATCAAGTCTTCCCAAACTGGTCAAACCTTTTGGATTCCCGATCTGGAGGAGCAGTCGGGAATGCGGTCTGGGACATAGAGGCCTGGATGACCAGACTCTCAGGGGTGGGGTGTACGGACAGAAAGCAGGGGTCGCCCAGAGCCAGGCGGTGGCACGTTCCGATCCACAGGGGGCACTGTGGAGGACTTGGACCAAGTGCCCATCAGACCGTCCGTGAGGGCCTCAATAAACGGCAGGAGAGGCTGCGAAGAGCTTACTGGCGGCTGAAGCACCTCGGGTCTGCGGGGCCCGAAGGTGCGCCAGCAGGCCTCAACGGAGGGAAGTGAGTCCTCCTGTCAATGAGGAAATTACGAATCTCTTCCGGCGTCGCACGCAGTCCAGGGACCGGAGGGTATGGTACTGGATGCGACGCCTGTGGCTCCGGCGGAGCCGCGCGGGCGGTGTTATCGCACCCTCGGCCGAGTCGCTCGACCGGCAAGGGGAGTCAGAAGAGTGATGTCATCTCTTCGACTTCTTTTTAGAGTGCCTTGACTTACCTGAATGCGAGGACTTTGAGTCCGACAAACGGTATGGGCTCCGCGACCTGCCCCTCGACTTCCTCCTCAACCGGGACCTTGAGCGGCGCGGAGCCGACTGCCGGAGCTCGAGGAGCTTGCAGGACCACTCCAGCCTAGCTGTTGATGTCAAGGCCTGGCAGTCGGGGCACGACTTGTCGTTGTGGTCGGCCCAGAGGCATTAGAGACACCGGCGGTGGGGGTCGGTCACCGACATCAGGCAGTGATAGGTGTCGCACGGCTTGAAACCAGGCATCCCTACCGGCACCAGGATTCGAAGTAGACTCGAAAAGAATAGCCAAAATAGGCTAAAAAAGTAGTAAAAAATGGACTAGCGGATCTGCGCTTGCTGGAGAGGAAAAAAGAAGAACTGACATCAGCGCGTGAGGACGGCGTCTAAGTACCCCGACGACGTCATCCCGGCGATCACGACGTCGACGACTGACGCGCAGCCGCAGAAGACGCCTACCGACGCGCAAGGGTACTGCTGACGAAAACTTTCAGGATCCAGTCTGATACCTGGGGATATTCTAAGGTAAGGAATCTAACACTAACCTGTTTCTTTCAGATGGCTGCTGCTGATAAATATTTTGTAAACACTCTTGGCGCTGATTTTATTCCGAAAGTGAGCACTTAGAATTGATAGTGTGTTACGTCCACAGCAAAGAAAAAATTTTGTGTCTGTGATTCATTTGAATGTGTAGATATGCATCCGTTAGATCTATAGTTGCCATATAATCTCATTGTTGTAGCTGCAATATGACATCTTGAAGCATTGTCATCTTGAATTTTTGTAATTTTATGAATTGGTTAATGAAAGGGAGGTCTAGTATAAGACGTAGAGACCCGTCTTGTTTTGGTATTAGAAAATATGTGGAGTAGTTTTTCTGATTGATCTCGTTCCAGGGCATTGTTTCGACTGCATTCTTCAGTAGCCATTCATTTACTTGCATATCGCCCGACCAGCACAGCGTGCCGCACTGCCGCGAGGTTTTGGCCGGCTGAGCTTCAATCCACCCAATATCGGCTGCATCCAGCAAGCTTGACTCCCCAAAAATACCTGTGTGGACTCTGGCTGACTGAAGGAGTCAACTGGTGGCGACTGCGGCTCTTGGCAAGACACTGCAGGCGGCTGAGCAAGACTGAGCCGTTTTCACTTCGTGGCGCGGAAAATGGCGGCCGCAGCAGTGATGTGACGATCATCACTGGCTGGGGCGCGTCATGATCCCTAAGCCCACCGGTGCCGGCTGCGGTGAGTGGGGCTGGAGCGCGGCCGAGGCCCGGGCTGCAGAGGTGGGTTTGGGCCTTGCTTCGGGCCCCGGCCTGCTTGCTGCGGCGGATGCGGTGTGCGGCGCGGGTCCCCCTGGCGCCCGTACATAGATTTCTGCCTGGACTGGAAGTCCTCCCGGGGCCCGCTGCTGCCCTTGATGCTCTGAACGGCCTGGGGGGCAAAGAAGAGCTATGTTCACAAGCTTGCAGAGCAGCTGACATTCTGACTTCAGGTTTCCGATCCCCAGTTCCTATCACCCATTGACTGTTTCCTTGGGCCCGCTGCCTACCTACACCTCAGAGATCCCTAAGCAGCCCCCAGGCTTTGACAAAGAGCTGCATTTGTGCACTACCCTCCCCCTAGCACAAGTCCTCCCTGCTCGGCTCTGCATATGTATCTATATCTAATCTATATCTAATCTATATCTATATATATCTCAATACCGCCACCACTGTAAGACGGATTGTGGGCGATAGTGACACTAACATTACTTTCGGACCCCTGGCTAGCACACAGTGCCTAGAGGCTGATGTCCTACTTCGATAGGGCCAATTACGGCCTAACTGGGCCTACCATTCATCACTATACCCCGGGATCATTGCACTGTCTTCAAGCTTTAACTGCCGGATGGGTCCTACACCGCCACCATCAGAGACCTTGCCTGGGGGGGGGGGGGGTGCCTGTGCGTGAAAGACTATGTTAACATTTGTGTGGGCTTGTGCATGTCTGAGCGTGTGATGGTGTTGACATGTATTTGTGTGTTTTTGAATTAGAGCATGTGATTCAATGTGTGCTTGTATTTGTGCACGCAGATGTTTCCGTATGTGTGCTTATGTCTGTGCGTGTGATGGTATGTGCATGTATTTGGGTGGCTTTGCATTAGAGCATAGAAGTGTATGTGTGCTTGTGCATGTGGATGTTTCTGTATATAGGCCCTCTTTGAGTATGAGTGTGTGCGCACATTTGTTGTGTGCTTGTGCATGTTTGTGCGTGTGATGGTGTGCGTGTGATGGTGTGTGTGTGCATGTATTTGTGTGTACTTCCTTGGGTATTTTTGATATGGAGCATGTGATTGTGTGTGTGCTTGTGTGTTTTTTGATAGTTTCTGTATGTGCGTGTCTGCGTGTATATGAGAGTGAGCGCATTTGTGTGTGCTTGTGCATGTCTGTGGATGTGATGGTGTTTGCGCGTGCATGTATTTTGTTATTTTTTTATTAGAGCATGGGATTTTATGTGAGCTTGTATTCTTGGATGTTTCTGGCTATGTGCTTTTCTGTGTGCGTCAGTGCGTATATGAGAGTGTGTGCTCACATTCATGTGTGTTTGTGCATGTCTGTGCATGTGATGGTGTGTGCCCACTGGATTTGTTATTTTCTGTCGGCTGCTGTCCTGGATATTGACTTTAACTGCCTGATGCCTAACCTTAGGATGGCCACCAGTGTACAGTACAGTCCCCTGCCTGACCCCAAGATTGCTTCCTAAGAGGTCCCCTACACGTTGTTTTACTTCCCTGGGACAACAATTGGACATTGACCAGACCTTGTACCTATCCCCTAACCTGCCTACACATCAGGACTTGGAACCTACGGAACTTACCCCAGACTGTGGAGACCTAGCGATTTGGCTGATGCCCGGTGGAGCTACCATGTAGCCAAAAAGAAGGTGGGTTGTGGACGCCCCTTCCCGCTCGTCAACTACCCAGCCCGACCGTAGGCAGATTTTCCCCTTGTCTCTACGTCCTGTCTTCCTCCTACCCCTTTACCCTATCCCCTTACCCTTCCTGCTCCATTCACCTTGTCACCTATGTTCTTTAAGTGCTTTTCTTTATACCTATGTAACTTTTAACTGATGTAATTTGCAACATTATTGTCCCTCATGTAAAGCGCTCTGATTCCATCGGGTCTAGGCAGCGCTACATATTTACTCATTAATTAAATTTGTTCCCATTTAGTACTCTTTCTCCCTTTGTCTACCTCCCTAGCTCCTCTCCACTCTCCCCCGAATCTCTCGACTTACCTGCTAGTCTGCCTAGCCCCCTGTCCTTTGTGCCCTTTGACTAAGCGCTCCTTCTCCCCTTGTTGGGGAAAGATCCAATATTTATACTCTGGAGTCTCAGCGTACCCGCTGAGAGGGTCCACTGCGCAAAGTGGACTCTCTGTTAGTTTTCGCTGAAACTAACAGAACCCCTAGACGCTGTATACGGAGGAGCAGGGAGGCCAGCTTTTTTTATCGAGATGCTTCATATAACGTTATGACCAGATCTAGCCGACAGAACGTATCTAGCACGCGGCTACAGCGATTGCACAAGCAGCAACATTGTATTCAAAAATCTACTGGTGGCACCTCCGATACAGCGATAAATTTTCAGATCTTATCAAGAAGATAAAGACAGAAATCATCACATCCCGAATTAATGGGACTTCAGTATACTTGAGTGTGGACCTTAACCAGGACACCTCTTTTGTGTGTTTTTAACAAACTACACCCCAGACTGGATAGCTGGGGTTCAATTACCACAAATTGATATTCTGAGAAACTGTCCTGAGGAAGGTTTTTTAACCGAAACGCCGCGTCGACTCATGTTCTCATGAACATTTTTAACAATTTTCTTATGGACAATATGATGTATTTTAATATTGTATGAACCTTTTGTATGAATGTATAATAAATGTATGTACATCGCCTAACACTTGTGCTTTGTTTTCTCATGTCACACAAACATTATTTATGTTCTTGATATTGTCATTTTCATGATTAACATTATGGTAGGGTGTTGTTTAAATTGTGACCAGTTGCATGTACATTATCTGTTGTGATACCTGGTGGTTGTGTCTAGCAATCAAACTTGTGCAGTAGATACCCAACACCCGGCAGGGATTTCTTCCACGAAGAAACTATTTCACACACTCAAGGACTGAACTCTGACCAATTTGATTTGTATGAAAATATAATTAAGTTGTATTTTATTTTCTAGAACCAAGCCAGGGCTGGTCCAGGAATGTAAAATAATACTTTGCAATAATAATGCAGTTTAAATACAGTCTGAATGCAATTGGATTGGTTACAGATTATTGGTTTATAAAGCAGTTTGAATTACTTTTCAGATTACTTTGCAAATTACTTTTCAGATTACTTTGCTAGTTCCTTTATCTACTAAGTGATATGCCTTGATATCACACTGGGACATTTCCTAGAGGAAAGGTAAGTAAATATTTTTGTTTTTACTTTTACAGTTTAAGGTTTCATACAAACCAACTCCACACTTGGAACAATTTTCACAAGAAAGCAGTCAATGCAGTCCTATGGGAGAAAATAATGTTATTGACTAAACGGTAAGTACATAGGTTTGGGAGTTGGCTTTCTGGGGTTAAGACCAGGGTTACCCCAAGGTCAAGGATGCACTCTCAAAACACCCTCAGCGGCACAAGGGCGGCCGGGTGCAGACTGCTGAGGCCCAGTGTTATCCAATGTGGAACAGGGGACCTCCGGTTGGTGGCTGCTCACGATCAGGCCACAAGGTTGTGGGAGCAAAGCTCATGGACTTAGCGGTGGGCAAAGGGAGATTCAAGTTAGCTCACTAAGTGCACCCACAGCGGCACAGGGTGCTGTTTTGGCGTCCGGTACCCTGTTTTCAATGGGAGTTGCCGGTTTGCGATTTTAGCTCCAGGCTGTCCAGGAGGTCTTCTGGGAGGAACCAAAAGGTAGACAGGTAAATTGGAGGGCTCGGGACATAGTTGCACCTCAGGACATCTTCTCCAGGGCGCAGGGCAGCTGGATGCAGGGGTACCCGAGGTCGAATATGACCTTACCCGGATGGTGGTGGGGTGGGGGGGGGGGGAGGGGGGGAGAGGAGGTGTGTGTGTGTGTTCTGCATACAGAGGCTGCAGGCGACATCAAGGAGTCCTGGAGGGATCAACCCACAGTGGACTCGGTCGGACTCTGGAGTGCTGGGGGACCTCGTTGGGACCGGTAGGCAACTCTGATTTGGGCAGTATATGTCTGGTGCATGGTGGTTCCATGCACCGGGTTTCTTTGTCCTCAGCAGCCTCGGAGTCTTTCCTATGTGTTTCTTATTAACAGAGCTGCTGTTCACAGGAGATCTGGTCTTAGTTTAAAGCAGTCAGTCCTCCCAGGGGTTCTGAAGGTCACTGGTTGTCAGACAATGTGTTTTTTGGCACAGGATCTCTGGAAACTGCAGGCGGGCCAGTAGGGCTAGGGCAAAATCAGTTCTACTCTGCTGTTACCTCTGCTAGGCACCTTCTTTCGTCCTTGTTCATAGGTTGCGGGAATCGGCCTTCTTTGTTGAGGGCTGTCCCGTAAATACTATATTTAGGGGGCGTTTTAGGGGTCTCGAGGTCAGTAGCCAATGGGTGACCACACCCTTGGTGTGCTTACCCCAAGTGGGGGAGTGGGCACAATCCCTAATCCGGATTGGAGAGTGCCTGGACGGGCACTGAAGAGTGGGCTTCACCTCACCTCCCCCATCTGAGTGGTGGAGTTGACAGAGGTGGGCACACCTTCTGGGCTGTTTTAATTTTTGCCTTCTGCCTACCCACTGAAAAGGAGGGGAGACAGGAAGGGGGCCTGCTACGGATAGCAGGAGGCTGGGGGCCACGTTTCAAAGGCAGCAAGGCCTTTGTAGCTCACCTGCTACAGATGGCTCTTCCTGACCTGGGGGAGGTGTGAGCACCTCCACTCAGGAAAGGCTTTGCTTCTGAGATCAGGGAGCGATGGCTCCCACCCCAGGGGTCCAGAAACTTGTCTTGTGGTGGCAGGCTGCGGTTTACCAGTCAGGAAACCCACCAGAGATTAGTTATTTTTCAGGAGGTATCTCTTTACAAAAAAATCCGAGTTGCTCGAGTTACTCACTGCTTCCCTGTGTTCTCGGAGACGTTCTAAAAAGATATATACGGAGATCTATAATTGGGCGTTTTGTGCTTATGGTTTCTTTGACCTACCTGAACTCCGTGACTTTAACAATGATTAGTCACAGGATCAGTTTTTAGGAGGGAAAGCCTGTTTGCACCTTTGACTGGAACAGTTCCTTCAAATTTTTATGAAGTTCGACGACAGCCTATTTCACCTCATAGTTGCGGAAAACTTTGTGATTGACCTTTGCGGAGTTGCATTTGGATCCAATACAACAAAGGTAATGGTATTGTCACCGACATCTATTGAGCACAGTAGCGACTCAGCCTTAACCTGTAGCTTTGGTGGGAGACATGTCTGCACATTACATTTTGAGAGAAAAATTCTGTTGCAATGACAGGATTTGAGAAGCTCCTGCGGTGTGGCAGTGGCACATATATGGGGTCTTCGATGCAAAATCCGGGACGTCACTGATGTGGAGCCACATGTCGCCACCTGTCAACACTTGAGGGTATTGCTAGCAAATGTTTACGGATCCAGTCTGGTGTGTGGGAAAATTCATAAGGCAAGGAGTCTGTAGTTGGAATTCTCGCAGAATAGGATTATACATACCTGCCTAGATTACATCAACCTTGATGGCATTGACCCCTAAATCTCACTTAATGCCAAATGACTTGGATTTTCCTTGGACACACACCTCACCCTCAAGGAACACATGGCCCAAAAATCAACGACCGCTTTGTGGAAGCTCTCCTTTCTAAGGTAAAACCATTTCTTCCAGAAAGCGACTTCAAAACTGCTGTTCAAGCCCTTGTACTCTCGAATCTGGATAGTGGAAACAGCATGTTCCATGGGTGTCCAGGCTCCATACTGGCATTCTTATGAAAAACATACATGCCACAACATGTCTCATACAAGACCAGAAGAATTATGACATTACCCCCAACTGATGAAACTCAATTGGCCCTCAATGCCAGCCCACACTGTAAGGAAATGCCTCTTTTTGTATGGTCTCCCCCAGGTTTTTTGGACTGATGCTGCTGGTTTTTCGACTCAAGGGTGCACTGAGACCTGCTAACAAAGCCTCAGTGACAGTGCCCTTACCCTAAAGTGTATGTCGCATTAGCTGTACTTAATTAGAAATGGGCCACTTACCTGGAAGTCAATAGCAAATGTTACCCTGGTACCCGGAGCATGTCAGTTAGAGGGGTACCTCAGGGCTTGCAGCACTGTTTGTGCCACTCAGGAGGTCCCCGAAATAAAACAATTCTCCCAGTCTGCCACTGCAGACTAGCAGAGCCATCATGCACTGCTAGTCCAGCTTTGCCATTCAAAGCAATGGCAAAACCCACCACTTCCCCTGGACATGTTAGTAAGTCATTCCTTTGGTAGGCCTACTGAACCTTAAAAGCAGGGTGCAACACAGGACATGTACTTTACATGTTTTGGCAGTAAAAAACTCACAAAACAACAGTGTTACTGTAGAAAGACTTGGTCGCCCAATTGGCGTGTACAGGGTTACAGCTGACCCCTCAACTCCTGAACAATGCAACGAAAGTGGGCGCTCCAAGCTATCAAGCAACTTGCTAAATTAAGCTCAACATACCTCAGGTCGAAATTAATGTAACTTGTTGCAATGTGCAGCTTTAACAAAGCTGCCACTCTGTTGCCCTTAAAACTCCGGTGTCTATTTGGCACACGTGGAGCTTGATCCAGGAGACATGCTTTCTGCCTTCCTGGAGAGGCATGCAAACGACTCTCAGGAAAGAGAACAATGGGGACTGTAGGCCAGGGAGGTGTCACCTCCCTCCTGCAGGGAGCCACTTGGGTGTTATCCCCAAAAGGCCGATTTCAAAGGTGAAGCCACCTTTGAAGGGGCAATGTGTAACACCAAGAGGGAGAGCTGCCCCATTGTTGAAGTAGACAGGCTAGCACAGGAGGCTGAGAGGGGAAACCAGTTGCCAAACCAGTTTCCTCAGGAGCTTGTAGCCCTGAGGTAGCCATACCCTGTGGTGGACTAGTAAGGTCTGGATACTGAAAGAATGGTCTCACCATCTTGGGAGTGGGCAGGATGGTGCATCCTGGTATAGCTGTATGCCACACTCCACAGGACGTAGTCACCAGATGGGAGGGACCAACTTGGAAGAAAGACTGAACCGAAAAAGGACTGCTCTGCTGCACAGAGGAACCAGCAAAGAGGCTAAATTGACAATGACTGCACCTGGTGGCCAGCGAAAAGAGGAACTGTGCCTGCTGTGCCCTGCTCAAGGGAAAGCGGTCTCCAGAGCCCAGTCAAGCCAAGAGAACTCCAAAGGACAGCTCACTGGCCTCCTGTTCGCAGCACATGGACACAACAGCTTAAGAAGCCAGCTGGAACAAGTTGGTAGTCCAAAGTCTTCAAGCCGCAACAACCACCGCCGCCGGGCAGCACCGAGGATCCAGTTCACATAGTTGCATCGAAGTTTGCTGAGCCCAGGAGTGCTATCAGAGAGTTGCTGGGCCCCACGGAAAGAAAGGTATTGAATAAGGAAGAATTGGTCAGACAGCGGCAACCGGCGACTGGTAGTCCAGCGGCAACTGGACTTTGGCCAGACTGTAGAGGACTTCGTGGAACATTGACCCTGCAACCAGAACCCCCTCACCATCTTTGTGGACTGAGTAATCCCTGCAGGAAGACCTAGTCAACCGCATCGCATCCACAGCATCCTTAGTGCATCTTCAGCATCCCTCATCCCTTGCATCAGGACCACTCTATAGTAATCCATTGCAACGTGGATAAAAGTACCTGTAACTGCTGAAAGATTACTTCTTCTCTGAAGGCAACTGTTCTTGAGGACCTTGCTGGTCCACCTGAATAGCTCTCTACAAAAGTTGGTCGCCGGAAATACTTCTAACAGGCCGCATCGATACTTACCTAATTTTTCTTTGATAAGGTTTCCAAGTGTCCAATTCGTTGACTTGCCATTTGGATTGAAATTGCTTTGATTTATTATTGCTTCTAAAATCTTTATCTCTGAAATTGGTGCATCTTTTTCGAACTAGGGTCTAAGTTCTTATAAAAATACAATCTATTTTTATAAATTGATGCCAGATTTCTTGAAGCATCACGTCGATTTCTTCAATTGTTTTGGTGCTATTTAAATGCTTAACATTTGTTTCTCTGTGTAAGCTTTGCTGGTAAGTGCTACAGCTAGCCAGAATGGAGTTTAGGGTTTGACAGACAAAACACAAGGGTCTAAAGACGTTGGTAAGTGTACTACACAGTGCGGTTGCACAGCCACACCATATAATACATCCATCTTCAAAATCATCATCATCAATTACAAAGACATTGTGACCAGTACCCCACTTGCAGACAAACTCGCCATCCCTGGTGGCACTCTGCATACCTGTAACTAGTCCACCATCAGATTGGAGAAGTGTAAAGAAAAAAGAAAAAAAAAACAAGGCAGCAGGTCTTTTTCATTTATGCACCAAGGATCTTGAACAACGTCCCTGTATCCACGATGACCACTCCAACACTGCTGTAAATTAGGGAACAGTTGAAGACGCACCTCTTTAAAGAACACTACATCATAATGAAGCAATAAGCAATTCATTAACCAGCTACCTCTTCTGTAACTCGTTGACTCTATACCTGCCTTAGATCCTGTACTGCACGTGGCTTTTCAGCTAGGTTTGCGCAATACAAATACCACATAAATACATGCTATGACTGTTGAATACCAGGATAGCACTTTGTACTGGATACTAAACTGGACTCTGTGCTTAAAGCAGTGGAAAGATTGGAAACCTCTATGGCACAAACCTGCACCTCATTCGATGACAGCATAGACAACATTACTGTGGACTTCACTCTGTTGCATGATGACCACCGTAAACTCGCAGACAAAGTATGTGACATGGAACTTGCAATTGCAGAGGACTGTCACACTGCCAAAAATACAGCTGCTATGGTACAAGACCTGTCAAAACGCGTCCACCTACTGGAGCACTTGACCGAAGACACAGAGGGGCGCTCCTGTTGGAACATCCGTGTCGTGGGGTTGCCTGAAGAAGCGGAAGGCACCGATGCAGTGGGGCATACTGAACACTGGTTACAGAGCCTATTCCCACCAGGATCACTTTGCCCTTTCGTCGCACACACTAAACAGGGCACGACAGACCCTTTCTCTTCCGCCTCGTGAACTTCAAGGACCGCGACACAATACCCCACAAGATTCGCAAGCAGGAATACAGGTAGACAATGCCACAGTACTCTTTTTCCCTGATTACCCCATGCGAGTGCAAATGATGAGAGGATCTTTCCTGGGAGTAAAGAGATGGTTGGATGAACTAACCATCCCATATTCTCTCCTCTTCTCAGCTCGCCTCTGTCTTACATCCGACGGCACTGCTCACTTATTCGATGTGTTATAGCAAACAAATAATGGACGGAATGCTGACAATGCAAAAATTCTCCCCAGTCAAAAGATCCGAGTTAAATCCATTGTTCTTTTGTCCACGCCGCCACCCCAGTTTGGACCCAGCCATATGCAAATCAGTCTTGACCCTGTGCCTCATAGGAATAGTCCAGACCAAAATGCCAGGCCAGGTCCTCCCTGGACCAGAAACGGGCATCCTGGGACCGGTTTCAGGGTATGTCACCCTTCTTTAGCCAGGCTAGCTTGAATCCAGTGGAACAGTGAGCAAGGGACCCACGTTTGGGCATACCCATCCCACTTAGAGCGAAAAGTGTTACAGCAAACAAATGATGGACAGAATGTTGACAATGCAAACATTCTCCCCCAATCAAAAGATCTGGGTTAAATCCATGTGCCACTGGATTCAAGCTAGCCTGGTTGAAGAAGGGTGACATACCCTGAAACCGGTTCCAGGATGCTTGTTTCCGGTCCAGGGAGGACCTGGCCTGGCAGTTCGGTCTGGACTGTTCCCATAAGAATGATGGATTTAACTCAGATCTTTTGACTGGGGGAGAATGCTTGCACTGTCAGCAATCCGTCCATCATTTGTTTGCTTCGATGAGGCAGAGGAGGCCTGGGCATGGTTGGAATCCACTGACCACCAGGGAGCGTCCGACAGACGGGAAGGGAACGCACAAGCCACGCATAACCGCATGATTAACTGTGAGAGGAAACGCCAACGTACCAAGCGCATACACCCACCCCCCCCCTGCGCCAAACCTGGAGGAGGTGATGCAGGAACAAAGAGGGTCTGTAGGATGCAGCAATGCGGAGCACCCATAACACAGAGAGAAAGACAGACACCTCACCTGAAAGCTTCCCCAGCGAAGACAACTCATCAACATTATGGCGATGCGACTGCCTCCTAGCCTAGCACCTCGAACGGCGGATGAACTGTTCTATGTCATGGAATCTTCAGCCTACCACACACCACAATACTCCGCTTAGTACACTTCTAGTCACCCTATGATGGCCTGCACAAACCAATCTAACCTAATCAAATATCTGTTGAATTGAGATCTGGACCCTCAGTTGCCCCTTCTCGGACCTACCCTTGCATCAGATGCAAGGCATGCTTCAGTGGAGCCCACATCATAAGCAAAAACAAAGAAAACCCGAACCCCCAAAATCTCCTTTCGCTTAGTACATCAGCAAAATCAGCCGTTAATTGTTGCGGGGCATTCCCCACCGTTTGGGCGGATACCTGTTGTTCCTTTGCTCTGATACAGTTCATAATTGTTTTGATTTTTACTCCTTTCTTTCACTCAGTCCCTTTTCTATAACCTTTGGTCAAAGAACTGAAATATGGCAATTATATTGTTTGGACGATATAAGTGCAAGCAGGTGCGGTCCTGATCGGCAGCCCCTGGACAAGATATCTGCCCCTCGCCCAACACATGCTATATATGCATACATACACCCACCCCCTTGATCCAGGTCATCCATTAACAATCACATGGAAAGTGAAGGGAATGCATACACCCGCATGTTGCTTCGATACCTACGCCTATATTAAGGGCAGGTCAGCACATATAGCGCTGCTGCAGGAAACACACCTCACACTACAAGAGATTCACCGTCTTCAACACTGGTGGCATGAACAGGTCAATGCCACAGGTTACTACTCACATGCCAGGGGGACACTTATATGGGTGAGGCCAGGAACCTCATTTGCTGTTGGAGAATCGATAGAAGCAGACGGGCGCTTTGTCTTCATGAGAGGTCTCTGGACGGGAGGCACATACTTCTCTGGACTGTATATGCCCTTAACTCTGATCAGGCAACCTTCTGGCACTCCTTCTCAGGCATACTGGCATGCTGGAACATTCTTCCCTGGCTAATAGGAGGGGACTTTAATGCAGTCCTGGACACCACATTAGACCGATCTTACTCTCCTCTCTCACAGACAGCAGCTACATCTAATGCTCCGACACTGGGTGACTAGTTACACCACTGGCACTTGTCAGACATTTGGCTAATGCAACACCCCGCGACTAAAATCTACTCCTTTTACTCCCCACAGCCCGACCTCCATGTTCGCATCGACCAATTTGCTCTCTGGGTGCAATCACACAGACTACCTGGAGCGTACTCATTCGGATCATAATAATCTCCTCCGGGTCAAATGGCCAGACACTGGTCAGGTCACGCAACTGTGGCGCCTCCAACTAGCAGTGATGGATGATCCACCCTAATGTGTAGGTCTGTGCTCAGCTATATATACTTACTTTGACTTCAACAGAGGCTCGGGTACAGATGTGGGGGTGGAGTGGGAGGCACACAAGGCGGTGATCCGTGGCCAATAATTGGGCCTCAGAAAGGGCATCCGTAAGTAACTAGACGGGGCATGGCACACCTTTAGCAGACCCTACGTCGAATAGAATCGGCTGCAGTGTCGGAGCCATAGGCACAAACCGCCTCGCCAAAACAAAGCGCGAACATGAGGAATTACTAGAGTTGCTCCGCTGCTTAAATTACGCCACCCATTCTGCTCACACCCATGCCTCTGGGGACCGAGAAAGCCGCCTCCTGGCATGGTTGATTAGACCAGAAAAGCTGCACCGGACTGTTCATTCATTGCACTCGGAGCTAGGCCACCTGCCACACACCCAGCGGGAAATGCATGCTGAATTCATCAAACACTACAAAGCTCTGTACGGCACACTTGTCACTATGGACCCGCATACGCTGGAAGGGGTCCTATCCCCGTTTTCCCCTACCCACAATCATGACACTACAACGGGGCGAGCTAGATGAGCCGATTGCACTCGGAGGTCCAGGAGGCCATTAGAGTGCTGGCCACCGGGAAAGCACCCGGCCCAGATGGCCTACCAGTGGAGTACTACAAGGCATATGCCTCGGAACTAGCTCTCCATTTGTTGGCCCTTTACGAGGTATCATTAGAGATGTCCTCGCTCCCACAAATGCTGCAGGAATCCCTTTAAGTCTCCTTACCTAAGACAGACAGACACCGAGCTACTAGGCTCCTTCTGCCCGCTGGCACTTCTCAACACTGATTACAAAAATTTGGCTAAAAAACTGGCGGAGCGCCTGGCCCCCTCATGTCCCCGCTCTGGTACACCCCGACCAAAACAGGTTTGTGCTGTCTGGTAATATGTCCCTAAACCTAAGCCGCTTCTTTTGCGTGGCCAGACACTCAACAGATCAATGGCCACACTCAAGGTGCATGCTCCTCGTTCTTGAGAAAGCATTTGACGTGCTGGATTGGGACGACCTACTTGCCATTCTGTCTCAAAGTGGCCTAGGCAATCACATTCTTCACCTGATTAGACTCTTATACACCCCCAAGCAAGAGTGAAAACAGGTCCATATTTGTAGAGACCGGTAGCCATCGGCCGTGGTACCAGACAGATGCCCTCTATCCCGCTCCTGTACTCCTTAGCCATAGAACCGCTGGTGGCAGCCCTCCAGGAGAGGGAGCAGTATGATGGATCTCACTAGGAGACAGGACACACTCGATCTCGCTACATGTGGATGATGTCATTCTCTATGTTAGGGACATCAGGGTACCCTGTGACAATGTTGCAAAAATACTCACCGATTTTGCATCCCTGTCCGGCCTAAGAGTTAATTGGGCAAAAACGTGCCTGTACTCATTCTACCAGACTGCCTCAGATCCAGAAATGACTATCAATGGAGAGAGTATACAATGCAAACTCGCTGTTTTCCGCCACTTGGGGGTCAGGATCTACCACCAACCTGGCGACCTAATGGATGGTAATATCACACGAGTAATGTTCACCATAAGCCTGCCGATTACCTTCTGGCGGAGCCTACCACTAACAGTTATGGGCCGAATAGCTCTGCTGAAGATGGTGGTGCTGCCCCGACTTTTATACTCCTTCATGAACCTGCCGCTTCACATCCGTCCACCCGTATTACACTCCTTTGAGCGTACAATGAAGGATTTCTTCTGGAACGGCCCACGTTGCTGAGCTGCACTATCCAAGTTATATTTACCAGTAGACCAGGAAGGACCTTGAGTCCCCAACATGGAACACTACTATGTAGCAGCACAACTGCAATTGGTTGCCAATTGGGTTAGCGGACAACAGCTGGGAGACACAGTCACGCACCAACAGGCCTGGACGTGCTCTTCCATCCAGCGACCGTTTCATCAAGGAGGAAAGGGCAAAGCACCAGAACAGTTCATGCTATCAGTGGCCCAAAATTGCTTCCAATGAATTCTATCTCTTACTAATGATCACACCTTGTACGCACTTGCTTAACCCATACTGGGCACGCCGAGAGGTTGAGGTAGCATCACCAGGACTGATCTTTCAACATGAGAATAAGTCGGAATGCAGACATTAGGAGACCTTTACCATGACAGACAAGTAACACCTTTCAAACACATTGGTGATGGAGGACGGACTGCCCCTGGGACAGTTCCTATTGCATGCCTCTCTGCTTGCAGCATTAAGGGCACTGTGGAGAGATGTGTCACAGGAACCTGCAACACACCACACTATCCAGTATGCCCACATCATGTTCACAGGGAGGCATCGTGTCAAATGGTTCTCTGAAATCCTGCGTACACACGCAACACACCCACTGACCCTCCTCAGAAACTGCAGGGACACTGATCTCCATCGCCCTAGTACTGATAAAAGAATGGGAGGGTATTCTGGAAGGGCCCATACTTATACCCAGGAATGCCAGGTTTCGCCTCATGCAACTACATAATTCATAGGGCATACCTCACACAAGAAAAAGGAAAATGCTGCTTACCAGTATACATCTGTTCTTGGCATGTAGAGTTGCAGAGTTGCACACTGTGCATAGATCGGAACCTAGTGTTGGGCCCGGATGTTTGCAGTTTGTTGTTGTCCTGAAAAGTTCTTTGGAAGTCACGAGATAGGTGACTCCTCCTTTGGACCATATTGCGCATGGGCATCAGCTCCATCCCCAGATTGTTTTTCGCCATTAGGGAAATGATGGAGCTTTGCGAGAAAAAAGAAGGATGCCCATGTAATTTGTATCTAATTAAGATAATACTGGAACAGAGAAGGGGAGGCGGGTGGGCGTGTTCAACTCTGCAGCTCTACATCCCAAGAACAGATGCATACTGGTAAGTAGCATTTTCCGTTCGAGGCATATGAGCAGCAGATTGCACACTGTGCATAGATTGTATAGCAGTATCAACTCTTCACGGCGACCACCCCTATCTGTTGCAGTAGTTTTGAATAATGTTTTGAGAACAGCCTGGCCCACATTAGCTTGTTGTTTGGATTGCACATCTACACAATAGTGTTTTGTGAATGTGTACGGTGTAGACCATGCAGCTGCTCTGCAGATGTCATCTAGAGGAATGTTCCCTAAAAATGCCATTTAAGCCCCTATCTTTCTTGTAGAGTGGGCTTTAGGAGGAACAGATAACGTCTGTTTAGCTTTGTGGTAACAAATCTGTATGCATATGACAATCCATCTAGCTATCCCAGATTTTGAAATGGGATTACCCTTGTGCGGTGGTGAGAAAGACACAAAAAGTTGTTTTGTTTTACGAAAGGGTTGTGTCCTATGTAGTATAGCAATGCTCTTTTGAGATCTAATGTGTGAAGAGCTCTTTCTGCTACTGTCTGTGGTTGCGAGAAGAAAAAGGGCAGTTCCACAGATTGATTGAGATGGAAGGGAGAAATGACTTTGGGCAGGAATTTTGGATTAGTACGCAGAACTACCTTATTATGATGCATTTGCAAGAAGGGTTCTTGAATGGTTAGTGCTTGTAGTTCACTAACTCTCCACAGAGAAGTAATAGCTACTAATAACGCAACTTTCCACGTTAAGAATTGTAATTCACATTTGTGTAAGGGTTCGAAGGGAGGTCCCATTAACCATGAGAGAACAACGTTTAAATTCCACACTGGTGAAGGTGGTACTCTGGGAGGAATTATTCTTTTAAGGCCTTCCATAAAGGCTTTAATGGCAGGCACTCTGAACAGAGATAGATGTTGTCTGTTTTGCAGATATGCTGCTATTGCGGCAAGATGTAGTCTAATAGACGTATAGGCTAAGTTACATCTTTGGAGATGCAGTAAGTATCCTATGATCTGTTGAATAGACACATCTAGGGGATTAATATTGTTATTGTGACAATATATTACAAATCGTTTCCACTTGGCTGCATAACATGCCCTAGTGGTTTGACGTCTAGCTTCTTTTATGACATTCATGCAGTCTGGAGGAAGGTTCAGATATCCAAATTCTAGGATTTCAAGAGCCAGATCGCAAGGTTGAGCTGAGCTGGATCCGGGTGTCTGATCTCTCCATGGTTCTGTGTTAAGAGGTGTGGAGACAGGTGCAATTGTTGGTGCGGTACTACAGACAGTTGTAGCAGTGTGGTGTACCACGGTTGTCCGGCCCACATTGGAGCAACTAGGATGAGGGTCAGAGAATGCTGCTGTAGTTTGCGTACTACTAGTGGCATGAGTGGGAGAGGTGGAAAAGCGTACGCAAATCTGTTTGACCAGTTCATCCATATCGCATTGCCTTTGGACAGTGGGTGTGGATATCTGGTGGCGAAGCTTGGGCATTTGGCGTTTTCGTGGGTGGCAAATAGGTCTATCTGAGGTAGTCCCCACATCTGAAAGAATGGCTGAAGAACTTGCATACGAAGTTCCCACTTGAGGGACTGTTGTGTTTGACGACTTAACAGATCCGCTATGGTATTTTGTACTCCTGGAACATGCTGGGCTAGAAGGAATATGTTTTGAGGTATAGCCCACCGCCATATGTCCTGTGCTAGTTGAGAGAGTTGCAGGGAGTGTGTTCCGCCCTGCTTCTGTATGTAATACATGGCTGTCATGTTGTCCGTGCGGACTAACACAGCTTTGTTTGATATTTGCTTTTGGAAAGCTTTTAGTGCTAGGAATATGGCTAATAACTCCAGGTGATTGATATGGAGTAACTTTTGTTGTGGCGTCCACCTGCCTTGCATGGTGTGGTGCAGTAGGTGGGCTCCCCAGCCGGAAAGCGATGCGTCCGCTGTCAAGACTATCTGAGGAACTGGCTCTAGAAACGGTTGCCCTTTGGAAAGGATTTTGGTGTTCCACCATTGCAGAGAGCGATGAGTTTGACCGTCTACCAACACTAGGTCTGTTAATTGGTCTTGAGGCTGGTTCCATTGACGTGATAAGCACTCTTGAAGAGGACGCATTTGTAGTCTTGCATGGGGTACTATGAAAATGCAAGAGGACACCAATCTTCAACCTACCTGGCTACTCGTCGGACCTGCGGACTCATTTGGCTGACCTAGACACCCACGCCTCGCGGAACCCGCTGCGCGGGTCCCGCATCGGCCAGAGGCACTTTCATCTTCCGTCTGGGGCCAAGGGCTGCGAGCAGGAGGGGCTGGACTCAGTTTCCCAAGAGTCCCAGCCTACCTCGCGCCCGCAACACCTGGGGCCGCTCTCCCTCATCGCCCCGCCCCCAACAGGCTGTAGAAAGGGAACGGACTTTCTCTTCTGCGTGGGACACCAATCTTCAACCTACCTGGCTACTCGTCGGACCTGCGGACTCATTTGGCTGACCTAGACACCCACGCCTCGCGGAACCCGCTGCGCGGGTCCCGCATCGGCCAGAGGCACTTTCATCTTCCGTCTGGGGCCAAGGGCTGCGAGGGCTGCGAGCAGGAGGGGCTGGACTCAGTTTCCCAAGAGTCCCAGCCTACCTCGCGCCCGCAACACCTGGGGCCGCTCTCCCTCATCGCCCCGCCCCCAACAGGCTGTAGAAAGGGAACGGACTTTCTCTTCTGCGTGGGACACCAATCTTCAACCTACCTGGCTACTCGTCGGACCTGCGGACTCATTTGGCTGACCTAGACACCCACGCCTCGCGGAACCCGCTGCGCGGGTCCCGCATCGGCCAGAGGCACTTTCATCTTCCGTCTGGGGCCAAGGGCTGCGAGGGCTGCGAGCAGGAGGGGCTGGACTCAGTTTCCCAAGAGTCCCAGCCTACCTCGCGCCCGCAACACCTGGGGCCGCTCTCCCTCATCGCCCCGCCCCCAACAGGCTGTAGAAAGGGAACGGACTTTCTCTTCTGCGTGGGACACCAATCTTCAACCTACCTGGCTACTCGTCGGACCTGCGGACTCATTTGGCTGACCTAGACACCCACGCCTCGCGGAACCCGCTGCGCGGGTCCCGCATCGGCCAGAGGCACTTTCATCTTCCGTCTGGGGCCAAGGGCTGCGAGGGCTGCGAGCAGGAGGGGCTGGACTCAGTTTCCCAAGAGTCCCAGCCTACCTCGCGCCCGCAACACCTGGGGCCGCTCTCCCTCATCGCCCCGCCCCCCAACAGCCATCCAATCGCCAGTGAAGATATAAGTGGGAAAACACCGACCGCTGCGCGGGAGCGCGCGGGAGCGTCCCGGGAGAAGCCCGGGACAAGGGCGGGACCGTCTGTGGCCGTCCGGGGCCGAGGGAGGCCGGGCCGGGCCCCCCCTCTTGATCCCCTTAAGTACCACAACTAAGGTTATGCCTACGCCCCCACCACGGGAAACCCCCTCTAGGGATGGTGCCTCCAGTTCCGGGACACTGGACAATTATTTCAAATCCAACAAAGGTGAACCCGTCTCGGAAGGCTCTCTTGAGAAACGTAGGGCGGAGCGTAGGCGCTCCATTGAATCTCTGAAAACTAGGCCTCTGCTAGATATCATTCCCCACCCTACTACCCAAGAGGCAGGCGCGCCATCCACTAGCTTAGATAATTCAACCATTGAGGATTTTCCTGCTCTACTAAGGGAAGTTTCTTCGCCCCAAGGGATACTATCTGACCAAATTACAGAGTCAGCTCCCCTAGAGATCTCCCACACCCCCGTCGACCTGGTAACTCAAACCCAACCAGTGTCAATGGCCAATAAGAACAAGTTTAAATTAAATGTCATGGCAGAGATACACAGGCCCCCACCCAGTAAACGGGCTCGGAAATCAGCAGGGGGACAGGGTAAATCCAAAATATCGCACCTGGATTTTGGTAAGAAAAATAGTAACACTATTATATCGAAGAAGAACACGGAGTTAGCCCCACCATCCAAGCTCTTAAATCCTAGCATAAATGCGACCACTAAAGAGCCAGAGGCTGATACACCGAATCCCAATCACCCATTGTTTGCTAAGGGGAGCATCGAATTCTTACTCCGCTCCCTCCTGCAGCCCATTACTGACACTCTAAAAAAAGTGGAGATTAGGCTTACCTTACTAGAGACTTCTCTTACCACTCTGAATTCTCTAGTAAGTAAGCAGACAAAGTTAGTGGAAACTCATTCGCTGGGTGGGGAACCCTCTAAAACAGAAACCGTAGCTAACATTAGCAAAGCCCCCCCAAAAAGCATGCCACCGGCTGCCCCCTTGCAACCTCTCATGTCCGTCCAACTCCAAGCATGGCACAACAACCCAAGTAACAGTTCTACTGACCAAGTGGCTTTAGCCCCACATAGCTCACAATTAGAGCCCACTGGAACAAATCAAGACCGGGCTAATGATTTCACACCGACGCCCTCTCGCCCAACTCCCAGACCACGGAGGCCAGACCTCCCACCCGAGACCAATAGACTAACGGTGGTCTTAGCTGGTGCCCCTTATCTAAGATCAGGAGAACATGAGGATTATCAATCTCTCAAGAAAAAGGTAATCAAGTGGTTAAACTGGAACCGACCCCTGCCACCCCACTTTAATAATGAAATTATTATGGTGAGGAGGGTTCCATGGCTAGGGAAGACCAGGAAAACCATAGTGGGGGATTGCATCATGATAACCTTTAAAGACCCGGGTACGGTTCGACACATCTGTGAAGGAATGAACCGATCCCACGATACAAACCCTCCCAGTATCCTTTTTCTTTCCCCCAATTCCAAGGCACCAGGCTCAAACATTTGATAAATGGACAAGGGTGGACTACAGACGTAATTATAAAGGCTTTGCCCAACGTCCACACTACCAACCACCGGACACACCTTTCTGCGATTTTAATCGCTTTAATTGCTTGAATGGGCTGGACGGTGTTGACTGACTCACCGCCCATAAGTCTGCGCTAGGGGTATTGGGCTCTTGTGGCCCCCTGGACCCCCCGATGATGTATCCTGTTGCAATCCCTGGCTCATTGAACGATCTACCCATCCCAGAGCACGGCCAAATTGAACTGTCCAATTCTACCACTGATGGAGTAGTGGCTGTAGAGCGTACAATTGTGGTCCCCTTTCCAGAGGGCGAGGGGGAGTTGGGATCCACGGAGCCACATGTACTTTGTGTTGCCCCGGTCGCAGGACTTGCAACACAAGTGGAACATGGTTATACCCCTTCTATCCCCCTTGCCACGACACCCCCAACCACTGAACATTTGAGGATAATCTCCTGGAACATTGCGGGTCTAACAAATAAATTGGAAGAGCCTGCCTGGGGAAAGTACATAGAAACTGGTGACCTATGTATGTTTCAGGAAACCTGGGCCAGAGAGGACTATGAGTATCCGGGGTATGCATCCTTTTCTATTCCAGCCAGGTGGGAAGGCAAAGGCCGACCTTCAGGGGGTCTTGCGACATGGATTGCTGTCCACCTGGGCTGTGTGGCGACACAGCTCCCATGCAGCTCCGACGACATCCTCGCGGTCGTACTAACATGGCCAAATAAAGCTAGCCTCCTGCTGGTCAACATCTATTCCAGGCCAATGGGAAAGGCAAAAGAATCACCGACTTTTAATGAACTTTCGAATTTTTTATCTGAACTGTCGACTGATTCTTACTATGTGGTGGGCGGAGACTTTAACTCCCACTTTGAGCCACTTCCCGGCCTCCAGGCAGGATTCTTATCAGAAGAAGAGGAAAGGTGGGCGGTGCCAGGGGCTGATGTGACACCTCCGAAAGCCTGGACCCCGCTAGCGTTACAAATCACTGCCCTCACGCTAAGGTACGGTCTTAGAGCGTGTAATGGGCGAACTATTTCGGACACACCAGGCAAAATTACTTATAATCGCCAGGGGAGGGAGTCACACTTAGACTATGTTCTGGTCCAAATAGCGAGGTGGCCATTAATACATGATTTTAGGGTTATTGACAGGATGGACAGTGACCACAATGCTCTCGAGCTGGATCTCGCCCACCCAGTACCGCAGGGTCCAGTGACCCACGAGGAAGGGAACCATCCCACACTCCTTATTGACACCACCAGGAGAAGAATTAGGTGGGAGGATATGGTCACAAATAAGGACAGAATCCCACTGCTTTATGCAGAGATTACTCCCATCCTGGAAACCGTTGGGGCTCTTGATAGTGTGGCAAACCAAATAGATATAAGGAGTAAACTGTTTGATGCCCATAAAGAACTCATAAAAGTGGCGGCACCCCATTTGACACGTAAAACACTAAAGCCTAGAGTGCGGCCCCTTGGCAAAACACAATGGTATAATACAGCCTGCAGACGGGCCAAAACAGAACTCCTTGGAGCCATTAAGGAGGGCATAGGAGGGGAACGTCTTAAGCAACATAGACAAGTCTATAAGAAGCTTCTCACACAAGCTAAAATTGAATGGGAGGAAAACCAGTGGGAAGAGCTCACAAAGGCCTTAGCAGTACCAGATCAACGAGTGTTCTGGAGAATGGTGAATGGGGGATCAGGGTGTCTTCACTCGGCAGTGGAGCCTAACATAGCGCCGGAAGTGTGGCAGGCCCACTTCGAGTCACTTTATAGCGCTGAGCCTGGAGAAACTCCTGTGATAATTGAACCAGTGAGACAGGGCTTGCAGGTGGACCAAATAACATTGAGTGAGGTAACAGCTGCTATTTCAGGACTGGCCTCGGGGAAGGCGCCTGGGCTAGACGGGCTCCCGGGAGACCTGTACAAGCAGGAGTCCACCGTCTGGGCCCCTTACCTCGTAACCCTTTTTAATGGTGTACTTGGTGGGATGGAAATCCCCAGTACTTGGCTGGGGGCCGAGGTGGTCCCGATTTTCAAAAAAGGATCCCCCCTGCTCCCAGCCAACTACAGACCAATTAGCCTGATAGATGTAGCACAGAAGCTGTTCGGCAGGGTTCTCCTGAACAGGCTTCAGGAATGGACTGAGGAGGTGGGCGCCCTCAGTCCATACCAGGCAGGCTTTAGGAAAGGGGTATCGACTGTGGACCAGGTCTTTAGACTAAATCTGATCTACTGGAGGACAGTAAGGTTCGAAGGCGGCAGTCTGTACACGATTTTCGTGGACTTAAGAGCCGCCTTCGACCTTGTGCCTAGGGGTAAACTATGGGTCATTTTAGCAGGGATGGGCGTCCCACCAGATATTCTAATGACCCTGCAGAGGCTGCATCAAAATAACTATGCCCAGGTGAGGTGCGGGAGGTCGGGGGAGCTGACTGACAGATTCCCCGTGGGCAGAGGGGTGAGACAGGGTTGTGTGCTGGCGCCGACTCTGTTCTGCCTCTTTGTCAACGGGGTAATCGCCCATCTAAACGCCACCGACTACACAGATGCCCCTAAATTGAATGGCAACAGTGTCCCCGCAATAATGTTTGCGGACGACACACTGTTGGTATCCAAAACACCCATGGGCATTCAAAAGATACTTGACGCTTTTGTGGCCTTCTGCCAGGATAGAGGGTTGGAAATCAATACCTCAAAAACCAAATACATGGTATTGAACCCAAACACTAAACAGCGCCCAAACCCCTTACTGGGAGCAGTACGACTGGAAAGAGTAGCCACGTTCGAATATCTTGGCGTGACACTCAATGAAAATATGACCTGGGAGAGCCATCAAACTAGGGCTAACCTTAAGTTAGTACAAATCACCGGGGGTATTTCCCGGTTGATGACTGGTTCGACCTACCGCCCATTGGGGGCCCTAATTCAGATATACAAGGCACAGGCTAGGGGGGCTATTCTGTACGGGGCTGAACTGTGGGGACACATTCCATGTAAGAATTTGTCTTATACAGAAAACAGGTTTTTAAGGCAAATTACCGCACTTCCCCCCAGCACACCGCTTCTCCCCCTGAGGCTTGATTTAGGGCTGCGGCCACTCGCCGACGAGATAAGCCTAAGACCCATTGCCTTCTGGCGTAGGCTATGGAGCAGTGACAATCTCGCCGATTATAGGGCGGAACTGATTGAACTGTTAAAACACCCTAAGGCGCGCAGTATCCCCTGGGTCCAAAACATCCAGTCAGTTTGTACAGATATGGGGCTCCCCGAATTGTGGACTGAACCAGCTGATACAGCACCAAGAATCTCTAAGAGAGCATTGGCGAAGCTGTACCACGAACACAAGAGGGTAAGGGCTTTAGCTACCCAGGCGGAGGGGTCCCTTTCCTCTATATTCCTGCAAACCAAGGATCTCTATATATTTGAGAAAACTTTAGATCCTGTTTATCCCATTCTTTCTAGAAAGTTATTCCTCCAGTGGAGATATAGCACACTCCCATTACGGTCCTTTTGCAGCACATGGTCAAATGTCCCTTCTAGTAAGTTCTGTCCTCTATGTGTTGACAAAGAGGAGAATGATTTGCACGTGATCTTTTTCTGTCCAGCATATAAGGTAGCAAGAAAGTACTGGCTGCTGCCCTTGATTAAGAATTTGGGTGGCAGGGAATATGGTCCGATGTACAGGATTTTGAAAAGTGATGTTTCCGGCCCAATTGTTTTTGCACTTTCCAAATTCTTTATGAATGTTTGGCACGCGCGCAGTCGTCTTTTAAAAATTGCTGGGTAGATTGTAGAACTGTTTATTTTTTTTTAATAATCACTTGCATTCTCTGGTCATGGTTTTAATTGCATATACTGATGTTTTATATGACTGTGTTGGAATTTATGTGATTTTACTGCATATGCATCTTTTATGACCAAATGGTCGAAATAAAGATTTCAAAAACAAAACAAGCAAGAGGCCATCATCCCTATGAGTTGCATGAACACTCGTGCTGGAAGGGAGTGTTGCAGCTGAAACTTTGTTAGAAGAGTTTGCATGCTGGCTATCCTTGCTGGAGTGGGATAAGGTAGCGCTGTTAATGTGTTTATTATGGCACCTAGGTATTGTTGTACTTTGGAAATTTGTAGATGAGACTTGGCGTGGTTTATTGTGAAACCCAAGTTGTGGAGCAGTTGGATCGTGGCATAAGTGTGTTCCAAGCACTGACTGTATGAGCTGGCTTTTATGAGCCAGTCGTCCAAGTACGGGAAGACGTGGATGTGCTGTCTTCTTAAATGCCCTGCCACTACTGCTAAGCACTTGGTGAATACTCTTGGTGCTGTAGTGACTCCGAATGGGAGTACTTTGAATTGATAGTGTTGCCCGTCTATTACAAATCTGAGATACTTCCTGTGAGCTTTGTGAATGGAAATGTGGAAGTATGCGTCCTTGAGATCTAGAGTAGCAAGGAAGTTGTTTTGTAACAGGAGCGGAAGGACTTGTTGGAGGGTGACCATGTGAAAATGGTCTGACTGTATGTATATGTTTAGCGGTCTGAGGTCCAAAATAGGCCTTAGAGAGCCATCCTTCTTTGGAATCAGAAAATATAGAGTAAACCCCCTTGTTTTGTTGGTGCAGAGGAACTGGTTCTATTGCACTTTTTTCTAGCAGAGATACTACTTCTTGCTTTAACAGTGATAGATGTTCTTGTGACATTGGACGCTGTTTGGGTGGTATTTTGGGGGGGTAGATGTTAGTTCTAGACAGTAACCTGACAGAATAATTTGTCACACCCACCTGTCTGATGTGATGTTGGTCCAGGCAGGAAGAAATTGTTGCAGTCTTCCCCCCACAGGAGTGGAGTGTTGGGGGGAAGGGGAGGAAAGTCATGGGGTAGTGGCAGAGCGGGAGTTGTTGGTTTTGCCTCTGCCTTTGTTGTTACCCCTCTCTGGTAGCCCTTAGTGAATGTGGATTGGCTAGGGGTTTTGTAAGAAGTGGAGGGACTTTAAGGAGTAGCCTCTTGTGTTGCCTCTGTATGATGAGCCACGATAAGAACGTCGGGGAGCTTGCTGCTGCAAGGCTCCCATAGATTTCGCTGTATCGGTGTTTTTTTCATTTGTTCTAAAGACACGTCAACATTTGGGCCAAATAAATGTGTCTCATCAAATGGCTGATTAAGGAAGGAGTTTTGTACTTCAGGTTTAAAACCTGAAATACGTAGCCAGGCATGTCTACGTAGAAGGGTGCTGGTACTGATTGCCCTTGCGGCGGCATCTGCAGCATCTAGGGCACAACAAATGGAAGTATTAGTAATATTTTTACCTTCCTGTATAAGTTCATTGGCCCTATTTTTGTATTTGTCTGGTAGATGCTGCATTATGGACTCTAGTTTATCATAATGTGCCCTATCATTTCTTGCCAGCAACGCTTGGGTGTTGGCAATGCGCCAGATGTTAGCTGCTTGTGACGCTGTAGGGGCAGCTTTATATTTTTAGGTCTCGTGACCTATCAATGCGCATGCGCATTGAGAGAAGCGAGACTATAGGGCTTTAAACAAAGTTTAACTAACTGTGGCGATTAGGTGCTGTGCCCGTGCGCTTTTAGGTCAATGCGCAAGCGCATTGACCTAAAATGCGCGTGCACATCATCAAATCGCCATCTGTTCCCAAAGCCACACTCCTCCCACACCTTTGAAGTGAAGCTTAGCTTCACTTCAAAGGCCCCGGCTGCTTCACACCCTCATGCCGCTCTCCCCGCTCCGCCCCCTCCCCTGCCCGCCGTGTGCATTTCTCCTCCCCCCCTTCCCACAGCAATGCCCTCCGTCTTGTTTCCTTTCTTGTTTGTCGCCCTGCCCTTCATCTGACTGTATTTGTTGTCCCTTTGCAACTGTTCACTTCTTTTGGTTTCCTTTAGCCCCCACCTCGGTACAGCTTCGATTCCATCTATGATCTGCTTGTTTGTCATCTTTCACAGGCACGGCCATGCCCTGCGCATAGCGCCGTTCAAATGCACCCGTGCACTCTGACGAACAGCGCTATCTTGGCTCTCCTTCTGTTTTATGTCTCAGAACCGATAGTTCACTCATGAATGATCTTGTCACCTGTTTGTCATCTTTCACAGGCACGGCCATGCCCTGCGCATAGCGCCGTTCAAATGCACCCGTGCACTCTGACCAACAGCGCTATCTTGGCTCTCCTTCTGTTCTATGTCTCAGAACCGATAGTTCACTCATGAATGATCTTGTCACCGGTCAGATAACTGAGGTTCTCCTCATCTCTGAGACCGGGATTAGTGCGATGCGACCCCTGTTCAAAATTAGAAGAAATCACACATAATACCAACGTCGTCTCCTGGAACCATCTGAATAAAAAGTGCCATCAAATATCAGATGCATCAAATCACCACTGCTATCCTTGAAGTGCGGAGACAAAGTGCATGAAATATTGCTGTAATTATATCTGAATGTAAAGATTGGGATCTAAAAACCGGGACAAAATGAACAAATATATTCCAGAGTAAAGTCTCAGCTCAGATCTGATACTCCCGTGCACCAGCGATCAAAGGGTGCAGGCGTAGCTATTTCATCCAGACTGCAAAAACTGCCACTCCATTCCTGAGGCCTGATCTGGCCCCATGCTTTGTGATAGACAGGCGCAAAGAAGCAACAACATCTTCCTCTGTACTCTCTATTCTATCTCTCACTCTGTCTCTCTCTCTTCTACCTCTATCTCACGCAAATTCGTTGTCCCTTTGTCTCTCTCTGTCCCTCATTGCGTCTCTCCTCTCTCCTTTCTATTTTACTTTCATTCTTTCTCTCTCTTTCTCTATCTCTCTCACTCTTCCTCTCTCTCCCACTCTCTCTCTTTCTCTCTCACTCTCTTCCTCGCTCTCTCCCTCCCACCCTCTCTCTTTCTTTCTCTCTCTCTCTCTCTCTCTCTCTCTTTCTCCCACTCTCTCTCTCCCACTCTCTTTCTCTCTCACTCTCTTCCTCGATCTCTCCCTCCCTCCCACCCTCTCTCTTTCTCTCTCTCTCTCCCACTCTCTCATTTTCTCTCCCTTCCAACCTCTCTCTTTCTTTCTCTCTGACCCACTCTCCCTCTCTTTCTCCCACTCTCTGTCTTTCTCTCACTCTCTCTCTCTCTCCCTCCCACTGTCTCTCTTTCTCTCTCTCTTTCTCCCACTCTCTTTCTCCCACTCTCTCTCTCTCTCTCCCTCTCTTTCCCTCCCTGTCTCCCAAACTCTCTTTCTTTCTCTCCCACTCTCCCTCTCTTTCTCCCACTCTGTCTTTCTCTCTCTCTCTCTCGCACTCTCTCTCTCCCACTCTCTCTCTCTTTTTCTCTTTCCCACTCTCCCACTGGCTCTCTCTCACACTCTCTCTCTCTTCTCCCACTCTCTCTCTCTCCCACTCTCTCTCTTTCTTTCCCACTCTCTCTTTCTCTCTCCCCCACTCCCTCTCTTTCTCTCTCTCTCTCTCTCTCTCTCCTTGCTGCTTGTTTTCCACAATCAGAGCACTCTCCTCGCTGCTTCCCCTGTATCATCTTAAATTTACACAGATGCCTCCTTTTCTGCATAATTCTATATTGTTATTGAAACTAGTGCGTAATTTATATTTGAAAAAAAAGTAAGTGTCAGGGCCCTTCTTTGGATGCCACTGCAGCCTGCACTGCCAATAAAAGTACCAGTACAACTACAACACATTGCAATGTTACAAGTGTAACAATTCAAACTATTCCAGGACTCCCAATACGAATGGCATGGAATAGTCTCAATTGCCATTTTCAATGTATTTTGAATTATTAAATACTGTTGTTGGTCTCATCTTATAATTAAACAGACAGCGCCACCATGTGTGAACTGTCATTAGCGCCGACACTGAGAATAAAGTGCCCGTACTGAGCCCTGGAAACCACCGGTTCAAATTAATTGCTGCGTTCCCGGTATTCATTCCAAACAATCTCTATTATACATGCACACCACACCAACCACCACCCTTCTTTCCCACATATGAATTATTTATGTACGGCCTCAGAAAGGAATCATTTAAATTTCAAACCTGTAAAGTTCAATTCACAGTTTCTGTATTTTGTGGTCGCCTTTACATAGTGCATTACACAGTGAGTTATAGCCCTCAGTTCACGACAGGCGACACTGTTTCAAGCTGTTTTCAAGCTTTCAAGCCTTATTACAAACCACAAAAAAGATGTTAATATTTCACTTCTGTTCTTGGATTTTCGTCACAATAAAAAACACTGAATATAATCTTCACAAAAGTTATTTACAAAAGTTTAAGCTATTGCCATTACAAATTAAATACAGTATTTAACAATTTAACAAAAAAAATAAAAGCCATTGTTATTTGTAATATTAATACATCTAAGTCACGTAAATAAAAAACATGTTGCATTACAAATGCTATAGGTGTCACATTTGCGAAAGTTATAACTATTGGCATTGTAAATGACAGAGCTATTAATTTAGCTATTTTAACAAATACATAAATAAAAAAAAATGTAATTTATAAGACCAATAGCTCAAACTTTCCTAATGCGAGACCTATTGCATTTCCAATGCTTGTTTCTCAATGCGAGGATTGAGGACCCTAGCCCTGACAGGATCCTTAAAAACCTCTGTTGCGTGCTTGATGACACCCTTAAGCATTGGTAAAATGGCAGTAGACCTTTGTGTGTTAACAAAAGTGTCTAATAGGAAATCTTTCTCCACTGCATCGGTGTGTAAGTCCACCCCATGATATTGGGCAGCTCTTTGGACTAATAGGTTAAAACCTATAGTGTCCTCTGGTGGGGAAGGTCTGGAAGTGTAATACATCGTCTTGTGGGACGTAAGGCACATCAGGGGTGTTGTAATCATCCCATGGATAGGTGACTGAGGGGACTATTGGTCCCTGCCGGGTCATGTGCACCCCCACCTGTGTCATCAGAGTCTGTGTCTACATCATCGTCTGGATTAGTGGATGGTGTAGGTGAATGATGTGGTGGAGGAGGTGTAGGAGGAGGAACAGTATGGAGAGGTTGCAATGTCTCTTCTTTGGAGGGGGAGGAGGTGCTGGCGCCTCAAGTGGTCTCTTCTTGGAGCTGAGAGTTAATTGACCGGTCTTAGGATCCTTTAGAAGAGTTTTTTGATTGGGATCTGGTGTGAAAATGTCCTCTGAGTAGGGCAGATCCTTCGGCGTCAAAGCTTTCGGCTCCGTAGGTTTTTTTGCGACCGAGTCGGTAGCTGGTCTTGGGTGTTTCGGCTTAGAAGTGTACCCTTTTGAAATATCTTTTACCGGATCCTGTTTTTTCGGTTCCGGGGGGTTTTTCGGCTCCAAAGCGTGTGAATCTGGAGCTTTAGGCGTTTTTTTACTCGGCTCCGAGCGCGGTTTCCGCATCGATGAGCTGCTGCCAGTCTTCGGTGCTGTGTGCTTAGGTGTCGGAGCAACGGTCGGTGTGGTTGAGGAAGATGGCTTCTTTTTCAGTGTCGGAATAGGATCGGCACCGGAGATAGGCTGGCCTTGGGTTGGGGTCAACGGTCTTACTTACGACCCGTTGAGCTGGAGTGATGTCCTCGACGTTGGGGTCTTCGGCATCTGAGGAGCTGGTACTCTCTTCGGCGTGCTGGTGTTCTGGCACGTGGACTCCCTCTTCAAAGATGTCGTCGGGGATCGAAGCTGACGAGCGAGCCATAGTTCTTCGAGCTCGTCGGTCCCGAATAGTCTTCTTGGAGCGGAATGATCCACAAGCAGAACAGTCTTTGGCCTCGTGCTCCGATGAGAGGCAAAGGTTGCACACCTCATGTAGGTCGGTGTGGGGAAACTTCGACCCACAGAGGACACTTCTTGAATGGCGTCCTTTCCATGAGCCAGAAAGTAAGGCCTAGGTAGGCCCGAAGGCCTTCGTCGACGACCGTAATCGAAGACTTCTAAGTGGTGAAGAATCGTATCGATGTGGAGCGCGATCAAAACAATACCGTCGAACTGAGTGAGAATTGCGTGCCAAAGGAAATTTGGTTCCAAACCGGACCGCAGGAAACACATCCGAGCCCGATGGCGGAAAAAAACTATCTGGGGATGGAGCTGATGCCCATGCGCAATGTGGTCCAAAGGAGGAGTCACCTATCTCGTGACTTATAAAGTACTTTTCAGGACAACAAACTGCAAACACATGGGCCCAACACTAGGTGGCGATCTATGCACAGTGTGCAATCTGCAGCTCATATGCCTCGAACATTAAGATACTTTCAGCGTACTATTGCGCACTGACCCCGCTGCAGGTTGGTGAATGCAGACTTAATCCACATGTTATGGGGCTGCACCGCCCTAACCACTTACTGGATAATTGTCACCACTCATCTAGCAGACTGCACGGAACACACAGCAGAAAACCCATGGGAGGTACGCATCCTGGGTCTATTTAGCAGATCTAAAAAACATAAGTTGACGTCCCAGTTCACAGATCAAGGGCTAAACACTGCTAAACGTCCTATTACCAGACAATAGAGATGTCCCAAACACCCTCTGAAGGAAGCGTGGTATTGCTCACTCAGAAACTGGGCACAAGCGGAGAGTGTAGCGGAGTGATGAGAATACGCCCTTGGGCTGCGCCAAATCCCATTGGCGACTGCATGGGATGCTATACTTCTGCACCTCTGGGATGCCTAGTGAGGGCCCCAGTCCCCACGCTCAGTCAGAAATGGCGCTAGAGGAAGGGGGCAACAATGTGGCACGCTTACAAGATTCAGAGAACAACGCAAAACCTTGCAATCCCACATCCCAATTCCCCTCACACAGGACCAAGTGAACTATCCACATGGGTGGGGCATCTATCGGCAGCATTAGGACAGCAGGTGGTTGGCAGAGGTTGGAATTACCAGGATCTTTTGTTGGACAAGTTCACACAGTTAATACCCCTTTAGTCTCACATTCGATCCATCCCGGCCCCACCCCTCACCCCCTACCAGTCCCACATATTCAGTACACGAGTGCCAAGATCAACATTACAACCATGTTAATATACAAAAAACAAAAAAAGACATATAAACCAAAAATGAAATGCCAAGGAACCAACCAAGGGGAAACAAAGTTACAGCCACTTTGGCGGGCCTTGGGTCAAACACAGCCCCTTTCTTCACCTAAGTCAAGTACTGGTCATGTACCAACACATAGTTACTCAATAACAAAGCTTTGCATCATTTCTAAATATCTGCACATTAAAATTTGCATTGGGAACATTAAATCTAAAGTTCTCAGCCGGAGTATATCCTACTTAACCAACACTACCAATTGCCTCAGAAAAAATTATAATGTCAGTAGAGCTCCTGCATGTTCACACAACTATAGATCACCCAAAGTACCTGCAGACAGGGACATAAGCAAGTTCTTCACAGGCACAGGTAACAGATCTACACAAGCTCAGATAGTGGCTCCTTGTTGTACGAGCCTTCCACTAAGCAATAGATTTGAAAACAGGCCTAGTGCTTTCTGTGGCAGCATTTTGTAGTTTTAGTTTGTCCTCAACTCAAGTATTGCTGACTGACCGGGTGAATTTCCAACTTAATATCAAATTGAAAGATGCACTTCCACAGCCTTCAGCTTTCATTTTGAACATCTATAAAGTTTCTTCAGATTTAACTTATTGGTTAGTTTAAGGTGTTTCCATCTCTGTTCCTTTTATGGATTGACTGAATTAGAAATAGCATCAATATCCAATTAGTGTTTAAGCCTGACCTCAATTACAGCTGTAAATTACTGACTTGTGTTAATGTATCTCTTCACTGTAGGCAACTGTTCCTTCACCTTTTTAAAAACAGGGTCCTAACATGAGGAATAAAGCTGCAGGGTAACGTCTGCTTAAGAAATGCATATGGATGATTTATGCAGGGAAATTAGCTTAGTAGCATGCTCACTGCTGACATGGGTGTGCATGCTGCGTACCACATATTCAAAACCTGGAAAGGCCAACTCAGCTTTTCGGCCTTCTGAGCTATTGAGAAACAATTCAATTGTGTAGCAGTTCCACAGTATGTTATTGCTTCTAAATGGAAAAATCTGAAATAACTCAGTACGAAAAAAGTTGGCACTTTGAAAACAGGCTTCTTTCCGTTAACAATTCTTTAGTTAATCCTTTGGCATACAGACCATTAAACGTACTAATACTACATTCATGCGGACTTACATTTTCCGATGAAATAATTGAAAAGTACATTACTGACTTGTGATCTGTTTTTAAGCAAAGGGAGAAACAATCATGAATAACAGTGGGACAAGTCGATCAACTAAGTTCAATTAACACAAAATCAGCAACTTGTCAGACTTCTAGAGAACATCTAAGGTTTTTTATGTACGTCTGTCCTCTGCTGTTTTTCAAATACACACGGCAAGATCTATTAAAAATACCACAGAAGTGACTTGAAATTTAAACGTACTGTATTAAGAGCATTTAGGGTGGTGTCATCCCGTGACGCTGCCACACAGCCATCCTCCGTCGAGCCTCCATCACACATTCCAGCAAAAGCTGCCATACTCCTGCAGGGCGGGAACAGAGCAAAGAGACTTCAGCAGTGAGAAACTGCGGTTTGTTTTTGGCTTTTAGGGTGAACATTAGTGAGTTTAACTAGTGATCAACGTCATTTCCTGTGCAGTGTTTTGCTGATTAACTTGGATTTCTTGTAGGAGATGCAGTCATAGGGCGCATATATCGAAAGTGGCTTTCTAAATATCATACGTCAGCAGGTGTGTTCATAAATGGTCACGTGCTAAAAAATATGGGAAATGGCAATGAGTAGAGGATTTGGATTGCATTTCCTTCTCAGTGTGTATGGCGGTATAACCTAAAAAGTGTAATCATCCGGGCCCACCACCCGATGGTGATCTATTCAATAGTGTGTGGTCTGCAGCCCATATGCCTCGAACATGTGCTTCCTCAAAGGCAGAGGGACAGATATTAGTGTTCTTACGTCATGTACTGTATGAGAAATGGTAAATACTAAGACAAGGTAGATTACGTGCTCTAAGCAGGAGGACACTGCAGTTCATTTACAGTGATAGCTTATTACTGCAGTTCACAATATCCAGAGATAATACAATTTAAGTGTGAACATGATGATCTATTCCAATTTGAGGGGGTTGGGCTACTGCCCTTTCTTCAGGTGTATGCTTCTGTGTAACTCACCTGGCTGCACGTAGGTACATAAGTAGGTCACAGTCGTTGACCCCAGGCATCCACACCAGCTCCTCATGCTGTGTGATGGTCTCACGATCCGGAGAGGGGAAAGACTGCAACTCTGGAAGCTTGGCCTGAAAGCAAATACCAGCAAATAAAGCCAGCATCTTGTGCATTGGTATTAATTCTGAATATGGCATACTACACACACTCAACTTACAGAACAAACATCGGTGGATACCAGCAAGGGCCCACGACAGTGGAATAAGTTGATCCCTAGCTGCACCCTTCTTTCTTGTCACAGCTGGGGGACCCCCAGCCTGTGCCAAGAAAGAAGGGTGCAGCTAGGGATCAACTTATTCCACTGTCATGGGCCCTTGCGTGTAATCAGAACAAATACTTAGTCACAGGTCTCGTGAGACAGGCAGGCAGTTGTTTTCCATCTTGAGTTCCGCCTGTCCACTGGTATTTTAGTTAAAGGACTGGTTTTCCTTTTCATGTTTTATGTAATGTTTCTTGATCACAATTAATTTGAAATGTATGTACTGTGTTTTAAGTTGCACTTTGGTGTTTTGTAATTCTTTGAATATTCAGTATTAATGTTTGCATATTCTGTATTCATTGTGCACACAATTGCTTGTTTTTGCCTTTGACTTGACTGTTTTTGACAGAGTTTTCTCTTTTGATGCCATGTTTTTTATGAATTTTGAAACTTGAGTATGAACTAAAATAAATGTTTTGCTAAACAAATGGCTTGGTCACGCAGTACATATGGGCTGTGTGGGTTCTAATTTGAATTTAAAGTTTCCTGGCTAGCCACTTTGTTCTGTTTCGCCTCTTTCCATGTCAGCATCACACAGTGAAAGAGGAAAAAAGATGAGAAATAAAAACATTTTGCCTCGTTCTGCCTCAGCTGGGAATCCCCACGCAACACTTATGGAACTCCTCCTTGACGCAGAGTAAGGCAACGCAGTGACTTGTGCTTCTTTGTCTTACTCCTTATGTACGAGGCCATGCAAAGTCATGCAGAGAGTGACTTTGCTGCCTCATAGGTATGGTTGAGACCAAGCGCGCAACACCCATTGGGCTCACGGGGCTTCAGCCCCCCCCCTCCGTCGTGTCTGTCAGCCCGGGCAGAGACAGCTTTGCGGGCTGGCGAGCATCTAATTGCAGCAGCACCCGAGTACTTAACAGGTCTTTAATAGACCATTTTCGTGTAAATGAGGCTTTTGTTGTGTGTTCGCCCCTTCTTACAGCCACTCTGTCTATGTTTGGAAGAATTAGCCCCCCCCCCCGAAATATTTTTCACCCCCCCCCCCCCCCCCCCCCACCCCCCACCCGAAATTTGGCTCTAGTTGCCCGTCTGGTTGAGACGCTTATGCCGCTAAAGAGTCAAAAAAGTGATGCTGTGGTGGAGCAAGCCTCTCATAAATAAGCCGCAAATTATTCTAACTTTTTTTTTGTCTTTCAACATCTGGTAGCTACATATAAAATAGGCAATTCAAATGAAAAATACATTTTAAAAGTGACTTAGTGTGAAACGCACAATAGTATATTACGAAGCATCTATTAGTTAAAGCATTGCAGAGGTCTGTGTGTAACCAGAAAGTCACGAAATTAAATCTTGGATGGTGCAGTGGAGAATAGTGATTTCTGTATTCTTAGCACTACGAGATCACAGCCTTTGACAGAAAGCACTGTGAATATGCAAGTCATTATTTTACACTTGCATTACACACACTATATAGACTAATAAAAAATGTGCAAATAGTTTTACGATAAAATGATGCTTCTAAAGTGTACATTTTAGTAATACCATAGTGTATGTTACGCAATTTTGTTTACTTTTTTTTCGTAACTGTCCCTTCAACGCCTCCTTAGGGGTACTAAGGGCTGTGTAAAAACAATTACGATTAAAGGCACGCACTTAACAGCCCAGTTGTCAACTCCTTGCACTACCACTCGAAAAAAAACAAATCTTTGTCATTACAAAGCTTAGAGTGATTTGATTATTTAAAGTCAGGACCGGCTTCCAAACACCCTTTACACTTGCAGATTAACCAATAGCTCACACTTGTATTTCATTCAGGCAAGTAGGCACCCTTGCAGGAAGGCTTTTCACAGCACAGGAGACTCAATAATGAACCTTCAGCTGAAGCGTTTGATCGATAGCAGCTGTCACGAGCCAGTTGTCTTTTTACAAAACGATTGCAAACGTTTTGTGTCAAAGGCACATAACGTGTCCGGGGAATGCCCCCCGACCCACCCCCTCCCAGGACTCCACGGCCCCTCTGGGGGTGGCGCCCTACAGATTGAAAACCTCTGCTTAGAATATATCACAAGGTCCGCCCTGCAGCCTCTACATACAGCATAGACCATATAACCATTGGACCATATAGAATGTAAAATACCAAAAAGATAAATCTTTGGTTTCCGAACATGTATTGCTGTTCGGCTGGCATGATGCCCGGCTACAAACTCAGCTGCTAGTCCATTGAGCGCGGACAATTAAAAGACTGAAGTGGGTCGAAAAATTCTGCTGTCTTCCCTGCCAACATATTTTCTATTATCGACCTACACGGACCTGGATAAAGCACAGGAACTTGAGAGGGAACATTCCAAACTTGCAAAAGTAATTTAGCAATATGGGAGTGAGAAATCAGAGTAGGGGACCCAAAATTCATGCTCAACCGCACTATTGCAGACTGCTTCATAGCCTTGTTTCTCTTTGTGGAACATCGAGAATGAGGGTTTGCTGCATGGACTTCCTCATCCCTTAAGTCATGTGTTCCCAACCTTGAGGTCCAGTCAGGTCCCCTATAACGTAACAAGGAATACAGATACTGACGTGCAAAGAAAGAGACGGGACTCCCTTTTACATCTCAGTTTGATGTATTAACTCTGACAAGTGTGACAAAAGGGTTTAAGTTATAGCAAGTTCCAAGAAAGATCTTCCATTCAAGGGTTGCTTTACTCTTCATCATAGACAATAATTACAGAAATCACAAAGGTTGGCAAAGGAGCAACTTCTTAAATACTATCTCACAGAACATTGCAAGATGGAAGAATTGCAGCTGCAATTACCATCATACTCTTAATGCGCCTCGGTGTGAAAGTTTGCACTTACTAATCAAGTTTAAATTTGAAGATTATCACTTTCTCAAGTCAATAAAATAGCATTATCACAATCTTCATGGCAATCAATAGACTCATCCACACCACGGGCATATTCCCCACAGTTCAAGTCCATCACCTTAAACCCCTCCCCCCGCCCCCATTTCTTTACACAACTGCACCAACCACTCCCTCTCAATACCACATCCTAGGGCCACACTGAACTAACATTTTTGACTCTACACAACTCGAACAATGAACAAACTGGCTCAGCACTCATCTATTGTTATACACGATAAGTAATAATCAGTAATTAGACTTTAACACAGGCGTCTCCCAAATGAATCAAGTACGTCATCAGGTTGTGAAAAGTAAATTCATCTTTTATTCCTTTATTCTTGTGTTCTGAGATTTCCTATAAAAGCACGACACTGAATTCATAGCCGATGCAACACGTTTCGTCCCATGGGGACTTCAAGGCTGTGATATATGTATGTAGGCCACAAAGCGTAGCCCAACACACTTATAGGTTATAGTGATTGTTTTAGCAAGATAAAGCTTCGTATTTAAAAGACGTAAGAAAGCGCACAAATGGTATATTTCAATAGATTCCCGGATGTGTCCCATATTGTATAAAGCCGAAATACAAGGAGCTGATCGGCTCTTTGGATTTCGGCTTTACTCCACGCTGCAGACCTATACTCCACACACTGTCCTACTATACAATATCGGACTCATCCGGGAATTTATTGATATATACCATTTGTGCGCTTTCTTACATCTTTTAAATACGAAGCTTAATTCTGCTAAAACAATCACTATAACCTAAAAGTGTGTTGGGCTACGCTTTGTGGACTACATACATATATCACAGCCTTGAAGAAGACCCCTTGGGACGAAATGCGTCACATCGTCTATGAATTCGGTTGTGCTTTTACAGAAAATCTCAGAACAAAAGAATAAAGGAACAAAGGATGAATTTACTTTTTAACAACCTGATGACTTACTTGATTCATTTGGGAGAAGCCTGTGTTAAAGTCTAATTACTGATTATTACTTATTATTGTGTACTTTCCAAATGGTCTATAACAATAAATGAGTGATGAGCCAGTTTGTTCATTGTTTCTTTGGGTTTCCCAATTAGTGGGGACGTAGGGAGGTCACGTTCCCGGCTCTTTGCACCATTTTCTTTAGATTACTTCAGACTGGACTGACAGGTGCAGGTCTCGACTTTTTTTTGTTGTTTTTTGTTGTACAACTCGAACAAGCTATGCTGCCCAACACACTACTCCTTTACCAGCATTCCACTTAATTAAACCAATCCTTAAGTCCTACGTATAAGAAACTCCACACTATCCTAGCCCCCCGCCTCTAATGCAGGAATTCTCTCAAACGCTATTCCAGACTTGTCCCTCATTTCACAAATGTTCTCAATTGTCATCCCAATAATCAAACTAACCCCTCCTTCACACACTTGCTCCAGTTTAAATAGACAAGTGAGTAATTGGTAGCGCTCTTTTGCAAGAGCTTCTGCAATAAAGTCTGTACGTCAACACCTGCAATAGGGGAAGTGTGCTGTAACATGACTGAACATGGCAGCGTTTGAATCTGCGTGGGTTAGGCTTTGGGAGGGGGCAGATTGGTGGGTGGGAGACTAAAGGGGAGGCTGGTTGGGGTGGAGACTAAGAGAAGATAACGAGCCAAGAGATAACATTGCAATGAAGGTCAGCAGGCTGTCTAACTGTGGGGGCTTGAGAGCACTGCGGAGGCTGCTAGCCTGCAGAAGGGCATCCATGCTTCACTACCGTAGAACCTGCTGGCACCGACCAACGCAGTATGGCTTTACGTTACATGAGATGACTACATGCTTTAAGGACTCCACATAACAGTTTTTTTTTTTTTACCATAGTACGATAGTTTGAAGTGATAAATCCACCATATAAAGCCATACCAGTCAGAACACGAGGCACTTCAGGCTCACATCCACTTTTAAGATAAGAGGGGTGGAAAGAGTAATACATGCAGGCCCCACAGTAAAGTACACTACCTGGTGGCTGGGTCCAACGCGGATTTCACCCTGTGTGCTGTTCAGCCGCCTAAAACGAAAAGAGTTGATGTTAGTCAGCTTAGAAAAAGAGGAAGCCTAGACGAAGAGAATATTTTGCCTCTGTAACAATGCACCAATATGTGGCGGACGAGGCTTAGGAAAGGAGAGCAAATGGGGGCGGGTTTGGGGTTGAGATTGCCTGTAGGAAGCAACCCAATATATACTTGGACGGCATACAAAGATTCCTTCGACACCATCTTAATGCCTTGCGTCTTCCCAAAACTTATGGTACCCAGTTTCTTACAGACTTTGTTATACTTATTTTTCAGCATGGAATTATTTGGGCCTATGCGCCTGAGTTGCTTTTGACACTGCAACACTGAAAGGACTCTTACAGACATTTTCTAATGAATACCTGAACACATGGGCACATGTAGTAAGTTGAGAAGCAAACAGGTCAGTTCTCAATATCATAACGAAACGAGTACAACAGCAGCAAATAACAATTCCATGAGGTTGACATTCAGTTAGCTAACATTTCCAACTTCTTATGCAATGAAATACCACCAACTGGCTCACGTTTTCATGGCACCAATGGAAGGACCTCGAAAGTCAACTGCATTAAAGTGTCTGAACCAGTAAGCCAATGCCAGCTAGTGGCACAGGAAATTAAGTTAACACAATACTACCTATTATCCGAAGACAGCACCACTTGCAACAGTATTCTAGTAGCTTTGTACTATACAAAATATGTACTTTCGTCACCAGATAAGCATTAAAATAACCAATTGGAAAGAGGTTTCTAACATATCACTTAGAGCAAAAAACCTTCTCGGAAGGGATCTTTGCTGTTACAAATCGAATGAGCAGAATTTCTACAGTTCAGCAGGAACCCACCAGATGATTCCGCGATACCGGTAACATACCTGACACTCAAAGCCCTTCACTTTAATTAGGGGGGAAAACCTACGTTATGACCTCGCACAACGATTAGCAAGGAATGCACAAACAGTGCATGAAGTCAAATATTTGGTAGCCGGGCACCTTGGCATTGCTCACTTCACTTAGAAGAGTCCGCTAGAGGTTAAACCAAAGTTTTGTGTATTGTGGACAAGTTACAATGGCACTACTTTCTACACAGAGCATGGGTGACTCATCCTCTCCCTCCCTCGGCTGGGGTAGTGAAATAAAGGAGACAAGCTCCTTGGGTAGGAGGCCAAAGACATCTGGCCATTAGGTTTGTCTCGACTAGTGCAGCTGTATGCAATACCTGTTCTTTAAAATATACAAAGAATGAGCTTTGGCTCTGCCCAAAGGAGTACTTGTCTCCCTTCATGGAATTGACTATTTGGAGTATCACTCCACCTCCAATAAGGAGCATGCACTGCAACCCATTAGGGACTGTTTTCGATCTGAAAAGTGTACTGAATCATCACACATTTAATTATCTCTCTCATAGATGTACTGTATACAGCAAGCAATCGGGTGTTTTTTAGTGCTGAAAGTTTTTCTTTTATTTGTGGTAGCCAGGCCTCAACAAGCAAGCCAAAACAATAGCCATGGTCAATGCTCGCTTTAAATAGGAATTTATACTCTGGCGATTGGTCATTGTTGAAATATACCCTTTGCTGGACATACGACTATACAAGCATTTACAATGCAATAGGTCTTGCATTTGCAAGAGTTTTAAGCTATTGGCATTGTAAATGACAATGCCTTTTATTATGGTGTTTTGAAAACCAACACCTAAATAAAGGGTATTGTCATCTATAACGGCAATAGCACAAACTAGCACTTTAATGGTGGCCGACAACCCTTTTTTTATCTTCGGAGTTTTCTATAGTCCGAACTTGACCCAAAGGTATCCAGTTTCGGACGGCTTTACATGAGCACCAGTTGCTTACACAAGGACACATTCATTTTTGGCAGGGGAGATTAATTGGTTTGCCCAGAATCACAGGATGTTGAGCGTCATTGCATATGCTCAAACCTGGTTCCCCGGGATTTGAGATCGACCGCAATAGCCGTTAGGCTACATCCTCTCCCTTTGTTTAGAAGCTGCTCGCCATATTCAACTTACAGCGAGCCGCGTCTAAAGAAAGGGGCGTGGCCACTATCAAAGTGAATTATTTACAACAAGGGGTGGTGATGGACAGAGTCTCTGAATTAAGCAGAGTACTCTCACCTAGTCAAGAGATCAGGGCTAGATCCAACACCGTTTTTTAGCTCATTTCACCATCCCAGTTTCGGAACCTCACCACCCCTTGTTGTAAATAACTATCAAAGTGAAAGCATTTCCTGAGGCGCTTTTTACGAAAAAAAGATAAAGAAAAAACATTTGTTTGTGAAGTTAACAAACTTTTTTTGGTCAGAGCGTCCAATGCCGTATTTTCACTTTAATGGAGGCTGCGCCCTTTTCTTTAGACGAGGCTCACTGTAAGCTGAATACGGTGAGCAGTGTTTAAAGAAAGGGGCGCAGCCACCCTTAAATTGAAAGCACGGTATGGGGTGCTTTCACCAACAAAAAAACCCCACAAAGGTTCTGTAGTTCGGAAGCTCTAGTTAAAGAGTGCTGCGCTGGCAAATAAAATAAATAAAGAAGCGCAGCCGCTATAGTAAAAGCGGACTGGCAGCCATTGCTAATAAAAACATAAAAGCAGGCGGCATGCTGTGTTGTAGGATAGCACTTTCTGGGTGGAATTGGGGAAAATCATTAAAGAAAATAGTGTTCACAGACTGAAGATAAAAAAAAGACTACCAACACAAGTAAAAGTCAAGTCCTCATGGGAGGTTACAAATGCAGACAAGGCGGTACTAAGGAGGGACTACTAAGCCTATTCATGAATCAAAAGCAACGATTTAGAAAGGCCAGTAACATGAGTCAATTGAAAAGATGGGTGTTAAATGGGCGTGCTTCAAGTCCATATCTGAATACAGCATGCCTAGGTAGAACATTGCATGGCCTGCCCAGGCTCGACCGAAAAAAATTAAAGATTAAGTCTGGATTGCAACAGGAGTGTATACTCACCCTTCTACTTTTTAACACGAGTAAAAGTGAACGGTCAATAAATAACCTGCTTAACTCCTCAAGGACTACGCACTTTATTATGCAAACAACTTGGCCATTAAATTTTTCCCATCTAGGCTTAAGCAATCTTTGAAATACTTATTGATACCATGGGAACGCAACTGGTGGTAAGTAAGAGCAATGCAACTCATGGTACTCGAAGTAGGCTTTACACAAGGTGGTTGAGGTGCAGAGCAATCTGGCAAGAAAAAAATAATTTTGGAAGTCACAACATCAATCAAATAAAGCTATGGCCAATGAACTGATGAGCACACTAATAAAATGTTATTGAAAGAGTATTGGTCATAAAGATGGCTATGCTGATAAGGTGGTCTCCGCTATTAAAGCTAAATCAACATTATTGCTGTACTGTGTATGCCAGAAAATTAAAAAGGAAAGCATATTTTGAGCCTTTAATAACTTGTGGTGGAGCTTATATGGGCATTTTAGTAGGACACCTGCCATTACTGATTTCAGAGGGTGTCTGTTATCGCATCCCTGAAAGAATGCCCATTTGTAGATTGTGAACCATGACAATGAAAACCTTTGTTTACCCATATGCTGCAATAAGTTAGCCTTGCATGAATGAGCTTAAACACCAAGTTGAAAATGTTAAGAAAATACTAGAACTACGGCATAAGACCACTAAATATCTGGGATGGGCACGCAGGGTCAAGCGAGAAACCCACTGTGGGTGGGTTAGTTAAGGAAATTGGGAAACTTGGGAGGATTTGAAGACTAGGACCGGTGATAGACCTACTTCAAGAGGGAACCTTGATGCCTTTCTCATCCCTCCAGAGAGTTCCAACTTAGCGAAACAATGCTATAAACTCTTGCAACTCGCTTATGCCGGGAGAGCGGAAAATAGTCCCATAGCTCCTTCAGAATACTCCCCACTAGAGGGGAGACATCTGATGGGGAAAATAACAGAAAAAGCTGTCTTCATCGTTTACAAATCCATTAATAATAGCCGCGACACACTTCTGAAACTTAGAAACCGATGGGTCACTTGGATGGTGTGGACCAGGACGCTGCACTAATGTTTAGATGGGAGGTAGCGATAAAATACACACAGGCTGAGGCTTATCCAGTTTAAACTTTTATGCCGGATCTATTATGACAGAACTCCGCTTCAGATAATGGGTAGGGCAACCTCCTTAGACTGTCAGATACAGAGAGCCACTAAGACTTTTTCCATATGCTGTGGACAGGTTCCGTCATACACACATACTTGCATAAAATACTCCTAGAACTGAGCAAAGTGGTAGAGACGACTATACCAGACGATCTTAAGTTTTTGCTCCTAGGCATAGCCAATGACCTATATCTCCAGTGGATGAAACTAGTATTTTGCAACCTGGGATTAATAATTGTAAAGCGGGATCTGGCCAAACATTGGGGGGGGCCTTGACACACCTACAATGCCAGAATGGAAAACAGGCATGGACCTATACATGGCCGTGGAAAGTGTTATCTACAAGAGATGGGGCCGTCCACGTACGTTCCACAAAAGATGAGGTAGCTGGATTGATTACAATGGTCTGGACATGCAATATAATGTAGATGATATGACTGTCTCAGGATTATTAATCCAAGCTGACTCATTGTATACATCGATTTACTGTTTCCTATATTCACGGTATCATTGGTTGGCAAATTATTAATTGGGAAAATGTACTCCCGCTTTGTATTTTTATTTATATTGGGCATCGGTTTGTGCCCCAATGTTATACTTCACAAGATCAAATAAAAATATTAAAATATATACATATACACACGCACACACACATATATATATATATATATATATATATATATATATATATATATATAAATACACTAGAACTAAAATAGAGTCTGTGTGAATATATGTGGATGTATTTTGTGCCATTAATAGATCTCAAACAATGTAGAAATTCAAATCAAGCACTTTAAGCATTAAATATAATTTCAAAAAGGAATGATATCAAACATGGACTTCTGATTACATTTATGAAAACCTTGAAGGAAAAAATAAGTAAATATGAGCTATGGAATTAATTAAAACTACAAATATAATATTTGGTGTCACTTTCCTGAAATATTTCTTGAAAGATGCATTTTAATAATGATAAAGAATTCCTGGATACTGGATAATTTGAATAGGATTGATTCTAACTCTTAACGGAAAGATGTTCACCAAATTAGATATATGGTGCTAATATTTTATCTGGTGGTGTAGTTGTAAACGTTAAGGTTTTATAAGAAATTATGAATACAATCATTTTATACTGTACGAAGGAGTAGTTTCTGTCCTGTAACTCCAGTTCTGTAGTAGGGGTATCTCTGTTATAGTCATAATCTAGTGAATAGTCCCGCCATGTGCGTGGACCCCGGAGCAATCAAAAATAATCTCTTAAGCTGTCAAAAAGTGCAGAACTGCATCGACACTTAAGAGAGAATTTAAAGACAGATAATGCAGCCTATATCCACAGGCTACACTGTCCAGTACTTCAACTATAAATTCCACCAAAATCCACAAACAGCACAGCCTGTCCAGGGTTTTCGAAGAGAAAACCCCTGCCTTTAACAGCAAAACCCTCTGGAATGATAGAGAGGAAGAAGTGGACAGACAAGCCCCATAGGCTGCCATTATGTGGCTCAGGACAGGATACTGTGCCTTTAAGAAAACTTTCCAGAAGTCTCACAGTATCCCAGAATGCACTGCAGGTCCCTTTTACTTTCAGTTCTTTTTGAAGGCGTAACACGCCAGACCTGTAGCATTTCTTACATGAATATCTCTCTCCACCGGGGAGGAGGGCGGGCGCTTATGAGTAGAACAGAGATACCCCTACTACGGAACTGGAGTTACAGGACTGAAACTACTCCTTCTGTAGTAGGGGATCTCTGTGTATAGTCATAATCTAGTGAATAGAATGGCAAGCCCATCCCCACACCAAAGCGGCGGTGGAGAAAAGAGAAATAACACCACTACTGTGCGAACAGATTTCGCAGCGAAGCCTGCCCAACCTGAGCATCTGCCCTGGCATCAGTGTCCAGGCAGTAATGCTTAGCAAAGGTATGGACTGACTTCCAAGTGGCCGCCTTGCAGATTTCTGCAATTGGAACATTACGGAGCAAAGCAGTCGTCGCAGTTTTGCCCCTGGTGGAATGAGCCTTAGGTTTACCCCCTAAGGTCTTATTAGCCTTTTGGTAACACAATTGTATACAGGACACAATCCACCTCGAGATGGACTGTTTAGAGGTAGCCAGACCCGTCCTGACTGATCCATAATTGATAAACAATTGCTCTGACCTACGAATATCCTTGGTTTTATCCAGATAAAATTCCAACACCCTCCTAACATCCAGGGAATGCAGGGACCTTTCCGCCTGAGAGGAAGGATTCTGAAAAACCTAGGTAAAGTTATGGTCTGGTTAACATGAAAATCAGATATAACCTTCGGAAGAAATTTAGGGTGAGTACGCATGAAATACAGTATAAGGTTCTTGGCAACACAACGCCTAAATTTCACTCACCCTGCAGGCCGAAGTAATGGCCACGAGGACAGGTGCTGCAACGAAGCCTTATGAATAGGTTCAAAAGGCTCCTTCATCAATCTGGACAGCATCACATTCAATTCCCATGAAGGCGAAGGAAGCCGAACAGGAGGGAACACTTTCTTAAAGCCTTCCAAAAAATCTTTGATCACAGGGATCTGAAAGAAGGAAGTCTGTGAAGGGCATTTCCTGTAGGCAGTCAGCGCAGCAAGATGAACCTTAATGGAATGGACATTACGGCCAGACTGCGCCAGATGTAGAAGATACGGAAGGATGACATCTTCCTTACACGTCGTAGGGTCATAGTTCTTGGACTTGCACCGGATGCAAAACCTCTTCCACTTGTAAGCATAAGAAGTCCTTCATTATGTCCATGCAATCTTCAGGTAGATGCAAATGGCCATATTGCACTATCTCAGGAGCCATGCCGCCAAACTCAAAGACGAGAGGTTGGGGTGCAAAATCTGCCCCCCGAACTTCGTGAGAAGGTCCGGCCTGCACGGCAGCCGTATGTGAGGAAGGAGAGACCGGTGAAGCAGGTCCGTGAACCACCACTGCCTGGGCCGGGAAACATCCTTAACCACGATGTTTAAACAACTACTTACCGGAACAACGAAGAGTGAACAACGAAGAGGGCTGAACCACGAAGGTAACATCCACGAACGATGGAACAACGAAGGATGGAACCACAACTTTTAGAACACCGGAGCACACTAGGAAAACAATTAAAAGGGTAGATGGGGGTGTGGGGGGGGGCTCCCCCCACAAATAAAATAAAAAAGATATATATATAGTAAAAAAAAAACGTGGAAGATTAAAATCGTAATAGATTAAAATCAAATACAGCAAAGGTTGTTGAAGAAATTAAGTTTTAAAAAAAATTACCGGTTTATGTCAGGAGATGGCAGTGTTGCTTTCTTTTTAAAAATTGTAAAAGCATAAGATTCACGAACAGATTATGGTATTACATCTAAAAATTTCGTGGTTTAGGGAGTAGTGGTTTAAAATGTAGTGGTTAAGAAAAAGTCGTGGTATAGCCTTCGTTGTAAAAGAAGTCGTGGTTTAGGCAGTAGTTGTTAAGTCATACAATCGCCTGGGCCATTCGGGGCCAATCAGGATCATCCGCGCCCTGGACTGGGACAGCTTGATGAGCACCGTCGGAATCAGGGGAATGGGTGAAAAAGCGTACAGAAAGCTGTTCGACCAGTTGATCCATAATGCATTCCCCAGCGTCCCCGGCTGGTAGTACCTGGAGGCGAAGTCTCGGCATTTGCTGTTTTCGGCGGTGGCGAACAGATCTACGTCTGGAGTCCCCCACCTTGCGAAGACTTCTCCTAGTACTTCGTCGTTTATGACCCATTCGTGGTTTTCCTGAATCAGTCTTCTCAGTGAGTCTGCCTGAACATTCTGCACACCTGGTAGATGGGTAGCAGTTATCGTCAGTCCTCTGGCCAGAAGCCAGTGCCAGATCGCCTGCGCCTCCTGTGACAGAGTGCGCGATCTCGACCCCCCCTGCTTGTTGAGAATACATCGTGGTCGTATTGTCTGTCTGAACAAGCAGAGAGTTGGTCCGGAAGGACGGATGAAAGGCCTTCAGTGCCAAGTGAACAGCTCTGAGTTCCAGGAAATTGATGTGGTACGTGGACTCCGTCGGGGACCACGTCCAATGAATCTGTAAGTCGCCGGAGTGCGCCCCCCAGCCGTGGAGAGACGCATCCGTCACGATAGTCTGCGTGGGAATGTCCTTGTGGAAGGGAACCCCTCTGAGGAGATTCTCCGCCGAACACCACCATTTCAGAGACTGAAGAGCATGCAGAGACAGTCATATCCTGTCGTCCCAAGACCCTTTCCTCTGATCCCACTGATCCTCCAAGCACTCCGGCAATGGTCTCATGTGCAGCCGTGCGTGTGGTGTGAGGAAGATACAAGTAGAGAAGACACCGTCCTCACTGTTGTAGATGGAGCGGTCATAAGAGCCTGAGCCTTTCGAAGGAGTGATAATCGTCTCTCCTCCGAAGGAGACACGCTTGCCGACAGCGTATTGATGGAGGCTTCCAAGTACTGCATGCACTGGACCGGAGTCGGGACAGACTTGGACATGTTGATATGCAAACCCAACTTGTTCAAGAGAACACACGTCTTCTGGAAGTGCTGTTGAGCTTCCGAGAAGGAGGAGGCCTTGATCCTCCAATCGTCCAGGTACGGGTAGACAAACACCTTGTTCTTCCTCAGGTGTGCCGCTACCACCGCCATGCACTTCCAAAATGTTCTGGGCGCAGACTTCAGCCCGAATGGCAGTACTGTGTACTGATAATGATTGGCGCAGACTTGGAATCGCAGGAACTGCCTGTGATTGTGTGCAATGGGCACATGGAAGTACGCATCCTGTAGATCTATAGCACATAGCCAGTCTCCCTGTTGCAGCTGAGGATAAATCTGATGCAACGACAGCATGCGAAACTTCTCTCTGTGAATCCACTTGTTTGCTTGCCGCAAATCCAGAATGGGCCTGAACTCGTTCTTGTCCTTCTTGCGAACCAGAAAGAACTGGGAGTACAGACCTCTTCCTCTTTGAGACAGAGGTACGTCTTCTATCGCCCTTTTCCTTAACAGGATATCGGCCTCCGCCTGGAGCTCGCACAGTTGAAACTGCGAGCTGACCGGTGGGATTGATGGAGGCAGGCTGGTGAACCGAAGACTGTATCCATTGCAAACAATATTCAGCACCCACTTGTCCCGAGTCATTTTTCTCCACTCTTCCAGAAAAAATTGAACGCTTCCCCCCCCACCGGAGCGGGTAATGGATGTAGGGGAAGTAACCGCTCAGGGTCGAGACCCAGCTGGGCCTATGTTCGCTGCTGCAGACTGCTGGCCGCCTCTACCCTTCTGGCGCTTCTGGAAGGGCTTCCGGAACTGCTGCTGCTGTTGTTGCTGCTGTCCCGAAGTCTGTCCTTGCCCTCTGCCTTGAGCCCGAACCGTCTCTGGAACGGGCGGTAGGCCTTCTTCTCCTTGGGCTTTTCCAACCCGACCGCCGTCAGGGTCTCGGCCTCCGCCTTCATGCGGGCCATTTCGTCCTCCGCATGTTTGCCAAACAGGGTTTCACCCGAGAAAGGCAGATTGGCCACCCTCTGCTGAGCTTCCGGCTTGAGTGACGTAAGCCGAAGCCACGCGTGGCGCCGCTGGTTGATACCATGACAGTACCCGTGTGCAGCCAGAAGAGACGTATCCGCAGCCGCGCTGATGAGCTGGTTCGACACCAGCATCCCCTCCTTCAGGATCTCTTGAAAGTCCTCTTTCTTTTCCCGGGGAAGGAACTCAGCGAATTGCTGTAGGGACTCCCATAGGTCACGATCGTACTGCCCTAGCAAGGCCGCAGCACTGGCCGCCTTCATAGCAGTAGAGACCGTCCCACAGACCTTTCTGCCTGCCGAGTCGATCCATCGGCTCTCCTTATACGGAGGTACAGTAGAGGACGGGGAGGTGGCATGTTGCTTCCTAGCTGCCGTCACTATGACAGAATCCGGAGTAGTATCCATCCGAAGAAAGGCAGTGTCAGAATCCGGGGCCCTGTACTTCTTAAGGAGCCGCGAGGGAGCGGCCTTCGTCACCGCAGGGGTGAGAAACAACTCCTCTGCAGGCTCTACCAGCCCCGGCACTAGGGGTAGTAAAGGTCGAGACAGGTGTTTCTTATGCAGTGTCTCGAAAATCACGGATGTCGGAGTAGGCACCGTCACCGTGATACCCAATTTAGCTGCACCCCTCAGGAGAACATCCTGGAATGTGCTGATGTCGTCCACCGGCGATACTCTCGTCCCCGGGGATTCCGACAAGGTTGCTGAGTAGGTTCTGGTCCCGGAGGAATCCGTGCAGGACCGTGACCGTCGCCTCCTGTGACGTTGTCTCGATCTCGTTGAGGACCTGTGACGACTCCGCGATCTCCCCCTCCGACCGGAGCGAGATCACGATCTCCTTGGCTTCGGGCGCTCAGCTGGCTTCACCGGAGTGGGCGACTTTGGCCCGGCAGGGGCCCTCGGCCAAGGGGTTCCCTTAGGGGGCGTCGGGAATCGAGGCAGCAAAGCCGTCCTTGGAGGAACCGGAGGAGGCCTGTCAGCCGGAAGCTGAGGTTGAGGTTGAGGTTGAAGTGGAGGCGGGGAGGGGAGGGGAGGGAGCCCGCGGCGGTGGTCCCCTGGGCAATGGAGGAAGGGGGCGTAACCGACTTCGGCCTAGAAGGCGTAAACACTTCAGAATACACCGAGCCCGGTGATCCGCCTTCTTTCCTAGGCTGGAGCGTTGGAGAATTCCCCATCGGCACCTGCCGCCTGCTCGACTGACTCCTGGCGCCAGAACTCCTTCTGCGCCTCTTTGGCGTCGAAGAACGTCGACCCGACGGCGAGCGTCGGCCCCTCGACGGCGAGCGTCTCCTCCTCGACGCCAAACGCCTCACCCATGGCGTCGAACACCTTCGCCTCGACGGCGACCATCGCCTCGACGGCGATCTTCGTCTTGACGGCAAGCGTCTCCTCGACGCCGAATGCCTCCTCAACGTCGAGCATCCCCTCGACGACGACCTCCTTCTCTTCGCTGTCGGCGAACGGCGGTGTCGCCTCGACGGCGAGCGCCTACGCCGGGCAACCTCTCGACGTCGATTACTCGGCGACGACGACGACGAAAGCGTCACCGGTGATCTCAACGGCGGTCTATTCAGTTCCCTCGACGCCGAGCGTCGACGCCCCTTCAACCCAGAGCCCTGGGGAGACTGGGAACAGACTGCAGTCATCCCTCTTGACGCCGTAGTCGGTGCAATCGACGCCGATGGAGAATGGGGACGCTTGCTGGTCTTCCTACCCCTGGGGAGCCCCCCAGAGGCCTCAGCATGGGCAGAGGAAGCCCTTCCAGACCCACCTTGTGCCTTCAGTCTTCTGTCCTCCAGGCCTTGGAGCCTGATCTTCAATCTGTCCCTCAGGGTTCTGCTAGAGAAGCCCTGGCAGATGTCACACTCCTCTGTGACATGAGATGAGGGGAGGCAGATGATGCACACCTCGTGTGGGTCCGACTTGGCCTTCTTCCTCAAGCACTCACGGCATTTGTCAAATAATGCAGGCATATTGGCAAATAAAGAGTGCACCAAGACAAACACAAGGAAGAAACATCAAAGTACTTCAAGAAAAGCACTCAAAAAACTTGAAAACAGTGAAAAATCACCAATTAAACCCTTGGAAAGGGATAGCTCAATGCTCCAGGGTCCTGCTTGCAGGAGCCGGAAAAAAGAACTGAAAGTAAAAGTGACCTGCAGTGCATTCTGGGATACTGTGAGACTTCTGGAAAGTTCTCTTAAAGGCACAGTATCCTGTTCTGAGCCACATAATGGCAGCCTATGGGGCTTGTCTGTCCACTTCTTCCTCTCTATCATTCCAGAGGGTTTTGCTGTTAAAGGCAGGGTTTTCGCTTCGAAAACCCTGGACAGGCTGTGCTGTTTGTGGATTTTGGTGGAATTTCTAGTTGAAGTACTGGACAGTGTAGCCTGTGGATATAGGCTGCATTATCTGTCTTTAAATTCTCTCTTAAGTGTCGATGCAGTTCTGCACTTTTTGACAGCTTAAGAGATTATTTTTGATTGCTCCGGGGTCCACGCACAAGGGCGGGACTATTCACTAGATTATGACTATACACAGAGATCCCCTACTACAGAAATAGGGATTCATTCGAGTCTTTGTGAAATTACTTGAGACAATACAGGCATATATCCAAAGGGCAAACTGATCATAGCATGCAAAAGTTTACCCACGTGCCAATAGTAATGCCATTCTTTCCAAACTTGGATTACAGAGAAAGTCAGATATTAATTGAAAAGTATACTGTGCAAGATGCTCTCAGGATGTTCATTCACTTCTACAGTGATATGGAAACATTCCAACTGCAGAATTGTACTACCCTTTCCTGGGAAGGTGTTCATTCAGCAGCATACAGAGAAGCCCAATAAATAGCATCTTGCAATACAACCAGAATGTCAGTTCAAATAAATAATTTAAAAAAATATACAAAGCATTCATCACCTGCACGAGCGATAACATTTTAACCTCAACATGCCATTAGTAAATAAGACCTTCTGCACCACTGAGATCCCAAGACATCTAGGATTACAGTGCCATAACACAGCAGAAGAGTCAGCTGCTTCTCATCCCAAGCATTCTGAACCAAATTGTATCGTGCTAAGAAACCGCTTCGGGGATTTCTACAAAACCAAAGCACCTTAAAAATAAATTCACAAGAACAAAAAACAGAACTTCAAATCAAAACGACTTGCCCCCCCTTAATAAAGAAAAGATTCAAATTGATAATTAGAATAACTACATGACAAGGTTATTTTGGAGCGCCCTGTTGAAATGCAGTGGACGCCAAGAGCAAGTGGGTCATTAGAAATAAGGCAGATGTTGGTTCTTCACACGCACTTTTTTACATAGAATTTAATTTACTTTAATATTTGATCAAACAAGAATAACATTATTCAACTGGTTCCAAAACCAATAAACAATCGACTAAGGCAGAGAAATACAATTATATAAAGGCATCTATCTGTGGAATAACCTGCTGGCTATAACGTTATAAAGCAAACAGGAAGTGAAAATAAAGGAAGAAGAGATTAGAAGAGCAACAAGCACTCTCAAAGCCAATAACGTGCCTGGGCAAAAACGATTGGTTTTGCCAAAGTCTTTTAGCCATGTTGTAGTGCAGCATGGGTGTGCAGCATGGCTAATAGAGAAGTCAGAAAAAAAGTACTATGACACAAACAGCACTGACCGCATTCTATCATATTTTAGATCGAGCCCTGGCAGCACATGCTGCTGCGAGGCATGCAGTATTGGAGTATGGCTTTAACCCCTTGGCTGCAGGGCAGAAACCCCCACTGTGCTGGGTGGTGGGGGGGTGCGCACAGCGCCCCGGTGCTCATGACGAGCTCAGCTCGTCATGAGCCACGTTTCTCGTGTGACTACGCCAGATCCTTAGAACGCCCAGCACAGCAGGGGAATTAGCCCCGCGTCTGAGCGTTCTAACGGTCATGACGAGTTCAGCTCGTCATGAGCACACGAGAACCGTGGCTCATGACGAGCTGAGCTCGTCATGAGTGTGGGAGGGGTTAAAGCCTCGCCCACTCTCTGCCCATATTGGTCATTGCCTTGTGTCATTGTCCTTAGTAAACGCTGGCTTGCGAGTAGTTATTAAGCTGGTTAGTCCCTCCTTGGCACCGCCTTGTCTGCATTTGTAACCTCCCATGGAGACTGCCCCTTCTGTTTAGTCTGTAAGCACTCTTCTTTAATGGGTTTCTTCTACTGCAGGCATGACATGCTTTACTCCCCATGCACACTTTCACTTTCAAGCAGCCCCAGACAATGGCAGCCGCTTCTTTGAAGTAAAATAGGTCTCGCATTTACAAGAATTAGAGCTAGTGCCATTGTAAATGACAATAGCTTAAACTCTCGTAAATGCGAGACCTATTGCATTGCAATTGCTTTTTTTTCTTATGTCGGGTGGACAACCTGGACAACAGGAGTAGGCTAGGGGTGGGCAGCATAGACAATTGAAATGAGGGTGGGAATGTTAACATAAAGTGCTATGACGCCATAGCATTTTTTTTTTAATTATGGCATATGGGCGGGGGTCAATAGACAACTGGAGCATAGGAGGCGAGAAGGAAGATGCAACAGAGACGCGGGAGGGGGTAAGGGGTGGGAGGATCAGCAAGACGGAGAATGGGTGGAAGTGGAAACGGAAGAAGCAACGCAGGGTGGGAGGAGAAGAAGCAATGCGGGGTGGGAAGGGAAGAAGCAACATGGTGTAGGAGGGGAAGAAGCAACGTCAGGTGGGAGGGGAGGAAGCAACGTCAGGTGGGAGGGGAGGAAGCAACGTGGGGTGGGAGGGGATCAAGCAACACGTGGGAGGGGAAGACGTGAGGTGGGAGGGGAAGACGTGGGGTGGGAGGGGAAGAAGCAACGTGGGTTGGAAGTGGAAGAAGCAATAGGAGGGTAGGAAGCAATGTGGACAGGAAGTATAATAAAAAACAAATAGTACCTGAATCAGTGAACAGTGGATGGCCATTGGAACAACACTAACCGGAGTTAATCAAATAGTACTTGGTCCATGCTCCAAAACAAAGAATAGGAAGAGACATCAAGTGCTAGCCAATTAGGAGGCAGCACATAAAAGTGATAATGAAGCAAACCAAGGGTAAGCAACAGACTGGCTCCAAGCCCCTTATAGTATACAAATGATTGTGTAGGAACAGCACATGTGCTGTCAAAACAAAACCTAAAAGAGGTTAAATTGGTAGACAGACAAGAAAAACAGTGAAGGTCTCACACCAACATGAAGAAAAAAGCATTAAGCAACACGCAAGGCAAGACACAAATAAGGAGCAGAATTTCAACTGGTATGTGTTGACTGCACTAAATATACCCACAACAGTAGTGCATAACATGAATTCTACAATTAAGTTAAGAGTGGAGCTAGGCCAAGGCACCATTCAGAAACTGTAATTCCTGGAACAATCTTGTGGAACGGAAGACAAAAGCAATGAACACTCCAAAATTGGGAATAAATCGCATACCACAGACCTCCCTTACATTACTAAGAACTGCAAAAAAATTCTAAATTCTCCCAATTGTCACAAGAGGCTTCTCATCCCGTCTACATTTGCAGGTCTCGCCTACTATACACTGCATGCTTTGTCTGTTGCAAGACATATTGTGGGATTACCAAGAACATACAGGGGCTTTGAGTCCACCCCCGCTTCATTTTCAAGGGTTGGCTTTCCTGCCACTCAGGTCCCCGTTGCTACACCTCCACACCCTCAGGTGTTGTGTCCACATTCCATCTCTGCGCGCGTTGCCCCCACCCCCATCCCCACCCCACCCTCCATGATACTTTCACCTGAGCTGGGTATATTGTAGATTTTTTTTAAAAATGCCAAAAATAATTACTACTTCTCTTAATTCAAAAGGCACTAACTAATATAAATGCCTTGTTTATCACTTTGCATGAGAATCCAGACTTACAGTTTTGAGCCAACTACCCATTTTGTGCCGATGTATTGTGCCATGTGATAGTTTCTAAATCTTTGTAAAATAAAAAATATATATATATTTGTAGCACATAACCTAAATAATGGCATTGAAGTTATAGCTGGGTTTGCTTCCACCAAAGAAAATTTGCTAAACCGTATTAGGTTTGATATGCTCTAGCAGACCCTAAGATTGGGATTTTTCTGAAGATGCCCAAAAACTGAGGTAATATAGGTATTCTTATTGTCTACCTTTTTGCTAATAGAGAAAGGCTGAAGATGCCCTGACTTGCAATAGTCATTTGTTGTGATTTTTGATATTACTAATCAGCAGTTGGAGCCATTATAGTTTAAAAATAAGGACACTGCTCTATGATTGAGGAGTCAAAATGGCAAGGTATTATATCTGACCTAATTTCAAGAGACATTTCCATTGACCAAAATGTTTTGCAGCAACTTGTGGATATTTCCAAAATGGGGTGAGTAAACCAACCAGGCAGAGTTTGCTGGTTAGTGAAAAGGCTAGCTTTAAAACAAGGAAACAGTCCATCATCAACATAATAAAGTGTTTTAGATTTAGTATAACTCACTTTAATACCACAGCCTTAATTTTCTATCATAGGTTGAAACCTGTTTCAAAGGCTACATTATGGTACGAATTTGATAAACTTACAGTTTTGTGTTTTTTGAAAATAACTAGAAATTAATAGTTGCTCCAAAATCTTCTGCTACGACCTCTAGAAACTATTGATCACAGACATTACATTTGCATATCTATGAAAGGCAATGGTCAAAGGCGGAATCCAGTGGCCGCATTTCTTTGCTGTGTTCCCTTTGTAAAGCTGTTAGCCAAATTATTTACAAGTGGTGAGCACTGACTGCTCCTGCACCTGCCGTTGCAAGGTGCCAACTGCCACGCAGATCAACAGAAAACATTAGAGTTGCATTCTGGGGCCTAAAACGTTCTTGTTTCTAAGATTCCTGCTCTTAATGTGACAAGCGGTCATGACATCATGGTTGTAGGATGAAGATGTTGATTTACCCCTGAGACTGCCCCAAATTATGTTGTCCCAAAAAAAGGGCAGAAGAACGCTATGATGGTATCCTCAGACAACAGCTCATCTTCGCTGTTTTTTCTATCAGAGCAGATAATGTTTTGGGTTTATGTGGTCACACCGAGCAGGGACTTTCTTGTCTCATCAGGGAGGGATATTAAAAAAAATGTTGAACCTTTCCTACTTTTCTTTGACTTATTCTGTACACTTGGCGAATTCTTTGAGGCAGGTGTTGTCCGAATGTCAGCTCTTGGCACTAAGCAAGATCATCAGCAAGCAAGGAGTGATGATTACTGCATCTCAGCACAGGGGGGCCCTGGTGTTGTCCCAGTGAGTCTAACAACAGCAATAAAACAAGCATTTACAATGCAATAGGTCTCGCAGCATTAAAGTTTGAGCTATTGGCATTGTATATTACAATGTGTTGCATTAATTTGTTATCAAACTCTGAATTGTTTTATAAAGATTGATTGCAAACTGTCAAATGTTGCTGAATAGTAAGCAACGTTGTGAATAATATTGTTTGCTAGTCATCCTTGGGTACCAGAGTACTTCACTTGAGGCAGAGGTATTATCTTTAGACTACAGGTGCCGGTGCCGCTTGAGCTAGAAACAGGGCCAGGCACTCACTTCTCTGCACTCTGCACTCTGCACTCACCACTCTGCACTCACCACTCTGCACTCACCACTCTGCACTCACCACTCTGCACTCACCACTCTGCACTCACCACTCTGCACTCACCACTCTGCACTCACCACTCTGCACTCACCACTCTGCACTCACCACTCTGCACTCACCACTCTGCACTCACCACTCTGCACTCACCACTCTGCACTCACCACTCTGCACTCACCACTCTGCACTCACCACTCTGCACTCACCACTCTGCACTCACCACTCTGCACTCACCACTCTGCACTCACCACTCTGCACTCACCACTCTGCACTCACTACTCTGCACTCACTACTCTGCACACTCACTCTGCACTCACTACTCTGCACACTCACTCTGCACTCACTACTCTGCACACTCACTCTGCACTCACTACTCTGCACACTCACTACTCTGCACAAGGGTAAGAACACCGCCTTCATTCTTTGAGTCAGGCTAGCCTTAAAACTTTAAGAGCCTGAGCTCCTAACATATCTTCACTAAAGGGTCGGGTGTGGTATATCACAAGCTGAGGTGTTGTACTTTTCTAGCTCGATCTTTTTCAAAAGACACCCAATGTATTTTTTTATTGAATCTGACCCTCCCCCACTCCCCATTTATTCTTTACGAAATCTGTTTTGAGGAATGGTCCTGTTCACTACCTCTTCAGAAAAGTGGTCAAAGAGTTCACAAATGTAGTCATGACTACTTAAATACAGAGGTATGATTCTTGGCACACTGGAACCCACTGTTCTCTTGTTGTTATCCTCATTAAGGGTTAGCATCGACTGTGCTCCGAGGTATGAATAATCACTACTGTCTGGTTCAATACTCCCAGTACATGCACTACGATTCCTATTGATTGTACCCTCTACAGCACATCAATTATTGAGGTTGAGTTCGCAAGTATACAGGCTAATCTGGACATGTGCAATCACTACTTGAGGGGTCATTATCCCTTCCCTTGCATTAAGTGTGGAAGCATTTTCGCCACATTCTAGGTTCCAATGGTCAGCTGCATTCTCAGCCCGAAGAAGGTTTTTTTGTGTGTATCTGCGTCTATATTGTGGAACACCTTACCGGCATGCATTTGCAGAGAATCAAATCTACTTCAGTTCAGAAAACAGGTAAAGACATGTCTCATTAATTGCATCAGAGTTAGCATTCATTATTGTAATCTCACGGCGTCATGTTGTCCCTGGGCAACGTTTTATTAACTTACGAGAGTAGCGTCACCAAGTTTTAAAACGTTAATACCCCCAGGGCGAGACGTTTCTACTCCTTCACGCCGACAACTCTTTGGTACCCCGGGGGTGTCAACTACAGCTCACTTCTGTTTTTCGTGAGAAGTCCTGCCTCCTCGTGCTTCTGTCTCGAGCGCGCTCTCGTTTCTCCTCCCTCCTCTCCTTACCTCCTCCCGCAAGCTCGGCCCTGCCTCCCACCGCTTTCCAAGGCAAGCCGCTCGGTGACGCCCCCCTGCAGTCGGTGGAAGCGCACTTCAGCTGCCCCACTCCCCGCGCCTCTCGATGTCAGCCTCCCGGCGGAGCTCTCCCGGTTACATTTCCGTTGCTTCAGATCTGAGCGCGTAAAGGTAAAGCCGGAGCTTGGGAGGGAGCTGGGCTGGTGTTCGGGGAGCAGGGAGAGAAGGGTGCTTGGGACCGACCAATGAATGCAGCTTGTATGCGCGTGTGTGTATGTGGGGGGGGGGGGGGGGGGGAGTCTCTCTGTATGTATGTGGCCGCTTGTGTGTGTTTGCGCATGCGTGTGTGCTTCACAGGAGACAGCGCCTGGCCGCAGCGCTCGTTCGCGTGCGCGTGTCACTTTCAAATCGCCTCCATGCGCGCGGCCAGGACTGTCTCCTGGGAAGCACACATGCCGACAAAAGGGGCTCGGCGGAGACGCGCTTCGCGCGGCTAGCCGAGACCTAAACAACAATACTCGAGCTTTTTTCGGGTTGGGTTGCTGAATCAATAGGAAATGCACTTTCGAGAAATACTGCAAACTGTTAATCAGGCTCATCTTAGTCTGCATTCAAACTGCTTCCCTGCTATTTCCAAGGTACCACTCAGAAGTACCTCGTGGTACAAAAAGGATACTCCTATCCTCAATAATGCGACTGCCAGAAGGGCAAAAAAACAGTAGGCATAATGCCCTTTCTTTTTAACACAGTATAGGCATAATAGCTAAAAGTCAGATGCTAAAGATGGCAGAGATAAAACATACCAAAAAATGCACTTAACTATACAAAACCGAAAGGTTTCAAAAGCCGGACACATTTAGATTTTTCACAGCCTGATGGGCAGAAAATCTAGATTTTAATAATGACACGGAGGTTAAGATTATGCAAATCTCCTTCATTGCCTGCTCACAGCAGCAACAATTGAAGAATATAGAACTTCAAGAGCATTCAAACAAGGTACAAAGCCCATCAATGTGCATCCATCTTTCTTCTTCAAGCACTGAAAACAAGACATCTCCAAGAGAGAACTTAAAGATCAACAGCGAATCCTCCTCAAACTGGATCCCCGACCAGAGGCAACTTCTCAATCTGAATGAAAACAAAGGATTGAGACAACATTCATTTACTCCACAAGGGCGGAGGGATAACCTTACCCTCTGTGTCATTAATAAGATCCAGCTTTTCTGTCCACCTGGTTGTGAAAATTCTGAATTTTATGTAAGGGCACGAAGGCCAACATTATGCTGCAAGTTTAAGGAGCTGAAAACACATTATCAATCGCATTTGTGACCGGTCTCAGGTAGCAACTTCTGAACATAATCTCACTGGAACAATCTGCAGCTCTAAGAACATCTGGTAGACACCACCCCCTGCCGCCCCCCAGATAAAAGCTTTTGAAGCTGAAGCACTACTCTGGGAGAGGTGTGGCGCCGCGGCCAGGGTGACTGACGCTGGAATCTGGGGATCAGGGTTCGATCCCCGGCTCCGGCGGCAGGTTAGCCCAGCACCATGTGACTCTGGGCAATAGCTCGCTTAATCTTCCCGACGGCCCCCAGCGCCTAGAGACCGTTACGGGTGATTGTGCGCTTTACAAATGTGGATTAAAATAATAATTAATAATAATTAATGGAATGAGCCCCAAATCAAGACGTATCCACTCATGCCTCATTGATAACCTCTTTCACCCAGGTGGAGGAAGAAACAGCCCTATGAGTCCACCTCTGTGGAAGAGTAGTTGGCCTAATGGCTACGGAGGTCGAACTAAAATCTGGGGAACCGGGCTAGAGTCTGTGCAAGGACGCAACATCCTGTGATTCTGGGAAAATCACTTAATCTCCCTGTGCCTCACAAAAAATCAATGTGTCCTCATGCAAAACGCAACTGGTGCTCATGTAAAGAGCACTGATACCAGATACCTTTGGGTCAAGTTTGCGCTATATAAAACTCCGTAAAAAAAAAAACTGAGCTAAATTCGGTCTCAAACCTTCAGTACTCCTTCCGTACTCTTTCAAGCATTTCACCACGCAAAGCCTTTCATTCAACGCAAAGGGTAAAAAACAAAGGTTGATAGTCTTTGTTCTTCTCTTATTATAAAGACAGACTCCCTCATTCTGCTAGGCCTTGCTAGTGAGATCTAGGGCCCTTATGTTCAAAGTCTAAATGACACCGGACAGAGTAAAACCAGCAATATGTAAGAGATTAGCATTAACGATAGGCTAGAGTTCTCATCATAATTTGTGAACACTTGTAAGACATCCCAAACATCCCACAAGGAAGTGTATTTCGCTGTAGGAGGGTTCAGTACCGGCATATGCCGCATCATTTTCATCAGTAAATTATGGCCTACAAACATGCCTTCTACCAAGCAATAATCAGCTGCTATAGCCAATCTGTAAACATTAACTGCCCTGTAAGACCAACCTGAGACAAAGAATTCTGACAAAGAAATGCGTTACTTACCTGTAACAGCAGTTATCCAGTATTGGTGTCTTTCATAGATTCACATGCCTGAATCATTCCCCGTCGTCGAGATGGGAGCCCCGGTAATAGAAAAGTAATGTCCTATAGACATACATAGAGAAAAATAGGCCTAAGGGCCTTGCCTTAGTAGCCTATCTATGTCCTTTTGTAAAAAAGGACCAAATTTCCAAAGGTAGCCAATCAGCTACCACCTCCCTCTAGAACCTTCCTGCCAGGAGCCTCAGTCTCTCAGATTTTCGTACGCACCAAGCTAGGTAGACGTAACATATGCTCTGTAGTGAGAGATGAGCCCTTCCTGGGGAGGTGGGAGGGTTGCATGTGAATCTATGAAAGACACCAATACTAGATAACTGCTGTTACAGGTAAGTAACGCATTTCTTATCCAGTATTATGGGTGTCTTTCATAGATTCATATGCCTGAATCAGAATAGTAAGCAATACATTATGCACATATGTGATGGAATATAACAGTCTGAGATAATACATATCATGTGACTAGATACCATCAGTAATATAAAGAGTAAAGTAAATAAATGTGCATACCATTGCAGGACGGTGGGAAGTAGGAAGGCTCATCTTACTGGAAGAGATGGCGAAGTACAGCTTGGCCCACAGCTGCATCCTGCATCAGTTCCGTGTCCAGGCAGTAGTGTCTGGTAAAGGTGTGCGGCGATTTCCAGGTGGCCGCTCTGCAGATGTCCAGAATCGGTACACCAGCGAATAGTGCTGCCGATGTGGACACAGCTCTCGTGGAATGTGCTCGGACTGTGGAATGTAATGGACGTCCGGCTTTGTCATGACAAAATGCAATTACTACCGATATCCATCTGGAAATGGATTGTTTGGAGAGTGGCTTGCCTTTTCTCGGCCTGCTGAAGGCAACGAAAAGTTGTTTTGTCTTTCTGAAAGCTTTCGTTTTGTCCAGGTAAAATTTTAGACATCTCTTAATGTCCAAAGAGTGAAGAGATCTTTCAGCCACTGTGCCTGGGTTCGGGAAGAATGAGCGAAGCACAAGCGGTTCATTGAGATGGAAGTCCGAGGGGACTTTAGGAATGAAACGGGGGTTGGTTCTTAATATGACTCTGTCCTCTCTAAATTGCAAGAAAGGATCCTGTATCGAAAGAGCTTGTAACTCACTGACCCTTCTGGCTGATGTTAAAGCTAAAAGAAGTGCAGTTTTCCAGGAAATGTATTTGATATCAGCCCTATGGATAGGTTCAAATGGATGTTTCATTAATTGATTGAGTACAATATTCAGATGCCACGTTGGTGGTATTCGCCTTGGTCTAGGGAAAGATCTGTAAAGCCCTTTAAGAAACTGTTTTATCAGTCTGTTGGACCATAGTGAAGGGCCTTTTGAAGACCTCGTGAAGCGTGAGATTGCTGCCAGGTGTACCCTGATGGAAGCATGCGCAAGACCTGTTTGGGCCAGATGCAGGAGATAAGGCAGTATCTGCTCTGGAGTGATCCTGAAAGGGTGTATATTGTTGTCTTTACACCAAATACAAAATCGTTTCCATTTCAAGGAATAAGTTTTGTTCGCGCTAACTGCTCTTGCTTGAGCTAGGACTTCCTTGCACTCCTGCGGGATGCTTAGGTGACAGAATTCTCGGTACTCAGGAGCCAAGCCGATAATCTGAGAGATTTCAGATTCGGGTGGAGTATCTGGCCTTTGGACATCGAGAGTAGAGAGGGATGTTGAGGCAGTTGGATTGATGGTCGGACTGAGAGGCGACGGAGGTCCGCGAACCAATGTTGTCTCGGCCAGTATGGGGCAATGAGAATCAATGTGCAATGCTCCATTTTCATTTTCCGGATGACTCTGCTTATCAGGGGAAATGGCGGAAATGCGTACGCAAACACGTTGCGCCATGCGATGGAAAATGCATTTCCTAATGACCTCTGTTGGGGATGCCAACTTGCGAAGCCGTGGCATTTTTTGTTCTCCTTGGTGGCGAAGAGGTCTATTTGTGGTTTTCCCCATGCCGAGAAGATGTTGTCTAGAACTTGTTGGTTCAGTTCCCATTCGTGGGACATTGACCTCTGTCTGCTGAGAGCGTCTGCTATGACGTTGTCTTTTCCTGGGACATACTCTGATGTTAATGTGATGTTGTTGAGTAGTAGCCAGTTCCAAATTTTTTGTGATTCGCGAGACAGCGTCAGCGAGCGTGTCCCTCCCTGCTTGTTTAAGTAGTGCATTGTGGTCGTGTTGTCCGTCCTCACTAGCACTGCTGAATTTTTGATGCGAGGGAGGAATGCCTGTAGGGAGTGAAGGACTGCACGTAGTTCTAGGAGGTTGATATGCAGAGCCTTCTCTTGCTCCGACCATCTGCCGCTGATTTGTAAGTCTTGAAGGACTGCACCCCATCCTTCGAGAGATGCGTCCGTCGTTATGACGTGTGGAGTTTCTGGTAACAAGAACGTGAGACCTTTGGATAGGTTCTTGTGCTTCATCCACCAACCCAGTGTCTCGGATATTTGTCGAGTGATGACTATGTGATCTTCGAAGGAATCTGTACATTGGGTCCACTGTTTGGTCAGGGCCTCCTGAAGGGGGCGCATTCTGAGCCGACAGTGAGGGATGAGTAGAATGCAGGAAGACATCATCCCTAGAAGAGATTTGAAAATCCTTACTTTGATGGTTTGTTTTGAAGATATTGCGGTAGCTAGAGTCATCAGTTTGCTTTTTCTTTCCTGAGACGGGAAAGCTTTGGAGGAAATGGTGTTGATAGTGGCCCCCAGGAATGTTATTATCCTGGTGGGTTGTAAAGTAGATTTTTCGAAGTTGAGAGTCAAACCTAGGTTCTGGAAAATATCGAGACAGGCGTTGGAAGACAGCTGCGCGTCTGTGAGAGACGGTGCTTTCACCAGCCAGTCGTCCAGGTAGGGGAAGACCTGGTGATTCTGTTGTCTCAGGTAAGCTGCCACAGGAGCCAGGCACTTTGTAAAAATGCGAGGCGCTGATTTGAGGCCAAATGGGAGGACACAAAATTGGTAGTGGAGACCTGCTACTTCGAATCGTAGGAATTTTTTGTGTCGTCTGTGTATTGGGACATGGTAATATGCATCTTGCAGGTCCAAAGATGTCAAAGTCTCCTTCCTCCAGGGAGCCTAAGATTTCCTGGATAGTCACCATTCGAAACGATTGGCTTTTCAGGAAGGCATTGAGCGCCCTGAGATCTAGAATGGGCCTCCATTTCTTCTTTTTCTGTTGGATTAAAAAGAAGCGGGAATAAAATCCCTTTCCCTTTTGAGCTGATGGGACTCGCTCTATTGCTCCCTTTTTTATCATGGAAGAGATTTCCTTTAGTAACATACGAAGGTGTTTGTGATGATGTTTGTGAGGAGGAGTTAACGGTGGGATGGAGTTGAATTCCAAGGTGTGACCGTGTTGAATTAATTGTAGTACCCACCGATCCGTCGTAATCAATTTCCAATTGTGGAGGAAATGTGTCAGCTTGCCACCAATTTTGAGCGGACAGGACGGTGGAGGGACTGGCTGCGGGAAATGGTCATTGTCTTCCGCCAGCCGTTTTCTTCTGAGATTTGCCCCTGAAGTTCGATCTCCCGTAGGAGGTCTGACGACTTTGTTGTTGCTGTCGCTGCGGATATTGTGAGCGATTTTGATTGTATGAGTATGTGGATTTGCCTTGATAGGATCCTCTGTATGTGGATTGTCCTCTTCCTCTGTGCCCTCGAAAGGACTGGTTTCTGAATTGTAAAGTCCCGAGAGCTCTTGCAGTATCGGTGTCTTTCTTTATCGTCTGCAAGGCTTCATCTATTTTAGCTCCAAATAGTAGTTTTCCGTCATAGGGCATATCTACAACTTTGGTTTGTACCTCTTGTCTGAAGGACGTCGCTTTGAGCCATCCTTGTCTGCGCAAAACTGCGGCGCCTGCAAGCTATCTGAAGCCTGTCATGGCGACATCGACGGCTGAATCTATGATTTCTGATGCTGACATTTGACCTTCATGAAGGAGTGCCTGGACCTCATCTTTCAAGTCGTCAGGTACGTGCGTGAGATATGGAGCAATATCTTCCCATAGTTGCCTATTGTATCTGCCTAGCAGAGCAATGGCGTTGGCCACTTTGACCGTCATGGCTGACGTTGTGGAGAAGCGTTTGCCTATGCCATCTAATTTCCTGCCCTCCTTGTCTGGTGGTGCTGACCGTGGCGAGGATGGGTTTCTGGAGTTCTTCTGGGCGGCTTGAGTGACGACCGAATCTGGTTTTGGATGTGAATTAAAGCAAGTGGGTGCCGTTGACGGAGCTCTATATTTTTTATCCAGTCTAGGGACCACTATTGAAACAGATGCAGGCGTTTGCATGAGTTGTAGCCCCTGTTCCCAGATGTGCTCTATTATGGGAATGGACCTTGCCTCCTTCCTTATGGGGTCTTTAAAGTCATACAAGAAACAATCCATTACTTTTGTTTCCATTGCCATGTGAAATCTAGTGGCCGCTCTCTCTATTAAATTGTGGAATCCACCGATATCCACTGGTGGAGAGTCTGACGTGCTGGGTTCCGGTGTGGCCGGAGAATGAGCAACGTAATCCTCATCATCTCTGTTTTGAGAGAGGTCATCTCTAACCTCACCTTCCTCAGGAGGTTCGTCGTCATCATCAGAGGATTGGATGTTGTGAATTTGTTCACCATCTTGAGGAATAACCAAAGGGCGCTGGTCTTGTCCTTGGTGATCTTTGCTGTTTGGAAGATTCTTGAGAATTGTCATGTGAAGGTGTCGCCGATGATTCTGGGAATCGTTTTTTATAGTCTGATCAGGAATTGAAGATCATTAACTATCTCAGCCGGCAATACGATCATTGGAGTGACTCGAGTATGTACCTGAGCCTGAACAGTGTCTTCCGTAATAATAACATCATCTCCGTCATCGTCAGTACTCTGGCATTTGACATTGAGATCTGACGGGCTAGTAGCTTGTTAGAATTGTTCATCATCTGATTCGTCATCTTGTAGTATGAGAGAAGGGAGCTGTGTTTGAACCCTACTGGGTGATGTTAATTCAGGCGTAATAGTGAGTTTGGTGACCTTTTTTGATGGAACCAACTCCGCTTTTTTCCATGGCGTCGATGATGTCGTCGTCGACGAGGTCGTCGTTGGTGCCGTCGACGGCATCGACGTCGATCGTTTTTCAAGCGTCGAGTGTCCCTTCGCCGATGAAGCTGTCGTCGACGGGGCGGTCGTCGACGGTGCGGCCGTCGACGGTGCCTTCGCCGTCGTCGATGTGGTCGTCGACGGTAATTTCGCCGTCGTCGATGTGGTCGTCGACGGTACTTTCGCCGTCGTCGATGTGGTCGTCGACGGTACTTTCGCCGTCGTCGATGTGGTCGTCGACGGCAGCTTCGTCGTCGGCGGCGTAGTAGCCGTCGACGGTGCATTTGTCGTCGGCGGTGCTCCTACCGTCGTCGGTGTCTTCGTCGACGATGCGGTGGACGTCGACTGAATTCTCGTCGACGATGTCGGTGTTTTCTGTTTTATCGACGTCGACGGTGATGACGACGGAGTTTTGACAAACGATTGCTGTTTTTTAATAAGTACAATCGACGATATTGGCTTACCCGTCGTCGACGAGTGGGTGGTCGTCGTCGTTGAAGTCAAGGCTGACGATGCCACCGTCGTCGAGACTGTCGTCGTCGATGTGGAGACATAGTTCGTTTTTCTTGAAGAGAACGTCGTGGAAGTAGACGACGAGGACTGCGATGGCTTTCTGAAGGTTGCAGCATCCTTCACAGACGTGTCAGATCTTGCCTCAGAAGACTTTGAAGTAGTCTTTTTGTGAGGGACGTCTGAATGGCCAGGGGAAGCCTCCCTTGGCCTTTTTAAGGACAGTTTTGAGGAAACTGAAGCCATTTCACTGCCCTCCGAGGAGAGCACCTCATCATCTCTGGTTTTGAGTCTGTTTAACCAGAGGAGCAGTCTGCCTTCTCTATCCTTAAGTGTTTTGGTAGAGAATGTTCTACATACCCTGCAGTCCTTTACTGTATGGTCAGGGTAGAGGCAGTAGAGGCAAGTCTCATGCTTGTCGTCGACGTGCAGTCTCTGCTTGCCACAAGAAGAACAAGCTCTGAAGAGTCCTTTTTTCTGTTGTTCAGTCATAGTTGAAGTATAATCCAAGTTTTTTGAAGAAAAGTAGAGAATTTGAAGAAACCTGAGGAGAGCTCAGGTGGGGACTCCCTAGCACAACGTGCGGTAGAAAATCTGAGAGACTGAGGCTCCTGGCAGGAAGGTCCTAGAGGGAGGTGGTAGCTGATTGGCTACCTTTGGAAATTTGGTCTTTTTTTACAAAAGGACATAGATAGGCTACTAAGGCAAGGCCCTTAGGCCTATTTTTCTCTATGTATGTCTATAGGACATTACTTTTCTATTACCGGGGCTCCCATCTCGACGACGGGGAATGATTCAGGCATGTGAATCTATGAAAGACACCCATAATACTGGATAATAGTTAATTACATCCATTAGATCAGCTGAAACGGGATCGTGACCCTGTCTAACACACCACCAACTCCATTTTCCCCAAGGCAGTCAATAGGTTTTCCTTGTCCCAGAAGCCCAAGACTCGGATATCAGTTGGGAAGTGTCTGCCGAAAGCCCTGGGATTTGCCATTGCATACTGAAATCTTCTAGGCCATCAGAACTAACAGCTTCTGTTCTATGAGAGGGTGCAGCTCTCTTACTGAGACTAGGATTACCTTTATGAATGCAGATAGAAGGATAGGGAAGTCTACTGCCATTTCCAGCATGATGGAAACTAGGCCTGTGACCTCCAAGGGGGTGCTAGTCTAGGCAGCATGGCAAACAGAGGGAACGCATAGGGCACGAAACTCCTTTAATCCTGGAGGGAGGCATCTATCCCCAAGCCTGAGGATCCAGTCTCAAGCTGAGGAACCTGGCCAGTTCCGTATTCAGCCTGTGCGCAAAGCAGTCCACCCCGAAGAGACCCTAGCTCCCTTGAATATTCAAGAACACATTCCTGTCCAAACTCTAGTTGCCTGAATCTTTTAAATTCTGACAAAACCAGTCCACCACACCATTGCTTAACACAGGAATATTTTCCACCAGAACAGAAATTCCCCTGCTCAAGCAGTACCCCCAAAACGTGTTGGCTAAACCCGGAAGAACCTTCGAATGAGGACCTCCTATCTTATTAACATACCTCAAACCTGACACATTGTCCAAACGTAGCATCACACAGCATCTCATCATATCTTGAGTAAAGCAACGAACTGTAAATGAACTTGCCAAGAATTTCAAGCAGCTGATGTGTAATTTTCTCTCTTGATCTGTCCACCGACGCACCCCAACGCCCCCCCCCCGCCCTCGAGTTCCTACATCTTGCTCCCCATCTTTCTACACTTTCATCTGATTCCATTACCACCTCTGGCTCCTCCCCAAAAATGGCTCTGGCATTCCATCCCATGTATTCCTGAGGGACCACAGCAGCTATTTTTTTGAGTCCTGATCCAAGGACAACATCTGTAAAAACTACTGATTGGTTCGTAAGGTTTTAGCTTTGAGTCTTTGGAGGGTCTGGTAGTACAAGGGGCCTGGGAATATTGCCTGGATCGTAGAGAACAGGCCCAGAAACCTTGCCAAAGCTCTTAGGGGAAATTCTCTTTTCGTAAGCATCATTCTTAGCTATCTGTGTAGCTGTATTCATGTTTTTTCCCAGGCAACTTTAATTACAAATGAGCTGTGCTTACCACAAAACGTAAAAACTGTCTCCTGACTTGGAACCAGGCAAGTCTTCTTTTGGTTTATTACAAACCCCAAGTGCTTCAGTAGTTGAATGGTTAGATATGTATGACAGGAGACCACCTCCCAGGACTGACCCATTATCAAAATATCGTCCAGGTAAATAATTAGTCTCACTCCTCTTGCCTGCAGCCAAGCCTCGACGGGGCGAAGGACTTTGGTAAAGCACCAATGTGGTGAAGAGAGGTTGACCGGGAGACTGCATAACTGCCAACACTTGTCCTTCCAGGTAAACTGAAGGAATTTTTGATGGGGAGGCCAAATTGAAATAATCAAATACGCATCTCTGAGATCTAGTCTCGTTGACCAATCCCCTTTCCTCAGGACATCCCTTAATAGGTAAATCCCTTCCATTTTGAAGGGGTAATAGACTGCCCGCTCGTTTAGATCATTCAAATTTATGACTGGTCTCATACCCATATCTTTCTCAACCAGTTGGGATTTGAGGTCTCCCAAATAGCCCTTTTGGCCAAGAAGTCTTCTACCTCTTGTGACACCAGTCTTGAGTCTTCCTCTGAGAACATTATTTCCTGAGGTATCTTCACTTGAACTGGGGGCCTCCAACCTATAGCATGTACCCCCTTGCCTCCCACCTTTATAGGGGTACATGATGGGTCTTTTGCACTCTTACAAACATTTACCCATGCAAAGTCTTTCATTCAACGCAAAGTAAGGGTAGATATAAAGAGGTTGACAGAGTCTTTGTTCTTCTCTTAATATAAAAACAGACTCCCTCGGGCTGATAGGACTTGCTAGTGATAGCTAGGGCTCTTAGACCAAAGACAGTCTAAATGACACCTGCAGAGAAGCCCCTCTGCCTTCGTTCTCCTCTGGAGGCTCTCCCACGGAACCTTTGTCTCTGGGGTTAGAAGCCCTGGTAGGTACCAAAGCCTGTCTAGATGAATATGCCGCCACGTCCCAAGAAAGGTCTTGATTAATCCTGGAAGGAGGCAGCTGAAAAGCAGCTGTATTCCAAACAAGAAACACACTACAACTGCCAGAACGCAACATACGAAATTACTAATCTCATTAAATGGCCGCCCCATTGCTCTAGATGAGGTATTCCCAATTTATTAAAATGGTGGCCAACGCGCACGTACTATGCGGCCACCAGGGAACTTTCCTCAAGCCCGTCAGATTTGTCTAAGTTGCCTCCTTTACTTTTTTTTTATTTAAGCAATACGCCCAATTGTCGGTGCGGCCGTGATGGCGTGCTGCACCGAGGAAGTTGGAAAAGCGTGGGGGCCTGCGGAAAGCGAACATACAGCAACGTGCTGCTCAAAGCCCCCAGCTGAGGCTTGGCCGGCCGGCAGAGAGCGTGCAGCAGCCGGATCAGCGAATCTGCTACCAGGCAAGAGACTGTTGAGTGGGAAGGAAGCACATGGCGGGTCCACCCTGAAGCGGTCGCGACCTAAGCAACCGCCAGGCCCGCTTTAAAAAAAAAAACTGGTAAACAGAGGGACGCGTTGGCAGCCTCTAAAGGTACGCTGGAGGCACTGGCATACGGGGTAAATTGTAAATTCAAGCCAACACTGAAAATTATACCCTTCGAAAACGCATCAATTAAAAAACACACACAATAGAAAATAAAACAGTGAAAAGAACAGAAAAAAAGAGCACAAAGTAGTGTCCCCTTAGCAGCAGTGGCGGGGGGCTGTTGGAAAGATATACCACAGGAACATAAGAAAGTAAAGTGTAGAGTACTTATCTTGTGAGAAGCAGCAACAAAGAAGGAAGATGGCTGCAACTCTATGGGCTTTCTAACTTGTTAGTATGTTCTTGAAGGTCTATATTCTTCAATTGTTGCTGCTGTGAGCGGGCAATAAACGAGATTTGCATAATGTTAGCCTCCGTGTCCTGACACGTCACATGATTTTTTACGTTAAAGGTGGAAATGACAGAACAGAGACCGGGACCGGACATGCTTTCTCCACAGCAGAACAAACTTAGGTATTCTGGTGAAAATTGCTGCCTTATCACAATAGATGTTAAATCTTGTTCAAAGAAGCTAGCTTCACTAAAACATCCTACTCCGCCATTAAAAAAAGAAGCCCATTAAAAACATTGGAAAACCAAACTAGGCAGATTTTTTAGATGTCTAAATTGTGGGGTACGGTTTTGCTCCCACAGTGGTGTCAGTGTAAAGCATGGAGCTTTTAAATAGTCAGTTGCGGTCTGTGTTGATAGCATTAATAGAAAATGTATACATACACCGCATAGTCACTCGTCTTTTCACAATGTACATCTTTCTTAAAAAGATGTAACTGGGATTCTCAGTGAAAATCGTCCAACCACCAAGGTTTGTCTGAGGGAGTAACCAACATCAAATTGCTTGCCTACTACTACCATAATCTGAGATTCCATGTAACAAAATACCTCTTAATAGGCTTTAACACAGTTTCATAATAATCCATCATTAATGCTCTACTGGCTTTATGAAATGCTTTGTGATAAATCAACAAGTCAGACCTACTGCCTTTGTCATAACATTTCACAATAAGAAGAGCAGTCTTGATCAATGGCTTGTCACAATAACCAACTCAGGACTACTGGATTAAGAGACAGCCTTTTGTGCAAAGCAAAAAGTGCAATACAAGCACTCTTTCAATGGAACACACCTTCTGCCCAATAAAAAAAGTTATAGAAAAAAACAAATCAGTACGTGGGTGGAGCCCTCTCTCAAAACTGATTCTTATAACTATTTTACATGTGATTTGTAGTACAAGGAGGCGTAGAGGTAGAAGCAGATTTCTAAAGAGGTTTATTCCAAATGGTACATCCACAACCAGGAGCGTGCGTCGCCAACATGTAGTATGAAGAGGCGTAGAGGTAGATTTCTAAAGAGGTTTATTCCAAATGGTACACCCACAACCAGGAGCACGCGATGCCCGCGAGGCAACCCAAGCAACTGAATAACGTTGCTTGAACACCTCGCATGCATCGTTCCACTCCTGACTACAAAATGACATTCAAAATATCACAGAGCATCCTTGTGCTACATGGATGCACGAGGATACACAATACTACATGATCACATACGGTAAATGACAGCAGTTCTATCAAGACAGACCTAAATGAAAAAAGCGTTGTTGGATAGATAGATATGGAGGGTTAAATAGGCCAGGGTGACATATTTGAAAGGTCACGAAATTTAACAGTCTCACTAACGACATTTATCTATTAAACAAGAGTTAATGTGGTCACTAAGGACTGAATGTACTTCTGAAGAATCAGCTCCATAGGGGTATAAACAACCGACTTTAGTGCACGTGTGGAAGTTAAAGAGTAGGCTGTGCTTGCTCTATGGTGTACTTGGATCCGTAACCATGCTACTCATTCACAAGGTATTAAGTGTTGATAACTCATGGTCAGTCACATCAAAGAGCTGGTGGTGGTGATATCATCAAAGGGTGAGTGGTGGTGGTGATAACATCAAAGGGTGAAAACCGTTCTAGAGGTGCCTAACAGCTTTATTAGGCTAACTGAAAACTGCGGCACATAACACATTAACTTGAGAGGTTCCATAGACCTCGTCTACAAATTACATTTAAGATAAGCATTGAGACCAACAGATGTAAAGAAACACAAAAGAAACAGATCAGCTCGAGACAGTAATTCTTCTGCGACACTTTTAGTACGCATACGTTTATATAACGCTTAGTGAGTAAAACTACGATTACATACAAGAATGAGGGCGTTCAAGTCAAATTTGATTTAACTCTACGATGTTCTTACCAACTCCGGACTCACGTATTACCTCCCTGATGTATTGCACTATATATATTATTGCAGACCAGCTTATGTCGCTTTCTTCCAAATGGATGTCATTTCTGAGAATGTACCGTACATCTGTAGTTGAATGATGAGAGAATGTAATGTTCATGTTTCTTATACCATAAAAGCAATAAAGAAATTAAAAAAAAACAAAAAACTCTACGATGTTCTTGCACGACCGAATGAGGTTGAACGTGTCATTAACATATCAAGAGACGGTGCCTTGAAATCTTTGTTTAGCTAGCTCATGTTTGTGGCATGTGAAATCCTTGGTATCAAAGCAGGGGGCATTCAGCAGTAGACTTATGTCCTTAGCTGAAGCAGGAACAATGAGGAAAAAAATCTTGCCCATAAATAAATCAAAGATTGGCAATGTTCGTAAATAAAAAGTCTGTGTACTATTTCGGTTACAGAAAGAAGAATGAGAATGGTTAAATGCGGTTGCATGTGTACGTTGTATAATTACTGCGTAAACTATTTTTTGCAGCATGTGGAACCCTACCACTACCCTCTCCAACTAACACACCCAGAGCTTTCAGACATTCCTTGAATTGGCGAATGTCAAATTAAGTGTTGTAGAAATCATTTGGTTGTTGTCCAAGAACTTTATTTATTCAACCTAGTATCATTAATATCAGTAAATACACAGAGCACACTTGAGAAGCATCTGAGGAATATATTAAGAGCAGCTGAATCGCATTGGCTACATTGTCACCAAGGTTTTATGTCAAAACGGTGATAATCAGCCCATCGAAGAAGGGTTTAGGTTATAAGAGACAACAAAAAGGATCCTAGTGAAGGAGTGGCTGCCTTCCCCAAATAGTAGTTGATGGGTGGATAGATGGAGTTTATTGGCAGATGCGGTCATACAGATGTTATGGTAAAGCAGTTTACTCATTTTTGCCAATATGGAGATCATGTTGTTGTCGGATTAAAATCTCACCATAATAGAACATGAATCTAACATCTTAATTGAAGTTCTTTTCTGGTCCAGTACTTACAAGAAATGGAGGCTGTGAGAGAGTGATAGTCTGAGAGTTTGACTGAGTGTGTGTAACCCCTGACAGAAAGGTACTTATGTCTCTTTTGTGTGAGGAAGTACCTACTAGTGTTTTAATTTTGTTGTTGTAAATGTTAAATCCGTGCTGGTTTATTTTATTGCAGCTTTTTACAAATCTCACTAGCAAAATAGATACTTCTTGCACTGAATAAAGTACATAACTATAGTTGATTTAGATCCGCATAGCATTTGAATATATAGTGTTAAATTCCATAGGTTCATGGAAGAATCTGTGCAAATAGATAGAGGTTTTACATATGTTCAGATTTCACAGGAGTTTTAAATTGCAATGGAAGTTTGCTTCAGAGTGAGCCAGATTTTGATGCTAGGCCAATTTGATTTAGAGCGATTGAGGGTATCTTTCTAAAACCAAAATATGTTTTTATCACGAACACACGCCAGAACAGTGTGATTGCCGCACCAGAGAACTAGTGTAAAGTGTAGGATTATTTTTGCCCAAAGGCCAAGTCCGAATGATTGCTTTTAGACTATGATCACCCTTACGTCCCACAATATCCTGCAATTCAGACTTCTCATTTCGTGTTGGAAAGGTTTGAGAAAACTGAATTCCTACAGGCTGGCCATACTGTGTAAAAAAAAGTGAAACTAATATGCTGCCTTGTAGGTGGAAAGTAAGGCAAAATGGAACTGTCCTCTCCATAAAGGCTTTGTTAATGTTTTGAATAGATATGGTGAAGTCGGAAACACCATTGCTAACCACCAGCTATTTTTTGAGTCAAGTTCCAGTCGACAAGTGGTTTTAAAGTATTTTGTGTTGGGAAGCAGGAGATCTTTCCAGCAAATAGTCCATGAGACTGAACCAGTACTCGAAGACCACGGGGTGCTAAAGAACAATGCAGAGGTGCAATGGCAGAGCAACATGTGGGTCGCAAGATGGGGATTGATTTTGCTCTGTGTTCGTACCTTTTCATGGCTATGACGGGCGCTGCTGTGCGTGATTTCAAAACTCTGAAAACAGTGGGTGTGGCAGGTCAGTGCAATTTTAGTGTTGTGTAGGGGTTTCTGCTCTTACAGCTGGTTTGCTACGTCATGCCGAGGAGCACCCACATGGCTTTCTGTGGATCACAGTGCATAAACAGTGTGACATAATTAAAGGTTGAAACACTGACAGATGTGGGAGTGTCTGAACGCTGGGAACTCAATCAGTTCAGAATGGAGGGGCATTGGCAGAGAACTGTGCGACTCACAAAACAGACTCAGCTAAGGGATGTTGCAGGTCATGACATTAGCAACGCTCTGTGGCCTGAGTCGTGAAATTCAGAAAAGCTCATCTTTGGATCTTCCATGTGCTAAGACAGAGGATGCACATGACGAGATGCCGTGGGCAGACAGCGTGCCAGAGAAAAGGAATACGAAGCGTCACACAGACGGGGGTAACAGGCAGATCCAAAGTGGATGTAACAATGTAGTATCCATGGCAACATCAACTTCATATTTCAGTCCACCTCAGCTGCAGCGCATTAAATGGCAAAATCGTCCCTGTGCAACGGGCCATGTTGTCATGGAAACGCGGCATTCTGTGAAGTAAATGGGTGTCTACTCAAAAGGGTAGGAGGACGCAAGTAAACAAGATGCATTTCCAAAGGGAGAGGGGCTGGAAAACAGGCCTGTTGATTTCCAAACCAGGTCCCTGGATGAAAGCTTGTCTACAGGCCCAGCTGAGCTTAAGAGATCAGGCCATTGGACTAGTCCATCAAGCAATGAGCAGGTCAGTCGCTCTTAACACCCTCCAAATGGACACAACGTAAGATTTGATGACATATTAGGGCCACTAGGCCCACCTACACTTTTCCCACCGCCCAAACTAAATCACACAGTGCCCAAGCTTTAACTTATCTCCCTCGTGTCTGCTTAGAAGCTTTAGAAACCCACGCAGAATGAGTGTTAATACAGTGTTTACTACAGGACTTACATATCACGTACTGGTCACTTCAAAGCACTTGGCATATAGGGAGTAATGAATGCACAGGGAACCATTTCTGACAGCGGAAAAAAGAGGTAGGGATATGACGTGGGTGGAGGATAGGTTTTACAGTCTGCAATGAAAGATATTGCGCTCACAAAATCATCTGAGCCGTCTTCAGCATCGGAGTTTAAAATGAGGATAGGAAAGAAACGTTCAACAACTAAAACGCAAATCCGCAAAAAAAGCCATCTTTTCAATGCCATAATCACCCTATCTTTCAATCCCATAATTGTGTAGTCCTGCCTAATCGCTACAGGAATCCGATTCCACAATCTAAGACCCAAAATAATGAACATTCATAGCTGCCCCCTCCCCGACCTCCCGCTTTTGTCCGAATCCTCATTAAACGAGACTTTCAGGTATCGGAGAAAAGCAGGAATAAATAGTACAAGAGGAAGGTGCTCGTCCTATCAGGCTGTCCTAAAGATGGATTATTCAATGACCATATAACAACCTGTCCTCGCCGCGTTTCTTTCCCGAGCCCAGTGTAAACAGGACCAGTGTGATTGCGATTGTCATTTCTGTTCAAGTCGAAGTCTCGAGGTGTGCGAAGCCAGGTGTTGCAGCCGGCTGCCTGTGAAGACAGGACATGGCAGGGGCTGTGAGCAACCAATGGAACACTGGGGACACAGCTCGGGGTTCACGGTGGGAGTCTCTTCCGAAAGAAGAGTACCAACTCGTGGCCAGGGCCACCGCCCTTCATTTCCCCCGAGAAGAAACCGTTGTGCTCTCCTTGTTGCATAAAGGGTTTCTAGGCCACCAGCAACAATACTGCTTGCTTACTTTTTGATTATTTTTAAGACACTTACGCCGAATGTTTCATGCACAGGCTGAGAAGGAATGAAAGACGCTGTCAATATTAAGTAATAGAGGAAAGCATTGCATTAACAGCCACATCTTCATGACAGCTCGAAGGATTGCCTCGTTCTGCAGGGAGACTACAGTGAAGTTCCATGGGGCTGCAGCACGAACGTCCAAGGGTTGTATTGTAGTCTCTGCCAAACACTCCAGCACTATTAACTTTCAATAGTACCCCACTAATCAAGAATGAAGATGCAGAAGATTGACCAGGAAGGTTGGCCTAATCTACAGAAGTGGCTGATGCCCCATAATCAAAAATGAAGATGCATAAAATAACAGTGCAAAAGGTCAAGGAGAAAGTTAGGCCCAATATCCTAGAGTGGCTGTGCCCTACTATAATAATATTAAAAAATGAAGAAAAAAATGTTTATTATGAGTAGACATAGAAAAGGCATTGTTCTGGGATTCAAAAGTAAGATCTTCATCAGGATTAAAACTTTATATTACAGACACTTTCAAAAAGGGCTGGGAATGACCAAAGGGCACCCCGCCAGAAATCTTGAGTCTATAGGTCGTCACCAAAAAGAAGCACCTTTATTTTATTTTTTTAATTAAGCTTTACAAAATTGTGCTGCGTGCGTTGCTGCATTGAGTCAGACTTGTATTTGATGGGGAGAACTGCCAATGGGCTCAACACACATGCAAAAAAAAAAAAAAACTAGCAACAGCATACATGAATAATTGCAGCACAAAGCATATAATAAGTTTGGTTCATGGGTAATGAAAAAAAAAGTCCCTGCACAGAGGAAAACAAAAAGGTAAAGGATGGATTGCTTCAATTGATCTCAGAAACTGGTAATAACTATAGACTGCAATCCAGTTCATTTTTTACCCGCGTGCCATGTCCAACAGAATCAGCAGTATACAAATCTGCTTTAGTCCTGCTCCAATAGGAACAGTCCATCCTGAACTGACAGGCAAGGTTCGCCCCAGAAGGTAATACAGGCAACCTCAGACCGGTTTCAGGCTTCTTGGACCCATTCAGCAGGATGCAGGTCGAATCCGATGGCACAGTGAGCATGAGACATCTGACTTGTAGGTTATCAATAGCAGTCCTGCAGTGTTTCACCCCATTCAACTCTAACAAATTGTTCCTCTCACCAGGGTGCAGTTGGGCCTCATTACCAAGAATTTCATTGTACCGAGTTATTTACTTCCAGCCGCCTGCTACACACATCCATCATAACGACTGCAAAACTTATTTGAACTGGCAGACTTTACAGGGATTCACTTAAGTCTTTACACACATGTAGTCAAGGGGCAGCCAGATTTCTCCCTTGACGCTAAAATGAAGTAAAGAACTCGGGCCTAAAATCTGTAGTAGCATGTGTTAGTGGACATTATAAAATGGTGGTTGATTATCTATCAGACTTTTCTTTAAAAAAATGTTAAAAAGACTGAAAATGGTCTTTATTGGTTAATGAGAGACGGTAGCTTGGCTTGAAAGGGATACCATTTAATGGTTATCTTTTCTCCATAGATGTCAGTGCCTCCAACTCCTCCTGCTGAGCTGAAAAGTATTAAGTTATGACCGCAGGCCCCCCGAGATGAAGCAAACAAAAGCTTTATTGTAACTGACAACTCATAGGTGGTGTACTTCAGGCCAGTATACTGGTAATTGACTCTTCAGAACCCTCACCCCGCAATTCCAAATGACAAAATGGAGACAGCAGTAACAGTCCTCCCCCATTTAAGTTACAATTGAGTACACTGGATTTATCTTGCAGGGACTGTGGAAACAATAACCATATAGGCCCCTGTCGTCTATTATCTAGGGTTTTTACCTATATGCAATCCAGACACAATGTAACAAGGTTTGTCATAGATAACAAGTGTAGTGTATGTCTTGCTAATAACGTTAATGGGCATGAGCCTATGAAATGCTCGAGACAAGACTGCTTACCATTTGAAGGTCATACCTTGAATGGTTGCACCTTAATTTCTTAGAGTAATTAAAAATAGTAAATCAACATTTCTGGTTGAAATGACTTTGCCTAAGCCCCCTGTATAGTATATGGAAGATGACTGGACCACGAATAAGCCAGCATACTTATGATGCTAGATATGCATCCTCTAGTCAGCAATCACACGGCTCTCAGGGAAGCTCACAGAGATAGGTTCGTACTAAATCTTCTACTTTCAGGGCTTAGCTTGGAAATCTGCAGAATGTGCCTGTAGCCAAAGATAATCAATGGGAGTTGAGCCACTGGAAAAGTAGGCAGCTAATAAGCTATAACAAATAAGATTCCGTTTCGGAATTCCGAAAACCCACAGGGATTGGTCACCTGAGTCTCCCCATGCAGGCCCTCATGCACACTGTGAGGACCGTAAGCAGTAAAGGCACGTTAAAACTGGGCTAGCCAAGGAACCTAACTCCAGGCTAAGTTGGAAAGCCATGCAGTTCATAGGGAGGAGATACCCAACCAAGGTCTATCCTTGGTACGCAGTCAGTAGGCCAACATTATTTATGATTTGTAGTCTCTCGAAACAGATTTCCTTACAATTCATCGACTAGCTTATTTATCTACCAACTCCTTTTTCATCTTGCAAACTTTTTATTAAGAATCTTTTCTTTCAGTTCATGTTCATAACCAATGTTGCCATTAAGTCAGCACAGGACTCTTAAGATAATTTGCACTGGAAGAGAATGAGAAGGATCTCCTTGCACCTCGGGTAGACAGAATGGAAAACGAGACAATTAACACAATAACGTATTAATATGAGATCTTTTTTTAAATCAAACATGCTCTACCTCAGAACATGCACTGTCTTATAATAATTCCTTCAAGCATCCAAACCTTTCTTGCTATCCCTACTTTCCTCTGATGTACATATATATTCAAAATCATCAATTCCTTCAAGGAAGGAACCAGTAAATTACCAGTGGCTGGGTTAACAGGGTTGCTGGTAACGTTGCAATACTTCTATTTGTATCTAATGCTCAAGGGTGTCATATTACCATTGCTTCCTACTTTTATAGATTTGCAGGATCAAACACACATTCTGCAAATGTGCTTACTGTTGGATTATTCCCATTATTTTCTGATGTGAATACTAGACATGGTTACGCAATTATCAATTACACTTTTCAAGGTCTTCTATCATTTTATCCTCCATCTAAACTAACATTTGGAGTCCGCATTGATGGGACTTTGGAATTTTCTGATTAGTATGTTTTGCCTCCTGACCTACTTGCCAGACTTCGTATGGGCTTCATTGTTCATCTGTTACGTTGATGTCCAGTTCATTTAAAATGCTGCCCTTACATCTCATAACGTGGCTCCATCCTACAATAGGTTTTCACCCACTTGCATCAAGTAACTTATTCAGTAATATGGCCATTAGGTTAACTAATTCACAAACGTATCTTAGAATCCAAGCATACATAAAACAAAGCAATTTTCGGAAATGCTTTCGTGATGCAGGACTGGCGAAAGAGACCAGTGTTTTTGCTCCCTATATTGCCTTTCTATTCATGTTTCTCTATCATCAAGGTTGTACCCTCCCTACTGGACTTATTTTAGAACAAGCACCGGCAATGCAATAGGACTCACATTTACGTGAGCTGGAGCTATTAGAATTGGAAACGACAATGCCTTTTATTTAGGTTTTGGTTTTTAAAACATCAAATACTTGAAGGCATTGCTGAGTTGCCTCCTTCTGTCTCCCATGGCCCTAGAAGAGCTCCCTGGTTGCTATGAGTTAAATAAATAATACGGTGGACACAACTGCGCACAAGAGACCCTCCTGCCCTCCTGCAGTAAGAGAAACTCATTAAAGAAAATAGTATTTAAAGACTAAAGAAGACATATCGTGTAACAACTGAAGTAAAAGGGCCAGTCCTCATGAGAGGTTCCAAATGAAGACAAGGCGGTACTAAGGAGGCACCAACCAGCCTAATAACGAATCAGAAGCCAGTATTTAGGAAGGACAATGACAAGCCAATGACACCAATATAGGTGGAGCTTCAAGTACATACCCCAATACAGCATGGTGCTGCCCAGGCTCGACCTAAAAAACATTTTTCCAAGTTGGGTATCCGTGTTTCTAGTGAGGACTGAAGTCGTTCCTCTACCTTGCCCCAGATGCAGAAAACGTGCAACAAGGAACTGGCAAAATCATACCAGTTTTCTTGTTTGTTTTAAAGCCAGGACTCTGCCCCATATTCTGAATCCAGCCCCAACTTTTGTGAAGGCGATCTGCATAAGTACAGCAACTTCAAGGGTGTTCCAGTAACACCTTAATGGGAAAATTCCCTCTACCTCTGTTATAATACCGTTCTTGGCATAAAGGGCAGCATCACTACCTTGTCTAGCAAAACGTCTTATTGAACAAACCTATAATGGTATGGTTATATCAACATCATGAGCCATTCCATCGTGCCACAGTAATGACAATAATATCAAAGGTGTTCTCTTTAATGATGTACTTATGTTATATTGCCCCGATTGCAAACATTAGCACACTTCACACAACAAAAGATGTGCCTTCCTTTGTTAGTACTCGCTTCTGTCCTGTCTTACTTCTCCGTACTGGTGTGGTCCTTTACTGAGGCAATCAGTTTTTTAACACCTACTTAAACCTCTTTGGACTTTAATTGCATACCTCATCATCACTCAACTCATCTAAAGTTGCCGAGTATAAACCCAGTCTGTCAAGAAAACATTTATTTATTAATTAGTCTTAAGATAAAACGGCTGCAGCTGACAAGTCTTACTGATCTAAATAATCCGTGAGGCAAAAGACAACAAAATGGCCAACTATGAATCTTCCCTCCTTCTCAAAGTAGCGAAGAGGACAGGGCACCCTTTGGGAGACCACAAGCAGTACAAATATCTTAACTAATAAAATGTATAAATGATAAAAGCTGTTTAACAGAGCTATAAAGGGCATGACCCTGAAGGTCACATTAATATGTCAAATATCCACACTAAACAACCTTTTGTGTATGATGATCCTTTGAGGCTCAAAGGCGGAGGATAGATGGCTTATGATGAAGAACATGCAATTTCGAAGGAAAGCCTTGTGGGATAGTTATCATCGGGCAAGTCCTTTGAACACGCCTACTTGAAGGGTAGGGGAATATGTGCTGGGTAAGTTGTATGGTGACAGACCTGTGTCCGTTTAATAACCATCAGCGCTATAGAACTAGCATTGTTACCTGCACCGTGTATCAGGCGCTACCCCATATGCTGGGAGTCAGGCTGTGGTCACTTCCCTGTTTTGCAAGGCTAGCAAAAGACAGAAACAGACTCCTCTGGACCTGGACCGGGATAACCGCATTGTGAACCCTATAGAATACTGGCCACATTATGTCCTTTGCCAGATTACAGCAAACATACAAACTCTCACTCAGGGCAGTTCCTAACGCATGTTGCAGCATGGGGAGAAGGTGGGATGGAGCTGCCAACAGATGCATTTATTCAAAAGTTGTGGATACTGGGAAATGGAAGACATTTCACAACATTAGTTTGCAAGCCTCCAGACTCCTCAAAGCATTGACTTCTATCAGAGCTAAATAGGACAAAGATCAGAGTAGTTTACTCAGACACTGAATTGAACCGGGCCTTGCAATATGTACACCAGGTCTAAAAAATGTCTGCTTAAAGTCATTCAATTTAATTTCATCCACACCCTGTGCATCTTTAAGTTATGTATCCTAAGATGACCATGGATATGTCCTCGGTGTAACCAAGTCGGGCCATATTTGGGCATATGGTTGGGTCCTGCAGGGTTAAAGACCATTGGTGGGATGATCTTACAACAAAACTATCAGGGTGGATGGGGGAAAAATACCTGGGCTAGTCCAAAATGTGTCTTTTGCGGCTCAACTTATGACAAATATCCATGATTTGGGGGGCTTCTTCTGCCCTTGACTCAGGGTGATGTCGAAATGATCTGTATAAATATGTCAAGGCTGAGCCTGATGCACTATCTTTCCATAACAGCACCACAACTAGGCCTGCACTGGAACTCAACTCTGAATTGCTTTTATAGGCCATCAACCCTAAATTTGATTAAATGCCGTCCTAGATGGGCTTTTCTGTAAATCTATCTGTATAGATGAATAATCACACCTCACGTGTCTGACAGTCCTTTAGCCCTTCGTGCTTATTTGACCCTGCAAAGTGCTGCCATTGACTTTGTAAGCACACTGTCCCTTTTGTCTTTTCCTCAGGAATCGTGTTCCAGCTCTATAGAGATAAGAGACTAGGTGCATATGTTGGCTTGTGACCTTTTGATTGGGGAGGATTAGTTTGCGTTCTGTTTATGTTTGCTCTCTGTCGGTGGTTGGTCACGATATAATGCGCATCGTGAAAATACTGTCAATACTCACAAACAGCAGGAATCTATGCACATGTCTGTGGGCGAGGATTTCTATACCTTTAAATAAGACTAATTCAAAACATCTTCAATGGCCTGTTCTAGTATGTCCAACTAGAAGATAACAGATGTGGAAACAAATGGCGCCTCTCATCTACCCCCCTACAACCCTTGGTTTACATCACGAGCTTTTTATATAATATCCCTACGTACTGTGCATTTACTTGTCGAAAAGGGGGGGGGGGTGGCAGAAAGGAGGTGAATAGTAATGTTAGAACAACTCCTTCACTAAGCCCAACTTCTTCACTAAGCCCACTTATCAGTATTGCTTTTTACTCTTTCCCAACCCTTCACTCTGATGAAGTAAACATTCAGCATTTTTCCAGCAATCTGTGCATGGAAAACACGGAGATCAAACATTCTTCATGTTTTTCACGTCTTAAATTGTAAAACGTTATTTTTACTGGGTGCGTAACAGAAACTAGTCCTCCTCAAGATACAAGGACAAATGACTCACTTTAAAACTGTACAGTCGCAATAGCACCAGCCTGTCTGTCGGGCTGGCAGAACAAACACGTCCAACAAAAAGCATTTCCGCCATATACAAGCCATGGTGGCAACCAAATATTAATTGGATAATAACCACTCTGCTTACCCAAGCATCACAAACACTCGTATCCATTGAGACAGGCTGCAGGGGCTGCAATGCTTAAATAGTACAGAATCCCAGTACTAGTAGTGATGAAGCTCGACAGAAGCAGTTTTAAGCCACAACCTAAAGACAAGACTCGCCTATAACCAAAGCTTCTCAATCTGCTCCTTTAATATGCATCTATGTTTTGAAAAAGTTACTTTATCATGATTAATGTGAATCACTTCGTAGTAGTTGCACATTCATTATTTATCCAGTCTTCATCTGACATTCAGATTAGGGTAGCAAGACCCAGTCCAATAGTCAGTTAAATTTTTTTTTCTTTTTTTTTATTTCAATCTTTATTTCGACCAATTGGTCATAAAAGATACACATACATTAAAATCACATAAATTCTGTCACATTTGATAAAACATCAGTGCATGATTTGATGATCCACATCAAACATTATTAACAATGTTAAAAAAATAAAACAAATCTGCAGACTACCCAGCATTTTTTAAAAGATAATTACGCGTATACCAAACGTTTGTAAGGAATTTGGCAAGCGCAAAAACAATTGGGCCGGAAACATCACATTTTAAAATCCTATACATAGGTATATATTCCCTGCCACCCAAGTTCTTAATCAAAGGCAGCAACCAGTACTTTCTGGCTGCCTTATATGCTGGGCAGAAAAAGATCACATGTAAGTCATTTTCCTCTTTGTCGACGCAAAGGGGACAGTACTTAGTGGAAGGGACTTGCGACCAGGTGCTAGAAAAGGAGCGCAAAGGCAATGTACCGTATCTCCACTGTAGAAATAACTTTCTAGTGAGTACGGGATATATGGGATCAAAAGCCTTTTCAAATGCGTAGAGATCCTTATTTTGCAGGAATTTGGAAGAAAGGGACCCCTCTGTCTGGGTAGCTAAAGCCCTTACCCTTTTGTGTTCATGATACAGATTCGCCAGAGATCTCTTAGAGATTGTAGGTGCTGTATCTGCTGGTTTAGTCCACAATTCGGGGAGCCCCAGATCTGTGCAAGTTGACTGGATATTTTGGACCCAGGGGATACTGAGCGCCTTAGGGTTTTTTAATAGTTCGACCAGTTCCGCCCTATAGTCGGCGAGATCGTCGCTGCTCCAAAGCCTGCGCCAGAAGGCGATGGGTCTTAGACTTATCTCGTCGGCGAGAGGCCGTAGCCCTAGATCAAGCCTCAGAGGGAGAAGTGGGGTGCTAGAAGGAAGTGCGGTAATTTGTCTTATGAATCTGTTTTCCGTGGATGACAGATTCCGACATGGGGTATGGCCCCACAGTTCAGCCCCGTACAGGATCGCCCCCCTGGCCTGTGCTTTATATATCTGAATTAGGGCCCCCAATGGGCGATAGGTCGAACCGGTCATCATCCGGGAGATTCCCCCGGTAATTTGTACTAGTTTAAGGTTAGCCCTAGTTTGATGGGTCCCCCAGGTCATATTTTCGTTGAGTGTCACGCCGAGATATTCAAACGTGGCTACTCTTTCCAGCCTTGCTGCTCCCAGCAGGGGATTCGGGCGCTGTTTGGGGCTTGGATTCAATACCATATATTTGGTTTTTGTGGCATTGATTTCCAGTCCTCTGTCCTGACAGAAGGCCACAAAGGCATCAAGTATCCTTTGGATGCCCATGGGGGATTTAGATACCAACAGCGTGTCGTCCGCAAACATTATTGCGGGCACACTGTTGCCATTTAGTTTGGGGGCATCTGTATAGTCGGTGGCGTTCAGATGAGCGATTACCCCGTTAACAAAGAGGCAAAACAGGGTCGGCGCCAGCACACAGCCCTGTCTTACCCCTCTGCCCACGGGGAATCTATCAGTCAGCTCCCCCCGACCTCCCACACCTCACCTGGGCATAATTGTTATGGTGCAGCCTCTGCAAGGTCAATAAGATGTCTGGTGGTACGCCCATCCCTGCCAGAATGACCCAGAGTTTTCCCCTGGGCACAAGGTCGAAGGCGGCTCGTAGGTCCACGAAAATCGTGTACAAACTGCCACCCTCGAACCTCACTGTCTTCCAGTAGACCAGATTCAATCTAAAGACCTGGTCCACAGTTGATACCCCTTTCCTAAAGCCTGCCTGGTATGGACTGAGGGCGCCTGCCTCCTCGATCCATTCCTGAAGCCTATTCAGGAGGACCCTGCCGAACAACTTCTGCGCTACATCTATCAGGCTGATCGGTCTGTAGTTGGCTGGGAGGAGGGGGGATCCCTTTTTAAAAATCGGGACCACCTCAGCCCCCAGCCAAGTACTAGGGATTTCCATCCCACCGAGGATACCATTAAAAAGAGCAGCGAGGTAGGGCGCCCAGACGGTGGGCTCCTGCTTATACAGGTCTCCCGGTAGCCCATCCAGCCCAGGGGCCTTCCCCGAAGCCAGGCCTGAAATGGCAGCGGTGACCTCGCTCAGTGTTATTTGATCCACCTGAAAGCCCTGCCTCTCTGGTTCAATTGACACAGGAAGTTCTCCGGTCTCAGCGCTGTATAAGGACTGGAAGTGGGCCTGCCACACTCCAGGAGCTATGTTGGGCTCCACTGCCGAATGTAAACTCCCTGATCCCCCATTCACCATTCTCCAGAACAGGCGTTGATCTTGCACTGCTAGGGCCTTAGTGAGTTCTTCCCACTGGTTTTCCTCCCATTCTATTTTAGCCTGGGCGAGAAGTTTCTTGTAGGCTTGCCTATATTGCTTAAGGCGTTCCCCTCCTTTGCCTTCCTTTATTACTCCAAGGAGTTCTGTTTTGGCCCGTCTACAGGCCACATTGTACCATTGGATTTTGCCTTGGCACCTCTCTCTTGACTTTCGTACCTTACATGTGAAGTGGGGTGCCGCAACTTTTATAAGTTCCTTGTGGGCATCAGACAATTTACTCCTTATATCTATATTACTTGCCCCACTATCAAGGTCCCCGACAATTTCCAGAATAGGGGTAATCTCTGCATAGAGCAGTGGGAGTTTGTCCTTTTTTGTAACCATATGCTCCCACCTAATTCTTCTCCTACTGTTGTCTATGAGGAGCGTGGGGTGGTTCCCTTCTTCCTGGGTCACTAAGCCCTGAGGTGCTGGATGAACGAGGTCTAGCTCAAGGGCATTGTGGTCACTATCCAGCCTGTGTTACCCTAAAATCCAGTATAGTTGACCACCTCGCTAATTGGACCAGAACATAGTCCAAGTGTGACTCTCTTCCCCGGCGGTTGTAGGTATTTTTACCTGGTATGTCCGAGTTAACTCTCCCATTGCACGCTCTAAGTCCATACCTTAAGGTGAGGGCAGTGATTTGCAACGCTAATGGGGTCCAGGCTTTCGGAGATGGAACATCAACCCCTGGTACTGCCCACCTAGCTTCTTCATCTGATAAGAACCCTTCCTGGAGGCCGGGGAGTGGCTCAAAGTGAGAATTAAAATCCCCACCCACCACATAGTATGAATCAGTCGACAGTTCAGATAAAAAGTTCAAGAGTGCATTAAAAGTCGGTGATTCTTTTGGTCTTTCCCATCGGCCTGGAATAAATATTAACCAACAGGAGGTTTGCTTTGTTTGGCCATGTTAATGAGACCACCAGGATGTCATCAGAGTTACATGGGAGCCGTGATGCCACACAGCCCAGATGAGCAGCAACCCATGTCGCAAGGCCCCCTGAAGGGCGGCCTTTACCTTCCCACCTAGCTGGAATAAAGAATGATGTGTAGCCTTGGTGTCCATGGTCCTCTCTAGCCCAGGTTTCCTGGAACATGCATATGTCACCAGTTTCTATATACTTTTCCCAGGTCGGCTCTTCCAATTTGTTTGCTAGTCCCGCGATGTTCCAGGAGATTATCCTCAGATGTTCAGAAGTGGGAGATGTCAAAACACAAGGGTTGGAAGAGGTAGGTCCTGGCTCCTCTTGTATTGCAAGGCCTGGAGCGGGAGCAGCATGGGTTACATGTGGCACCATAGCTCCTCTCTCCCCCTTGCCAACAGGGAGGGGAACCAAAGTTATCCCCTCAGCTGCAGCCACTCCATCAGTGGCTAGGTGCGAGAATTCGATTCTGCCGTGATCTATGGCAGGTGGATCATCCAATAGGCCAGAACTTGAGCCGGAGGACAAAGTGAAATGCTCCAACGACCCACGGGGACCCAGAACCCCTGACGCTGTCTTACAGGCAGTAAGTCAGTCGACCCCATCCAAGCCATCCAAGCAGTTGAAGCGATTGAAATCACAAAAAGGTGTATCCGGTGGTTGAAAATACGGGCGTTGTACAGAGCCTTTGTGGTTTCGTCTATGTTCCACCCTTGACCAGACATCGTATATTGGAGCCTGGTGCTTAGGAATCGGGGGAAAGAAAAAAGATACTGGGAGGGTCTGTATGGTGGAATCCAGGGATCGGTTCATTCCTCTACAAATGTGTCGAACCGTGCCTGGGTCCTTAAAGGTTACCATGATACAGTCCCCCACTATAGTTTTCCTAGTCTTCCCTAGCCATGGAACCCTTCTCACCATGATGATTTCGTTATTATATTGGGGAGGCAAGGGTCGGTTCCAATTAAGCCATTTAATAACCTTTTTCTTGAGTGACTGGTAGTCCTCATTTTCCCCTGATCTTAGGTGAGGGGCACCCGCTAGAACCACCATTAATCTATTGGCCTCAGGTGGGAGGTCTGGCCTCCGGGGTCTGGGAGTTGGACAAGCGGGCGTGAGTGGGGGAACATTGACATGGCCCTGACGCATTCCAGAGGACTCTATTTGTGAGCTATGTGAGGTCAAATCCACTTGATGAGTGGGTCTGGGGCTTTGGTTGTTGTGCCGTGCCTGGATTTGAACGGCCATAAGGGGTTGCAGAGGGGGAGCAGATGGCATGCTTCTGGGGGGGGCTCTATTGGCATTAATAGTGGCATCTTCTTTGGAAGGTTCCTCAGCCGGGGGAGAGATTTCCACTAGCTTTGTCTGCTTACTTACTAGGGTGCTCAGGGTGGTAAGAGAAGTTTCTAGTAAGGTGAGCCTAATCTCGACTTTTTTTAAGCTGTCGGTGATGGGCTGTAGAAGGGAGCGGAGTAGGAATTCAATGTTCCCCTTAGCAGAGAGTGGATTATTTGGATTTGGCGTAGTACCCTCTTGTTCTTTGGTGGTGGCAGTGGTTCCGGTATTTGGGAGCTTAGAAGGAGGCACTATCTCCGTATGCTTCCCCGGTAGAACAGTATTTGGCCGTTTCTTGCCAAAATCCAGATGGGATACTTTGGGTTTTCCCCACCCCCCCCGTTGTTTTCCGGGCACGTTTGCTGGGTGGGGGCCTATGTAGCTCCACCACTACATTTATTTTGGACTTACTCTTATTGGCCATTAGGGTAGGTGGAATTTGGGTTACCAGGTTGACGGGAGAATGAGAAGTCTCTAGGGGGGCTGGCTCTATGTTTTGTGCAAGCGCTATCCCTGAAGTGGGGGGGATTTCCCTTAGTAGGACAGGGAAATCCTCTAGTGTCGAAATATTTGGACTGCTGGGTAGCATACCCCCCTCTTGGGTGATAGGGAAGGGGCTGATGTCAATCAAGGGCCTGTTTTTCATAGATTCAATTGAGCGCCTGCGCTCCGCCCTGCGTTTCTCAAGTGGACCATCCATGTCCGCCTCACCTTTGTTAGGTTTGAAATAGTTATCCAGAGTCCCGGAGCTGGAGGCTCCATCCCTTGAGGGAGTTTCCCGGTGTATAGGCGAGGGCATTTCCTTTGTTATGGCACGGGAAAGAATCAAGAGAGAGGGCCCAGCCCGGCCTCCTTCGGCCACTGACGGCCTAAGACGGCCCCGCCCTTGTCCCGGGCTTCTCCCGGTCGCTCCCGCGAGGCGGGGATACTGTACTCCTAGTAGTACTACTGCTGTGCTGTCATACGGTGATGGGCGGGGGGGCGTGTCCAGCGGGGAGAGCAGCCCAGGTTTTGCTGGTTGGGCGCGCAGGGGCTCCTGGTCACTGGAGTCCCCTGCCTTGCTCGCAGCCCCGCCGGAACACTTGCCTGCCCTCGCGCTCCTCCTTTGGTCCTGGTACAGCCCTCTGCCGGTCGACGCGCTGCGAGTCGTGAGCGGTGGTACAGAGGGGAAAGTTCGCTAGCAGCAGGTCCGCTGTGCTCCACAGGGTAGGCAGCAAGAGTCCGTTGAAGTGTCCCACAGACGCTGGGGAGAAGACTACTTTTCAATCCGTGTGCGGGGGGGCGTGTCCAGCGGGGAGAGCAGCCCAGGTGTTGCTGGTTGGGCGCGCAGGGGCTCCTGGTCACTGGAGTCCCCTGCCTTGCTCGCAGCCCCGCCGGAACACTTGCCTGCCCTCGCGCTCCTCCTTTGGTCCTGGTACAGCCCTCTGCCGGTCGACGCGAAGCGGGTCCGGCGAGTCGTGGGCGGTGGTACAGAGGGGAAAGTTCGCTAGCAGCAGGTCCGCTGTGCTCCACAGGGTAGGCAGCAAGAGTCCGTTGAAGTGTTAAATTGTATTGCTGCCAAATTATCTTTCACCTGAAAGTGGACAGTAAATAGCTCTTTAAAGTACTCTATACATCCACTATCGTAACACCGCTTCCAAGGACATCATATACACTACTTGCATAACCTTTGTGAAAGGGTGAGTTTATGTGGGCAAGAGGCGAGCAAATATTAATTCTTCAGGTACAAAAGAATTAATTTTTGGACTTGCTGGTGTTGTACCGATCCTACAATTGAAATTACAGCCTCAAGGTAATAGAAAAAAAATAAAGGTTTTCAGTGTATAAGTCCAAGCTTTGTCTCCATACCAATTAGCATTTTTTTAATCGTTTTGATATTTGCTCATTTGTAGGGTGGTACATTAAAATGAAAAGCGTACAGAAGGTGACTACAGAATCATTGTAAAGTACATCTCATGTGGTAATTTCTCTACACTGCATCTTGCTGTTCCAAGGTCACTTACTGTACTGTATAGGTCTGACTGCACTTTCTAATTGAAGTTAGTTTCGTACATAAACTAGCCTCTCATGGAAAGGAATGACTACAGAAGATAAATGCATAAAAATTTAATCCGTTTAACCACCAATAGCCATTCGTAAAACGGTGGACAATTTATTTTGCTGTCAGTGTGCATCAAAAAAGGCCTACCAACTAGCCTCTAGCCCTCTGCTTGAGTCGAGTACAGCAACAAAAAACGTTAGTTTCCAAAATTACCTTCTAATATCTTAGCATCTGTATAAATGTCTCCTATGTGTCTCTTTAGGGACTATGTGGTGTAGCTCGAAAAGTTGCCACCATCGGACTGCATAACAAAAGCTGGTATCTTTTGGACATGAATGCACCTTAGTTGTCAAGTGAGTTTAAAATGCGGCTGTATATTATCGAAAGCACAGTTATCCTACACGTTAAACATGAAATGACTGTACATGCACAATGACTAATTTGTGCAAGACATGCCAATGTAATTCTTTATTAGACTTGTATGCCTTCAATACCGTTATTTCATCTTTAATTTTCTTATCATAGTACTTGGATTGGTAAGACTCCTCAAAGGATCATATCAAATATCAACATTTAGAGCACTTAAGAACGTTCCTCAAAGGGTATGAACACCATGCTCGTTACTTATAACGTTCACATAAAGCTTCTCAATCATTTATCAAACACATTGCATTCTGTTTCCCTACTTATTAGTCTCCCAGGTATTGAGTATCGCCACTTCCATTTAAAGGAGAGAGGAAAAGTTCTCAGATGCGGTCGCTCAGCAGCTTTAAGTTCACCCTTGATCAATAGCATGACAAACAAAATAAAGCCTTCTCTGCTATACCTACACGGGACCGCCTGCTTAAGGAGAATGTACCCAGTGCACGGCAATACAGAAGCTGTCCATCAACGGAATGAAGATGTGTCCAACGCCAAGGATTTCTGTGGCCGTTATGGATGTCACTTGCAGACACCTGACAAAAAGTTGAAGTGAAAAAGAATCTTCCCTGGCGGTTCGAAAATATATCTAAAAAGTTAATGTTTTGCAGAATCTGGAGGATTCCGTTATGTGGCACTGGGTCTGATATTTAGTGATTATGTGCTTTCTGTGATGCTCTAGACAGGTCCTGAAAGGATTTAAGTGAGGAATCAACATCTGATTCAAGTTGGTATTTGGGGATTCACAAGCAGATGACAAGGACGGGCACTCCTTTAAGTCACTGCCTTGAAATATACCACCAAACCTTAAATAAAAACCGATTTTGTGGGTGCCATCACTTACCCTACATACTAAGTAAGGATCATGCCGGAAAGTGTGCTTCAGTGTCATGAACAGCAATCCTAGGTAAAAATGACAAGGCATTGAATAATAAGTTATTTTACTTTAACGCTTTTTGGTAGAAACTCCATCTAACTGCAGATTTCTCACTCGTGGAATTCACCCAGGTACCAGACTGGATCCAGAAGCTATTTTCCAGCCACTGCTCCCAAATACTGATAAGAGGAAAGATTAGACAAACCAATAATCATCTTAGAATATACAATCTAACTTGGATCCTTATTAAATGTAGAGCTCCACTCCACAGAACAGGGAGGATAATGGGCAATGACGAATCTGTGGTTGCATAGTGTGTGACCCGAAAGAGCGTTACACACAGTATGTAAAATATTGTTATAATGGATACTTCTAACTGTATATTTCTCAGATTCTGAAAAGATACCAAAGCAGTACTTCCGAAAAGAGGAGTCTGAGGAGTAGACTTAACTGAACACAAGCAAATCCTGCAGGTACGAGCATACAAAATATCCCATCCTGTATATCAAGGCATTAATGCCTGGTGAAGGAGTGGACGGACGGACAACCGATGTTGCTGGTTTGCAGATGTTCAGCAGTGGAAGGCTGCAGTGACAGCCTAAACTCTAGAACAATGATCTCAAAGGCCCTCCAGAAGCATCTTCTTAATCAAGACGGAGAGGACAATCCATCTGGGTAAGGTCCATTTCGAGATTGCTTCCCCTTCTTTGTACCAGAAAACCATTCAAAGAGTGACATCCATTTGGAGGTGCATAAATGTTATCAATGTAAAAGCTAATGCTCTCTCAGGCTCCAAATTATGAAGCTTCTCCTCGACAGAGGGATGTGGTGGAAAGGAAAAGGTATGGAGCACAATACACTTCCCCACATGGAAGTTAGAGCACAATACACTTCCACACATGGAAGATAGATTCCACTTTTAGTAGTTAGGGTACTCCAGTCCAAAGCACTAACTTGTCCATAACGAAGGTGGTATACAGTGGTTGAACTGAAAGCGCTTTCAGTTCACAGATATGCCACACAGAAGCCATGACTAAGATAATCTTAGGAGTTATACGTCTCAAAGAACAGCTGTGCCCAGGCTCAAAAGGCATACACATTAGTAAAGTTAGAACCAAGTTAAAGCCCCAACGTGGCATAAAAAGTGCAAGAGAAAACATGTGATTGACCTCTTGAAAACGCATCATAAAAGGTGACTTAAACAGGCAGGCCTGGTCAGGCAAATGTAGAAAGGGATGACAAATAAGCTTCAAGTGTCCAGAGAAAGTGTTTTCTGGGACAAAGGATAACAAGTAGTACACCAGGCAGCTTAGCCTGCACCATGGCGACCAGACTGTCCTCAAGGGAGGTCTTAAACGTCACCTAATGCCCAGAGTAAATAGCAGTGCACCTCCAAATTGACATCCATAGCGCAAAGGGGTAGGTAACAGCCGTTAAGATCAATCTCTAAGCATCGAGATGTAGTGTGTGAAGACTCGGAAAAAGAACTCCCAGCTGCTGGGACAGCGGATTCGCCCAAGGAGGTAGACTAAGTAAAGGATGTATTCTTTTTTAATGGAAAAAGAGTTTGTATTTGCTGCGATAAGATTGATTTTATATGATGTTTATATCTATGTGTATCTTTTATGTCCTGTCTTTGGAAGGTCGAATAAAGAAAGAATTTAATTGAATTGGGTAAAGGATAAATGCTCATGCTAAGCAACCCGGAGTACCTTATTCTCTGAGCCCAGTTCACGGGTATCAGGATGATCTGAACCTGGACATTCCTGACCACCTTCCGGACTCTGGAAAGTAGAAGAAGGTGTTGAAACCCAGAGGACATGAGGGACCCATGGGAGGAGGTACACGTCTCCTAGTGAACCATGAGGTGGACACTGTACTCAAAAGGATCGACAGTAAGCTTTCTTGGTGGTAGCGAGAAGCTCTACTTAGGGCTTGCCCCACAGGGTGAAGACGCTTTTGAGTGCAGATGCCATCTTGGTCAACACTGTGGCATCTGCTGAGCTTGTCTGCTGGGGCATTCAGGGATTCTGCCAGATGGCTGACAGCGAGATCCCTTTAAGATACAGCCAGTGTCAGTCTTAGTGCATCCTAGCACAGCACACAATACCCTACATCACCATGCTAGTTGTAGTGTCATATGCCGGTCAGGATGTCCTTCACAACTTGAACTTTATGTAAAGCAGAAGGAACTCGAGAGCCAACCAGAAGGCAAGCAGTTCCAGAAGGATGCTCTGATGCCTCTCCTTCAACCAAAGCCAAAGGCCTCTGATCTCCACCTTGTCCATGTGACCTCTCCCGTCCACAGCAGATGCCATCTGTCACCATCATGAGCCTTAGGTGGGGAATAGGGAATGACCTGCCATATGTCAGGTTGACCTTCAACCACCATTGAAGGTCCTTTGCTACCTTATATGACATATGGATACTGGCTATGATACACCAGCAGGTTACACAAGGGCAGGAGTCCAAGATCTGTCTGGGCCGGATATCAGGACTGAGCCTGATATGTTAGTATCATATTCCGAATGCCCAGTCACACTATGCGGGCACTGCGTCCTGAACTGTCCATCTTAAGAGAATCCGCTGCACTGGCAGGATGGCTTGGTGATGGAGAATCTCAGGGACAAAAGCATTGAGATGGTCGTTCACATATAGTCTGCAACTGACAGTAAAGAGTCTACTTTCAACAGCCAGGTGTCCAAGTATCGGAAGACACGCTACCAACCTGCGAAGATGGGCCATGAATGCATCACCTTTGGGAATACCTGCGGTGAGGAGGAAAGAGGGGGCATTGATTGGGTTGAGGTGAGGCAGACAGTAAACTGAAAGTATTCCATCCCCACAACAAATTGGCACAAATTCCTGTGGGACTGCAGGACAAGCTCATAAAAGTACACATCCTGCACGTCCAAGGACACAATCCAGTCCCCGGATCCAGAGCGGATTGAAATTGGGCTAAAGTAAGCATCTTTAATGTGTCCTTTCCAAAGGAAGTGTTCAAGAAACAATGGTTAAACACTGGCCAAGTCCCCCATCCTTTTTGGGCACTTGTAAATACCGGGTGTGACACCCGCTATCTCCTCAGACATCTTCACTATTAGCCGTTTAGCTAGTAATAACTGAAACGCTGGCACGTTTGGGGACATATTCTGCCAAAGTCTAGGCAAAAACAGTAAGAAGTGGGGGATGGGTTCGTTGGCAAAAAGCGAACGGCACAACCTTGACAGATAACATGCAGAACCAACTGATCTGAGAACAGCATGACTGTTGGGCAGATTCTGCCCTACAACTGACTACAAGTGACTCCCTAAGAGAAAATCAGAGCAGCTTGGTGGTGGGAAGAGGAAGTCAAGCACAGGCCATGCTGCTGTTGGCCCCATCCTCTACCTCCACCAAGACCCCTTACTCCCAGAAAGGGCTTAGCAGGCTTTTGGAAGGGCTGAGGTGGCTGCTTCTGGTGAAACGCTAGGCCTGGCAGTAAACCATGAACTCTCAGAATTCTTACGAAACCGCCAGTTTGAAACTGGCGCGCCTAATGAGTGAGCCATAGCACGTCTATCTTTGACCTGCTCCCGAACTGAATCAGCCTTGTCTCCAAAGTAAGCAGTCATCAAAGGGCAAGTCCATGAGGGTTGCCTGCTGCAAGTGTGTGGAGAAACCAGTGGCACACATCCAAGTGTAACAACAAATTACCACACTAGAGTCCACAGCAGGACCACACAACCTGAAGAGTCCAGACCAGCCAGCAAGATACATTCTGCTGCATCCTACCCATAATGGGCTATCCAGGTGAAAGTGTTCTGAACCTCTTCAGAGAACTGGATCTAGCTTGCTTGCGATATCACAAACGCTGTGGGTGTATCTGACTCGTAGACCAACCATATTCCAGGAGTGTAAGGCAAGCTGGCAGAGGAAAATACCTCATGCCATGTGTACCAATGCGCTTAGGTTCTGTTTCAGTGGAGGCACTAGGAAAAGCATTCGGGTTTACCTTGCTGGTCGAAGTCTGCACCACAAAACTCTGCTGTGTGGGATGCTACATTGAGCAGGTTTGTGACACATTGGTATGGGGTGACTTACTGATGGCAAAGATAAGGGATTTGTCCAAGTCACCGCAGGACAACTGTCAGGTCTACAATGAATGGAATTAAAGCTTCTGAAGATGATGGGCCAGGTTGCAAAACTGAATTTAGCACATTAACCTTAGTTTCAATAATAAACCACTGTAGCTCTAGAACGTCTGATGCCCTGCCCACAACCACAGCAACGGAAGTACTTGTTAGTTTTAGGCACCCAATTAACAATCCTATTCAGCTTTTGGTGAGGTTTCTTGGAGATCCTGATAAAGTCTATCAGTATAGCATGAGGGCAAGTTGTCAGCCCTTTCCTTGTCATCCCCATGATGTTTTGTAAATCTTGTGCATGTCTGAGGAGGCCTCATGGTGATGAGAATACCAGCGTCAAGCCAATGGCCTTGACAGAGGGGACACAAGCACTACTGGTTAATCTTTATTGATGTCATAGCATGTCATTGGTTTGAATCTAGCCAACCTCGCTGCAGATCTGACATTCGTGTCGAATATGGAAACTGGGTCTCTGAAGCCAGGGATGGCTGGCTATGACAAAAGGGTTGGAGCAAAGCCTGGCACCCATGCCAAACCAAAGGGGAGCGGTCTGCATTGGGGAAATACCCATCAGTGAGAATGCGACTTAGGCTCCGAGAGAATCTCTATGGCCCAAAAGAAGCTCCAGTAAGACACTTTTTTTTTCAAGTTTGAGACACTATATATTCCGTAAGATTTACAGTAGTGACCTCTTAAAACGCCTCTACCTGCTGCGTGCTCCCGGATGGCACAGAAAACTGAAGGCTGATGTCTGTAAAGCACCAACTAACTTCAGGAGTTGAGTTCCAGATCCATTATGAAGGGCATGAAGAAGAAAAATGTTAGTAACATCAGAAAGCAGAGATGGCACTTATATACGGGTCCACACTGTCACAACCTGAGGCCGGAAGAAGCTAAAAATCTGTGCTTATTATAGTGGGCCGCCCGACTGGTATTTGGCTGCTTCTGTAATTGCATCCAGATATATAAATACAACACGTAACATTACACCTATAGCAAGTCAGGACTTTTGGCTTTGTCAATGGTCCTTATTTGCATATGATAAATAAGCACCAACTACGGCTTCGTTGTATATTACACTGAAAATGCTGATGAGACTATGAAAAAATGCTGATGAGACTATGAAAAAACGATAACAAGTTTCTTTGACGTTACATCAAAGGCAGTGAAGGGTGGTACTGCTGCAGAGGTTTGTTTTTTTAATTCACCTTGAGGGTGAGGTCTAACATGGAGAGCCCGATAGGGACCGGTTTCAGCAACTGGCTTTTAGAACTGTGGGTGCAGAGTACCAGCAGGACCCAGCCTACTTAACGCCCTGGGCGCTACACTGAATGTGGAATTCAAAAGATGAGAAATCTGGAGTAAGAAGGGTCCATTAGAAACGTCTGAGGTCGGCAATATTAGGACCTTGCAGAATCTGTTCTACGCGCTCAGAGTTGTGCTAGCAGCTACTGTATTTATTCCCTTATTTTTCAAGAATGAGGTTTGGCTACTTCGTCACAGAGATAAGCAAAAATGTAACTAAAATTCCCGTTATTGCCGTGCTTCTCTCAAAAGGGGGTACTGCAGAGTAGAGCTCTAAACTATGGACTACGAGTGTGTCAAGCAACAAAAAGCAAACTTTCCTGTAATCGCGTTTTCTATAAGGAGAAAAGGTTTTCATTTTCTAGAGGAAAACTATTTCAAGAGTATGGTACACCCAAGCCCAAACATTGTCAGTGCATCAGAATAATGGGAGTCCCTCCAGAATAAAAGGTGGTTCTATTTACCACACTAAGGTAATAAACGCATTCCATGCCAAAAAGGAGAGGTGTACTAACGAAGACATAATAAACCCGCTAAAAGTGCAGATACCTTTTGAAGTGAAGAATTCTTAATTGGGGTTTTTATTGTGCTCCTAAAGAGAAGCGAGGCTTGCATTTCATAATATTTCCTAAACTTTTGGGGTCTCCTCCCACAAAACCAAAGTCTGCCTGCACTCAAAAGGCCAAGGCTTTTAACGACAGGAGAGGAAGTCCTAGAAGGAGCTTACAGCTAGCTCCCAACCTTGCACTTATATTCACTTTCACTTTTGGATGAGGGTCTCTAGCATAGGTACTTACAAACATTTTCTCAAGGGTCACAAACTATGTTCCCTGTAGGATGCGCATGTGTACCCTACACTTTCACGCTGCGTACTGCATTATGGGCACCGAGAAAAATACTTTCCCAGCTGCTCATTTACAAGCATCGGCAAAGCCAATAGGTCTGTCTCGCCAGGGCTGGACTGGGAACCAAAAGCAGCCATGGCAATTGTTTCGGGCCGGTCCACAGCCGGAGGCGGTGCTAGTGTGAAACACATCTGCTTAACAAAACCGGCTCCCAGCACTGCTGCTTTCGTTACTAAGGACCGATATTGCAGCATCACTGCAAAACCCTCCACCAGTAACAAAACCAGCACCCTCCGCTCCAAAAGAAACGACCTCCACACTTCCGGCCTCCCGGGCAAATGCCCGATGCTACAGCCAGTCCGGCCCTGGGTCTCACCTTTGAGACACACTGGTTTTGCTATGCTTTTAGCTGATGCTACTCAGCATTGGTAAAAAGCTAAAGGTTTTGCTGTGACGTGAGTGCATTGTTTAGTGATCCAAGATGGCAGACACCATGCTGAATTTCCAGCAGGCAAGGCATCAAAGATGGTAACCGAGAATTGAGACACACAGAGGTGAACAAACTGATCCTGGAATCAGATTGGAAACTAACAAACCTAGCCATGTACCTTATTCGAATAGACCGACGAGTGAGAACAAACTAATACCAGCAAAATCAGTGATTGTTTGCTGTGCACACTTTGAATTCCATGCCGAATGGTCAATGTGAACTAACTCTCCGCTCGTTGATATTGGCATTGAAAAATTGTATGTAGCACGTGAATGCCAAATGCATCTTGGCACGGAGTCTGCTATGCAAGAAAGTTAGTGGACAGAGAAATATTTATCACCAGGAATGGCCTATGCCTAATCACACGGAATAGGTACAACAATGTAAATCACAGTAGGGATTCCATTATGAATGCTAAATAAAATAAACAGTGACAGTAATAGGCTGTCTCAATGCATGCCACCCTCTTAGAGCAGTAAAACTCATCGAGAAGTGCAGTCACTGCATCACTGTACAATGACACAGCATCCTGCTCTGAGCATCGTGCGCCATTGGGTCCCCCAAAGGGGTCGTGCTGCACCTCTCAAGGATGCTCACCTTAATGTGTCATACAATAACAATATCTAAACATTTATAAGCAATATTAAAGTCGTTGCTCCCTTAAAATTCTAATTTTATATAAAAACAAAAAATTGTGACTATTAGAAACACATATGGATCTGCATTCCAGGATTCATCGTTATGTGATCACAAGCGCACATTATGAACAAAAGTTATAAGGAGCTTATTTCTACATAAATGTATAACTTGATCCCAAGTACAATAGGACACAGCAATCAATCACGCCCAGTGATATTCGTAGGCGAGTCCTGTTTGTCTCTATTTCAAATCCGCTTTATTGAATTTTTTTTACATGTGCATATCAGCCCCCCCCCAACACGTTTCGTCCAATAAGACTTCATCAGGGTTGGATTTATCCTTCAAAATACATAGTCTCTTCATGTGGGAGAAATAGAAGGTGTACAGTGCCCCATAAAAGTTCAAATTCCAATGTGTAGAATTGTTTAGTACCCTCTGGTATGATCTGCCTCGATCGAGTTAGAGTTGTGAATCACAAGCTTGGGATTTACAACTCTGACGAGGAGGCAGATCATAGGTACTTCTGCTCAGAGTGTCCGGCTGTTACAGGCCAGATTGGGAGGTCCCAGGTTAATGTTGCAATGAGAGAAATGTCACCTTGTGAAGAACAGGAGGAACGGGATGTTGTGCTAGCGCAGAGATGAAAGGGGGTGCTACGATGGTGTAGTAAAGAAAAGACAGTGCTAGTGTACACTACGCAGAGTGCACTGCGTTTGGTGGAAATGACTGGAATAAACTGCTATGACATTGGAGTAAATCGGGGGGGCACTACGGTGGTGCAGAGAAAGAAGTGGAATACCTTGGGGTGCTTTGAGGCGCAGCTTTGAAGTGTTGGATGGGGGGGGGGGGGTGAAACTAGGCATAGACAAATGAAGCGTTACTGTTTTCACAGTCACTTGTTGGAAAGATGCGTCAGGCGTGAAACCTATCTGGGGACAGGAGCACAGAGCTGCCACAGACCAAGAAAGGAGGAATGGTCTATGCTGACATAGGAAAGATACTGCATGTTCCTGGATAACCATGCCCACAAAAAAGGGAGGGCCGGACCACAGAGGTGGAATAATGCACACAGGAAGGAGACATGGGATCGCAACTGGTATTGGAAGGGCAAGCTGCTATGTGATGTTATGCAGAGGACATGGCATTGTATTGGTGTAGAGCTGGTGCGGACATGTAGCAGAATCTATGAGAGTGAGCTGCCACATTGAGAATATGTCATTGAATAGGTATGATGGTGTACAGGGATGTAGGCAATGCTAATGTGTTAATCTATAAAAATGTTTATTTTTTATAAAAAGTTGGTTTCAGATAAGTATGTGGTTATACGTGGCAGAAGACCTCTTCTTCCCAGAAGCCGTCATCGCCGCAGCACTACAGACAGGCTGCCTTCAGGCTGGATGCTTCATGCTCCTGGAAGGAGAGCTCACTGTCAAGCCGGCCTTGCCAATACAGGCTTCATTGTGCTGACAATCAGATGCAGACTGGTCTCGCTGAAAAAACATCAAGCAACTTTCAATTATCAAACGCTTTTAAAACAGGGGAGGATGTGGCATAGTGGCCAGAGCTGCCGACTCTAACCAGTCTCGGCGTCGGCTCAACATGCCTGTGATTCTGGGCAAATGATAATTGCCTAAAAAACGAAAATGGATGTTTTCTTAAGAAATGCAAGTGTGCTTGTGTAAAGTGCTCCAATACCTTAGTGTCGAGTACGCATATATACTATAAAAACGTATATATCAATTTTAAATGCACTCTCAGTTAAGGCGCCATTTCAGACGCGGTCAGCAAAAATATGTAATTTTGCCTCATTCTCCTGTGGAAAATGTATTGTGGTGGACGCTATGTAGAGGAGGAGATTTAAACTGCATGGGTGATATCGCCTGTATGGCTCCTCTATTATCTGAGGTTCCCAGCGCTGTGGAGGGAGCAGTAGGCAGGCTGCAGTAAACACAAATGTATGTAGTCGTCCATACCTTGTAAAACACTTCTATAGCATTTCTTTACAAGTTCAAGAACGTGGGACACTTTTGTAGGTTCTCTTCGCTAATGGGGGGCTACTTGATGCCCAGTCCGAATCTGAAGGCGCATGCATGACTACAGTAACTAGCATTGGCAAAGCCAATAGGTTTCGCCTATGCAAGATCTATTGGCTTTGTCAATGGTTTATTAGACATGTTGCACAGCAACGCGGGCTTAATGTAAAGGAAAAAAAAGCTATGATGCAGCCAGTGTTGACCACATAATAGCAATTTCTCTATACACCACATTGCATAGCCACCCACACTGCTAAGCAATATGTCGAAAAAGGCACTGACAATGCCAAATAACTCTTGGGTATGCGAGTGCTATTTGGCTTTGTTTAACGTTTTGTGGCAGACAAGAGGTTGGGGGTGGCATGGGGAATTATGGGGGTTTGGGAGGCATCAACATAACCAGAGGTAAACAGCCTTTACCACGCAAGGTAAGTGTAGTAAAGGTAAATACACACATGCACATCAATAAATATAATGTATAGTTTGGGTAATTGTATAGGTTGGTAAGGGTATTTTCTGGTTTAAGGGTATTTTTGTGGTTTAGGGGTCGGGAAGGGATTTTTTAGGGTTCAGGGGTGGGTAAGGAAATGGGGTAGTAAAGGTAATTAACAAGTGGGTTTTGAGGGGGCCCTGTCCAATAAACATAGAAAATGTATAATTTAAAAAAAGGGGGGCTACCCCCCCAAAAAAACTACATTAATACAGATAGACAGGGGTTTAACTTACCTTAACTGTACATGCGTGGTAAAGTTACATCTTGTAAAGTTATCCATTTTATAACATACGGCGGGAGAAGGGCGGGTGGGGCAAGCAACACAAGGAAGGTGCTTGCTTGCATAGTGATTGGTCACGTCTTCAATGCACATGGCTTTGGCTGTAGTGCACACAGAACCTTTATTGCAACTGACCAGAAAAAATAGAGGGAACAGTGGCCTCAAAGAACAGTCTGGGGTGTGCCCGAGGGAAGTATCGGTACTGTGGCATTCGGCGGGGAGACTGGGTAGGGTGTGAGGCAGAAACTCACGCATTAGATTAGAAAATGCTTTCTTTCAATTGTTTGCACATCTTGCAGAAGCCTATATTATGCCGTGTGTAGCGTAGCCTAGACTTGTTTGCGTATCCTATGTTATGCGCAATACTTTAATTAATGACTTGCGTGTCCACAGTACATACTAACTATATAGAGGATGGAACCTATTATAAATACACATCACATTCCCCAGTGCACAAACCAGGATTAAAAACAGTGACCCTCCAATTACAAACATGGACATCCGAATGCTGTAGTGGGTGCATTAACCAATTGAGCTTTCCTAGGAAAACAAGGCATTTCCACACATTAGTTTAACTTTGATTAACTTCTAATTTAAGGTGTCAGCATTACATTTTATATCGCGCTATCTGTAGCTTAAAGATCAACAAAATAGATGCATAATCTTTTAACCTATTTAGCCGTCTCACCTCTCCACGCTCACTGGCCCTACTTCCACAGTGCGCTCAACTAATCTTTCTCCTTTGAGCTGGGCCTCCTTGTTGAATGTACAAGTTAAACTAGCTGTAGAAACAAAGCCCGTAGCCAGAAGAGCACAAAGATGCACCCTTGCAACATTTATATGTATTCTGCACTTTGTTTCAACGGTCATTTTAGTTTGTTCTACGATAAAAGCAGTCCTGCTCATAAAAGAACTGAAACGACTAAAGAAATTAAGCCCAGAATCACAAAACGATGTTGGCTAGCAGAATTCGCATAAGAAAAGGAGTTCGAGCAGCTTTCCATACTGCATCTCTCGGTTTACAAGAAAACCCAGAAGAGGATCTAAGGGTCACAAAGAAAGGTCTTTCAGGCCATACTTTGAGTGCCACTGTACTGGAGAAATCGATCTACTAAGTCACACAGGGAATTTCATAGTGGGCAAAGTGGGTAATTTCTCTTTCATAGTCGAGATTGAATCATCTTCTCCCTTTACTCTTCTTCCACTGTCACCTCTTGAGAGCTGCTGCAACAGACATTCACTTCCAAGTATGCATTTAACAACTAACCAATACAGCACATAACACTGGTAAGAAGGAACTTCAACTAGTACAAGTGGCCAGAGAAACTGGCATAGCCAATAGGTCTCGCCTTTGGGACTTTATTATAAGTGTTTAGGAAGTCAGTTCCAGGGTGAAGAGCATCGTTAAAACGTGCTGCTCTCTTGGCAAGTTTGATGCCCGCGGGTAATCGTGGTATACATAGCATCACTCAGTTCTGTACACTATACAAGCAATTTAATGCCACACATAGCAGTAGTGATCACTATATAAATGTTGCATTACCATACAATATGTGTCTGTATGTATCCCAAAGAACTTGATTATACTGTACTGGTTGTTCTCTTGAGGGCTCCCTACACTGCCTGTGTGTACACGCAAAGATGGACTGTTTGCACACCAGAAGCCTCCCCGTGTTACACTTAATTGTAAACACGCGCCCTTTGTTTCTCACATAGAATGTTAATATTTCCGTATATTATGACAAACATTTGTATCAAACATCATTTTGGAAAGTTGTATATATAAATGAGAGAAAGAGGTTATCTCAGGGGTCTAATCGGATTATCTGTTAAACAGTTCCTACGAAAATGCTGTATTAAGTTCACACTTAAACAGTCCAAGTCCAAAATTAATCACAAGTGCCCAAAAAAATGACAGTGTCAAACTATACAATGTGCACAAGCATTTCTGCCCCCCTACCCCACAACGTAAAAGAAGGGTTCAGCGTCGTTGGCAACCATGCATCCCAAGACACACATGCGATGCCAACGTATTAATCCTATTTCAAATGACAATAAACAGCGGCCGGCCTGAAGCCTGGTGAAGACACAGACAATAACTAAAACAATGTGAGCGCTGTTAGGTGTGACCATGTACGGTCGGTCCGCTAACGCCGCTTAATGAGCCACGTAGTTCACGGGGATTCTGTTGTTAATACCCGCGCACTGCAGGTTTTGAAATCATTACTAAGCGTGCAGTGAAACACCCACATCATGTCACATAACAGAAGCAGTTCCAGCTGCTTGGCAGAATAACGAGAGGGAGAAATGACAACCCCTGCGAGCAGGAGTGTGGGGTGTGTACCTTGTCCGGGGTGACGGGGACGTGCCTTCTAATGAAAGCGGCAAGGAAACTTGACCCAAAACAGATGGCCCCTGCGCGCCGCTGCCAGCTCCCAAGAGCAAAACTCTCTGGGAGTAAACATTTCCTAGAAAAGCTGGGCGATCCACACGCCTTTGGTCAATTGCGTGCTAAAGCCAGACGTAAAGGCCAATAGCGTGTGAGCACCACACGCACGAGCTTGTAGAAAAGCTGAAGTGATTCCACGAGGCCGATTTCCTAGAGCAGCGCATGAGCGCTGTGCTAGGCTCATCCTAAAAAGTAACTGTCAGGATCACCAAGATTTTCAAGCAGTAAACCAATTCTAGTGTTCTGCTATCTCACGATAAACCACTTCTAATTATCACTAATCCATTTCCAGATGCAATTACATGTACTGAATTCTCCACTTACCACAGATCAGACACTAACCGTTCTGCTAGTGTCAAAGCATTTCCAAAAAGAAACTGGGCCTCTCTTGAAGATCAATTTAACTGACCAACGTGGGTTTGCATCATTCATCAAATACAGCACAGGCAACTTTATTAAATACAGTCGGATTCACAGTCTCTTTCCAGGACTGTTGGGATTTCAGCTAAACAAGCTTTTCAATTACTCATATGACTGAACAGTGCTGTAGCAACAAAAGACAATACAGACCTCGAAGTTAAAGAAACACGGATGTCTGATGAAATTCTAATCAAACTCGTTGGTGAAGCAGGACTTAAAACCTCACAACCAGCATATGGTGCCATTACTTATTGTCTCCCATCGGCCAATTACCAAAATGCTCCCTAGGTCAAGATTCGCACAGGAACGGCACTTACCTGAGTGGCAGGTAAAGAATGATAGGCACAAAACAATGCTCCACAACCTGCATTGCCAAACAGCGCAATCAACATCACCTGCAAGAAGATAGTGCTGAGAATGGGACATGGTTAAATGTGGAATCGGGATACTTATGAGTATCGCGAGCAAGGATTGAAAAATCTAGACATAGGTCGCTGATGTTGCCTATGCGTAGGTACAAAAAATTGTACTCTGTCCATGAATACGCTATTGGGTTTCAAGACTGCAAGACCTCTAGTTGTGTCCCACAATTATAAGACAATGGTTTTTAGTGAAGCAATGAGACAAATCCAGCATTTGTCTACAGAGACAAATGATGGCGTGGGTCCCATTACCTCAAATATGAGTCTCAGAATCAACTCTCTTTATTTAGTTTTTGTTCAAACAACTCTCATACATTGCTCCATCATACAAAAGCGCCAAGCAATAAGCTAGATCACACACCAAAGGTGGCATTTTAGATCAAGCACCAGAACTTAATTCCTGTAAAAGACCAATTCTGATTATTCATTGCGCTCCTATTGAGCATCCCAATCGTACATGATGAAAATAAATTATTTAACACCAACGCGTCAACCACAATGTGAAATTAAAACATCCTGCCATGCTTATGAGAGCATTCAAACCAAACTTGCTATCACCCCCAACTGGCAGGTCAAGATACTGAGTGATTTACTCTCTGGACTCGGATCCCTGCTACATCTTCATTGTGCTCAATTTCCCATTCCTTTCCACTGCTCCCTCCTGATTATGGTACAAGATCTCCACGTTATACGAGCTGCTCAACACATCCCACTTTTTCAGACCCTAGAACCAATACAGACCAAGTTAGTTGAGTACCTGGCAGTTCCAATGCTACCTGTTTTATCAACTATAGACTAATTTGCTAATGCCCTGTTCCTTAAGGAACCTTACAGACAGGAATTATTCAAATCAACTTCCACAGCGTCTTTCCAGGACCCACAAACCAAGGTCTCAGATCTCAAAAAAAGCACAACCAGTGCAAAAACACATCCCTTTGAAGATTACCTCTGTTGCACTACTGTGCATGTAAATGGCTCAGAACCATCCTGGTGGACAATAGCTGTCAGTCTTGGATGTCATTGAGGCTTTTCCGCCTCAATTGCAATTATTGTCTTATTTCTGTATGGATGAGCAAATACATCAAAGTGTTAATGTCTGCAACTGCTCATCAAAAATGTAGTACATTCATCGTTGATAGTAGTGTTTGTGCCTCCTTTAACCTTTTAAATTCAGTAAACGAACCGTTTGCGTGTCTACCACACTAACAAAAAATTCCTTGTGGTACAACGATTTCAAAAATTCAATTAAAATGCAATTTAAAACAAGAAATTCAGAATGTGAGGCAGGGCTTTAAGTGGGATGTAAAAACGTGGGTGTCTCTCAAAGGGGCGTGGCCAAAGTAATTAAGGGTGTGGCTTAAAAACAGGTAAGCTAGTAATCTGTCCTTAGCACAGTGTGCCATCACGACTTGTATTTTTTGGTTTCTGTCATTGCATCCAGATATATGATACAACAAGTAACATCATACTTACAATGTCAGGACTATTGCTTTGTTAGTTGCATAAGATAAATAAGCAGCAACTACGGCTAGTATATAATATTGAAACGGCGACACCAGGACAATGTTGCTGCTCCTGAGTTTCAAAAAGAGAAAGGAAATCCAGAGAGAAAATTACTCTTTAAAGGATTCCCCTGCCCCTACAACGCTCACCTGGCATGAGGCCATGCCGTAACTTCTCCACTGGTGAGAAGTGGCAGTGTGAGCACGCACACATTGATGTGCATTCACTCACTGCAGCCCGGGGAAAAAAATGGACCGCCTGTGCCAGGACACAAAACAGAGCCTGATAGAGACCTGTTTCGAGGCCCCCTTTAAAAAACTGCCGGTGCTCAGCACCGGTGAGACCCGGTCCACTTAAAGCCCTGATGTAAGGTTAGATCTTCCCGATCATCTTCAACTTTTTTTTGTCTCTGAAGAGTAAGAGTGAAAAAAGTTAAAGCAATCAGCACCAATTAACATTGACTGCTTTCATTTTCAGACGTGGTTGGGGGTTTACTCTTCCACCTCCTCCTCCCACTGCAAAACACTTGTCAGAGCAGGAGAGCTGCAAAAAGTAAAAGCATTTACAATGCAAAAGGTTTGCGAGACTTAAAGCTATTGCTTTGTTAAACATAAACGCGGGAGCTGTGCTCAAACAAAGTGTGGCGCCAGTGTTGTAAATATAAAAGCGGGCATCGTACTAAAAGCTTGGTGCACATTCAGAGCAACTAAAAAAGAATAATAGCAAGCGTTGTGCTAAAATATAAAGCGGATTGCCAGAGCATATTTAAGTTATGTGGATGGTGGACAGTGAAGAGGGCACCAAGGTTATGTAAAAAATTAAAAAATAAAAACACATAAAACCAGGTGCCATGCTAGGCACCGTGAGAAGAATAGTACTAGCACAAAACAAAAAAACTAGTCCCTAAACGAAACAAGTAAACACTTACAGCTTAACAAGACAGTAGTTGGCCAGTGATCCTTGCGATACAAATGAAGTGATTTATTAGGAGCGCAAACCAATAAGGAACCAGGAAAAAGAGCAATGGAGGACTTAACCAATGAGAACCAGCAGGCGGGATAACACTCCGTATACTGTTTACATCAGGTCTTTCAGACAGCGCATGCGCGCTGCCTAGGCTCTACCTAACAATGTCCCCTTTCCAGCAGCAGCTCATCCTACTGGATCCCTGCTGGGGAATGGCTGCAGAACTACAATCCCAAGCAGGGACCCACCCATAATACAAAAGGGAGGGAGATATGCTCTCAGGCATGGGCTGTTTCAGGCGATAGGCCCAGCCAGTGAAGTAGGGGTACCATCTTAATCAACGTAAGTGTTGAATTGAATTTCTCTCCATCTTTGGATTTTAAATGTACGCCCAGTCGTCCATAAAATAGACATCTTGTGAAACACCTTCTGACATAAGAGAGCACCGGGAATCGCAATTCAGAGTTGTACAAATAACCAAGACCCCTTAACTGAATCTTTTTTTATGCATGTAGGACAAAAACGCACAGGTTTTTTTTTCATACACATTTTAAATTCATTAGATTTCACCATATTAAATGCTACAGGTCTGAACACAATGAATTATAAGCTGCAGCTCAGTGGTTTGTTCAGGCTGGCGCATGTTTTTGGATAACCAAAAAAAAAGATTTATAACCCCGTGACCGGAAGGGTGTGACTGACAAAGGTATAAAACTACTCAGTCTACTATAGAATTTTAGGATTACATGGACACCAAATTAAACCATAACCTATCACCAGTAACACCTCCTCATACACACTATTCAGACCGAAGTAAGTGTCTCACTAAAAGAGCACCCATTCTCAAAATTCCACCTCAAAGACCTCCCACCCACATCACTAAAGTTAACAAGATCAGTTAGCCTCTCCAGTCAAAAAAATGCAGTTAACCTCAACCCATCTGATACTGAATAAAAACACTCCATGACTACTACTGATGCCTGGATACTATACCACACCAACTTCCAGCTACAAAAAAAACTTTGACAAAACGAATCAAAGACAAACAGCCTCAAGAGTGTTGTCTTCTGACTTAGCCTAATTGTTACCAAACAACCATCAAACTGCATCTTTATGTAGGATTTCCTGATGTTTGGACCTGATCTCTCCTGAGAGAAAGCACTGTACAACAGGTGTCTCAGACCACCCTGAACCCTCTCTAAATTGTTTTACAACTACAAATGAATAATCCTAAACATACTTGAATTGCTGCCTGCTTCAAAAAACTCAGGCAGAGCTGATGAAGCACACAAAATAATTCCTCCAAGAACAGATCAACAAAATATGTCAATTTTTAATTAACAATTGGTTAATGTTAAAGGGGTTTGTTCAAATCGCTCCATCACAGGTGGAAAAGCTTGGACAGTTAATGGCCACCAGCTCTGGGACAGCACCTTTGGGGACCAGCAAACAACTTGTTCCAAAAGAAATATTTTTGACGGAGGCATATCCCCCTATCTGACCTTTAGAAGTATTGGAGCTTTGCACTTAGTCAATTAGATCTCGGGAGCTGATATGGCTCATACTAGCAGGACTTTGAAGGATCACTCAGGGTTAGAAAGTAAACACCAAGGACTAGAAAGTAGGTATGCGCTAATACCACTAAAGGTCAGTCAGTGTCGTCATAACTTCCAACCATCCAGCAAAGTTTCCTCCACTACTTCTTTATACCCCCTACCCAATAACTCCTCCACCTTCCCCCAAGCACTGAAAAATAAATAGTAAGAGTGACCTAAATATGGGTATTTTTCTAAGGGCCTAACTATCACAAAGTGAACAAGCCTGTGTAAACAGACAAAAAGCAATTAAGGTAGTAGTCACTGTCTCAAGACCCCTTGTCGTTCCATAAGCAATTAGATTGCCAAACCACTGTTAAAGGGCAAGCATAACAGGTAGACTGAACCCTTGGGAAGAGCTATGTTCCTCCATGCACAACTGCCATAAAAACATATGGCTTAGCACAAACTGTGATTGTGAGCCCAGCTATACCATACATTCAGAACACTGCACTTTGAAAGATTGTCCAGTGCCATGCACACGAGGAGGTCTTCCCAAAGACAGTGAACACATTGGAGAATTGCAGGTTGGAGCGGACCCATCTGCACCCCGGGATGTGGGCCTAAATTACTCTTCAGTCCAAAGGAGGGTCCAAATCACTTAAACCACAGACACAATAAGGCTTGTCTTTGCCCAATCTCCTATCCGCTATGATCAAAATGTTGGCCCTGGGATCAACCCAAGTCATTTGAGACTTTAGAATTAACCTACTTCCTCTCCAATGATAAACAATTTAAAACAAAGAAGGAACTTAACCAACCTTAGCAAACTACCACCGATTAGCCAGGCACTCCTAGTTGACAAAACTCCAGAAACATAAGGATGGGCCTGCTACCTACAACACTAATTTAGGATACAAATCAGATCTTTCCAACAATAATGATAATCCTCATCGATGCATGCAAAACATTCAACACTGGACCAGAAGCTAGATCAGACTGACATCTCTAGCACCATAGTGGATTTGTCTAGGTCATTCTTCATCACTAGACAGCACAGAATAATGTTAGGAGCCCTCAAACAAATACTGTTGCAGTGTTCATCTAGGATCATCAAGGTGCCCAAAAGGCAGGGAGAAGCATTTTACACAAGTTGAGGTGACTTTGAAAATGTGTGAATGTTCAGTTTCAGAAGTGAAATGTTAAATGATGAAGTCGATTCTATAAAAGCCACTGTGCGAATTAAATGTTTGGCCTCTAGTACTCTATTTGGCATACTCGAATTGTGCAATTAAGTAACGCTCCGAGAACAGACTGACTTTTTTTGCAGACTGTGACTTGATACTTTGTTTTGTTTACGTGGAAGAGGCACTCGCAATATCTGGAACGATGAGGTCTCCGAGGTTAAGGTAACTGGGCACGAAACTTGAATATATAAAGGGACCGAGCTATCAGCTCCGAGCCGAAACGATGTTGGGAGTCAGTCATGATGAAAAAATATACATTTTAGAGAACATTCATATGTGGTACAAACTGACGCTACATTGGGTACACGGATTGCCGCTATACGATTTTCCAGGAAAACCCTTCAAAATTTCTCTTCATAATAATAGCTTCGGACTTTTTGCGAAACGAGTGAAAAATGAAAGGGCACAGTTAAGAACAGCTGGTAGCATAGGTTGTCAGATCAAGCAGTAAACCCCGCTCATAAACAGCAAAATGAATATTTCAAACCTATCTCCATGGCAACTCAGCCAGAACCCGAAGAGGCCCAGGCACTTGATCCCAAGACATCAACACGGAAGCCTGGTTTTAAATAGCATCCCCAGCCAGGGCTCCACAGTAGCCCAATTCCATGCGTACGGTTTCAAAAACATTCCTTTGGGATTCGGCCAACTCGAAGGGGGCGGTAATGAGATGGGGGGTGGGCGGTAAGGGTTTCCACCCAATAACACTGATAATAAACAAACCTGTATTGGGATTGCATAATTTCCCTTCAGATGCCAGACACTAGAAACCTAAATCCTTGCAACTCCCACGATTAACCCCGAGATCTACGGCCCTCAATCAAGACAAGACCCACCCACCGTAGAAGCAGCCAATGGCTGCGTTTCTCCAGCCCTCCCGAAAACATTATCTAAACACCGTCCCTGCAGGCCCAAACATTTCCTGCTGGCCACATCGGCATGAACCTCGGCACGCTGGAGGTCTGTGCTGCGGCGCTGCCTCGCTCAAGTGCAAGGCTATGAAGCGGCGGGAAGAGGAGGCAGGGCAGACCGCTATGGGATAACGAGCGGGGATCTGTGGCGCCCTGCCCTGTAGGAACGAACGGAGAGGCCAATGCGCTACGCTCGTGTCACTGGAGCTCCCAGCCCGGTCCCCACGAAGGAATCTTCTCTCTGGAGCGCAGGCACGAAGCTGCGACAGGCAGCGCTCTCGTGTTCTGCGCGGTGCGCACATCCTGAAATGGATGTCTGTAGTTGCGCAAGAACGGAGAGCGGACCGAGAAGGGCTCTGCTGGCTACGGGGCATAACTGCGCACATCAGCACGGAATCAGCAGGTCTACGAGAGCGGCAGCAGCATCTGAACGAGACAGTGTTACATGAAACCCTCGCTAAGACGTAAATAGAACGGAAACGCAGAGGCGCGGAGGTGCGGCCAAGCAGCCGCCTACCTGCAGGGGCTGAACGGGTCATCCATGGCTCCCGCGGGCTCCGTCGACAGGACACACTGCCAAAACTCTCCTTTTTCGACTCCAACAACTCAAAATGGTGGCACATGCAGGCTGCAAGCCCTCGGAGAGCTCTCCCGAGCCTGTGCTGTGACCTAAGCTTTCACGCTCAGCGCAGAAACTTCCCCCTCAGTCTGACAGCACTGAGCATGTGCTGTGACCCCCCTCCTCCTCCTCCTTCAGCCTGCCTCATCCACAGCGAGCCCAGCCAGGCAATCAATCTCCAGCCTGCTGTTTCCGTAAATAAAGCCCAGTACAGAGCCTCGCACAGCATACCAAGCTAGTGTGCAGAGGAGACGGGGCCGGGCCAGGGGGACTGTGACCGGCAACGCAAGGGACCGGAGCAGGGCCGGCCAGCCAGCCACCACAACGCATCACGCAGCACGGGTAGTGTGGGGAGTGCGACAGAACACGGCGGACGGGGGCACTATGCTTCGCACTGCATAGTGTGTGCACGACATGCAGTGATGGAGACAGGCGTATGGGGCCCACCCAACGCAGAGCCTCGCACACCACACCGCACCACACCACAACCGACCACCACAGACCATAGCACACAATTAACACATGCGCACCAGCCACTCTGCCGCCTGGACATCCACGTCTGCCCCATGCTTCAGCATTTAAAATGCATGTACTACTACTCGCCGGAAAAGCGCTTCGAATTGTCAGTGGTAGTAAGCGCTATATAAACGCAATTACAATACAATACTCCAAGCAGACATCTACTTGAGTTGAAACAGGTTATATACGTTTGTTAAAACACCGCTTGATCGCAAGCGGCCGACATTATTAAAAACTTGGGTCACCATTCTTTAGCAACTGGCGATAATCAATTACTCCGCAGGTCCTCTACTACCTCCGAATAATGGACCGCCCAGCCGAAGGGTAGGCTTAAGGCTCTACCTTTGCCAATTATTGTTAGCCGGCCAATAACCGGCATGGGCTGCAAGTGCTCTGCCATTTATAGGTAACCCCATTTCTTGACATGCTAGCTGGCCCTGCCATTAGGCATCTCCAGCCCACAGATAGTGAGATAACTCAGACCAGATTACTATTACTGTTCCACCCGTCTTACAAGCTCTATCACTGCGTCGTAATGTCCGCTACTAGGCTTGTCCTCCACAAAGTTGTCCAGACATTGACTCCTTGCTGAATCACCACTATGACAGACGTGGCCGTCTTGCCAATCAGTCTTTAACTGTAGTAATCTGCTGCCCCAATATCACGCCAGACTTGCAGCGCCACTCAAAGTCGGTATTTGTTATCCGTATGCCTTTGAACTACTGCTCTCTAGCTGGTCACTTCTCCACATTGCTCATGTAGGGATGATCAATGTGCCAGACCTTCCTTTTGCTGCCCTTGAATCCTGTTGAGACAGAATGCAAAAGTAGGCACCGTCGAGGGAGAGGTAGTGCGTGGAGGATTGCTAAACTAAGTCGTACCCCACACAAGTCTTTTAAGTTATAGCCTGCCACCACCTGCCATTATCCCTCCTCTACTCAGTCCTCACTGTGAAGCCATTTCAGCTGCGCCAATATGCAAAGAATCAGAGCTGGATCACTTAGAAAGCACAGCTTGTGCCAGTGATTGGTGCAGGACTGCCATACATCGGAATCTGCTTAGGTATAGGCCGTCTGCATGCCTGAACAACACCTGCCCTTCGATAGACTTGATGTTCATGTAGTCTCTCAAACGGTATAATGGTCAGTACTTATGATTAACTACACAGTACATCTGCACAGTCATCTCTGCCTTCCAGTTTTTGATTTCTTGGTGTTAACTAAAAATCTACCTGTATATATCTGGGGCCCAGACAAGTGATTCCTGCCATATGTGCTGGAGCCTAACAAAAGAAACAGGAATAATCTGTAGCCCTTAGGTGGAAATGGGTATTTGTATACAGAACAGTGTCCATCAAGGTATGGTATCAATGCAGAAAAACAACAAAATGAATCATTCTAATATAATCTATATGCCACAAAAATATTGAATGGTTAGAGAGATGCATTTTCTCCGAAAAACCACTGAGACAAAAATAATCCAGAAGAGGTTTATAATTCTGCAGCAAGACATTGACCAATATTTTGCATTAAATACTTTTGACAAAAGTGGCAGTATTTTGTCGCATCTTTAAGAAACCCTATGTGTGCATATGTCTGAACAAAACAAATAATCTGTAAATGTGTTATCAAAAACGTAACTTGTGCTATGTAAAGCGCTCTGATACCTGATTCGGTTCGGGTCTAGTTCGCGCTATATAAAACTCCTCAAAAAAAAAAGTCAGCAAAGTAAACAGATGAGCGTAGAAGGATGATTACTGAGCAGCACTGTCTTTATTGCATCCAAAGGGAACCAAACATTACACACTTCTTAAACAAAAAAAGCCATAAACCATCAATTAAAATATTGTGCCATCAATTTAATCACAAAAAGCATACTCTCACAGTTTAAATAAATGGACTACTTCCCCATTACTGAAATCTAATGGGAACACAAATTGGACAAGGTAACCATTCACAAAACGCCATGGCCTTCACTGACATTCTATCCAAGCAAAGTCAAATAATGAAAACCGATAAAAACGCATGAAAGCCAGAGGCTGAAGAGAACGAACCCAAATCACACTTTCTCTGTACATAGTGCCCTTTTGGGAGGGGGCAAGGACATGAGGTCGTGTAAACCAATAAAACGGTCTGTAACCACCTTAAAAACTATAAATAATTCATAATCTTCTACCAGTCTTCATGCTCTCAGAACCTAGAAAAAGAAGAGATACTAGTTATGCAGTGGAAGCAATCCTAAGAGCCTGTTGTTGCAGCACATCAATAAAGTATGCCAAAAAGATGAACTGACATTGCATCGCCAGTCAAACCCAGGCATATAAATTCATATTGTTCAATGGCTCTACATAAAAAATGTAATTCCAACGAGGATCAAACATAACTGCATAAAATAAGGGAAAACACATTCCCTTTTCTGTCACTAGTAAAATCAAACTCCCTCTCAATTGAGCGCAACCACAAAATGTGTTAAAATATCAATAGGTAAAGCAATATGTACAGCAGTAGTTTAATTTCTTACCAGTCAGTTTTAATTAAGTAAATTCCACGTTGCTTTAGGACTACTGAAAAGGAGATGTGCCATGATTTTGTTCAACCCTGAATACAATGCAGCACACAACTTTCTATACTTTAGTGTTACCCCTAACCTGTTTTAGAATGTATCAATTAATTAGTAACCTTAAAGAGAAGCGTGCAATAATATGCACTAACTTTTAAAAATGTTATAGTGTAAATGAGTGTATGAAATAGCGGATATTGCTAAATAAGACTTCAAAGGTCTCTCCCAGTTTAATTCAAATTTAACAGGCATATCTTTATTTCTATAATCAGGAGGTGCGTTAAATAATAATCACCTCATTTACCAACATTTACTTTTTTAAATGCTCAAACAGAACATATGCATGGTCAAGTTGCAAAGTCAAAGTGTGTAGCCATCTGCAGGTCTATGCTGCACAACCAAAATCCATTTGCAGTGAAATGAGTCATACGTAGCAGAACAGCATTCTTCACTAGTTCTAATTAATTTGCTGAAAAATTATAAATACCTGCAAAGGTCATATACCACTGCAGTATATTTTATCTGACAAAGAACTTGAACTACGTTTTTTTTTTGAGTATCTGCGAAGTGGTACTGTAGCACCACTAGAAGAAAACTACAGCATTGTTTGGGCATGAAGCAAAAAACTGCTACCAATTTTATTACTTTGTAAAAGAATGCTTCCGCTACACCGGGATGCAAATCAGTAAAAGCAAGGAACAGAGATAGTTTTATGTAAATTGATGCACTGCCATGTCACAAAAGGATACACTTGTCCCACGTCAGCTGTTAAAGCAATTCTCCCAATTGTAGGCCCTTCTCGATTAGAATTATGCAATTGCTTCATTTTTGAAGCATTGCAGGAGGAGCTACAAGCATGCACGTTTTATAATTTAAAAGCAGGATTCAAAATCAGGCTTAAAAGGCTGCCTTCACACACAATAGGCGGCTTGGTCCCACAAGCAAACATTTATTCTCTCCTCTTTTCTAGCTCCGCTAGAGTTCAGCAAGGGGTGGTAGAGCAGGGGAGTGGTTCCCTGTGAGCAAGAGAACCCTGCTTCAACACCAACTACATGACCCCCCCCCCCCCCTGCCCTTTCTAGCACTGAGTGCACGATCTAAATCTTCAGGTTAGTGGAGAGGCGCTGCTCGGTCATGTTTGCAGAGAGCTGTGGGTGCATATGTCTAGTGAGAGGGAAACCTGTTACCACACATTGGAGTGCTGCCTTCACTTCTGAGGCCCTCCTCCATCTGTGGGCCTAACACGCTCAACTGCTTGTCCAAGAGAATATCAGCTAGACAAGTACTACAAAATTCAGAGGAATCCAGAATTTGGTTTCAGTTTCTCAAATACAGTTTAAGGGGTATGCTGTGTTAGATGAGAAACAACTCAAGTCTGACCAGAGCACCAAAACATGGTGAGACTCGAACAATTTATAACCAAGCTCAGCAAGACAATATTGGGACGCCACATCCAGTATAAAAAGATATCACCAGCAACTCTGTACTGGGGTTGGTGGTGAAGGTTGCAGCAGCAGCACCAACATAAAAAAAAATGCCCCTACTGCGGTGCTTTTACAAACCAACTGGGAGGGTTGGGAGCAACACACCAGGTGGTTTGGTAAAGCAGGGGCAAGGAGGGGGGAGATAGAAAACACCCACCTGCACACACTGATGAAAGAGAAAAAGTAGTTCGCTAAATGTGGGCAGTGGAAGGACTCAAGCCAGCCAATGAAAAGTTCGTAAGTATGGTATGCTCCAGGGGAGGGTCAAACGCAAGAAGAAGAAAGCAACCCATCAAATAAACAAGCAAAATAAGTGGCAAAGCCACCCCATGGAAAGTAACTGATGAACTGTAAGTCCACAAAAGGGTCCCAGAAGTCTTTTGCTCGACCTTAAAATAGAGGAGAAATAATGTAGTTTTCCACACAACAGCCTCAAAAATTGGAAAAAAGCATTAGAGATTATAGGCAGGGCAAAATTCAAAGATTGCAGTTTCATGAGGGGGAACAATGTGAAAACCAATTTAGAATCTTTCTTTACTTTTAAATGCCATTTCCTTTAATATTTCTATTCTTCCACTTGCAAGAAGATTAACAATTATTGACTGCGAAGTATTAGGAAGGTTACAAGGCGGGAAATTAAAAGGTTCTCAGATCTCAAAATCTTAAGCCAAAGCTGCAAGAGAAATGTTACCAATCAGGTTACATAGACCCTATCTGTTCAAGCGTGGACATGTTCAACCAGCTTCATGGGTTGACAACAGCAGTACTAATAAAGGTTTAATCAATAAAAATGATAGAATGCTTCATATAAGTCATGAAACAGGAAAAAAAGTTCAAATAACTTTGCACATCTGGTAAACCTTTTTCGCAACACACATTCTGAAGGCTACATGAATTCGCAAATAAATATTAGCTATAAACCTAAGTTAGAAATGCAACTATCTTTGGCCTGTAAAATCAATATGTTGGATTAAAAAAAAAAACCTATTTAGCCATCAAATACAAGTTTGGCATCTTGGATTAAACAATAGCCCAAACAAAAGTTAGCAATTTAGACAAAAAACAGCACTTATGCCACAAGATACAACTTATTTTTTAGTAAACATGTTTTGTCTCTGAATATCACCGTGCCATTTCCCAAAAATCACATAGACCTCTACCAATGAGGGACAATTATAGAATAAATGCATAAGAGTTATTGGACCCCCCTCCCCCACTTCTCACTACCCTACTCCACTAGGGATGATCATACTTGTACCATCATGTCGGGAATAGGCACAATATAGCTCAGGCATGGGCAAATATACGCCAAGAATGCCTACATTAAAGCAGCAATGGACATAATCCTGTCAGGATATTCCACAAGCGAAAGTCTGGCCCGGGACAATTATGGAACAAGTTGCGTTTACAAATTCTCACATCAAGGGTTTTGTATATGTGATTAGCTCAGGAATTTTTCCTAAAAAAGGCAAAAACCATCACTCACCAAGGAGACATGCTTCATCATTTGCCCCTTCACTGCAAACCGTGTAACAAGCGAGTGCTTTGGGCTCCACCGGGAGCTCTTTAAAAGGTATTTTTGTATGCTGAACACCTTCCAAATGGCAAGATGACCTGGAACCCTACTTTAAAATTAGAAATGCGTTCAGGGAAGCAGTTTAGTTTAATTGGTGTTTTCCAGTCACACCAATAAAACTAGGATAGACTAAAGTCTTGTATAATTCAATTCCTTGGCATGTTATATGTGTAGCTGTTTCTGCCCATATTTGTTGGCCATTAAGGGTTCTGGTCATTCTTCATGTTGGGGTCTCTTTAATAAGTAACCTACTGATTGCATATCGTTTTCTAATATTCCTAACAGGTTACAAATCATAGTTAAGGAAAACAGCATAAATCTTTTTTTCTCAATAGATGTTCACACATTGGCAGATTACCAAAATTCAAGTGTGTAAGAGCCAGCAGGCTTGATATGGTCAGGTTTGGTAACTCTCTGCGGGCGCACATGCTTTTTGTGAGCCGTTCACACATTGGCAGATTACCAAAATTCAAGTGTGTAAGAGCCAGCAGGCTTGATATGGTCAGGTTTGGTAACTCTCTGCGGGCGCACATGCTTTTTGTGAGCCATTCTGCTGTACTGCCTGTCCATTTCTTTTTAGAAACAATCCCTGAGCCTAGCTCATCGATAACAGTCTCGATGAACAGGTTGGTTACATGCAGTATTGATCTTTCTGGTGGCTACTCATCTATCTGCAGATTCCTCCTCTATAAAATAATCCCAGATATGAGACTGGATCCAGAAACTTCAAAGCTCTCACATCACCGGAAGGGAGCGCTGGCTTCTCAACACCACTGGAAGTGGAGTTAGTTGACATCACTGAAACCATTTAGCGCTCCCTCCTCGCAATACGTTTTCATCCATTTTTCTCAGCCTTCGGGGTGAACGGACGGATTGAAATCGAAGAGAAGTGCAGTAGCAAAATACGTTCCTATAAAACGTATCAAATGGGGATGCTGGTGGGTCAGTGAGGAATCTGCAGTTAGAGTATCCACCAGAAAGATCATTACCACAAGTAAGTAACTTTCTTCTGATGGCAACTTCTACCTACAGATTCCTAACCTGTAGAAAAGATTCCAGTGCAATACCCTGCCCAGGAGGAAGGTTGCTAGATAATTAGACAAGCCCTGCAAGACAGATCTTGCAAAGTGCCATGTCTATGTGCCTCACAATCCAAACAGTAATGCTTGCAAAAGTGTGTAGGACGCCAACACTGCAGCTGTACAGGGGTTTGCAATAGGGGGATTTGGCCCTGGTGGAATAGGCTTGAATCCCTTCCAGAGGACTCTTCTTGGACAAAGTGTAGCAAATTTAAATGCAGAGGGTGATACACTTTGATACGGTCCTCTTCTACATCGCTCTTTCCTTTCTTGACACCTCACTACCAAACGAAGAGCTGGTCATCCATCCGTATGTCCTTAGTATGGTACAGGTAGTAGTTGACTGTCCGCTTGGGATTCAATCTATGCAACAGCTCCTCTTATTTAGTGGTATGGGGTGGTTGTAATAAGTGGGAAAGGTGATGGACGGACCCAGGTGGAACAGGGTCACTACTTCTGGCAGGACGGCAGCCCTGGTTCCCAACACCAACTTGTCAGGGAAGGAGGAAGGGAACTATTCGCTCATTGGTCTTGCTAAAGTAATGCCAACTAAGAGGAAAATTTTACTTACCCAGTAAGTAGTACTGTAGATTAACATGCTGGGCCTACTCCTGCCATCTAGTGTTGGGCTGATGTGTGCAAATTGTTTTTCATTGAAGATACTTTCTCGAGACACGATATAGCGACTCCACCTATTGCTGGTATTGCGTATGGGCATCAGCTTCATCGTTTTTTGTTAAATATATATATTTTGTTATATTGCACTTCAATGCATTACAATAAGTTACAGTTCACAACAAATCACCACAGTCAATCATGGGGCTTCCTCAATGTTCGGATTAAGGTATACACATGTCTTTGATGAATAAGTTATTACCTTCGGTAACAATGTACCTGGTAGAGACATATGTTAGTTGTAGATTCCTTACCTTAGAATTTCCCCCAGGCATCAGTCTGGATCCAGAGATTATTTTTTTCTTCAGCAGTACCCCTGTGCATTATTAGGTTGCGTCGGTTGGCTCCGCGCATGTCGTCGGGGTGGTCGGTGCCTGGATGAAGTCGCAGGACCTACATAGAAGCCGCCCATGCGCTCTGACGTCAGTTCTTAACATGACATCCATGCCAGAAGCGTAGAGCCATGAAAGACACTGACCACTGGTGCATCAAATCTAGGGCCTATTAGGGGAGTTTCTATCCCTAGAAATCAGTTCAGAGAGCGGGAAGGTTGGGTGGGGCAGTAAGGAATCTAAAACTATCATATGTCTCTACTAGATACATTATTACTGAAAGTAAGTAACTTGTTCATCTGATAAAGACTGTTAGTTGTAGACTCCTTACCTTAGAATAGGTACCCCAGCAATACCATTCCCGAAGGAGGGTCTGCGAACCAAGATCAAACCAGAAAGCGCTGGAGGATCGAGTGGGCAAAGTACCCATTCCTCCGGACTTGGCTATCCAGGCAGTAGTGCCTGGTAAACGTGTGCAAGGATGCCCACGTTGCTGCCTGACAGATGTGGAGTAGAACTCCACGTGCTAATGCCGTGGTTGCCACTGTTGCTCTGGCGTAATGAAAATAAAAATAACTAGCGCTGTCCCCCGTTGGGGAAGCATTTCCAAATCGCACTCTGTTTGAATTTTCAATAAAGCTCAACTCATAGGAATTTTCAAATATTTTATTCTTCTTGATTCTTATGCTTTGTTTGTTCATTAAATACTTTCTTCAGTAATATCCATATATTGGTATACAATTTTACTGAAGGATAAAATATTTGAAAATTCCCATGAGTTGAACTTTGACAATTCAAACAGAGTGCGACTTGGAGACGCTTCCCCAACGGGGGATAGCGCTAGTTATTTTTATTCATCCTATCCTCACACTCAGGAAGATTTACCAACCAGCACCAACAAACATATTAAACTCAGGTTTACCTAAGTGATAGACATAACACCTCAGGAGTGCTAAGGTCCTATCTCCATTTGGAAGAAAATCATTATACGAGAGTCAGCACCCTGAGGGGACAGTTATGAAGAGACTAGAAGGGAGCACACATGAGAAAGGTGAGAACCAGATTTAAGACCCATTGGGGCATTACAAAAGGAAATGGAGGGAACAGATGAGTATGGCCCTTAAAGAATCTGTTAACAATAAGATTTGAATAAAGAAGGCTGATCTGGCACCCAAAGAAGAGCTCCTTTAAGAGTGCCCACAGCAGATCCCTGCTGGGCCAATGAAAGAATATACAAAAGGACCTCAGAAAGAGGAGCAGAGAGGGGGTCAACAGCCTTTGCCTCAAATGTGTTCAATCTACAGGCGTACACCGTTTTAGTGGAGGTATGGCTGGCTGCCAAGATAACATCACAGACTTTGGGTGGAAGGTCGAAAGCTGTCAATTGCCGCAGCTCAATTTCCACGGAAGAACGTGGAAACTGGACAGGTTCGGGTGAAGAACCGTCCCCTACTACTGCGACAGAAGATCCTCCCGAAGATGCAATCGGATCGGAGGATCGATGGCCATGTGTAACAACTCGGTATACCAGACTCTTCGTGCCCAATCCGGAGCCACAAGGATGACTTGGGCCCGGTTGCGCTTGATCATCTTCAGCACTCTGGGTAGAAGTGGTATAGGTGGAGAGGCGGCGTATAGAAGACCGCAACTCCACCCGCGACAAAGCATCGCCTAGGGAGTGCCGCCTTGGAAATTCCAACGTGCAGAATTGCTGACATTAATCATTCTCTTCGGTGGCGAATAGATCGAACCAAGGCTCTCCCCACTGCTGAAAGAGACCTTGCGCCTCCTCCAAGTGTAGACACCATTCGTGATGCATCATGCACCTGCAGCAGAGTTTGTCGCCCTGGCATTCAGAGAACCTGTCAGGTGTTGAACCACCAGGGATATACCCTGATGTTCCAGCCACGTTCAGAGACGGAGAGCCTCTTGACATAGGTCCACGACCCCACCCGCCTTGTTTGTGGCAGTACCACATGGCGGTTGCAAGAGGTCATGAGGCCCAGCAGCCTCAGGGTCAGTCTGACCGAAACCCGGGATAGAGTCTGAAAGATCGGAATCATAGCCTGAATACCCCGGACTTGCTGCTCAGGAGGATAAACCAGACACTGTGTGGTGTCCAGAACCGGTTCGATGAAAAGGAGCTTGTGAGAGGGAGTCGGGTGCAACTTCTGCATTTTGATAGTGAACCCCAGCAAATGCAGGATGTCCAACTTAGTCTGGAGGTGGGAGATAACTGCCTGGGACAAGCCATCCTTCAATAGCCAGTCATCGAGATAGGGGAAGACAAACCCCTGATCTGCGCAGATGAGCTGCGACCACCGCCATCACTTCTGTTCACACCCGAGGGGCGCTGTTAAGGCCAAGGGGGAGCACGGTAAACTGAACGTGCTTGTGGCCTACCGTGAACCATATGTAACGCCGGTGGGCCGGGGATGTGAAAATAAGCGTGCTTGAAGTCAACGCTACCAACCAGTCTCCCAGGTCGAGGTCAGACAGGACCTGAGCCAGTGTCAACATTTTGAACTTCTCCTTCCGGAGGAAGCGGTTGACGTTCCTGAGATCCAAAATAGGACGCAGGCTCATGTCCTTCTTGGGAAAAAGAAAGTAGTGGGAATAGCAACCACAACCTACTTCTGGGACAGGAACTCGCTCAATGGCTTCCTTGGCCTATTGAGTCCTAACTTCCTGCTGGAGAAGGGCCAGGTGATCCTCCGACATGCGATGGAATTGAGGTGGCATGGGTGGAGGGCTAGTATCGAAGGGGAGGGAATCACCCTTTCGGACTATCTGCAAAACCCATCTGTCCGAAGTGATGTTGAGCCAGTGGGGGAGGTGATAGCGAATACTACTACCCACTGGCGATTGATGGACATAAAAGGTCGGTCTAGGAGGGTTTGGAGGCTGCTGTAGAGGGGGAACTGGTGGACTGGCACACCCGCTGGTCCCCTGTCCCACGGTGGTGGGATCTACGTCCCTGACCACGCAGAGGCTGGACAGCTTGCGCAGGCTTGTGGCTCTGGTCGGAACGGGGCGGGGCACCCCTTCCGTAACCACAAAAGGGGTAAAAAGCAGACTGCGCTGGGCAGGAGGTGGAAGCGAGGCCTAAGGATCTGACTGTAGCCCTAGAATCCTTTAAGCGCTCGAGAGTGTTGTCTGCCTTGTCGCCTAACAGGCGATGGCCATCCAAGGGCATGACCAAAAAGCGTTCCTTGGACATCAACGGAGACGCCAATGGACCTCAACAAAGTGTGACGTCTCAGTGCTACCGACATGAAAATCGTCCTGCCCAGTGAGTCGGCAGGGTCCAGTAAACACCGGATGCGAACTTCGCGGCATCTATCCTGTTGGCAACAGCACAGGAGAGCACGGCCCGGGCCTCCTCCAGGCACTGTGGCAGCACCTGCACAACTGTGTCCCACACCGAGTGGGAGTAACGGTCCAATAGACATGCAGTGTTCACAGACCGTAGTCCCAAGCTGGAGGAAGAAAACATCTTCCCAAGGTGGTCCAGCTTTTTGGATTCCCCATCAGGTGGTATGTTAGGGAATGTGCCTTTGGACCTAGAGGCTTGGACTACCAAGCTCTCTGGGGTAGGATGGAAAGAGGAAAATGGGGTCGCCAGGGGCCGGGCTGTGGCATCGGGCAATCATCCTGTCCACAGGAGCCCCTGTGTTGGGCTTGGACCAAGTGCCCAAAAGAATGTCCGTAAGGGCCTCATTGAACCGCAGCAGGGGCACATTGAACGGCAGCAGAGGCTCCGAAGAGGCCGCTGCCGGCTGAAGCACCTCGGTCAGGAGGTTAGTCCTAACCACCATCGTAGGAAGTTCGAGGTTTAGGGCCTCGGCTGCCCTATGCAACACCACCTCATAAGACACACCCTCCTCAGTAGGGAAGAAAGCATGCCAAGGTCTGCAGAGGTATCCAGGCCACTGGCATCACCCAACTCCTCTCTCCAGTCCGGTACCTCTGACTTGTCTGCAAGAGGGTCCACAGACCCCTCCCAGTCCTCCTCACCCTCTCCTTGTAGCCATTCAGGGTGGTAGGAAATATCAGGGGAGAAGAGGGGTACAAAAGTACCTGTCGGCACCGATCCAGACATCGGTCCGGCGCCGTGTCCCCATCGAGGTGGAGACGAGGGCCGACACTGGCTGGGGGCACGGCAGATGCCTGCTGGGGGCACAACCGGTGTCAGAGGTGTCCTCCCTGGATTCGGTGCTGGAGGAGGTGTGACTAGGTCGACCAGCGCTGATCTGGATCCAGGCCTGGATCCTTGGGGGCACTGCGGCGCCAGAGCCGAATCCACTGGCATCAAAGGCCTAGAGCCCCCAGCTGAGTATGCGGGCCCTAAGGCGCGCCGGCTGAGTCTGGCTTGCAGAAGATTGAGTGCAACACTTCGTAAAAGCTTCAAAGTAGGGCAGGCGACGCTCCGGTCCTCGGAAAGGCCGGAGTCGACCCAACAGGCTCGGCGAGCAGAGCCGGACGACTACCTTCCGCTTCCCATGGCGCGTCAGCGTACGGACCGACGGGGAAACCCGAAGACTTCGATGAAAAATGATGGTGGTGGGAGCTCCGTGATCGCACCTGCAACCTCCCTTCCGACCGGGACCTCGAACGGCGTGGATTGCCGGGCCTCTAGAAGCTTTCGGGACTGCTCCCGCAAAGATTTTGGGTTCATGGCCCGGCAGTCTGAGCACGAATGTGGGTTGTGGTCGCGCTCCAGGCACCAAAGGCACACGAGGTGCAGGTCCGTGACCGACATCAATTTGTGGCAGGAGTGTCAAGCCTTGAAGGCGGTCCGACGTGACATCCCTCCATCCACCAGGAGTCGATCAACTAAAAAAAGATGACGACAAAAGTCACAAAAACAGAGTTAAAAAGTGACTCAAGTTACCGCTCTCAGCGGATCTGGCTGGCGCGGAAAAAGAAAGAACTGACGTCAGCATACAAGGCCGGCGTCTAAGTAGATACCGCAATGTCATTCTGGCGAGCACGATGCCAGCGACGAACGTGGAGTCGACCGACGCCTCCTATTGACACGCAGGGGTACTGCTGAGGAAAAATTCTCCGGATCCAGTCTGACGCCTGGGGGTAATTCTAAAGTGAGGAATCCATAACTAATGGTCTCTTTCAGATATGAAGGATGAAGCAGTTATGCAAATGATGAATACTGACACCGATGGATGGGGAGAGGAGGAAAAGTGAATGGTTGAACAAGTGTTCAAAGGTTGGATTGAGAAAGCAAATAAAAAGGGACACCGCTGTGAACGGATGCACAACCATTTTGCATCACTTTCCGTAGTTTATTCTTGTCTTGCCTTTTGTGTAATAAATCTTCCTTTCATGTCCACTTTGAGACATGAGAAACTGTGTGCGCAGATAACTGTTTCTATCTATGTGCCACACCCAGTATGAGTTATCTGCACCTGTCAAGGGAAGCAGAACATTTTAACCACATGCTTATGTGAATATGAGCTGCTACCAACCATGTGGCTGTTGACTGCCCTTTCTGACATGCTATGTATGAATAATGGGAAAATCCAGTTTGAAATATTTTATGAAAGACTATAAATAACGTAAGCTGGATGCATCCAGCAGAGCTTGTTCAAAGCGCCTGGCTTCACATCTCTTAGTTTGAACTTGCAATAAACGGTCTCCCCGATTGCGACTGTTTTGCTTTCTCATTTGCAGAACCAGAGTTTGTGCATTTCCAGCAAAAAGCCCACTAGATACCAGAGATTTTTAAAATGTTTTTTAAAGATAAAATAGGTGGGGAGGCGGCCCTCACAGGCATTGGGCCTAGCCGCCACCCACCCAAATAACCCCCAGCAATCTTTCTGCCCCCTATTGGGGCAGATAGGAGGTGTTTTCCTCCAATCTGTCCCTGAAAGCCCACTAGACCACCGGGCATTTTATTTGGAGAGGGAGCAGCCCCCTAGCAACAGGCTAGTTCTTCCCCCATCCCCAGGCCCAAAAGTATTTCTAACACCCCATGCCCGAGCAGATTGGAGGTTCTTACCTCGAATCTGCCCTGGCGGAGAGGGGGGTGGAAAGCTCACTGGACCGCAGAGACTATTTATTTTAATGGCACAATGGGTTGTGGCAGCCCTCCTAGGCATTGGGCCTTGCCTCCACCCACATAACCCCCAAATTCTTTCTGCCACCGCTGGGGGACGATAGATGTTAGATAGCATTTGTATTGGGACAAGTGGGAGAACGCAAAGTGGTAGGAATCTTGTGGATTCCTGCTGATTCCAGAAGTTTACGTCACAGAAATGCCATGAAAATGTACAATTCTAGGCAAAGTTTGCGGTTGCAGGGCATTGTGCGCAGGAAAACCTTGTTGGATGCATGTGAGGCACACCACAGTGGGTGTCTATTTTTCAGAAATGTCTGGATTTTGATTCCCTGGGTGGCAGTAGATCCCGGGGCAAACAAAACGCCGCTACCCCATTGCTAAATCAGATCATTTGTGACAGGAAATGTTGATATTTCAGTATTGTATTTTGGGGCCTTTCCTGTTGCAGGCTAGGTCTACCCACACAAGTGAGGTACCATTTTTATTGGGAGACTTGCTGTAATGCTGGGTGGGAGGAAATGTGTGGCTATCCGCAGATTCCAGACGTTTTCCTCACAGGCCTACCCACACAAGTGAAGTACCACTTTTATCGGGAGACATGTGGAAGTACAGAATAGTATAACACTTGTTTTGACCAATTCTATCTCTCTGCATTTGTGCCTTCCAAAAGTAAAGCAATGTGCAAGAAAGACTACATTTTGATAAATGTCCTCGGAATCAGATGGTAGTATGGGTACCCACAAATTCACAGATATACAAATAACCACTGAACTCTATTGGTGTCTATATCAGAAATACATAGATCTCCTTGACACACATTTTTTACTCCCTTATATTTTACCATATGAATTGCTCTATACCCAGTACACAACAAAAAACCATTGTAAGGTGCAGTTCAGCTGTTGGCTTCTGGGTGCCTTGGGTTCTAGGAGAACCTACAAACCCTATATATCCTCACAACCAGAAGCGTCTAGCGAAAGCGTAATGGGATACGCATTTGCAATTTGGCAATTGTGACAAGAAGTTGCAAATTAAAATGTCACAAATGGCTGTTTTTGCTACTCATTTTTAATTTCTTTTGTTTCAACCGTCAGTTTATTGGGGAAAACATTGAGATCTCTACACAAATTACCCCTTGGTGAAGCTAGACTGTTGTCTACTTTTCAGAAATCAGTAGCTTTCCGGGATCATTTATGGGTTTCACCCTTGTTTCAATCACAAAATGGAAGCAGGTTGAAAGCATAAAACTTTCGAAAAACTGGCTACCGCTTTGAAAAATGGCAAAACTGTGGTCATTTTTTAAATTTAGTTCTGGGTTTTCCGGTTATCCAGGAAAATGGTGACTTTAGCATAGCAAACCTTTCGTTCAGGGAGGCAGGGTGTGTGCAAATTTGGCATGGATACCTTATGTGGAAAATGTTGTTGAGACCTAACCGCGAACTATCCCAAGTAGCCAAAAAAGGACTTCGCATTCAAGGGGGAAAAGGCCTAGCAGCGAAAGGGTTAAGGTTGCTTTTTTAAGTGTTTAGATTTGCTTACATCAATCACATGGTTTTGTATTTTATGTTGTCAAGCCTCAGGTGACCTGTTTAGGACACAAGCAACCGGAGTAATTGTTGAAGTTATCTTTCAGTTCCCCATAGAAGCTGCCCATGTCCCTCTCAACAGTAGTGGCATGGAACAGGGATTCTCCACTTGCCTTCTGAGGACTTCTCCGATAGTAAGCAGGTAGGTAAAGCCTTAAACAATTTGTCACTCCTGAGTGAGTCTAGGACTCGAAGTGTTGTCATTCTCTAACAAAGACAGCACAATGCTCAGTGAAAGAAGAATAAGTAGAATAAACGAAATAGTTGACATATCCTTTGTTTATTTGGTGTGACTCCGAGATGTTCCAGGGGTGCAAGCTGGTGCAGGCACAAACACATGAAGGAGCACTCAAAGCTACACCGACATTGTATATCCTACAGTTTTGTGGAAAAAGCGGTTGCACGCACATTGCTGTCGAGGCAGAACACCTATCTTCTTGCCGTACCCAGACCGAAACTGCTGTTGTCCGATCATCAATTAACATCATTTATATGTTTACTGCCTCGTTCGGTGTCAGGCTCGTGTTCATTCACCCTGCGGAAGCAGTGTGGACGGAGGGAATATAGGATGGACTTCAATAATGAAGGATCTTTGGCAGGGAGGGTTGGGAATGTGAGGGAAAATCTGCGGAAGGATGTGAGACCAAGAAAATACACGCAATCCTATAGAGTGATGAAAACAAAGAAGAAAAAGTTAGTACCCTACTGTGGGGCTGATGAAGGATGCCAATCATTTTATTAAAAGTTTGGTAAACAGGCTATGCTCCAGGGGAGGTATAACCACAAGAAGAGGAAGGCAAGCCATTGAATAACAAGCAAGTAAATGAGTGACAATGAAGCCAACAAAGGGTACTCAATGGGCCCTTAAATGTTCTTGTTAGGCTCACAATACGATTATCGCAACCAGATAGCTGTGCTGTCTGGTAGGCTCAATCTAAAGAACAAAGTGGAAATTGCCTTAGCTAGGGAAACATATAAAAACAAACAAAATGGAGTTTTATTCTTGTGGGGGAAAGACGCTTAAAGAAATTCTTATACAAATGGTACTAACATCTTACACAAACCTTTCTGAATGTTTGATCTGGGGCACATTAGGCAAGTGTTTCTGCCATATTTAAACCAATGCAGCAGAATATAGAAAGGTTTTACAGTTAAGTGGTGTTCAATTTCTCCAGAAATGCAAGGCTGTCTCCTAACGAAGAGGTTGGTCAAGTGTATTGATGAAGTCATTAAAACCGCTGACTAGATCATTTGAAAAGGCAGGGCTCAGAGTACATGTTTCAATGTGCTGAATACTCAAAAACACAGAGGAAGATTTGGGACATTACAGAGCAGCATCCTATTCAACACTGGGCAGGAGCATGTTCTATGAAACACCTAGAGCGAAAAGGACCTATTCACAGACTGTTCAATTAGGGTAATCCGACTTTCTCTACTGCCGTTCCCGATTAAGACTGAACTATCCACATGATTTCTGGCCCCTCACATTAGCACCACCAAACCTCTTTCAGAGATGAAAGCATTTTTCCCCAGGGATGAGGGAAGTGCAAAATTACCCAACCCAAAGCAATGAAGACAGTTACCAATATTATAATAATCAGATTGATGCTTAAATGACATGGCAAACCCCCTTTTCCAGAGAAGTTTCCCAGAAATCCCCAGAATCAAATACGTTAACTTGGGATGACTGGATGAAGGCAATTCACCATTCCGACACACCACCCTGTCCCCAGAAGGTAGACATTTTGTAACGGCAAAGTGGATGCAGAAAGGTGAAGGTGACCTCAGACACATCCATTCTGCTGGATATGGTGTCTGGTCTATGAGTGTGTCTTCAAGTAGACACGAGGGACAGCACAATTCGAACCAGATATTGAAAAGGGTCACAAACATGCACTGAATATACAAATGATTGCTGCAACGTGTTCATCAATTGCTTTGTTATATTTTTTAATTGGTGGGTGTCTACATAATATGTTTTAGGTTAAGTGCGTGGTTTATGTACAGTGCATATGATTTTTCATAAACTGTAACAATACTTTGTAGAATTCAATATATTGCTGTAGTAGGTATATAAAAGGGGCCTCTCTGGGGTGTTCTCACCCCAGTGATTGCGGCTAACAAGAAGTGCTTATTTGCTGCACAGCTTGAAGTAAAGGGGTCTGAACAAGCATTGTGCTTCCTTTTTTCACTGGGAAGTATTTGCATCACCTCTTATTGGCCTCTAGGTGGATTTTGTAAGCAACATTCCTTAGGGAAACAGTTTCGTTCAACAGGTTTACATCCAGAGATTCTGTGCAAAAAATATAAACCTGCTATAGTCTTTAAAATCCTCCATGAAAAATCTACCTTCAATTAAACTTTTACTTACTTTCATCCCTTATTTTTTTAATGCACCTGTGTTTCCCTTCTACCTACCTTTCTTGAATATAAACTGCTCTAAATTTCCCTGGTTTAAGCTATTTTTGGAAACCATAATATCATCCATCAATTCCTGCAAGCATTTGCTTTTCACATAGCTTCCTCTAAGGATCACATCTATGTCAACAAAGTACCACAAAGAAACTAGAGTAAATGCATGGTATGAGCATGCAAAACTAACCCCAATAACTAATGGACGGAGTGCGAACTACTTTGCCTTACGGGTAGCGTGCTACCTGCCGTACAGTGCTTCAACACCTAGTCAGGGCTAGCATGTGCTATATAAATGCAATTTAAACAATCCTACTACTTGGAGCCCAATCCAAGGGCCTGCCGACTGAACTACTTCACATAATACATTTCACTTTAAAGATGTAAGTTAATAGCTTTTCATTTATAGATGTTACCTTTCACAAAAACGAGCATAGTGTGAAATGGACCAGCGTGTCTCGTTGATTAAATACATCTTTCGCTAGCTGACTGCATTAGGGAATAGCTGCATTAAGTGCCTGGTATGAATTGTCATTTTAAAGTAGTCAAGAAATATTGTTTTTAAACCTTACTCAGACTTTTGCAATACAGGCCCTTTCACCAAAATCACTAGCAGAACTTATAGATTACACGTGCAAAAGATTTTTCACTAAAACATGTTACCATTGCCTTGCTTACACTTAATATTCCCTCTCAAATTCACAATGGATTTTCAAACAATGGTCATTACAGTTACCTAATCTATTTACCTGTCATAATAGCATGTGTTTTCCAACAAGTATTTACACTCCATACAAGCAGTTACTGCAGCTCTTATGCATGGCAGAAAGTTCATGCTCACACAAACTACCTTTTGCATGCTTGAACATTGGATTCTTAACGAACTGCATCAGACTCCAGGCCAGAGCATTTCCCGACCGATGGCATCTTATGCAGACTAATCTCCATTTCAAGGACACTTACCTGGTTTCTGGATTGTACCCCAAGATGTAGAAAAATGAATCAATTCGGGCTTTGAACTCACGAGCAGCAAATATATCAGAAAAGTGAGAGATGTTACATTTTCCCCTGCAAGCAAATGAGAGAAAAACACTGTCAGTTCTGCAATCTGCCAGGAAGCAAAGTCAAGACAAACCTGTTACCTTTGGTGCGGTCTTTCTGGTGGATAAGAACAATAGTTACTTACCTGTAGACTGGGGTTCTCCAGTATTGGTGTCTTTCATAGATTCAGATGCTTGAATAATTCCCCGTCGAAGTGGGAGTCCCACGGTACATAAAATAGTAGTAGAAACATATATACGTAAAGTACCCACATATATACATAAATATATATATGCATAAATATATAAAAGATATCAAAATATATCCAAAAGAAATAAAACCTTAAAGTACCATAGAACAACATTAGCCCATAGAAAGCATTGAGGGAGAGTTCACTTTAGCAACATATCAATGTCATTATAATAGTCCAAACTCCAGCCAATCAGGCTGCAACACCCTCTAGAACCTTCTCCTCAGAAGCTCAAGCCCTCAGATTTTCTACCGCACGTCGTGTGAAGGGAGTCTCCCTGAGCTCTGCTCAGTTTCTTCATTCTTCCAACTATCCATCTTCTACAAACATGTCTTCTACAAAGAAATCTTTATTCAGGCCTTGTTCTGTCTGTGGTAAACTTCACCTTTTCCATGAAGACCCACATAAAAAATGCATCTACTGCCTATACCCGGATCTTAAGGTGAGGAGTTGCAAGATTTGCAGAACTTTTTCTTCCAAGACCCTAAAGGACAGAGAGGCCCATCTCCTTCTGTGGCTACAAAGGTTGAAGACTTCAGACAACTCAGTGTCTCATATTGAGAGTGTGTCTTCCTGCCATTCTAAGACCTCTCTGAAGCGTGGGTCAGAGACCGAGCTTCCTTCTCCATTTCTTAAAAGGAAGAAGCTTGTGGACGCTCCCAAGTCCGTCTCCCCACAGGATCTGCCGGCCTCTACACCTACAAGACCTGGTTCTCTGGCGTCGCAGTCCCATTCTGTGCCCTCGTCATCTAAAACGAGTGCCAGCTAGTCGACGAGCTCGTCGTCGACGACTAGATCCGTCGACGTTGTGCCTACTTCGAAGACCTGTTCCATGTCGACGACTACGTCTGCATCGTCGACGACACTCCAAGAAGCCAGGCCTATATCGTCCATTGTGAAGATCTCGTCGACGGCGAAGAAACCGGTCTCGTCGACGGCCTTACCAAAACGTCACCAGTCGAGGTAGACTTCGTCGACGCGTCATTCGTCGACACTACCAGCTTCGTCGACGGTAGCCTCGTCGACATCCACACTCCAAGAAGCCAGGCCTATATCGTCCACTGGGAAGATCCCGTTGACGGCGAAGAAACCTGTCTCGTCGATGGCCTTACCAAAACGTCACCAGTCGACGAAGGCTTCGTCGACGCGTCATTCGTCGACACTACGAGCTTTGTCGACGGTAGCCTCGTCGACATCCATCTCGACACCAACTCTCAAGTCTAAGTTGGCCTGGGCCAACTCTTTTCTCAGTTGCAAAATTCAGGTTGCTGGTGTCACCATTCGAAAAATTATGTAGCCCGTAGTGAACACTCACGTCCTTCCTGCACAGTGCAGGAAGGACGTGCGTGTTCACTACGGGCTACGCTTCCCTGGAAGTCTTAACTTATTACGGTTGGACCGAAGATAGTGGTGCTGGGCACTTAGAAGGTTGTACAGTGGCTATTTTCTCAAGACTGTTCAAATACATAACTTTTGACATAATTTTTCGAATGGTGACACCAGCAACCTGAATTTTGCAACTCTGAGAAAAGAGATGGCCCAGATCAACTTAGACTTGAGAGCTGGTGTACAGAACTCTATCACAGATCACGGGATTGGAACATATTTGTTCCACCTTATAAGCTACATTGTAACCACTGGCAAATGAATTGCCCATTAGAGTACCAGATTGTTAATTGACCATTGGGGTGCTATCTACGGGACATCAGGATTATTATATTACTTTGAGCCCGTGAGACCTCAGAAAAACAGTGGTGATTTTGAAAGTTCAATTGTATGTATGACCAGGCTTGGTCAATACACGGTCCTGCTGTAATTGATACTTACGTTTATGCCTTGAAAAAGTCTTTGAAAAAGACGAAACACATGTCGGCAAGTCGTGTGCTGGGAGTTTTTTACGAAAATATTAATTTTGAAATAAAGGCTACTGAACAGCAAGATATTTGATGGTTCTGGATTCTCAATTTTGGACTATTATTGTTGAAATTGTCTCTAAGTGGAGTTAATGGGATTATTACCCATAGATGTGATACACATGCTAACGACTAAATAATGATAAGTGGTGTGCTGTTAAAGCCCTAGGTTTTCTTCTAATAAAGAAAAGAACCAGGGAAAGAGTGCAAATAGAGGGTCAACTTGTTTATCTTTACACCATGCTACAAAATTGATCCAATGGCAGGGGTATATCATATTGGTGGAGAGACACCTGGCTACCAAGATAACATTGCAGACTGAGCGGAAAGTCACAAGCTGTCAACTGTCGCTACTCAATCTCTATGCATAAAGGAAAGGCGTTTTCATGTTGGGTGCAGATCCTTGCCCTCTTGCTGCTACAGAAGATCCTTCCGAAGAATCAGCCTGACCAGAGGACCCGTGCTCATGCTCAAAAGCAGGGATACCAGACTATCTGTGTTCAATCTGCAGCCACAAGAATGGCTTGGGCCCATTTGTTCCTGATCTTCGAGAACTCTAGGCAGAAGTGGCATTAGCGCAAAGATGTACAGAAGGCCTGAGCTCCACTCAAAGTGAAAAGTATCTCTGAAGGAGAGCCGCCTTGGAAACTCTAGTGCGCAAAACTGCTGCCATTGAGTGTTCGACTGAGCTGAACAGATCTAACCAAGGCTCTCCCCATTCTCGGAAGAGACTTTTGCACCACCTACCGATAAGACAGTCCTCAGATCTGCATCAGAAGTTCCATCCTTGTCTTCTTCGACAAAGTTTTCCTCCTCTTCCCTTGAGAGAACCAGGTATCTTAAGGTTGGAGACATTTGTAGTCCCTGCATGTTGTGATGGGCATGTCTCTGTCACTCTCACCCTTTTCAACGTGAACACAAAGCAGGCATTGCAGTCTTGACTTTGGTGCTCAACGGGCAGACAGAGGTTGCAGACCGGGTGTTTGTGCTTCTGCGAGAACTTGTGGTGGCAATTCTTGCAGAACTGAAATGGTGATTTCTCCATTAGGCTGCACAGAGAACCCCCTGAATGGACATTCTCAAAATCTGCCAATGAAATTTGTCTCCTTCCTCCAAATTCTCTTCCGCTACCTCTTAGTCGGTATTACCTAATTTCAGTAAACTTTTAAGCGAACTTCTTCCTCGTATTGGAGATCCTTGTAGTATTCATGTTACATCTATCAATGTTTGTTTAAGAATGCTACAGAACCTTTTCTCTAGGGGCTTCTAATGGAATCTTCTCTGTGTGGGGAGATTCTCAGATTGACAGTTATTGCTACTTGAATTGCCTGTAAGATGAGTCTCTGCCCGGGAGACCAGTTATTTAAATAAATTAATTTAAATTAATTTGACGTCATTTATCATTACGACATCATTTTTCTGGCGACGATTGCTGGACTCCACACGGACCCACGAGTACATTTCAGCCGTTTTCTTTTGGAAGCAACAAGCAAAGCTGTACCTGAAAAAGACGCTGTAGATCCTGGCGCTTGTAAAGATTTTTCGCCTTTGCCGACGTGCCTGACAATCGGATGTCTACTTTAGCGGAAGGAGTACAGCGCCGACAAGTAAGAGAATGAGCGTTCCTCACTCATTTCATCAACACACGGAGTTCCGGTAAGCCACGAATGTGTGTTGCTTTGGGCAGACATAAATAGAGACTAATTCTTTTAAACAGTTGGGGGCAGAGCGCTTCTACGGACGATCGAGTGGCGCTGGAACGCATGGTTGCTGGTGTGCGTCCCAGCAACTGTAATTACGTTGAGCAACGTAAGTGACGTAAGCGACATCACGAACTGGAGCGTGTCGGCACGCGTGCGTTTCACTGTTGAAACGCAAACGTTACTCTGCATTCTACATCCCGATTTAGCTTGTGGAACAGCTGTCATTGTTCCTTGACGTTCTATAAAGGTTTCACAACTTTCTTCTCACAGAAACAACGTCATAAAGGCCTATTGAGTCACAATAGAGACTGGAGCATTTTCTCACAAAAGAAACCTCACACGTGACTCTAATCAAAGTTTTCAGAGAACATATTAAACATTTTACTTTGGATCTCCTGTCTAATACCAGTTTCACACAGTGACTATACACAGACATTACTTCATTTAACCTAACTGATGACAATGCAAGCTGTTTCTCCTCCACCATTTTTAGAAACAGCTGGTGATCCACCAATAAAATGGAGGAAATGGTTTGATGGGTTCGAAACGTACCTGGGTGCAATTGGCGCAATGAAATTTCGCGCAGTACGAAAAAAGTACATTTTATTACACTCATTAGGATATGAAGGAAGGGAAATATTAAAGCATCTCCCAAACCCTGTTCAAGTTGAAGGTGATCCTCTCGATGAGTATCAAGAAACGATTAAGAAATTGCAAACTAGGTTCAATGTACAACCAAGCTTAGTAGTGCTCCGTCATAAGTTTTGGAATTTGAAGGAAGGAACATTTTCGGTAAGATTTATGTGGCACACAGGGGGTTAAACATTTTAGGTTGGTTCCACCAAGAGTTGTTTGGGATGATTCTCAGGCCGGGTACAAAAAACCAAGTGTTGGCTGTGAGAGATAGTCCTGGGATTGAAAATGTAATTAATGATTATCCACATGTATTTTCAGGAGAATTGGGGAAGATTTCTTATTTCCAACATAAAATTATTGTGAAAGGTGGAGCTTGTCCTGTAAAGCATAAACTAAGAAGCGGGCCTTTCAGTGTTAGACAGGACCTTGAGAAAGAACTTGAGTCATTATGCCAGAAAGGAATTATTGAGCCTGTGGAGTCATCTCTGTGGCTTTCTCCTTTGGTGGTAGCGAGAAAACAAAATGAGGAACTTAGAGTTTGTGTAGACCTTCGTTGCCTCAACAACGAGATTTGGGTCGATTCATTTCCCCTCCCAAATATAAATGAGTTGTCAAATTTAAAAGATGCAAACGTGTTCTCCAAGCTATATTTGGCATCAGCTTACCATCAGGTAGAGTTAACACCAGAATCTAGACCATTGACTGCTTTTATTTCTCCTTTTGGGACATACCAATATGTACGTATGCCGTTTGGGCTTGCCTCGGCGGCATCCGTTTTTCAACGGCTTATGTCTAACATGTTAAAAGGTATTGATGGTCTTTCTGATTTTCAGGATGATGTTCTCATTTTTGCACCTGACATAAGTACACCTGACACAATTTTGAGAGAAGTGTTGTCTAGGTTTCAATTGAATGGAGTGGTTTTGAGGAGAGACAAGTGTGTTTTTGGAGTGAATGAAGTTGAGTACTTAGGGCACTTAGTAAATGGAAAAGGTATTCTTCCTAAACATAGTTTGGTGGAGTCTATTGTGAGTGCAAAAGCTCCTGCTGATAAAAGTGCGTTGAAATCCTTTCTTGGATTATGCAAATTTTATTCTCGTTTTATATACAATTTTGCAAGCAAGTTGAGACCACTGTCACGCATGTTGTTGAGAGGTGTAGAGTTCAAATGGGACACTGAATGTCAGAGCGTGTTTGATTGGGTGAAACGTGAACTTAGTTCTCCTACAATTGTGAAACATTTTGACCCAAATCTCATGTGCAGACTTACTGTTGATGCATCTAATGTTGGTCTTGGGGCTATTCTTTCTAAAGTAAAGAATGGTGAGTTTAATACTATTGGTTATGCTTCCAGAGTTTTGCCTCAAACTGAAGAAAAGTATTCAGTTATTACAAAAAGGAATTATTAGCCTGTTGGTGGGCTGTCTTGAAGTTTAAGAATTTTTTATGGGGAAGGAAGTTCTGTCTCAGAACGGATCATAAACCCTTAATTTTCATTCTCAGTGGGAAAAATGTCAGAAGTTTTACTCCGAGGATTGCACGCTTATCATCCAAACTTTTGCAGTTTGATTTCTCTGTTGATTATATTCCAGGGAGCAAAAAAGGGTGTGCTGATTTTCTATCTCCTTCTTGTATTCATGAGGAATTTGAAAGTAGTGAAGAAGCAGATAAGGAACAATTTCTTGTTGCTGCAGTAGATCTACCTCAGTTATGTGCTGTGTTTGAAGATGAGTGGCGTGAAGCTCTTAAGGATGATGTGTCTTTGAAACAAGTTGTGAAGTTCATTGAGGAAGTGTGGCCTAAAGAAAGAAATCTTAATTTTGAATTTAAGACGTATTTACAAGTAGCTGATGAGCTGACCCTTGAAAGTGGGTTGGTTTTGAGAGCTGATAGGTTAATTCCCCCTGTGGTTTTAAGGAAAAGATTAATACATTTTGCGCATGAAGGTCATTTGGGTGCCACGTTAACTAAAAAAAGGGTTCGGCTTTCATTTTGGTGGCCGAACATGGACAAAGAGATTGATGACTTTGTTAAATCTTGTGTAGTTTGTTCTAGTTGTGATAAAACTTTGAAAGTAAGGACTCCACCATTGTCACAGATTGAATTGCCTTCTGGTCCATGGAATAAGTTAGGTTTAGATATCGTGGGCTCATATCATGCGTTGGATGTGTCATCTAGGTATGCTTTTGTCCTTATGGATTACTATTCTAAATGGCCGGATGTTAGGTTTGTGAAAGAGGTGTCTACTAAAGTTGTGGTGGATTTCCTTAGTGATGTTTTTCTGAAAGAGTATTTGGTTACAGACAATGGGACGCAATTTGTTGCTTCAGAGGTTGAGGATTATTTGGTCAAGCGTGGCATCAAACATCTTAAAAGTTCTTTGTATCATCCACAAACAAATGGTTCAGTAGAACGTATGAATAGAGTTTTGGGTGAGTGTATACAATGGGCTTTGCATAATAAATGTGTTGTGAGCAGTTCTGTGAGAAGTATGCTATGGTTTTATAGAACAACGCCTCACTCAACTACGGGAGTGTCGCCTTTCGAACTTTTACGTGTTCGTAAGGCTTCTACGTTTTCATGTCCGGGTTGAATGAGTAGGTGGATCAAAGGGGAAAGATGGAATGATAATGAGGTCAGGAAGCGAGTGGAAGGTGTACAATGTAAACAGAAGATATATTTTGATAAGAGAAGGAATGTGAAGGATGTGAACATTTCTTCTGGGGATTTTGTACATATTAAGAAACCTATACATGTTAAGAAAGGTTTCTCTAAATTTGGTCCTCCAATTAAAAGTCAGTGATGTCAGGAAAAAGTCTGTAAAATTAGTTAATGGGCATTGGTGGAATAAGAATCGTTTAGTGAAAAGCCATGTATCTGACGATAAGAGTCATTTGTTAATGACCAACAAGCGGAGAATGTTCTTGACAAGAATGTTATTACCAATGATGAATATTGTGCGAGACCTTTTGTCTTGAGGCGTAGTACGCGTGAGGTAAAGATTCCTAATAGGTATAGATGTTAATTATTCAGTATTGTTAAGACAAGATTTACTTAGAGTCCTTCTTCATTTTATTTTGCTCTCCTTTTTCTTTTCTTGATCTTATTTAATTTCTCTTTTCTTTTCTCATTCTTTTCTTTTGCTTTTCCATTTTTGTTTAAAGGGAAAACGTATGTAGTATTCATGTTACATCTATCAATGTTTGTTTAAGAATGCTTATAGAATGCTACATAACCTTATCTCTAGGGGCTTCTAATGGAATCTTCTCTGTGTGGGTAGATTCTCAGTTTGTCAGTTATTGCTACTTGAATTGCCTGTAAGATGAGCCTCTGCCCGGGAGTCCAGTTATTTAAATAAATCAATTTAAATTAATTTGATGTCATTGATCATTACGACAATCATTCAGCAAGCATCAAGACCAAACAGTGGGAAAAAAGAATCTGAAGATTGCGACCAAAGGTGGAAGCTTCCATAGGAAGCAATATGATGTCACAAGAGACACCAAATGGGGGGGTCCATTGACGCCCACCACTAACAATAAGCAAAAATAGATGGGCTCCGAAAAGAGTGGAGAATTCCAGACCCACCCACTAGATGGCAGGATAATGCACAAAATGTGAATCCAGATAAGGTTCACACTGCAAAACTGCATCCTAGGCCAAGAAAAGATTGTGCGGTTTTCTGGCCGGGGTGGCTGGGCGTGTAATGACACAGTTGGAAGCTCCTCCCATGGCCATGAAAGGTGCAGAAGGCGGACTGAGGTTGGCGAGGGGCTATAGAAAGCCCCATGGATCTGGCAGAAGCTCTGATCTCCTTAAAGAGCTCAAGCGCTGAATCCGCCTTTTCTCCAAACAATTGAGAGCCATCAGAGGGCATCTCCATGAGCGAAGCCTGAACTTCCCCCGAGAAGCCAGTTGTTCTAAGGCATGCGTGGCACCTAAAGTCCACAAATGAAGAAATCGCTCTAACCAGCAAATCAGTCGTATCTAGCCCACATCGTATGGTGAACTTGACTGTGTCCCTCCCATCAGGAATTGCTGGATACAGTATGGCTCAGGTATTCTCCGAGATCATGGGCAGCACTCGTGCAACAAAGTCCCAGATGGTATGGGAATATCGCCCCAAGATACCAATAGCAGTAACAGGCTGGAGGAAGAGAACATCCTCTTCCCAAAGGTATACAGCCTTTTGTATTTCCTGTGCGGTAGAGTGGAAGGGACTGCCCCAGGGGTAATTTTTGATGTGTAGGCCTGGACCCCCAAGTTCTCCAGAGTAGGGTGCTGGATGAGGAAACTGGAGTCTCCTGGGGCGTGGTGATGGCAGCCGGCAAATGTTCTAGGCACAAGAGTCCCTGTTCATGGCTTAGATCAGGCCCGAGTAGGTCATCAGTAAGAGCTTCACGGAATGGGGGTAACGGTATGGTGGGAGCAACCCATGGATGAAGTACCTCTGTTCCAGAAGCTCTTGACTGCCACTAAGGGTAATGTAAGGTTCGGGACCTCAGCTGCCCTCCCCACCACGATTATGAATGAGGCACCCTCCTCCGTAGCCAAGGTATGAGAACAGACTAAGCCAGTGTCTGGGGAGATGTCCAGTCCACTGGCGTTTCTGCCAGATTCCCATACCAGTTGTACTTGGGATATTCTAACTCTTAACCATAAAGGTCCGCAGACCCCTCCCATTCAACTCCCGATCCAGGCCTGTCCTATGAATAGGATATTGGCTCCTTCATGGGGAGCCTGTCTCCCCCCCTCTGTTGTCCCCCCCCACCCAACCCTTCCCCCGCACCCCCCAATCAGCCCTGGAATCTGACAACGCCCATCCTTCTCCATGTCAGGAGACAGGGATGACGAAGGAGGTGGTGAAGATTAGGGGTGGTTCAATCAGCACTGCTACGAATTCATTAATGGACTCAAGGAACCTGACTGGCACCGGGGACAAACCCGCCGGCTAAAAACCATTATGGGCCCAAAGGTCCTCCAGCAGGGACGGACTGCCCAAATATGAGATCCATGGCCTTATAAAATTCACGTAACTGGGTGGGGGGATAGTAGGGTGGGTCGCACCGGCTGCCAGAACTGTGAGGCGTATAGACGGCCCAGGCTCCAAAACAGAACGAGGCCTTGAATGCTGATGCTCCTTCGTCTCGTTAGTTGACTTTGATGGACATGGCAAAGTCAAAGATCTCTTCGACTTCTTGCTCTGCCTGTGCATGTGGGACTGACCTGGTTTCCCAGACGATGAGCACTTGGAGTGGCTCAGGACAGCTCTCCGAATCTTCTTCTCGACTAAGATCTTGAGCATTGCGGCGTAACAAGTCGAGGAGCTTGTGGGACCACTCCCTCGAGGCCTTGAGGAGCATGCAGGTCTGGTGTTGTGGTCATGCATCAAGCACCAGAGACACATCAAATATGAGTCTGTCACTGACATCTGTAGATGACAGGCACCACACAGCTGAAACCAGCTCACCTAGCTGACATCCTACGCACCCAGTGACAGGTCTTGAAAAAAGGTGAAAAAAATGTTCAGTCAAAAAAAGACTGGGGGTAGTTCTTCTACGGATCAGCACTTACTGGTGCAGAAAGAAAAACACTGACATTAGTGCGTGGAGATGGTGCCTATATAGGCAGCACGCACGTCCCTTCTGACGTGGACAACACCACGTGGAGCCAAATGATGCCACTTACCAGCACGCACAGGGGTCCTGCTCATAAAAAATTTCTGGATGCAGTCTGATGCCTGGGGACTATTCAAAAGTAAAGAATCAGTGGCTAGAAGTTGCTATTAGATCCCATTTTACAAATGAGGACATGGTCTTTAATCTACTGATTTAATACAGTTAGTAAGCAGAAAGGAAAATGCTAATTACCCAGTATGCATCTGTTCTTGGCATGTAAAGCTGTAGATTCACATGCTTTGCAAAGCCTGCCATCTAGTGTTGGGTCCGGAGGTTTGCACTTTGGAAAAGATTTTTTCGAACAAAAACAGTCACGAGGTAGGCGACTCCTCCTTTCGGTGATAGTGTGCATGGGCATCGGCTTCATTGTTAGACTGTTTGCCACAGAGGATGATAATGTAGTTAGTAAGAGTAGTAAGAGATGTCCATGTATATATGTATCTAAATAAGATATTACTTCAAAAGGTATAGGTACCCGGGGAGGCAGGTGGGGGCATGTGAATCTACAGCTCTAAATGCCAAGAACAGATGCCTACTGGGTAAGTAGCATTTTTCGTTTGAGGCATGTCAGCTGTAGATCACATGATTTGCATAGACAATGCAGCAATTATCTCCCAAAGCGGTGGCTAACCTGTAGCTTTTGCAGTGGTCTGAAACAGTGTACGTAAAACTGCTTGGCCCACACTAGTTTGCTGTCTTGCTAACACATCTACACAATAGTGTTTTGTGAATGTGTGAGGAACAGACCATGTTGCAGTTTTGCAGATATCATCTATGGGTATAGTCCCTAAGAAAGCCAAAGAAGCCGCTAGTTTGCGTGTGGAGTGCACTCTAGGGGGAATGGTTAGTGATCGTTTTGCTTTTGCATAGCATGTCTCAATGCACTTGCCTATCCACCTTGCAGTGCCTGATTGTAGTATACGATTGCCTTTATATAGTGGAGCAAAAGCGACAAATAGTTGTTTTGTGTTGCAGAAAGGTCTGGTCCTTTCTACATAGTAAAGGAGTGCTCTTTTCACATCTAAAATGTGCAAAGCAAAGCCACAGAATCTGGTTTAGCAAAGAACACAGGCAACTCAACAGATTGGCTGATATGCAAGGCAGAAATTACCTTTGGTAGGAATTTAGGGTTAGTCCGAAGAATCACTGTTTTGGTGTACTTGTAAAAATGGTTCTTCTATGGTTAGTGCTTGAAACTCACCCACTCTCCTCAGTGATGTGATGTTTATGAGGAAAGCTACCTTCCAAGTGAGAAATTGTAGTTCACATCTATGCATTGGCTCAAATGGTGGACCCATTAGTCTGGGGAGGACAATGTTGAGATTCCACACTGGAGTAGGTGGAAGTCTTGGGGGAATGACTCTTAAGTCCCTCCATAATGCTTTAATGACAGGCACACTGAAGAGAGACAGATGTAGTCTGTTCTGTAGGTATGCAGCTATTGCAGGAAGATGTAACCGTATTGAAGAATACGCTAAGTTGGAACGCTGCAGGTGTAGTAAATAGCAAATTATGTTTTGAACTGAAGCGTCTAGCAGATTGATTTGATTGTTATTGCAGTATATTACAAATTGCTTCCACTTTGCTGCATAGCATGCTCTTCTATTAGGACGCCTAGCCTCTTTGATAATGTTCATGCAGTCTGGCGGAAGATTAAGGTAGCAAAACTCTAAGATTTCAGGTGCTAGATCGAAAGGTTGAGATGACTGGGATCTGGATGTCTTATCTGTCCATGGCTCTGAGTGAGAAGATTAGAAGTGAGGTGTAGTTTTTTGTTTAGGAACTACTGAGAGCTCCAACAGGGTTGTGAACCAGGGTTGTCGGGCCAATGTAGGAACAACTAGGAAGAGTGTCTGGGATGCCTGTCTGAGCATCCGAACCACTAATGGAATGAGTGGGAGAGGTGGAAAAGCGTAGGCAAATATCCTTCATCCATATTGCATTGCCCTTGGACAACGGGTGTGGATGTCTGGATGTGAAGCTTGAGCATTTTGTGTTTAGGTTTGTGGCAAACAGATCTATGTCCGTAAAACCCGACATTTGGAAGCATGGGAGGAAAACTCGAGGGTGGAGTTCCCATTAGTGGATCAGTTGTCTGACTAAGCAGATCTGCAATCGGATTGTTTACTCCTTGAAGGTGTTCTACAAGGAGAAACATTTTGTGACAGATGACAGCTGTAGAGTGTCCTCCCCCCACCCCCGCGTTTTTGTATGTAGTACATTGCGGTCATGTTGTCTGTACGAATCAGGACAGCTTTGCCTACTAGATGAACTTGAAACACTGAGTGCTAGAAAAATCGCTAGAAGCTCTAAATGATTTATGTGAAACTACTTTTGCTGCAGGGTCTACATGCCCTGAATTGTATGTGCCTGCAGATGAGCAGCCCAACCAGTGAGCGATGTGTCTGCTGTTAGCACTATCTGTGGAACCGGGTCGATGAAGGGCCACCCTTTTGAAAGGTTTTGTGTATTCCACCACTGCTGAGAGCGATCGGTGTGGCCGTCCACCAACAATAGATCTGATAACAGATCCTGAGCTTGGTTCCACTGCCGTGCTAAGCATTCCTGAAGGGGAAGTACCTGAAGTCTTGCGTAAGGGACTATTAGGATGCAAGATGCCATCATCCCTAGTAACTGCATGTTGCAGATTTGGGCCGGATTGAGGTAGGCCAAAGCTTTTTGTATACATACTAGCAGCCCGCCCCAGCGTTGCCTGGGGCAGAAAGGGGCTGGGGGTAGCATTTGACGCTAGCGTAACCCGCTCCCGCCCCGACTCCCTCCTGCCCCCCTCCCGCCTGTCCCTCTGTGCACACCCGCTCCTGCCCCCCTCCCGCCCCGACTCCCTCCCGCCCCCCTCCCGCCCCTCCCGCCCCGCCCCCCTCCCGCCCCGACTCCCTCCCGCCCCGACTCCAATACCTTACCTGAGCTGCCGCTCCTCACTTTACCGCCGCTCCATGTCAGCCGCTCCTCTTCGCCATGACGCACCTGAGCCGCCGCTTCTCAATGCCGCTCCATGTCCGCCGCTCCTCTCGTCATCACGCACGTCGTGGCCAGCGCTACTTTCAGGGCACTACTTTTTTTTTAAAGTTATATTTTTAAATGTACGTTTATTTTTTATTTTTTATAGCCTATGTCCATCTGCACACCCTGACAATTTCTACAATGTATCGGGTGTGTGGATTGGCGCTGTGGTTCCCGAGTTTACCTGGCTCAAAGGTGTGTGTTCTCTCTTTATAATAGTAGTATAGATTGTGGCTCCCAAGTACGCCTGTGTGTTGGATGGCTGTAGATGAGACTTGGACAGGTTTACTGTGAATCCAAGATCGTGAAGCAACTGCACTGTTTTGCAAGTGTGATGTGGACCGCTTTCTTGTGAGCTGGCTTTTATGAGCCAGTTGTTCAAATATGGGAAGAGGTGAATGTGTTGTCTTCATAGATGAGCTGCTCCTACTGCCAGGCACTTGGTGAAAACTCTGGGTGCGGAAGTTACTCTGAATATGAGCACCTTGAACTTATAGTGCTGTCCTGCTACCACAAACCTAAGGTACCTGCGGTGAGCAGGATGTATTGGGATATGAAAATAGGTGTCCTTTAAGTCCAGAGTGGACAGATAGTCGCCTTGTTGAAGGAGCAGGAGTATCTGCTGGAGTGTGACCATGTGGAAGTGGTCCGACTGAATGTATAGATTTAGCTCTCTGAGGTCTGGTATAGGCCTGAGAGAGCCGTCTTTCTTGGGAATCAAGTACAGGAAGTATAGCCCAGCCCCTTGATATTTTAATGGGACTGGTTCTATAGTCCCTTTCTCTAACAGAGAGAGAACTTCTTTCTCTAGAAGGGCAAGATGTTCCTGTATCATTGCGCCTGAACTTGGAGGAATGTTTGGGGGAGTGTCGGTAAGTTCCATGCAGTAACCATATTGGATAATTTGTAAAACCCATTTGTCTGAGGTGATTGTATTCCAGACAGGTAGAAAATGGTAGAGACGTCCCCCGACAGAAGTGGAATGATAGGGGGATAGCGGAAGGAAGTCACTGCTTGTTGTTTGTAGGGGAAGTGCGTGTGGAGTTGCCTCTGCCTCTTTCCTTACTATTGTTTCCTCTAAAAACCTCCTCTGAAATAGCCTCTTGATGAGGCGATTGGTTGCTGCCCTTGTAAGAGGAGGAGGGATTTTCTGTGGAAATATTTTTGGATCCACCCCTGTAAAAGGAGCGCCGGAAGGAACCCCTAGTCGCAGGTAACTGCAAAGCCTCCATGGACTTTGCGACCTCAGTGTCTTTCTTCATCTTTTCCAGCGAGGTGTCAACTCCTGAACCAAAGAGGTGTTCCTCGTCAAATAGCTGGTTGAGAATGGAGGCCTCTAGGATGCACTTGATTAAGGTATAGGCGATAAGTTTGCCCTCCTGGATAAGATCATTTGCCTTAGATTGCCACATAACCGTTCCATTTATGTTTCACTTTGTAAAATTGTATATATATATATATATATATATATATATGTCACTTATTGTGTTTTCTTTGATGACAAAAGAATAATTTTTTGAAAAAATTCTATATAAAGTACGAATTTGTCTAACTAAAGTTGTCCGACCTAGTAATTTACAAAACTAGGCGGGGTAGCAGTCCAAATAGAACCTGTCCGGCCAATTGTTTTTGTTTATTAGATTGTAGAGGTCCAGGCCAGACAGTGACAGGACCCGAGCCTCCCTTTGCTTTCCTTGACCGTTGATGTAAGCAGGGTCAGTAGGTGCTGCTTTATATTTCTTTTCAACCCTGGGCGTGATGATTCTTGCCCTTACAGGACCTTTGAAAACCTCATCCGCATGTTTAAGAATTCCATTAAACATTGGCAGTGTATGTGTGATTTATTTGAGAGGCACTTAGGGTCTCAAACAAGAAGTCCTCCTCTAAAGTCTCTTTATATAGTTCAAACCCATGGCAATGAGAAGACCCGTTAAGAAGCTCAATGTAGCCTATATTGTCGTCAGGTGGTGATGGCCCGGACGGGTATAAGTCAGGGTCAGTATCTGTGTGTGGATCAGTGTCATAATCCTCCCATGGGTCAACATCTTGTGGCCTATCCCCATCATCCTGTGGGTCAGGTTATAGTGGTGGTGGTGAATTAGTGAGTGTGATGAGTAATTCAGGCTTAGTAGGTGAAGGAGGTTTAACATAAGGTGGTGAAGGGTTAGTAGCCACATTTCTTTTTTTCGGGGGAATGCGGTGCTCATCCTGTTGGCCCAGTTTCCTTTTTTTCCAGGCAGTTTGGCATGAATATGTCCAGTATCCGGGTTAATAACCACTTCTTTCTGTTTCAGATCCAAAGGTGGAACATCGGACCGAGGCGCTTTTGGTGTAGTCTTGATCTCTGCTTGTTGTTTTCGGTGTCGAAAGTTTCGGCTCAGAACTCTTCGGTACTGAAGATTTAGTCTTCGACAAAGATGGAAAGTGGACTAGGACATGCTTGGATTTCGGCGCTTAGGATTTTGGTTCGGCGCCGGCATGGGCCCGACTCGGACCCGGGCCAGAAGGCTTCTCTTGTGTTTTGGCACAGGGCCCACGGGTGGAGTGCCTGAAACTTTTTCTCTGTGCTGACCTTGGCCTGCAGGCAGAGGAAGGACCGGAGCCTTTTTTGTCTTGTGTTGTAGGGGCAAGGGAGTTTCTGTACTCCCGGTACGCTGACCCGGTGTAACTTGCTCCTCTTCTTTCATGACGGAGTCGACCTCGGACACATAGAGGTGTTGTTCTTCCTCGGCTCCTTGAGCTTGTGTTTCTTCTCAGTCGTAATCTTCGCCGAAGATGTCCGGTACGGCGCTGCCTTGGTGTTGCATCTCGTGACGTCAAGCCAGACTGCCACGAATCGTCTTCTTCATTCTAAACGATCGGCAGTCTTTTTCGTCATGTTCCGGGGACAAACAGAGGTTGCACACTTCGTGCAGGTTGGTGGGCGGAAACAGCGCAACACCCGGGACAGAGCTTGAATGGAGTCTTTTCCATCGACTGCTAGCAAGCCCGACGCGGGTAGGCCCCACGGCCCTCCGCGAGTTTTCCAATCCAAGATCTTGTTATCGAAACAATACGCAGAGAATGGGAAACGCAATCAAGAAACAATACCGTTGAGGGTAGTGGATTGCGCTTCAAAGGGAACCCGAGAAACGGTACCAAACTGGATAGCAGCAATTCACATCCAAACCCAATGGAGGAAAAAAACAATCTAACAATGGAGCCGATGCCCATGCGCACTATCACCGAAAGGAGGAGTCACCTACCTGGTGACTGGAAAAGAAGTCTTCGAAGAAAAACAAAGTGCAAACATACGGACCCAAGACTAGATGGCGGGCTATGCAAAGCATGTGATCTATAGTTCACATGCCTCGAACATTACTTTAACCAGTCAATAATCCACCCTATTCAGACTTTTGACCAGAACCCATTTAATTTTCTCAACTTTTAGTAATCAAGATTTCAAGTTGCCACTGGATTAAGCTACCCATCTCACAGATAAAGGAGTGTAATTATTTGTTCTCTCCGGGTGGAGAGCAACAAAGGGATCTACATAGAAATTGCTCACAACTGAATTCACGGACATCCTGAATGTCGTGGTATTTTTACCTTCAGATATTGAGCCTTTTTGATGCCAATAACAACCATTAATCTGGATTTTAGTATGTGCATATAACTAGTACTTAGAGCACTGTTTTCTCCGCAAGCTATCAGCTTTACAATGGTTGGAATGCTGAAAGGCCTCGATTTTGCTACCCTTTACACGTCTAGCTTTTCCCCAATGCAAAGAAAGCTTTTTCTTGAACACACAGTCACCAATGTGACCACCATACTTTCCCCAACTGCCTTCATCTAATCAGAAGGTTACCAGTTGAAATCAGAGAGCCCTTGTTCACATTCTTCCAAACCAGATAGGAGTAGTATCATGGAGTTGGGTAATAACCCCATTACCTAGCAGCTATAGAAGAATTGCTTCAGACAGTGTGATACCCACGTGCACTAATAATCTGATAATTACAGGGTAGATCCATGAATGTTAAGACAGCCGTCACAACCTGCCTAGATAATAGCAGTAAACTGTGATGCATGAATGAGTGTTGGAGGGAGGGAGAGTACAGAAATTGAGTGCAAGATATATTTCTTCTCATTGTATGATGAAGGTGAACATAAGGCTTGCTCTCGAGAACAAGGCATCGAATTCATCACACATTTCAAAAGAATTTACATTTGTCTAACAGCTGTAGACAACAGCAAAATGCGACAAACGATTCTCAAATAAATCTATAATAACCATGTTTTTGAATAAGTAGGAAATACTTTCAATAGTGGACTCCAGACAAAGTAAATGTATGCCCCATTTTACCTTTAATGGAATGAACTGTCAAAAATATCCAAATACTCTTTCGATGTCTCACACGTCTTCTAATCAAGATCTCATAGACAGACTCACCATCACATGACGTTCCACTCCTACTCGTGGATTATTCGGCGCGAAGATGTGCTCATATGTATTTATGCCTGTTTAGTCTTTCAAGCGGGTTGGATGGTTCAGGGATGGGGGAGGTGGGTGGCGGGGGCTGTTGGGGTGGGTGTTTTATAGCTTCCCGAAGGATACCCTCGGCAACTAAAATACATATGTTCATTGTCTTGTATGAATATGACTTGCTGGGGGCTCTACCCCTTTGGATGGAAAATTCAATAAAATTTGTTGTAAAAAAAAAAAATCCAAATGCATTCAACCACACGTCTCAGTTGGTCTACAGAAAACAACACTGATGCTGGTGGGTTGCATGCTTTCAGGAATCTAAACCGTGCTAGACACTTGTGTAAACAATTTAAAATGAGGGAGGCAATAACAGACATAACACCTAATTTTATATCTCCCTCTCTCAAATTCCCAGTCACTTCTCCACTGGGAAGCTGCAAGTAGAATACATCTACTAGTGAAGCAAAACATTACATTTGGATGGATTCTTGTCAACCTGCTCCGACTATCCTACATTGTTCGAGAGATAAACCCCTCTTGCATGTAGCTGTAATGTTCAGTAGAATGCAAGAGTTTCCACCCATAGAGGCAGGAGAGCACGATTGCAGGAGATAGAAATTGGTCTGCCTGAGATCTTTTAGCTCGGTCCAGCATGTCAGGGTCACGTTAGCAAAGTGGTTAGGGCAGTACAGTCTACATGAAGCGTACATTGTTGAGCCAATAGTGCTTTAACCTCTATCGTCAAGATAATGCTAAAGGTATTACTTGTATATCTTAATGCATCAAACTCTGGGTTGTCCTTGAGCTCTGCATCCTCTGACTGAGCCTTCTTCCTGGTGACAAGTATTGGATCTTTCAAGACTACCTTAACCAGCAGGAACAATGATGCCACAATGTCTTCATCATGGTGGAAGCCAGCTGGCACACTCGAGGTGTCAGGGGTATGGAATTCCTATCACCTGACACCCAGGACATTTTGTTTGGGGATCGAGGACAACAAGTTTACATATTCAGGTTGTTTCATGCACAAGTAGGTTCACCCTCCAGTGGCACATAACCTCTGGCTGCGAGTTTACAGTACCACAGCATGGTTGGGGGAAAGAGGACTGTGCTACTAAGGCAAGATTTTGAAACCAAGTGCAGAAGTTGATCAAACCTGTATACATGACTCGTTAATGTAAAGTCTTCACTGTTTGGGTGAAAGCTCTAAGGGATTGCAGTAAGCCGCAAGCTCAACTTGCGTTAGTGACAGTGGTTTCAATATAAATCCACCCTGGAAAAGCCAATAGTGTTGTTTATGAATAAAAATTAGAAAAAAAGAGAAGAAAACGTGCAATGATGCAGCTGCTATTGGCAACAGAGTCATTCTGTTTGTGTGTTGAGCACAGGGGTTGGGGGAGCAACAGAGGAACGGGTGAAGTGGCAGCAACAAGGGGTGGCTATTGGGGGGAGGGGGTAGCAGAAGCAAGAACGCATGCAATCCAGGCAGAACCGAACAAAAAGACTGAAGACATTCAGTAAATGATCGGAGTGAGAGGATGCAAGTCAGTCAATCAAAACATCTGCAAAGGTGCTATGCTTCAGGGAGGGACAAACACAATAAGAAGAAGCAAGCAAATGAGGGTGACAATGAAGCCAAACTATAATAAATAATAGATCGGCTCTAAGAACACACTTTTTGATATGGTCCACAAAAGGATTTCATCTATACTGATGTAGGTGGGGAAAAAACATGCATACGTTTTCAAGATTTCACAATCCAAAGCAATATAAAATGCTCCCAAAATGCTTCATGATTATATATAAATACATGCAGAAGCATGAAAGCAAGACTGATGACTGCTTGCTTTCAAAGTAGAATCTACACCCAAAAACTGCAATTCGAAAATATGTTCTGCTACTTTAAATACCATTTCTCTGAGGCATCATTTAATAATAACATGTTTGAAGCATGGCAACATTTCTTTTAAAGATTAATAAGAATCTGTTAAACCATTAGGCCAATATTAAAGGCAACATGAAAATAATTAATGGGGCTCAATCTAAAAGAAAGTCACAAAAGTGACCCGTATGGTATATGACCTTACATCGGTACAGATTTACAGCTTTCAGGAATTCACAGGTGTTTACAACTTTAGCTGTTCTGGTGTGTTGGTGTGCATTTTGCTTTTTGTTTTTAAAACTTTTGATCCCTACTCTGCTCAATCCTCCCACGCACCGTACCTGCTGGTGCCTTTTTTCCCGTTCGAGTCCACCGCGGCTGTTTCGCCGTTTGCGTGGAAGGCGGTCACTTTTCCCTTTTACCTGTGGGAGGTGAAGCACTTCCGGGGGCGGTACTGTTCATGTTTTCTAGTATTTAGGCATGAACAGACCCCTGGGGCGCCTAAGGCAAGCCCGGTCACGCCAGTCCGCGCCTGGACGGCGCCAGACATGCTGCCGGTTTCTGCAGCAGCAAGCTCTCCTACTCTTATGGTAAACTTCTTGCCATAAGGCAAATTGGGAGCCCCTGCAGTCACCCTCCTTGTAACTTGTCAGAGGGTCCGTTTTGCTGTAGGAACTGTGGCTTCAACTCCTGGACTACCACCTTGTCCCCCCCCACTCCTCTTCCCTGCCGCAGACAGTACATCATACTGCTCATCCTTAATTGTCGCTCCCTAGCCCAGCATCATCCTGATATGTATGACCTGCTACACAATGATTCTCCTGATGTCCTCTTCGTGACGGAGACATGGCTGTCAATCAACATGGTGGCTGAGCCTGGCCTGGCGCTCCCCCTGGGTTTCAGTATTGTGACTCTCAATCAAGAGGCTAGAGGGGGTGGGATCGTAGTTGTTTTTATATCTTGCTATACTTGCACCTTTATCAAAGAAACCCTGGTGGGTTACAAGTGTGGGCATTTTGGGATCTCTTTCAACACCAGCTAAACCATGTCTGGCCTACTGGTTTATCGTCCACCAGGTCCTTCGAAGGAGTTTAGGGCTGGGCTGATTGACACAGTTAGTTCTCTGGTTGTGCAATATGCCAACTTCAGTGTTATTTGCAATCTGAATGTGCATCTTAATAACCCCCATGACTCAGAAGTGGGCAACTTCTCAGCTGACCTGGCAGCTTGTCAGTTGCTTCAATTGGTTCAAGGCCCTAGCCACTCTACTGGCCATTTACTTGATCCAGTCCTCTCTAACCTTTCCGACCTCACAGTCTCTGCCCCCATTCCGGTGTGTTGGTCTGACCATTATCTTATTCCCATGACACTCTCTGGGGTAGAGCCCCCTCAGAGAGTGCCTCAGAAATTCGCTCTCTGATACCCCTGGAACAAATTAAAATAGTGACCATTTTAACACCCTCCTCTCCTCAAACATACCCAGCCTGCCGGATGATTCAGATGCTGCCGACAATACAAAATCGGTCTGGATACTTTGTCCTTTGGATGCACTTATTCCTGTCAAACTGTGTAAGTGTTGTAGTACCCAATCCAATCCCTGGTACAATGACAAGCTTGCTAATATGCGTAAACCTGTAAGAGATTGGAGCAGGCGTAGAGACGAGATTTTGATCCAATCCAGAAAGGATGTTATCAGGAAGCCTCCAAGAAATACCATAGGGCAATTCAGAAAGAACGGGCAGCCTACTTCACAGCCGAGATTAGGAACAGCGATAATCCCACCATGAGTATTTTTTCCATACTTAAAGATCTTAAATTGGCTGGGGCATCCACTGCGCCCTCTATCACATCAGATGAACATTGTGAGGCTTTCGCCACCTTCTTTGTCAACAAGGTGGAAAACATCTTTGAGACCTTTCCTCAGGTGGATATGTGTTCTGGCTCTGGGGGCAGATCTCCTACTACTCACACGCTTGCCGCCTTCCTGCCGATCTCTGAGGATATGCTGTGCTCATTATGCAGCAAGGTTAAATCCGGCTCCACTGCTGATCCCATGAAGCCTGATCAATTTATGAAAATGTTACCTGTGCTTCTCACACCTCTGGGCCAGGTGAGTAACATGTCACTGTCTATGGCAGTTGTCCCTAGGACTTGGAAGCAGGCCAGGGTTGTTCCCCTATTAAAAAAACTACCCTTGATACAGCTAAACCTGAGAACTTCCATCCTATTTCTCTCCTGCCGTGGGCTTCCAAGATCTCTGAAGCCTATATAAACTCCATCTTGTCAGGTTTTTTGGAACCGAACAACATACTTGTTTCCTCTCAGTGCGACTTCCATTTGGGTCTCAGCGCGAAGTCTACCCTCTTAGTAGTGACCTCACATCCGAGGGCAGCACTGGATGAGGGATGTACTTCAGCACTGATCCTTTTGGATCTCAGTGCCGCGTTTGATACGGTCTCTCACCAGATCTTGCTGCAATGGTTGAAGGAGGCACGGGACTGGTTCGCCTCCTTTCTTTCGGAGAGGATCTTCCAGGTAACAGCCCCCCCTTTCACCTCCAGGGTTCATACTATAAAGTAGGGTGTACCGCAGGGCTCAGCTTTGAGCCCAACGCTCTTTAATCTGTATGTCCAGCCATTAGCAGCAGTGGGCAAGAGTAGAGGGCTAACCGTAGTATCATATGCAGATGATACGCAGTTGGTAGTTGCTCTCTCCTAGGACTGTCTGCATGAAACTCGTAAGTTTCAGTGCGGTCATGCGGCTGTCGCGGAGTGGATGATTGCCAACTGCCTCCAGCTCAATGGCAGCAAGTCTGAGGTCTTGCTGGTAGGGAAAGATCCTGAGTTGTGGAGTGAATGCTGGGGGCCTGCTACCTTGGACTGTGCACCCTCCCCTAAACAAGTGGTGAAAAATCTAGGTGTCTGGGTCGACTTGGCCCTCAGCTATCAGGAACAAAAACTAAGAAAGTGGCAACTACGTGTTTCGGTATACTATGGGGGCTCAAACCTCTGGTTTTTTTTTAGATCCATCCATCAGGCAGGTGATCGTCCAGGCCTCCCTTCTGTCGAGACTGTGCGTTAAGTCAGCTCGATCTACCTGGGGGCAAATAAGACAGAGTATGAGACTGCAGAGGGTCCAAAATGCAGCTGCCGGAACTCTCCTTGGCCTTCCTAGAATCTGCTCCACCACCAGTGCTATTCGTCAGCTACACTGGCTGCCAGTGGCCAGACGAATGAAGGTTAAGTCCCTCTGTATTGCTTTCAGGATCTTGAATTGTTCCGATCTTGGCAAACTTGCTTTCATCATACACCACCACCTGCCAACTCTGTTCGATAGGCCATCACCTGGCGGTTGTTCCCCGGGTAAGGTGGGTATGTGCTGGTGGGCGCTCTTTTCGTACACTGGCAGCTAAACTCTGAAACTTACTCCCTATACACACTTGGTGCATTGATAATTACTTGGCGTTTCGTAAGGCTATCAGGACTCTCCTTATCCCATCACTATAGACCTCCTTCTGCAGTTCACTTTCCTCCTGTCTGCCATTTGCGCTTCTGTAAGGCTATCAGACTCCCCTCTTTCCATTACTACAGGGCCCCCTTCTGCAGTCTGTTGCCCTTCTGTTGCTATTAGCGCTGGGAAGCCCCTTTGCTGGGGCAGCCGTGTGCTCTATAAAACTACTTAACTTTCAGAAGTAGGAATAGAAACCATATTACTAGAAGATATTTGTTAATTACATTTTCACATGAATAAATATATATCTGTATATTTTCTCATGTAAACATCTGCAGAGCAAGTACAAATTCATTTGTTAAAAACTTTCTTATTTCTCTAACGAAAAATATTTTCTCCCATCAAGAATCTACTTTCCTTAAACCCAACTTTTTTTCCCACTCTGGAAAAGGTTTTACCCCTGCCCTCTCAGGAGTACATTATCAAACTTTTCCAGTTTGGGAAGATATTAGCGAGAAGATGGTGAATAACCTTAAACACATAAGCCTGTGGTTGTGCACAAACTCACTGGGCTTTGCAGCTCTGGAACTACGATACCTAAATCACCAGCACAATTAATCACACTGAAAATGGGGTTATTCTTCCTTGAGAAAGTTACATGTAAAATGACTACTGCCTGAGGCGGAACCGAGATGGGAAAGCCACATTGGTATGACTGCAATAAACAGATTTAAAATAAAAACGATGAAAATAAACAAAACACTGTAAAAAAAATAATAGCTTAACCGCGAAAAGGTTAAAAAGCATATAGCAGGAGAAAGTTCCTTGCTCTGATTTGGCACAGCACTCCCTCGATGATACCAAGTTCATCATGTGCATATTAACTCGACTCACCTGAGGGCGGCAGCGTGATAGGTGTCAACATAATCCGAGATGAAGAGCTCTCGGTTCCTAATGACAGGGTCGGTTATCACAAGCTCACGGCCAGAATCTGAGAGAAAGGAGAGCAACAATTAGGGATGCTGAATTCTGCACATGCTTACATTTATTACTGTGCATGTGCACTGCTGACTATACCATGTTTTCAGGAATGTACACATCACTTGTCTGGGACTCCAGACTTCTAGTGCTTAGTGGAGGCAAATCCTCATATAAGGGGAAGATTATAGCCTACGACTGCATACTGCTGTAAGCAGGGTAGCACATTCTGTCTGTGTAGTTAGTCTACAAATCGTCAAAGATTTGACGTCTTGTATGGTGTCCGATCTCTTTGGTGTTTTGGACCCCTCTCTTTTTATATTTGAGTTAGTCTACAAATGGAATATTTACATATACGTAGTTATCTCCATGTAAATCTGAGGCAGTTTTTAATTAATTCGGATACGAAAAACTATCAAGACAAAGCACATGGCCAAATATTACATTTTGTTATCCACACATCCATAATATTGTTTCCATTTAAAAAGCACTTGCTTACTTTGCAGCGCATTACTTCAGCATGCAACATGACACTAAAGAGTATGACAGCAGTCCAACAGCAAACTTACCATTCTCATTATGTCGGTCCTGAACCAAATGCTGGTACACAGAGTCTGGGACTTCTGATTGGCGGTAGTACCATTTTACATTCATTAACAGATGGTCCCGTTTGCTCTGTAAGACAAAAAAGAAATCAAGTGAAAATTGTGTTCCAACATCCAAAGAATTTAAAAATGAAGAACAAGCAAAGATCTCACAAGAGCACACCACCGAGCGCGAAGGATCGGATGGATGGAAATAGGATTTCACTTGAATAAATACATCTTGCTCCCTAAGCGCGCAGCTCTGGATACACTGGACGCATTACAAAGTTGTGGAAGCTCACACCGTACAAACAGTCAAGGTAATGAAGTGGGCAACATTCAAGGGCTCTTGCATGTGTTCATCTCGGAACAGCAACGTAATTAAATGCCGACCAAGTATACAAAACAGACTGCGCTTATGCAACTAAAGTAGAAAACAAAATCTCTATCTCCCCTCTAACCCGTTTTAGAATCCCCCATCACAAAATAATACAGGATGAGTTTCCCTTCTGATTGTCATCAAGAATGGAATACCTAAAGGGCAACACTATGCATCCCCTTCCATTTCTAATAAAAATACATAATTTTTTTAATGCACCAACTATGAAACAACCTTACAAAACTAAACAAAATTAAATGGACACTAATTCATTAGGATTCATAACCCTCCAAATCAGTTGGACGTTTGATATTAAGTCCTTATTTGCTTCTGTGGGTGACTTCATTGTAGGAATCAACCATATTACTGTTTCCATCCACAATACAATCGTAACACCCAACATGCGTATTATTTTCTACATCTTCACATAACTATGAAAAAAATGACTGGACTCTTTATCTACATGCTCTTCCCTTCCAACTCTTCTCCCATTTTTGCAGTCTTGCAATTCTACTTATATGCCAAATATCACTTAATTTAAATGAATTTCGAAACTTCCCAAACTTCTAAAGGTTTAGAAAGGAATATGCTACTTACCAGTATGCATCTGTTCTTGGCATGTAGGTCTGCTGACATTCATATCTTGTGCATTCATTGCCGCCTAGTGTTGGGTCCGGATGATTGTATTTTGTTGTCCTGAAAGAGTCTTCGAAGTATCACGAGATAGGTGACTCCTCCCCTGGACTACAGTGCGCATGGGCATCTTCTCCATCCTCAGATTGTTTTTCGCCTTTGTGGCAAAGATGGAGTACAGTAAGTAAGAGATGAACATGCAAAAGAGAATCCTGCAGCTGCAACAGGCACCGGGGAGGAGGGTGTGCGATATGAATGTCAGCAGCCCTACATGCCAAGAACAGATGCATACTGGTAAGTAGCATATTCCGTTCGAGGCATGTGGGCTGCTGAATTCATATCTTGTGCATAGACTGTATAGCAGTATCTCCTCTAGCGGTGGTCATCTGTACCAGCTGCAGCAGTCTGAAAAGGAGTTTTAATGACAGCCTGGCCTACCGCAGCTTGCTGCTTTGATTTCACGCCTACACAATAGTGTTTAGTAAAAGTGTGTATGGTAGACCATGTAGCTGCCCTACATATGTCTTCAAGGGGAATATTCCCTAGGAAAGCCATGGATGCCCCCATTTTACGCGTAGTGTGCGCTTTTGGGGGAACTGTTAGAGTGCGTTTAGCTTTTAGATAACATATTTGGATGCATTTAACTATCCATCTGGCTATTCCTGATTTTGAGATGGGATTACCTTTATGTTGTGATGAAAAAGCAACAAACAGTTGCTTTGTTTTCCAAAATGATTTAGTCCTGTCCACATAATATAGAAGAGCTCTCCTTACATCTAATGTGTGTAGGGCTCTTTCAGCCACTGACTGTGCGTTTTGAAAGAAAACTGGCAATTCTATGGATTGGTTGATATGGAAAGTGGATATGACTTTTGGCATGAACTTAGGGTTAGTTCGAAGTACTACCTTATTTGCATGTATTTGCATAAAAGGTTCTTGGATGGTTAGTGCCTGTAGCTCACTTACTCGCCTGAGGGAGGTAATGGCAATTAGAAATGCCACCTTCCATGTTAGAAATTGTAATTCACATGAGTGGAGTGGTTCAAAAGGAGGTCCCATAAGTCTGGTAAGTACTATATTTAAGTTCGACTGGTGAAGGTGGGTGCTTTGGAGGGATTATCCTTTTAAGACCTTCCATAAAAGCTTTGATTTGTGGCACCCTAAACAGAGACAGGTGGTATCTGTTCTGGAGATATGCTGCTATAGCAGCAAGATGTAGTCTTAAAGAAGAGTATGCTAGATTGCATCTTTGAAGGTGCAAGAGGTAACAGATAATGTTTTGGATGGAATCATCTAATGGATTGATTTGGTTATTGTTGCAGTAAATTACAAATCGTTTCCATTTAGCTGCATAGCATGCTCTAGTAGTTGACCGTCTTGCCTCCTTGATAATGTTCATGCAATCAGGAGGTAAGTTAAGGTATCCGAACTCTAAGACCTCAGGAGCCAGATCGCTAGGGTCATCTGATTTGGATCTGGGTGCCTGATTTCTCCATTGTTCGGAGTTAAAAGACGGGGCGTTGAGGCGCAGTCTTTGGTGGGGAACTACTGAGAGTTCCAGGAACGTTGTGTACCATGGTTGTCTCGCCCATGTGCGAGCAACCAGGATCATTGTGAGTGACTGCTGACGTAGTTTGCGTGCCACTAGCGGAATCAGTGGAGCTGGTGGAAAAGCGTACGCAAATCTGCCTGATCAGTTCATCCATATCGCATTGCCCTGTGACTGCAAATGTGGGAACCTGGCGGCAAAGTACTGGCATTTTGAGTTTTCGTTTGTGGCAAACAGATCCATCTCTGGCTGCCCCCATTTTTGGAAGAATGGTTGTAGAACTTGAGGGTGAATCTCCCATTCATGTAGCTGTTGACTGTGTCTGCTTTGCAGATCCGCTACTTGATTGTCTTTTCCTGGCAGGTGTTCTGCTAGGAGAAAAATGTTTTCGGGGAATTGCCCACTTCCATATGTTCTGTGCTAAGTGCAACAGATGTGGAGAGTGTGTCCCTCCTTGTTTCTGAATATAGTACATGGCTGCCATGTTGTCCGTACGGATCAACACAGCCTTGTTGCACAGGTACTTTTGGAATGCTTTTAGTGCCAGAAATATTGCTAGCAACTCTAGTTGGTTTATATGCAGTCTCCTTTGTTTGATTGTCCAGAGCCCTTGGACTGTGTATTGTAGTAAATGGGCTCCCCAACCTGTCAGTGATGCGTCCGCTGTTAGTACTACTTGTGGAACCGGCTCCTGGAACAGTCGCCCCTTGGAAAGGTTTTGTGGGTTCCACCACTGCAGAGAGTTGTAAGCGCGACTGTCCACCAACAATAGGCCTTTTAATTGTCCCTGAGCTTGGTTCCACTGCCGTGCCAGGCATTTCTGTAGTGGACGCATTTGAAGTCGGTCATGGGGGACAATGAATATACAGGAGGCCATCATGCCTATGAGTTGCATGAATACTCGAGCTGGCAAAGAGTGTTGTGGCTGAAATTTCTGAATGAGAGTCTAGATGTTGGCTATCCTTGATTGATTTGCATATGCCTTTGCTAGAGAGGTATTTATTGTAGCCCCCAGATATTGTTGTATGTGGGAGGGTTGTAGAGGTGATTTGGGGTAGTTCATGGAAAAACCCAGGCTGTGTAGCAGCTGGAGTGTTTGAGACGTATGGCTTGCACACTGCTGGTACGAGTTTGCCTTTATGAACCAATCGTCCAGGTATGGAAACACGTGCATGTGTTGCCGTCTGAGGTGTGCAGCTACTACCGCTAAACATTTTGTGAACACTCTTGGGGCTGTGGTTACCCCGAAGGGAAGAACCTTGAACTGATAATGTTGACCTTCTATTGTGAACCTGAGGTATTTCCTGTGAGCTGGATGTATAGGTATGTGAAAATATGCGTCCTAGAGGTCTAATTTTGCTAGGAAGTCGCCTTGCTGGAGTAATGGGAGTACTTGTTGCAGAGTGATCATATGGAAGTGCTCTGAGAGTATGTATTGATTTAGAGGCCTGAGGTCTAATATTGGTCTGAGGGACCCGTCCTTTTTGGGAATAAGGAAGTATAGTGAGTATACTCCTGTTCCTTGGTGTTGAAAAGGGACTGGTTCTATGGCTCCCTTGTCTAGCACGGATTTGACCTCTTGCTGTAGCAGGGTGATGTGTTCTTTGGACATAGGACGTTGTCTGGGTGGTATGTTGGGTGGAGTAGAAGCGAGTTCCAGGCAATAACCATACTGGATAATTTTTCTCACCCACCTGTCTGTCTGTGGTAATTGCATTCCAGACTGGTAGGAACTGTTTGACTCTGCCTCCGACTTTTGTTAAATGGTCTGGAGGGAGTGTGATGAAGTCACTGTTTGGTGGCAGTGGAGGCTCTGGTGTTATTGCCGCCACGTCCTCTGCCCTTGTTATTATTGCCCCTGTAACCTCCCCTGTCGGAGCCCTTATTGAAGGAGCTTTGAGTGTTGCTTTTGTATGCAGCGGAAGTCTGTGAAGTGTTGCCTCTTGCGGCGCCTCTGTAGGAGGACCGACAAAAGGAACCTCTATGTTGTTGAAACTGCAGCGCGCCCATAGATTTTGCAGTTTCAGTATCGGTCTTCATTTTGTCTAAAAAGGTATCTACTGCAGGACCAAACAGGAAGTCTTGATTAACTGGTTGGTTAAGGATGGGGGATTGCACCTCGTTCTTAAAACCAGAGATGCGTAGCCACGCATGTCTGCGTAGTAACACACTAGTGTTAACTGACCTGGCTGCTGTGTCGGCTGTGTCTAGTGCACATTTAATGGAAGCATTAGTTGTAAATTTGCCTTCCTGTACGAGGTCGCTAGCTTGAGCTTTGAAAGGTTCTGGCAGGTGTTGCAGTAAACTTTCAAGCTGGTCATAGTGCGCTCTATCGTAGTGAGCTAGGAGAGCCTGTGTGTTTGCGATCCTCCATGAATTAGCAGCTTGTGAGGCCACTTTTGCCTGAGGCCTCCAATATTTTAGACTCTTTGTCAGGAGGTGGAGCGTCTCCCGTTGTTAGCGAGTTGGCTCTTTTGCGAGCGTTTGCTACTAACAGTGAGTCTAGAGGCAATTGGGATTTAATGCAAGTAGGGTCTGTAGGGGCCGCCTTATATTTTTACTCAACCCTGGAACTGAGCACCCGTGCCCTGGCTGGATCCTTGAACATGTCTGGCGCGTGTTTTAGTACCCCTTTTAGCATAGGAAGTGTCCTGACATTTTCTTGGTGGTTGGAAAAGTGTCAAATAGAAAAGCTTCTTCTATTGGGTCAGTGTGTATGTCGACCTTGTAGTATTTTGCTGCCCTATCTAGCTGTTGGTTAAACACAATGGTGTCGTCAGTAGGCGACGGCTTAGTAGGGTATGCGGAGGTGTCAGGGATGGGTTGTGTGTCATATGGATCATTTTGATCATCCCATGTGTCATCCTGAGCCTGTGGATCCTCTGGGTCATTAAAATGAACCTGAGGATCTTCCCCCATGTTATCCTCATCATTGTATTCTGAGTGTGTAGGAGAGTAGGGCACAAAAGGCATATTAGGATAGAAAGGAGGAGGAGTAAAAGGCCTAGAGGGAGATGTACCGAAGTCCTTTTTCTTTGGTGGTACAGGGCAAGTAGTGTCCCTGTCCAATAGTCTCTTTTCCCGGTAATAGATGGTAACTTTGCCGGTTGCAGGGTTTATGTACAGTTTTGATTGTTCCTCTGATTCTGGATCAGGATGGAAGAGTTCCTCTTCCACTGTCCGTGGCTTTGGCGCCGATGTTTTTGGCTTACTGACTTGCTTGTGACCTTTTGGCTCGAGGGCCTTTGGTTCTGGAGTCTTTTTCGGCTCGACTGTCGGTTTGGGGTCGGTAACCTTCTTTGGTTCAACGTCTTTTATTGGTTTGGCAGTCTTTTTTGGTTCGGCGACTATTTGGGTCGACGACCTTTTTCGGGTCGATCCTCTTTTTGTGCTAGACGCCTTTTTTAGGGTCAGTGTCTTTGGTCGAGTGGATGCCTTTTTCGGTTCGACTGGCTTTGGTTTATTTGCACTCTTTAGGATCGGGTGCTGTTTTCGGATCGATGGCCTGTTTGGGTTCGAGGCTTTTCTTTGGCTCGAAAGCTTTTGACTCGATAACCTTTTTGGGGTAGTCGACCTTTTTTGGTTCGACCCCCTTCTTCGGCTCGACGCCCTTTGGCTGGTCGACCTTTTGTTCGACGACCTTTGGCTCGACGGCCTTCTTCGGTTCAACGACTATTGGCTCAACGGCCTTTTTTGGGTCGTCGACTTACGGTTCGACAACCCTTTTGGGTTCGACGACCTTCTTGGGGGGAACGTTACTTGGTCCTGGGCTCTCGGAAGGCTTTGATTTGGTCTTCTGAGCCAAGCCGGAGAGCGGGGCTTCTGAAGGGGTTTTTCGATCTCGGCTAAGGCCTTTAGGCGATGCATTGGCCGGAGCCTTTGGTTTCGGGATAAGCGGCGTTGGGGGCTGTGTACTCACGATTCTCGGCGGTGACGCTCTCAGGTCCAAGTCCGGCGCTTCTGGGAGGTCGCGTTCATCAAAGATGTTCTCCGGTTCCGACCACTGCATCTCTTGCCTAGCAGCCTGTCGAATCCGGACGGTCTTCTTCTAACGGAATTGGGCACACGCTGGGCAATTTTGTTCGTTGTGCTCTGGTGATAAGCACTTGTTGCATACTGCATGCTTGTCAGTGTGCGGGAATTTGGAGTGGCATTGTGGGCACCTTTTGAACGGGCTCCTTTCCATCGACAGCAGACCCACGTGGCGTTGAAAAGGCCCAACGGCCCGCGTCGACGACCGGATCAAGATGGAAAGGTTGGTCGATTCAAGAAGTACTGAACGAGAACAATACCGTCGAAGTCGAAGGCCTTGCCCATGCGCACTGTAGTCCAGGGGAGGGGTCACCTATCTAGTGATACTTCCAAGACTCTTCCAGGACAACAAAGTGCAATCATCGGGACCAAACACTAGGCGGCGATCTATGCACAAGTTATGAATTCAGTAGCCCACATGCCTCGAACACACACTTCCATTTTCCAACCTTACCACGTTTATACCCCGAACAAACTCACCTCTTTGTAACTGAACAATGTTGGTACCTGCCTTCCATTGAAACGTTTCTGTACAATCACTGTGCCAGTATAATAGTTTGTCTGACAATTTCAGCTGACCACTTGACCCGTTTAGATTAATTCATTCAACTCATAGTATCTTTGGAGAAGGGAACCCTTCCTCTCATAATAGTAAATGGGCTAAAACTAGTGAGTTCAGGCGTTGTACGATGCATCTAAACCATCCTTTTCAATTTCACTTCCATTTGCTTTTCTTAACCTTTTGAAAAACACCTTTGCTTACCCTAATAAACCTTTATTCTTCCTCATTACCATCAGAATGATTATCAGACATGCATTTGTGTTCTACTCCATTACGCATCAAAAATGTTTCAACTTCTTGAGATTTAAATTGTGCTACATTATTGGTTATCACTTTCTTAGGTAAACCTCTCTCTGGAAAACTTAATCAGGAAATTTCACATCTAGCATTTTCTACAATGGTTACCACCAGCCACTCAAAAATATAGTTCATGCCTATCAAAATGTACTTCTCTCCATCCACATCACTAATAGGAACCATAAAGTCCTCACCAACCACCTCCCTATGCCATCTTAGGGCATTTAATGGGACAGAAAAGTGGTTTTAAAGTCACTTGAAACTTGTCTGTACCTTTAACTGTGAACTCTTTAACAACTCTTTCAACTTCTACATCTATTTCGGGTCACCGATACCTTTCCTTGACCTTCCTTTTATTTTTCACAATTCCCAAATATACCTTATGGCACATGCCAATAACTCTCCGTCTAAGAATCCCTGGGGGAACAACTTACTCATCTCACCAAATTCAAACCTTGAAGATCAAGTTCATCAGTGTACTTCCCAAAAACTCCCGAGTTCCTTACTCATCATTCTCTTTTTAGGCTAACCATCAATAACATAACATACAGCTTGCTTAAGAATTTCATTTTTTTCACATGCTAATTTCCATTCTTCTTGTTTCATGTCATCTAAACCTTCAGTGTCTGCCCACACTACTTAATTATTCCCAATTATGCTTAGGTACTTCATTCAAGGGTAAATGCACCCTGCTAACACAGCCTAAACTTTATTTTTATCGCCTGGAACATACGGAATTCTGTATTGAAAATCCAGGAGTCTCATAGATAAATGGACAATTCTTACGGTAGCAATCAGCCACCCATCCCTAGTCAATAACCCATCCCAAGAGGTTTATGATTACACCTAATTAAAACCTCCAAACTCCATACAAAATTCCTGAAACGTTATAAACCCTAAACTGTCAATGTTTTTTTCAATCACAAATTAACATTCTTCCACAGGAGATAGTGCCCTCAGAAGTAAAGCCACAGGCAGTTCCTGTCATTCCTAATACATTTGTGATGAAACAACTCCAATATCTTTACAATTAGCTTCAATGGTTGTGATACATTTACACTCTGGATTAAATCCATGTAATGCATTAAAAGAGTAAAAAAAAAAAAATTTCAAAGAGTACATATCTTATTGCATTTATTCACAACAAATAAATTTGATTTTGTTTTTCATCATTTGTCTCAAGCTATAAAAAAATTAGAAACATTTCTTATAAAGCTGGCGTAGAATTCAATGATCTCCTTAAAAAAATCATCTTTACTAGCCGGTATAGGTGCATCCTTGATTGTTTTAAGCAAATCTTTTTTTGGTCTTATCCCATCCACGTCTTGGTTTAGTTCCGTGAACAAAATAAGATCCTAGAAAAAATATAGTACTTTTGAAGTTTTAAACAGTTGGTACATCACATTTTGGCACACCATGGGAAGCAGATGCTAACCCAAACGGCATCCGTACATACCTGAAACAACACTTGTGTCATAAATGCAATAAGATTTTTACCTTTAGGATGTAAACATACCTGATGGTGTGCACAAGACAGATCAATTGATGAAAACTCACTTAATCTCTTTAGTTGTGGCTAACATTTCTTAATGTTAGGTCATGAAAAACTTTTGATAACAATGCTCATTTAGAAGCTTCAAGTCCACACAATCCTATTTTCCCATTAGCCCGGCAGGCCACGACTAATGGGGCAATCCACTCTGACACACCCACGGGTTCTATTACACAAGCTTCCAATAACTTTTGAATTTCTTATACCACTTCCTCTCACAGGCCATGTTACATTTCTCATTTTATGCGCCTTTGGCTTAGCATTCTTTTTCAATATTATCTTGTGTGTGAAACCCTTTAAAGCTTTAAGATTTCATGAAAATACCATAGGGAATCTCTCTCATAAATCTTTACTGGAGGAATCAGTACTATTCCCTACAACTAATACAAGAGCTGGGTTTTCTGGGTCCACAATTATATTGAGTGCTCTATTGTCAATCCAACTTAAGACTGAGGCTCTGCAACAAACAGTTTGCCCACAACTCTATTTTTGAACTCAAAACTAACAGCCCTATACCCAATCATCGGATTATGTTCACCAGTGAAAATTTCAGGTGAAACATCCAACTTTAATAACTGCGTACCAAGTGCTCCTAAAAAAATACTACTCGAATACGTTCTTGTCAACAATCACATATGGAGAACCAGAGTGAGCTACAATCAACATTTGTACTCCATCTTGTTTTATTTCACAAACGGGCTTGCTTCTGTAACGTGGCACGAGATTGACCACAACTCTGGTTCTACCCTCTACCAGATTTATTCCTCCAACACAATCCTTGTTAATCTTATCCTAAGCATCATCTAAGGAGTTTGACTCAGTATCAGAATCTGTTTCCTTTCACTATTTTAACTATGGCACCCCACGTTTTGATTTCCTACACACACTTGCAAAATGCCTTCTGGTGCCACATGCTCAACACCTCTGATAAATTGCATGACAACTTCTGAGAAATGCCAGATGGTCTCAACTTCCACATTTGTATGTGTATCTAGCTTTCTAGTGCGCATTAGACCAAATGGCATCAAATCACGAAGAATGGTACAGAACCACATGGATAGTGACAACCTAAAGCAAGTAAAGGCCCTCTATAATACCACCCCGACTGAAGCCTAATCCGCAAAAATCCACGTTTTAACTTGCTTCTGAAACAGGTGCAAACTTGGGCTCCTGATATGTTCAGGAAGGGACTGCCACAGCCTGGCAGCCGCCACTGAAAGCATGTCCCTGTCCCCCCCTCCCCCAACACACACAAACACCTGGCTTTCGTACATCACAGAACCACTACCTTATAATGTCCAGCTATCTCAACGGTTTCACAGGAACTACCATAGCACAGAAACTGCTCTCATCGCAGCAACTGACGACCTCTGGAGCATTATGGACAATGGAGAAACTGCAGCACCCATACTACTCGACCTCTCTGCATCATTTAACACAGTCTCCCACAGCACCCTGATCACAAGATTCCACAACTCCCAAATGCATGGTACTGCCCTGAGCTGGCTAGCCTCTTTCCTCTCCGACCAGACCCAGCCAATCACGATCCTGCACAAGACTTCCGAACCCAAGAATCTCATCAGTGGAGTCCCTCAAGGATCATTACTGAGCCCTACTCTCTTCAAAGTCTACGTGGCACCACTCGTCCACGTCATAATATCCCACGAAATTAGCATTGTAATTACATAGACGACACCCAGCTCATTCTCTCCTTCACAGACAAACACCACACCACCAGGACTAACTTCAACACCTGCCCGCAATTAGCTAACTGGATGAAACAGAAAAGCCTAAAGCTCAGCACAGAGAAAAACTGAAGTCCTAATCTTCGGCAATAAGAGCTCTCCATGGGACTCCTCCTGTTGGCCAACAGACCTGGGACCCATGCCCTCCCCCACCGACCACACCAAAAACCTTGGTATCATCATCATCATTGACAAACTCACAATGGCCAAACAAGGGAACTCTGTCACCTTCTCCTACTTCTTCATCCTACGTATGCTCCAAAAAATATTCCACTGGCTCCTCATCGACCTAAGACGCATGATCACCCAGGCCCTCATACCCAGCAGACTCCAGGACTAAGGTAACGCACTCTACACTGGCATCACAAATAAAACTCTTCCACAAATTCCTGAACACTCAGAATGCTGCTGCCAGACTCATTCGCAACATCTACCGCAACACACATCACGCCCCACCTCAGGGAGCTACCCTGGCTACCAATCCAGAAGTGTTGCCAATTCGAACTGCTCACTCACGCATACAAAGCTCTGCATAACATTGGCCCTGCCTACATCAACCACCGCCTCAACCTCCACCAACCAACTGCGCTCAGCCTCACTCGCACACATACCACACATGCGCAGAAGCAACTCAGGAAGAGGTTCCTTCTCCTACATCACCGCCAAATCCTGGAACAACTTTCCATACTACATCAGGACTTCTCCATCCCTTCCTGAATTCCCAAGAAACTGAAGACCTGGCAGTCGACTAGGAGCTGGATCGGTCTATGAACCTACTCCAGCACCTGGACACCCTTTGTGTGATAAGCGCGCTCTACAAATCCTCATAACATAACTTTAGGCACTACTTCTTTAGAAGATGTTTTATTACTCTTCAAAGCTACTCTTGCACACCTATTAGATACCTCTGCCTTCCTTTCAATCTTAACTTCTGCTCATAGAGTCCCTGTTTGCCTATTGTCTTTCTTGAACATACTCATTCACATGCATTATGATATGTTCGCTAATAAATTCATCATGCAGTTGACCAAATGTACAAGTTATTGACAATTGTTTTTAGTGAGGAGACCTATTCATCGATGGTTTCTGACTTGCCTTGTTGCCTAGTTAAACTGGCCTATGGCAATGCAAACAGAAGGCAAATAGTAGTCGTCCAAATCTGCAATTGCATTTTTTACAACATCAGTTTCTGTAGGTGGTCTAGGTTTCTTGCCTATTCTGTTGCACACTGAGACCTTGAGGACCAAAGGAATACAATAAAATCTTTATCGCTTGTGTTAGTTTTTCAGCTTCAATTGTATTCATATAATTTAGAAAGTATTATTTCGACTCATGCCACTTCTCAGGGAGAAGTCAATAATCGTTGAGGAGGTGGCTATGTAAAAGTTTTGGGAGGGAAACGTTTAAAAATAAAAATTTCAGAATAAACCTCTGTTTACTTAACTAATTTCACAAGATGGCCACCACTATAGCCAATTAGGGTATTGAGGGTGAAACCCAATTAAAAATGGTTGAGTAGATAGTGTCACATTCGTCGATGCGCTGACAAGTAAATGTTAAGGTACAACCAATCCAAAATGGCCATCAATCAGTCAGAAATGTGTCCGTGGGGCAATGTTACCTCAATAAAAGCATCCCACGAGTTCACAAAGCGTCACAAGAGAGATCTCATGCCATTATATTGAGGTATCACCAATCCAAAATGGCTGGTAATCCAGGTTAGAGGCATATTTGCATGGCGATGTTACCTCAATACAATCGTAAAAGTGATTCATTTTGCCTGCGAGTTTCAGTTTTAATTCATGTTTATTTGGACCATTGGTCCTTATACATTACATATATTTGTTAAAATACATCTAAAAGTACACATCCATAAATACGCTTTAACACATCTTAAAACTCATACAAATTATGAAACCCTCCATTAGCTAAATCAGGGTAAATTATTTTACTAAAACTCATTTAAAAAGGATAAGAAGAAGTGCCTTCACTCCTTGCATAGATTTCCCAATAGCAACGGCAATTTTTAAATGGCTCATTTCAGTGACCAAAATTACAGCCTGGGCCCTAGTTTTAATCTCATATTTCTTAAATATCGGTCTTAAAAACATAATTCGAATATCAAGAAACTTCTGGCCATCTATTAAAATATGTAACAAATCACATAAGGTGCCCAAAGTGCAAAAACATCTTCCAGTCTTATCAATCATTGCGCTTTTTACCACATTATTTACATAACAAGTGTTCACCCAAATTCTTACCCTTAAAACCTCTCTTCGTAAATGACAATCGGGTAACCTATCAACGTAGGGAAAGCATTGTTCATTTTTCCATGCAGCAGTCATAAAGTTCACAGATTTTATTTGCAAGCAGTCTTGGTCCTGTTCCTTCGATATTTCTTTCCCCAATGTCCTAAGTACCTTCTTATCAATACTAAATCATGTAAGTAATGGGGCACAATTTAACCTTCATCATACAACACAGCTTCTTCATAATGGCTCTAGTCTCTCTTGCCCATTTTAATTCGCTGTTCTGAATTTCGTTTTTACACCATTGTGATATTTTGGTGTGCTCACCTACTCCTAGGCGTTGCAGAAACGAAGTAGGGCCATGCCGGCTAATATGCCCCATGAGGTCAGTCCTAATTCAAGTCTTACGGCCTGGACCATTGCCGACAAAGGGAGTGTGAATAGGTTTTTTTAATTTCTGCCTTCCTCGACATCCCAACCCTCTTTGCCGCTCAAGTATAACAGTTCAGCGCCATTCAGAAATTGAGGGGGTACCATGGCTGAATAAGCTTTAAGCACTGGTCTATCTGACATCGCGCCATAGGCTTTATTAAGCAATTTCAGTCCACTAATCGATTCTGATGTTCTTAGTTTTAACGCATCTAGGTGGATATGCCATTTCAAACTGCTTTCCAGCCATAATCCCAAATACCTATATTCTGTGACCGTTTCTACTTTCTCTGACCCCAACCACCATGTGAACCCAGCTTTCCTCCGGCCAAAGCTCAAGGATTTAGTCTTGTCCATATTAACCACAAGTTTTTTCTGGGAGCAGTAATTATTAAATATATTTAGTTTCCGTTGCAGGCCAATTTCGGTCTGATCCATGATCACCAGATCGTCCGCATAGAGCAAACATGCAATATGCTTACCATCTTGTTTCGAGCTTGCCCCGTTGACTTTCCCCAAGACCAACGGCAAATCTGCTAAGAACAGAGAAAACAGCAGGGGGGCCAATACGCATCCCTGCCGCAACCTATTTCCAATCTCATCTTCCCAGATAAACTTCCATCTATATCTAAAATTATCTTTACCCAGTTCTTTGTATGGAGCATTTGAATCAGACTTAGCAAATCTTTTGGGATACCATATCTAATTAGGGCCTCCCACACCAGCTCCCGATCCACCAGATCGAAGGCTGCGCGGAAGTCACAAAACAACAGAATACACTTCCCCACTGTTCAATCGACTTCCGCGCTATGGGCCAGAGAGCAAAGCAATGGTCAATTGTGGAATGGCCAGCTTTAAACCCCCCTGTCTTGGGGGTATAATCTGATTTTCCTCCGCCCAGTCTTTAAGTAATCCCAAAATGGCTTTTGCAAAGACTTTTTCCCCTATATCTAGGAGATTTATTAACCTATAGTTCTTCATTAGTTTTAGATCTGCCTTCTTATGAATTGGTCTTATAATTGCATCCCTCCAACTTTTTGGTACAAATCCGGTTTCCAAGATCACTTGGAACATCTTTGCGAAAAACTCTGCCCACCATTCTGGTCTAGTTTTTATTATCACTGCTGGAAGATTATCTGGGCCTGCGGCACAAGTAAGGTTCAAACTTGCTATAATTTTCTTTATACAACTAGTAGTAAAACATTCTTTTATGTCAACCCTCACCCGTGACCAAACTGGCATCCTAGCCTCTTCTTGTTTTGGCCATTTCCCATATATTTCTCCCAGGTAACTCACCCAGTCATCTTCAGGGACCATACAGTCTAGGGACCCTCATTTTCTACCAGCACTTTCTTGGACTAATTTCCAAAATCCTTTTAGATCTCTGGTTTCAATTACCTCCAACATATTTGTCTGGCAGTTATCTTTACAAGTTCTTTTTTGTTCCTAATCAATGTTTTATATCTTAACCTTAGTAACTTTAGGGACTGAGATAATTCCACATTAAACCTAACCATTAGTCTTCTCTCCTTCTGCCTGATCTGTGCCTTAGCTACCCAGCATTCATCGTCGAACCAGGCATGCATATTTTTATTGACTCTATGGCTTCCCTTCCAGGCCCTGACTTCCTTGATTTAAATATGATCTTTAAGGTATCCAACAATTTACTTATGGTGGATTCAAACCAGATATTTCCATTTCTAGATTGGATTTCTTCCACAGGGATAGCCTGCTGGGTTTGCTTTGTAAATGTAAATGTAGTGGTACTTGTATAGCGCACAAATCACCCATGAGGCATCTCGGCGCTTGTACGAATACCGCTGAGGAACCCTTCCTGGCCTTTCCCTGTGAAGTGCCCACTCCTGGGCACTCCCAAGGTGAAGCCAGGCATCCTAGCGTTGTTAGGGCCGTTGTGGAGATTAAGCAAGCTGTTGCCCAGAGTTGCAGAGTGGGACCCATGATTAAAATAGGCACCGAGGCGAGAATTATCAGGTCCGAGGAAGTTGAGCCCAAGACCCGCCGAGGCAGGAATTGAACCCTGGTCCCGGGCTAGACCTCTGCATCAGGGTCTGCCGCTCTAACCAATGATGTTACAAACAACTGGGTTGTACCCATAAAGCCAAAGGGACCTGGGTGAGTGATCGTTGAGAACAAGGGGATCCCAGACTGAAGAGAGGAAATCAGTTTCAAGTATACAAGTTTTCAAAACAACTCGAATCAACAAATCAAGGAAGTGTAGTGTTTTTATTTCCACCACACTTGTATTGCCATTTTATGGTTATACGATATGTATCAAAGAGAAAAGCATTCCATATATTTCACAAATCAGTGTGCCCATATAAGAAAAAGGGAAGGGGAGTGCAAAGAACAGTTAGAGATAGTTGTGATTCACTATTCATTACCCAGGGGGTTTTCTTTGCTGCTTTAGAGTGTTGGGTGAATCCTTCTGTAACTAGGGTTGCTAGGGTATTGTCACACAGCCAAGTCTCCTGCAGGCACACAATATTGTTACTCTTAATACATTTATCAAAATTATCTTTAATCGATATTTTCTTGTAGCCATTTATATATTTATATGATTGATAGGCTGTGTGACAACCCATGCTCCTAGTCGATTTCACTCAGAAATCCCTCCTCTTCGTACTCCCTAGGTTCTGGGGATGCTAGGACGTTAAACCTGTTTCCAGCAAATATATCTGTTTCGTATCTTGCAGATTCGTTATCAGTTATGGTTATCGCAAGAACCTCCTTATTCCAACTTGAGTTGATTAACTTTATTTGCCGTAACCCTAGTCCAGCATGGTTCGTAAGGAAGTGCTGGCCCTGGATTTCGTCCCTTCTTACAAATCTAATTCCCTCCTTTTGCAGCTCATTTTTAGCCTTTTCCACCGCGGCTTTCACCAAGAAAGAATAAAAAAGGACGTTGGTCACTTCACCCCCTTTACTACTTGTAACAAACCCTACTTCTTTAAGGTCCTCTGTGCCAATGCTGACGAGGCTTACACATTTTGACAGGGAGAATTAAAGTTGTGATCGATTTAAAGGGTTTAATTTCCTAGCTTTTTTCCCGCCTTTACCCTGGCCGGTAGGTTCTATAAAGACCCATATCTCGAGGGTAGCTTCTTGCCTTATGCCATGGGGACCCTCCATTAATCCAACTTCCCGTCTCTTTGTTATGATGACTCCCTTATCTTTTTCCATAAGGGCTTTACTACAGCCAGGACTTCTAGGTCCCAATTGTGCAATTATCCTCTCTTCTATACCTTTTCCCGCCTTCCCTTTCGTTGTCAGTGCCAAATTGCTATTACTATTCTTTGGTCTTTCTAGCAGATTCCAGTATCCTTCTTGTTTAGCTAGGGGCTTTACCTTATTCTCCTTTGACCTTTAAGTCACTTCCCTCTTTTGGGCTTCTTGTTAATTTCTTCTCCTTTCCCTCATCTCACCTTCCTTACAGGTTGTCTTATAGGTTGCCTATTTCTAAGGGCGAGCTCCTCCCCCCTAGACCTCGGGAATCCCCTCATAATATCTCTTTTCTCCCCATTTCCTGACAATCATTGGCTGTCAAGGATATATATACAGTTGGTTCCTCTTTCTGTAAGTTGGGAGTCCTTAACGCAACTTCCTCTTCACTACCTCCCCCGTATTGGTCTTCACCAATCGGTCTAACTAATGCCGGCTGTGAGAAGTTGGCCTGGTATATGATGCTCACTAGTTCTAGTGATCACCTTGTACCATGCCAAGCAACCCTTATGGTGCAGGTTGTAAAGTCAACCTTATAGACAAGCTATCCTAGGGGTAGCATGGACTAAGCAGTCTTAGGCTAAACTCTGTAAAGGCATGTGAAGCAAGCTGTTTTACCATACACAATCCCTTGAATACCAAATGGAAGGACACCACACAGATATATATTGAAAATATATATAGATTTATTTCTACAAATAACCCTGATACTCTTTATGAGCACAGAAGCAAATGCGTTAAAACAAAACACAGTTTAAATACACAAAAGTTGCACAATTATGGATGAGCCCTAGGGGCCACCTAAACCATATACTAAAATAGTGGTATAAGAACCACTATGGGGAAAGTGAAGAGGCCTAGGGCCTGGGGAATCGCTGGAGCTGTTCGGGACTAGCAGTGAAGAAGTCTGGAAAGGCCCGCGGGACTCGGGTGCAGTGCGGAAAGTGCACGCTTTACCAATGCAATGTCAATGGTGCGTAAAAGTTACAAAGTTAGTTAAAAAGGAACCTTCCGAGTGACCTAGAAGGATGAAACTTTAGACACAGACACTAGAGGTGTGTACCAGTGTGGGAACACCGGCGGAGCTGAGTTACCTCACCCACAGGAAGCGGGTGCATAGGGTCGAAGTAGTGTCGGGTTTCGTCACGCAGGTCGATGTGCTTGGAGCTGAAGATGCTGCAGGCGACTCGATGTGAAGAGTTCCGGTGGATCCAAGGGTGGATCTGAAGAGGTGAAGACCTGAAAGCAGAGGGGACAATGTTCAAAGTCACTAGCCAGTGACTACCGTGGAACCAGAGTGGAACCAGGCGATGTCGGGTGCAAACAGGTGATGTCGTGTAGCTTCTCTCTGCAGCCACGTGGACACGAGGGGTCGAAGACGTCCAGGAGTCGGTCACGAGCTGTCCCACGCAGGCTTCTCGCTGTTGGCGGTGTCGGCAACTTGATTGGAGCAAACAGGCCTTGGCTAATGCAAGCCACGCAGGAATCGAAAAAGGCTTGTTACTCGGACCAGCAAGGTCAGAGCAGGTGCTCCTTTTTACAGGAGCGAAGGCAAGTCTGGAGCAACCAGACCCGCAGTGTAAGTTGAAGGTTTCGTCGCCAAGATGGCCGCTAGCCACGTGGCAAGTGGCCGGGATGGCGCGTCGAGTGGCACAGTGCAAAAGGGCCCCACGCAGATCGTGGAGATGCTGGGGGGCTGATCTTCGGTGCAAGGGCTGCTCGAGGTTGGGGCTTCTCAAACCCCAAAGCACAGCGTCGAGGGTGCCTCTGATGCTGCGCAATCAGCGTTTCGGGGGTCTTCCAAGAGGTCCGGTCCCACGTCTCTCGGTGCCTCCACGGGTCCCTTCTTTGCAGGGACTGTGGATCGAGCGGTGAGAAGTCTGGGAGTCTGGGTCTTGTCAGGCTCTGGGCTCGGGCTCCGGCGGGAGGCGGCGGCAAAGCAGACGTCGAGTTGCTGGTTGGTGCCTGTGTTCACAGGGTGGTCACTCCTTGGCCACAAGGGAGATTCTCTTCCGTCTTCTGTGCAGCAGAATGTCGAAGTCCAGTCTTCTTCTGTATTTCAAGTTGATTCAGGATGATCTGAAGTCTCAGGACACAGCTCCCACTCTTATTCGAATCTGGGGGGCCGGATCACCTACTAGGTCCCTCCTCTGGGTGGAACCAGGAAGGGGGGTGGTTACACCCCCTTTCCTTTGTCCAGTTTCGCGCCAGGACTGGGGCTGGAAAGCCCCAGCACCAGTTTGAACTGGCCTATGCACAGGGACACCTTGTGTGCCCCAGGCATGTCTGATTCTATTCAGCCCTGTCCTACCCAATACACAAAATCCTGTCTGGAGTGGTGCTAGCACCTCCCCAGGCAGGAAACCCTTTGTCCAAGCTGCCCTCGCTGGAAGGACTCCCAGCAGCAGGAGGTCAGACTTGTGTCTGTGGTGGCAGCATCCATTTGTGATGCTGAGGCTCTGTTTAACTTTAACCGGGGTTCAGGCTAGGTACATGTCGTGCCCCTCTAGAAGGGTGGAATGCTACCCCCGTCGCCAGAACTGGCGAGGGGGTAGTATTCCAACTCGTATGACACCTTACTCGACATGTTTTGATAAAGCCAAACCCAAGATAGCATTTAACCGCGAGGTTCATAATGCACTTAAGAGTATATGGTATGGCAATATCATGAAACAGCTAAAGGACATGGTTCCGAAAGCTGCAGACAGGCTCAGCTCATGCCAGAGTACCATCTCACATATTTCCAAGCACTCTGCCTCCAGGATTGATGAGGCCTTCCATAGGAGTGACTGATAGGAACATATGTGTCCATTTTAGGTTAGGTATAGGCATACTACACCTAAGTAAGGGGTGGTTACACCGACTTACCCCAGCTGAGTGATCAGCCAGTTGTGTCAAATATGGAGGCCAGGCCAGGGGTGGCACAATACATGCTGCAGCCCCTGGTAGGCCTTGGAAGCACCTATGCCCTGGGTACCTGGGTACACTGTTACAGGGGCCAATAAGGTGAACCAGTTCCAATTTCGTTATGCACCTAAAGTACATGGGTAACAATTTAGAGAGAGAACAGCAGGCTGTGGTTCTGATTAGCAGGCCCACAGCCACATTAAGTCATAAACCAGTGAAGCAAAAAGCAAAAATTTGGGGTGACCATAGGATAGCAGACCCTACTCTCCTACACAACCCCCCCCCAAAACGCAGGGACATTAGACTAACCTTGACCAGTTGTGTCTTCATGTTCTAAGTGGAAGTACCTGGAGAGACCATCTGCATTACCATGGTCAGTCCCTGGGCGGTGCTCCACTGTAAAGTCCATCCCCTGTAGGGAAATGGACCACCTGAGCAGTGTGGGGTTTTCACCCTTCATCTGATTAAGCCATAAGAGGGGCTTATGGTCGGTCTGAATCTTGAAGTGAGTGCCAAACAAGTATGGTCTCAACTTCTTCAGGGCCCACACCACAGCAAAGGCCTCCCTCTCAATGGCTGACCAACGTTTCTCTCTGGGGGTCAGCCTTCTGCTAATGAAAGCAATGGGCTGGTCTTGACCATCTACATTAAGTTGTGAAAGCACAGCTCCCACTCCCAACTCAGAAACATCTGTTTGGACAATAAACTCTCTTGAGTAGTCAGGACTCTTCAGGATAGGTGAAGAGCACATGGCCTTCTTCAGGTCATCAAATGCCTTTTGACAGTATTCTGTCCACTGAACCTTTTTGGGCATCTTCTTGGAAGTCAGATCATTAAGAGGAGTCACAATGGACCCATAGTTCTTAACAAACTTCCTGTAGTACCCAGTCAGGCCCAAGAAAGCTCTGACCTGAGTCTGGGTAGTTGGAGGAGTCCAGTCCTTTATGGTCTGAACCTTACTCTCCAGTGGTTGAACTTGGCCTCCACCCACAAGGTGGCCCAAGTACACAACCTTACTCTGCCGCTATCTGGCATTTGGTTGCCTTGATAGTGAGGCCTGCCTTTTGCAGAGCCTCTAGCACTTCCTTCAGGTGGACCAGGTGATCCTCCCAGGTGGAGCTAAAGACAGCAATATCGTCCAGATATGCTGCACAAAAGTCATCCAACCCAGTAAGGACTTGATTCACCAACCTTTGGAAGGTGGCAGGTGCATTTTTCAAACCAAAGGGCATCACCACAAACTGGTAATGCCCACTGGGGGTAGAAAATGCTGTCTTGGCCTTAGACTCCTCAGCTAACCTGATTTGCCAGTAGCCAGCTGCCAAGTCAAATGTGCTCAAATACTTGGCAGAAGCCAATTTGTCTATGAGCTCATCTGCCCTTGGAATTGGGTGTGCATCTGTCCTGGTGACAGCATTGAGTCCTCTGTAGTCCACACAGAACCTCATCTCTCTTTCCATCTTTGGTGTGAGGTTTGGGGACCAGAACCACTGGGCTAGCCCAGGGGCTCTCTGAAGGCTCAATGACACCTAACTCCAGCATCTTTTGCACCTCAGCCTTGATACAGTCTCTGACATGGTCAGGCTGCCTATAAATTTTGTTCTTTACAGGAAGACTATCACCAGTGTCCACCACATGGGTACACCAGTTAGTCTGACTGGGTGTCAGGGAGAACATATGTCGATATGACTGCAAAACCTGTCTACAGTCATGTTGCTGATGTTCAGTGAGGCTGCCATCTAAGGCCACACCATCAACTGAGCCATCCTCAGGATTCTTAGTCAGCAGGTCTGGGAGAGGGTCACTCTCTTCCTCCTGCCCCTCATCTGTAGCCATGAGCAAGCCCATGTCTCTCCTGTCAACATATGCTTTCAGCCTGTTAACATGGAGCACCCTGTGGGGGCTCCTGGGAGTTCCAAGGTCCACCAAGTAGGTAACCTCTCCCTTTTTCTCAATGATTGTATGGGGTCCAGACCATCTGTCTTGGAGTGCTGCTGGGGCCACTGGCTCCAACACCCATACCTTCTGTCCAGGCTGGTACTCAGTCAGGACAGCCTTTTGGTCATGCCAGGCTTTGTGTAAGGCCTGGCTAGCCTCAAGGTTTTTGGATGCCTTCTCCATATACTCAGCCATCCTGGAGCGGAGACCAAGTACATAGTCCACTATGTCTTGTTTGGGCTTTTTGAGAGGTAACTCCCATCCTTCCCTCACCAGACATAGGGGTCCTCTTACAGGATGTCCAAACAACAATTCAAAGGGGCTGAAGCCAACACATTTTTGTGGGACCTCTCTGTAAGCAAACAGAAGGCAGGGCAGAAGGATATCCCATCTTCGCCTGAGCTTCTCAGGTAATCATTTGATCATGCCCTTTAGGGTCTTGTTGAATCTCTCAACAAGCCCATTGCATTGTGGATGATAGGTAGTGGTGAACTTATAGTTAACACCACATTCCTTCCACATAGCTGTCAAGTATCCTGACATGAAGTTTGCACCTCTATCAGATACTACCTCCTTAGGAAACCCCACTCTGGAGAAAACTCCAAGTAAGGCCCTGGCCACAACAGGAGCTGTTGTGGTCCTAAGTGGAATTGCCTCTGGGTACCTGGTGGGATGGTCCACCACCACCAGTATGAATCTGTGCCCAGATGCTGTAGGGGGATCCATTGGTCCAACAATGCCAATCCCTACCCTTTCAAAGGGCACCCCCACCACAGGTAATGGTATTAGGGGGGCCTTTGTGGTACGACCTGCTTTGCCACTTGCTTGGCAGGTTACACAAGAGCGACAAAACTCCTTTGTATCTTCTGACATGTGAGGCCAGTGAAAGTGACAGACAAGTCTGTCCCATGTTTTGTTCTGGCCTAGGTGTCCTGCTAAGGGAATATTGTGTGCCAAGGTAAGAAGGAGCCCATCATCCCAATAAACCTTATGGGTACCTTGAGCATTCCCAGCAGCCTCAGCAGCAGCCTGCTGTCTGTGGGGTTCAAGAGAAGGACAGGATAACTGAGCCTGCCCCAAGTCTGCCCTAGAAGGCCCCCCTGTCCCCAGAAACTCAACCTGATCAGGTTCAAGCTCTATAGGGACAGTTCCTTCAGGGGTCTCAGAATCATCTTCCTGTGAAGGCTGATCCTCACTTGTAGGCATTTGGGAAGGCACAGCCTTTGCCCTCCTGTTCCTTGTCTTGAGAGGTACTTGGTCCATTGTTCCAGGATCTAAGACCTGAGGTTCAGAGAGGCACTTTTTGGCCTGTGACCTGGTCACAGCAAGGACATGTGATGATATCCCTAACATCTCTGCATGAGTCCTGTACTCAACTTCTGACCATAGAGAGCTCTCCAGGTCATTGCCCAACAAACATTCTACTGGGAGATCAGCACTAACCACAACTCTTTTTAGGCCAGTTACCCCTCCCCAGGAAAAGTTAACAATTGCCACACTATGTGTAGTAGTGACATTGCTGGCATTGGTCACCAGGTAATTATCACCTGGTATGTACTGTCCAGGGTCCACAAAGCTAGGCGTCACCATAGTGACACTGGCACATGTGTCCCTGTATGCTTGAGCCACTTTTTCATTAATTAAAGGTGTCTCTCTGTACTTGCCCAAATTATTCGGACTGACAGTAGGGGAAAAATCAATCTCCCCATCACAAATCAGAACAGCCTGTGTAGGGACTCTGACTAGGTCAGAATCTCCATCAGTTCCCAAGGTGATACCCACTACCCCCTTAGTCTGTGGACCAACACTGCCAACTGTACTAGTGGGTGCAGGTGCCTTAGGGGCTGCAGTGTTGGGGGCTCCACCCTTTTTACAATCACTTGTCCAGTGAGTGGTGTTTTTGCAAAAGCTACACCAGGGTTTTCTTTGACCTTCTTTCTTCTTCTTCTTGGAAGTTTGGGACCCACCCTCAGTATTAGTTTGGGGCCCTGTTGAAGACTTCTGGTCTTTAGCTTTCTGCTCCCCACCCTTCTGGTCTGTTTTCTTTTGGTCACCACCCTGGTTCTGGTTCTTTTGCTTAACTCTGGTTCTAACCCATTTGTCTGCCCTCTTTCCCAATTCTTGGGGAGAGGTTAGATCTGAGTCAACCAAATGTTGATGCAACTGCTGGTTCTGACAGTTATTTAAAATCTGTTCTCTCATAAGCAAATTGTACAATCCTTCATAGTCTGTAACCTTACTTCCCAGCAACCAGCCCTCCAGAGCCTTAGTGGCACATTCAACAAATTCAGACCAGTCCTGAGTCTGTGTCTTCTGGGTGTCTCTGAACATTAACCTGTACTGTTCAGTGGTTAAGCCTAACCCATCAATCAGAGCACTCTTCAGGACCAGGTAGGTTCTAGAATCCCCATCACTAACTGTGAGGAGTCTGTCTCGGCCTCTACCTTCAAAGGAGAGCCACAAGATTGCTGCCCACTGCTCCTGAGGGACCTGCTGTACTTTGCAAGCTCTCTCAAGTGCAGTCATCCACTTGTGGATATCATCCCCAACTTTGTAGGGGGGCACAATCTTACTCAGGTTTCTATTGTCATAGGACCTGTCTTTATCCTTAGGGATAGTGCTGCCACCAGTGGCTTCTAATCCACTCTCTCTAGGCTGCCTTGCTCTAGCAAGTTTCTCTTTGGCCAGGGCAACCTCTAACTCTTGCCTCTGAATCATAAGTTCAGCCTCTCTCATTTTGGCCTCATGTTCCCTTCTCTGAGGGCTAGTAAACTCCCTTTTGGAGTTACCATGAGAACCTCTAGAAACATGGGAAGTATTGGACTCACCTGAGTGATTCCTCCTCCTCCTATGCTCCTGGTTAAGTCCATTTGGGGGTCTGAATGGGTTGGACCCACCTTCAGTCCCAAATAAGCTTAGGTTAGCCTGGTTAAGCCTGCTGACTAACACCTGGCTATCTCCATCATCATCATCAGAGTCACTTTCTTCTACCTCTTCCCCCTCTTCTTCTTCCTCAGGCTGAGCATTCCCAGGGGTCTGGTCTTCCTCATCTATCTGGATGACAGGGGCAGGGGCATCAGGGTTATCATGTTCAGTGGGAGAGCCTCCATCTCCAGTCCCTGAGGGGCCTGGTTTGGAGTTCTTTAGAGCTTCAGACTGGTCTAATAGCTCTCTGAGGTGTCCTGCTGTAGGAGTAGGACCTGTTTTGATTCCTCTCATGGAACACAGTTGCCTCAGTTCCTTAAATGGAAAGATAGCAAATTTGGATGGTGCCCTTGGAGGGTCACTCTCAACAGAGGTGGTTCCAGTGGATCCCTCTGCTCCAGACATTGCTCTAGTGTGGTGGATGTGTTGCAATCTACCTACACTTGTGTTTTCCTACAAAACCTATCTAGTAGTTGTAGTCAGGGTGTGCTACTCCCTATCCTCTACCACAACTAAGTTCAGTAGAACTTAAGTATATCTAGTCTTGTTTTAGTGTACCTATCAGGTACCTGTATGATCTTTCAAATGATATTTTCAAAGATTGTAATGGTAAAACAACAGCAAGCTCAAATCCCAATCCGCTGCTCACCAATGTGAGAAGTTGGCCTGGTATATGATGCTCACTAGTTCTAGTGATCACCTTGTACCATGACAAGCAACCGTTATGGTGCAGGTTGTAAAGTCAACCTTATAGACAAGCTATCCTAGGGGTAGCATGGACTAAGCAGTCTTAGGCTAAACTCTATAAAGGCATGTGAAGCAAGCTGTGTTACCATACACAATCCCTTGAATACCAAATGAAAGGACACCACACAGATATATATTGAAAATATATATAGATTTATTTCTACAAATAACCCTGATACTCTTTATGAGCACAGAAGCAAATGCGTTAAAACAAAACACAGTTTAAATACACAAAAGTTGCACAATTATGGATGAGCCCTAGGGGCCACCTAAACCATATACTAAAATAGTGGTATAAGAACCACTATGGGGAAAGTGAAGAGGCCTAGGGCCTGGGGAATCGCTGGAGCTGTTCGGGACTAGCAGTGAAGAAGTCGGGAAAGGCCCGCGGGACTCTGGTGCAGTGCGGAAAGTGCACGCTTTACCAATGCAATGTCAATGGTGCGTAAAAGTTACAAAGTTAGTTAAAAAAGAACCTTCCGAGTGACCTAGAAGGATGAAACTTTAGACACAGACACTAGAGGTGTGTACCAGTGTGGGAACACCGGCGGAGCGGAGTTACCTCACCCACAGGAAGCGGGTGCATAGGGTCGAAGTAGTGTCGGGTTTCGTCACGCAGGTCGATGGTGCTTGGAGCTGAAGATGCTGCAGGCGACTCGATGTGAAGAGTTCCGGTGGATCCAAGGGTGGATCTGAAGAGGTGAAGACCTGAAAGCAGAGGGGACAATGTTCAAAGTCACTAGACAGTGACTACCGTGGAACCAGAGTGGAACCAGGTGATGTCGTGTAGCTTCTCTCTGCAGCCACGTGGACACGAGGGGTCGAAGACGTCCAGGAGTCTGTCACGAGCTGTCCCACGCAGGCTTCTCGCTGTTGGCGGTGTCGGCAACTTGATTGGAGCAAACAGGCCTTGGCTAATGCAAGCCACGCAGGAATCGAAAAAGGCTTGTTACTCGGACCAGCAAGGTCAGAGCAGGTGCTCCTTTTTACAGGAGCGAGGGCAAGTCTGGAGCAACCAGACCCGCAGTGTAAGTTGAAGGTTTCGTCGCCAAGATGGCCGCTAGCCACGTGGCAAGTGGCCGGGATGGCGCGTCGAGTGGCACAGTGCAAAAGGGCCCCACGCAGATCGTGGAGATGCTGGGGGGCTGATCTTCGGTGCAAGGGCTTCTCAAACCCCAAAGCACAGCGTCGAGGGTGCCTCTGATGCTGCGCAGTCAGCGTTTCGGGGGTCTTCCAAGAGGTCCGGTCCCACGTCTCTCGGTGCCTCCACGGGTCCCTTCTTTGCAGGGACTGTGGATCGGGCGGTGAGAAGTCTGGGAGTCTGGGTCTTGTCAGGCTCTGGGCTCGGGCTCCGGCGGGAGGCGGCGGCAAAGCAGACGTCGAGTTGCTGGTTGGCGCCTGTGTTCACAGGGTGGTCACTCCTTGGCCACAAGGGAGATTCTCTTCCGTCTTCTGTGCAGCAGAATGTCGAAGTCCAGTCTTCTTCTGTATTTCAAGTTGATTCAGGATGATCTGAAGTCTCAGGACACAGCTCCCACTCTTATTCGAATCTCGGGGGCCGGATCACCTACTAGGTCCCTCCTCTGGGTGGAACCAGGAAGGGGGGTGGTTACACCCCCTTTCCTTTGTCCAGTTTCGCGCCAGGACTGGGGCTGGAAAGCCCCAGCACCGGTGTGAACTGGCCTATGCACAGGGACACCTTGTGTGCCCCAGGCATGTCTGATTCTATTCAGCCCTGTCCTACCCAATACACAAAATCCTGTCTGGAGTGGTGCTAGCACCTCCCCAGGCAGGAAACCCTTTGTCCAAGCTGCCCTCGCTGGAAGGACTCCCAGCAGTAGGAGGTCAGACTTGTGTCTGTGGTGGCAGCATCCATTTTGTGATGCTGAGGCTCTGTTTAACTTTAACCGGGGTTCAGGCAAGGTACATGTCGTGCCCCTCTAGAAGGGTGGAATGCTACCCCCGTCGCCAGAACTGGCGAGGGGGTAGTATTCCAATTCGTATGACACCTTACTCGACATGTTTTGATAAAGCCAAACCCAAGATAGCATTTAACCGCGAGGTTCATAATGCACTTAAGAGTATATGGTATGGCAATATCATGAAACAGCTAAAGGACATGGTTCCGAAAGCTGCAGACAGGCTCAGCTCATGCCAGAGCACCATCTCACATATTTCCAAGCACTCTGCCTCCAGGATTGATGAGGCCTTCCATAGGAGTCACTGATAGGAACATATGTGTCCATTTTAGGTTAGGTATAGGCATACTACACCTAAGTAAGGGGTGGTTACACCGACTTACCCCAGCTGAGTGATCAGCCAGTTGTGTCAAATATGGAGGCCAGGCCAGGGGTGGCACAATACATGCTGCAGCCCCTGGTAGGCCTTGGAAGCACCTATGCCCTGGGTACCTGGGTACACTGTTACAGGGGCCAATAAGGTGAACCAGTTCCAATTTCGTTATGCACCTAAAGTACATGGGTAACAATTTAGAGAGAGAACAGCAGGCTGTGGGTCTGATTAGCAGGCCCACAGCCACATTAAGTCATAAACCAGTGAAGCAAAAAGCAAAAATTTGGGGTGACCATAGGATAGCAGACCCTACTCTCCTACACCGGCATTAACCCTTTAATTTGTGTCAACTCTCCCAACATTGCTTTAAACTGCTCTCCTTGTGTTTTTAAGAATTCATTATTTAATACAGATACCTCTAACAGGCCTTGCAGGGTTTTTTGGACGATCCACATAACCTCAAGCATAGAGGCACTCGAGGTTCCTGTGACCTCCAGCCCATGCAATGGAGAGTGCAATAGTGAGCTCCCTGTACCAAAAAAGCTTTCTGCGCCAGCGTTCTCCTTAATTTGGGTGATTGTTCCATTATTGTCTTTTATACTCAGTTCCTTGCTACTTGGTGTTTCATCTTCGCCTTCACCCTCAATTTCGTGCTCAAGTGACCGCTGGAACATTCTTTGCGAAGAGGACAGCCGTGGATTCAAAGAAACCTCAGAAATAATAAAGATGGTCTGATTTGGAGAGACTAAATCCACCTCGCCCATGGACTCCGAATTCAGGTATGCCACGGCACTTGTCTCCTTGCCAGTCATGTCTTCCCAAAAAGTCTTTAATCGAATTAGACCATGATGAACTGCCTTTTGTTATTTTTAATTTTGCGGATTGCGGTGTTAGCGTCAAAGATTGTGTATTTCTTGCTACTTGTTTTTTCCTTCCGGTTAGCTCGCTTAGTGCCTCTTTTGACTTACAAACTCAGCTCCCTTCACCTGCCGCTAGAGCGTTCATCTCATTCTTTTTCCCATTTTTTAGAGGCTTACGGGCCCTTGCTTTGGCCTGTGCCATCTTTTTGATTGCTTCCTTCGTTACTCGCGCCTCGGTTCTCAGGCCACCAATGTTCTAGCCTGTTAAAATACTACCTCCCTGTCGCAGTCCTCCACAGGGGTTACAGAGCCCCTTTTACTAACTCAATAACTTGTATAACTTGTACTGTCACAGTCACTTTTGGGTTAGATTTGATGTCCTTGATTATTAAAAAACAACCCTACCACAGTTTAACTTTATGCAAAGCCAGCTTCTCCTCACTTACCTCTATGCCACGGTTGCCGTTGCGCACTTCGCTCTTCCAGCCCCTTGCTGCAGTCCTGATTACGAGGTGCTGTCACCAACTCTAAATCAGCTGGTGCTAACAGCACTCCTTAGGAGCTTTTTACCAATGCCAGGCATCACAGTTTATTTCAGAATACCGCCACCCGGACTACGACTTCAATTCGAGGCCTCCAGGTGGGCGCCTCGGGCCTCCGTACGGCTCGGCGTTTCAGCTCGGCCTTCAGCGGGTGCAGGTTCGGCGAGATCAGCAGGCTCAGCTGGTGCGCGCATGCACGAGCGCGTGTACGTGAAGCGTGATACGCCTGGTGTCCAATGAATCCAATTCGACTTTGAAGCGAGAGCAGGTGCGCGCAGTCAGTCAACCGGGAACAGAGCTCCTGGAACTGCCTGCGGGTTAACACTGCATCGTGAGGGAAACTGAATGCCAATCTAGTGCGAGACAAGGTAAACCGTATCCTATGCACCCACTTTCATCAATTGAATTGTGCCGGCCTCCCACCTCGATGGATTCCCAGGGAGGTCGCTCTGCCACAGGCACAAGGGGTGGCACTCTAAACGTCCAAAACCCAAGAGCCGGCTAAAAATTAGCAGCCACTATCCAGATACAACAGCAAGGACTGAAACCTCTGCCCTACTGGGTCCGGTACAGGACTGAAGCTAGTCGCCAATTCTGTTACGTCAAAATCATCAAGGTCGCCAAGTAAGTTGAACTCTTTATTCAGTCCTGCACAGACGTTCTTTACAGGTTACTTATGCCGAAGGAGCAACTCTACAGTTTTAATAAAAAAAGTTAGCCCACGTGACCAGCAGGAATGTTATCCTGGTCTATTCACTTTCTATTCACTTTCTCGGAGGCCTAGTCCCATTAACTACCAAAATGGAGAATGACTGCAACAGACATCACAAATAGTTGGATATAAAAGACACGTGTCACATTCGAAGCGCAATGAACATATTCTAACTAGAAGCCTCGTCTATCCCTTAAGCATGTAAATCAACTCTTGAACAAGAAAGGGAAACACGTATGACGTGCTTTGATCCAAAAAAACAAAAGAAATTATTGTCTAGAACTAAATAAATGACGCTAGTTGATTGCAGTAAGCTGATTTAGTGAATGCTCTTTTTTTATTAACACCTGCATTCAGGGCACAGTTGCTGGGGGTGGCGGGGGTACACGCCGACCACCAACTGTTTTCATGGAGTTGGCGCCATCCATCCTGCAAGAAGTGGGCCCCACTGAAATATGCTGAACTTTTTCCGGTGCAATTCTTAGACACCGGGACACATTCAGCAGGAGCCTGCAACTTGTCTGCTTTCATTTCTAGCAGCAAGGTGTAGGTGGTGAGGGCTTTTCATATTTCAGACTCCAGCTGGGCCCTTAAAGGCCGAATTTAAGGGGCCATCAGGCCTCCTTTAGTTCCAACATCCTAGCTCGGGCTATAAGAGTCTCAAACCTAGATGAAAATTCAAGGGAGTGGAAACAAAAGCACACAGCTTGTTATCACTTCACAAACACCTAGGAGAGGCATGCTTTTACATTATTCAATCCCTGAATATAAGAGATATGGATGTACTGCAAATGTCAGAAGTGTTGGTCTGCTACAGTAGTTACACAAATAATTTAAGTGCCACTATTTTGTTATATTTCCTTTATGGTACTACTTATCCCAATGCAGGGAGTCTGAGCACTTTACATAACACGTACACATTATACATTGACAATAAATCCTATAGATGCACTAACCTGAAAGAAACCCTGGCATCCACACTTTAAGGATCCCTGACCCTGCGAGAGTCCTCCTCGCCAACGCCGTTTCCCGCACTCACTCGTGGACCCTGGTGCCTGTAAGTCTCAGTCTCCCTCCCGCCGCCGCAACCAACATCCAGAAGCGGCAGCCGAGTGGAGGGGGACACGAGACTACATTTCCCGCCCTGCCTTGCGGCGGTAGAACGACGCTGACATCGTGCCAGGCGGCGCATAAAGACCGCGTCACCCCGGTGGAGCGGTGACGCTGCACTAACCTGAAGGAAACCCTGGCATCCACACTTTAAGGGTCCCTGACCCTGCGAGAGTCCTCGCCAACGCCGTTTCCCGCACTCACTCGTGGACCCTGGTGCCTGTAAGTCTCAGTCTCCCTCCCGCCGCCGCAACCAACATCCAGAAGCGGCAGCCGAGTGGAGGGGGACACGAGACTACATTTCCCGCCCTGCCTTGCGGCGGTAGAACGACGCTGACATCGCGCCAGGCGGCGCATAAAAACTGCGTCACCCCCGCGTCGCGGGAGCGCCTGGGGCTAAGGGCGGGCAAAGGGCGGGCCCTCTGTGGCCCTCAGGGGACAGAAGGAGTCGGGACGGGCCACCCCCCTAACATCGCCAGCACCGTGTGATAAAGATTAGGGTGATTCCGATACATTTGATTTCATACATGAAGATATATTTGCAGCATAAGTGATTACTTGTAAACATTTGTTTTTATGTTGACAATCCGGATATTCCATATACAATGACAAAAGTAAGAAAGACTCCTGTGGCTACTAGATCATCCACCAGGACCAAGACCCTGCCATCCACACCCTTACCAACAATGACTGCCATTGACTTAATGTTACAAAAGACCATTGGTGTAGTTGCTGACGCTATTCAAAATACGGAGAGGCGTCTCTCATTGACTCCGAATTTGTGTTTTCCTAACCTCTCACTGCATACTACTGCAAACAATAATACTGTGAATTCCTCTATTAACCTAGAGGAATCTCTTTTGATGCAATCATTTACAGGGCTGCCTAGTGTTCAAAAAAGTACTAGGAAAATCATACAACTGAATTCACCTATACCAGTAAACAGCCTTGAAGGAAGCCCTTTGTTTATTACTAATTCAGGGGGCAAAACATGTTCGCCCCATTCCGGAACAATCTCACTAAACGTATCAAGGGGCGTTCACACTGAAAGTTCACCTATTGCAAATGTAACAGCAGCAGCTAAAACTCTATCCCCTATTAAAACAAAGAGTCGGCATAGGAAACGCTTAAAAACCAAATCTATAGTGAGGAAAATATATAGACCATTAGGCCTTCGAAAGCCTTCGGCAAAGGATGTCTGGCTAAACTTTAGGTTGGCTAAACCACTTGCCGGAGATTCCAATTCCTCTACTACACCCAATGCCCAAAGTGCTACAACACATAATGACCCACAGCCAGAACATACTAAAAGTTACATAGAGCAGATGGGCCAGACCGAGTCTGATAGAGCCAGCCTATCAGATAAAACATACCCAACTGAATTGGAACATCTAATTATATCTCTCTTACAACCTTTGAGTGAAAAAATTACCAGGATAGAGCATACCCTAGAAGCATACCCTAGAGAAGCTTGAGAAATCGCAAAGAAAGGACATCACAAGTATATTAAAGATTCTCACTGCACCAGCATCTAGGGATAGTTCTACACCACCTAAATGTAATCTTATGCAACCGAAGACCATGACCATACAAGTTAAGGATAAAACTCAAAGGGATAGTTCCAATCTGATGTCTTCTCCCTCGGCAATCGCTGTAGCTCAAAATATCCCAATAATATGTACACAAATAAATACTGATACAACTGTAGCACTGACTCTGCCCACTTCCCCTGAGATTTTTATATCTGGCACCGATGAGAGTGAATGGGCCGCAGAGGGATCATCCCCTGATCCTCCGGACGGCCAGGCTGAACCTCAAAGGCCAACTACTATAAAAAACGTAATATTGAACACATGTTCAGTACAAACACCTAAAACGCTGCACCCGGAAAAAGTCATTCATATTCATCTCCCCCCTGAATCCCACCGGTACACCATAGTAATGATTGGTGTACCGCGACTTCAAATGGGTAAGTCAGAGAGTTACGGGGATTTAAAAAATAAAGTAAGTCATTGGCTAACGACCCATAGACCGATCCCCCCTCATATTAGAGGTACAATAACAAATGTCCGAAGGGTCGACTGGGTGGGCCATAGATTTAAATCTACAGAGGGTGATTGTGTTGTAGTTGAGTTTAAAGATGGGCGAGCGGCAAGGTACATAACTGTCTGGAAGGACAGTTCGATCAGCAGCCTGATCCGTACTATGGATCTAAGTTATTTTTACCCACCAAACGACCATTCTTTGGACGCGGTGCATACACGTTTCACCGCAGAACAGGAAAGAACTGCAGTGAATTCTAATGTACATTACAATGGAGCATCCCCAAGAAATTATGGTCATTATATTACTGGAGAACAAAGACAGTCTAGGAGGAACATATCCTGGGTGTCCAGACAGGCCAACAATCACGGAACTTACCAAGGGAACTGGGATGTACCTCCTGGGTTGTATTACCAACAAGATCACCCCCATTCGACACATCTTAATACCTACTATAATGTACCTATCACAAATAGGTTTGACGCCTTTTATGATCAGAGCGGCTTGGAGGGGATTGATTGACTCCATGCTGGCTCAGGCAAACCAATGAATGTTGATCTCGCACAAAGTCATCATGTTCAAAGGAACAACAGGGCTATACATAAACAGGTCACAACAGTTCCCACCTTGATGTTTAAACCAGGCAACATTAGTCAGATAGTGACAACTGGAGATAACTCAATGAACAACTGAATATTATCTGATCTGTCTGAGGCCCATAACCCTCTTCCAACTCATATAGAATCAAACACCTCTAACAAAGAAACTACGGGGGTCATATATACGGAACAACTCAACCCGACACCAGACCTAACTATCAGAGATGCAGTCCCAGAGATAGCGCCAGGTGATTGTAACGTGAGCTTACTCTCCTGAAACATAGCAGGTTTGGTTGACAAAATAGGTGATTGTCCCTGGCTATCTCTTGTTAAGAAACACACAATTATATGCCTCCAAGAGACATGGTTGGAAGATAAAAAACGCCTTCATTGAGGGCTATCAAAGTTTTGTTATACCTGCAGCTCCCTCCACTAGGGGAAGAGCTAAGGGGGGCCTGGCAATTTTCATTAATCTTGGACTCTGTTGTAAAATAAGTACCTGTTATAATGCTAATCGGAACATTCAAATGCTTGAATTGAAGAGAGGCAAACATGTTTTAACCCTGATCAATTTCTATAACGCTACCAATAGCGATGGCGAATGTAACATTCTGACTTTAAATGAGATAATGAGAAAGGGGGCAAGTACATTGTCACGGAAGGTAATGATCGTAGGTGACTTCAATGTACACCCATGTGGTAACCCTGGTGTCTCTTCTATGGGTTCCTTGGGGTGTAATAGTGTGGAAGGATTCTATTTTGTCCACACTAGGCGTGGAGCAAATTTAAATGACATGGTGAATGAAAATAACTTGACTGTAGCCATGTCCATGGTTCCTGAGACCAAGGTGTTTGATGTCCCCACATTTAAAGGCTCGGGCCAGGGGTCCTTTATAGACCACATATTATCTGCAGATCTCGTAAATTGGGCCTCGAGATTTGTTATCCATACGAGCATCTATAGTGATCATAACCCGATAACTATCAGCTTGGGTGGGGTTTTATTTGAGCAGCGAATGACCCGCGAAGATCGGGGAACGTTACGCTGCATAAATGGTAAACGCAGATTGAAGTGGTCAATGGTAAATCAAGCAGATTTGTATACTGAAATAAATAAGCTATGTGGAGAGGAATTAGCAGTATGTATGTCTACACTCACACCCCCTGAGAAAATCTTGGCAGATTTCGAGATCATAGCTTCAAAAATAGGATCTATGTTGACAGCACCGGTGAAGGGTGATTCTAGAAATACACCTAAATGGTTTGACCATAACTGTTCTAAGGCAAGTAGAGACCTGAAAAAGGTGTTAAAAACCAAACCTAGAGATTATGGCCAAATTAAAAATATGCGCTTGATTTATAAGAAATCACTAGCTATCCGGAAAAAAGAAATTAAGGCTAGTACTATGGAGTCTCTCCTCGACCAATCAGTGCTGGGGAACAGTAATAAATTCTGGCAAATTATCAACAAACCTTTGTTTGATAATTCTAGTGATATAGCTCTTGGCACTAACATCTCTGCGGAGGACTGGGTCACTCACTTTAGTACAATTTTTAAGAGTAATGAGCAACGGGTAGAAAATGCTTTTTTAACTTCAACTGAGAATTCCCTGTGCTTTTCAGTAAAAGAGGTAGAAAGGGGCATACAAGGATTAACCAGTAATAAGGCTCCTGGCCCGGACGGCCTGCCACCGGACCTTTTCAAATCCAGTATCTCCTCCTGGGCCCCAGTTCTCACCGCTGTAGTAAATGCAGCTGTGATTTCGGGGTGCCCAGGGGCGTGGGGGTTATCGACCATAGTCCCAGTTTTTAAAAAGGGTGATCGCAGCAGCCCGTTATGCTACAGGCCAATATCCCTAATCAATTCTGTAGCTAAAGTAGTAGGTGGTGTAATCTTGAATAGGTTAACCACATGGGCAACTGATAAAAATATTTTATCCCCTATTCAATATGGCTTCAGACTTGGCCATTCGACCATCACACAATGTCTGAATCTATATTTGATTTTAAGTAAATATACCCTGGCCAAGCGAGGAACTGTCTATATGGCCTTTATGGACTTATCGTCCGCCTTTGATTGTGTGGATAGAGGAAAATTATGGACCACCCTGCTAAAGATGGGCGTAGAAAAGAATGTAATTAATCTTCTGGTTGACCTACACACCGACACAAGAGCCAACGTCCGTTACACTCAAGATCTGAAAGTAACGGAGGAATTTAGAATAAACCGAGGTGTTCGACAGGGGTGTATATTGGCTCCATTCCTCTTCAACTTGTACATTAACGAGTTGGAGGAGTACTTGCTAAAAACAGGAGCCGATTACCCCTCTGTAGGCCGTAAGGGAGTCCCTGTGCTGCTTTATGCAGATGATGCTGTCCTTATCTCTAGGACAGCAAATGGTCTCCAGAAACTTTTAAATTCTTTCTTTGACTTTATGGAGTCAAGAGGCCTAAGCATAAATAATTCTAAGTCCTATGCTTTGAAAACAGGCCAGGGTTCTCGAAAATCTAATTCTTTTTGTATAAATGGGGAAAAAATTCCTAGCACTAATACTTTTTCATACCTCGGGGTCCTCCTTGATCACAAGCTATCCTGGGGCCCTGCTATCTGCAAAAAGAAGGGTGAGGTAACACGCGTTAATGCGGCCATACTTGGATTTGCGAGAAAAATTGGTAATAGCCCGGTGGCAGCCTTGCTTAAACTATATCAGGCAAAAAGTGTCGCCGTTGCCTATTAAGGAAGTGAGCTCTGGGGTTATAACAAGATGAAGGACCTGGAGGTCACAGAAAATAACTTCCTGAAGAAAATATTGAGGCTCCCAAGGGGAACTGGAAACTTCTCGGTACATGAGGAGTTGGGTGTATCCTATTTGAGTGACAGAATAGCAATGAACCCCGTATTGTGCTGGCTAAACTGTTGGCTTAACAAGGATATACCCCTCACTCATGAAATACTAAAAGAAGCCTTAACACTGGATGGAAGGTTTAAAGTTCCATGGCTGAAGTATATAAATGATTGCAATCGGCCGGCCAGATCTGTTTTCAACCCCAAACCTTATCACCAAATCTGATGTTATTTTTGTAAAAAATGCCATGATGACAACCAGATACACTGTCAGGGAGGAGGTTGAGTTGCAGAAGGACAGTGTAAGGAAACATGTTTTACTTAAAACCTGTCCACAAACGGAACCATATCTATCATGGCCTATGACAGGCTATGAACGTTATCTGCTAACAAGGTTCCGTTTTGATTTGTTTCATCTCCTACTGGCAGTACCAAGTGGGGCCCATCGGGGCGAGGTGTTGCCAGCTTGCGGCTGCGACGGAAAGTCTCCGCAAGATCTGGCACACTTTTTATTTTTGTGTCCTTACTACATAATACCCCGGCAGCTATACTTAAAGCCTTGCCTAAAAAAACTGAATTTTGCACAGATAAAACCAGCACTTTATTACCTTCAATTATTGAAATGCGACTGCACTTTATTTGTTTGTAGTTTCCTGAAACTAGCAATCACCTTCAGGAAAAGTATGGAGGGTTAATCATGCTGCTAATGCCTTCGGCATTTTAAATTTTTTTATTGTATAGAGATTATTTATATTTTTAAATTGTTCATGCTGCCTGTTGCTTTTGTCTTTTACATTGTCTGAAGAAACTTGCGATTTATTAATGAATTACCCGGACTGTTTTTAAATGTTTGTTGATGAACTGCTCTTTTATGATTGTAATGTTTACAATCCAATAAAGATTTTTGACTGACTGACTATAGATGTGTAAATCAATGAGGAATATGTGTTCTATAAGACAGTGAGGGTTACCAGGTGTAGGAGTCGCATGTCCTTCATGCTTGCTGTGCTATATTTTAAGGATTACAATTTATGAGCTGTGAGTAACAAAATGATCTCTGTATTAAAAGCATTAACTTACCTAGATATATAAAAAAAATATGTAATCTGCATGTTAGAAGATGTGCTTCGCAGGAGACACATGAACCCTCTGCCCTACTTTAATTTCAAACTGGGACTAGAGAAAAGACTGGTCCCTCCAGCAAATGCGTTACCCTCCAACCTTATTTTACTATTATTAGTATTCCCGGAGATTCACTGGGCACGGAATGATCTCTGCAGCAGATCCCTTAATCCCGTAAGATATTTTAAAATAAAGACTTTGCAACCAATTAACCTGAATAGATGTACTGCTATGTTTCTCCTAGTTGCCAACTTCTTTAGGGCAGAGTTAAAAAAATAATAATAATATGAAAAATAAGGACCACCTTTTGCGTCGGGATTGCATCACTTATTTGGCACAATTCAGACACAAAATCAAATTTGTTAACTCTTATAATGCACTCAAATGGACTCATGATAGACCTACGAAACGTGTTCAAATCTGATGCCACTTCTTGTGATGTCACTTCCTAGGACATCAAGGTTTGTGTCATCACTTCCAGTGGTGCCATGCTGTGATGTCAAGCATCATGATGCCACTTGCATTATGCCTAACTTCGTTAGTCCCTCCACTTAAAAAAAATATTTTAAGGACTCCTATTGCAAGGCCACAAGTCGGCGGTGGTTCTGCGTGTAGAGTCCTTCACTGTGAAGGGGACTCCGGTTCCCTTAGAGGAAGCTGGTGTGTCATCCTGTGACGCAGCACTGCAACTGCTAGCATCTGCAAACACTGTACATGTGTTATCTGGCTTTAGGGAGTTTCTTAATCCCCACTGGCTGCAAGAGAGATAGCCAGTATGGAGTTACCTTTGAATCTCTATCTGAGAATTAGCTGAACATCACACCGTTAACCCTTCTATTGCATAATGAACTGCAATGCGAGGCTAGTTTGTGCTTTGGAACACATAACCTTAACAACAAGCTTGACTGTTTGAATACACCCAGGACATTTTGTTTACTCTGCATAAAGCTGCAACATCTAATAGTAAGCTCAACACATCAGTCTAAAATAATGACCATTTTGGTCATCAATTGCACAGTGAAATGAGAGCATCATACATGAGATTTATAAAAATTAAAACAACCCAACAACAGTTTTCTTTTCACATTTCTGCATGATTAAGTAAACTTGTTTAAACTGAGGAATACTATAATGACAGGACGTCATTGTGAATAACATATACTCACAGCCATTTTCTGAGAAATTGAGCCTTGTACATGGCCATTAATGCTCGCCTGTTTGTGATGGAAGCAGCGTGCTATCATGTTCTAAGTCAAGCATTTGCGCAAGTAGACCATACGATGGCAGTATTGTGTCAAATACGCCTTTGCATGCATGTAGCTAGTGACACAGATGACATCAAAGACAAACCCGAGATGGGGTGGGCTTGCTTCTTAAGGGGCCAGAGAAATGTTGCATGCGCTGCTTTCTAAAGAAAGAACCAGGCCAGCGCCGAACCCCCAAAGCTTGCCATCATGAGCATGTAATTAACTGTACTCTACTTTTTGCATCTTCGAATATATATCTACTTTAAAACCTTAATCCAGCCAATCAGCGGTCCTTCCTTGGCATGAACAGAACGAATCATTAGCTCTCCGGCAAGAGGCCAAGCGTTCAAGCACAAACAGAATCTTTGTAAGTTGAAAGTCCCGGAATTGGTTCCAGGACGTCAGGCCTCCTTCGCTGGCATACAAAACGAGAATTTCAAGCAGCTCATAGTTTCAAACGTATTTAAAATGACTATGATTAAGATATTATATAAGGCACAGCTTATTAACGCCTCGATATCTCAACTCGTCAAACAAAACAGGACCTACAGGCGTTACAAATCCCAGAGCTCTTCAAAGAAATATAACAAGCATACAAATAAAACTAACACCTCATAACAGATAGCACCTCAAATATGTAAAATCAATAAAAACCGGCATATCCCAAAACTAACATGAAAAAGCATTCAGAGACCCCGAACAGAGGTACAGGCATTGTAAAGTCTTTAAGGAAAGAAAACAATTTGCAAACTCATATTAAAGAATTTACAGACCACCACCTAAAACAAAAGATTTCACATAGCAGATAACTATAAACATCCACTGTACACAAATAAAATAAATCATATACTGCTACGACATAGAAATGCATAACATTTACAGGAAATTAAAAGTCACTAAACGAGAACTATAACCCCGCCCCCCCTCCCCCACCCGCCACCCAGTCCTCCACTTGGCAGGAAATTATATAAACATGCTTCTGCCATCATGGAGGAAGGGTAGTAGTAGCCTTGGAAGTTTCTGCGAGTTGCAGACTACAACCCTACTCGGGAATCCAGACATCTCCTTTGGTCACTATGAAAAAGAAAAACTGCACTCGGATGTCCATCTTCTTGGTGACAGACTCACGAGAGGACTAGTAAGACGACCACGTCCGCCTGACTTTCAATCACCACTGACACACACTGTTCACGGAAGTGCTGACCCTTCGAGTCTGAATTGCAAAATAAGACTCTTGCTGCCACTCTGGAGGAGGAGAGAGCGCACCTCAAACAGAGCGGCTGCTGCATTGAATTGGTCACTACCAGTTTACAACGGAGATGGTACTTGCTTACAAGGGCAACAGATGGGGTTAACGCCTGTTGGCAAAAAGACACCAAAAGTAGACAAACTGCCACATGCATGCTCTAGAATGTTCACGTTTAATTTAACTCCTTTACGAAATGAAAGGTCACTAACAAAGAGGTCTCCAATAGTCACCTATTCAAACTGGTAGGATCTGCAGTTCACACACCTGATGGAATCCTGTGGAATATGGGTCTTTACACTTTCAAAATATCCTCTCCATCACTACACAGAAGACATCTGCCAGGTATTCAGATACTCCTGGACAGTCAGTCGATTAATCTTCCAAGATACCTTCACATGCTCTCTAGCCATGAGACTTCTTGGCACGCCACTTTGCTCCAAGCTATCAAAAGCCTAATATGGTTTAGAAAAACCTCTTCTAGAGGACATCTGCTCTAACAAGTGCAAAAGAAAAGACAAAATGACAATGGCGCTTTCATTAAATAAATACTTCAAGCGAAGATTCATTAACAATGACCATTGACATAATAAGAGGAACCATTTGTGCATTTTCTCTGGATACTTATCTGCCCAGTGGGAGTGTCAGTTGCCTGCAGAATCCCAAAATAATCGTTACTGAATTGGTGCTGTCAGTGACCACTTGCCCAATCATAGGTTTCCTAGACTTCTGAGATGTTAAAATCACTATAAACATGCATCGAGTTAAGGCCTTGAGCAATTAGTCTAACAAAAGAAGCTCTTTCAATTGACAGTAAGCATTCCCAGTAACTAACCTTAGTAAAGCACAAGGAGGCATCTTTCGTCACACTGGCATTTCATCAAAATGAGCAAGATCTCGGCCAGTGTGACCATTTCGAACACCTACCAGATTACAGTTATCCACTTGGGAGAAAAGCGGTTGACTTTTTACATACAAGCCTTTGTAAGTCCAAGTTATAATGTCATCATTATTTCTAAAACTCTCTCCGTTAAGTGTGCAAAGACTTTAAGATTACATTTACAGTGCCAACTGGCCAGACTTTAAACAAGCATTTACAATGCAACGGTTTCGCCTTTGGAAAAGTTAGAGCTATTAGCAATGTAAATGACAATGCCATTTATTTATCTGTTTTCAAAACCAACACATAAATAAAAATTTTGTCATTTACAATGCCAATAGCTCAAACTTTTCCAAAGGCGAAACCTTTGCATTGCGCTCCGTCTGTGGCATTATTTATGGCAGGGGTCGGGTACAAGCTACAAAGTGCAGGGCAACAATTCCTCCTCATTTTCAAAATCTACTGGATTACATGCACATATCTGGGATAAAGTGTCATTCAGAGTCACACATATACTAAAATGTCACACACTAGTGCTCTCCAATTAAATGTATGGTCAGAGTAGTGAGAAGTTCAGGTACTTTTCCTCTACCCCCCCCCCCCCAAAACGGAAGTACTCAGTAGCGGACAGTACCTGTCCATTTAGAGCACTGATTATAGTGCTACGGACGTGTAGCCTGCGACCGGAAGCACTATGAATATGCATTGTTTTAAAGTATAGGATAGGCTGGAACAAAACATGCAGAAATGTATTGTTCATTATTATTAGGCAAGTGTTGAGCTTCTATTTTAGGGGTCTGTGTCATGTCAGTTAGTGCCCTTCCATTTCTGGTGCTTTGCAGCAGTTTTAATATCTTCATAAGAGTTTTTATTGGCTCAAATTGGTATCATTTCTGATATGCACATGTTTTACTCGTCTTCATTCCTTGATTTTTGCTCGCGAGAAAGTTTCACTCATAGTCGTTGAATGTCACTGGTAATTACACTGAAATTATGAAAACGTCACACATAAGCAATCAAACTTTGGCAGCTATGCTTAAAATCGTGTGATGTAGTGACTGCAGCAGTGTAGTTTTAAACCCTGAAATATCCTACATGTTCTTGGTAACAAAATTTCGGCAAATATATCACACTCTTAATAGCCACCTAGCAATCCTTCGTCTATTTAAAAATACTGTATTTCGAACAATTTAAAGAAAAAAATGGGATGCCGTGTCTCCTGACCGTATTATAACTGTGGGACCTACTGCGCAGCTAAATGAAAAGAGCGACAATACAATTGTCTAAGCCTTGTGTCACGACAGGAATAGTCGCAGTCTATTGGGCTCGAAGCCCTAACCTTGCAAGATGGTCGCCGTCTTGGCAAAGTGTACCAGTCCCTTTTTTATGTCTCTCAACGAGAGGCTATTTACTACGTTTCTGCAAACTCAAAACACGGAAGACAGCACACGGTCTAAGAAGAGTAAATAAGAAAAGGCGTTTCCTCTGGGTGAGGGTACGCAACATGCGGTCCCACCACACACAAAGTGTTTACGGATCTTATGCACTAACCCAACAGCATCACTTTGTTACTTACTGTGTGCTTCTGGAGTTGAAATGCTGGAACGCGAAGGCGCCAGGACACGGACGGCGGCAGGGGGCGGGGAGTGGACACGGACGGCGGGAGGGGGCGGGAGAGGACACGGACGGAGGGAAACGTGCACAGGACAGCGAGGGGGGGCGGAAAGGCACACGGAGGGGGCGGGAATGGACAGACTTTCAGTGAAAGGGGAGGGAACGGGGAAAAACGTAACTCCGCCCTGGGAAAAAATCTCGGGAACGCCCCCGAATCTGGTCCGGCCTTGACGGACAGATCCGGCACTCAATGGCTAGCCTCCATTTATGGAGCTAGCCAATGAGAGCCGGGGAACGTTCCCGAAGTGCTTATTGTCAACATAGGATTTCACCTGCGCTGAAAAGCTGCGCAGAGCGCAGCCTTCGGCAGGCGAAACCCAAAAAGTGTTTGGTATCCAAATATTGCCAACAATTGTAGAGAGCGGTAGACGAGACTATCGAGCTGAGGCCGTTACTCTGGGTCAGCGGGTCAGGTCGGCGAGCTACGGTGCAGAGCGGAGAGAGGCGGCGGCTTCGAGGGTACTCTGCGACTCCAGGGGCCCTGTAGGGGGTTCGCTCCGTGGCAGCGACTGCAGCGGGCCTGTGTTTTGCCTGGAGGTCTGTGAGAGAGACTGACGAGCCACGGCGTGCTGCGTTCTGCTGGTGAGCGGAGGTGAGCGGAGGACGGTCGTGCAAACCACGGGGCGAGGGAGTCTCGGAGCAGATACAGCTGCACTCCGGAGCATCACGGAGCCGGCTTGTGCTAAGTGAGTAGGCAGGTGAGCACGGCCCCAGTGAGCCTTGGTGAGCCGGCTGCATGCAGTGAGCTGAGAGTGCGCTAAGCGTGTGACAGATTACGCTTTGCGCCTTTGGCTGCTGGCTGGCCGGTTCTTGTCTCCAAGGCTTCCCTCTCCTCCTTGCGGATTTTGCAGCCTCTTTCCCCTGCTTCCTCCGAGCCGCAGCGCTGCAGAGTGTCACGGAGCATTAGTGAAGTGCAGTGTGGCTCACTAGTTTCTGGTGCTGCCATTAAAGTGCTGCTACAGAGTCCCTCGAATTTTCAAGCATCAGTGGAGGTGTTTAAGTTTGTGCCTCATCCCTCGCACCTCAGACGCATTTGTCACATCTCTCCTTGCTCTGCTGTGCTGAAGGGGTCAGAAGGGGGCCGGAGCTGGTGCCCCCTGGCCGTGGAGGTAGGATAATAATCGGAGTCTTGTGGAGTCCTGCAAAGTCGTGTGAAGAGTTCTGTGGTAAGGCAAGGCAAGGAGAATCAGAGAATAAGGCACAGGGTGGTGAATTGCTCAACTGTTTAACTACTGACCAAAAGACAAAGACAAAGACATACTCAAGCTACACCATGAGGTCTGGTAAAGTGAGAAAACCACCAGGGGATAAGATACCAGCCTCACGAGGTTCTCTCAAACAGAAAAGACTGGAGAAATTGAATGCTAATAAGGCAAACAGTCCAAAACGGAATCCACTCATCTCACCAATTGCATCTCTCTTTGAGAAGTCAATTCAAAATAAAAACTCGTCATGTTTAAGATTCCAGTTTTTGAAAGACCCGGGAGATGTACTATTCTCCTCAACGAAGGGAGTCTTGGCCCTATCAACTCCAATTGCTCCTTCAACAACAAGAACTTCCACGGGGGCGCATACGGCGGCTATGCCATATAATGCTTTCTCACCATTACCAACGATAACTGCCCCTGGGAGGCTTAGTACTCAACCAAGTGACACTTGTGATACTTGTGAGCCCAGTAAACATACTGAAGAATCGGAGGCTTTAGATAACATAGAAAAAACAACAGGTAGTTGGGGGAAACATAGTGAAGGTACAACAGTAGCTTTAGTACACACTACTCCTGTTGATAAACCAATGACATCTTCAATAAAACTGCAGCCCACAAAAATGCAAACAACCACCAATCTAAGCCCAGCTTCAATAGATTCTACAGTCACTCGGGAAGTCAAAGGCGCGGCCCTGATGGAATTGGCGCCAGACGTGTTAGCCTGCCTCAGCCCCAATACAAGCCTATCGACAGAGAAAGGTGAACATATGGTTGTGTCTGTTGAGTTCTTCCCAGGCAACAGGGAGTCAGTGGGGGTAGGAGCAATTGAGAGTAACATTGAGAGTAACAAGGAGGACAGACACCTGGACAGTGAGCGCCTCACAGACCACTCACCGAGGCCAACGGGGCTCAGGGCGGTTCAATTGCCAGTATTGAACACAAACTACAATGATCCGTTAAAAGAGGAACCCATGACTAAAACACAATTGGACTTGGCGTTTGTGAACCTGGTTTCCCCACTTTTAAAAGCCTTGCAAACGTCCACTAAAACTTTGATAATGCAATCTGACAAGTTGGACATTCAAATCGATTTAATGAACATTATAGCGTCCAATATTGCTGGGATAAACACAAAGTTGGACAATCTGATCCGCCTAATAATAAAAGCTCAAGCACATACTAATCAGTTACAATCCCCTTGCTCCAGTGGCCCTGTCCTGGATAAACTGAGTTCTCTTCCTATCATTCTTGAACAGATTCTAACATTAAATCAAAGACAGATCAATGCAGATCAGAAGTGGGACGGTCTGATCGGCTCCAATTCTGAAGTAATTGTACAGCATGACGAAATAACTCGAACTGCGTTAAGAACAAATGATGCAATTACGGCCATGGTCAAAGGCAATACTGGTGAAGGAACCAACATAACAGTTGAGAAAGACTCCAGTAATAATGAGTCCGTAAAACGAATGTTAACCAAGAGACAAAGGAAAAAGAGAGGAGCGCCCGAAACAAGAAAAGTGAGGTAACATCAAAAATGGGTAATGGTTTATACCCCATTTTTTCTATCCTGGAACAAGGAACATCAACAAATACTGTCAATTGTGGCAGCCATTCAGTGACATCAGCAAGTCCCGACACATCTAAAGTTGGCAAACCATTGTCTACAACTGCTTCAAAAAGCCTTCAGCAAACAGGGACAGCAAATAAATCCTTACATATCATTAAAACCCTGCAAACTGAGATGGGCTGCACTAATCATCTGATCATTCCAAACCAAGATAACAAGTGTAAGAATATAGGTGACCTGAGCATAGAGCCAGCAGTAAAAGTCAAGATCAAGCCTACTGAAGACAGTGACCAAGGTGTGGAAAAGGATGACATGGAGGGGCGATTGCAATCTAGTATCTGTACAGTGAAGTTAATACCATCTAAACTACGGGTAATTGATAAACCAGCAGATAAAAATACTGCCTCAGATTGTTTAATCAGCCTTGCCCAAATGTCAGTGTATAGTCCAAAGGCAATACCAAATTCCTCGACACAAACAATAACAGATTTGGCAAATCCAACTAGAAAGGATTCCCAGTATCGTGAGCACCAAAGACTGAACGTGGAGTTAAACTCCCCGACGCAGAAAACATTAACATTTTGTGTAAGGAACTCAGAAGGTGCTCATGTAAAGACAGAACCTGGCATTCTGAAACGGCCAATCAATCAAGAATTCGGAATAGAGTTGCATAAAATAATCTGGGCACCAGAGTACAAGACACAGGGGGCCCATGACATACTGATTAGGTCCAACATTCTGAAGTTATTAGCTGAATTTGATGACTTAAAAGATATCAAAACAACGGATCTTGAGCAGGTTCAATTTCTTAAAGGCTTTAATGGTATATCAACAAATCAGTCCCTGACAACCTGGAAATCAACAAAAATAGCAGAAGCAATTATGGGAAAAGCGGATATTTTTCAATCTTGGGGCATTCAAATATCTTACCAAATTTCCCCACGCTACCCGCCTCCACTGAAGAGGTCGGGCGGAGTTCAACTCATTAGGAAAATTGATGATGCATATACAAACCAACAAAAACCTGTATACTCTATTCTATTCAACGCAAAGGGTAGAAGTGAACCTTTACAAGCATGTGATCAAACAGTACGGCATAACGGGGAGTCACAAAACACCACGGATAACTGGAAATGGCTCACTGGAATGTTAAATACAAAACGGATGGTCTGACTGAAACAAGACACAAATAAGGTCATACATGTGTTATCTTGGAATATTGCAGGTGCAAAAAGACTATTAGAAGGAGGCCTACCATTGGAAGAATGGTGCGGTTGTGACATAATTGCGCTACAGGAAACTTGGCTACAAGAAGAAATTGCACTAGTGGGGTTTATACACCATAACCTAGTTGCTGAAAAATGTAAGAGCCATGGATGTGCCATTTTTGGCCTTTCAGTATATGTGTCCTCATCCCTAAAAATTAATTCAGTCCAACTACAATCACCAGACCCTAGTATCCAGCTAATCAAACTATCAGATCAACACAAATAATTCTAAGCCAACAATCCTGGTTAATTACTACACGCAACCCAAAATTAAGGAGAAAAAGTTAAAGAATGCGATATTGTTCAATGTCATTACTGACCTTCGATCCTCAGACCTACTATCCAATATAATAATCACTGGTGACTTTATTCCAACCTGATCCTAACACCGGAAGAGGATGATAAATTATCAGCTGATAACATCTACTGGGGTGTTCCCCAACAGATGCAAGGCGGTCTTGGAATACGGAAGGATCGACTAGCAACCGAACTAGTGACTGAACTGGAGTTCCTTGGGTTGCGTGCACTGGATGGGAAGTTTCCTGAAGATCAACCCCCCAGTAAAACATACTATGGTCCACACTCTCAATCCACCTTGGACTTTACAATGGTCAGTCTTTCAATAATCTCCTTGGTGACCAGCTTTCAAATTGAGTTTACTCTGTTGAGTGACCATGCAATGCAACACACTATAATCAACCTCAATAAGGAAAGACTGCAACCGTCATACATGTTAGAAGGTCAGCTAAGTTCTGTTAACCTGAAACGCATAAATTGGTCCAACACCAATGATCACAAGTGGTTCACTATAATGAAGGACGCATTGAGCAAGATCGGGAATGCATCAACGGATGCGATTCAAGCATGGTCCCATTTTCTGCAAAAACTAAAACAAAAAATGAAGTTGCCAGTTATGAAATTCAGTATAGAAGGACCACAAAAAAACACCCGAAAGAGGTACAAGACCTGCGTAGACAACTTCAGAAAACTCAAAGGAAGCTAAAGCTGGTTGACCGTGGTACTAGTCAATGGGCCAGCTTTCGTACACAAAGAAAAGAATATAAAAATAAGGTCTGGGAACATAAAAGGTCAACTAATGAGAGTTTTTGGTCCAAGTTAATTTTCAGTTTAAAACTCCAGAATACTAATATATTTTGGCAAACCATAAACCAGCTAACACGACCCTGTAACGCCCTCACATCAAATGTGCTGGAATCGGAGAGGGCATCGTTTCTTGCTACAAAATTTACAGAGATCTCAACAAAAACTCCGAGTAACGCTCTTTGTCTAAACAGTAAAAATAAAATGTGCCCTGCAGAAGAACAAGGGAGACAACCTTTGACTAGTAATCCCTGTAACGTATCTACCACTGTTCCTCAGAATAAACAATATACGGCGGAAGAGATCATTAAACTGATCAAAAAAGCTAAACCCAATGGGGCGCCAGGCCCGAATGGGACCCCGCAAGCAGCTTACAAACATGCTCCGGAATTTTGGGGACCCTGTCTGGCGCATCTGTTTTTGGATGTGCAAAACTGGAACAGAGTACCCGAAAGCTGGCAAGGATCCATATTTACGCCAATCTACAAAGGTGGTGAAAGATCAAATCCAAATAACTATCGCCCAATAGCACTGCAGGACGTTGAGGCAAAATACTTTGCAACGCTTCTCTTAAATGATTTGGTCACTTGGTCAAGTGAAAAAGAGCGGATACCCATTAATCAGACAGGGTTCAGGAAGGGGATAGGTACAACGGCAAATATCCTATCCATCACTATGATCGCAGAGAAGTGTAATACCAGCAAACGGGACCTGAACCTGTGTTTTATTGACCTTCAAGCCGCATTTGACAGTGTGGACCGTAACTTATTGTGGTCGAAATTGAGAGAATGGGCAATACCGGAGAGTATTTTAAGGGGTTTGCTGTTATTTTATTCCAGTACTTGGTCGCAAGTAAAAACAGGGGATGGCACACGGTTGTCGAGAAAAGTCTTCACAGCAATTGGACTTAAACAGGGGTGTGTCCTTGTCCCTCATCTATTTAATCTCTTCATCTTGGATCTCACCGGGAAACTGAACAATTGTATTGCGCAAACAACCCAAACTAGGCGACCTATAGCTGACCCACTTGGCCTATGCCGATGATATAGTACTCATGAGCCTAACGAAAGTTGGTTTAACCAGAATAGTAACAGAACTCTCAACATTCCTGTTGGCAAATAAGTTGGCTTTAAATGTTTCAAAAACCAAATCCATGTTGATAAGCAATCGCCGTGGATCTAATTGCAATATCTGGCTAAAAGGAAAACCACTAGAGAGTCTCATCATACAAGTATTTGGGTTTCCATCTGGATGATAAGCTTGATTTTAAAGAACAGAAGAAATACCTGACGCGAAGAGCAGGTGCCCTGATATTCGGACTAAGCACTTTGACAAAAAAACTTGAAGGCCCATCACTTAAACCTTTAATAATTGTGATGGCCAACAAAGTTCTTCCAACACTGTCCTTTGCAAGTGAGGCAATGCATGGAAAGGACATGGACCTACTGAATAGCTTCATCACCACCCCCTTTTGTACCGCTACTTAATAGCTTAGCAACAAAAATTTACATGAAGGTCCTACGATTACCCAGGATGGCGTCGCCAGCCCAAATGCGACTAGAATTTGGCATAAAAAACGAAACTCTGGGCAGATTATACTCATATCAAGGTATGGTATCAGATCAAGCAAAAAGCAACTAATAATAACAACCTTAATACACACCTATGGCAAGAGCTCAAATACCAAAAAAAATCCAAAGCAAATCAATTCCTCACGCGCGCTTTGGAGGTGACTTGTTCAAAAACCATATGGGATAAAAATCTGTCATTTGCTGCACTAAAACAGGCATTAAATAAAGTGGCCAAACTCCATTCATTGGTATTGGACAAAGAGATTTTTTCCCATCGCTCGCACTCCTGGGCTGTGATAAACGGCTATAAAACACTAACCCCAGCAGTGTACCTGGAAACAACATATTCCATTTTCATTAAAAGAAATCTGATGTTATTGAGATTTGGCAAATTCCCGACATTAGCAGAGGAACCAGCTTGGAAACAGCATGTAGCTGTAACATGTCGATTGTGTGGTAGCCCCAAAGAAGATCTAATACACAATTTGCCATTGTAAGAAGTTGTCTAAGGAACGTTCATGCCTTTTAAAGCATAGTTTTCGGATCAAGAAGCTACGAACATGTAGATCTGCTATTATTGGAAGCTTGGATATAACTGCCCCTCAAATGCATTGCAAGTTGGTGAAGTTCTTGCAAGCATTTGAGAAACATCTTAAACAATATGAAGATCCCAACTGTTAATAATCTGGATAAACATTGACTTTTAATTCTTGTTCTTATAAAATGTTTTTTGTAATCCTTTTTAAATGATAATTTATAAACTTTTATAATGTGTGTGCGAAATACATCAAATTGTTATGGTTTTAATTAACTAAACAATAAAGTTTAAATTTCAAATTTTGCCAACACATTTCAGTCATGCTATACAGCAATCCCAATGCAATGAAGCAAAGCAAAATAAGATTTTTTTTAAAAAGCCTATTGAATCATTTTGTAGGTGTGGGGACCATGTATGGCCGAGCCAACAAAATGACGTGGACGCTTTTTTCCTTTTTATTTGCATATCTAAATCGGATTGGCAAATAAAATGAAAAGCAACATGCATGCATGCGCCTAAAAAAAGAACGTGGGTGCTTTTTTCTTTTTATTGGCAGATCTTACTCCGATCGACACACAAAAAGAAAAACTTGCAAAAAGCGTACATATTTTAAAAAGCGGGTGAGGAAGAAGAAATTCAGGGCAAAGCAGGTGGGTTGAACAACATGGGCAAGGGGAGGCAATCAACATGTAGGCCAGAAGCAACACAGAGGGCGCACGGGGAGCAAAAAGGCAAAAAAAAACAAGAATAACTTAGGAGCACAGTGGGCGGGTGAGATAATCATACAGGCAAGAGAGCAAAGTGCAGTGGGAAGGGGTAGAACCACACATGTTAGAAAGTAACTGAGGTAGAGGAGCACACAAGGATGAGCTTATCACACAGGGGGTTGGGGTAGAACCACACCAGGGAAAGAGCAGGGCAGAGAGGGTAAGAGAAACATACTAGGGAGGCAGTTGTAAAACACATGCTCTCTCATGGAGTATTTAAAACAAAAAAAGTATCACCTGAAGAAGCGAGCAGTGTAAGGACATAGCAATGCATCCATACCCCAGGGAAAAGACAAACGAGAAGAAGGAAAGCCAATGTACACTAAGGATTAGGAAGCAAGGAAATAAGTGACAATGAAGCCAACCAATGGTAAGCAACAGGTGGACACTAGGCCCACTGTAAGCTAGCAATAAGTCTCACAACAGACGGGGCACGCACGATCTACAAGACGAGATCTAAAAAATAAAAATAAAAGTCTGCTGTGACATCAGTCAAAAGCCCTCCACAAGTTGCAACATACAACAGTTCTGGAGCCGAAGTTTATCATAAAGAGACATGGCTTGCAACAAAGTCAACACTGTGAATGAAGACCAGCCCAAGAGCTGTGCAATATGCTATGGACACCATCTTTTGCCAAACCCTAATAAAAATATAACCTGCTAATTAAAGAACATACTTAATCCTATACTTAAACTGCAAAAAAGTGTAATAGTCTTCAGAGAATTATTGTGTACAGCAAACAACAACACAAAGTACATAATCACACCAAGCAACACAATACATGGTTATTCTATTCTGTTCACATTATTTTAGGCTGAGGAAATCAATGAATCTCCACCAGAAAGATTGAAATAGGCTCCAAATAAAAAAAGATAGATGTAAAGCTGATACTCAACAACAGCTGATTATTATTGGTCATAAAACAAACATGGAGCTGACAAAATTATCTTCAAGTGGAAACAGTGACAAAAAGCAGTGCTTGTCGTATCAAGTCATGAACAGAAATACACAAGTTAGGAATAACAAAGGAGATTTGGAGTGATTGTTAATACCCAAATATGTAATATGTTTATGTAAGGTTTGTGAAAAAAGTGGGAAAAGGAAAAAACAAATTCACAGGAAAAGCACAGCTAGGTAGAAGGAAAAGGAAGTGTGAGTAAATACATTTCTTTAGCAATGGTGCCTTTTATATATTCACATTCTTGTGAATTAAAAAAAAGTCACTAAGGGGCAGAAAACAGTAAACGTATGACCAGAACTTTTGGCATTCAATGTGCAATGCTCTGTCCCTAGCACTGCTTACTGTAATAATCATAGAGAGATGACCAACTAAGTGTTACATTGCATTTATTTAACTTAATTATAAATCCTAAATAAAAGGAAAAAAATCATGCAGAGTTGCTCTTTTTAACATTAGCATCCATTTCAGAACTAGGTTTTATAACTTTCGTGAATAGACTGGTATTACCTCCTCGTAAGTCTTGCTCGCCACATGAGTAACAGTGAGCTTCAGCTCCACACCAGAACCCTCCAAAGCAACAAAAAAAAGTCAGCCTCCCATCCCTTCCCAATATGGCTGACCCATTACACCCTTGACCTCTATAAGAGGCTGGTCGGCCATCCCATAAGCCTGTTTTTTTTAGTTCTGCGCTGACTCTCCTTGAGCACTATTCAGGTAAGTGTGTTCCTGCTTTAGCGGGTACTTGGGTCCCTGGGTGGTGGCCCTGCTCAGCGGGCCCGGTGTGCTTGGGGATCCTCCCCCTTCCTTCCCCCGTTTCCTCTCTTTCTGGGGCGGTTAGGCTCTGCTCTAGCGAGCCATGGGTTAATAGGGGGGGGGGGGGCGGCCGCGGGAGTCTGGGGCTCTGCCTGTTGGCCCCTCTTGCCCCCGCGGCTGTGTTGGCATTCTATTTGGTGCCTTGCCTGTGGCGACTGTGTCCGTTTTGGCGGTTACCGCAGTGGTCAGGCCTGTGTTCCACGTTTGCTTTGCAATCTGTGTGTACGGCTTCCAGGTCAGTGTGTGCTCTTGTGGTGCTGCAGTGCGTAAGGGGGGCTTGTGGCTCTCGCGCATCCAGCGGGGTGCCGCTCCCCAGTTTTCAATGGGCACGAGTCGCTGTGATACACGCTGCTGCTTTACGCAGACGCGTTAGTGTGCTTTGTCTCGCAGCATGGGCTTACCTGTCTTCGGCATCCGAGACGTTTGCATTCCCGCGCCGTCTTCTGGCAGCAGTTCCCGTCCGTAATCGCGGTGCATGCGGGCGGGCGGGTGTTCCAGTTCTTTAGTTGTGGGATCCCGGCTGCCTATCCTGTGTTTTCCTGCGAGGCGCAGTTCCCGCTTGTTGTGGCCGTCCTCCTGCAGGTGGGGTGCGAGCTTGTTGGGTTTTCTCTGTTGCTGGGCGTCCCTTCCTTGCAGCCAGCATGGCATTGCCTTTACTATCCCGGAAGCTCTGACTCAGGCTCCGCTCCTGCTTCCTGTTGTTTCCTTAGAGGGCTGGCGCTGGTCCGAGGGCCTTGCCTTGTTAGTCCGCCTGCTGAGTTTGGTCTCTGCGGGCGGGCTTTAGATCCATGCAGCTTCCCCGGCCCCGTGTATGCTGCAAGACTTGCCTGTTCCTTGGTCCAAGGGCGTTCGATTTGTACGTATCTCTTCAGTGGGATTCTTTCTGTCTTTTTGGGACATGGTTGTGCACTCGCATGCGCCCTGCGTTCTTCTCTCGCTGTGACGCTACGAACATGGTTTTCGACTGTGTGTGTGTGTGCACTTGTTCTCCTTCTGCTGCCTGTCACATTTTGTCCCTGCCGTGTTGTTGTACTGTACGACGGGACCCGCGTCCTCTGGGTTAGTGTTATTTCTCGGCCACGACTAGAGACTGTGCTACTTTCTTTGATCACATGTGTGGGAAGTTGCAGGGTATGTGGTCTTCTGGCTGGAGCGGTCGTCCCCGTTTCGTTGGGTTGGTCGGTTCATGTCTCGTCTGCGACTCTCGCCTTCTTGTGGTTCCGGTCTTCCTGATTAATTCCGGGCCCTTGTGTGCACTGTCACGTGCCCTGCTTGTCACGGCGATGGGCCCCGCATGGTGCTCACTGCCCTAGGGCTATGGTTCTTTAGTGATTCGTGTCCCTCGGGTGCTCGTGCTCCTGCAGGTCGGGGTGGCAGTCCTGCCACTGCTTTCGTGGTGTCCCGATATGGTTGATGGTCATCCATCCTTTGAAGTTGTGAGTTCCTGTCCTGGTGTTTTCCTGGAGCATTTAGGAGGGTTTCGCGGGGCCTTGGCTTCGTTTTTGGCTGTGGTTATCCATGGCTCCTTCTTTCCTGCCGGGGCCTGTGGTCTTTCTATCCTCTTTGCTCCTATTCCCGCCTGCTCTCCTTGGGTTGCAGGGTATGGCCTGGTTTTTCCCTGGTTGGGTGTCCTCCTGGCGGCCCAGGGGTTGTTGGGTGCTGTGGGTCTGCTGGGGACGGGCTGCTTTGCCTCCTGTCCACCCTCCTCTGAGCTGATTCTGTTGGCTTTTTGCTTTTGCTTCTTTGGGCTTTCACCCTCCTTCCGGGTCCGCTGCCATGGCTCTGCTTGCGGCTGCTCTGCCTATGGTCCATGTCGGGCTTCTCCTCTGCTCCCGGCCTTTGGGGTTCCATGTAGCCTCTTCTTGCATCTTGGGTGGACTCTGTGGTGGTTCTGTGGGTCCCGCCTGCTGCCGCGCCGCTTGGTGATATTGTCTGTCTTTCTGGTTCCCCTCTGGGGGGGGCCTCTTCAGGTGGGGTCTTGGGGCGCCTCCTATTCCTGGCGTTCCTCCTTGACTTTTCCTCTGGTCCCCGGGCTTTGGGTTGGGGTCTTCCTCGGAGTGTATGTTGGCTGTCCCTGTGCCTTGTTGGCGGGCGGTGCTTTGCATTATCCGTCTCTTGGGTGCTCGTTCCCTCTGAGGTTCTCCAGTGCTGCTGGGCCATTCTGGGTCACACTCGTCTTTGCCAGTTCCTTTGAGTATTTTTCCCTTGTCCCGCCCCCGGTTCCGTTCTGCCGGTGGTTGTGTCTCCACGGTTTCGGTCCAGTCTGGCTTGGTATGGTCCGTTCTCTTCCCCTTCCTTTTGGTCTCGGTCAGGCTGATGGACCAAGGAGCTATAGCTCAGTGGCAAGTATGCTGCCTTTGGTGGCAGAGGCTCTCACAGGACAGGGGTTTGTCTCCTGCCATTGCTCTCAGCATAACCTAAGGTGGTGGAATTTCAAATTGTGTTTTTTGCCTGCTTCCTTGGGTCGGATGCTTGTCTCCCTTTTCCACCCTGTCTTTGGGTGTGTCCTGTGGTCTTCCTTTTTTGGTGTCCCCCTGCCGAGTGGTTGTGTCCTTCTCCGGCCTGTGGGGCTGGGGGGGCGTACTTGGGGGTCCCAGTGCTGGCGGGTGTCTCTTCTGGCTTCTGTTGGCCGTTCTTTGTCTTCTCTGGGGTTTGGGTTTGCCCCTGCCTTCCGGTGACTTCTTGTCTCTGTTCTGGGTGATTGTTTTTTTCCCCTTCCTTGTTCTCCGGGGGATTGCTGGTGCGTTTTCCTTGGCTGAGTCTCTTTTGTCCCGGTTTCGGTTTGTGTCCCCGGTGCTGGCTCTTTCTGCCTTCTTGTCTGGCCTCCCGGTTTTGCGCTTTCCTCTGGCCCTCTGCTTAGGAGGGTCTGGGCTTGTCTGGCCTTGTTGGGTATTTGACCGTTTGCTGGTGCTCCTCTCTTGTTTTTCTGCTGCTGCGAGTGTTGGGCCTCGGAGCTATGACTCAATGGTGACTATTGTGCTTCTGAGTGCACGGGCTTGCGCTGGACAGGGGTTTATCTCCTGCCGCTGCTTTAGTTTTTTCCCACATTGGTGTATGTTCATGCTGTGCTTTTCATGCTCCGGGGGTGCTGGGATTTCCCGGTTCTCGTTCCCCGGGAGGGGTGTGCGATTCCTGTGTGGTATTGTCTTCCCTTTCTTCTTTGTCCCTGGTTTTGGCTTGCTGGGGCCTGCTGGCTCGGGTTGGCCTCCTTGATAGTCGGGTCTGGTGACTCAGTGGACTTTAGCTGCTTCTGCAGGGGCCTGTGTTCAGCCTCAAGGTCACAGGTTCAGATCCCTACGGGTCCACTCAGCCTTTTCTCCCATTGGAGGTTGATACATTGTGTACCATTGAGTTGGGTTCCAATGTACGTCTGTTATTCGGCGCCTGGGCTCCTTCGGTGGTCATGCGCTTCTGAATAAGCCTGTGGTGTATGGTATTGGTATTGCTTGGGCTCGTTTCGCCCTGCTCTTCCGTCCTTCTCGCCTTTGGTGTGTTTCTGCCTGTGGCCTTGCCTCCCTGTCCGCTCCTGTTCTTGTCGGCTCTTTGTTGTTTGGCTGGGTCGGGCCTGGTTATTGGCTGACTGTATGCCCTCCTGGGTGCTCGCTTTGGTGGCTTGCTTGTGAGGTGTTCCTGGGGCATTTTGCTTGGCCCCTTGTCGGGCGGTCTCACTCCTCCGTGCTGCATTCCCCTTCCTGGAGGGTTCTTTTTGTTTTCTTGTGTGTGGTGGCCCGGGTGGGCTTTGCTTCCTTTCTGGTGGCTTGGCCTTGGGTCTGGTCCCTTCCACTCTTCGAGCTCAGTGAGCGTCCTTATGGTCTTTCCGCTTTTTGCTGTTGGCCAGTTGGGTTCTCTTGGGGGCCGGGCCGTTCCTGCGGCTTACTGGGTCTGTTTTGCCTTGTGCCTGCCTGGGTTCTCTCTTTGGTGTTGCGCTCCCTTCCGGGGGGTCCTTTGTGGGACTGGGGTCTGTGGCCCACCTGTTTCTGTCCTTACTGCTGGGGATATGGTGACCGTCGTTTTTTGTTGTGGTTCGGTGGCGTGTGGGTTCCTTTCGGCACCTCTTCCGTTCTTGCGGCTCCTGCCAATCTATGTTGTTTCGTCTGGTTCCGCTGCTTCTGTTCTCGAGGGGGTTCTACTCTCGTTGTTGCTGGTCCGCCTTGAGATGTTACTGTTTCGGTTGGACTGCGTCTCTTCCTGCTTTGGCTTTTTGTTGGGTCACGGTGGTTGGGTTGCCCTCTGTTTCTTTCTGGCGTCTGGGCTTGCTCCCCTCTTGCTTTTAGCTTTCTGTTGAGTGGTATTGGTGTGTTTGGGCTGGCCTTGCAGCCGTCTGTTCTGGGCGTTTATGATGTGGCTTTTGGCCCTGTCCGGTCTGGTTCCGTGCCTTCTCGGTCCTCCTTCGGTTGTTGGTTTGGGCAGTTTTTCTGGTGGCTCTGCGGATCCCGGGGGTCCGGTTCCTCGACCCTTCCGGTGTCTCTCTGTCCTGGGCTGGTCCTTCCTGCTCGTGGATACCTCTCTCTCGGGTGGTCCTTCCGCTTGTCTGGCGTTTTGGGTTTGCCTGCTTCCTCGGCATCCCCTTCTGGTCCGTGGGTTTCTTGTGTGTTTCCATGAAGCCCCTTGGCTTTGGTATGTGCTCACTACGTTACTCATGTGGCGAGGAAGACTTACGAGGAGGTAATGCCCCGATTACTTACCGGTAATCTTCATTACTCCGAGTATTGTCTTCCTCGCCACATGAGTTCCCATCCCTCCCTCTCTGGCTATCTGCTTCATGTATATGCTTGGTAGTTTCAGGCTGATGGGTTGGGCCGACCAGCCTCTTAAAAAGGTCAAGGGTGTAATGGGTCGGCCATATTGGGAAGGGATGGGAGGCTGACTTTTTTTTTTTGTTGCTTTGAAGGGTTCTGGTGTGGAGCTGAAGCTCACTACGTTACTCATGTGGCGAGGAAGACAATACTCGGAGTAATGAAGATTACCGGCAAGTAATCGGGGTATTAACTTGCTTTCCCAGCGCAAGACCTAGTCCGTATACAATGGGACATGGGTTTTAAACAGCAACTCTAAATCTGTTTTATCAATCCTTAGGAAATACTTCTCGACTAAGGGTTTTTCTATTTTTTTCATAGCGATCACTAGTTCTATTTTTTAAATAATTTCTCCTACTCTATATTCCAAATTTCTAGGGCTTGCCAATAAATTGAGTGCACGATAGAACTTTCGATCTCTGGGTAAAATGGCCATACATGCCACATATCTTCTATGTTCTGCAATGAATCCTGATGATCAGGCTAGGAACCATTCATATAATTAACATTGTAGTATTAAGAGATGTATTTAACATATTAGTGTCTGTCCCCTATCCATCTCATTGTGTGTTTCAAAGGTTCATCCTTTGAGATGCTTAGGCTTAAACTGCAGCCAACAGGGGCCCTTTGTCTAAATGATGTATAAGTCGATGGCAAATTTGTTGTGCTATAATAAACAGGAAACAATGCCCCATCATTTCCTTGAATACAGCTAACAGGTTGAAAAGGGATGAATGACATGAGTTTTTCGGTAACAGATTAGGATGAGCAGTTTCTCCAGGGGATCTTCTAACTACGGTGCAGGTTTCCTAACTAAGAGACAAACATGATCAATGTAGGTTATAATCAATCTGCACCAAGAGATTAAACACATGCACAATACGTGCGTGGTCCACAAACTCCAGCAACTGATGAACAATGACCAGCAGTACTCTCATTACCTAGGAAATAAACATTTTCATGGTCAGTAACAGAGGATTCAAATATATCTGTGCAGGAGGCTCATTCATCCAACTGGGTAGACCCCACCATTGGCTTTAGGAGTACTGCCTTAAGAGACCAGAAACGGTAAAATTGCCTTTTTATTTAATTGAAAGAAGAAGATTGCCACTGTGTTAAGAGTGCAGAAATGTACATTAAATGATTATATCCGATAGGCTTTGACCTCCAATTGTTTAAAGGTACAGGAGACTGGCGAAATCTTCATGAAATCTCTTATTTCAGGGACTGAATAGAAGATAGCCTAAAACCACACCACACTCACATCTTCTAATCAATCATGATTTGTAGCATGTCAGGAGAGAGCATCTGAACCCAATCTCGACAGGTCCTATTATCCTCTGCCTTTCAGTTGCCCATCACACTACAGGATTAACTGCTGCAAGGTCTAAACACTGTGGGCCGGGGAGTGATGGTGCATCAAAGTTGAGCTTTAACCTTCTGACAAGGAAGCGAGCTACACTGCTGAAAATGTAAGGACATTACTTCATCACCTACACTAGAGTCCAATGGATGAATGATATACAACCAGCCCTTTTGACACGTCTATATGCTGGCCTGTCAAGTCTGGTACTTACGGCAGCGTCTTCCATGAAAGCAAGGCATCTGCCAACTATGCCATGCATCTGGGAAACTATCCAATAATAAGGGCTCTCCTAAACTCGCAATTCGAAAGTGAGAAGAGTGCATAGTGCAAGTATTCCCACTTTCAAAACGTGGATGTGATTATATTCCTCATCCCACCCCCCCAAACTACAGTGGTGAGGGACTGAGTTCAATGTTCTCCGTCGTAGCTGCGAATAGCCCAGGGAACCTGTCCATGACCACGAAACCGCATCAGTTAAAAGCTCTGGGAGTTTTTGTACCTCCGGACCGATGAGGAAAGACAATACTTTTAAAACGGTTAGTACACCAAGAGGTATAGCCTCAAAGGGTTATAAAGTGTTCCTCTACTGTCTATCAAAAATATGAATAGTAAGTTCAGACAAATATTTTTTCCAGCACAGTTTCTTTCATGGAGTCACCTATTTATGACTAAATATCAAGCAGAATACACATACAAAGAGGTTCAACTGAAGGCCATAGTACTCAATCAAGAACCACCTGTTAATATACATATTTTCTAGATCAGTTAAAGTATGCCAGATTTACCACATGGTCTGTTGGAAGGTTCATGTATGTGACACACAATCACAGCATTCACTATCATTCAAGAATAACGTTAGCCTCTGAGCATCAAGGGTGTGAAGATTTTGCTCCCTTCAATGAGGGTTTTCAAAGACAAATTGTAGAGAAAGTGGGATAATTTACATTAACTTTTGCAGGAATGTCGGGCATAGACGAAAATAAGTCTAGGTTACACTTCCTTTACAATGAACACCTAGACAATTTTGTCAAAGCAAACATTGAGTTCTCAAACATACATCCATCAGAAAGCTTGCCCAGCAACTGAGCCCATGAGATCTCACCCCTCCACACCTGGATACATGCACGGGTGATAAGCATCGCTCTACAAATCAATGATTGAGATAAAATTGTGACTAATACCCGTGGATGTTCTTATTCATGAATAGGCAGAATCTTCCACAAAACTTGTATTAACTCCTTGTGATAATTTCCAAAACAAGTTTGATGTTAGAGATACCTAACAGATGAACTACAAGGGGACAGCAGATGGTGGTGTGTGTGTGTGTGTGTGTGTGTGTGGGGGGGGGGGGGGGGGGGGGACCAGGACACTGAGAAGGATCAATTGGAAAGGCAGAACAAGAGACAAGTAAGAGCTTGCTGGAAATGTCAAAGGTGGCAAGATTGGAAAGCGTTATCAAGTATGTGCAACAGTGTAAGATGTTTGCGTGGAATAGGGTTAGTCACTTGCAGTGGATCAAACTAATACTGCAACACAAGTGCGGGCAATTTTTTCGCGTTATGCGATCAAAAGTTTTATCGAATAAGTTTATGCAAGAGACAAGGAGAAAGAAAAAGCCAACACAGTAAAAGGCTGAGTAGAAAAATGTAGATTTTGCCCTGCTTTGATGGTCAGAAAATCTGGATTTTATTAAAGACAGAGGCTAATATTACTGCAATCTCCTTTACTGCGCCACTCACAGCAGCTCCTTTAAAGGATACAGAATTTTAATAAAATTCCAATGCCAACAATAGGCCAGATTCCACCGCCATATTCCTTCTTTTTAGGGTACTGCCAACCTAATATAAAAATAACATTTCTAGATCCCATATTGGACATTGTTCAAAGGTCCAAATAAACATTTGAAAGGCCTTAGTTCCATATTTCTCACATCTTCCTTTTATTATTGCGCACGAGCTACAAGACAAAGCAGACAACCATTAATACAGGGTTGGGTAAAAGGGAGGGATGATATTAGCCTCCAAGTCATTAATAAAATCCAGATTATAGGACCATCAAGGCTCGGGGCAATCTACATTTTATGGCAAGACCGGAGGCTAACATTATTGCAAGTTTAAAGCTTCTCTAGAAACAATCCGCACATCTCAAAATGTCTTGCAAAGCACCCCCAGCATAAATGCTTTTGAAGCAGAAGCATCCCTCACAGATGTTCACCAAAGAAGCTTATATCCACACCTGCATTTTTCATCATCTCTTTCACTCAATGAGCAAGAGTTGATGCTGATACAGCTTTATGTGGGTATCTAAAAGATATTAGCAACTGATGTCCCGAAAGGGACAGTAGAAGTGATGTCATCTTTTCATACTCTTTCTTGCAGCACACCACACAACTTCTCATGTTCATCCAAATTTGGATAGAACATAGTTTCTGAATTTGTCTTTGTCCTTTTGCTCAAATAAAAAAAAACTCCATCTGGACTAAAACCCTTCCACAAACATCCAGAGCTTTAACATCTGATACTCTCCTAAATGAAAGTAAACATGACAAAATGGTTAGCTTCTGAATCCAAACCTTCACATCTAAAACAGCATTGTCCCCTAAACATTCCAGAGCACTTTCACACATCCCAAACAGTACCTTGAAACTGGAGGATTTGAAACACTTACACTCATTAAACGTCTCACCAGAAAATCTTATCCCACAGATAAACCATTCACCAACGCATGACCTGCAGCAATAGCAGATCTATGCACATTAATAGTCCTGTAAGCCAAGCATGACCTAAACAAGCAGATTAAATAATTAACCACTTCAACTATACCCACTGAACTGTGATCAAAATCCCACTCCACACACCAGCTAAGCCATTTCTGCCATGCCATTCTGTACATCTTCCTGGTACCAGGAGCCCAGGACTCCTTAATAAGTTTTGAAGACTCCTGCAAAAGTCCTGGGACTTCCTAGAAATCCTCCAAGCTGCAAGTCTCAACTGATCTGATTTCACCATCTTGTGCAATTATCCTAATGGACCCAACGCAACCTCCTGAAACACTCGGAGTAGAACTGGAAAATCTACTGACATCTTCAGGAGAATCGGGTTCCAAACCTGCGACTTCCAAAGAGGTATCACCAAGACCACTGTACCTCCGTATCTGCACACCATCAATGTTACACGAGTAACCATTGAAAATGGAGGGAACGCATATGGTCTGTGGCCGCTCCAATCCTGTATGAAACCACCTATCCCGCAGACTCCAGATACAGACCAGAAACTTCTCCAACTGAGTATTTAATCTGTTCGCAAACATATCCACCTGACAAGGTCCCCACATTTCCATCAATCTTGTAAAAACTGCTCTGTACAGTCTCCAATCACTGGAACCCCTCTAATTCTTGGAATACCAGTTTGCCTCCACATTCTCAAACCCTGGAATGTGCTCCGCCTGTACTAGAACATTCTGGTTCAAACAGTAATCCCAAAAAATCTTCGCCCCGCCCTCAAACTGTTCACATATCTCACCCCTGAAACATTGTCCATCATCAGAAGAACTGAACACTGAGCCTTGTCCTTTGTGTAACTCGTCATTGCAAAGGAACCTGCCAGAAGCTTTAGACAATTTACATGGAGCCTTCTTTCCTCCTCTGTCCAAATACCTCGTGTTGAAATCGCACCAAAACGATCTCCCCAACCAGCCAAACTTGCATCTGACTATAACCAACTCCGGATTCTCTCAAAAAATGGCTTTTCTATTCCAAGCTTCCATATTTCTGAACCACCACTGTTCACACTTCGCTTCCCCAATAAGGAAAAAGTGCTACAAAAATTTCAAACCACATCTCAAATGTCAGCCCTTCAACGTCTGAAGTGTGCAATAATTTAAAGGTCCAGGAAAAATAGCCTGAAGAAGATAGCGGACCTACCACTCTCGCTAACATACTCAAAGAAATCTTTTCCAACTTCAACACCTTCTGAATCTCTTTTCTGATTCTCTAACTTTTCCATTGGCAGGTGCAATTGTCCCTGTACTCTATCCACTAGAAACCCCAAGAACTGAGATTCCTGGCCCGTTATCAAACAAGATTTCGATCTGTTCACCACAAACACAAGATTCTCCAACAACAAAATTGCCAACCATGTGTGCTCCTCTACTCTGACCATGTTTTGATCCATTAACAAATATCATCCAAATATATTATCAGATGTACTCCTTGTTCCCTCAAGTACACTGCCACTGGACGAATCACCTTCTTAAAGCACCAAAGGGCAGACGACGGTCCAAATGGAGACATACTAACTTCCATAACTTCTCTACTCACCTGAATTAAAGAAACATTAGATGAGGTTCCCAAATCAGAACCGTCAAATAAGCATCCTTTAAATCTAACCGGGTCATCCAATCCTCTGTCTGAAACCCATTTCTCAGCATATGCATTCCTTCCACCTTGAAGTGAGTGTAGACAACCCAATTGTTCTGATTCCTTAGATTTATGACATGCCTCATGCCCTTCTTACCCACAAGGAAAATATTGCTCGAAAAACCTGGCACAATGTTTCTTACTTCCACAATTGCACTTCCTTTTAATTCTAAGACCTCCATGTTCACCAAATCTGATAGATTTGCATCAAATCTTATGTCTGGAAGCCAATATTTTACCGGCTCCTCCATAAAATCTATATGATACACTAACACCTTCAGAAAACTTAAACTGGATAACAAAAGGGTCCTGACTGATCCCCGGTTTCAACTGCCTCCTCTAGCCCTTGCCCTTGATCTTTGTCTCTGGGGATAGAACTTTCCTGGTTGGTAGGAGGTCTGGTATTGGTAAGGCCTGAATCCTCTTGTAAAAGATCTAGTGATGTCTTGCCCATGGCCGGGGTACCAACCTCTCGCTGGCCCGGCTCTACCAAAAACTCGACGGTCAAAGACCTTCTTAATCTCTCTTAGACTTTTATAAACACCTGAATCCACCAATTTACTTAGACATCTCTTTAATAAAAGTAACTCCAAAAAGCATACCATTTGCTTCCTGGCTCGCCTCATTGGCCAGCTCAACCAATTTTGGATCTATTTTAAGAATACTCTTCCTTCTTTTAACTGATATGGCTGTGCTCACATTATCTAGTAGGCAGACTATGCTGATCCCCTCCAGCAGCTCTTCAAAGTCCAGACCCTTCTTCGTAACATATGCCTCTTCTGTCATATCAAACTTTTTTGTAAGTGGGCCCATACGGTCCAGCAATCTATCATGGCACATTTTTAGACCCTTGTCCAAACCCTTCCTTGCCTCATTGGCCAACTCCAATAATTAAGGGTCTGTTTTAAGAGGAATACTCTTCCTTCTTTTAACTGATATGGTTGTGTTCACGCTATCCAGTAGGCATACTACTCTCTGGACCCACTCCAGTAGCTCTTCAAAATCCAGAGCCTTCTTCACAACGTATGACTCTTCTGCCATATCGAAATTTTTTGTAAGTGGGCCCATAAGGTCTAGCAATCTATCTTGGCACATTCTTAGACCATTGTCCATTTCATTACTCGGGTCACGACCACCTTTGCCTATGAGAAAGCGAAAATCTTATTAAGATCAGGTGTCAGATATTTTATTGGCCCAATTTGCAGAAGACCCTGACCGCAATCTCATTCTTACATCCTTAGGGTCTGTTTGAGCAGCCATGTTCCACATATTCCATCACATGAGGTGCTGAAGTCCATTCAGGTGAAGGTTGATGTTTTTATGGTCAGAGACCCAAGTCTAACACCTTTAACCCCGCCCACCTGTCCTGACTGCTGAACAGTCCCAACGTCATCTTCCTCTGAATCAAATTCAAAGAACAACTTAATTCTGTCTCTGCATATCCAGATGATTGATTTATCACAAAGGAAGGTAGTATGTTTGCAACCAGTTAGATTTCATATTAGCCTTAACTAGACCCTTATTCTGGTCCCCCTGTGTGTCCTCAACACTCCGGTTTCGTGCAGCCACAAAATCCACCATCTGCCACCACAGATTTACTCTTTTTACTTGTGTCTGATCAGCCACCATATGTTTATGTTTTCGGTTTACTTTACCACCTTTCCTAACGGCTGGACTCGCCTCAGATGACAAAAAATTTTCCTCCTGAGAAGAAAAACCCTTAGCTTGTAACAAATCATCTATTTTCTTTTCAATTTTTTTTATCTCAGTCTACAGGAAACATATTCAACAAATTACCAATTCTATCCTCTATGGAAATATCAGATTCCCAAATTACATTTTCCTCTGCCATGTTACCAATCAATCACATTTCTAATTACTCAAATTATTGATAAAAAACTATTTAATGAAAAACCAGTGCTAAACACGCAAAGGTCTCTTACAGGTGAAATAGACGGTTGCTCTGAAAAAAAAAAAAACACGTAACAACTTAACTGGCAGAACTGTGCTAAATCCCAAATACGCGAATTCCTATCAATTCACTTTCACTGACATGAACCCAAACACTTAAAATTGCCACCTAGTGAGCCATGGTCTTTTCTCCATTTCAATGCTACTTTCCTTTGAAAAAAATGCTTCATTTACCGAAAATGAGGCTGTTGGTACCACGCGATTCGCTATTCGAGTTTCCTCCTGAAAAAGATTTCCTGCACTCAAAACCCAAAGGTAACTTTTCTAAATAATATTTCCTTCAAAGTTACTAGATTTTGAAAAAAATATACAAAACTCTGCGCATGAAGCTAAATCTAGCAAAGCACGCATGACTCACAGCGCAGAGTCTCATTCTGCGTGCGACAAAATAGAGCTCACACAGAGCTTGTGCACTCCAGGCTCACAAACACAAGGGAAAGCTTGCGGTAAACCCCTGTGCAGCTGATTTTCCGCGCGACCACCAACGGTCGCCCGAACGAGTTACCATAAAAAACTCTTACTTCAGACAGTAACCGGAAAAAGAAACAAGTAACTGCACACCTTGACATGTAGGTACAGAACAGGAAAAATTACCTTTCTTCTACATATTTCCCACGTTAAACATCTATTTGCTCAATTAAATTAAACAAAAGATAACATACATTCCTCCTGCTCACATACTCTTACCACAAAAAAAAAACTATTATTCTATTTTCCTAAATTAATTAAGCGCTTTCCAGCGACCCACAAATACAAGTAATCAAAATTATACTTATCTCTGCGAGCAGCAGCAAAAAAGAAGGAAGATGGCCAAGGAACCTAGACTTTTGTTGGCATTGGAATTTTGTTAAAGTTCTGTATTCTTTAAAGGAGCTGCTGAAAGTGGCGCAATAAAGGAGATTGCAATAATAATACATATGTTTTTTTTCCACTGAAAAAACAAACGTTACAGGGACCTTATAGTTAAGTTCCGAATTTACACAATTAACCACAGAAATTCAGCAGTTATACTTCTAGCTATCTCAAGTAAGGATTAGGTTACTTAACCTGTAAGCATCTGTTCTTGACATGTAGAGCTGTGGATTCACATGCTTTGAATACTCCTTCCATCTAGTGTTGGGTCTGGATGCTTGCAAGTTGTTTTTCTTTGAAGAAGTCTTTCAGTCACAAGGTAAGGTGACTCCTCCTTTTGCGAAAGTGCGCCTAGGCAGCGACTCCATTGTTAGATTGGTTTCCCGCAGGAGGGTGTGAATAGAGTAAGTCTAGTAGAGCAATGTCCATGTATGTATAATATATATAATAAGAACTGCAACGACCATAGTTGTCCGGGGAGGAGGGAGGGCGTATGTGGATCTAAAGCTCTACATGCCACAAACAGATGCTTACAGGTTAAGTAACATTCTGTTCGAGGCATGTGTGCTGTAGATACACATGCTTTGCATAGACTATATAGCAGTACTCTCCCAAGCGATGGCTAACCAGTGGGCGTTGCAGTTGTTTGAAAGTGTTTAAAGCACTGCTAGTCCTACATTAGACTGTTGACGTGCTAATCAATCCACACAATAAAGTTTTGTAAGTGTGTGGGGTAGACCATGTAACTGCTTCACAAATGTCAGACATAGGAATGTTACCTAAAAAGGCCGTAGATGCCCCTATTTTACGAGTAGAATGTGCTCTAAGAGTTATAAAGTTATTTTGACTTTAATATAGCAAGTTTGGATACATTTACAATCCATCTAGAAATACCAGACTTAGAGATACGTTTTCCTTTATGCGGGAGAGCATATGCAACAAAAAGTGGTTTTGTTTTGCAAAAGACTTATGTTCTATCAATATAATAAAATACTGCTCTTTTGACATCTAATATATGTAGCGCTCTTTCTGCTAATGAATCAGAGTGAGGGAAGAAAAACGTTAACTCAAATGATTGGCTAATATGAAACTACTTTTGGAAGGTACTTTGGGTTAGTTCGAAGAACCACTCTGTCTTTATGCAGTTCGGAGAATGGTTCTTCTGAAGTTAATGCCTGAAGCGCACTGACACAACTTAGTGAAGTGATAGCAATCAAGAAAGCAACCTTCCAAGAAAGGAATTAGAGTAGACAATTGTGCAATGGTTCAAAAGGTGGACCAATAAGTCTTGTTAGAACAATATTAAGGTTCCATGCAGGTGCAGGTGGAACTTTTGGTGGTATATAAGGCTTTTCATAAATGTAATCACTGGTACTTTGAATGGAGATTAGTGTTGTCTGTTTTGAAGATAGACAACTACAGCTGCTGTAGTGTAGTTCCTATGTTCCTAATAGGCCCGGCGCATTGAAATAATATACACTATAGTTTTGACACAGGACTGAGGTCAGTATGTCTCTATCGAGTACATTAAACTTAATTACTTGTGTGGGCCAGCTAACTCAGAGGTCACTAGAAACTTTCTAGAATGAACAAGAAGGTATTAGTTTCTGACAACTGCATAAACATGAAAACTTTGTTTCCCTTGGAGTCGGAACAATATCTTCAGTCGTGGAAACAATAGATAACCATTTCACTTAGTCAATCGTGCATGCTTCGTTTCTACAGAGTTACACAGAAATAGATAGACGGGTGTTTCAATAAAAAGGGTTCATTGAACAGTCTTATTTCTCGTGCAAGAGATATGAACTGCTACAATTGTAAAACAGAATGCATAGTATAATGCGTACAGCGTAAAGAGTAATAAAAAACATACAGTAATAGCATGGTCTGTAGCTATGACATATGTACAAATACATACATAAATAACAGTCTAAAATATTCAACTGGTGCTTCTAAAATAATCCTACCCCAGTGTACCTAACCTAAGTCTAGTACGAGGGAAGAAGTAGGTGCTGTTTTAGCTATAGTTAAGTTGTACCAAGAATTGCCAAAGGTTTCTCTAGGTTCTAATCAGCTCCATAGCTTAGAATGAGAGAGGTTGGTATCTCTTTCCCGGGACTCAATCTCTAACACCCCGCAAGGGGAGTCAGAAACACTGGAGCTGGATTATCTGGGAGACGGATGACAGCGTCTGGTCAGTGCGTCAGTTGGGGCGTGGACTTCCTTCCGGACTCGCTGTGGTGAGCCGCGTCGTGCAAGTAGGTAGCCGAACTGCATCGAACCGTGCCTTGCCATAGCAAGTGAAGGTATATTTATACCTTGAAGGTGTATAGGAATGCCAGTATTGATGTAAAAGTCGGGCATAAGAAGGTCATGAATGAACCCCTAAGGAATAGATGTTCATGCATAATAAATGAGTTCTTGGAGAAATCAATATCCAAGCAAGGGGAAGTCCTAAAGGCTTAAGAGTCTGGTTTTCCAAGATCTTGTTGTGACGTAGATGAACAGATGTAAGTAGCCATGCCTGTATTTGGGTAGCATGGACTATGCCTAAATAAGGGCTGGATTACTATGCCTAAATAAGGGCAATGTGAATTGCACCTATATAAGGGCATGAATCGGGAAATTCAAAAGGAATCTAAATCGATACACAACACTGCAAGGTGCATGGATGTGTAGGCAAGGCCTGCATGTTGTAGATGCAATAGATAAAGGATTTGTTGTATAGAAGCATCTATCTAATGGGTCAATGGTTTAGTTATTACAATATATAACAATCATTTTCTATTTTGCAGCATAGCATGCTCTAGTGGTAGGCTTTCTTGTTTCTTTAAGAATTGTCATGCAATCTGGTGGTAAATTTAGGTATCCAAACTATGATTTCAGGAGCCAAATCTAGGTTGAGCCCCCCTCAGGTTTGGATGTCTGATTTCTCCATGGTTCAGAGTGAGAAGGTTTGAGGTGAGGTGAAGCTCCTGATATGGAACTACTGAGGGTTCTAGAAGTGTGGTGAACCATGGTTGACGAGCCCATGTGGGAGCCACTAGAATAAGGGTGAGGGATGTTTGTCTGAGCCTGCGAATCAGAGATGGAAGAAGAGGGAGAGGTGGAAAAGCATAAGGAAATACCCATATCAATTCATCCATAGCCCATTACAAGCTAATGGTGTAACCCAAAATGCATCTAAGGACCTGGGTGCAATGGGGTAAGGACAACAATTGGTCCTGACATACCTCTTTAGCAAAACCAAAGAGTTAATGACCCTTGAAATTAATTACCTGAGTCACTGAAAAGGTTTTATCATGATCACTAAACAAGAGAGAAAAATATTCTTCAGAAAGACATCAGAGAGAAAGAAAAAACAATTGAATTCTAGAGACATTTTCTTTATATTCTTTTCTTATTGTAATAGCATAATCAATAAAACAAATGAAAATATATCAATAGACTTGCTCAAACAAGAAGTGCAGGAAAAGTGCTCAAGTGTGAGCTAAGTAGAAGAAGGGAAAGTCAGAAAAGAAATAGGTGACTAGGATAAGTTACTTACCTGTAATCCTAGTTCTCTTCCAGGGGTATCCTCATCATTGTCATAAGCACTGAATATTCCCGCCCACGTGCGTGGACCCCGGAAACAATATAAAAATATAGATGTAAATCACATATAGACAGCCCCACATAGGTGTATGCACATATATCATTTTTTCTCACACCAATGCAGCCCCAAAACTGAGGCTAAACAATGTAATTACTCATAAATGCACTGAAATTAGCAAGGAAATAAAAAAACACATTAGATCAAATAGCCCTTGAACTTTGTGCTTTAATGAGTAAAAACACTCATAACTCCTGAAAATTGCTACTAAATAGACATTGTTAGCCACAGGCTGCATTGAAAAGCAATAGCATAGAAAATGAAAGCATTTTCAACAAAAACTGGCACCGTGCCTTTAAGGCAGCCATGACCCCTGGGTTCCCATCATGCCTCAGGGGTGACAGGTCAGTTGTTCTTTGTATAACCCTGATGTCAGGGCTCAACCATAAGCCAGAAAACACACAAATCTCATTTACCTAGGGAGGCGGGTGGGTTGCTTATGACTTTGATGAGGATGCCCCTGGAAGAGAACTAGGATTACAGGTAAGTAACTTATCCTTCTCTTCCAGGGGATCCTCATCAATAGTCATAAGCACTGAATAGAATAGGAAGCCCATCAACCACCTGCAGGTAAATGAGAAATACATGACCGAACCAAAACAAGCGTAACAGCCAAGAAAACTCAGCCGTTAAACAGATTCCGCAAGGAGGGCTGGCCTACCTGGGTATCTGCTCTAGTGTCAGAATCAAGACAGTAATGTCTGGTAAATGTATGGACGGACCTCCAGGTCGCCGCCTTATAGATCTCAGACATGGGCACATTATGGAGAAAAGCAGCAGTCGCAGCTCTACCTCTGGTAGTATGTGCCTTGGGAGAAAAACCTAGAGTCTTCTGCGCTAATTGGTAGGCAAGCTTGATACACAAAACTATCCATCTTGAAATAGAACGTTGAGGCTGCACAACCTGGTCTGATCGATCCCAGTTGACAAATAGTTGATCAGACTTGCGTATAGACTTCGACCTACCCAGATAGAATTTTAACACCTTTTTCAGGTCCAAAGAATGCAAAGCCCTCTCAGCTGGAGTAGAGGGATTGGGAAAGAAGGTGGGCAGAGAAATGGTTTGATTTACATGAAAATCTGACACCACTTTAGGAAGAAAAGAGGGATGTGTCCTCAGTACTACTCTATTCAAGTGAAACACAGTATAGGGTTCCTTAGAACAGAGGGCTTGAATTTCGCTCACCCTACGAGCCGACGTGATTGCTTCCAAAAAAGCAGCATTTTTCAGGAAATATGCTGCAAAGTAGCTTTATGAATGGGCTCAAAAGGGGGGCCCATTAATTTGGTTAGCACCAGGTTCAGCTCCCAGGGCAGAGAAGGAGGGCGCACTGGAGGGTACACTTTTTTCAACCCTTGCAGGAAGTCCTTTACAACTGGCAGCTGGAAACAAGCATTTACAATGCAATGGTCTCGACATTATTAAAGGTAGAGCTATTGGCATTGCTCATGACATTTTTTTCTTTTTTTAAAATCATAAATAAATAGCATTGTCATTTATATTGCCAATAGCTTAATCGTTAAATAAATGCCATTGTCATTTACAATGCCAATAGCTTAATCGCTCGCATATGCATGACCTATTGCATTTACACCCACACAGAGCCACACACACATACAGAGCCACCCACAAAGAGAGCCACCCACACATAGAGCCACCTAAAAAAAGCTATCCACACAGAGCCACACACACACACACACACACACACAGACAGAGCCACACACACACACACAGACAGAGCCACACACACACACAGACAGAGCCACACACACACCCACACAGATAGAGCCGCGCACACCCACACAGAGAGAGCCGCGCACACCCACACAGATAGAGCCGCGCACACCCACACAGAGAGAGCCGCGCACACCCACACAGAGAGCCGCGCACACCCACACAGAGAGCCGCGCACACCCACACAGAGAGCCGCGCACACCCACACAGAGAGCCGCGCACACCCACACAGAGAGCGCCGCGCACACCCACACAGAGAGCCGCGCGCACACACACAGAGAGCCGCGCGCACACACACAGAGAGCCACGCACACACACAGAGCCCCGCACACACACAGAGCCCCGCACACACACAGAGCCACACACACACACAAACAGACAGCCGCGCACACACACACAGACAGACAGAGCCGCGCACACACAGACAGACAGACAGAGCCGCGCACACACACACACACACACACACAGACAGAGCCGCGCGCGCGCGCACACACAGACAGACAGACAGAGCCGCGCGCGCACACACACAGACAGACAGAGCCGCGCACACACACACACACAGACAGAGCCACGCACACACACACACAGACAGACAGAGCCACACACACACACACACACACAGAGCCGCGCACAACCAGACAGAGCCGCGCGCACACACACACACACACACACACAGACAGAGCCGCGCACACACACAGAGCCACACACACAGACAGAGCCACGCACACACTAGCATCACCACTGCAGAGTTCTCCTACGTTTTCTTCTCCCATTTCATCATCACAACATCTTCTTCCCAAACCTTTTCCATTCATTACCATTGCAGCTGCCCCCACCCCTCCCCCACGTAACACCACTGCATGGGTCCCCTACTACAACGGCCAACACTGCTCCTGCCATCAGCACACCTGCACAGTAGCAGTTCAGAAATATCCACCTGCATACATATTGACTCTGAATAATAGCTACAGAGGTAGCCATCCACTTGAGGAGCAGCTAAGTACTCTTAGTCGATAATGACTTTCAATTTTGAAGCAAGAAGTGTTGGACAGCTTTTTCATTACAGTAGCAGTTAGTGAACTCAATGTGTTGATTAGTGGTTGGGAGACAATAAACTGTGTTGTGACGCATCTATTAACTAAGTCTTGTTCATACAGGCCAATGACACGAATATCAGTGAGAAGGCATCCGTACTGCAGAATTCTTTTACAGCAGCAAGCATCATACATGTGGGTACAAAATAAAGTCAGAACATTTACTCATGTGGCACCAGTCTCATTCTCTATAATTTCTGTTTAGGGTTGTTAAAGTGAAATCTGAGCCGTTACCATCCTAAGCATTTCTGTTTTCACCGTATTACATTTGAAAGTCAAGCCATTTAGGAATAGTTATTAAAAGGATAGGTGAATATACTTTTTTTCAGAGCTAGAAGCAGTAGTCAGTAAAACATCGCACTTATTAAATTTCTATAGGGAGAATCGGACAAAGTACATTTTTAGAGCTCCATATTACAACTAGCATCAGCTAGGATTGTTGATGCCATAACTAACGTGACAACACTGCTGCAAAGTTTGCAATTAAATAATATACAGCCATAGGGATGCTGCACCCGTATAAGTCTAGAATATGAGCATGTGAACGCCTTGACAGGTACAGGCAAGTTGCTATTCTCGTCTGCTTTTATGCTACATGCCTAAAGTCGTATTGGTTTAATATTTGTGTCAACTGTATCACCTAAGCGACAGAAATTCTTGACTAGATTTATTTCACATTTTGCCTGTTTAGAAAGCAATAGAGACACACACCTATCTAGAAAGAGCACAACACTGTGTTATCCGAACCTGAACTTCTACGTGAGCACAATGTGGAGTACTTTGGGCTAATTACCACCAGATATCTGACCACAATTTGACTGACAATATCAAGCAGACAGTGACTGTACTTAAAAAAAAAAAAAAAAAAAAAAAACACATTATAGCAACGTCCCATGTAAGGTGTCCTCAGGAGGCCGCCCATACACAAATGCTGCTCCATGTTTGCTCTTATAAACCAAATTAATATAGAAATGTTTACAAAATGAAAGGCGTGGATATACTTTACACCATCGCCTGCTAAAGATAATAAAAAGTAGCATGTGTATAACAAACAAAGCCATAGCGTGGATTTCCGTGCAGTATAGGGAGGAGCATGCATAATACCACTTGTAAATAATTGTGAACGATCATCTTAAAATGGCATTCTTATATTTTAACTGAACATGTATCTAATTAGGAGGGGAAATATTTAGAATAAATTACAATTGAAATGACGATATCCCCTTTTTTTTATGACAAACATTTCGAGCCACCAGGGCGCAATACATCCTTAACCCTGTTCATGGGAATAAAATATAGATCGTTTAACCTTCGATCGCCCCAGGTCACTCCCTCTTAACCCGCATACCCAATACCCAGCCCAATAGTGTAAGGGGGTGTCAGTTCATACGGTTAACATACAGAAGATCGAATACCACCTGGGGGATGTTAAGCAGAGAGGGTCTCGTCCAGGTAGCTCATGGTCGACAATCACTTACCACTTCGATTACTTTGAGAATGCCGAGATGGGAGCGCAGGTAGTCCTAGTCACACCGGATGCCCCCCCAGCCCGTGCCTCTGCATAACGGGCTCCGTGGTGGACTGGTAGGGGCTGCTGGCCCCCACGATCATGGACGTGCTAGAAGCTGCTCCGTCGAAACCGTCCGCGTCCTCGCCGGTGCTCTCATCTTGAACTGCAACAGGTGGCGAGCGGGTTGTGTCCAGATTTGGGAACCCCTAGCGCCCGCTCACCGAGCCCACCTGATAGATGGACGCCTCAATTAAAGTGGCAGATAAGCCACGATTCCCAGATAACCAAAACAGAGAGCATATGTTTATGTCGGTGTGTAAATAAGGAGCCGGGCGATCCTTGGAGGGCAGCGAAGGCTGGCTGCAGTTAAATCACAAGCAGCTGGGATCTGTGGAGGCTGGGCACGTTTCCAGAAGCTTAAATCACTGTACTGTTAAAAGATATTGTCTGGGTGAGCTGGAAGCAAAAGACAAACCGTAGACGGTGTTTCTGTTTCAAAAAGGCTAAATCGGTTGGTAAAAGCAAAGATTTCCCAGCGGACTGCTCAAGTGAAGGGCCTTTGTGAAGGAGTGAAGTCACGCTTGACCTTTCAGCTTAATAAAACTATATATGAAAACCCATATGGGGTATACACCTTCTCTACAACTTATTTTTAGCAACGAGTTGCCAGCTCAAAGAGGAGGTTGTCGCGTGAACTTTAAGGAAACCATACGCCAATGGCAAGCAAGGGGCAGAACGCAGTCTTGGGTCAACTTTCTGAATGTCCCCAAGATGTCTTTAGCAAACCAGACAGCTGTGCTGTCTGATAGGCAGCGACCTAAATACATGCCTCACCTGTTCCTTCTCTGAGGCATTTAATGCAGACACACCCCTAGGTGGCGCCAAACACAGCGTTTTAAACTTAGCAAGCCTATTTGTTTCCTTAATTATGAGCTGCTACTCCGGTGGGAAACCAGTAAGGACCCCGCAAAACTTTTGGCGCCCTTTTGCATTACCTTCCGACATAGCTACAGCTATTAAAAGTAACGCCGAGATCCGTGACCAGCCCTGCGAGCCTCTTGAGCTCCTGTGTTATAACTGCTGACTGGATGTTTGAAGTCCCCCTAATTACAAACAGCACGTGGTTGCCCAGCAACGGAATAATAATCTCAGAGTTCAAAGGTCTTGAGTGTCCTGATGGGTATATTTTGTGCTAACTCTTCCATGCATCGCACACTGAAAAGGCGCTATGGATCAGGCACGAGACCCGCCACTCCTGTGTTATTGTATGTAATGTAGCATGTTGGTTTTCGAGTCTTTGGCCTCAATTCTCACCCGCGCCATCTGCCATTTGCTTTGAATCATTCAGCGGGCATTCGTCAAGCCGAACTGAGGTAAATTATGCGGCTTCCCAACTCCACCTAATAAGGGCCGGTGATGACCTTTCTCTCCAAACATGGGCCCTGACGCAGAGGGCGTAAGGTGCCCGACGTCTTACTCCTTACACGCTATCCCCTCCCAGCATTTATCTGTGCACCGTCCATGGGTAAAAAGCATGAATCATGCTTGTATAGTATGCATCCCAATGACTTTCTACATCTCCTATTCAGCCGCATCACACGCTCGCCATGGCAACCCCTGCATCGCATTGTGCATGTTCTGCCACCGAAATAAAGAGTACGTGCGCGCCGAAGGAAAACAGGCGAACGCACACTTTCCGCCTTCCACCACTATCGGGGCTAAGCAGCAACATTGCTTTAAATGGCAATTTTTTGATAGTTTTTGTCTGCAGTCTCTTAAGACGTCTTTCCTTAGAACATGCTCAGACGCGTATTTTTTGGCAAAGGAGGTAAAATAAAACCTTAAAAGGTTAACCCTGTTTCCAATCAGGAATCCTAAAGAAAAAACTCAGAGGAAACAATTTCCGTATTTTTCCAAGAAGTGCATCATCGTTTTGCAGTGAAAGTTCTCTCGTGATTTGCATATGACTCGAGCAGGGCTTTTCTTAACTTAGGCGGGAACGAAGACACGGACAGCGGGAGGGGACGGGAACGAGGACAGCGGGAGCGGGCGACATCATAACGAGCAGCAAAATGGTGGCCGCAAAGCTCCAACTATTTCGGATTCGGGGGCGTGTTTTTGGCGTACTGAGTGACGGATGACGTCACAGTTGAAAGAACGCAAAAAAACACGCCCCGAATCCGAAAGACGGGGCTTTAAAGGAGTGACGACCCTCTCCTCCAATGGCTGGCCTCCGTTTAGGAAGCGAGCCAATGGAGGAGAGAGGCGGGTTCAAGCCCCCATACACCAAAACGATAAATCTCCTCCCGGAGACTGCGCAAGCGCAGCCTTCGGTCCTCGACCTAAAAAGAAGGTTGTGAAGGTGATCGCCTATAAGCTGTTATAGCAGCTAAATGCACCTTAATAGAATTAAACTTCAGACATACTTTAGCAAGATCTAATAAATAAGGAAGATTGACTTCTTCCTGACCCTAATAGGATGATGACCATTCTGCATACACCACATATAGAAGCGCTTCCATTTACAGGCATAAGAATGTCTTGTGCAAGGACATCTTGCTTCCTTCAGGATGGACATGCAGTCCTGAGGCAATCCTAGATGGCCGTATTGTATGACCTCAGGAGCCATGCTGCCAAGCTCAGTGACGGAAGGTTGGGATGATGAATCCTCCCGTTCATTTTGGATAACAGCTCCGGTCTGCATGGCAGCCTCTTGTGAGGAGTCACTGACAGGTGAAGCAGGTCCGTGTACCACCATTGTCTCGGCCAATCGGGGGCAATGAGGATCTTCGTTGTGCACAAGTGTGTCAGCTTGCTCACCACCCTCGGGATCAACGGAAGGGGTGGAAAGGTGAACACAAATTCCCCTGACCCGTCTATCAAAAGGGCATTCCCTTTCGATCCTGGATGGTAAAATCTTGAGGCGAAGTCTCTGCATTTGGTGTTTTCGTCGTCCGCGAACAGATCTATGGTGGGACGACTCCAAGACTGGAAGATGCCTTCCACTACCTCGTCGTTGAGAACCCACTCTTCTCTGTCTTCGAAGTGCCGACTTAGCGCGTCCGCCCTCACATTCTGTTCTCCTGGGAGGTGGACTGATGTGACTGACAACTTGCTGGGCTTCCAATGAAAGAGTCCGTGAGCGTGTTCCCCCCTGCTTGTTCAAGTAGTACATCGTGGTGGTGTTGTCAGTTTGTACTAATACTGATGTTTCTTGAATCGAGGGAAGGAACGCTTTGAGAGCTAGGTGCACTGCTCTCAACTCCAACATGTTGATGTGGTAAGTACATTCCTTGGGGGACCACAGACCTTGCACCAGGAGATCACCCATGTGCGCCCCCCAGCCTTGCAGAGAGGCATCGGTGATCAACGTGTGTACAGGAGGAGGTTGATGGAACAGAACTCCCACCTGCATATTCTGCTTCTTTGTCCTCCACGGAATGGAGGCTCGAGCTGTTTGACAGAGTAACCTGGTCGTCCGAGCGAACTGACTGTTGGTCCCACTTGTCCTCCAGATCCTGCTGAAGAGGACGCTTCCGAAGCCTGGCATTCGGGACCAGAAAAATGCAAGACGCCATCGACCCTAGAAGGGAGGCAATTTTCTGTACTTTCTGAACCTTGTTGCGAAGAAGCAGCTGACACTTCTGAGTTATAGAACACTGTCTGTCCTCCGAAGGAAACACTTTTCCTACCTCGGAGTCCAGCAGAGCTCCTAGGAAGTGAATCTTCTGGGTGGGCTGAGAGACTGACTTGCTGAAGTTGACATGTGATCCCAACCGCTGACAGAGTTTGATGCAGGTCTGGAATTGATTTCTTACACTGCCTGGAGAAGGACCTTTCAATAGCCAATCGTCCAGATATGGGTACACAAAGACCTCCCTGCGGCATAGTGCGGCCGCTACTACTGCAACACACTTTGTGAACACTCGGGGAGCTGACTTCAACCCAAACGGAAGGACCCTGAACTCGTAGTGAGAGGTCCCCACCCAGAACCGCAGGAATCTTCTGTGTTTGTGGTGTACCAGTACATGAAAGTAGGCATCTTGTAGGTCCAGCAAACACATCCAATCTCCCCTCCTGAGATGTGGATATATTTGATGAAGCGCCAACATGCGAAACCTTTCTTTCTTGATATGCAGGTTGAGTGCTCCCAAGTCCAGAATGGGTCTGTATTCTCCCTTTTTGGCCCTTTTTTCTGACAAGGAAATATCGGGAGTACACTCCTTTCCCCCTTTGAGCGATTGGCACCCTCTCGATGGCTGACTTCTCGAGGAGGATAGCCACTTCCTTTTTCAAAAGGTTTAGCTGATGATTTGATGTTGGCATTGGAGGAACGGGCGGAGGCATGTGTTTGAAACGAAGACAGTATCCATTCTGAAGTGTAGTCAACACCCATTGGTCTTGCGTGATGCTTTCCCACTCTGACATATGATGCGCGACGCTTTTCCCCACTGGAGTGGTCAACGGCGCTGGGGGAAGGAAGGATTCATTGCTTGGACTGGGACTTGTTGGAATTGATGCCCTGGCGCTGATTTCCACCTCCTCTGGAATTGCGCTTGCCTCTGAACTGAGACTTCTGCTGCCCCTGCTGGTCCTGACCCTTCTGCCAGTGAGGGGTTTGAACCCTCTGTTTAGAAGAGCCCTTATTGTAGGAGCGATACTTCCTCCGAAATTCTTTCTTCTTCTCAAGCCCTACGGCTTTAAGAGTGTCCAACTCTGACTTCATTCGCTGCATTTCCCCGTCAGTACTTGCCCCAAACAAAGATGTCCCTGAAAAAGGCAAGTTCAGGATTCTAGCTTGAGCCTCTGTTTTCAAGGCTGTAAGGTGCAGCCAGGAGGACCTTCTGGCAGATATCCCATGCGCATAGCCATGCGCTGCGAGGGTAGCGCCGTCCGCTTTGGCGCCGATGATCTGATTGGAGACCTGACTGCCCTCCAAGAGAATCTCCTCAAAATCCTTTCGGTCGACTTGTGGGAGTTTTTCGACAAAACGCTGCAGAGAATCCCACAGGGACCTTTCATAACGCCCCAGGAGGGCTTCCGCATTCGAGACCTTGAGAAATGAGGCTGAGGTGTTACAGACTCTTCTCCCCCACGAATCCTGAGACTTACTTTCCTTATCCGGAGGCACTGTGGAGGAGGAAGCTACAGCCCTGGATTTTCTCGCCGCCGCTATAATCACAGAGTCTGGTGGTGGATCGCCCCTGAGGAAAAGAGGGTCCCATTCTGGCGAGCGGTACTTTTTGAGAATCCTCGATGGGGCGGCCTTGATAGTCGCCGGAGTGAGGAATACCTCCATCACGGGTTCTATAATCCCGGGTACCAAAGGTAACAGAGGCTTGGGTGCAGTTCTGTGATGCAACGTTTCGAAGATCACCGAGGTTTTGACTTGAGGAGTTGTCATGGGCACCCCAAGTTTCAGAGCACATCTGCCCAAAATGTCTTGAAAAGTGTAAATATCGTCTATTGGAGATATTCTCGATGGAGGACTGTCCGTCAAGGTCGGAGAATAATCTCTATGAGAGCGGGTCGGGGAAGGCGAAGAAGTAGTTGGAGATCTGTGTTCCCGTCTCCTGCTCCTAGACCTTGACCTTCGTCTACTGGTGCGCACCTGGGAGCGTGATCGTTCTCTGGGCTGCAAAACTTGCCTGCCTTGATCCGCTTGCAACCTGGCCGCTGTTTCCTGGTCTAGAACCCAGTGATGAAGAGGACTATTCCATCTTGGAGATAGTCTAATGGGATGCGACTTCTGTGTGTGCTCTGCCGGGGGAGGTAAATCCGCCTGCTCATGCCGCGAAAGTGTAGAGTGCCTTGACCTCTCACTGTCGGAGGAATAGATGGCCACATCTGGCGATCTATTACGGTGAGAAGAACGAGAGCATGAAGAGGATGATGACAGGCTCACTGGAGACGTGTTTCCTCTTGAAGGGTGCTTAGAAGGAGATCTTGTGTGGCTCCGAGAAGCACGATCCTCTGATACTCTCTTTCTTTTAGCCGCCTGGCTCATAGTCACTGGAGAATGTTCCATCGATCTAGACTTTCTTCCTGAGAAGGATTCTCCTTCCGCAGCTGAAGCCGACCTTGGAGACCTCTGTTGTGACCGAGACCAATGACCTGGCGAAGGAGCTGGCAAACTCGACGTCGTGGTAAGCTTAGACGCTGTGGATTGGGACTGCGCAGAGGGTTGATGAACTCCCTCCGGAGTCATATGTCCGGAAGACTACCTCCTCTGGGAATGTGAGGGAGAGACTTGCCTCGACGACAGATGCGTCGACGTCGATGGTGCGATGTCGACGGAGATCTTCTCGTCGGCGAGCGCCGGTGACTGGGCGACGATGGAGTTTGCTTCGACGTCGAACTTTGATGGTGTGACGTCGATGGAGACTCTCTCGAAGTCGCACGTTGATGGTGTGACGTCGAGGGAGACTTTCTCGACGTCGATCGCCAGTGACAGGGCGACGATGGAGGTTGCCTCGACGTCGAGCATCTATGACCAGACGCCGACAGAGAATGCCTCAATGTCGACCGCCGATGACTGGGCGTTGACGGAGGAAGCTGCGACGTTGAAGACTGATGATGAGGCTTCGGCGACTGCTGTCTAGACGTCGAGCTCCTATGCTCAAACGGAAACCTCTCTCTCGACGCCACACATCGCCCTGTTGACTGCAGCGGAGGTACCTTGTCTCTCGACGCTGAAGTCTTCGTCGTCGAAGCAAGGTGACTCGTCTTCGCCGTCGCCGATCCCGACGCCAAAGCAGAACAAGTCTGACTTCTCTCGACGTCGACCGCGTCTTTAGTTTTTTCTGTCTCTTGGAGACCTACCTCTCTCAGAGAGTCCATTAATTCTTATCCTCTCTCTGTCTTTGAGAGTTCTTCTGGACAGTCTTGCAGTGTTCACAGGTATCTGCAGAGTGTGTCTCATGGAGACAGAGGATATACACACAGGATGTGTATCAGTCTTGGCCTTCTTCCCACAGGAAGGAATGATCCGCTTTAAAGCTCAAAAAAGGTATAACTAACTCTCTAAGGTTAAAAACCGTCGAGTGAAAGCAAAAATTGAAGAACACCACCAATAATTTTTGACAGAAAGTCAAAAAAGGGGGGAGCTGTTAAACCAGGGTCCTGAGAGAAGGAGCCGGAAAGAACAACTGACCTAACTGTCACCCCTGAGGCATGATGGGAACCCAGGGGTCATGGCTGCCTTAAAGGAACGGTGCCAGTTTTTGTTGAAAATGCTTCCATTTTCTATGCTATTGCTTTTCAATGCAGCCTGTGGATAACAATGTCTGTTAGCAATTTTCAGGAGTAATGAGTGTTTTTACTCATTAAAACACAAAGTTCAAGGGCTATTTGATCTAATGTGTTTTTTATTTCCTTGCTAATTTCAGTGCATTTATGAGTAATTACATTGTTTAGCCTCAGTTTTGGGGCTGCATTGGTGTGAGAAAAAATGATGTATATGTGCATACACATGTGGGGCTGTTTATATGTGATTTACATCTATATTTTTATATTGTTTCTGGGGTCCCCGCACGTGGGCGGGTTTATTCAGTGCTTATGACTATTGATGAGGATCCCCTGGAAGAGAATCTTAGTATCATAATTTACACAAAGGGTACCGGTTGCAATGATGCTGGGAAAAATAAACCAACATTCTTAGGCCTGTCTACAAGACAATTGTATTCTATTCTTCCATGTCTGCTTTACAGAATGATGCTCCTATTTTTTAGAATGCATCATCCAATATCAGGGACGATCAGTATAGTGTAATCCAGACTGAGGGGTGCCGACATTTCGACCAGACTTAAGCATTGAGGGTAAATTTGGACCTCTAAGTGCAGGTCTTCATAACGACAATGGAAATCAAAAGGGACAACTGTGACGGGTGCCTGAAGAGGCTGAACGGATCAGTCCACCGTTCAAGATAAATGGATAGTCTGTAACATAAATATGGACCAGATCAGTACATAGCTACCAGTAAATGGGTGGTCACTGCACTGAAGCGGAGTAGTGTGGATCAACTGAGCAGTTCCAAAAGTGCAAGTGATGTATAAACATACACTTATCAACCAGCGTAGTCAAGTGCCCAAACGAAAAAGAAAAATAAATTGCCAAGATTATCTTGATAGCCAGCCGTGCGGCAGAAAGCAGAGGCTCATGTTCATGCGTTAGCTCTCTGGAAATGCATCCATAGGGCATTGCCTTTGGATAGCAGGGGTAGGAACCTAGAGGCAAAGTTTGAGCATTTTCAGTTCTCTGCTGTTGTTCAGACATGTATCTGTAGAAACCCTCATTTGTAGAAGTATGGAAGGAGAACTTGGGGGTGGAGTTCCCACTCGTGGACTTATTGCTGCATCCTGCTGAGGTCAGCAAATTAGTTGTAGAAGGTATTCTGCTAGCAGTTGGATTTTGTTAAGTATTGCCCAACTCCAAATGGTCTAAGATAGGTGTGATAACTGTAGAGTGTGTGCCCCCCTGTTTTTGTACATAGTGCATAGCTGTCAAATCGTCCGTCTGGACTAGGACAACTTTACCTATCAGGTGAGTTAGAAATGCTTTAGCGCTAGATAAACAGCTAGAAGCTCTAGGTAGGTGATTTGGAGACTTTTGTGTTTGGCGTCACAGAGACCCTGAACTGTTAGATGTTGTAGATGGGCACCCCACCCTGTAAGGGATGCCTCCGCTGTGAGCACAACTTGTGGAACAGGGTCGATTAAGAGCCACCTTTTAAAATGTTTTGGGTGTTCCATCACTGCAGAGAGCGATGGGTGCGGCTGTGTACCAACACTAGCTCTTTTAGTTGACCCTGTGATTGATTCCATTGGCATGCTAAGCCTTCCTGTAGAGGATGCATGTTTGATCTTGCATGAAGTACTATGGCGATGCATGATGCCATCATCCCTAAAAGTTGCATGAACGTTCCCGCTGTTAGAAATTGGTTGCTTTGAAATTGTAGTAGCAGTGTTTGAAAATTGTGAATTCTGTCTGTATTGGGAAAGGCTAAACCTATTTGAGTGTTTAGGATAGCTTCGAAATAGTGTTGCGGTTGTGTGGGTTGAAGATTGGATTATTGCACATTGATTGTGAATCCCAATTGATTAAGGATATTTATTGTAATTCGAGTGTGTTGTAAACACTTGAGATGTGTGTTGGCTTTGATGAGCCAATCTTCTAGATATGGGAAGACATGAACTTGCTGTTTTCTTAGATGAGCAGCTACTACTGCTAGACATATGGTGAATAATTTGAGTGCAGCAGTTACTTCAAATGGGAGAACTTTGAATTGATACTATCACAAATCTGAGATATTTGAGATGTGCTGGGTGAATAGAGATGTAAAAGTAAGCGTCCTTTAAGTTTAGTGCTGACAGTCGTTTCGCTGTAAGAGGGGAAGCACTTGTTGAAAAGTGACCATATGGAAGGGTTCTGAATAAATGGGCCAAATGCGAAGGTGTGATTAGGCTGCAGATAGCTGAAAGGACAGGAAATGAGAGGCGGCAAGAGCATGGGAAGCGTTAGTGGTAGAGCTTAAATCTCCTAAAGACGCTAAGGAAGAGGACGTCGTGGGTGATTCCCTGGAAGAATTAGACTAGAGTCCAGATAACTGAAGGTATCCTGGAACCTGGAAATTTGCCGCCAGGAACGGCATTTTGCCACCTGGTATGGCTGTGATGCCCATTGGGGATCCTCCAATCCATGTAGACGCACAAACAGGGGCACTGGTCTACTGTACATTAATGATCTTTATTGCAAGTGACACGCCTGGAGAGGAGGGAAGGGTGGGGTAATTGTGGGAAGGGAGTTTTACACGTGGGACTGCGTACCTGAAAGTGCGTAGAAATGTGAGAGTACTGAGTTAACTGAGTATACTGATCTGCCTTTATATTGTAAAAAAATTGCCGCCTTAAATGTATCCCACATTGGTTGATTGTTATGTTACTGAACGATAGAGTTGTGGCATAATACCATCAAGCAACTTTTGTGAAACTTAACATTTGTTTACATAAAAAATGGAAGGGTTCTGATTCCTGAGATCTAATATTGGTCGTAGAGAACCGGCCTTTTTTGGGATTAGGAAGTAGAGCGAGTAAAGCCCTGACCCTTAGTGTTGTATTGGAACTGGCTCGATAGCTCCTTTTGCTAGAAGAGCTTGTACCTCTTGTTTGAGTAGTTGTTGGTGCTCTAGAGAGAGTTTGTGAAGGTGTAGTGGAATATTGGGAGGATTGCTAATGAGCTATGGGCAATAACCATGATGGATAATGTCCAAAACCCATTTATCTGATGTTATTGACAACCAAATGGCAAGAAATGTATTGTCTTCTCCTGACAGGTGTACGATGATTGGGGTGAGGGGGGCAGGGAGTGTTATGAAGTCACTGTTTGTTGGGAGATTGGGAAGTACATATTTGGGTACCTCTACCTCTGCCTTTAAAATGGTCTTCTCGGTAACCACCCATGTAAAATCCTCTAGAGGGGGAGGATTGATTTTGTGGTTTATAGGAAGATGTGTTGGCATCTTTTGGAGGTACTTTGAGGCTCCCCTATAAAATAAGCAGCGAAAGGAGCCTCCGTTAGAGGGTGACCATCATGCCCCCATATATTTGACTATTTCTGTATCTTTCTTCATTTCTTCAAGTGATTCATCCACTTGAGGATCATAAAGATGTTTCTTGTCAAACAGGGTATTTAATATTGCCGGTTTTACTTCTGGTTTGAAACCATAGATTCATAACCATGTGTGTCTTCTGAGTAGAATACTAGTACTGACTCCACTGGCTGCAGAATCAGCAACAACTAACGCACACCTAATAGAGGAATTGGAAATTAGTTTGCCCTCATGTACTAGTTCCCACCCTCGTTTTCTGTGCTCCTCTAGGAGATATTGAGTAAGTCTTGCGTTTCGTCCCAGTGGGTCATATCTTATCTAGCCAAAAGACCTTGTGCATTGGCTGTACGCCAATGGTTGGCTGATTGCGCAGTCACTCTTTTACCAGACTTATTTATTAGCTTGGACTCTTTGTCCAAAGGTTGTGCATGCCCTGTAGTTTGTGAATTTGTTCTTTTACGAGCATTAGACACAACTAAGGCATCTAAAGGAAGCTGGCCCTTAAAAAAAGTCAGATGGTGGGGGTTTATATTTTTTAACCCCTTCAGTGCGCATGACGAGCTCAGCTCGTCATGGCATATACCTCTCAGGTGCTCATGACGAGCTGAGCTTGTCATGACCACACCCGTTTTTATTGCTGTCCAGCACAGCAGGGGAAACTCTAGCAGCGATTAGGCTAATCCACCCTATGTGTTATAACACGTGCCCTCACTGGATCTATAAAAAATGTCCTCAGCGTGCCTCACCATACCTTTTAACATAGGTAATGACTCTTTTGCCCTATGTGTGGTCCCTAATATTTCAAATAAGAAATCTTCTTCCAAAGATTCCTTGTGTAAAGTTAGTCCATGGTATGTAGCTTCCTTGGCAATTAACTCCTGGTTTGATGTTTTTGTCATCAGGAGGGGAAGGTTTAGCTGGGTATAGATCTGGGTTGGTTTCTGTAGGAGGATCTATATTGCAATCATCCCATGGATCTGGTTTGGTTGCCCATAAATATCATCCCCATCCCCTGTATCAGGATCTGTACCTGGAGAGCTCTGTGGTGATAGGTGTACAGGATATGATGGTGGTACAATAGGTAATGGTGAAGAGGGTGGAGGGGTACAAGAAACAGGGTGAAGAGGGCGAGTAGCCATGTCTTTTTAAAAGGGATTTTATATTGAGAGCCATTCTTTCTTTTGGAGGATGGCATCAGTAGTTTTGCTGTAATATGTCCAGTGCCTGGATTTACATACAGTTTTGTCTGTTTTGGATCCAACTTATGTTGCAAATTTTCTAAAATATGCTCTGGAGACTTTTGAAGAGCATCTTTCTGTTTCGGTGCCAAAATTTTCGGTACTGAGCTGGATTTGTCTTTTTTGCCTTTCGGAAGCAAAGCTTTTGGTGCCGGATGGAAGTGGTGGCCCAGAAGCCTTATGTTTGATGTAAGCAGGTTTTGTGGGTAATGGGGCTTTGGTACTCACATCACTTTGACCAGCTGGAACAACCTGGGGCTCTGGTTCTATCTCCAGCTCGGAATCTGATTCTTGAACGGAGAAGGCCTCTTCTTCCGCCACTGCCGACTATTCCATTTCTTCCTGTTTGATAACTTCTCTGAAGATATCTGGAAGTCTCCGATATTTTGTTGCTGCATTTCTTTCCGTTCTTTGGGGGGGTGGGGGAGGGTCTTTTTCTTTAGGGGAATGAGCGACCGGCGTTGCGGTTTTCTTCCTTGTGCTACCTAAACAGGCACAAGTTATGTCACATGGTGGATAGGGACATTTTCAACATCACTAAGTTAGCATGACTCGTGCAACCATGATGCTGCTTTTTGCAGGACTCGGTCTGTGCCTTTCACATTAGGGCTGTGTGGTGTGTTCATTCTCTGCCTGTTCCTGGAGTTTAGTCTGAACATTGTGATCAAGGTCAATAAGCAATGCCCCTTGTTAGTCTGTTCTGGTCAGGCCCTAGCACCTAGACAAAACACACTAACGCAGCAGCTGCTGGAAGCTCGTACTTTGATATTACAGAGATACATGTTTAGGTAACACACTTGAGAGGGACCTTTCCAGGGAGAAGAGAAACACCCAGCTTTGATGTAGAAATCCCATCTATGCTTTAAGGTATGGGATCTGCTGACAAAACTCAGATCTTCTATTGTATAATAATACTCATTCCTGCCAAGGTGAGGGAGGTTAGGTTCTATAGTCCTATCTCCATTGTCTGTATACGATGACAGCTCCCTTCATAATGTATGGACTGGCTGCAATGCTAACTATTACTATTATGCATTTTCTGATTGTTGTGGCTTGTTTACAGCATGTTAGAGGACGTCAGTTAAAATAAACATTTTAAACTATATTCGTTTCTCAGTCAGATCTTATTGTGGACAGGAGCGAGAGTGTAAGCAAAAAGGTGCGTCTTAGTTTCACAAATCCTGAGAGATCTGGGAGTGTTGTGTTCTGGGTTGTCTAATCATTTGCTTCTCCGTGTTTGTGTAGAAGAGCGAGTGAAACACTATAGCTAATAGGTCCTGGGCATGTGGGTACTAAGGCGGTAGGAAGGCACACCCCCTATACACCAAGGTCCCATAATCCTGAGCATAGTTCTGTGTATGTGCAGAATCCCTGCAACCGTTAGACTTTGTGGAGATCGGTGTGCGGATATTTGGAGTGGCACCAAGGGCAGAACTGGAACAGAGTCTTTTCCATCGTCCGATTTCCTCGATGTTGGTCTCTCAAGTGGAAGAGAAAGAAATGGGCTAGGCCCAAAGGCCAAGGTTCAATCAATCAATCAATCAGGCAATTTGTAGAGCGCGCTACTCACCCGCTAGGGTCTCAAGGCGCGGGGGGGGGCTCAGCTACTGCTCGAATAGCCAGGTCTTGAGTTGTTTCCTGAAGGAGAGATGGTCCTGGGTCAGTCGTAGGTGGATGGGGAGGGAGTTCCATGTCTTGGCCGCCAGGTAGGAGAAGGATCTTCCTCCGGCGGTGGCTCTGCGAATACGTGGGACGGTGGCGAGGGCGAGGCTGGTCGAGCGGAGTTGGCGGGTGGGTGTGTAGAATGTGAGGCGGATGTTGAGGTACTTGGGGCCCAGGTCATGGAGAGCCTTGTGTGCGTGGGTGAGGAGTCTGAACGTGATTCTCTTGCTGACGGGGAGCCAGTGCAGGTCTCAGGTGGGCAGAGATGTGGTTGTGGCGGGGGATGTCCAGGATGAGTCGTGCGGAGGTGTTCTGTATGCGCTGGAGTCTTTTCTGAAGTTTGGCTGTGGTTCCCGCGTAGAGGGTGTTCCCGTAGTCCAGTCGGATGGTGACGAGGGCCTGGGTGACCGTCTTCCTGGTTTCGGTGGGGATCCATCGGAAGATCTTGCGGAGCATGCGCAGGGTGTTGAAGCAGGATGACGAGACGGCGTTGACTTGTTTGGTCATCGTGAGGGAGGAGTCCAGGATGAAACCCAGGTTGCGTGCGTGGTCCGTTGGTTTGGGGGCGGTGCCCAGGGCAGGGGGCCACCAGGAGTCGTCCCAGGCGGAGGGGGATGATCCCAGGATGAGGACTTCCGTCTTGTCTGAGTTCAGTTTCAGGCTGCTGGTCTTCATCCACTCTGCGACGTCTTTCATTCCTTCCTGGAGGCTGGCTCTGGCTGTGGCGGGGTCGTTGGTGAGGGAGAGGATCAGCTGGGTGTCGTCAGCGTAGGAAATGATGTTTAGGTTGTGTTAGCGTGCGATGGCTGCGAGGGGGCTCATGTAGACGTTGAAGAGGGTGGGGCTGAGCGAGGATCCTTGAAGTACGCCGCAGAGGACTTCGGTGGCCGCGGATCGGAACGGGGGAAGCGGACTCTCTGGGTTCTTCCGGTGAGGAACGAGATGATCCACTCCAGTGCCTTCCCTTGGATTCCGGAGTTGCTGAGGAGCTGTATTAGCGTGCGGTGGCATACTGTGTCGAACGCTGCTGAGAGATCCAGGAGGATGAGGGCAGCTGTTTCCCCGTAGTCAAGCAGGGATCGGCGATGAGGGCGGTCTCTTTGCTGTGGTTGGCTCGGAAACCGGACTGTGAGGGGTCGAGGGATCCGTTTGTCTCGAGGAAGGCGGCGAGTTGTTTGTTGATGGTCTTCTCGATGACTTTGGCAGGAAAAGGGAGGAGCGAGATGGGGCCGAAGTTCTTGAGGTCCGTGGGGTCCGCGGTGGGTTTCTTCAGGAGGGCGCTGAGCTCGGCATGTTTCCAGCTCTCTGGGAAGGTGGCGGTGGCGAAGGAGATGTTGATGATGTCTCAGAGTTGGGGTGCCATGATGGAGTCGGCCTTGTTGAAGACGTGGTGAGGGCAGGGGTCGGTTGGGGATCCGGAGTAGATGGTGTTCATCGTGTGGGTGGTGTCTTCGGTGCTGGCCGGGGTCCAGTTGCAGAGGGTGGTGGTGGGGGGCGCTGGTTCGGCGGTTGGGTGCGTGGTCTGTGCGCCGAAGCTGTTGTGTATGTCGGCGATCATGAGGTGGAAGAACGAGGTTGTTGTTTTGTCAATCCAACTGTGAAAGTTTTCCAATTTTCAACACGCGGAGGATGGGTAAAAGCATTTGAAACATTTCCGATGCGGCGACAGTGGGTTGCGAATCGAAGGGATCCTGACGAACTGTTTCGATCCAGAGCACAGCAAATCACATCCAAACCAGACGGCGGATAGGAAACAATCTAAAAATGGAGTCCATGAGCATGCGCACTATCACCGAAAAGAGGAGTCCATACCTCGTGACTGGCAAAGACTTCTTCAAAGAAAACCTACTTGCAAACATCCGGACCCAACACTAGATGGCAGGAGTATGCCAAGCATGTGTATCTACAGCACACATGCCTCCAACCTATAACTTGTACTCCAAGGTAACTAACTTGCGCCCCCCATGCACAGTTTTCTCATCAATGATTTCACTGCAAATGTTGCAGTGATATTAACGAGATCGAAGAGGTTATTACTAATATAACATGGGGTGATTAGCAGACCCTTGCCACCTACCCCCAGGCCTTTTCCCCCAAACTCGTGCTGTTTGGGTTTCTGTGCTGCACCCTCTTCTATCATTCTTTCTGTCTCTCTGATCCACCTCTGGATTACACTACCTCCCTCCCCGCTTTCTGTAACCCTTCGTGGTCAAAGACTGGCCCAGATATAAATACTAATGACACCTTGTCCACCACGCCATTTATTTGCCATCACTTTATTCACGTTGAAGACTGCATCAAAATGACCTGATGCATCTAACTCAGCCCCGCCCAGTACAGAGATTTATACAATTTGTTTTGTTTTGCTTTCATATGACCAGAGAGTCAGGTTTCTGAAAGTTGTGTCCTCAGAACATCCCCGTGAAATGTCCAGAATTTAACTAATTATGTAAGGCTGCTCACCACAATTTGCCCACTTTGTAATCCCCCAAAGTGTATGTTTTAAACGTTACCTTCTTTGCATGAGATGGGGCACTTACAATTCATATATCCTTCTCAATCCAAATAACTCACTAATATCCACCACTCTAATTACTTTTATATTTCACTATACTAATTCACCACTAATCATTTATGGGTTCCGGAGTAGCATGCTAATCGCAAAAAAAAGCGCTTCAACACCCCATCAGGGGTAACAGGCGCTATATAAATGCAAACCTTTTTCCCTCTTCTATCCTCCGCTACCCTTCTGAAACCAAATAACTGACTAACCTACCCACCACTCAAATTACTTTCATATTTCACTATACTAATTAAACACTAATCCTTCTTGGGTTCCGGAGTAGCGTGCTACTAGCCGAAAAAGTGCTTCGACGCCTCTTTTGGGGTAGTAAGCGTTATATAAATGCAATTACAATACAATTCCAATAAACTGAATGGCGTCACCGTTGCCATGGTGAGAACTCCGAAACACCAAGAAGAGGGAGGGGGAAAGCGCTTCGAGAGCAAATGATTCTGCAGTTGTTTTTAGCCAGCAGCAGCAGCGAAAACATACCTGATTACACACACTAAACTTCACAACTAATCGTTTTAATGAGAGCTGTAAGAAGTGTACAAGAATCTGTGACAACATAAAGCCCTCGGGCTATGAATGCCGTGTGCTTTACAACCTCGCTAATAAAAATAAATAAACAGTGCACAGTGTCCCTGAAGCGGGCGCAGCACTCAGCGTACAATTCAGAGAGGCTGCCATTCTCTCCAATACTGTCAAACATAATAGTGCTCAACCACTTACAATGCAGACCATGTAACAAGCCAAGTAAAAGGTCCTGTAGTTATGGGTGGTAACAAATGGAGACAAGGCGGTACCAAGGAGGGACTAACAAGCCTATTTTCGAATCAGAAGCCAGCATTTAGGAAGGACAATGACAAGCCAATGACAAATATGGGCAGAGAGTAGGCGGGGCTTCCAGTGCATACCTCAATACAGCTTGACTCGCAGAGTGAGCAGTGCATGCGTGCTGCCACTAGGCTCAACCTAAAAACAATAAATGGCGGGTTAGGCCTGATCCTTAGTGGATTCTACAATGAAGTAAGGACTTTTGCAAGTGCAGTCAAACAGTTGTTAAATAATAACAAACAAAAACTGTTTAACTAAAATCCCTTTTCTTGACAAAATAATTGGAAATACATTTCTGAATGGAAAAAGCACCAAGGTGCAATGCTTGTCTGCAGCAACAGACAAACTAAAGAATTGGAAATACATTTCTGAATGGATAAAGCACCAAGGTGCAATGCTTGTCTGCAGCAACAGACAAACTATGCTTCCATAACACAACGGAGCGCTGCTCCTTCATGGGTGCTTTCGGGACCAGCTGGACCGACCATTTATAAGCTATTAAACTGAAGAAATAAGCCTCTGTCGTTCAGCCTGCAGGGGCTATTCCCTGTGTCCCACCTGACCTGACTCGACTTTGAGTAGGAAAACGTGGAGCTTCCGTGTAATTAACACAATATTGCGAGGTTTTGTTCTTTCTAGTAAAAGCAAAATACTGACCTCCCACGTGAACCTTGCTAGAACAGTTACTTTGCTGACAGCAAGCCCCTTTTATTCAGGCGCCCCATGAATGACATGCAAAATATCCTCCTCTACGAGCCGTTTGAATTGCTGTTCCGCTCGTTATATTATATGAAACCCTGCAATCAATTTTCTTTCTTAACAGCTCTATCATTAAACTGTATTCAAGCTGTGCGCGTGCAGAGTTTATGAAATCTCAGAGACCAGACGGCTCTGTGCCAAAGGAATCGTGCTAGGATCAGGCCTAAATAAAGCTTTGGCGGCACTTGGCTTTATTAAAGATCAATAAAGTCCTGCTTAGACCGCACGCAGCTGAACGGATAGCATCGGGTAGCAAGAATAATCTGTTGCCAAAGAAACTGGAAACTTGTGCACACTCCCAAATAATGGGAATGTATTCAAAAAGCAGCAATAAAAGCCTTGCTAATCCCTTCCAGCGCACCAGAAACGAGCAAGAAGCAACGTGGAAAGTTAAAATCAATGGGAAATACAGGGAGTACTCGACAATCATTCGGCAGACATGCAGACCCACTAAAAGCGTAGAAAATGCACCAGCATTATACAAAGTATGGATATGTGCCCCCTTCAGCCAGTTCGTAACGTCCGCAGCCAGTAAACGAGCACTGTTACCCCCTGAGGTTTTACCTTTCCTGAACGAGCCTATCAACATGTCTCATGCCTAGGCACGAGAATCACAGATGCAGCCGCCTTTCAGTCTCAGTCTAAGCTGATGATTTCAAGAGTTTTGCTCAACAGGTTCTTTTCTTACCATTTGCATAATCCTACGCGCTAAAGGCTAAACCAAAGCCTCTCATTGCCAATGTGTTAACTCTTCATTGGGATATACGGAATAGATCAGTAATCTAATCTCTTATTAAGCTCGGTCCTGCAAAGGCAAAACTGCCCATATCCGACAACACAAAGACGTTCACACACAGTATCTCCAATTCCTTTACAGTCACACCCAAACAGTCTCAGATTTACAAAGCGTAGGCCAATATGAGCAAAAGATGTCCATCACTCAAATATATTTGGAGTTAAATCTGTAAATTCTTGAAGCATAAACGTGAAGATTAGGAAACCAGATGGTAAAAAAACATCTTGTGGTATTTCAGGAACATCTTTAAAGCGCAATTCTGATATAATTCTCAATTTCCACCAAAAACTTTAGTATTGGCACAGAATAAGTTTTTCCAAAAATGTGTGTATCAAATGATTCTGCATCATTAAATCAAATCTATTTCAAGTAGAGCCAGTACAGATCATGTAGGTTCTGTGGAGTCCAGAGCACTAGCAACAACCTGCTACTGAACACAGAACCATGTGCACCACCAAACTTCAAAACGTAACCACCCTTTAGGGTGTCAGGTGACCAATACAAATTGTATTGCAGTTGGTCGCTGGGACCACTGACTGGATTGTAGTAAAGTTCCCCCCAAATGCCACTTCAGATACATGAGATTTCCTGCAGCTTATGTATTTCACTAGTATGCATTTGAGGGTGAATGGTTCTGGGAGGCATTCTTTGGTACTCGACTGCCCCTCTTGGCCCACGCAGAAAGACCTAGAGCAGTTGAGAGTCTGTAAATTCTTCATCGTAATGAAATTTAAGGACCTTTCGCAAAAGTCTCACACTACTCAGCGGACCATGGCTCCTTCTCCATAATGGACCGGGTCTTCTTAGATGAATAAGTGACCACTCCCCAATGTGGACAGTCCTATGCACTCAAAGATATAACAAGCATTTACAATGCAATGGTCTCGGCAATATCATAGGTAGAGCTATTGGCATTGCTCATAATTTTTGTATTTTTTTTTTATCCCTAAATAAATGGCATTGTTTTTTCTATTGGCAATAGCTGATTTGTTTGCATATGTGAGACCTTTGAACTTTGGGCCCATGATGTGGTGTTTGGGAGGCCAGGCTGGAGTGCTTTACCCATGGCTAACCCACCTTCTCGGTCGGTTGTCTGCAGCCCACACTCGGCTACCTGTCCCCATATGAAGCTGATTTCAAGGAGGAGGAGCGCAGAGGTCACAACCTGAGGATATGGCTTAATTGCTAGAGCTGTTGACTTGGACGCTGGGGAATCGGTTCGAGTCTCGACGGCGACGTTCATCATACTGTGATTCTGGCCAAATCGCTTAATCCTCCCCGTACTAAACTTCCAATTCATGAGTCCCTCGGTAATGCAGCTAATGCTCGTGTAAAGCGCTCTGATGCCTTCGGGCCAAGTTCACGCTGTATAAAACTTCCCCAAAATAAAGAAGCTATTTTGTAGCAGTCCGATTCTAAGATGGAAATCTACGATGCAAAGCAGAGGAAAATTTAGAGAGAAGGAGAAATTCCCACAATACTCTTAACAGCAGAATTGCGACATAACATGGCTTGAAGTAGAGTATGACTACAAGTGACCGCTGCGTAGATGGGGCAGATCTGGGTGCACAAAAACAAGCAAACAGTCAGGGGGCTTGCTCGCGAGACAGTACTCAGCTGCAGATTGCGCAACAAAGACAAATATAAAAAATCATAAATAAAACACACCTTTCTGCAGTCTTGTATCTCCATTGGCGCCCGCACCGGAAGTCATGCAATGTCGCCTGTGACGGGGGCGGGGCCGCGTCTGGACCGGAAGAGGAGGCAGGGAGTAAATGCGTATCGCGGCCCGGGGCTCCTGTGAGCGGTGGAGAGCCCCGGGGCCGCCAGCAGGAGGTTACGCAAGTGTTGCGGGGCTCCCTTGACCAAGAGGGAGCCCCGTGAAAGGAGCTGGCAAGAGCTGCAGCGGCGGAGTCCCCCGAGATTGGCCCGGTAAGTTAAAAAGGGCTGGGGGGGGGGTCTTGGTGACCTTGTGTGTGTGTCTGTGTGCGACGGGGACGGTGAGGGGGGGGAGCACTGGTGTGTGTATGTGTGGGGGGTGTCTGTATGTGCGTGCATGGGAGCTTGTGTGTGTGTGTGTGTGTCTGTGTGAATGCGCCGACAGCAGCTGTCCACAGCGAGCGCGTTCGCGTGCACGTTTCAAATCGCCTCCAAGGCGATGCGCGCGGCCAGGATAGTCTCCTGGAAAGCAGACACGCAACAAAAGGTTCTCGGCGAGAACGCGCTTAGCCGAGACCTAAAAAAACAAATGGATGGAAAAAAGAGATGACTGGGATCTACGAGAGAAAAAAATGATCGACAAAGGAGAAGCCACCAACAGCTACTTCACATACTCTAAACTTCGATTTGACACCGTTGGAGGAGAACAAGAGAGCCATTAGGGGAGAAGTGGTATCTTTGGTAATAGTCAGAATGGCTACAGGCTACTACCGAGATGGGAAAGCTCCTGGTGCTAGAGGGGATACCACTGTGAATCTAGAACCGCTCAGACATCAAACCGAGATTAAGAAGATAGATTTCCAGGATTCAATATACAATGAAGGGGAGACTTATTTTGCAGCTCAGAAGCAGCTGTACAAAGTAGGAAACAAAACTATTAGCCTGGCTTGGGAAATGAGAATACAATAACTGGAGGATTGAATAGATCAAAGACGCTGATAATCATACGGTTGGTGTTCGGCGCATAATTTCACTCGTTCCATGAGGGTAAATTTGAGAGAATTTGTAAGACTTGTTGAGTTCCCTCACTATCTGCAATTGAAATAATGAAACTTGATGAAGACCGGGTCGAAAGTTTAATAAACAATTACACAGATCCAGACAGAGTTGCTGGTCCCAACTAGAGCTAGGTTGAATTTAATCAGCGTCTATTTGGCAAATTATGGGACAAATGGTTAGGATGTTTGAGGCGAGAGAGACTAAAATTGCCCCATGAACTATGCCTGCCTACAGTACTACTAATAAAAAAAAGAAGGTAAAAGCCAAGATGTGAAGGGATCTTTGATAGGCCCTTATCATTTTTGAAGGTCCTGTCAAAGCTGTATGCCAAAATGAAGTTCCAGACAGAAATTTACAAGACTAAATGGCTGTACGGAATACATACAAACGGTGATGGAGCTGGTTGTGTCACTAGACTAAGGCTAACATGTTTGATTCTATAAAAAAGCGCACTGTGGGGGGCTAGAACAAAATAGGATTTGGGACGACCATCCTATCATGGATACGGGTGCTGTATACTTATCCAGTAGCTAGGTGTGGGTCAATGGGATGCGGTCAGACACCTTCAATATTGGTAGACATACGGGACACTTCCCTACTACTATTTCCCTTGAGACCCAAACCCCCAGTTCACTGGATTGGGTGAGCGGGGTGTAATTAGATGCAATACTACTTGGCACTCTATATTATCGCTGCTGGCCTGTCCATAGATAAATTATTTGGTAGACACTCTATATTTCAACATTAGCTAGAAGAAATCAGTGTTGTATCTACTAATGGAGTGGAACCCAAGACTTAACTTTCAGCATTGCCCTTCCAAAACTGAACGGAGGCAAGCTGCTTTTTTTGAGGAGTATACATATTATACACACACATGCAAAAAAGACAAAAAAAGAAGCGCAGAACTCTGGGTAGTTCAAGTTCAGGTGGAGATCAGCTACTGTATAGGTCACCCTACAATAGTGCCGACACACCAAATCTGCTCACCTCCAATGTGTTTTTCTAGTAAAACTTTTACCCATAAGATTAGAACAGCGCATTACACTCCTGAATGGCCAAGTGAAGCTGAAATAGATGCTAAAATGGCAACCTTTTTGGATTGTCAATAAAAAGGAAACGTGCAACAGAGCCTTCTCAGGTATCGCCCTTGAAATTATGGAATTCTTTGCCTCCGAAAATCTGTTTGATTCCGTCTAATGCCTCTTTAAAAAAAGTGAAAACACTTCTGATGAACAAGTTCTTGCCTTAACATCACTCCTGTTGCTTTCAAAAACTTATCGATGACTAAGACTCATTTGTTGACCATGACCATTTTAACACAGACTTACTATAGAGGTCAAACTTATCAACCTGTTAATCTTTGTTTCCACCTTTTTCATATTTGTTAACTGATTCTCTGGTCTGTAACTTACCTCGTTCATCCCCTAATGTAAAGCACTCCGATACCCTCATGGGTCATGTTCATGCTATAGAAAACTTTTTATAAAAAATAAGAATAAATAAATAAACTCCTGGACATAACCGAAAGCAGCAAAAAAAATCCAGGTCCTTGATCTCTCCAGAAATCTTTTCCGATTGGATGCACCAAGCATTATCTTCCTGGGAAACGCTACCTGCGCTCTATAGACCAATACCATTCTGGTAACTCCAGATTTAAGTAGACCACATACTGGGGGACCGTTCTACCACAGAAGCAGGATATGTAGCACAGGGAAGTCTCTCTAGTTTGTTTCAACCTTCCTTTCTGGATGCAGCAATAAAGTATCTTTTGGCCAACGGAGCAATAACTACAGGAGTTTCTTCAGAAATGTGTTTCTGGTGGAGAAGAGGGACAGGGAACCAATAGCCCGTCATATGTATCAGAGTTCAATGGGTGGCTGGTGTTCCATCACTGCAAAACTGAAGGGATCCACCTCCTTAGAGACCTTTGGAGGTCCGAGGGCTGAGGCCGTCTGGATCTCAAGAACGCATTCCTCACAATTCTGGTGTACGCGCCCCATCACAGCTTCCTAGAGTTCAGATAGAGAGTCAAAACAAAGATGGGGGACAAGGAGCCAATAAAGGTCCAGTACCTAGGCTCCAAAGAATCATTAAATCAATCAAGGAGGTATTGTTCCTGTCAAGATGCAAGTGGGAATAGAAATAGGGGGAGGGTGAATCTCAAAACAGAGGGAACAAAAGGAAATCCTACAGATTGTTTCTTGTTGCCTTCACAAGCTGGGGGTGTCATGCTTCATCATTGGCCATTGCTCCTAGTCGGGCCGGCGCTGCAATGCCCTACGGGTCCCACGAAGGGTCACTTTAGTGGACACTTTTGACATTTATGCTGTATGATGGAGGGTGTAGGGGTGAGGGTGTCATAAAAGTGTGGTGTGGTAGTATGTAAAGGAGTGAGTAAAAAAATGAGTAAAACTGTCTAGGAGATGGCAAATAGATATTTGAATGTGATGGTTCTCCTGGCATGATTGAAATACCAAAAAATGGTTGGGTCTAATGTAAGGGCATAATAAGCCTAAAGCTGTGAATATACTGGTATAGTTTAATCCGCTCAGTATGTGTCGCATATAGCAGTCTAGAGCGAATCTACAGCAATTCTTCAGGACGAATACAAGGAGGGTGGGAACCTACCCAACACCTATGTTGTGATGTGTACTGTAGTTATTAATCATAGGTAAAATACCTGGTATAAATGTATGATTGTCCAATCTGAAAGTAGAAATAGTAGAAGAAAAACAAGTAAAATTAAGAACAGCATATCTAGTATGATATGTCATTGGGAACAATGTCCTCGAAACACTGGCAAACTATCTCCAATGGCAGACCTGCACATGCGGTGGTTGGGACTCAGTGGTTGCCAAATGGCGAGTTCAGTGCAAACAGACATACATTATACAGTGGGTAGGTGAACAGGAACAAACTCAAACATGTAAACAAAAACCTGTGCAGAAGTGTCATATTAAACCGCAGTGTGACATACATTTCTGAGAATGGGATCTCCCCCAGTGAATCAATCAAAATAATTCCAGTAGTGCAAGCCTCGTCTTGAGTGGATGGAGCATTTAATCTTTCTGGTGGATGCTTCTTCGGTAGTGCACACCAGATTGTAATGAGGTTCACTATCCACATGGAGATGGTTCTTTTCAGTATGTATTGCCTTGCCTTTCTTTACAGCTGTGACGCCCACTAAGAGTTGATCATCCTCCTATGGCCTCTGGTATGATCGAATTAGAACTGGAGGGCTCGCTTGGGATCCAAGCAATGGAGCTTCTCTTCTTTCAAGGGATGAAGCAGGGTAAAGAATGCTGGAAGGTTGAGAACATGTCAGACATGGCACGGTTTTAGTACTTTCGGCAGAAATGCAGCCCGAGTTCTTAACACCAGTTTGTGGGGAAAAATGCTGTGTTGGACAGCTGGGCAGATTGCTTGCAACTCACTCACATGACGAGTTGAAAGGACAAAGACTTTTCAGAGTTAGAAGACGCAGTAGATAACTGTGCATTGGCTCAAATGGGGTGCACTATGGTGGCCCAGCGAATAGTTTCAGAAGAAACATATGTTGTAACCTTTGAAGCAATCTCATATATAACAAGTGATTTAAACAAAGAGGGCTGATACAGCAATCTCAAAAAAATCAAAAGAGTCAACAAATGGCCTTTAGGAGTTCGTAGCCACTAGATGACATAGGCCTGTCAACCTTTATATTCCTCAGAACTCGAGCCAGGATGGTGGAGATTAAAAGGCATCCAGGCATCTAGGCAGATGAAAAGAAAGCCTTTTTGGGAACTCCAGCGTGTCCAAATGCTGACATTGCATGTTGTCAGCAGTGGTGAAAAAATTAAAATCGAGCCAGTGTTCTACCCAATGTTGGAAAACGCCTTGTGCCACCTCTGGCTTTCATGATTCACTAGGTGTCAGAGTTTGTTGGCCCTGGGGCTTAAAAAACCCACCAGGTGGTTCACAACCTGAGAAATGTGGTGGTGTGACAGCCACTTACAGTGGCAAAGACTGTTCTGGCACAGGGCCCAAGACCTCACCTACCATGCTTATTGCAGTACCATATTGACTCTCCAGGGCAAGGAACAAACCCGTACGGTATCCAGGATGGCTCAGATAAAAGGAACAGTTTTTGAAAGAATCAAGTGTGACTTTAGCAAGTTGATTGTGAACCCCCAACAATGTTACAAAGTTCGCCCTTGCATAGAGGAGGTCTAGGACTGCGTCCATCAACAGCCAGTCATTGAGGTAGGGGAAGACTGGCAAATCCAACCTCTGAAGGACTGCGACCGCCACCATCACTTTTCTTAAGACCGGAGGCGCAAAGGTAAGGCAAAACAGGAGCCCTGAAAAAGGAAACTGTTCCTGGCCCACAGTGAACTGCAGAGAACAACTGTGGCCTGAATGATGGTAACATGGAAATACGTACTCTTGTTCACACACATATATATAAACAAGCATTGGAAATGCAATAGGTCTCGCATTAGAAAAGTTGGATCTATTGGTTTTGTAAATGACAATTTTATTTTTATGTGTTGGTCTTGAAAATAGCAAAATGAATAGCTTTGTCATTAACAATGCCAATACTTTTAACTTTTGCAAATGTGACACCTATAGCATTTGTAATGCAACATGTTTTGTATGTCCGTGACTTAGACTTATGTTCAGTGTATTTTATTGTGTCGAAAATCCAAGAACAGAGGTGAAATATTAACATTTTTGTGACAATTGTAATAAAGCTTGAAACATTGAGAGAACATATTTGAACCAGTTGTTGTTGAATAGTTGCACAGAGTGATGCTGTGAGGGTGATAGATAGAGTGAGTGGCGATAGATAGATAGATACATAGATAGTGAGTGGCGATAGATAGATAGAGTGAGTGGCAATAGATAGAGTGAGTGGCGACAGATAGAGTGAGTGGCGATAGATAGATAGAGTGAGTGGCGATAGATAGATAGAGTGAGTGGCGATAGATAGATAGAGTCCGATAGATAGAGTCCGATAGATAGAGTCTGATAGATAGAGTCAGATAGATAGATAGAGTGAGTCAGATAGATAGATAGATAGATAGTCTGATAGATAGAGTCTGATAGATAGAGTCTGATAGATAGAGTCTGATAGATAGAGTCTGATAGATAGATAGATAGATAGATAGATAGATAGATAGATAGATAGATAGATAGATAGATAGATAGATAGATAGATAGATAGATAGATAGATAGATAGATAGATAGATAGATAGATAGAGTGAGGTCGATAGATAGAGTCTGATAGATAGAGTCTGATAGATAGAGTCTGATAGATAGAGTCTGATAGATAGATAGATAGATAGAGTGAGGGCGATAGATAGAGTGAGGGCGCTAGATAGATAGATAGATAGATAGATAGAGTCAGATAGATAGATAGATAGATAGATAGATAGATAGATAGATAGATAGATAGATAGAGTGAGGGCGATAGATAGATAGAGTGAGGGCGCTAGATAGATAGATAGAGTGAGGGTGATAGATAGAGTCTGATAGATAGATAGATAGATAGATAGAGTGAGGTCGATAGATAGAGTCTGATAGATAGAGTCTGATAGATAGATAGATAGATAGATAGATAGATAGATAGATAGATAGATAGATAGATAGATAGATAGATAGATAGAGAGTGAGGGCGATAGATAGATAGAGTGAGGGCGCTAGATAGATAGATAGATAGATAGATAGATAGATAGATAGATAGAGTGAGGGTGATAGATAGATAGATAGACAGATAGAGTGAGGGCGATAGATAGATAGATAGATAGAGTGAGGGTGATAGATAGATAGAGTGAGGTCGATAGATAGAGTCTGATAGATAGTCTGATAGATAGATAGATAGATAGATAGATAGATAGATAGATAGATAGATAGATAGAGTGAGGGCGCTAGATAGATAGAGTGAGGGCGCTAGATAGATAGATAGATAGATAGATAGAGTGAGGGCGATAGATAGATAGAGTGAGGGCGCTAGATAGATAGATAGATAGATAGATAGATAGAGTGAGGGCGATAGATAGATAGAGTGAGGGAGATAGATAGATAGATAGACAGATAGAGTGAGGGCGATAGATAGAGTGAGGGAGATAGATAGATAGATAGACAGATAGAGTGAGGGCGATAGATAGATAGATAGATAGATAGAGTGAGGGCGATAGATAAATAGATAGAGTGAGGGCGATAGATAGATGTCTGTTGGTCCTGTGTGTGTGAGTTGTGCCCCCTGTTCCTGCCTGTGTGAGATGCGCCCCCTGTTGTTCCTGTCTGTGAGATGCTCCCTCTGTTGCTCCTGTCTGTGTGAGAAGCATCCTCTGTTCCTGTCTGTGTGAGATGTGGCCCCTGTTCCTGTCTGTGTGAGATGTGGCCCCTGTTCCTGTCTGTGTGAGATGCGCGCTCTGTTGTACCTGTATGTAAGAAGCGCCCACTGTTGGTCCTGTCAAGTGTGGGAATGAGTGAGAGAAAAGAGAGCGAGAGGAAAAAGAATAAAGGTGAGAGAGAGTGAATGAAGGGGAGTCAAAGAGAGAGAGAAATAAGGGGAGATAGAGTAAATGAAGGGAAGGGAAGGGAAGGGAAGGGAAGGGAAGGGAAGGAGAGAGAGAGAGAGAGAGAGAGTAAATGAAGGGAAGGGAAGGGAAGGGAAGGAGGGAGAGAGAGAGAGAGAGAGAGAGAGAAACAAAAAACACAAGTGATAAAAAAAAGTAAGCCATGCACGAGTGATTAACGAATGCTGATATTTTTAAGCCCACAGCACATGTTACTTTGCCTAATGGGAGAATATAAGAAATTGACAGAGTGCGCAAACCACAGAGTTAATGGCCAATAAAAATAAATCCAAGAGCGAGCCGTGCACGAGTGAATAAGTACTGATGATATTTTTAAGCACACATCTAATGGTACTTTGCCCAGTGGTAGAATAAAAAACAAATTGACAGAGTGTGCAAACCACAGTGTCAATGGGCAATAAGAAAGCAGGAGCAAAACTCCGAACTGTACTCTATTACCTGTCAGCCTCCTAAACACGATGTTTTGTGCGCAAATGATTCTGGAGGGATGTATGGTAATTAGCATTTCCTGTTCACGGCTGGGGCAAAAATTCCTTTAGATGATCGATTCTTGCTCTACACATTTTCTTCTCATTTAATACCTTAAAAAAAAGAGAGAGAAGTCCACTGTGTCGTAGCCCATCACCCCCCAAAAAATGAACAGCAAACAATAACTACCAGATGGGAGAATTAATATATTCGTCCAGGCCACAAGCAGCAAGGAATCCAGGCGCCTGAGCTGAGTGTGCACCACGTATGTTCCTCGCTTGCATCACCCACCAGAAGGATTTCACAAGTGCTGCAAAACCAGTAGGCATAGAAACAAATGGAGAGGGAGGGGGTGGGCTGCCTACTGATGCGTGTGGCAAGAGATGGAGAGTGAGAGCAATTAGGGGGGAGGAGAAGTGAGGCCAGAGCGAGGCTGATGCCTTTGATGATGGAATGCGAGCTCCCAGAAGCTGTGCCAATGGAATTAACGTCTAGACTAATGGTACATTAGTACAACTGTAACAAGCGCTATTTAAAATGGAATTCTTTTTAATAAGGCAGAGTTATGTACGTAGCACATACATAATGTTTAGCAACTATTCTGTCTGCATCAAGAACGGATTGTGGGGCAGACGTAACGTAGAGTTACTTGTGCATGTGCTTAAACTGGTGGTTTCTTTTATCCTCTCCTGATTTGTCAAAAGTAACCTGAAGCAGCTGACAACTCCCTGCGGCGCTGTCAGAGGAAATGCAGTCGCATCACATACCGGCGAACAGTCTGTGTACTTAGCAGGCAGTGTTGTGGGAGGAGTTGCAGAGGTGGGTGATGGTGCGGCGCTAGGCTAACTGTAGTGGCTAGAAGAAAAACACAATGAAAACTACAATAATATAATTCAAAAAGTGACTGGGGCATTTAGGACGGCCAACACCGACCTATGAACTCCAACATGGCGACAGCAGAGAGAGCGGCGTGGGCACTGCAGGAGGAATGAGAGGGGGGCGGGAGGAAAAGTGGCTGGTGAGACCGGCCCTTAGTGCGTCACTCAGTAAAGCCCAATGTGCTTGAATGTAGGAATGTAAATATACAGGAATAGGATTGGCCAGTATCATGACGGTCTTGCGACTTTAATTATATTTTTGCGAATGCCCTGCAGCCACCATTACAAATCATAATGGTAGCGATTTTCTCAAAAGATTGACCTGGCGCGTTGATATTTATGTAAACCATTGTGGTCATGATTCTCTTTTCGTGCTGGCAGGGGGCGGAAACAAGCACACTCCTACACCGCAAATGTAATGAGCGAAGCATATCGTTGACAGCCTTGCTGCAGACAGAGCGTTAAGAGCCGGCAGCTTAACAAGAGAGAAAGAAAGAGGGAGATGTATGGAGTTGGAGAGAAAGATCAGAGACAGAGCAGAGAGAGAGGAGAGAAATGGAAAGAGAGAGAGAGTTAGATTAATATATTCGTCCAGGCCACAAGCAGCAAGGAATCCAGGCGCCTGAGCTGAGTGTGCACCGGCGGCCGTGAAACTGAAAGTACGGCCGGCCGGCCGTGAATAATTAGGGGCTGAGCGCACGCTGAGAAGCTGCCTTTGATGTGGTAATGCGAGGCAGGCAGGCAGGCGGCTGGTGGCATTGTGCACGCGCTTTTTAGGGCTTGCGCTTGCGCAATGACCTAAAAAGCACATGCACTCAAAGAAATCGCCAGTGGAATCGCCAGTGGTGGTTAAAGACTGGATAAGCCCCAATAGAGCTTCCAGCTGTGCACATGTGCACAGCAGGCGAGCCCTAAAAACGCTTCTTCGCTGTCACACGAAAAAAATCGGGCGCACTCCCTGTGAATTCCACAGTTTGATTTATTATAATCTTTTCAGCATGAAAGCAAAACGATCTACGCATTTCGATGCTACAAGCATCTTGCTCACGATCACCTTCTCATATTATTTTCAAAACATTTAAAGCAATTAAGGGTTTGATGTTACATCACTTCCTGTTTCTCAATGCTGGGCATTGTGTATTTGTAGTCTTTTATATAAAAAGAGTCTCTGGGTAGATTTATATCGTTCATTTGCTCCAGAAAATAATAACCCCTTATTTTCAGTATTGAACTCTTCCCTTATCTTGAGGATGAGTGACATTGTAATTTTTATAATTGTTTTTTCTTTTTTTTGTATTATTAACCTTCTGTTCTTGGTTACATTTCGGATCCCTCCAGTGGGTTTTGTTATCTTTATTATGTTTGTTTGGTGAGGTTTCTTGGCCTTATCAATTTTCTCCTAATTTTCAATTTTTGAGTTACTGTCTTTCTCAGTTACTACCCTTCTCATATGTTCCATAGTTCTTCAGAGATGAATGTATAACTCCTCCGATTGGTTGAGGCCATGCGGACTTAAGGTTCTAAAGTTTAGGATGCGGCGTGACTCTTTGCCTTAGAGCTTTTTCTCGATCCCCTCCTCGAATGTTCTTGGGTATTGTCTCTATACCAAAGAATTTCAGTTTCAGCCAATCTCCATTATGTTGTTGCTCCATGTGTTTGGCCACCGCATTTGCTCTGTCCTTATGTGTTGTTGCTCTTGCATGTTCCATTATGCGTTTTTTTATTCACCTTTTGTGCTGCCCACATACATTAGAGGGCACGGACACTCTATTCCGTAGACTGTGTACTCTGTTTTGCAGGTGATTAGTTGACGTATTTCCCATTTTTTGTTGTTAGGCATTGCTACTTCCTTTGTTTGTTTTGCAATTTGGCACATTTTACACCCATAACATTTAACGAAACCAGTGGTTTTGAGCCAGTCCTTTTTATCTTTTTTCATTTTGCAATGACTGTGGATCAATTGATCCTTCAGGTTTGGTGCTCTCCTGTAAGTTACGGTCGGATGTTTTCCCACTAGTTTCCCCACTGTTTCGTCTAGATGTAAAATCTTCCAGTTTTTTCTCAGGATATGTACAAGCTCCCTACTATTTTCAGAGTAGTCAGTAATGAGCCTAATTGGTTCCCGTTCAATTTTGTTCTCATCTTCAATTGGATGTTTTAGGCACTCTGTTCTTGGTTTCTCATTTGCTTTTTTCCAACATTTCTCAATGTTGCCCTGATTGTATTTCCGGTTTTTGAACCTCCTTTTTGTTATGGTGCTGTGTTTTTGCCATTCAATTTCTTCGCTACATATTCTTCTAATGCGAAGAAACTCTCCATATGGGATGCTTGAGATCAGTGGTGCTTGGTGGAAACTTGTTGCTTCCAATGTTGCATTAGTGGCCGTGGCTTTTCTGTGCAGGGTTGTTTGGATGTGATTATCCTTGATGTAAATGCATGTATCGAGGAATGTTACTTCTTTGTTGTTGATTTCATATGTGAAATTCAGCCCTGTCATGCTGCCATTGATGATCTTGTAATAATCTTCAAATTCCTCTGGGGTCCCATCCCAAATGATCAAAAGGTCATCTATAAACCTTATCCAGCACATGATTTTACAAGTGAATTGGTCATTCTCTGATGCCCAAGCAATTTCCTTTTCCCAGTAGCCCATTGTGAGGCATGCGTAGTTTGGGCTAAAAGAAAAACCCATTGCGGTTCCATTACTTTGCCGATATAGCTCCTCTCCGAATAGGAAGATATTTTGTGACATGGAGAAAGAAGTCACACAATTAAAACTCAATAATGAAATGACTAAATTCAAGGAAGAACTGGAAAGCCAGATTGAAAAACATGAGGACACGGTGAGAGAGCGCAAACACCAAATTCATACGTGACACTGTGGATTACAAGGAGGGTCGTATATTCACCTTCTCCAGGAAATATGACTTTTTCAAACAACTATCCCCAAAAAATCGAGGAGCGAATATGTCCAGCAGCGCCTCCTCCATATCCTCGCTGATATCAACAGAAGGAAATGAGGGTGAACCAAGTACATCAACAAACACCGAAAAAACGCCTTTTTTTAGAGGATATGCGCCTCGTGTTACAACAACGACAGTGGGAACAGAACCGGGGCGCACAAAATCAAATAAGAGGAAGGGGACGAGGACGACAATGGACAACAAGCAAAAAAAGACAAGAAGGGGGAAAAGAAATAAATCAATCAACCGAAAAAGTGGGCACGGAAACACGGAGTATGCGCCAGAAGAGGGGGAAATAAATGATGAATTACAAATCATCAATCTTTCCAAAAGAACAATCACTGAAACAGAAACCATGCTTCTAAAACGGGGCATAAACTTCTGCCCAAAGAAAAAGATGAATATGGCTCAAGTTCGAATAGACCTCTATCTATATATAAGGAAGATCAAATTGGCCAAGTTTTTTGAGGAAAACAACAAAAAAAAGAATCGAAGATCACAAACGGGAGACGAAAGTACTCCAAATCTAATGGTAAAAGAAGCGGAGGCATATACAAATCTACTGAACCTAGATGTATTGGATGAAAATGAAACAACCCTCAGTCAAGCAATTGTACAAACAGGAGCAGGCATCAGCAAGATGAAACCAAAATCTAAATTTTATCCCCAGTTACCTGCAGGAAACAAGGTGGATATATTTCAAGAAGCAGTGATCCAGGACCTATACAAAATCAAGGGATCCAACTATAAAGATAACTTGACCTCGCAAGAACGAGAAGCATTAAGAAACTTAACCAATGATGACCAGATAGAAATAAAAATGGCGGACAAAGGAGGAAATACTGATTTGGGAAAAGAGTGCATACATCACTGAAGCCCATCGGCAATTGAAGGACACCAAATATTATGAAAGGCTAAAAACCAACCCTACGCCTGAAATAAAGAAGAAATTAGATGAAAAATTAAGACAATGGAAACTAAACAACTTGATTGACGATGATGAACAAAAATACTTAACGACCAATCACCCGATAACAGCTACGATTTATTTCCTGCCGAAGGTCCATAAAGATCGGAGGAAACCCCCGGGCAGACCAATTCTATCTGCAAAAGGCTCTTTATTAGAACCCATCTCAAATTATATTGACTACTTCCTCAAACCATATGCGATACAACTGAGCTCATATATTCAGGACACCAATGATCTATTGAGGAGACTGGAAAATACCCCATGGCAGGAAAACTACCAACTGATATCAATGGATGTTGTATCTTTGTATACGAACATACACAATGACATTGGGATGAAAGCATGCAACCACTTTTTGCAAGACAGAAACATCAAATACAAAAATCACAACCAAATGTTACAGGATATGATTGAACTGTGTTTGTCACAAAATATCTTCCTATTCGGAGAGGAGCTATATCGGCAAAGTAATGGAACCGCAATGGGTTTTTCTTTTAGCCCAAACTACGCATGCCTCACAATGGGCTACTGGGAAAAGGAAATTGCTTGGGCATCAGAGAATGACCAATTCACTTGTAAAATCATGTGCTGGATAAGGTTTATAGATGACCTTTTGATCATTTGGGATGGGACCCCAGAGGAATTTGAAGATTATTACAAGATCATCAATGGCAGCATGACAGGGCTGAATTTCACATATGAAATCAACAACAAAGAAGTAACATTCCTCGATACATGCATTTACATCAAGGATAACCACATCCAAACAACCCTGCACAGAAAAGCTACGGCCACTAATGCAACATTGGAAGCAACAAGTTTCCACCAAGCACCACTGATCTCAAGCATCCCATATGGAGAGTTTCTTCGCATTAGAAGAATATGTAGCGAAGAAACTGAATGGCAAAAACACAGCACCATAACAAAAAGGAGGTTCAAAAACCGGAAATACAATCAGGGCAACTTGAGAAATGTTGGAAAAAAGCAAATGAGAAACCAAGAACGGAGTGCCTAAAACGTCCAATTGAAGATGAGAACAAAATTGAACAGGAACCAATCAGGTTCCTTACTGACTACTCTGAAAATAGTAGGGAGCTTGTACATATCCTGAGAAAAAACTGGAAGATTTTACATCTAGACGAAACAGTGGGGAAACTAGTGGGAAAACATCCGACCGTAACTTACAGGAGAGCACCAAACCTGAAGGATCAATTGATCCACAGTCATTGCAAAATGAAAAAAGATAAAAAGAAGGACTGGCTCAAAACCACTGGTTTCGTTAAATGTTATGGGTGTAAAATGTGCCAAATTGCAAAACAAACAAAGGAAGTAGCAATGCCTAACAACAAAAAATGGGAAATACGTCAACTAATCACCTGCAAAACAGAGTACACAGTCTACGGAATAGAGTGTCCGTGCCCTCTAATGTATGTGGGCAGCACAAAAGGTGAATTAAAAAAACGCATAATGGAACATGCAAGAGCAACAACACATAAGGACAGAGCAAATGCGGTGGCCAAACACATGGAGCAACAACATAATGGAGATTGGCTGAAACTGAAATTCTTTGGTATAGAGACAATACCCAAGAACATTCGAGGAGGGGATCGAGAAAAAGCTCTAAGGCAAAAAGAGTCACGCCACATCCTAAACTTTAGAACCTTAAGTCCGCATGGCCTCAACCAATCGGAGGAGTTATACATTCATCTCTGAAGAACTATGGAACATATGAGAAGGGTAGTAACTGAGAAAGACTAACTCAAAAATTGAAAATTAGGAGAAAATTGATAAGGCCAAGAAACCTCACCAAACAAACATAATAAAGATAACAAATCCCACTGGAGGGATCAGAAATGTAACCAAGAACAGAAGGTTAATAATACAAAAAAAAGAAAAAACAATTATAAAAATTAAAATGTCACTCATCCTCAAGATAAGGGAAGAGTTCAATACTGAAAATAAGGGGTTATTGTTTTCTGGAGCAAATGAACGATATAAATCTACCCAGAGACTCTTTTTATATAAAAGACTACAATATCCTCAATGCCCAGCATAGAGAAACAGGAAGTGATGTAACATCAAACCCTTGATTGCTTTAAATGTTTTGAAAATAATATGAGAAGGTGATCGTGAGCAAGATGCTTGTAGCATCGAAACGCCTAGATCGTTTTGCTTTCATGCTGAAAAGATTATAATAAATCAAACTGTGGAATTCAGAGGGAGTGCGCCCGATTTTTTCGTGTGACAGCGAAGAAGCGTAAAATATATAACGGCGAGGTTCTGCCGTAGGGTCACGCACCCACGAGCGCTCAATGGCCGGGTAACCTGGAACCAGTGTGTGAAGAGATATATATATATATATATATATATATATATATATATATGTTTTCATATATTATTTTTATTATTTCCACGGTACCCGGGCAGGAATTGTCAGTGCTTATGACTACTGATGAGGATCCCCTGGAAGAGAACTTGACTTTGTCCTTCCAGAGGAAAGCAATTAGAGGGTAGGGATTTAAAACAGGATAGGTTCTCGATCCTTCAGCACAAGGAAGTAGCAGGATTAACACCCAGTTCCTACCTCAGAAGCCGGAATCCTCTCCATGGGTCCTTTGTTTTCTAACAAGAAATGCAGGCACTTTAGGCCAGACATGTGTAATCCCACATTACATTGATAGGGGGTGGAAGGTGCGGCGGGGTAGGAAAAATTGGAAGGGCATAGGCTCATTGTAAAATTTGAGGAACCATGCATCCAAAGAGGTGTCTCTGCAATATCTGATCCTGCCCCCCACAAGGTGGGTGTGTCAAAAAGGACAAACCAAAGTAGTTATGCGGTTGTGGTTGCCGGAGGGTTGGGGACTGAGTTGCACAATGCCCCTGATTTCCTGAATGCCCTGTCTGGGAAATGCGGCCTTTGCCATGAAATGCCTGAAGTTTGTTGCATCAGCTGCAGGATCTGGCACTGGAGATATAGGAAACATCTGGCATATCCCCAATAGGGGTGAAACTGTTGGGGGGAAAATGGCTGGTAGATACAGAAAACCCCAAAGGAACACAAAGTGGAGCAACATTCTTCCAAGCGTTTCAGGTTTGTGCCTTCTTTTTCACACAAGAGGCGAGCGCCCTAAAATGACATATCCATTAAAGATGCCTAGATATCCCCTGATATCCCCTGGCATGGCATAGACGCACTAATCTTGTGCCTACTGCTCAACCCACTCAATCTGTTGTGTCCTGTCCAGGCCAGCCCAAGTAACACATTTTGCAGCATCCGGCCATCCTGAATGGTGTGGGCTAAAGACTTCCATGTGTCCTCTGGAACTGCTGGTAAGGTTTGACCTACCATGCCCCACAAAAAATATGTAGCACCCTAAGAGGCAGCTGACATTGACAGATTGGATTGAGTTTGGATTGGCTGTTAGGGATCAAAGGTGAGGCATTAGGGCATAGTCTGTAGGAAGGTGGATACCTGACTATGGTTACCCCAGATTTTTTTTGCCTTGTGTTTAGCTGGTTTTCAACTTAGTTGGCCTGGGGTCCTGTTAATCAGGGCCGAAGGCTATCTGCTCTCACTGTAAAATGGACTCCATGTACTTTAGGTACATACCTAATTGGATATTGGGTCACCTTATGAGTCCCTGTACAGTGTACCATCATAGGTACGCAGGGCATAAGTGCACCCAAGGCCTACCAGGGCCTGCAGCATATCTTTTGCCACCCCTGGATGGCCATCCAATCATACACAACTGGCTGATCACTCAGCTGGGGCAAGGTCGTGTAATCACCCCTTGCTTAGGTATAGTATTCCTATACCTACCATTATATATAGACACATATGCACCTATAAGTCACTCCTATGGCAGGCCTTAACAATCCTAAAGGCAGAGTGCTTGGTTTTATGTGGGATGGTGCTCTAGTATGAGCTGAGCCTGTCTGCAGCTTTCGGATCCATGTCCTTATAGCTATTCTATGATATTGCCATACCATATACTCTTAAGTGCATTATATTCCTCGTGGTTGAATGATAACTTTGGTTTGGCTTTATCAAAACATGTTGTGTAAGGTGTCATACGCTTTGGAATACTACCCCCTCGCCAGTTCTGGCAACGGGGGTAGCATTCCACCCTTCTAGAGGGAGAAGACATGTTGTTCCTACTAATCCCGGTTAAAGTTAACCAGAGCCTCAGCATCACAAAATGGATGCTGCTGCCACAGACAAGTCTGACCTCCTGCTGCTGGGAGTCCTTCCAGCGAGGGAGGCTTGGACAATAGGTTTCCTGTCTTGGGAGGTGCTAGCACCACCCCAGACAGACCATAGTGTATTGGGGCAGGGAGGGCTGAATGATATGAGACACTGCCTGGGGCACACAAGGTGTCCCATGCATAGTCCGGTTCAAACCGGTGCTGGGGCACTCCAGCCCCAGCTCTGGCGCGAAACTGGACAAAGGGAAAGGGGTGTAACCACCCCCTTTCCTGGTCCCCACCCATAGGAGGGACCTAGCAGGTAATCCAGCCCCTAAATTTGGTATATAGGTAGGAGCGGAGTCCAAAGACTTTAGATTTATCCTGACTGAAACTTGAAACGGAACTCTGGGCCTTCGACGTTCTACCTGAAGATAGAAGACTGAAGAATCTCCCTTGTGGTCAAGGAGTGACCACCCTGTGCAAGCAGGCACCATCAAGCAATCAACGGTTTGCTTTGTCGACGCTCCCGCCGGAGCCCGAGCACAGAGCTTGACAAGACCCGGACTTCCAGACTTCCAAAAGCCCGATCCACAGTCACAGCAGAGCTGAGACCCGTGGAAGCGACGAGAGACGTGGGACCGGCCCTCTTGGAAAGCCAGCGAATTGCTTTCCGTGCAACTTCTGAGGCACCCTCGAAGTTGTGCATTGGGGATTGAGCAGCCCCAGCCCCGAGCACCAACTGCACCGAAGATCAGCCCTCCACACTCCATGTGTTCTGCGTGGGGCCCTTCTGCATTTTCCTGCTCGACGCGTCTGTCCGGTCACTTGCCCGTTGGCTAGTGGCCTCTGTGACGACGAACCTTTGAATTTACAACGCTGGTCTTGTTGCTCCAGACTGGCCCCTGCTTCCCTGAAAAGGAGAAGCCATCAGACCTTGCTGGTCTGATCCAGAAGCCATCTTCGATTCCTGCGTGGGTTGCCTTTGCCAAGGCTTGTTGACTCCAATCCGGAAGCTGACACCGCCAAGAGCGAGAGCCTTCGTGGGACAGTCTTTATCCAGCTCCTGGTCGTCGTCGACACCTCCTGGTCCACGTGGCTGCAGAGTCAAGCTTCACGACATCACCTGATCGCATCCAGACATCGCCTGGTTCCTTCCTGGTCACTGGCTAGTGACCCAGACTCCGTCCCCTCTGCTTTCAGGTACTCTTCATCCTCGATCCACCCTTGGATCCACCCGGACACTTCTCTCCTGGTCGCCTGCAGCAACTTTCTCCAAGGCTCCATAGGAATCAGCGACAAAACCCGACACACTTTGACACCTATGCACCCGCTTCCTGTGGGTGAGCTAACGCGAGTACTTCGGTGCTCCTGTGGGTATTGACTATCCTAGTGTCTAAGTTTTAAGTAGCTTTTTCCCTAGTCCATCCGGAAGTGTCCTAAAAGAACTAGTTTCCAATTCTTTCGTTCCCATTCTAACTCTATGGTAACTTGCGTGTGTGTAAAGACACTGCACGCGCATCCCGTGGGCCTCCTGCTCCCTATCCTTTGGTAGTACAGCGTAGCCCCAGCGATTCTCCAGGCCCTAGGCCTATCCTTTGTTTGTGACGTGGTTCTTATACCACTATTTTAGTATATGGTTTTTACGTGCCCCTAGGACATTAGTGTATTTTGTGCAACTTATTGTACGATAATTGAGTATCTTGTTATGTGCTTGTGCCTCTGACCTCAAAGAGTTCAGAGGATTTATTTAGTAATAAATACATATATTTTATATATATAACCTGTGTGGTGTCCTTTCACTTGGTATTAAAGGGATTACATATGGTAAAACAGCTGGCTTTACATGTCCTCTTGAGTTTAGCCTAAGACTGCTTTGTCCATGCTACCACTAGGATAGCTGGTCTATAAGGTTGACTTTACAACCATCACCATAAGGGTTGTTTGGACTGATACAAGGTGCCCACTAGAATAGTGGACATCACATATCAGGCCAACTTCTCACATAGTCTGCTGGTAAACATCTGTACAATCAAACTCTCCGCTGTTTGGGACCATTATGAGGATAATAAAGAGTGAGGCCATGACAGTGGTATTTCAATATTCAAAGAAATAGAGGGCACTTAGAAATCTCAACGATTATTGATCAACCCACCTTTGATATTCAAGTCCATAGTCTCCACTTGACTATTAATGAAAATGTAAAAGAATGGCGCAATACATGCATTTTGCATGCGACTAATTTTATAACACATTGCACTGTAACAGGGTCATGCCTGCCCATGTCAGACGTATGGTAAACAATGTCTGAATCCATGAAGGGTCTGTAGTATATCTGAAAAGAACATGCTTTAATAGGAGTACAGTGGAATGAAGGGTTAAGAGTCAAACTCCCATTTCCAAATGTAACGGAGAAGACAAGACACCTTTTTGATAGGGTAGTATTCCATAATCAACTTTTAACAAGGTCCGCCGTAACTTTCGTTGTTACACCTGTAGGTTGGGAGTATTTACAGCATTGCTTTAACCTTTCCTGTTTCTGAAAAACTTTACAAGTTGCTGACATACTGAAAGAACTGGACTACAATATTTTTGCCTTGTAAACATTTGGTGACAGCAGCTCGTCTAAAAATCGTTCACTGCAATTTCTACAGATGTGACTAACTGATGGGGAGTGCTGTACGGTCTTTAAAAAAAAAAGGTAGCCATCTTCTCAGGCGAGCAAGATGTAAAAAGAAGGAATAGGCACTGAAATCCCGAATAACAACCCCCAAGTAGTTTAAAGTCTCTACTGCTTTTAACATTAAGCTTCCTAGGAAAGGACACAGAAGATTACCATCATGAAAATCTTTAACAAACTTCAATCAAAAAACTGAAAATATATCAATTTAAGGCCCAAAACGACCAATGCATTTCTCAATGGTGCTCTGTGATTTCATTAAACCCCCTCAAGCACAGAGATAGAGCAATGTTCAACTATTTTAAAGAATAAGAATATAAAGCCTTCAAAAACTATGACCAATAGGGTGGGGAGGAGGCGGGAGGTGATCAGCCAACTGACAGAGGTGGAGGGCACACTGGCGCCCCTAGAGACTGAGGCAGCAGGCACCAATGCTCACTTTACACCACTGCAAGAGGCACATATTAGACACACGGAGCTCCTGGAGGATCTGCGGCTTATAGACTATAGGGAATACACGAATAGACAGCATACACAGGCAGACCGAGCCGGTACGCTACTAGCCCGCCTCCTACGGGACTCTCCGATAAGCCATCCCATTCTGAGGGTCCTGGACCAATCTGGTTGCCCGGTTACCACCCAAATAGGGATTAATACGGCATTCAAGGATTATTACTCCTCGCTGTACGGCCCCCCGCAGCCCTTATCGGTACCAGCACTTACGGCCTTCATGGGGGGTCTGGACCTCCCGCAACTTACTGCCAGCCAGAGCAAGGACTTGAAGCGTACTATTTCAGTAGCGGAAATTAGACAGGCGATACGTGCCCTTCCGAAGGGAAAGACCCCCGGCACGGATGGCCTACCAGCCGAATTCTATGCGACATATATAGACGTCATGGCACCACGGTTACACACTGTCTATTTAGAGGCCCTACGTACATCCTCTCTACCGCAATCATCCATGCAGGCGTTGATCACGTCCCTCCTGAAACCGGCCAAAGATGGTCTGCAGATGGCCGATTACAGACCGCTGTCCCTTCTCAATACTGATTCAAAAATATTGAGCAAGGTGCTGGCGTCGAGGCTTGTTCAATATGTGCCACAGCTGGTCCACCCCGATCAATGTGGTTTTGTGACGGGCCGTAATACGGCCATGAACCTCAGGCGCTTGACCCAGCTCATGCTCGGAGATAATGTAGACATGGCCTCCGAAGGTTGCATATCTCTGGACCTAAAACAAGCATTCGATTCACTACGATGGGACTATATGTTCACCACCCTTTCAAACTTTGGGATACCATCCGAATTCATCGCTTGGGTCAGATTGCTATATACCTTCCCCACGGCCAGAGTGCGCACCTCCCATCAAATTTCAGGCCCCATAGCCATAGCAAGAGGCACCAGGCAGGGCTGCCCGCTCTCCCCTCTCCTCTTCGTCCTTGCCCTGGAACCGTTGCTCTGTAGACTTAGGTTGATGGCCCCCCACTATGGCATACGACGGCACGGTACGAAACACATTGTATCTGCGTATGCGGATGATATTATATTATTTTTTCGCGACTTGAGAGGCGACTTGAGTCCAGTTTCCAGGATCTTTGAGGATTTCAGAGAGATCTCTGGCCTCACTATCAGTGAATCTAAGTCCTATGGGTTCACCTTTGCAGCAACGGATGGGTCGACCCCCCTGCTTTTTGCCCCTCATACATTCCAGATGGCGGAAACCACCTTCCGATACCTTGGGATACAGATATACAGAGAATCGGGCATGATGGTGGACGGCAACCTGGGGAGGGCCATTAGAACGCTGAAATCGCAAATTCAGTTCTGGCTGACATTACCGCTCTCAATACCTGGCAGGGTGGCTATATCCAAGATGGTGATGCTCCCCCGTCTCATCTACTACTTCACCAATTTGCCATTCCAGATCCCGGCGGTGACATTTAGGACCCTCGACTCCCTCCTTACCGAACTTGTTTGGGGTCCTGGCCGCAGACGCATAGGCCTGGCCAAGTTACAGCTCCCCTCCGACTCCGGAGGCATGGGCTTGCCGGACTTCAGAGCGTATAGTTATGCGTGTCAGCTGCAATGGCTAGCTTACTGGGTGGCGGGCCGTAATCTTCATGAGATTAATGCTTCGAAGGACGACCATGCTAAGGGGAGAGTACACATCTTGCTCCTGCCTGGCTCGGACCTACCTAGAAACGCTCCACCGCTTCTCAAACTGGCGATAACATACTGGCGGAAGGCATTGAAGTACACGTCCCCCGGGACACCTTATGCCCCCACAGTCCCACTGATGGGCATACCTCTGGGCTCGGGCACACTCACGGCGGCCTTACTGGAGCCCTGGTGTGACGCAGGTGTCACACAAGTGGGTGACCTGTTTGCAGAGGGGCACTTGTTATCCTTCGAGGACTTCAGGACCAAGCAGGGCGTCCCCAACGGCTCCTTTCTTCTGCACGCCGTTCTCCGCCATTATATTGCACGCATATGGTCGCCTGAAGGGCGGGAGCCGGTCACGAACCCTCTCGTCGCCATGCTTTATCTCATGGGAACGGGTGGTCATCTGACCAGATGGCTCACGGCTGGCATAAGAACTGGGAGGGCACTTACGCTGTCACCACTCCGGGCGGCATGGGAGGCTGACGTAGGGAGGCCACTGAGGGACACAGAGTGGAAGCGCATACTTCAGTTCCCCAAAAAGGTAGCTAGGAACCCCAAATACAAATTCATCCAACTGATGTTACTACATAGAGCCTACCTGACACCACACCGCCTACATGTGATGTTCCCTACTGCCAAGAGTGACTGCCCCCGATGTGATGCAGACGATGCATCGCTGGTACATATGCTGTGGCAGTGCCCTAAACTAGGGCATTTCTGGGCTGCTGTCCATGACTCCCTAGAACAAGCTGGTATTCTGCACGGACCCCCTACACTGGAACGTACACTGCTTGGGCTGGGGCCATCAGCACGAGCTAGGACCGTGGCAGCGCGCTTCTCAGATCTGGCCTTGTTGCTGGCAAAGCGCGCTATCACGATCAGATGGAAGTCGTCCAAACCACCTAACCCTGACCTGTGGCGGGCGGAAGTAGTGCGCTGGGGCAAAGCGGAGGGTGAAGCACTACAGAGGGAGGAACGGAGGGGTCTCCGGAAAACTCCAATCTCAATGGATTGGTTTGCCATGCTGGGGGCATTCGAGGCTGGAAATGATGAGGATGAGGGTGAAGCAAGTGACTAGCCACATCTGGTATCACTGGGCCCTGCTACACGTTCCCATGCACGAACACAATCTATGGTACTCTGCGATGGGGTACGGGGGACCCCGGCCCATCACTCATGTTACTCTACCATACCTGTGCGTTCAAATTACAATGTGTATTACTATACTGGGATTGACCCATTTTTTCGATATTTCATTTATGTGCTAACTGAGAGAGTGTCGGGTGGGATTCCTGAGGGTGGCGGGTGGGACTGGGTGTGCACTGGGTTTGTTGGTTCGGTAAAAATTAAAAATCGATTTCGCTATGTTTCTTTATATGATCTGAGCTAACGCATGCATGTATCTTCTGGATTTATAACAAGCTTGTATCTGTGGACATGTATGCATGTTAATGCTCTATGTACTTGCTAATAAACAGATTTAAAAAAAAAAAAATAATAAAGCCTTCAAAAACGGGCTAATTGTTGTGAAACAAATTAGCTTAGACCACCACGATTAAGATTCCATTTGAACAATTTTGCATTTGGTTACCGAAGCCTCTTTTTTATGAAGCTATATGTAGGAAAGAAAAACAATAGAATCTGTTACAAATAAATAGTCAGATGAAAAAGGATTCATCACTATATTTGAAAGAAAAGGCAACAAAAAGTTTTTGGGGAATCTTGGAACATATTCTAATAAAACTGATTATATCATACAACAATTTGATATCTATAATATTTTCTTTTGCGTCCCAAACGGATTTATTCACAATGTATCTATTTTTTTGGGGGTGTCCCAAACTTACATTTAAATAAATCTTCACATATCTACTATTGAATAATGAATGGATACTTAATCATATTAAATTTGGATAAGTGTTTCAAAATCTACCAACAATTCCTTAACTAATTTTTAAAAAGCATTGCTTACTGAATCAAGAGGGCTGTTATCGTTTCCTGGAACAGCAGGTGTAGCATCGTTGAGGGGTTTGCAGCCTGAAGTTGCCCCTGGTTTATTTTGTGGTATCTGTAAAACAGATAATTGTATGTGTTAATCTTCCAGGTAACAAACATCCATCTGTCATTGAAAGGCTTACACACAAGACAAAGCATGTAAGAAGGTTTTTTTCCATAGCTGACTTTTTCCCTAAATGAAATTAAAACACCAACCTAGGAGGTTTTTATTTTTGAGAACTGCTTTCATATACTAAGCGCTGAGTGCACAGATATAGACAAGAAGCGTTCCAGTGTATCATATTAGTATAATGAACCATGGAAATAATTTCTTCATTTAATGATTGGGTCTGTAAAACATACATCATTATATCGGGAAAATCTCACGTAGAACGAACTAATAAGCATTCCAAAATATGAATATACAGAATAAATTAATGTTTGATTCCAACATCCTCAATTGTGTGCAAGTATCCAAGGTTTAGTTTGGAGTAGTTTACAGGACCACATTTTTTCCACATCTCCAACAACATTCAAGTACTGATCAAAAATCCAATGCATAAAAATCCTTGACCACTGTATTCAACCAAGCAGTTTGAAAAGAAAATTAAGAAAGCCTTAAAAGCAAAGTAAAATAGTCAATCAGCTAATTTTCTATCAATGGGATCATTACCAAGGTTGTGCTAGCTGCCAATCCATAATCTCTACGCCTGCTGCAATATAATCTCAATATACCCGATACAGTTGCTTTTCTATGGTATAGTAGGGATACAGTTCATATACATCAATTCACTTTGGTCTTTACTCACTGAAAAACCATAATTGAAAAAGCTTGTTTTCTGGCTTGGATCTTGGTTTATGGACTCCTATAGGAATTTTTGGAATAGTGTACCAGCTACATAAATTGTAGGCAGTCATCATAGTGTCTTCTCCATTAACAGACCATGATTTCAGTTCATATGTCTTTACCATTTTAATTCATTTTGTACTTATTTGAAGGTTAACTTTATCATTAAGCAAGAGTGAATGTTTGTCCACCGCTTAGTCATAAAAGTTCTTCTAGCTTTCAGAGTTCAAACTTATTCATGAAGCGTAAATCTGAATTATTTCTGATCCTATGCTGAAGGTAATGAAGACTAACATGACCTGAAGAGGACCTGTAATTCCTGAAATATGGGAGGGTTTTTTTTGTTGTAAAAGTTTAAATGTGGCCCCTTGCTATTCCTCCGTAAAAAAAAATTGTCTAGCGATTTTTGTTTTTGTATCATTAGAGAAGTAATTTAGCTTGGGTAGACACTACTAATCCAGGCCCAATTTTTCTGGATGCATTTTTATAAATGGCAGATGTGTTGCAGTGATGTAATATTTCAGGAACCATGAGACCTATATGCTTTATGTTGGTGTCAAAACAAAGGTTTTGTGGGTCAAGATGCCTTATAGAGACCGAAAATAACTCCTCAGAGCAACCCTTCCACCATTTTCCAAAATGGCGGCCCTATAAAGATATGTTTTAGCCATCATTTTGGTAATTTATTTCAATATTGTTTTTGTTTCAGGTTTTCCGTTGATTCAAATGTTAACATAAGCAAACCAGAAGGTAGCAGAGGATCTTTAGGGCAAGATGAACGTCACAAAAGATTGAAATTGATGGGTGAAGAGGATCAAATATTTCATCATTGTAACAAGTGCTACAAGTCTTATACAATGGGGAAAAAAAATGGAAAAAATTTTGTCAGCAGGCCTCGAAAACTTCTAAAAATTTTACTTGACCTGCAGGTCTAGCGAGTTAAATCATCTACTTAACCTAATTATGCTACTGAACCATAAACTGGTTTCAAATTATGTGATCCTGGTCAAGTATTTTAATTCACTGAGATGCCATTTTCTTCTTTATCACATATGAGAGCACCTTCAAATATGCGAGTTCAGCATGTTTGCTGTAGAGAAAACTTTTGTTTGGTTTAATAGACTAAACTTTTGCTCCATATAGAACGCAAATCTTGCCACATATAGGATACACATTACCAATGATTTGCCAGAGTTCATTAACCGCATTGTCATCAGTGCGGGTACAGGAATATTTCTCAACTCATGTTTAAAAACTGTCATTTTTAACAAATAAAGTAGCAGCACACTGTCATTTGCATTAGCTGATTTTACAATGAAATGCCCACAGAATTTCCCATTGACGTGCTTTTAAAACTATAAAGTGTACAATGTATGGAAATGAAGTTTCTGCAAATATTTGTCATTTGCACATCATTAAGTATAGTGTTGTGAATTGGTTTGCTTCTGTGTAAATCTTTGTTTGCATCACACTTCTGAATTACAAAAAAGATTTCATAATTCTTGATATATTTTTAAATAATTTCTACTATTCATTTACAAGCTGTTTAAATGTTGAATTAGAAAAAAAACTACATTTTACAGTCTTTTGTTTCACAATTATTGTCAGATAACTCACTTGACAAAAAACACAAACTATATTAAGTGAAAGAAAAGTAAAAAAATGTTTCCAGGAACAGATAATAAACAATTAGTAAAAAAGACAAACTAACATTTAACCTCTGTCCTTGATTAGACAGCAAATGTGTCAAGACAAAAACAAGATTTATTGCTCATTCACTTTCTGAATGAACAGAACACCTTTCCCTTCAAGTTTAAGTTAACTACCAGCACAGACAAGTAAATGCTAAAAATAGCTCAAAATAGCTTACCTGATAAAATCTCACTTGACATTGCAAGTGGATTTTTCAAGGCCTGGTCAGAAAGTAGCAGAAACCAGTGAATTGCAAAAAGAATTAGTTTTCTGAGAAAGCAGCAACAACCAAACCCAATGCCCATCCACTTAGAAGATTGATGACTATCCCTTGGCCACCTCCAACAACTGATCAGAAAGAACATTAGTTACTTACCTGTAAAAAACTGTGGTTCTCCAGTATTGGTGTCTTTCATAGATTCACATGCTTGAATATTCCCCGTCATCGAAGTGGGAGTCCCACGGTACTTAAAATAGGAGTTATATATATATATATATATATATATATATATATATATATATATATATATATATATATATATAGATAATTATAGATATACATAAGAAATGTAATACATATAAAATATACAACGTAAAGAAAAGTACCTTAGAACTGAAAAGGCCCATAGAAGCCTTAAAGGGAGAATTCACTTTAGTAACATATCAGTCATTATAATGGTCCACATTCCAGCCAATCAAGCAACAGCACCCTCTAGAACCTTCTCCTCAGAAGCTCACGCCCTCAGATTTTCGTAGCACCAAAGTGACCAAGAGTGCATGAGGAGAAGAGAGCCTCTGAGGGAAGGAAGGGTGGGTCGCATGTGAATCTATGAAAGACACCAATACTGGAGAACGACAGTTTACAGGTAAGTAACTAATGTTCTTCTCCAGTATTAGGGGTGTCTTCCATAGATTCACATGCTTGAATAAGAGTAGAAAGCAGTACAGTAATACATGAGTCATAAAAGGCAGTTCAAAACCACATAGGTAAAAGTATACATTGAAATATATGTCAAAACCTTTTATGACAGTAGGAGGGAAGCAACAGAGGGTCACCTTAATGAAATAGATTTCGGAGCACAGCTTGGCCCACAGCAGCATCCGCGGTGTCCGCTGATTCCGGACAATAGTGCCTCGTAAACGTGTGTCTGCTTGACCACGTTGCAGCTCTGCAGATCTGGCGCAAAGGCACTCCAGCAAAGAGGGCGGTAGATGATGCCACAGCCCTTGTCGAGTGTGCTCGCACCGGAGCAGAGAGGGGCTTTCCGGCCCGGCAATGGCAGAAAGAGTTGGCAGAAGAAATCCATCTAGTAGTGGATTGTTTGGTTACTGGTTGTCCTTTGCATGTTCGGCCATAGGCCACAAAGAGCTGGTCTGATTTACGAAAAGGAGCGGTGCGCTGGATGTAGAATTTAAGGCAGCGGTTTAAATCCAAGGAGTGCAGAGAACGCCCAGCGGGAGACTGAGGGTTTGGGAAAAAATTCTTAAGAATGACGGGCTCATTCAGATGGAAATCCGAGGGAACTTTGGGAATAAATTTCGGGTTTGTACGTAAAGTAACAGCGTCCTTGGAGAATTGAAGAAATGGAGGTTGAATTGTAAATGCTTGGATATCACTTACTCGCCTTGATGACGTCAGCGCGACCAGAAGAGCAACCTTTCACGTGAGGAATTTTAAGTCCGCTGAATGGATTGGCTCGAAAGGCGGTAGGAGGAGCTGAGAAAAAACCAGATTTAAGCGCTACGAAGGTGGAGGATGACGTATAGGCGGATACATTCGAAAGAGGCCTTTAAAGAACTGCCGAATGATCCGAGAGGAATACAAAGATGTGGTGCCGTCATGACGAAAGCGGGAAATCGCTGCCAGAAAGACTTTAAGAGTGGGATGAGAAAGTCCAGATTTCGCTAGAGATAAGAAAAAAGGCAGAATTTGCTCCGGCTTGGCGTGCATCGGATCAAGAGCTTCCTTGTGACACCAGACACAAAAACGCTTCCATTTCAATTGATACGTTTTAATGGAGGAAGGAGCGCGTGCATGAGCCAGCACGTTCCTGCACTCAGGAGTGATATTCAGACCTGCAAACTCATTGTGTTCAGGTTCCAAGCATGCAGTTGGAGATATGCCAGATCCGGATGGCAAATGCGGCCTTGGTGCATGGTAAGCAGGTGAGGCAGAGGGCGAAGAGGTATTGGATCGCACATGGACAATAGGAGGTGAACCACGGGCGACGCGGCCACCTGGGCGCAATCAGTATGACATGGCATGGTTGAAGCTTCATCCTGTGCAGCAGGCGCGGAATGAGAGGGAGCGGGGGAAAAGCGTAGACTAATTCGCTCGACCAGTTGATCGAAAACGCATTCCCGCTCGACTCTCTGTGGGGATGCCGACTTGCGAAGCGTCGGCATTTGAGGTTGGTTGGAGTCGCAAACAGATCCAGCTGTGGTTGGCCCCACTGGCGAAAGATGTAGTCCAGAATGGGGTGGTGGAGTTCCCATTCGTGATTGTCTGCCAGAGATCTGCTGAGAAAGTCGGCGAGGGTGTTGGAGACGCCCGGCACGTGCACTGCTGTCAGGTGAACTTGATGTTGAATTGCCCAAGTCCAGATTTCCTGCGCCTGTTTGGAAAGCAGGAGTGATCTCGTACCTCCCTGCTTGTTGAGGTAGTGCATGCTGGTGGTGTTGTCTGTCCGCACCAGCGGCGATTGGCCTTGTATCAGTATCCGGAAAGACTTTAGGGCAAGGAAGATGGCCAAGAGTTCTAGCCGATTTATATGCCATGTGCGTTGAGCTGCAGTCCATTTGCCCTTGACTGACATTCCGTCGAGGTGTGCCCCCCAACCTCCAAGGAAGCATACGTTGTGAGGGTGAGTGTAGGAGCTGTCTCCTGGTAGGGCCGCCCGGCGGCGATATTCGGAAGCTGTTTGAATGCGGGGGGTCAGGTAGAGTTTGTCGTTGAACGACCCCGAAATTTGTTTCCATTGTTTGTCCACCTCCTCCTGTATGACTCATGTGAAGTCTGCAATGTGGGATCAGATGTATGCAAGAGGAGGCCATGCCTAGAAAAGATTTCAAGATCCGGACACAAACTGACTTTTTTGATTTGAGATAAGCGACCACCTTGAGTATGCGAAGTTGTCGCTCTTGGGACACAAACACCTGTGCCATACGAGAATCGATTAAGGCTCCTACAAACATTCTCTGTTGTCAGGGGCGAAGATTGGATTTTTCCTGATTCACAGAAAGGTCCAAGGTGTGAAAAAGTGACACACAGGCCTGAGTATGCTGTTTTGCTGTGTGACGTGTCTGTGCTTTTATTAGACAAACGTCTAGATAAGGGTAAAATTGAATTCCTTACAGGCGAAGGAAAGCTGCGACCGGAGCCATGATCTTCGTGAATACTCTCGGCGCTGATCGGAGGCCGAAAGGCAACACCTTGAACTGGAAGTGCTTCGATCAGACAGTGAAGCGAAGATATTTTCTGTGTTTGTGATGTATTGGCACATGAAAATATGCATCTTGGAGGTCGATAATGGAGAGGAACTCTCCGGGATTGAGGTATTGCAAAATTTCCAGTAGGGTCAACATTCGAAAAGTTTAGTGACTTGATGAATTTGTTGAGGGCTCGTAAGTCCAGAATGGGACGCCATTCTCCCGATTTTTTCTTGATTAAGAAGAAGCGGGAATAAAAGCCCCTGCCCTGTTGTGCTCGAGGGACCACTTCGACAGCCCCTTTTTGTATCATGATCTTGACTTGAGTCAACAGATCCTTTAGATGAGGTGGGGGAGGACCAGAAGGTGGACGGGTGGGTGGAAATTTTGTAAACTCGAGAACATGTCCTTTCGAGATGACATCTAGGACCCAACGATCCGAGGTGATATGAGACCAATTGAAGAAGTTTTGGGAGATTCGACCTCCAATCTTCAGAGTCGGAGAACACTTGTTGGGGAAGTCACTGCTTTTTGGAGGTGTTTCCCCCTCTGTAATTATTTTTCCTCCGATAAGGTCTTGAATCGGTCTGGCGATTTTGAGATTGGTAGCTGTATCTTTGCTTGTTGTCGCCATAGGAGCGATATTGGGTGGAGCCACGAAAAGTTGAAGAGCCACCTCTGCCACTTGCTCCTCGAAAAGGCTGTTTCCTGTACTGGAGGCTTCCTAAGGCACGAGCAGTATCTGTGTCCTTTTTAATGGATTCCAGAGCGTCGTCGACATGCTTGCCAAAAAGGGAATCACCATCGTATGGCAAGTCAAGAATTCTCGCCTGCATCTCAGGGCGAAAAGCTGTAGATTTGAGCCAGCCCTGGCGTCGTAAAACAGCAGCTCCAGCAAGCTGTCTGAACCCTGTAGAAGAGATGTCAACAGCGCAATCTATGATCTCTGAAGAGATTTTTTACCCTTCTTGGACTATCGTCTGGGCCTCGGCTCGGACGGAATCTGGCAGCTGGTCAATCAAGGCTGCGATATCTGACCACATTTGGCGGTCATACCTACCAAGGATGGCCAGGGAGTTTGCCGCTCTGACCGTTGTAGCAGCAATGGTGGTAAATTTCTTGCCGATAAGAGTCCAGCCGGCGTCCTTCTTGATCCGGAGGGGACGTAAGCGGAGTGGCCGGATTCCTTGAACGTTTCTGGGCAGCCTGCGTTACAACGGAGTCTGCCTTTGGGTGTGAAACAAGGCATGTAGGAGAGTCCGCAGGCGCCTTGTACTTTTTGTCCAGACGTGGTAACACAGCTGGGATGGAATTTGGTCGTGCCATAAGTTAAGCCTTCTTGCCAAATAAAATCAATAATTGGGATGGTATGGGTTTGCTTTAGAGGCTGATCTTTGAAATCATAGAGGAAGCAATCCGTTTGCTGCATCTCTACGGTTAAATGGAAACGTTTGGCAGCACATACCATTAAATTATGAAAGCTTCCAATGTCCACCGGCGGGGAAGGCAAAGGCGACGTCGGTGGCGTAGATGGTGTCTGGGCTCTATAATCATCCCAATCTGCAAGGACATTATCTGAATCCTGATCAGTGTCAAGGAGCACATCCGCATCATCATCAGTGTCTGGCCGCGGATGAATCGGCGACTGCGGGGTCTCCGCATGGATGGGTGCTAGCGCCGCAGGTTGAGGAGTTGGTGAAGTAGGCGCAGATGGAGGGAACCTGCGATTGTAATCTTTCAACATATTCTGCAGGTTGGTCACCAAAGAAGATGGTATTTGAGTCATTCGTTCCTCATGAGGTGCCTGAAAGCGAGTATCATGGACAGGAAAGAGAGCACACGCCTCCTCCTCCTCATACTCCTCATCATCTTCTTGGCACTTTATATTGAGTTCAGATGGACTGGATGCAGTGCGAAAAACGTCATTTACATATATGATCCATCATCAGAATCGTCTTCTGCGGACTCAAATAATTGTGCTGGCAGAGTTTCAATCATAGGACTCAAAGGAACTGGACGTTTGACCACTGAAGCTGTGACCACCGTGAAAGTTGTTGCAGTAGCTAGTGAATGGTGGGTCGTCGATGGTCCCGTCGACGAGGTGGCAGTGGAAACAAATGTAGATGGCAATGGAGCCGTTGACGGAGATAATATCTTCTCCTTTGTCTTCAAGGACGTAGCTTTACGTGCCGTCGACGAAGAGGAAGTCGTCGACATGGATTTTGCCGTCGACGAGACAGCCGTCGACAAAGGTGGAATCGTCGGTGTAGACGACACAGTCGACAAAGGATGTCGCCGTCGATGAACTGGTCACCATCGACGAGGGTGCAGCCATCAACGAGGTCTTGGCCGTCGATGGTGTCTTGGCCGTCGATGGTGTCTTGGCCGTCGATGGTGTCTTGGCCGTCGATGGTGTCTTGGCCGTCGATGGTGTCTTGGCCGTCGATGGTGTCTTGGCCGTCGACGAGGCCTTGGTCGCCGACGTAGATATGGTCGCCGACGTAGATATGGTCGCCGACGAAGATATGGTCGCCGACGAAGATATGGTCGCCGACGAAGATATGGTCGCCGACGAAGATATGGTCGCCGACGAAGATATGGTCGCCGACGAAGATATGGTCGCCGACGAAGATATGGTTGCCGACGAAGATATGGTTGGTCGCCGACGAAGATATGGCCGTCGACGAAGATATGGCCGTCGACGAAGATATGGCCGTCGACGAAGATATGGCCGTCGAAGAGGGACGCGTCGATGGGGCCTTCGACGATGAATGCTTCGACGAAGCAGGTTTAACGGCCGACGACGATATCTTCAGAATAGATGAAATAGGCCTCACCTCTGGGAGCGTCGACGAGGTAGACGTCGTCGTCTTCGTAGACATAGAACATGTTGTCGTCAACGTTGGAACTGCGTCGACGGACCTCGCAGTCGTCGACGGACGCGTCGACGAGCTGGCGCCCGTTTTAGATGACGAGGGCACAGCTTGGGATTGCGACGCCAGAGAACCAGGTCCCGTAGGCGTGGAGGCAGGCAAATCCCGTGGGGAGACAGATTTAGAAGCGTAGACGAGCTTCTTTCTCTTCAGGAAAGGAGAAGTCATCTCAGTCTCTGACCCACGTTTGAGAGAGGTTTTAGAATGGAAAGAAGACACGCTTTCCATGTCAGAAACAGCATCTCCGGAAGTCTTCAACTTCTGTAGCCACATAAGGAGACGGGCCTCTCAATCCTTTAAAGTCTTTGAGGAGAAGGTCCTGCAAAACTTGCATTTCTTCACTTCATGGTCCGGATAAAGACAGTAAATACACTTACTGTGAGGATCTTTATGAAAAAGGCAAAGCTTTCCACAGGATGAACAAGGTCTAAATAAAGATGTTTTAGTTGTAGACATCTTGATAGTTGAAAAGAGCAAAAGAGTTGAAGAAACTGAGCAGAGCTCAGGGAGACTCCCTTCACACGACGTGCGGTAGAAAATCTGAGGGCTTGAGCTACTGAGGAGAAGGTTCTAGAGGGTGCTGTTGCCTGATTGGCTGGAATGTGGACCATTATAATGACTATGATATGTTACTACATCATTTGGGAATGTAACTGGTAGCACACAGGGAGTGACCCAATGCACGATTTGGCACAACGTTGCCCTGTTGGAATTCGATAACCCAATGTAGTTAATTATATGGTAGGTATCAGGAGGTAACAAATAAGCAGTGCTAAATAGTGTAATAAACAAAATACATCAGAAAAAAGTGGTGTAGCTAAAAAAGGGGTAAAGGAAGGAAAAAATATTTAATGGAAACCTTCCGTTCCCGCTATTTAAAAACAGTGAAAAAGGTAGTGTCAACAAATAACTACCTTGACAGTTGTAATGGTCATGGTCGACATGTTTCTGCAGTTTTACCTTGGGCCCATAGGTCACCTACTGCTTCATCAGGACCTTCAATGCTACTGCTTAGTATAGTGCATGAACTAAAAAAGAGGAGTGAAAAATAAATATCACCTTAAGTTCTCCTGATTAGAAGACCACCGGATTTCACAATACAGCACACACACCAATATATGAAAAGAAAAGAGAAGAAAGAGCTCATTAGCTAATTCCTCACAAACAGCAAAGGTCATACAAAGTACCTCACTGTGGCTGCTAATTCATTATGACAATCACAAATCTTGTTCCCTTAAATGCAAGTCACAAGAGAGCAGAGATACCCTTGGTAAAAAGCACTCACCCAAATTTCAGGAGAATGTCGCCCCACCTCACCCGGCATTAGCGCAGGTATAACGGAGCCCCGCTCTGTGTAAACAAACATAAGCAAATAAAAGGGAGGGGTTAGAGGAAGCACAATTGGGCTGGGATAAGCCACTAGATACTTTGTTCTTATCCCAAGTAATACGTTTCTTGTCATGAGCCACACAGATTGGCTATTATGGTATTGCTTGGTACGTCTATACATCATGGTCCCCGGCTCATATATATCAAGAAGCAAGCACTAATTCAATACACGAGCCGCTTATAGTTAAATGGGGCAGACTAAAAATGTGAGCAAAAGAAAAGCACGTATAGACTATGCGCTGGTACGTGTTTGTCGGTAAAACAATCTGTTACGGACCGCGAACTGAAAGCGCTAGCTGTTTGCCAAATAACTCACCTCTCCGTCGGTACTCCAGACGTCCATCTGGGCTGTCTGTGGGAGGTACCGACGGGATCGGTCAGCCTGCTTTTACATGTTCCGGTGTCTCTCATGAGAGGTGGGCGCGGCGCTATGACGTAGCTGCGCCGCGCACAGACTCACGGATGCTGTAGTTTTCATGCTTCAGATAGGACCGGACACAAAATACATACTGTGTACGTTTAGTTCTTCTTAAGTCACTATTACTATATATATATATAGAGCATCCTCTGTTGACTATGAATATTGAAGAACCTTTTGGAGGGGTAGATAAGGCGTCTTTATGTTATCGCGCCGAGCCACTTGCTCCTGGGTGATGTAGTCCCTTCAGTGTTACTTCTACCGGACCACTTATGTTAGTACTGGTCCTATCTCATCCTGGACACGTAAAAACGATCCTTTGTTAGCAATTCCTATTGGTCTAAATCACTTAAGACATCGGCCAATCTGTTGCTAAATCTTTTTATTTATCAAGGGATTTTATGTGACATTATAGCGACATCCAAGGACTATCTTCATTCAATCCTTGTTTGTCCGTCCCGAGTTTGTACACCCATTTCTGTTCACGCCGAAATAAGAAACTTTTGATATCAGTAATATGGGTGGGTATCATAGGCTGTTCTAACACCGTCCAATGCAGATCGGATGGTGTATGTTTTGCCTGTAAAAAATGATTTGTGAGTCTGGTTGATTGTCTAGAGCACCTAATCGAACTCTTATGTTCTGAAATGCGTGTCTTAATCTTTCGAGTTGTCATGCCCACATATCTTTTGTTGCATGGGCAAGTGATTAAGTACACTAAGTTGGAGCTATTACAATTAGTAAATCTCCGCTGTTCCCAGGGACGACCAGTCCCAATATCAATCATCTGTGATTTGGTAGTGTTCGGACAAGCTGCACAATTTCCACAGGGATGGTGTCCCGTGGCTGCAGGCATGTCCCACAGTGTGCCCAATGCTCGTGGTAGTTCTCCTTTAGGACGAGTATGGACTAATCTGTCTTTCAGGTTCTGTCCTCTTTTAAAAGCGAAAAGTGGAGCTGGTATGGAGTCAGTACCAGTATTCAGAATGCTCCAATGCTTCTTCACTATTCTCTGAATTTGGTTGGACTGTGTTGTGAAAGTGCTCACAAAGGTAACCCGATCTTGTTGGGGTTTAGGCGGCATTATCTCCAATAGCCCTTCACGGTTATTATTGGAGGCTCTCTTTTTTGATCTGCGAACTAGATATTTGGGATATTCTTTTTGTAAGAGATCCTTTTCTAGACCTCCTGCATGGTGTTCAAACCGGTTCCTGGTAGAACAGTTTCTTTGAATGCGCAAAAATTGCCCGTAGGGCAAGTTGTCGCGGAGAGATTTAGGGTGACAACTATGGTAATTCAATAAAGAATTCCGAGCCATCGGTTTGCGGAATAATTCAGACGCCAAACCAGTCAATGTAGGTGTGATAAGGATATCGAGAAATGCTAGCTGTGATCTGCTATGTTCCATTGTGAACCGCAGGAAGCGATTTCTTTCATTCAGCCACTCATAAAATGTATTGAGTTCAGCTTCACTGCCCCTCCAGATCACTAGAATATAGTCTATATATCGCTTCCACAGACGCACATTGTCTGTGAAAGGATTGGTGTTAGAAAAGATATGATCTAATTCAAATCTATGAACATATAGATTTGCTAGGGACGGAGCAAAAATGCTGCCCATACTTGTCCCGCTCACTTGAAGGTAAAGTGAATCTTCGTACTGAAAAAAATTCTCAGTCATAGCTATATTGGCCAAAGTCATTATTAATCTTACTGGGGTGATTGAGTCCAGGTCTCTTTCTGTTAAAAGCGCCTCTACTACTTCTAATGTTTCTAACTGTGGAATCGAGGTGTACAAACTCTCCACATCAAATGATACCAAGATGTCCGTTCTACTGTCGTATTCGATATCAGGAAGAAGTCTCAATACATCTTTGGTATCTTTGAGGTAAGTAGGCATTTCGCTCACCATTGGTTTCAAAAAAACATCAACAAAAGTTGATAATGGCTCTAGTAAAGAACCGATCCCTGAAATAATAGGACGACCTGGAGGCGGACGTTGGGGTTTGTGTATTTTGGGTAAATGGTAGAAATAGGGAACTCTGGGATTCACTGTGCACAGATATTGCCCTTCTTTTGCTGTTATCCAACCCTCACCGAGGGCTTCCTCCACAATCTGACCTATTTGTCTAGTCAGTCTATCAGTGGGGTCTGAAGTTAGTTTTTGATATGCCCTGGTGTCATCTAGTTGGCGAAGGCACTCTCGCCGGTAGGCATCAGAGTCAAGTAGCACAATCGCCCCGCCTTTATCCGCCGGTTTAATAACCACGGATTGATTGTTAGCCAAATCGGTAATAGCATCTTGTTCCCTTCGCAACAAGATGCTATTACCGATGGAGAGTTTGTACACCTCGATTCCACAGTTAGAAACATTAGAAGTAGTAGAGGCGCTTTTAACAGAAAGAGACCTGGACTCAATCACCCCAGTAAGATTAATAATGACGTTGGCCAATATAGCTATGACTGAGAATTTTTTTCAGTACGAAGATTCACTTTACCTTCAAGTGAGCGGGACAAGTATGGGCAGCATTTTTGCTCCGTCCCTAGCAAATCTATATGTTCATAGATTTGAATTAGATCATATCTTTTCTAACACCAATCCTTTCACAGACAATGTGCGTCTATGGAAGCAATATATAGACGATATTCTAGTGATCTGGAGGGGCAGTGAAGCTGAACTCAATACATTTTATGAGTGGCTGAATGAAAGAAATCGCTTCCTGCGGTTCACAATGGAACATAGCAGATCACAGCTAGCATTTCTCGATATCCTTATCACACCTACATTGACCGGTTTGGCGTCTGAATTATTCCGCAAACCGATGGCTCGGAATTCTTTATTGAATTACCATAGTTGTCACCCTAAATCTCTCCACGACAACTTGCCCTAGGGGCAATTTTTGCGCATTCAAAGAAACTGTTCTACCAGGAACCGGTTTGAACACCATGCAGGAGGTCTAGAAAAGGATCTCTTACAAAAAGAATACCCGAAATATCTAGTTCGCAGATCAAAAAAGAGAGCCTCCAATAATAACCGTGAAGGGCTATTGGAGATAATGCCGCCTAAACCCCAACAAGATCGGGTAACTTTGTAAGCACTTTCACAACACAGTCCAACCAAATTCAGAGAATAGTGAAGAAGCATTGGCGCATTCTGAATACTGGTACTGACTCCATACCAGCTCCACTTTTCGCTTTTAAAAGAGGACAGAACCTGAAAGACAGATTAGTCCATACTCGTCCTAAAGGAGAACTACCACGAGCATTGGGCACACTGTGGGACATGCCTGCAGCCACGGGACACCATCCCTGTGGAAATTGTGCAGCGTGTCCGAACACTACCAAATCACAGATGATTGATATTGGGACTGGTCGTCCCTGGGAACAGCGGAGATTTACTAATTGTAATAGCTCCAACTTAGTGTACTTAATCACTTGCCCATGCAACAAAAGATATGTGGGCATGACAACTCGAAAGATTAAGACACGCATTTCAGAACATAAGAGTTCGATTAGGTGCTCTAGACAATCAAACAGACTCACAAATCATTTTTTACAGGCAAAACATACACCATCCGATCTGCATTGGACTGTGTTAGAACAGCCTATGATACCCACCCATATTACTGATATCAAAAGTTTCTTATTTCGGCGTGAACAGAAATGGGTGTACAAACTCGGGACGGACAAACAAGGATTGAATGAAGATATTCCTTGGATGTCGCTATAATGTCACAAAATCCCTTGATAAATAAAAAGATTTAGCAACAGATTGGCCGATGTCTTAAGTGATTTAGACCAATAGGAATTGCTAACAAAGGATCGTTTTTACGTGTCCAGGATGAGATAGGACCAGTACTAACATAAGTGGTCCGGTAGAAGTAACACTGAAGGGACTACATCACCCAGGAGCAAGTGGCTCGGCGCGATAACATAAAGACGCCTTATCTACCCCTCCAAAAGGTTCTTCAATATTCATAGTCCACAGAGGATGCTCTATATATATATATATAGAGTAATAGTGACTTAAGAAGAACTAAACGTACACAGTATGTATTTTGTGTCCGGTCCTATCCGAAGCATGAAAACTACAGCATCCGTGAGTCTGTGCGCGGCGCAGCTACGTCATAGCGCCGCGCCCACCTCTCATGAGAGACACCGGAACATGTAAAAGCAGGCTGACCGATCCCGTCGGTACCTCCCACAGACAGCCCAGATAGACGTCTGGAGTACCGACGGAGAGGTGAGTTATTTGGCAAACAGCTAGCGCTTTCAGTTCGCGGTCCGTAACAGATTGTTTTACCGACAAACACGTACCAGTGCATAGTCTATACGTGCTTTTCTTTTGCTCACATTTTTAGTCTGCCCCATTTAACTATAAGCGGCTCGTGTATTGAATTAGTGCTTGCTTCTTGATATATATGAGCCGGGGACCATGATGTATAGACATACCAAGCAATACCATAATAGCCAATCTGTGTGGCTCATGACAAGAAACGTATTACTTGGGATAAGAACAAAGTATCTAGTGGCTTATCCCAGCCCAATTGTGCTTCCTCTAACCCCTCCCTTTTGTTTGCTTATGTTTGTTTACACAGAGCGGGGCTCCGTTATACCTGCGCTAATGCCGGGTGAGGTGGGGCGACATTCTCCTGAAATTTGGGTGAGTGCTTTTTACCAAGGGTATCTCTGCTCTCTTGTGACTCGCATTTAAGGGAACAAGATTTGTGATTGTCATAATGAATTAGCAGCCACAGTGAGGTACTTTGTATGACCTTTGCTGTTTGTGAGGAATTAGCTAATGAGCTCTTTCTTCTCTTTTCATATATTGGTGTGTGTGCTGTATTGTGAAATCCGGTGGTCTTCTAATCAGGAGAACTTAAGGTGATATTTATTTTTCACTCCCCTTTTTTAGTTCATGCACTATACTAAGCAGTAGCATTGAAGGTCCTGATGAAGCAGTAGGTGACCTATGGGCCCAAGGTAAAACTGCAGAAACATGTCGACCATGACCATTACAACTGTCAAGGTAGTTATTTGTTGACACTACCTTTTTCACTGTTTTTAAATAGCGGGAACGGAAGGTTTCCATTAAATATTTTTTCCTTCCTTTACCCCTTTTTTAGCTACACCACTTTTTTCTGATGTATTTTGTTTATTACACTATTTAGCACTGCTTATTTGTTACCTCCTGATACCTACCATATAATTAACTACATTGGGTTATCGAATTCCAACAGGGCAACGTTGTGCCAATTCGTGCATTGGGTCACTCCCTGTGTGCTACCAGTTACATTCCCAAATGATGTAGGGCGGTACAGGATGGAACTCTGATGGGAACACTACTAACAAATTTAGGGTGCCCATTGAATGATTTCGCTATTAGCTCACACACATTCATTCATTCCTCTTCTGCGGTTTCGACTAAATGCTACTTATCAGTTGGTTTTCAATAAGTCTTGAGGGATGTAGCATTGTAGTCGTTAAACTCTCCCTCCGACCCCCTTGCGTTAGTATTGTTATGATATGTTACTAAAGTGAATTCTCCCTTTAAGGCTTCTATGGGCCTTTTCAGTTCTATGGTACTTTTAACTTTACGTTGTATATTTTATATGTATTACATTTCTTATGTATATTTATAATTATATAATTTTCTATATGTATATGTATATATATATATATATATATATATATATATATATATATATATATATATATATATGTATATATGTATATATGTATATATGTATATATGTATATATATATGTATATATATATATATATATATATATATATATATATATATATATATATATATATATATATATATATATATATATATATATATATATATATATATATATATATTTTACTACTATTTCATGTACCGTGGGACTCCCACTTCGACGACAGGGAATATTCAAGCATGTGAATCTATGAAAGACACCCCTAATACTGGAGAAGTAGAGCTTTTTCAATGTGTTTATCTATGGTTTAGCCAGAACAAGGGCCTAAGATATTGACGAAAGAACAAAGTACTTAGTATGTGAGTCTTAAAGGGCAACATTTTTTATCTGTATATAGTTTCTTTCCAGATTAAGTTTTCAGCCAAGTGAGTAGCTGTTCTAAACAGAGAGGTGAATGTATTTGCTGAGGATTTGTATGTCCACCAAAACTGCATGCGTGCATAAATTCGAAAATATGAATGTATAATGACCTCCCAGTGGCAACATAACAGTCAGCCTTCAGTTAAGTCTGCACTCTTTGAAAAAGCAAATTCATTTTAAAGCCCTCTTGAGTGCTGGCTACGGGTTCACACTCCGGGAGATCAGAGAAATAATGGTCAACGTTGATGAAACCATATTAATGAAATTAAGAATTTTGGGTAAGAATATGCTATGACTATTTGTTTTTGTCAGTAAAACAAAAATAATGAGCCACTTGTTCTCTGCTGCTTTGACTCAAGTTCCTGCTGCCAAAATAAGATCAAAGGATACAGAAAAATCAGTAAAACCATTTTACGAAACGTCCTGAAAGATTTATATTTTGTACTTCATGACAAATGTTATAATGCCCCGGAGTTCCACAGATTATGGGAGGCAATAAGAATGTCTGATGTCTTACATTTAATTACATCATTATTTAATATCGGCAAAACTGTTACAACGTAAAGTTTAGAGTTCAGAACAGAAGACAACAACATTGATGATGGCTTTGAAGATATAAGATCGTAACAGGCAATAAATAAAGGCCTATTTTCATTTACGTTTTTACTAAGAAAATATTTTTAAAAAACCATACACACTATTTTTCTCAACTATAACCAATGCTTTCAGAACACAGTTATTAAAAGAGGCACATACCCTACTACAACTCTCTTGATTTAGTTACATGAAATGCCTCTGTAGGTTAAAGTCATCTCTAAACTTCTCAATGTTTGGGGATTACTATGTTTAACAACTTTATTTTACAATGTTAACAAAGAATATAAAGTAGCAGGTCTAGTCCATCTGCATAGTCTGGGAAGGGTTCACTGCTGACTACCCTATAATTCGAAATTTAGAGAGCAAAATAAGTATTCAATCTTACCGTAAATCCCCAAATTAGACATTTTGCTGGAACAGAAGACTTTCAATATTAACAAGTGACTGCGATGACACTGGGGATATGTAAGAAATCAAAGTGCTTCATGTGCTGCTTCAGGGAAATTCTATTAGGCAACCACTCTTTGGAGCACATGAATAGCATATTTAAAATGATACAATTTAAAATTTCTGATATTGAAGAGGAGGAACGGGAATATTTTTATACTATAAGCTCCAACACTGTGGTGCTGGATGATTTTTATGTTCGAGGACAGTCTACCTATTGAAAAGTGACAACACTGTAATAGCAATACTAAAAAACAATGCACCTAAAAGGAACAAAACACTGATTTTTTTTGTCAAATCTGTTTATTGGCATTTTTAAAAGATGTTACATTACATGAAGCATATCGATACTATCAACTCAGCATTTGGGCATGTCATTCGTGCATATAAAACATTGTGATGTAAAAACATGACAGTCCAGAGAAATTAAGGTACTGATAAAGGATAACCGCCCACCTTTAGCACTAGCAATTGTTGCTGAGGTATCCGCCCCATGCTGGTCTACGAGTGTCCGCACGCTTAGCTGGCTACATCAGCAGTGGTTAGGGTAGATCTTCCGATCTGGGTTGATGCACAAATATGACTTTTTTTGGTTTACCGCCATAAGTGTGGCAGGGTATGCTCAGACGGGAGTCCCTTGCTCACTTTGCCACTGGATTCAAGCAAGCCGGGCTGAAGACGGCTGTAATGCCAGAAACCGGTCCTCGGAAGCTGTTTCGGGTCCAGGGAAGGCATGGCTTGGCAGTTCGGGCTGGACTGTTCCCATGAGGCACAGGGTCAGACTGATTTGCATATAGCCATGTCTGAACTGGGGTGGCAGAGTGGGCTAAAGAACGGTGATGGATCAAACCCAGATCTTTTGACTGGGTGTGAGTGTTTGATTGTTTCGGATGCTCCGTCCATCACCACCCTCTTTTGTACCGCTTTGGCTGCCATAAGTGTGGCAGGGTATGCTCAGACGTGAGTCTCTTGCTCACTTTGCCACTGGATTCAAGCAAGCCGGGCTGAAGACGGCTGTAATGCCAGAAACCGGTCCTCAGAAGCTTGTTTCCGGTCCAGGGAAGGCATGGCTTGGCAGTTCGGGCTGGACTGTTCCCATGAGGCACAGGGTCAGACTGATTTGCATATGGCCATGTCTTTACTGGGGTGGCAGAGTGGGCTAAAGAACGGTGATGGATTAAACCCAGATCTTTTGACTGGGTGTGAGTGTTTGATTGGTTCAGATGCTCCGTCCATCACCACCCCCTTTTGTACCACTTTGGCCGCCATAAGTGTGGCAGGGTATGCTCAGACGTGAGTCCCTTGCTCACTTTGCCACTGGATTCAAGCAAGCGGGGCTGAAGACGGCTGTAATGCCAGAAACCGGTCCTCGGAGGCTTGTTTCCGGTCCCGGGAAGGCATGGCTTGGCATTTCGGGCTGGACTGTTCCCATGAGGCACAGGGTCAGACTGATTTGCATAGAGCCATGTCTGAAATGGGGTGGCAGAGTGGGCTAAAGAACGGTGATGGATCAAACCCAGATCTTTTGACTGGGTGTGAGTGTTTGATTGGCTTGGATGCTCCGTCCATCACCACCCCCTTTTGTACCGTTTTTTTGGTTGACAACAACTTATGAATAAACACAAGGAAGAAAACACTAGCGGCAAAAAAGAAAAAGACGGCACTCAGAGCAATTGTTTCGCAAAGGAACAAAACACTGATGACAACATATTGAAAACAATTTTATGGAAAGTAGATCTGCAGCACAGAACATTCAAGTAATGTAATTCTAAAAGAGCAACGTATTTTATTTTTCTGTGTCTTTTACATAGTGCTTTTCTAACTCTAAAAAGGCCTGAAAAGCCTGCTTGGTTATCAATAGAAAAGCTATTGAGATTAATGTACATTGTTCAGGGAGCGCACGTTTTCTAGAGTGGTCTACATGAGTAGTATTTTGACGTTGCAGGTTAAAGCCTAAGTTAACACATGGGAGAAGTACCAATTGCAACACTAGAGAAACAGGCAACAAGAAAATCCATTAACTCTCAAGAACCTCTGTGCAATGTTCCAGGCTCACAAATTGTAATGCTATTGTTTGTTGATCCCTCCACCCCACAACGAACTCTTCTCTGCAAAAAAAGGAAGCACATTTCTAACCTCAGAAACAAAACACTAAGCCAAACGTCTAGGTTCAATTAGTGTGTGAGAGGTGACACTCAAAGAGGAGAATCTGTTCAGGTGCCCAAACAGTCCCTGTGGGAAACATCCTTTACTGCGCGGACATTTCTTCGCGTACCGTTACTACGCAAGCGTTAGAACGCATGCGATGTAACAACGCGTCACCTTTAGTACACGTGCTGTTACAGCGCATGCGTAGTGGGCAGACGCCGTTTTTGGATGTTGTTGCGGCGGCCATTTGCTCCCTGGGTCTGCTGCGGAGTACGTAGGAACCCGGAGGAAGGGGGAAGGGGGAGAAGATTGGAACCACGCGTGGAAAGAGGTAAGTGGGGCTATGTAGGGTCATAGGGTTATGTAGGGGCTGTGTAGGGGAGTGCAGGGTTGTGTACTTGTTTAGGGTTGTACTGTTTTAGGGTGGTGTCGTGCAGGGTAGTGTTTGGGAGTAGGGACGGTTGTGTAGGTGTAGCGTAGAGTAGTGTATTTGGGTGTAGGGTAGTGTAGAAGGTAGTGTAAGGTTAGTGTTTGGAGTAGTGTTTTAGTATTTGGAGTAGTGTTTTAGGGTTTAGGGTAGTGTTGTGGGGTTACCGTAGGGTAGTGTATTTGGGTGTAGGGTAGTGTAGAGGGTAGTGTTTAGGTAATGTAACGTTAGGGTTTAGGGTAGTGTTGTGGGGTTAGTGTAGGGTAGTGTATTTGGGTGTATGGTAGTGTAGAGGGTAGTGTTTAGGTAGTGTAAGGTTAGGGTTTAGGGTAGTGTTGTGGGGTTGGGGTAGTGTATTTGGGTGTAGGGTAGTGTAGAGGGTAGTGTTTAAATAGTGTAAGGTTAAAGTTTAGGGCAGTGTTTTAGGGTACTGTTGTAGGGTTAGTGTAGTGTAGGTTAGTGTTTTAGGGTTAAGTGTAGTGTCAGGGGGTCGTGTAGGGTAGTGTTCCAGTGTAGGGGAAGGACTTGGGGTAGGGTCATGCTGGGGGTAGTAGTATTGTAGTGTTTGTATAGTGTAGGGTAATGTTTAGGGTAGTGTAAGGGGGTAGTGTAGGATAGAGTTACAGTGTACGGCATGGACTTGGGGTAGGGGTAGTGTTTTAGTGTTTAGGGTAGTGTTGTAGTGTAGTGTTTTAGGGTTCAGGGTAGTGTCGGGGGTTGTGCAGGGTAGTGGTTAAGTGTAGGGGACGGACAGGGGGTAGGTGTATGATCACCAAGTAGTGGTATGCGTAGAAAGGTTAGGCGAAGTAAAAGTAAATTAATATCTTATTAATGCATTTGCGTAGTAATTGAATGCTAATTAAAATTATGCGAAGTAAAGGCATTTGCGATGTAAAAACATCGCACTAAAAGCATGCGAAGTAATGGCATGCTAAGTATCGTCATACAATTGTCCCTGCACCATACAGCACTCTAAAATAAGAAAGTATGGAGCAAGGGTTGTCATTTGTTGATGAAGATGTGCATCATTGTGCAGAAAAGATGAACAATTTTCACAAGCTGTTTTAATACCACAAGAACATGCAGCTAAAGACTAAATGGGTATGTACGCCACCGCTCCTTTGCACACCAATGTCTAATTGCACCATCTGTATTCCAGGTTGCCCCAAAAGTAATCTGCAAAGAGGGTACAACTGCTGTACAGAGGGAAGTATGGATTCTAGTCAACAGGCCTCTACTCAATAAAAAGGCACTTAAGTTTATAAACATTGGCAAAGTCAAATTCTCTACTTTTTAGTTCGAGTCCTTAGGAAAACATTAAAAGCCTCGTGAAGTAAAAAAAAAAAATATGATTACTTTCTATGTACAAAGTATTTAAGAGAATAACATACGTAATGATTTGGAGTACTCTTCAGATGTAAAATAGTCCTTCATCGACTACAATAAGCACTATCTTGGAGGTGGAATGGTAAAGTATGAGATGAGAGAAATAAGACTCTGAACTGCAGCAGCAAAGACCACACTACATTTTAAAGAGTTGGGAATCAACATACACTGTCAAGTCAGAGCTAAAATCACTCACTAAAAGGCTAAACAGTGTGCAGAGATGTATCTATGATACAATGGAGTCTGGTTGCTGTCAGAATAAGACTGCAGGCTTTGCCGATCGCTTCCAAGAGTGTACAACAATACCAGCTTCTGCAACAGAAACCCTCCCATTCAGAAAAATAAACCATTTTCAACATCACGCCGGTAAAGCAAGTTTCCAGAAAGTTTATTTCCACCGCTAAACAGCAGAAAAGTGAGGTTGAAGTAGCCTTCAAACTGCACGCCTCGATTGCTCGCTGCAACATTCGAAATCCCTCAAAGGGAACATACCACTGTATTAGAATTCTACCGGGAGAACAAGGAAGGAAAATAAGAGGAACAAAAGAGACAAGGCAAACTACAACAAACTTCCCAGGTACAAGATCCCAAAGGGGAAAAGGTAAAAGGAACAAAAGTCCATCTGATGGAAACGAGTGGGTGTCTAAAAACACCAGGTACTAAATCTTTGAATTTATTGGGTGCTTGTCTCTTTTTATACCAATCAAACCCCCAGAAAGGGACTAGTTGTTCTTGAGTTCACGCAGGGCTACTAAACGTGAGAAAAGAAGAAATGGACCATGCTCCAGGACTGCCCATCTTCCAAACTCACAACATTTTTCCATTCGCACTATCTTAAAAGGTGAAAAGAAGGCAGATAGAGTTTTGATTCTTTTTGACATTCGCCACACCACAATTTTCCATCCCAAGTTCTTCCCTCCCTTCAGTACATTGTATCAATGACTATACCTGGTCTAGTGACTATGTATTTTATCCATGACCTTTTTCCTGTCCACTTCTACTTGATAATTTAGCCTGAACCTTGGAAACGAAAACACGAGTCTGGGTTGCCTCCCTGTCAGAAATGTGATAGATGAAACCCTTGTTACAGAATGGGGAGTGGTGTGATATGCACACAGCATGCACCACATGCCACTTCACCCTGAATATCTTTCACCAAGGTAAGTTGTAAGAACTCCTAACTTAAAGGTTTAACCTTTCTATCAATCTGTTTCCTCTGGAACAATTCCAATCAGTATTTTGTTGACAAATGGAGATTAAAATGATAGAATTTTGAGCCCGCAGCTCAGATTTAGTGACAGAAAAAAGACAAAAACAAACGAAAACACAACGAGGTGGTGTTGAGGAGCTAAGAATCAATAAGTTCTATAAACCCTGGTTCATAAAAAGCCCTGGAATCTCGGTTTCTATTACCAGCATTGCAAAGGATCCTAAGGTATGCATTGGAAGTGATTTTATTGTAGCGTAAGAGTGTGACTAAGCATTGACTTGTAGCGTAAGAGTGTGACTAAGCATTGACATCTGTGATTTCCACAATACAATTTTATGCTACACCGTGCAAGTTAACGCACATGAATACTTATAACAAGTAGGGTCCGTTGGAATCCCTCAGACCTGGGAAAGGTGGAGAGATAATTTCTGAATGAAAGGCGAGGGGATACATAGTCCCACTGAAGTAATCTTAACACAAAATTAGTATCCTCTCGACTATGAATAAACTATCAAGGGGAAAGAGGAAATAACAAAATTCGGGTGATTCGAGCACTGCAAAGTTATTTTGAAGTTTTAAAATGATCACTGTGCTCCAGGAACACCCTCTACTCCGGGGTGTGACGTATACTCAATGAAAATCACAAGTTCATTATCAACTCGTATACCCGGGCACAAGTATATGCTGTAACCAGCAAAAAAAAATTCAATGGAATGCTTAATTACTTAAGTTGTTGTAAATCTTTTCTTTATTTGTAATCCATAGATCATCACGACATCTTAATGTTACTCCACATTAAATGTCTCCATCAACAGGTTTCTTTAAATTTCATTCATTTTAATCGCCAAAACATGGCCTCCAATGGCCTCCCAATGCATTTCGGCGCAAGCCAGCGCCTTTGTCAAGGGATCTGCAAGTTTAAATAATGGTAATTACCACTGGATAGTAAGCAGTCAACAAAACTACATGCACTAAAATAATGCCAATGTGCTGTTCTGAAATAACCAAAATGCCAAGATGTTTAAACAGTAGATATACTAGGTGCTCACAAGAGACTAACTGAAAACGCGCTGCGTGTACCTAAAAATAACTCCACCGTTGGTGGTGTGAGGGTAAACTCGGTGAAAAATGCTGAAAACGCGAGATGCGAGTGATTAATGGTGCACGGTGAAACTATTCTAAAAAAATGGCTCGTGTAAACAAATCAGTGCAAACTCCGATATTACGGGTGGCTCTGAGACAATAGTAAAGAGAAACAGTTATATCTGCTCAGGTGCTTAAACAAATGCTTCACTCGTACATTCTCGATCAAAATCTCACCACAAGTCACCGGTTTGTCAAAGGACACTGCGATTTTTAAGAGCTTTTAAACTTATTTTCATATCCCTATTTCGGGAGTTATCTTGAGGTCAATGCCTAGACAGTATCAAGTATTTTTGCAGTGTCCGACACGGAGAACGTGGTACCAAACGGATGTATACATAAAGTTATAGTACAGAAACATGCAGCGACATGCATGTTCAGATGTTATTGTTTGAATCAGTATATAGTACAGCATAGAGTATATTCAGGTGTCTGCACCAGATTTACTTACCTCCGCTGCAAGAAATAGTTATCAGGGGGGGGCGGTGTGGGCAGGTCCTGTAGTCACACTATAGTTTCGAAATGGAGGTAAAAGAAAGGGAGAGTGAGCCATAGAGCGGAAAGCTACTGTAGTAAATTTTCATTTTAAAAAAGTGTCTTGGTCACGTCGGCTCCTTTCGTGTTGAAAGAAGGGCGACAAAGCAAACTCTGGCAGCAGAAGACCAGAGTAGCTTCTAGCACCTAGAGGAGGGCTTCCAGATTACATGAGCAGACACAATGGATAGCATGGAGCAACAAGATAAGGCAACAGCATAGACCACACAAGGAGACCGCGAGATGGACATCCTGCTCCAAAACGCGAGAGAAGAAAGCTTTAAGATGAGAAAGGAGCACTTTTTAGGAAAAGCCTTGGCAGCGCATGCGTTGCTCTGTGAGGCATGCTGTATTCGAGTATAACTTGAAACTCCACCCATATTGTTTATTGGCTTGTGTCTTTGTCCTTTGTAAATGCTGGCTTCTGATTCGGCAATCAGCTTGTTAGTCCCTCCTTCAAAAAGAACAATTAATGGAAAGAATGCAGAACAATGTCATACGCACCATGCAATAACAGTTTGGACCCAGCCATATGCAAATCAGTCTTGACCCTGCACCCAATGGGAACAGTCCAGCCCGAACTGCCAGGCCCTCCCTGGAATGGAAACAAGTATCCTAGGACCGGTTTTGGGCTTTCAGCCCTCATCAGCCAGGATAACTTGACTCCACTTACATGGAGAGCACGGGACCCACGTCTGGGCATACCCATCCCACTCGGGTGACAAATGCAAAAAGAACAATTGATGGATAGAGGCACAGGGTCAACACTAATTTGCATATGGCTGGGTCTAAGCTGGGGTGGCATGGTGAGCAAAAGAACAATGGATTTAACCCAGATCTCTTGACTGGGGTGAATGTATGAGTTATTCATCATTTGTTTGATGGCACTTTTCACCCAAGGTGGGATGGGTAGGCCCAGACGTGGGTCCCTTGCTCACTGTGCTACTGGACTCAAGCTAGCCTGGCTTATGAAGTGTTAATACCCAGAAACCGGTCCCAGGATGCTTGTTTCCGGTCCAGGGAGGATCTGGCTTGGCAGTTTGTCTGGACTGTTCACATGAGGCACAAGGTCAAGACTGATTTGCATATGGCTGGGTCAAAACTGGGGTGGCATGGTGAGCAAAAAAACAATGGATTTAACCTAGATCTCTTGACTTGGGGTGAATGTATTATTTATTCAGTAATCTGTCCAGCATTTGTTTGCGTAGCACCGTTAGTCCCTCCTTAGCACCGCCGTGTCTTCATTTGTAACCTCCCATGAGGACTGGCCCTTTTACTTTGGTTACTCAGTCTGTATTACTTACTCTGTAAGCTCTATTTGATTTAATTTAATGGGTTCTGCCCTACTGCAGGCACAACGTGATTTCCTTATATTCAGCACACAATGCACGCTTTCACTTTCCATGCACCCGGGACAAAGGCGGCCGCTTGTTTGCAATGCCATAGGTCTAGCATTTAGGAGAGTTTGAACTATTGGCATTGTAAATGACAATAGCTTAAACTCTCGCAAACGCGACACCTATTGCTTTACGAATATTTTTTTTGTGAATTTTTTTTCCAAGCGCTACATGCCGCACTACAGGGGGACAACTCGTCCCGAACTTCAGGGGGAGCTAACACTCCCAGCCAGGGCTGGCCCTAGCACTGGTCGCACACTGTGCAACATTTGTGGGACGCCCCTCCCCCATTTCCTACTTTTCCATGAATTACCTCACCAACAATGCACCTCATCTCTCTATAGCACCTTTCCGACAAATATCTCATCTTTTTATAACGCTACTCATAGTACACTCACACTAATTTCTGTGATCTGCATGGTACACTTTCTTTGGGGCAGGGACATTAATCCTCTGCATTGTGTGGGTGACAGGAGTGCCCATGTGAGTGCACGGTGAGCGATGTGACAGTGTGAGAGTAGGGTAAGAGGAGTGACTGCAGGTTGAGTGAGGTGACCATATTGTGTGGGTGTAAGTGCAGAGCGGGACGAATTAATGCATGGTTAGTGATGGGCTTGTTTGAGTGAGACTACAGACTGAGCAGTGAGAGGTGAAGTGTCACATGAGTGCGGGCGAGTAGTGTGTTCGTGTGACTGCAGGGTGAGGTACAGGGTGAACAGGACAGGTGCATTTTGAGTGCAGAGTGGTTGCTGTAAGTGCAGGCTGAGCGTGAAAGTGAAGGGCAAGAATGAGGACTTAGTTGTCTGAATGCTGGGTGCATTCCCATACACTTGAAGTAACTCAGCATGCGATTGACGGAGTCCTACATTTTCAGATAGGAGTTAAACTATTGCTTTTATGGAGGGCTTTAAGTGGGATGAAAAAACTGAGGAGTGTAGGAAGCTGGGTTTTTATTGCAATCACCTCCTCACTTTTTGCTACATTTCTGATGCACTTTGACTTGATGTGCCTAGGCTTCCCTGACAATCAGGTTCCCAGGGCATGTGTTCTTTCCCAAGACTGTACCTTTGTACCCCCAATTGGCACCTCTGTGGCCACATGCAAGTCCCTTGTGTAAAAAAAAAAAAAAAAAAAAAAAGGGGGGGGGGGGCGTAGCTTGGCGTGCGGCAAGATGACCGCACTGTAGTGCAGCTCTGCCGGCCGCCAATATCCTGAAGTTATCCTGCTCCTGTAGGTGACATCTATGCTTTTTTCTACACAGTGGCAAGTCTCCGTGCACAGCGCCACTGATTTCGGGGATCTGATCGCCGCTGGAGCTCCTGCTGCATTTGCGGGGCTCCCTCTGCCGCATGGGCCTGGAGGAGACGTGGCGGCTTTGTAAGGCCCGGCGCCTGCGTTTGGGGCTTTTTGAGTGTCCTGTGCTGTTCCGGTGCCCCCGCGGCTCAACACGATATTGCCTGTGACTGGAGGTACCGGGATTGATGGTTGCATTCCGATAACCCTGTTGCCGAGAGATGCTCCAGTCTGCTGTGGTCACCGATGGACCCTGCAGTGGACGGGGTGCGAGCAGCACTGGGTTCATCTCGCGGCACCCGTCCACGCGCTGAGCGGCTGCCGGGGCTCGCCCGGCTTGAGGTCCGGAATGTGTGTGGTCCCTGTCTGCGTGGCACTGCTGGTGCCAGACCTCGGAAGGAAATCGCTGCTGGCCAGAGGTGGGTCCTGGGCGCACTGCGAGGTCCGGGCCTGACGTTCTCTCCCCGACTGCTGCTGTTGGTTCCGTGTGGCGGCGCTGGAGCGGATATGCTGGGTACTTTATTAAGTGCCTAGCTAACACGACGCTGGACTGGACAGCGGTGAGTACCTGGGGTGTGCTTACCTGTGCGGACTGATTAACAGGCCTTGAACCGCCAGATAGCTGCTGAACCTGGAGGCCTAGCTATTGATTTTGATGGCCTCTGCGTGTTTCTGATGCCCCTGCCTGACTCAAGTGTCTGGGGTCTCTTGTGCAGAGCAGAAATCGCTAGAATACATTATGTGCTGGGGCCTTACTGGGTCTACAGCCACTGCTTGGCCGGCTCTGGTGCTGCCGCCGTGAAGTGTATGGGCAGGCTTTTGAAAAGTCGTGGTGCTCATCTGCAATCCTTGGGAGGCGGGAATCCGGATGCGCCTGCCATCTACACACTTTCCTCTACTGGGCACAAGAAAGGTTATGCGCAGACTGCATTATATAATGTGCTGTGGTGCTAATTGATAAGAACAGTGCTCCTCTAGGGTTGGTGAGGTGAGGAGAAATTTTCTAATGTGAGCATCTTCCTTGTGGACACTCCTGTTACTCAGTGCGAGGGGGGCCAGCAGCTAACCGGACAAGTGTTTTTGGGACAGGAAAGCGAAGGATCAATACTTGAAAGCTGGACACTGGTGCTATCATAATGCTGCTAACATGGGCAAACCAGATATCAACTGCATCTCAATTTTGATTTACGCAAGTCAGGTAAATCTTCGAATACTGCCGTTTCGGACTATGAGCTGGACTCCACATCTCCGCCCACGACTGCTTTGGAACAGACCCTGACCACCATCCAGGCCAGCCTGCAGTCCATAGACGGTAAGATAGAGGCCCTCAATGGTCGCATCGACCACATATCTGGTAAGCTGGATAAACACGCGGTGAGACTTGGAGAGGCGGAACAACGCATCTCGAATACTGAGGAAGGGCTCCAACAAATCACCACAAAGACCACAGACATCGAGAAAACTCTTGCAGTTATACAGACCAAGAACGAGTACCTTGAGGCGCGCTCTCGGCGTAATAAGTTGCACATTTTGGGCCTGCCAGAATCCACAAATGTAGGCCGGCTGGAAGCATATGTGGAAAAATGCTTTGTGACATATGTGGTGCCGAAAATCTGACTGCTCTGCTTACTATTGCACGGGCTCATCGTTCTCTGGCGACCCGCCCTCTTCCAGGCGCCCCTCCTAGGTTACTCAACTTTAAGGTTCGAGATGCAGTGCTTCGCATTACTCGGCAGAAAGGCACCATCACCTACCAAGGGAATACTTTATCCTTTTAACCAGATTTCAAGGCCAATGTTCAGTCTGCATGAAAGGAATTTCAGACTTTGAAAATAAATGCTGCTTCATGAAAATATCCCTTACGCCATGCTGTATCCAGCAAGCCTACGGATTGGTATGGAAGACAAGGCTAAGATTTTTACCAGCACTAAGCTAGCAATGGACTTTGCAAAGTCCCTCCGGTATCAGAGGTGTCGAAACGTTTCCAATCAAAAGGTAAAAGGAACTGCAACTTTGCGCAAGGTAGAAGCAGAAGAAAAACAGACCATGCAGAGGCACAGAAGAGGTAGGGCGGTTGAGTAGGCCACCCATGCCAAGATATGGAAAAGGTATAGCCGGCAAGGAACATAAGAAAAAAAAAAAAGAATGGGCAGGAACCAGTCTTGCCAGTGTATAGCGAGAACTAACAAGAAGTGCTAATGCATGAAGCGAGAAAGATGGAACACCACTTACGGTAAGATCAGACAATGTACCTCAGGCCAAAAACCATGCCCCTTCCCTTGTGTCTGCTAGGAAAGAAGGTAACGAGACAGAGTGGAAGGAAAAAAAACCTGGCTGGTGTGGAGAAACGCTCAATGGGGGAGGGTAAGATGAACCCCTGTGTCACAATCTTCTGACTTGCAACGGTGCACCAAAGCACAGCATGTGGAGTCCCTTTTAAGGGGTACTATGCAGAAATACCTGTAAGGCATTGAGACAAAGTACCCAGTCGGACAGGGAACAAGGCAACATGCATCCACACCCCAATCAGAACGTGAGCATAAAGCAAAGAACGCCTTGCAGCTACCCGCATAGTCACCAAACCGGGTAAGAAATTGAGGCGTCACTAAAAACAACCAGGGACTACAACCTAACAATGACAGGGTAAGAATGCAAGGACACCTCACAGAACGGCACGCGGGGTGACGACTGAAAAGAAGAAGCCAACTGGCACTGCCCTACAGCAGCCTACACAGAAGGGAATACAGGAGACAGTTACCAGCCCGACAGAGTATGGGGGGAAGAAGAGGACAGTATGGCAATCGGGTATTAAGATTTTACTGCACTCCGACTATCCTGAAAACAGCGTAAAGCGTTGTCAGCTTGAGAGCCAAACAGATATTGACCATCGAAAACCATGTCCACCAAGGCGGATTGAACAGCCTCAGAAGCCAGAGGTACGTACCCAAGCATGCCGGCTAAAAGCTACCAAAAGGGCCATTGCCATCTGACAGAATTGGTGGTATTCATGCCACAAAAAATAAGTAATGTAGCCGCCTGACGGCCATCCTTGGTCACCTGAGTAAGTGTCTCCAGAGAGTCACCAGGGACAGGGGGGAGAAGACAATACCGAATCCCACAACACATGAGAACAAGCATTTGCAATGCAATCGGTCTCGCGTTAGGAAAGTTTGAGCTATTGGTATTGTAAATGGCAAAGTTTTTATTTTTGTGTTGTTTTTGAAAATAGCGAAATTAATAGCTTTGTCATTTACAATGCCAATAGTTATAACTTTCGCAAATGTGATACCTATAGCATTTGTAATGCAATATGTTTTGTATTTACATGACTTAGATGTATTGATATTACAAATAACAATGGCGTTTAATTTTTTTAAATAAACATTTCAGAATATGGATTTTACAGAAGAAAGGCACTGACAAGTGGCACTAGAGAATGAAGATAAAACGAGAGGGGAAGCGAAAAAAAAAAAAGGAATAAATCAAGAAAGGAAGAACGGGAAAGGGGCAGAAACATAGGTAGATACTTGAGATATAAGAAGAGAAGGAAGGTGGGGGAAGTAAAAGGAATAAAGAACAATGGTGAAAGGAAGGTGGAAAACAGGGGGTGGGGAAGAAAAGGGGTAGAAGAAGAGAGAGAGGAGTGAATGGGAAAAAGATGGGTGAAAATGAAACATTTATGGAGGGGCTGAAAGAACGTTAAAGCTTCTTGCTACAAGATACTCAGGCAGATGGAGCACAGTAAATCAGAAAAAGAAAAGGTGGTCTCCTGGAAAGAGCAAGGACTGGGGTGTGAGAGGTGGAGTGTAATGAGTAAGTGCTTGGAAGAATAGCACCCCCCCCAGACGCTATGGTCAGGTTCCCGGTTCAGACAGGAAGGAAGGACATTGCTACAATCAGTAGCAATGTCGACTCTTTGGCCTTTCAAGATAAAGGGTTCCATTATATCATTTTTTTAAACTAGTGCTGATAATAGTAGTGACTGTTGGGGAATGGCAATGGGGTGGGAGGAGGAAGGGGGAGTTGGCGCGGGGCACGTAGTCAAAGATTAGAAAGGATTGGACAATACTGATTTTGATTTATTAACCAAATGCACCTTTAGGAAAAGTCCAGCGCCAAGAGTGATGCTCGGGCCTCCATCTTTGATTTTGTAACAGAGCAGACAAACAGTGCATCTCCCTCGATAAAAAAGTTAATGGCGACAGCATAAATGGTTGACAGCAACAGGGCATTGGGACAGGCAACACCAGGGCTTGCACAGCACTAACTGGCTGCTTACAGAGAAGACCAACTGAAACCCTGTGAACTGGACATATTTCACAGTTTACACCTTCGATGGTTTACAAAATAAAAGACGGCCCAGATTCTGATTAACATATACATTCGACAGTATGAAGACAGAGAGGAGAACACAAAACAGAACTAGGTTAGTCCTGTAATATGATGCAGACTACCTTACCAGCTAGGAGCCAGATCAATAACAAGCACTGGCAAAGCCAACAGGTCTGGCATTGGCCACCAGACTTTTAGCTTTGTCAATGCAGCTTTTGTTTTGTCAAGGTTTGTGCAAAACTTTATTGCTGGGGAAGCTGCTCTGCCCTCATCAATCGGAAAAAGCCAGCATTGGCTAAAAGTAAAAATATAGTTTTGTTCTTAAAAAGCACAGCTTGTCATGGGGTCTCTGGCACCTAATAAAACCTCTTTGTGTATGGACATGCTAATTGTAAGAGGGCAGACTGCCATCACTCGAAATGACATTAGCCAATAGCTGAACCATTGCCTCAAATACCTATGTCATTGTGGAAGGAAGAAAAAAGTGAATGACATAATAAACAGACAAATGGATAAAGACAGCTGGCTGAAATCCCCTGTAAGTAAGCTTGTTTATTATATGTATCATATTAGTACATTCAAAAGATCTTGGTTAACGTCAGTAATACAATTTACAAGAAGCCCCTGAAATTACTGATATGGCACGCAGAGCGGGGAAACAAAACCAATACACAAATAACCCACCAGCTCAATTTGCTTTAGAGAAATACTAAAATGCATAATATGAAATTATACAAACAACAAAAGCATATATGTATCATGGGAGTGACCGTAGACCAGAATCCAACTTAAAAGGCCAGCTATTCATACATGTTCAGACGCAATCACACACACACGCTCAAACATTAATATCCTTCTGACCCACAAATAATCTAATCCTCAAAATGTACAGAAATATCCTCAAAGGACTAGTCACGTTTATTTTTGTGCCCATATTACCAGACATTCTGCGCAAGATAAAAGGTACCTCAACCATGGAGAAATATCTGAAGAGAAGAGAAAGTGCATCAAAACCTTCATCAGCATTTCCTTTTTTCTTCATGTGTTTGTAGGTATTTTGTATTCTTTACACAATGTACTTTTTGGAAAAAATACCTTTATGAAATTATGATTAATTATGCAGACTGTTAATAGGACTGATATAAAGCAAAAATTATTAAAATATGTAGTAGTTTGTTGATGTTATAGAAAACATTTGTAATTCAAAGATACTGTAAGTTTTTGTTCTGCTCTGCTTTGGTCATTGTACCGTTTCGCATCATGCATTAGTTATCGGTCTAAAGCAAGTTGGGTAGGCGGGCTATTTGTGTATTGGCTCAGCAAACACCAGGAATAAAAAGCCCCATCTCCTTTCCTAGACACCACAGACCAAAGGTACAAAACAGTGTTGGAAGAAGGCAAAACAGTACAGCTTTATAACACATTGTAAGTCTGAGGTCACTCGCTGCCCCCTTTATTTAGTGTGCTGGCTGTTTAAGGCTCGTTCAGCGTCAGATGTAAATGTTGTCAATGGGCGACCTTGTGCTTCTGCAGCCAGACAACCTCGTTTATCTGCCATGACGACACTAAACTGAGTGCGCGTTTGGTAACAACCCTTTTGCCCCATCCGAGCATAGTTATTCTACTGTGCTTGATATTCAACTCACGATTGTCTTATTTGGATAATTGGGTGCAATGTAAGATGCAGAACAGCACTTCTAGATTAACATTCGGGGTGGATACAATTGGCTCCCTGGGCACATGCCAGCGTTCTGTTCCTTCTCCGTATAATGATGTTTTCCTTTGAAGGGCGGTGCATAATTACTGTGAAAAAACCGTTCTTGCACAGATGCAAGGAAGCCCTTTGAAATAAATCTCTGCCCTGGTGAACGAGGCAGGAAGACAGGCAAACACGGAGGAGACGTGGAGCCACTTCCTTTGGGCGGGACTTCCGTCTTCTGAAGTCCCGCGCACGCGCCCACGGAGTACCTGAGAGCGGGGCTCCCATGCCCGAGGGAGAGCCCCGGCTACCGAAGTCCCGAATGGCGGTAAGTGCGGCTTAGTTCTAGGCGGGAGGGGGGTGCGCTTGTGTGTGTGTGTGTGTGTGTGTGTGTGTGTATGTGTGCGATGGCGGCGGGGGGTCTTTGTATGTGTATGTGCATGTGTGTAGGTGCGCTGGTGTGTGTGTGGGGGGGTCTCTGTGTGTGCGTGTAGGTGCGCTAGTGTGTGTGTGTAGGTGCGGCGGCGACGGGGGGTGTGTGTGTGTGTGTGCGCCTGTGTATGCGTGTGGCTGTGTATGCGTGTGGCTGTGATGTGCGCATGCGTGAGTGTGGGTGCGCGTGCACGCAGTGTAATCCAGCCGAAGAGAAGCGCGTGGCAGTTCCTTGTCCTTCATTCCCCCGAGTCAGCTAGCTATAAGTCTCCACCTGGACGCATCCTTCGGATGCGAATTCCAGGCTCGACCTAAAAACGGCCCGAATTAGAAGCCACATTAAGGTACAGTAAAGCGGAGCTGGTAGCAGAAAATAAATATCGGTGAAAAACATCCAGACATTTAGACTCCCTGTTCGGAGGGAGGTCAGACAGTGTGGATGTTGGAGAAGGCTCTAGTAGCCAGAACCACAAAGCTGTGCGGTGTAGGCCAACAGGAAAGGCAGCGTAGGTCTCCAGGAGGAGGATGGCACCTATGAGCTGTAGACCAGGCCACACACCTGGCACAGGTTTAGCCCAAATGCTCAACAGAATATCAGAGGGTTTTACTGAAGGGAAGCACTGGCTCAGTTCTCAGCTGGCCCTGTTGAAGCACCATAAGTAGTGGATCGATGACCACTTTCATATTTGGGGGCAGCAGCCCCAAAACGACATCAACTCTCCGCAAAAGTCGAGCTAGCCTCCAAGGTGAGGAGGAGAAAACAGCCCTGATGGGAAAGAATCAAGGCCACTAGTGTCACCAAGGGCAGAAACACAATGAAATTCCAGAAGAGGCTCAGTAGTGATCACACACATTATCCAACTACCTGTGTGCCAAGGAGAAAATAGCAGGGGGCTCTCCTCTGAAAGCAGAGGAAGGTAGCCAGAAGAGGGTTGTTCCACGGACGTTGAACTCGACATCCTGAAGGTGACACCTCGGCATCGGGGAGGAGAGACAAAGTTGGGGCCATCAGTGTCGTCAGCGCTAGTGGATCTAACACAGGTATATCAGGTGGGAACCTCGAAGGGCTGTGCACCAGAGCCGAGACCGAGTCGATCATGAATTCGGAGTGCTTCACTGTCACAGAAGAAATACGTTGCCTGTAACTGCAGCTTTGCAGTATTGGTATCTTTCATAGATTCACATGCCTGAATCATTCCCCGTTATCAGGATAGGAGTCCCCGGTACAGAAGTAAAGTAATGTCCCATTAGACAGAGAGTAATAGGCCAACGGCCTCACATTAGTAACATATCCAGGTCCTTTTGTAATAAGGATCAAACTCTTAGAGAACAGCCAAACAGCTATCACCACCCTCTGGAACCTTCCTGTATGGAGCTCTAGTCCCTCAGATTTTCGTAAGCGCAGTGCTATATAGAGGTGCAACTGAGTACAAGGTGAGCCCTTCCAGGGGAGGCGGGTGGGTTGCATGTGAATCTATGAAAGATACCAATACTGGATAACTGCAGTTACAGGTAACGCATTTCTTATCCAGTATTAGGGTATCTCATAGATTCACATGCCTGAATCAGAATAGAAAGCAATGATAAGCACATTTCGTTTCGTACAGAATGCACAATTTCAGCAGATAATAGACATATCAATGTGAAAATGGAAAGCAATAAATTGCAAGTATGGCAAACATCATAGAAATAACAGAGAAATGTGCGTCTGAAAAGAAAGGTTGGTGGGAAGGCAGGCTCACCTCTATCGAAATAGATGACTTAACACCGCCTGTCCCACTCCAGCATCCTTCATTAGTTCTGTATCCAAGCAGTAATGCTTGGTAAATGTATGCAGCGTCTTCCATGTCGCCGCTCTGCATATGTCTGTGATAGGCACACCTGCAAAAAGTGCCATAGAAGTAGAAACTGCCCTAGTGGCATGGGCACAAATTCTCGATTGTAAAGGTTGGCCAGCTTGCTGGTGACAGAAGACAATAGCACCAGAGATCCATCTATAAATACTCTGTTTAGTAACTGGAAAACCTTTCCTAGGTAAACTGTAAGCCACAAAGAGTTGGTTGGACTTGCGGAACGCTTTCGTCCGTTCAAGGTAGAATTTAAGGCAGCGTTTCTGATCACATGAATGTAGAGCTCTTTCGGCTGCTGTTGGATGTGTAAAGAAGGTCTTTAAGACAATAGGTTCATTAAGGTGAAAGTCCGACGGGACTTTGGGTACAAATTTTGGATTAGTCCAAAGGATTACCCTATCGTTCTAGAATTGAAGAAATGGATCTTGTATTGTGAACGCGTAAAGCTCACTTCCTCGTCTTGCAGATGGAAGGGCTAGAAGAAGTGCAGTCTTCCAGGAGAGGAAGAACAATAGTTACTTACCTGTAATCTGTGGTTCTCCAGTATTGGTGTCTTTCATAGATTCACATGCCTGAATCATTCCCCGTCGTCGGAGTGGGAGTCCCACGGTATATAAAAAAGCAATAATATGCTATAAATACATAGTAAATACCAATAAAAAACAAACCAGGAAGTAAAGTAGCCAAAGCTACAGTAGAAAAAACTTCCACATTAGTGACTATCCCTGTCATTCTGTATAGCCCAAACTGCAGCCAATCGGGCGACAGCACCCACTAGAAGGTTCCCCCCAGAGGCTCAGGCTGTCAGATTTTGTCGCACGGAGTGATAGTAAACCAAAGTATCCTAAGAGCCTCTGAAGGGGAGGTGGGCGCGTGCATGTGAGTCTATGAAAGACACCAATACTGGAGAACCACAGATTACAGGTAAGTAACTATTGTTCTTCTCCAGTATTAGGGGTGTCTTTCATAGATTCACATGCCTGAATCAGAGTAGATAGCAGTAAATATCCTTGCTAGGCAGACGCCATAGTAACCCAGCTTGTCAAACTGTGCACATTATCATGAAATATATAAAATGCATTAACATAGCCTGAAGCATGATAAAATGCATCTAGTGAAGAACGTTCACTCTGAAAACGGTATCAGAAGCGTCTGACTGCAGGAAAAAAGGAGGTGGGAACAGAGGCTCACCTTAGCTGAAAATAGTACATAGAACTGCTTGACCCATGGAAACATCGGTCTTACTGGCTGCAGCCAACAGTAGTGATTGGTGAAAGCAAGGCTGCTAACCTAGGTTGCCACTCTGCCGAAGTGCTGGAGAAGAACTCCAGCAAACAGAGCAGTTGAGGAAGACATTGCCCTGGTAGAGTGCGCTCTAGGGGCTGCTAGCAAAGCTGTTCAACTTGTGCATGGCAAAAATATCGATCGGAGCAAAAGATCAATAACGCAACTGTTCGCCCAGACCCCGTTGGGTTTGAACTAATCGTACCCTAGTTAATAATAATAAATTGATCAGATCTGCGAAAACCGAACTATCCCTTGTAAATAGAACATTTGAAACTTCTCCTATTATCAAGTGTATGTAAAAACCCTTTTGTTGATAGTGGTGGAGGAAAAGATGCCTTTAAATTTACAGGCTCGATCCGAAAGAAAATTCCGGAGGCACGGTAAGTATGAATTCCGGAGTAACTCGAACCACCACAGAGTTATAGTGAACTGTATGAAAAGGCTAGAGAATCGAAAAGACCTGAACCTAACTGACTAATAGAGGACTGTCAAAGCCAATAAAAAGAAAATGACACCTTTCTAAGTCATCTTAGATCATCACTGAGGATAGGTGTAAAGGATAGCACATGAACTGCCCTATTACCACATTGAGATGTCTCGATGGTAATGGACGAACTGGCGGAGAAAAAACATTCTGAAAATTCCTTTGAAGGATTGATTTATATATTTTTGAGGACTAAAAAGATGTGATCCCATCTCGTCGGCATCTGGAGATGCTGCCAGTTAAGGAACTAGTAGAGTTGCATGAGGCAATCCTGAACTTGCCAGCTAAATGAAAACAAACTGGAAGATCCTTTCTGTTTTAAGAGTAAAAGGATGAAGTCTAGCCGAACAATATCAGATACCGCAAAAACATTTGCATTTGAGACCTTGTCCCTGTTATGGCTAACACTCCCTTGCAAACCGCAGGGCTGTTTAGATAGGCGAAACAAAGGTAATCAGGGGCTAGGCCACTGATCTCAAAGATGGCTGTTCCGGGTGATAAACCTGGCCGCTCTGGAAGAAAAATAGATCCGGAGGTGGACACGTCCGAATTGATTCGCACTCAGACTGTAAAAAAGAGAAACTCAGTAAACCAGTCTTGGCGAAGCCATCAGGGGTAAAGAGGAACCCTCGACACCACTCTATCTTGTTCTTCCGGAGAACTTTGAGACCCAAAGGTATCGGTGGAAAATGGAATTAGATTGAGATCAGTTGGACGACAAACGCATTTCCCTGTAAATCCTTGTGGGGATGCCAACTTGAAATGCACCAGTATGTGCTTTTCTTCTTGGTCGCGAAAAGACCAGATCTGGATGCACCCCTCTGCCGAAATTTGAATCCACAGTCCGTAGAAGAAAACTCAATCGAGAGTGGAAATTGTCGTCCTGCTGAGAGTGCCTGCCAGACTGTTTCTTGTACCAGGAACATGGAATCGCCAGAAAGTTGTGTGCGTTGTATCGCTCATGCACATAGATCACCGGCTTCCTGAGGCAACAAAGCTGATCTAGCCCTTTGTGTTTAGTGACATAGTGCACACCAGTTGTATTGTCTATGCGCCACAATACAGTTGTCTCCTTGAAATTATTGCGCAACAAAATTGGAGGGCAAGGAAGATGGCTATTAGCTCAGCAGAATGATGTACCAAGCCCCATATGAGGGCTCCATTTCCCGTAGACCTTCAGCCCCGAAAATAGTGCTCCCCAATTCCTGAGGGATGCGTCTATGGTGATTGTGCAATTTGATACCTTTTTGAGGGAAAAAACACACCTTGTGTACAAATTCTGTCTTGGATTCACCCAAGAAAAAACCTCTCGCATCGAGGAGTGATTGTAATGAGATCTTCAAATGAAGAAGAGACCTGAAACCACTGCTTATGCAGTTGCTTTAGCAGCTTTATCCTGTGCAGAAGGACACCCACAGGAAGCCGGTGGAGGTCATGGCCAGTTGAAATTTGGAGAATCTAATGAAATAGACTAATGTACGTAAAATAAACAGCAAGAAAGAGCTGCAGGCTCCTCATTCGCAAGAGACAAACACCCTTGCTGAATTTGCATTGATTGTTGTTCCTAGAAAATCCTGTGTCGTAACTAGGAATAATTAGGACTTGACATGGTATATTGATAAAAACCAGGCATTGAAACAGTGACTGCAAAGTCTGGATGTACTGAATTGCTTATTAAGAAGAGTGATCCTTCGTAAATAAACTTGTCTCAGAAATGATGAATGCGTATGTATTGCAGACAGAGATAGGCTGCCAGAATCTAGGTAAGAATCACCTGGAGTGGACCGAGAGTCCTAAAAAGATAGGCCTGTGATAGAAAATGATTATAACTTAGAGTATAGATCAGCCACGTCCCGTACTGTGGAAGGATTGGCACCTGAATCTTGACACTCTGGAGGTCGAGTGCACCTGTCAGGTCCTCTGGCAGTAACATTTGAAAAACCTTCTTGAGGTACCATCTTTGAAAAAAAAAATTGCGCAGAGATAAGAAAAATCCGGCGCTACATTTCTGACCAGCTAGTTGATGAGGATCTGAGAGAAAAAACCTAACACCTTATTAGATTCAGAACCACTCCGACGGTCCCTGATGTATCCATAAGTCAATTTGTGAATGACTCGCGCAAATGAGGTGAATGCGGTCACCCTGAAGGCGTAGCAGAAAGGAAATTGCCAAATTCTAGAGCATGCTCTTTTGACATCACAATTAGAATTCCCCACAGATAAATGGCATTGGTGACCAAATTAAATCCCAGAGATATTCCACCCTTATCCCACTTGGAATGGAGTAATGATGGGCTTTAAAGTAAGTCGTAGTTTCTTGGAAAAAACGACTTCCTGTATACGATTTAGAGTCGAATCATACAGTTGCATACCAGATACTGGGTGGAACTTTTGGATTAAAATGTGAAAACTGTCCTCGGGCACCCCGAAAGGGTTGAAACCCGTACTGTAGAGAATCGAAGGCGCGGTATTGTCTGGTCAATTTGATGGCCCAGAAGTAACAACTATAAAAAAGGTACGGCCATTATCTCAGTTTGAACTTGTGGGCGAGGAACCAAGGGTTCTTCCAACCCCAACTCCGCAACACAATACTGCAAAACTTGGAGATGTAATGTGCACTGCACGGTGTTTTGTTGATGATTATCTTTTCCATCCTTTTTGTTAAAAAATTCTAGAAGCGTCAGTTTAGGGGTATTGAAGGATACGCACATTCTGTGCCCCTATGTCAAAATTGATCCTGTCTAGAGAGCTAAAAGATTGCCAGAGAGACACCAGCGCCGAGCTTTTGGCTTAAGCAGAGCTCAAAATCTCTGCCAATACAATATTTAAAGAGAAAAAAACCTTCCGCCTCTATCCTGGTGACAAGGGCTTGACGAAAGCGCGTCACCGTTCCTTACATGAGGAGGGTAAATCCGTCAACATCCGCCGGAGGATAGAATAATAAAGATTCATGCAAGATCTCGTCAAAGGACAGGACATGGCATCCCCAAAGAAACCAAGGCTAAGAGTCTGGTTAAGTCTTAAGCCATTGTAAGAAAATATGGCGTCGAGTAAAAAGACATCACTCCATCCGGAGGATCTTGCTGAAAGGAGGCTACGACTAATAAGTAGGCTAAAGGAACACTGTACATAAGCCCAACTGGATCAAGCGTCGACGAACCTGACCATGGACTGGGTCCAGCATCAGAGAGGTCAACAAAAGAAAATGACCCTCAGTGTCCGCATAGGAAAATTGTTTCAGACTTAAACTACTATGGAGGTGACCGCTGACGCTGTCAGTCTATAAACCCTCCGTAGACTTACTTTTTGTCGTCAACGAAACTGACCCTTAACTTGGCCAACATTCCACAATAAAACTCACCATCACGGAGGATGATTGATGAATCGAGTATCTTGTCGACTTAGAATGTCGTCGACGAGCCTGCTAGTGACTAAGCTGAATTGTCGTCAATGGGCCAACTGTTTACGGACCTAAAGCCTGCGTGCCAACTGCCGATGTGCCCACTGTTAATGGCCCCAACTGCACTGTGTATAGGCCCACTGGTGACAGCCTAGAGATGCCGGGCCCACTGCCAATGGCCAACTGCCGATGGATCACATGTCAGAAAGGGCCACTGTCAGTGGCCCACTGGTATTGAGCCAACCGTCGTCAAAGCTTTCAGTTAACTGTCAGCTGAATAGGCTCTTCACCGTTGACGAGGCACCTCCCCATCGACGAGGCTCCTCACCGTCGATGATTGCTCTTCAGCGTCGACGAGGTACACCCTGTCCCGTCGACGAGGTACCCCACCGTCGACGAGGCTCCTCACCGTCGACGGTTGCTTTCCAGCGTCGGCGAGGGACACTCTTCACCGTCGGCGAGGCTCACCGTCGACGGGCTCACCGTCGACGAGGCTCACCATCAACGCGGTCGCCGTCGACGGAGCTCCGTCGACGGAGCTCCCTAGTCGTCGACAAGGCTCGTCGTCGACGATGCTTCCCGTCGACGACGCCACCATCACCATTGACGTGGCTTGTCGTCGACGAAGCCCCTTCGTCGACGACGATGCTTTCCGTCGACTACACCACCATCACCATCGACGTGGCTGGTCGTCGACGCGGCGAAACTCGTCGTCGACGAGGCTCATCATAGACGAGGCAAATTTGCACTCGGTTATAAGGCTGTTGGTCGACGAAGCTCTTTGTCGGCTGCTCAGCTCCCTGCGACTTACAACCAGTGCATAAGAGGGCACTGTCAACAGGATCCTGTAGCCCTGTGACACCGTAGAGCACCAGTGACGGCAGAGATTGCCGTCGTAGAATACCAAGAGCGTCTTGTCAACAATCTGGCACGTTCTCAGAAGAAAAGTGCGCAGAACGAGTCTAAACGCCTGAGAGAAAATCTCGTGGGCGTAGATGTGGGAGGCAGACTCAGAGTAGGTCAATGACCCTTTTTTGAAGCAACCTCAGCTTGGAGAAGTGAAGCCAAAAACATCAGTGCAACATAAAGGCGCCATATAAATAAAGAAAATCCTCCCACATCAGAAGGGGGTAGCCAAATCACAAGAACATCCCCTTCTTATCCTACCATGTCAGCGACAGGCAGACAAAATGATCCATGTATTCGTGAAGATAACCTGAAACGGTCTCAGCTTTCCACCAGTGACACAGGGTCAACAAATAGACTTCATGTGAGAAAAACATCACAAAATTTAAAATATATATGAAATAAATAAAGAAACTGAGCAGAGCTCAGGGAGACTCCCTGCACACGACGTGCGGTAAAAAATCTGACAGCCTGAGCCTCTGGGGGGAAACTTCTAGTGGGTGCTGTCGCCCGATTGGCTGCAGTTTGGGCTATACAGAATGACAGGGATAGTCACTAATGTGGAAGTTTTTTCTACTGTAGCTTTGGCTACTTTACTTCCTGGTTTGTTTTTTATTGGTATTTACTATGTATTTATAGCATATTATTGCTTTTTTATATACCGTGGGACTCCCACTCCGACGACGGGGAATGATTCAGGCATGTGAATCTATGAAAGACACCCCTAATACTGGAGAACTTGAGGTCAGCTCTGTGTATCGGCTCAAAAGGATGTCTCATAAGTTGAGCAAGGACTGTGTTGAGCTGCCATGTTGGAGGTGGGGACTTTACCGGAGGGAAAATCCTAAAAAGGCTTTTGAGGAAATGTTTTTTCAGTCTATTTGATCAAAGAGAAGGTCCTGTAAAAGATCTCCTGAAACGGGATATTGCTGCCAGGTGAACCTTAATGGAGGTGCGAGCGAGACCTGAAGTTGCTAGATGGAGAAGGTATGGTAATATTTCTTCTGTAGAGGAAGTGAGGGATGCACCTTAGCAGATTTACACCAAATACAGAATCTTTTCCATTTAAAGGAATAAGTCTTGTTTGTACCATCAGCTCGAGCACGAGCTATAACTGCTCTGCAGTCTGGAAGAATGTTTAGACCATGAAAAATCTTGGAACTCAGGAGCCAGGCCGATAATTTGAGAGGTGCTGGATCCGGGTGTTGGACTTGTTCCTGATCCATTGTGAGGAGAGATGGAAATTGAGTCAATGGAATTGGAGGTTGTAGGGAGAGAAGATGGAGCTCCGTGAACCAATGTTGGCGAGGCCATGCTGAAGCTATTAGGATTAGTGTGCAGGGTTCTGCCTTCATCTTCCTGAGGACCCTGGGAATCAGGGGAATCGGTGGAAAGGCGTAGGCAAATACGTCGAGCCATGCTATTGAAAATGCATTCCCCAGAGATCCCCGTTGGGGATGCCAGCTTGTGAAGTGTTGGCATTTGGCGCTGTGCTGGGTGGCAAACAGATCCAATAGTGGTTTGCCCCATTGAGAGAAGATGCTGAGTATGCTGCTTCAATTCCCATTCCTGGCAGGTTGCCTGCAGTCTGCATAGCGAATCTGCCAATGTATTGTCTTTTCCTGGAACATACTCCGCTCTCAGGGAAATTTTGTGCAGAAGCGACCAGTTCCAGATTTCTTGAGATCCTTGAGAGAGTGATAATAAACTAGTTCCTCCCTGTTTGTTCAGGTAGTGCATCGTCGTAGTATTGTCTGTTCTGACGAGCACTAGAGAACCTTTGATCCTGGGAATGAACGCCAAGAGGGCTAGATAAACTGCTCTCAGCTCCAGGAGGTTTATGTGCAGTTTCCTTTCTGAAGATGCCCACTTTCCGCTGATTTGAAGCTCTTGAAGGAAGGCTCCCTAACCTTCTAGAGATGCATCCGTGGTTATCACTCGGGGAGAGGCTTGAATTAGAAAAAGTAGGCATCAAGAGATTTTGTGGAAGAGTCCACCAATGTGGAGCAACGACCATTTGATGAATCACCTGTATGATATTGTCGAAGGATCCGTCAACTTGAATTTACTGACTGGAGAGAGGCTCCTGGAGAGGACACATACGGAGGCGACATTCGGGAACTAGAAGAATGCAGGATGACATTCCGAGGAGAGATTTGAATAGGCGCACTGAATGACTTTGTTCTCTTTATGCGCTCTGCTAATTGTAGAAGTTTTTGTTGTCGCTCCTGTGTGCGGGAAAGCTTTTTTCAGGACCGTATCCAGGACAGTTCCCAGAAATTTTATACGTTGAGAAGGCTGTAGGACTGATTTTTCTGAGTTGAGGGTGAGACCCAGTTTTTTTTAAAAGTCAGACAGGCTCTGGAAGATTTCCACCCACTGTCGAGAGAGAATGCCTTGACGAGCCAGTCGTCGAGATAAGGAAAGACTTGGTGATGTTGTTGCCTGGGGTATGCAGCCACTGGAGAGAGACATTTTGTGAAGATGCGTGGGGCTGACTCGAGCCCGAAGGGCAGGACCCGGAACTGGTAATGTCTGCCAGCCACAGTGAACCTCTGAAACTTTTTGTGCCTTCTGTGGATAGAAATCTGAAAATAGGCATCTTGAAGATCCAAGGATACCATGTAGCCATTCGCATTGAGAAGTTGCAGGACTTCTTGAATGATGACCATGCGAAACAATTATTTCTTTATGATTTGTTTAGACTTCTCAAATCTAGTATTGGTCTCCATTTCTTTTCCTTTCTGCGTACTAAGAAGAATCTGGAGTAAAACCCTTGTCCTCTTTGACGAACAGGAACCCGTTCTATAGCTCCCTCAGGATTATTGATGATATTTCCAGGAGTAAAAGGTGTAAATGCTTGTGAACCATAGGTTGAGGAGGTGTTTGTGGAGGAGTTTGCACTAACTCGAGCAAATGCCCAAATTGCACTAGTTGGAGAACTCAACGGTCTTTTATTTGTTTCCAATTCTGTAGATAGTGGGATATTTTTCCTCCTACTTTGGAAGGCGGAGAGGAAATGGAGATTGGCGGTAGAGAGAAGTCATTGGTGTCGGGCGGAATCCTTCGGTCGTCATTTCATGAAGTCTGTGTTTGTTGCCTTTGTTGAAATTGTGGCATGTACTGTTGGTTTGAGGAGTAGGAAGACCTATACTGCTGGTAGCCTCCTCTGTTGGAATATTGCCCTCTGCCCCTTGACTCTCGAAAAAGGGGTGCTTTTATATTGAAGGGTACCCAAAGCTCTGGCTGTGTCTGTATCCTTCTTCATTCCTTAAAGGGCTTCATCAATATGAGTGCCAAAGAGGAGTTGACCATAATAGGGCATGTCCAGAATTTTGGTCTGGATCTCAGGCCGGAATGTTGTTGCCTTAAGCCAACCATGGCGTCGTAGGACCGCCGCTCAAGCCAGTTGGCGCAAACCAGTAGATGCGATGTCCATCGCACAATCAATAATTTCTGACGCTGATCTTTCGCCCTCTAATAATACTTTCCTTGCCTTCTCTCTAGACTCTTGCGGCAGGGTCTCTAGGTAGGGTGAAATGTCTGACCACATCTGCCTGTTGTAGGGACCCAATAATGTCAACGAGTTAGACGCTCGCACCACTAACACCGACATGGAAGAAAAATGCTTTCCAATATTGTCTAGGCGTCTGCCCTCTTTATTCGGAGGAGCTGAAAGTGGGGCAGAAGGTTTTTTTTTTACCTACGCTGAGCTGCTTGAGTAATCACTGAATCAGGCTTGGGATGGCCTATAAGGCAGGCTGGAGCGTTGTCTGGAGCTCTATATTTTTTGTCCAGTCTTGGCAAGACTGGGGGAACCATAGAAGGATTTTGCATTATTTTGATGCCTTGATCCCAGATATAATCTATGATAGGCATAGATCTTACTGATTTCTTGAATGGTCCCTTGAAGTGATAAAGGAACCAGTCCTGTTGGGTGAGAAGGCATAGGAAGTTGAAAGCGCTGTGCTGCTCTTTCCAGGAGATTATGGAAGCCTCCAATATCTTTGGGAGGCGAATCCACTTGGAGTCAACGGTGATGCTGGAAGAGGGATAACGTAGTCGTCTCATTCGTCATGATGTGACTGAGTATCCTGAATTTCCCCTTCTTGTTGTTTTTCCTCATCATTCGTAGAGGGGGGAGGTGACACAGGTACGACAATGGTAGGAATATGCTACTTACCAGTATGCATCTGTTCTTGGCATATAGGGCTGCTGACATTTATATCTATGCATACATCGCCGCCTAGTGTTGGGTCCGGATGACTGCACGTTGTTGGCCTGGAAGAGTCTTCGAAGTATCACGAGATAGGTGGCTCCTCCCCTGGACTACAATGCGCATGGGCATCCCCTCCAACTCAGATTGTTTTTCGCCATTGTGGCAGAGATGGAGTATGATACAGTAAGTGATGACCATGCTTGAGAATAAAACTGAGTGCTACAGCTGCGACAGGCACCGGGGAGGAGGGTGGGCGATATAAATGTCAGCAGCCCTACATGCCAAGAACAGATGCATACTGGTAAGTAGCATATTCCGTTCGAGGCATGTGGGCTGCTGAATTTATATCTATGCATAGAATAAATAGTAGTACCCTCCTTAGCGGCGGTTGCCCGTGCCAGCTGCAGCAGTCTGAAAAAGAGTTTTTAGAACAGCTTGACCTACAGCAGCTTGCTGTTTTGAGTGTACATCCACGCAGTAGTGTTTGGTGAATGTGTGGATGGTGGTCCACGTGGCTGCTCTACATATATCCTCTAGAGCAGTGTTTCCCAAACTGTGGTCCGTGGACCCCCAGGGGTCCCTGACACTTTCCCAGGGGGTCCGCAGGCAGCAGTTTAAGAAGCACTGCACTTGTTTGATTAGCAGTTTTCGAGCAACAATAAAAGTATCAAGATTACCCCAGTGATTAATGTACCTGCTGGAGAGAGGTGAGAGTTTTGTCCTGTAGCAGCTTTGAGTTATCTAATGTAGCACAGAGGGTTAAATATGCCTATTGCAAATAACGTGTACCAAGCATTTTAAATAACATTTTATGTGCATAGGTGAGTGGGTCACTGCTTTTGTCACAAAGATTATTTTGTTACTGTATAGTACATAAGTGACAACCTTAATCTAGCACAGTGACCTATAAACTGTCTTCACAGAGCTGCTTGCAAACTGCATGGTGAAAGTTAGTAATGTATGATTTTCTCCTGTCTTTTATTATCCCGATGCTGCTAAAAAGGTTTATTATGGTGGAAATACATTTTTGTTGTTAAAGTCAATGCTAACCACTGTCTTATGTTCTGAATCCCGAGTTTTTTGTGCTTCTCCAGACCAAGCACTCTTTAAAAATGCCTACCTGTATAAATAACATGTGAATCCTACACCTTGTAGACCTCTTTGCCTTATGGAACATTTTATATACACTGATTTACACTTATGATTAATTGTCTCTATATGTGTGTGATGTAAAGTGCTCTTGCATCCTACAATGGTATGGGAGATGCTATAAACCAAATTAAATACACGTGACAGAGGGGCTATGAAGAGAAGGGAGGGTTGGAGGGTGATTATAAGGGAATAATTGAAGAACCCCAACAAAGATTGTCGTATCCTATTGCATAGTAAGGTCTTCATTTACTATTCGTTAAAAGCTAATACAATTCAATATATAATTAAAAATGTGTTGTCATCTGCACCATTGTTTCCTACAATTCAGGGGGGGAGAGCCTCCCAAAGCCCCCTTTGTAGTGGTCAGGCACACTCACTGCACTTGGGGTGCACCATATGGGGACTGGTCTGAAAACATTTGCCAGGGCTGCTTTGGGTTTCCAGTCTGGCCCTGGCAGAAGTGGGAGCCTCGTACTGCGAAATAAAACCAACCATTTAAAAGTTAGTCACTGAGATGCAGCACCAACCTTGTATTAAAATGTTTCAAATTCTTTCAATATAAAATACTAAGGGGGATATTTACAAAAGAAGTGGCGGAGCGTGTCGTTAGCCTCTGTGGCTTAACAACGCGCTTCGCCACTTCAGAAACGCAGGCGCACCATATTTACAAGAATATGGTGCAGCCCTACATTTCGGCCTGTGCTGGTGCTACACTTAGCAGTGTAGCTCCAACGCAGGCACCCTTGCACCACAGAGCAAGGGTTTCTGCGTGAAGGGGAAGATTGTTTATGTAAAGGATGGTTCCCCTTTCTGTACATAAACAATCTTGAAATGCGGTTTTGTCACTTGTATGGAAGTTACAAAATGCATTAAAAAAAAATCTTTATTAACAATGCTCATGAGACCATTCAGTACAAAACAATATCTACATAGCATGTTAAGAAATAACACAAGGATTGACAAGAAAATAAACGTTGGGGAGCAGCAAGGACATTTTCTAAAGATTGTGTGCAGGAAGGGTCACCTTCCTGAAAATTAACAATCCAAGGCGTTTTGCTTTATCCATGTGTGCTGCACAAGGCAGCACACATGGAAAAAGCAAAAACGAGGAGAAATAAAGCATTTCTCATCGTTTCGTCAAGTTAAGACCTGGTTTTCCCTGGTCTTAATGTTGGCGCTGCCTCCTATTTACGCTGCCCTTGTAAATAGGGACAGCATCAAATTCAATGGGTTTTGCGATGGAACGCCCACGGCAAAAAACACTACCCACCCCTTTCACGCAAAGCATTGCGCAAAAGGTGGCCTTACTTACAAGGCAGCGTTAAGCCATGTTAAGTGGCTTACCGCTGCCTTGTAAATAAGGTGAAGCCCCTATCGACACGCGAACATCGCAAAAAGTGATGTTTCCATGGTGATAGGGGCTTGTACATATGCCACTAAAATCCTAAGTAATTCGAGTATTTGTTTTGTGTGCATACATGTGTTTTTTTATTTTTTATTACTGTTTTAACGTATTAAATTTAAATTGCTTGGGGGTCCCCAGCTCCCAGTGGTGACTCAATGGGGTCCTCAGGAGTCAAAAGTTTGGGAACCACTGCTCTAGAGGAATGTTACCTATGAAAGCCATGGATGCCCCCAACTTGCGTGTGGAATGCGCTCTTGGGGGAACTGTTAATGTGCGTTTAGCCTTTTGATAACAGATCTGTATGCACTTAACAATCCATCTGGCTATACCTGATTTTGAAATTGGGTTGCCCTTGTGCTGTGGAGAGAAGGCAACAAACAGTTGTTTAGTTTTCCTGAAATCTTTAGTCCTGTCTATGTAATACAGGAGAGCCCTTTTAACATCTAGTGTGTGTAGTGCTCTGTCTGCAACTGAATCAGGATTTGGGAAGAATACTGGTAGTTCAATAGTTTGGTTAATGTGAAACTGTGATACCACCTTGGGCATAAATTTAGGGTTGGTACGCAGCACGACCCTATTAGCATGAATTTGAATGAAAGGCTCTTGAATAGTGAGTGTTTGCAGCTCACTAACCCGTCTGAGCGACGTGATCACCACCAGGAAAGCCACTTTCCATGTGAGAAATTGAATCTCAAGAGTTGAGAGGTTCAAATGGTGGACCATGAGCCTGGTGAGGACTATGTTGAGGTTCCAGACAGGCGAGGGCGGGTGTCTTGGAGGAATGACTCTTTTGAGTCCTTCCATAAAAGCTTGAATGGCTGGCACTTTGAAAAGGGAGAGGTGCAGTCTATTTTGAAGATAAGCGGCCATTGCAGCTAAATGTATCCTGATGGAACTATACGCTAGATTGCATCTGTATAGGTGCAGCAAGTAACATATGATGTTTTGCGTGGAAGCATCTAGTGGATTAATGTCAGTATTAGAACAATAGATGACAAAACGCTTCCATTTCGCCGCATAGCATGCCCTGGTGGTAGGTCTTCTAGCCTCCTTGAAGATGTCCATACAGTCAGGGGGCAGGTTTAGGTAGCCAAACTGACCTGTTTCTTACAGATATATCGTTACCGAAGGTAAGTAACTTGTTCATCTGAAAGAAACAGGTTAGTATTAGATTCCTTACCTTAGAATAGATACCCCAGCAATACCAACCCCGGTGGTGGGTCTGCGAACCAATACAACCTACACCAGAAAGTCCTGGAGGACCGAACGGCCAAAGAAGCCATCCCTCCGGACTTGACTGTCCAGGCAGTAGTGCCTCGCAAAGGTGTGCAGCGAGGCCCACGTAGCCGCCTGGCAAATGTCCTGCAAAGGGACTCCCCGACCCAGGGCAGTAGTAGCCGCCGTAGCCCGAGTGGAATGGGCCCTCAGCCCAACAGGAGGCTCCTTCCGAGCCAAAGAGTAGCATGCTTTGATGCACAGGACGACCCACCGAGAGATGGTGCGTTTCTGTACCGCCCTTCCCTTCTTCTCACCCACGTAGCCAACAAACAGTTGGTCATCCACCCGGAACTGGCGTGTGCGATCCATATAAAATGAAAGCGCACGTTTTGGGTCCAGACGATGGAGCCGCTCCTCATCTTTTGAAGGATGCGGAGGCGGGAAGAAGGAGGGTAAGGTGATGGACTGCCCGATGTGAAAAGCAGAAACTACTTTGGGCAGGAAAGAAGGCCTAGTCCTAAGAACCACCTTGTCAGGATGGACGGACATGAAAGGAGGTTTGACAGAAAGAGCCTGGAGCTCACTCACTCTCCTGGCAGAGGTGATGGCAACCAGGAAGGCCGTCTTAAGAGTGAGAAGACGGAGAGGACAGGAATGAAGCGGCTCAAAGGGAGCACACATCAAGAATGTCAGAACCAGATTCAAGTCCCACTGAGGCATCACGAACGGAACAGGTGGATACATGTGCGTGATGCCTTTCAAGAACCTCAGTACAATAGGGGACTTGAATAAAGATGGCTGATCAGGTAGCCTTAAGAAGGCGGAAAGGGCAGAAAGGTAGCCCTTGATAGTGCCCAGAGCAGAGCCCTGCTGGGCAAGAGAAAGAAGGAAGAGGAGAACCTCGGAAAGAGGGGCAGAAAGGGGATCCACAGCCTTTGCTGTGCACCATGCCACAAATCTGTTCCACCGGCAGGCGTATACCGACTTTGTGGAGGGACTCCTGGCTGCCAGAATCACATCACAGACTTCAGGAGGCAAGTCGAATGGCCTCAACTGTCGCCGCTCAATCTCCAAGCATGGAGGTGGAGGCTGGACAGGTTCGGGTGGAGGACCGTCCCCTGCTGCTGCGACAGAAGGTCCTCCTGAAGGGGCAGGCGGATCGAGGGACCGACTGACATGCTGAGTAGCTCGGGATACCAGTATCTTCGAGCCCAGTCCGGAGCCACAAGGATAACTTGGGCCCGGTCGCGCCTGATCTTCTTCAGCACTCTGGGCAGAAGTGGTATAGGCGGAAAGGCGTACAACAGACCGCAGCTCCACTCGCGCCGAAAGGCGTCACCGAGCGAGCGCCGTCTTGGAAACTCCAACGCGCAGAACTGATGACATTGCGCGTTCTCTTCTGTGGCGAATAGATCTAACCAAGGCTCTCCCCATTGCTGAAAGAGGCCGTTCGCCACGTCCGAGTTCAGACGCCATTCGTGATCCACCGAGCACCGACGGCTGAGTTCGTCCGCCCTGGCGTTCAGAGAACCTGCCAGGTGTTGAACCGTCAAAGTCACGCCCTGACGTTCCAGCCATTGCCAGAGGCGCAGAGCCTCCTGGCAAAGGGTCCACGACCCCACTCCGCCCTGTTTGTTGCAGTACCACATGGCGGTGGTGTTGTCCGTGAACACCTGCACTACACTCCCGTTGACAAAGGGGAGGAATGCCTTCAGTGCCAGGCGAATCGCCCGCAGCTCCAACAGGTTGATATGGAGCCGGGACTCCGCCGGAGACCAGATGCCTCTGATCTCCGCCTCTCCCAAGTGGCCACCCCAGCCCTGGAGGGACGCGTCCGTCACAACAACGTGCTCCGGTTGGGGAAGGGAGAGGGATCTGCCTCTGACCCAATCGCGGTCCGTAAGCCACCACTGCAACTGTCTCGCAGTGCCCTCCGAGATCAGGACATGGTCGGATAGGTTGCCCTGATGCTGGGCCCACTGAAACTTCAGGTCCCACTGCAGAGCCCGCATCCGCCACCTGGCATGATGCACCAGTAGGATGCAGGAGGCCATCAGCCCCAGAAGCCGCAGCGTCAACCTGACCGAAACCCGGGATAACGGCTGAAAGATGGGAATCAGAGCCTGAATATCCCGGACCCGCCGTTCCGGAGGATAAACCCGAAACTGCGCCGAGTCGAGAACCGCTCCGATGAAAAGGAGCTTTTGAGAGGGACACAGGTGTGATTTCGGCACATTGATTGAAAACCCCAGCTCGTGCAGGAGGTCTGCCGTCATCTGAAGGTGGTGGACGACTGTTTGGGGCGAGCCCGCCTTCAGCAACCAGTCGTCGAGGTAGGGGAAGACTGAAACCCCTAACCGGCGCAGATGAGCTGCGACCACCGCCATCACTTTCGTGAACACCCGTGGGGCGCTGGTAAGGCCGAATGGGAGCACGATAAACTGAAAGTGCTCCTGGCCTACCGTGAACCGCAGGTAACGCCGGTGGGCCGGCAGGACGGGGATGTGAAAATACGCATCCTGCAAGTCCAACGCTACCATCCAGTCTTGTGGGTCTAGAGCAGCCAAGACCTGAGCCAAAGTCAACATCTTGAACTTCTCCTTCCGGAGGAAGCCGTTGACGTTCCTTAGGTCCAAGATAGGACGGAGGCCTCCTTTGTCCTTCTTGGGCACCAGAAAGTAGTGGGAGTAGCAACCACACCCTACTTCTGGCCCAGGAACGCGCTCGATGGCCCCCTTGGCCAAGAGGGCCGTAACTTCCTCCTGCAGAAGTGTCAAGTGGTCCCCCGACACACGGTGGTTCTGCGGTGGCATGGCTGGAGGAGTGGACTCGAAGGGGAGGGAGTAGCCCCTTCGGACGAGCTGCAGCACCCACCGGTCCGATGTAATCGCGCGCCAGCGGGAGTGGTGACGGCGAACCCTGCCACCCACTGGCGTCACGTGAGCCCGAAAGCTCGGACTAGGAAGATTTGGAGGCTGCAGCGGGGGGAGGTGTGGACTGACCTCGCCGCTGCCCTCTACCGCCACCACGGCGGAATCCACGGCCGCCACCACGCTGGGGAGCGTTCTGCGGCGCATGGCTGGCAGCACGTGTGGGACCGCCCCTTCCTTGGCCACGAAAGGGGCGAAACGAACCCGTCTGCTGGCGCTGGGTCGAAAGACCCAAGGACTTGGCCGTGACCCTGGAGTCCTTGAAGCGCTCCAGCGCGTTGTCCGCCTTGTCACCGAACAGGCGACTGCCATCAAATGGCATGTCCATGAGGGCATTCTGGACGTCCGGCGAGAAGTTGGCAGATCTCAGCCAAGCATGGCGACGAATCGCCACCGTCGTGGACATAGCCCGTCCCAGCGAGTCGGTCGTGTCAAGACCACACCTGATCGAGTACCTCGCCGCGTCCCGGCCTTCAACCAAGGCCTGGTTGAGCTTGTCCCGCACTTCCTGCGGGCATTGCGGCAAACACTCCGCGACCGTATCCCACAGTGAGTGGGTGTAGCGGCCCAAGAGGCACGCGGTATTACAAGACCGCAGTCCAGCGCTCAAAGAGGAAAAGACCTTTTTGCCAAATTGGTCATACCGCTTTGACTCCCGATCGGGCGGGGCCGATGGGAATGCGGACTGTGAAGTGGAGGCCTGGATCACCAGACTCTCCGGGGAGGGATGGGTGGAGAGGAAGGCAGGGTCGTCCGAGCACGGACGGTGACGCCTGGCAACGTTCCGGTCAACCGGTGCACCGGAAGCGGGCCTGGACCAGGTGCCCAAAAGGACATCCGTCAGGGCCTCATTAAACGGCAGCAGAGGCTCCTGAGGGCATGACTGCGGTTTAAACACTTCGGTCAGAATGTTAGGTTTGACCTTAGCGACGGGGAGCTCAAGGCGCAAGGCCTTGGCAGCCCTCATCAGGACCACCGAATAGGCAGCCCCCGCCTCTGACGCCACAGGGGAAGGCGAGACAAACCCAGGGTTGGGCGACTCGTCCAGACCACTGGCATCACCCAAGTCACCTACCCAGTCCACATCATACTGGCAGGCACGGGATAAAGGGTCTTCAGACCCCTCCCAACCCTCTCCATACTCGTCCTCATCGCCGTAGTCAGGGTCGATGACATAGACTGGCTCCTCGGAGCCAATGGGCTCCAACGGCGCCGGACTCGGCGTCGGACGATGCCGGTCCGACTCCGCGTCAGGAGTCAGAGAGGGAATGGGGGTGGCGCCGCGCGGCGCCGGGGACCCGACGCCGGCCGGAACCGACGGCGGCGTCGCGCGGAGGCGGCACCACGGGTTGGCCCAATGGAAACGGCGCCGGAGAGGCCGGTAGACCAGCCGGCGACGAACCTGAGGGACCCAGCGGCGCCGGGGCCGGAGCCGCCGGCGGCGTCGGGGCAGGAGCACCCGAACTGCTCGGGCCCCCAGACGGGACCGACGGGCCCGCAGGCGCCGTAGGCCCCGCCGGAGGAGACCTCGCCCTCATAGCCATGAGGAACGCCTCAATCTCCTCGCGCGACGCGCCTCCCCCAGGGACCGACGGGTATGGGGCAGACGGCGTCGGCGACCCACGCGGGGGTGGGGCCACCCGAACCCCCGGCCGCATCACGCGGGCGTCGGGGGGAGTCGGGGTACGATGACGACGCCCCGACTTCTTGCGCTTACCTGATGAACCGGAGGAATGGTGGCGACTCCCGGAGCGCTCATGGCGGCTCCGCGATCGCTCCCTCGACCGCTCCCTCGACCTCCGACCGGACCGGGACCGCTCTCGACGCGGGGCCGACACTCGGAGCTCGAGCAGCTTGCGGGACCGCTCCCGTCTAGCTTTACCAGTCAAGGCCCGGCAGTCGACGCAGGCCTCCACGTCGTGGTCCGCGCCCAGACACCGGAGGCAGAGTCGATGGTGGTCGGTGACCGACATCAGGCGGTCGCACCCGTCGCAACTCTTGAAACCGGGCATCCTACCGGCACCGTAGAAGAATAAGGAATTATCAAAAACTTGGTCAAAAGACCGGAGTACTGCTCTTCGGATCTGCGCTAACTGGCGCGGAAAAAAGAAGAACTGACGTCAGCGCGCGGATGCCGCGTCTATATACTCCAGCGACGTCATCACGGCGCACGACGCCGACGACTGACGCGGAGCCGCAGGGGACGCCTGCAGACGACGCCTACCAACACGCAGGGGTACTGCTACGCAAAAGTTTCCGGATCCAGACTGACGCCTGGGGATATTCTAAGGTAAGGAATCTAATACTAACCTGTTTCTTTCAGATGCAAGGCTTAACTGTTGCGGATCTGGGTGCTGAATGTCTCCATGGCTCTGAGTGAGGAGCCTGGGCGGGAGTTTTAGTCGCTGGTGGGGCACCACTGAAAGTTCTAGGAACATGGTGTACCGGGCTTGCCTTGCCCACGTTGGAGCAACTAGGATGAGTGTCATGGAGTGCTGCCTTAGTTTGCGCGCCACTAGCGGTATGAGTGGTGCCGGAGGAAAAGCGTATGCAAATCTGTTTGACCAGTTCATCCATATCGCATTGCCCTGAGACTGCGGGTGTGGGAACCTGGCGGCGAAGGGGTGGCATTTTGCGTTTTCTGGTGTGGCGAAGAGGTCTATTTCTGGATGACCCCACTGCTGGAAATATGGCTGGAGCACTGAGGGATGTATCTCCCACTCGTGCATCTGATGGCTGTGTCTGCTGAGCAGGTCCGCCATCAGGTTGTCCTTGCCTGGGAGGTGTTCCGCCATGAGGAACATGTTCCTCTAAATGGCCCACTTCCACATGCACTGTGCTAGGTGGGACAACTGTGGAGAGTGCGTCCCTCCCTGCTTTTGAATGTAATACATTGCAGTCATGTTGTCCGTCCGGATAAGCACAACTTTGTTGCAGAGATGCAACTTGAATGCCTTCATCGCCATGAAGATTGCCATCAACTCAAGGAGGTTGATGTGCAACTGTTTCTGCTGTGTGGTCCACAGTCCCTGCACAGTATAATGGAGGACATGAGCTCCCCAGCCCTGGAGAGATGCGTCCGCTGTTAGCACCACCTGTGGTACAAGCTGCTGGAACGGTCGTCCCCTGCAAAGGTTTTGTGTGTTCCACCAATGCAGAGAGTTGTATGCACGACCGGTCACCAACACTAGGTCTTTCAGCTGTCCGTGAGCTTGGTTCCACTGGCGTGCTAAGCATTCCTGAAGCGGACGCATGTGTAGCCTCGCGTGAGGGACTATAAAGATGCAGGAGGCCATCATGCCTATCAGTTGCATGAACACTTGCGCTGGGAGTGAGTGTTGTGGCCTGAATTTCTGAATAAGCACCTGCATGCTGTTGACTCTCGCTGAGTTTGGGCGCGCTGTGGCAGTGAGTGTTTATTTCCGCGCCTAGGTACTGTTGTACAGGGGCGGGTTGAAGATGAGACTTTGGGTAATTGAGTGCCCGACGGGACTGAGATATATCCTGTATTGTTCTGCGGGGGCCACGAAAATGATGCGATCAGACGCCAGGCGTGGGGCGGCCTGGTGTGACGGAGCTTCGCTGGATGCTGTGACTGCCACTACTGGGGGCGAGACAATGGAGTTGCGGCTGGGGGATGTCATGGCGGCCATAACGGACTTGCATTTCGCTTTGCAACACCAGATGCAGACCGTGGGGAGCGCACTGGATGCTGTTGTGCGGAAGGGTCGTTCAGGTGGTGCGGCTCTTGGCCCGATTGACGGATCGCTGGATGCTGCGGGATGTGAGGATGGTTGCAACTTGTGTGCCCACGTTCGGAAGGGAGACAGTAATGCTGTGTGCAGTTCATCGACTACAGCGAAGGCGGAAGATCTTCTGATGGGGGGGGCTTTCCTCTGGGAGCGTTACCATGTTCCAATGGTCGACTCCTCAATAATGGCGGGCAATAGTGGCGTCACGACGTGTCCTTTTTACTTTGTTTGGGACTGATGCTGACGAGCGAGCACAACCACTTGCTCTCCCTGATGGCCCTTAGACGTGTGGATGACCGCGTCCCTCGAGCGACCTCACTGTGTATTGCCGTGCCGCAGGATGATAGCCTCTTCCCAGTCCGGTACCTTGACTCGACTACAACTGTACCAGAGGGTCTGGGCGGCAATCGTACTTTGGACCGGGAGGGCCTGGGTTGAGTATCGTAGTGTTACTTGCAGTTTGGGGCTAACGCGGGACTCTCTACCTATGTCATGTTGTCGCTAACGACGAGCTGGTTAAGATTGTACCCACTCAACATATGTTTATTGTATTGCATTCGGGTTCAATATGGAGTGGGTGTTTCCTGTGGTGGGGGAGGTGAAAGTGAGTGTGTGCTGGGGGTCTGCTCTGGTCTTCTCCTCCGTTCTCCTTCCTTTTTCCTTCCTTTAGTATTTCCTTTAACTTAGTTGAGCGATAGCTCTTTTCCGCTTTCTTCTAAATTTCAGGTTCCATATAATGGGCGACAGGCACGCTGCTGTGGGGGAGGCCGTAGCCGTAAGCAGGGGTGCAGGGTGGGGGGTTTGGGGGGGTTTCACTGTTTTTCTTTGTCATTTTCTGTTTCTAGGGCCTCTTTCTCTCGTTTGCATCTCTTGGCTTTCCCTTTATTCTTCTTTCTTACCCTTTCCTTCTTCAGTACCGAGCTATAGGTTACTCACTGTACGTTTTTATGGTTCGAATTCCGGGGGTGGATGCTTTTCTCAAAAGCTTTAAGTTGCAGCGGGCATGTACTGCATTGGCATGTGAATTGCACTGTTTTTTGCTTATCCTGTTTAAGATGCGCTAGTGTTGCCGCCTTGCCTACATTAGTCCTGAGTGCGAAGATCCTGATTGCTGAAAACCCCTGTTATGATATTATTTGATTGTACGCTGGTACTGATCCTGTTTATTTTTCTTCTTCATTTAAAAACGAAACCTCTTTATTCCTGGTTCTTATATGGTACGGACGTTATCCTGTATTGCAATGGGGCATTTGGGAAGCGGACTATTGCATACTTATGGCTTTTATTGCTTTGCTGCCCATGACTGTAACTGCTTTGTGTATCAATAAAGGTTTTCAAAAAAAAAAAAGAAGTACAGTGAATACACCCCTGTACCCTGTTGTTCTAAAGGCACGAGTTCTATGGCCCCTTTTTGCAGCATGGAGATGACTTCTTGCTGCAATAAGTGCATGTGCTCTGCGGACATAGGACGGTGCCTTGGGGGTATGTTGGGTGGAGTGGAGGTTAATTCTAGACAATAGCCGTGTTGTATAAGTTGTCTCACCCACCTGTCCGTGGTAATGCTTTCCCAGACTGGCAGGAACTGCTGAAGTCTTACCCCGACTGGTGTGGTATGGTCGGGGGCAGTGACAAGACGTCACTGTTTGTTAGTGGCGGAGGATCTGGCATTATTATTTCCACGTCCTCTGCCTTTGGTGCTGTTTCCACGATATCCACCCCTATTGTTTTTGTTGTAGGTGGATTGTGTGCCTCCCTTGGTGTATTGGGCTTGTTGCGACGCTTGACCTCTAGAAGCTCCCCTGTTACCGGAGCGACGAAAGGAACTGCCCCTGAACTGTTGAGACTGCAGAGCTCCCATGGATTTTGCAGTTTCAGCGTCTTTTTTAATCTTCTCTAGAGTGGTGTCTACCTCTGGACCAAACAGGAAGTCAGGGTTAACTGGCTGATTAAGGAGAGTAGTTTGGATCTCTGACTTGAAACCAGAGATGCGGAACCAGGCATGCCTTTTGAGCATTACGCTAGTGTTTATGGCCCTAGCCGCTGTGTCAGCTGCATCCAACGCACACTTAATGGACGCGTTGGAGTTCAACCTCCCTTCCTGTATGAGCATTTCCGCTCCCTCCTTATAAGCATCTGGCAGGTGTTGCAGGAGCTGCTCTAACGTGTCATAGTGGGCCCTGTCATATCTTGCTAACAGGGCCTGTGTATTGGAGATCCTCCAAATATTAGCTGCTTGTGCTGCTATACGCTTCCCAGAAGCTTCCAAGATCTTGGATTCTTTTTCCGGAGGAGGAGCATCACCAGTCGTTTGAGAGTTTGCTCTTTTACGAGCATTAGCCACCACTAAGGAGTCCAAGGGGAGTTGGCCTCTGATATACGTAGGGTCCACTGGCGCAGGCCGGTACTTGCGTTCAATCCTGGGGTTCACCACCCTTGCTTTAGTGGGCTCTTTAAAAATGTCGCTAGCATGTTTGAGCACACCCTTGAGCATAGGCAGAGTCTTTACAGATCTTTCTGATGTTGAGAACGTATCAAAGAGAAAGTCTTCCTCCACAGGGTCAGCGTGCATGTCGACATCATGGTTAAGGGCTGCCCTTTCAATAAGTGCGTTAAACGCAGCAGTATCTTCAGTAGGCGAAGTTTTGACTGCATACGACTGGGTGTCAGGGGTGGTGTGTGGTTCATCAGGGTCAACAGTGTCAGCCCATGGCTGGGACTCATCTGGATCTGTGTCAATGGGATAGTTAAACTGGTCCTCATTGTCCCCTTCCTCCACATCCTCAGTGACTGGTGTGGGTGAGTAGGTTTAGTCTGGTCCATACGGCTGTATGGGTTCAAAAAGGATAGGAGAGGTAGTAGAGTCTCTGTTTTTCTTTAGTGGTATCCTGTAAGGCTCCATAGGAGTTTCAGGCCTGATTTTCCATTTGTAAACGGTGAGTCTGCCTGATTCGGAGTCGATGCATAATTTCGACTGTTCGTCGTAGGTTAGTGGCTGGAACTGAACGTCTTCGGTTCGAGGCTGGGTGGGTGCAGCTACTGATGGTGACTTGGATGAGTCTGTAGCCTTCGGGAGTTGGACAGCCTTAGGTCGTGCCATTGGGGGCAGGCCTTATTTGATCGGCGCCGAAAGCATCGGTGATGGACCGACCTGCTTCGTAGACGTTGAATTCGATCCGACTGACTCCGACTGGTCAGTGTGCTTGTGGGTTTTTGTCGACTCGATCCGTTGCTGCGCAGCAGGTACGCTTGTGGTCTTCGAGGAGGTTTGTTCCTTTCCGCCGAGGGTGGTTTTCGGCTCGAAGGCCTTGACCAGTTGCGGCTTCTGAATCTTCGGATCGACGGCTTTTAGGGCCTTGAGTCCTTTGGAAGAGTCGCCATCTTTGGAGCCGGGCTTCGACGTCGACGTGAGCGTGACGTGTTTAACAGCAGACACAGGCTTTGTCGCTCCGATCTTTGGGTCGACGCCCCCTATCGACCCCGAGGGGTCAAGCACACGTTTTGACTTGGTAGGTTCCGAAGTCTTCGAGCCAATGGTTGTTGTCAACACTTTCGGTTTCGATTTAGTGTCTTTGTGTTTCGATTTCGATTGATCCACTGATTGTGGCCGCTCGACCGATGGCTCTTTGGAAATGTTCTTAGTCGGGCCTTGAAGCGGGACTAGAGAACGTGGATGAAGATCTTGGCTAAGGCCTTCCGGCGATGCCTCGACCTGAGCCGTGGAAGTGTGTGTATGGGGCCCCGCTACTGCGGTTGGGCCTAGCTCCTCGCTTGAGTCGTCGTCGACGGCTCCGAGAGGTTGTGCGTCGTCCCCTACCTCGACGATGTCTTCATCATGGACGTAGAGTTCTACCTCGTCCTCTTCGTAATGGGAGTCTTGCTCCGATGCGGAATCCGAGTGCTGAGCCGGATCCTCTTCTCGTACCCCCTCCTCGACGTCACCCCCGAAGATGTTTTCTGGATCGGGTGCCGAGTCCCACGCCGACTGTCGTGCAGCGCGTCGAAGACGAAGAGCTTTCTTCGATCTGAATTTCGAACTGGCCATGCAGCTGGCCTTGTCGTGGTACGGTGAGAGACATTTGTTGCACACCGGGTGCACATCGATGTGAGGGTATTTCGAGTTGCAAACGGGGCAGCGCTTGAACGGACTCCGTTCCATCGTCGATCGTCAATGGGGCCTTTGGCGTCGAAAGGCAATCTGTCTTCGACGACTTGTTTGAAGAACTGGAAACAAGCGTAAGGCACCGAACGAAAGACAATTCCGACGCCCCGATGGCCTTTTGGCCTTGAGAAGGAGTATTTATATATATTCCGAACTTGAGCTAAGAAAGTACATCCGAACCCAATGGCGGAAAAAAAACAATCTGAGCATGGAGGGGATGCCCATGCGCACTGTAGTCCAGGGGAGGAGCCACCTATCTTGTGATACTTCGAAGACTCTTCCAGGACAACAATGTGCAATCATCCGGACCCAACACTAGGCGGCGATCTATGCATAGATATAAATTCAGCAGCCCACATACCTCGAACAGAGGTGTTGGAGGCGGTGGTGGAATTTGCGTCCTCGGAGGTGGAGAGAGAACTGGAGCAGGAAACTGGGCAGAGGTAGGGAACCTCTTTTTGTAGTCTGAAATCATAAATTGCAGGTTAGAGACAAGGGCTGAAGGAAGACCAGCCATCTGTGGCTGTTGATGGCTTTCGTCCTGATAATATGCCTGTTCATCCATATCATGTTCATCATACACCTGGACCTTAATCTTGATCTCCTCCGACCCCCCTTTTCCTTTCTCATCTTCGCCATAAAGATTTTTGCCTCTCTTTCCTTTAAAGCTTTAGGTTCATCTTGCGTCAGCAAGAGCAACCCTCGACCTCATGGTCTGACGATAAACACCAGACACAGTCTTCTTGGGGGTCAAGCCTCTCCTTTCTCCCAGCCCCTCTTCCTCTTGCACCACCCTTCCGCATCCTTCATCTAGCCCCCTCCCCCACCACCTCCCCACCAACCCTCACACGTAGCCCCTCCTCTATCAACTACCCCCTCCTCCTACATTTAGTCCACCCTACTCCTGCTACATCGCCACCCCGCCACCTCCCACAACCAACCTTCCCTCCTCCTTTCACATCACCACCCCGCCTCCTCTCCTATCTAGCCCCCCTCCTCCGTCGCCACCCCTCCTCTTTCCATACCTATTCCCCCCACCGCCCTCACCTCTTCCCCACCACTCACACCCAGTCCCCCTCCTCCTCTCACAACATCACCACCCCTCCCCCTCTCACACCTAGTCCCCACTCCCCCATCACTACCCCCTCTTCTCACATCCAGTCTCCCCTCCTCCTCTCACATCTTCTCCTCCCCCTCACACCTAGTCCCCCTTCTCTTCGCACTTCACCAACCCCCCTCCTCTCACACCTAACCCTCTCACTACCATCCCCACTTCCACCACCTCTACTCCCCCCTCACCCCATACCTCCTATATGCCCCCCTCCTATACCATCCCCACCCCCCCCCTTGCTAGCCCTCCCACACACTGTCAGTGGAATCTCACAACTACCCACCATAGAAACTCCTACCTCATCTCCTCTCCCTCCTCCACACGCCCCTACTTCCTCTATACCCACGCCTAACACATACCAAACTTACCCACCTCCGCCCCATACTCTGTCCCGGCCCCTTTCAGGTCTCACACCAAACAAAGACCAATCTCCTCAACTTTTACTACGCTCTACCATCCCCACCACCACCGTCCCTAACTCCACTCTGGACAACATTATGTCCTCCCTCTTCCAAATTAAAGACTAGCTACAAACATTCAAAGAGCCATTTACAAATCATATTAGACACCCTTCTCAAACCCGGTAGCCACCTACCCCGCCAGCCCCCCACCCCATCTACATCCTCACACATACACAACCCTCCTCTCGGACCTCTATCCCTGCCCATAGCTCTTCCACCCGACCTCTCCGATCCATCAATACATTGACACGCTATGACATACGTGCCCTCCTACACTCCTATGATTCCGCCTCCATGGCCGGCACTGCCACCACAAACCTCCCCATCCCTACTATCCATTCCAACCCGCACAGGTCCCCTACTCAGAATAATAGAGGCAGCATCTCTAATAATCTCACAAAAGTCACCCTCACTCTTGACCCCTCCATCTCCATCACCCCACGGCTCAAATGTACACTACTTAACTGTAGATCTGCCCCAGACACGCATCGGACATACCCGACCTCATAATCGCACTTGATCTAGACCTTATAATACTCACCGAAACCTGGTTAACAGAATCCTCCTCCCCCCTCATTGACATTTAGTTCCCCCTAACTACCACATCATCAGATTAGACAGGGCCTGCAGGACAGGAGGTGGTATAGCAGTCATTCACAGATTAGCTGAACGTAATTGGAGATTTACCCCCTCAGCTTTTCACCTCAATGCACTAAAGAAAAAAGAGAAACGCTTACTTCAGGAAAATCAAACGATCAAAGGCCGACTTCTTTAGCCTTCAACTTGACCAAGCAAAAAACCAACCCAAAAAACTCTGAACTAATCAAATCGCAATCCAAGGACGAACCACAACGATTACTGAACACATCCAACACCCTACCTTCCTGTTTAGAATTCTCTACTTTCTTCAATCTAAAGACAACCAACATGAAGAATGATCTCCTCATTGATCTAAACCTATACTCTAGCCACCTCAGCAAAACCCCCATCAAACTAAAAAACAATGCATCCTGGTCATCCTTTGACACCTACACAGAAGATTCCATAGGCAAGATCCTGAGCACCCTGATGCCCTCCAATCACCTCTCGGACCCTCTACCTGCTAGCGCTGTAAAGGATCTTATTCCATGGCTTCTACCGCTCTGGACCAAAATCATTAACAGCTCTCTCCAACAAGGATGCATCCCAGACTCCCTCAAAGTGGGACAAGTATCGCCCATTCTCCGGAAACCCACAGCTGACCCTACTGACCTTAATAACTATCGCCCTAATTCCAACATCCCTACCTTAGCCAAACTGGTAGAAAAATGTGTTCACCTCCAACTGACAAAACACATCGATCACTTTGACCTCCTCAACCGACACCAATCCGGCTTCCGCGCAGGCCACAGCACAGAAACAGCCATGACTCACATTATTGATGATGCACTTCAAATTCTTGACCAAAATGGTACCTGCCTCCTCATCCTTCTCGACCGGTCTTCAGCTTTCGACACGGTTTAACACGAGAACTTACTCGATCTGCTGAACACCAGAATGGGTCTTTCGGGAACAGTACTCAAATGGTTCACCTCCTTCCTCCACAATCGGACTCAGAAATTCAAAATCAACAACACTTTTCCCAGCCCTGCCCCAGTAACACTAGGTGTCCCGCAAGGATCAGCCTTATCCCCTACACTTTTCAATCTAGTCATGGAGCCACTCACCGTACTGCTTCATGCCTCTAATGTGCAATTCCACATGTATGCTGATGACACCCAACTCTACCTCAAACTTCAATTCCCTGAAGACATCAAACTTCTCAACTCAACTCTTAAGGAAACACAGACATGGTTGGCAGAGAACCATCTCAAACTTAATGCTCTAAAAACTGAGTTCTTACTAATAGCTCCCACCGCCAAAATCCACATCGCACGGGATTGGCTTTAACACCTCAATGCATTCAACGTCCGACCTATCATTGTAGACTCAGCAAAATCTTTAGGTATAACCCTGGACTCCAATCTCAATATGCAACGACATATCAGCAATGCAACGAAGAGAGCTAATTTTCAAATCAACACCTTGAGGAAGCTGAAACCCTTCCTCGCAGCCAACGATTTTCGAACTGCGGTCCAAGCGCTAGTTATCCCTCAGATCGATTATGGAAGCACCACAAACTGCGGCCTCCCCCTATCTACAACCGCACCACTAAGAGCTTCTATCAATGCTGCAGCCAGACTCATCACTGGGTCAAAAAACGCTCACACATCTCCCCCGACTTAAAATCTCTGAACTGGTTACACTATGAAGCCAGAATACACCTTAAAATTGCGTGCATTTCTCATAAGGCCTTACAACACAATTCGCCTAGTTACTTCGCACAGAAATTGACAATCTCAGGTGGTTTAAGAACAACAAGAAGCGCACAAACTCTCCTCCTGAAACCACAAAAATTCCACAAGACAAAAATATACAAACGCTCCTTCTCAGGGATGGCCCCCAGGATTTGGAATGCCCTCCCTCCAGAAATAAGATTTATCTCATCCACTGCATCCTTCAAAAAGGAAGTCAAAACGATCCTCCTGGCTAAATTCACTTGAACTTAAAAACTGTGTAAATACTATTTATCTGTTTCTCTTTCCTCTGTATTACATTGTTTTTGTCTTCTCATTATATGTAAAGCGATCTGATATCTGTAAGGATCTTGTTCGCGCTATATAAAACCTCGAAAATAAATAAATAAATAAATCAACATATGACTCCCACACTCTCTACAGGGCTTGAAACCAGATTTCCTCGAAGACATCTTCAAAAGGCAACAAGGAGAACAAGCCAAAAATACAAAGTAACTACACAAGTACGGAGAGTCCAGAAAACCGTTAGCGTTGACGGCGCGGAAAAAAGGAAACTGATGTCATCACGCCGACGAGGCTCTCTTATGGCTCCGGTGACGTCAGCGGAGCCGCAAGCAGAGCCATGCTATTGTGACGTCGTCTTCGTCGGCGTGTAGTGCTACGAAAAATGTCCAAATGCTGCTGGGGCAGGGGATATTCACAAGGTGAGGAATCCACAGGCAGAGGTATCCATCAGAAATTTTACATTAAGTTCAGAGGGACTTCATACAGCCTGAAACATGCTGTCCTCGTCCAAATCCTCGTCCAAAAGATAAGATGGAAGTAATGGTTGGACCCTGCTGGGTGATGTAAGTGAAGGAGTCAGCCTTTGCTTTGAAAATATCTGTTTAAAAGATGTACTTTCCACCTTTGATTTAGGTGTCATCGACGAGGCCGTTGTCTGTATATTCGGCATCAACGAAGAATCATCGATGGTCACAATAGGCACTGGTGTCGATGAGGAACCTCTCGTTGACAGAGTCGTTGACGGTACACTCATCGGCGTGCGCATCATCGACAATGAAACACTTGTTGTTGAGCAAGTCGTTGAGCAAGTCGTTGACGCTATCTTAGATGTCGACGACGATTTCTTGATCGTCGACGACAAAGGGGTACGTGAGGTCGACAAGGTGGATGCCGACGAGAGTGAGATTGTAGAAACAGTAGTCGTCGACGAGGTCACTCCCATAGCTGTACAAGGAGATCTTGTCGTCGAGCCCACCGTCGACGAGATGGCAGTCGACGGGGCTGAGGAAGGCTTTTTAAAAGTGTGCATCACCCTCGGCGGAGGAGTCAGAGGGCTAGAAGCTGGTTTCTTTGAACCTTGTAGGGGAGGAGACTCCCTGGTTGGTAAATCCTTAGATTTTGAAGCCTTTGAAGACTTTTTGTGTCTTCTTTTGAGGGTGTTGCGAAGAAGGGCCTGAAGAGACACCTCTGGGCCTTTTTTGAGTAGTTTTAGAGGTAATTTTGATGAGCTCTCACCCGCCTCAGAGGACATGGGGTCTTCTTTGTCCTTAAGCCTTTGCAGCCAAGTTAAAAGCCTTACCTCATGGTCTTCAAGTGTTTTTGTAGAAGTGGTACGACATACCTTGGAGTCTTTAGGTGAATGGTCCGGATAAAGACAGTAGAGGCAGTACTTATGCTGGTCGTCGACATGTAACCTCTTTTTGCAAGTACCCCAGTGCCTAAAAAGGCCTTTTCAGGAGTGTCTGATATGAAGACAGATAAGACTTCACTCAGACAAACATAATCCTGAAGAAAAATTACTTGAATCCAAAAAACAAGGAAAACCTCAGCAGAGCTCAGTGGAGACTCCCTTAGCACGACTTGCGGTAGAAAATCTGAGGGACTAGAGCGCCTTCCAGGAAGGTTCCAGAGGGTGGTGATAGCTGATTAGCTGTTCTCTAAGAGTTTGGTCCTAATTACAAAAGGACCTGGATATATTACTACTTAGGCCTATTACTCTCTATGTCTTATGGAACATTACTTGACTTCTGTACCGGGGACTCCCATCCAGACGACGGGGAATGATTCAGGCATGTGAATCTATGAAAGATACCCTAATACTGGATAATGAGGTCCTGCCAGTTTGGAGTCAGTCAATGCCTCGCCGACCTTCAAACGCACCAGAGAGAGGCTGAGAACCGAAATTGGCATGAAGGGAGAGATAGTATTCCCTCATCTGAGCCATAGTCACTTGGGAGCCTGAAAACCCAGGGAGGCCTGGGATAGACACTCGCTCCGACTTCAAAATCAGAGGCGAGTCAGGGACACTGCACGCATGCGATAAAAGTTGGGGAAGGCCATGGCATTGACCACCTACAGCGTGACTTACCAGGCAACAGCGAGGACAAAGGACTTCAGGAGCTGGCCCTCAGAGGAAGAAGAGGACCGCAACTGACAGCAGGTCTCGACCACCACTCTGCCAACAGTCAGTGTCATGTGGTGCTCCTATATCGCGGATGACCAAAGCTGAAGACACGAGCCGCACCCAGTGTCAAGGTGCGCGCCTAGACACCACATGCAAATAGCATGAGGGTGTGAGGTCGACATTGTAGTCCACAGGACCTCGAAAACATCTAGAAAAAAAGCACACTGTTTCGTCGTGGCAGGCCAAAATGGCCAGAGGTACCATTCTCTGGAACCGCGTGGAAGTGCAGAATTGAAGAAACTGGAGTCAGGAGAGGGCTTATAAAGATTGATGTCACATCCGGTGGACGGCGTCATTAGAGAGTCACTTGACGCCCTCTACCAACATGCAGAGGTACTGCTGTAAAAAAATTATGGATCCAGTCTGACGCATTGGGAGAATGCAAAGGTAAGAAATCTGTGGCTAGACATCTCCATCAGATGATGCGGTTCAAGCATCAGAGACACACCAAATGTGAGTTAGTTGCAGACATCTGTCGTGACAGGCACCACACGGCTTAAAACCAGCTTCCCTATTTAAAATTCTCAACGCACCAGGACAGAAGTCTTGAAAATATGTTACCAAAAAAAGGTCAGTCATAATGACTTGAGGTGGCTCTTCTAGTATCTGCTCTGATTGCTGCGGAAAGAAAAAAATGAAGCCAGCACAGTGGGGTAGTTGCAATATATAGGCACCGCACACATCACTTCTAGAGCGGACAGAGATGGCACCATTTGGAGCCGAACAACACCATCTACCTGCACATTGGGGGTACTGCTCACGTAAAATTTCCAGATCCAGTCTGACACCTGGGGATTATCCCAAGGTAAGGAATCTATGGCTATAAGTCCCTATCAGATCATGTGGTTTGCAGCACAGAGCAGGGGGGGGGGGATAATACATGGGCATTATGGAAGGGAACCCACATAGGTATTAGCCAGTTTTTGTGGTACTAAAACGTTAAAAAATGTCAAACGCAAACTGAAGGAAAGTAAAAGTACGTATGTAAACAGTCATTCAGAAACGCCTATCCCATACAAGGAAAAGGAAAACCAAGCATCAGCATCTTTACGGATAGGAAATCTTAAGACCAAAAGAAGGGAGGGGAGAAAGCCCAAAGGTCATAAATACTGGTGCCCATATGATCAGCAGCATTCATTCCCCCACTTCTACGCAATTTGCCACGTGTTCAAAGCATAACTCTGAACCTCACACACATAAACCAACAACACCCTATAGTGTAAACTATAACACAAATTACATATTTCTACAATGCCCCCTAAAAAGGCGCCACTTCAAGGTGTGCACAGGACTACTTCGTTCCCTCGTCTGGGGTAGAAGCACCATAATGTTTCTACAAATCATCTGTCCCGCCACAGCCGTGAGTACTTGCTTCCATGCTGATAGCTTTTCCTCCTAACAGCGAACTTCTGGCTTTCTTCCATGACTTCCACAGAGCACCTCCTGCTGGTCAATGAGATGAGCAACACTGAAACGCTGCACTTGCTTGAAAAGATGCACTCCCTAGCTCGAGTGGATTCTAGCTGCTTCGAGGACTGCTGCCAAGCCACTTCAAGGAATGGAGGCGCTGAGATGTGCTTTGACCGTGGGGCCCAGCCCTTCATATGCATAAACACAAAACAATGAACGGATGCACCACTTTCAAAGTTTTCGTAGGAAGACGGCGTCAATCCTGTCCGGGGAGCTTAAGCCAATTACACCGCTTAGTAAATGTTGAGATTTATGAGGCGCTCTGTGTGAAATACGTTTTTAGCGGTTCAAAAAGCTGCTCTCTCCCCCCGGCAGTCAGATAAAGTCCGTATTATGGTACTGTGTTACTGCAAAATCTATTTGGGTTTTGAGTACCTACAGTCAATTTCGTTTCAAAGCGCATAGCAAAGATATAACTGACAGATTCTGACTTCAGCCTAAATAACGTTTTGGTTTTTTTAAAGGCTTGATAACACAAAGAATGGCGCCCTTTCAAACAAGCTCTTTAACAGCACAACGCCTGTCCTCGATAAAAAAAAAAAAACAGGTACCAAAGGTTAACGGGGGTGTAATATAATACACAAAATATTGCAGCCGCCAGAAGAAAGTGAATTAGCAATGTCAATGCTGCCAGTGGCGCGTGGATGTAGGCAAACACTGCAAGCTGTCTCCAGAAACTAGATTCGGCAGCTGTAACCTGTCGTGATCGACCAACAATAACAGAAGAGCCTTCTGTTTTTATTGCTTTCAATACTGCGAGCAATTACTGCATCCCAGCATGAAGCTGTGTCCGGAGCGTCAACCATCTTAGAGCAGCCTCGGCGCTCGCGCTCCCAGGTAGCCGTTAATGCGCGCGCCGGGGCCATTCGCAGCCAGGGTGTGATTAGGAGCCGGGAGATAAAAGCCGGCGCCGCACTCTTCTGCAGCGGGCCATGGCTCCGTTATTATCGGCAGCAGAAATCACACTCACGCTGAAGGCACCAGGCGGGAGAAGACGGTGGGGCCGCCTTCTAACGGTGTAATGAGGAGCGCGCAGCTGCACAGGCCACAGTCCTCTGCCTTCAAATGTGCAAGACTGACAGAAGCTAAAAGACGAGCCTGGGCCTGGAGGAGACTAAGGGGTCCATGGCATGAACGGACACGGCCCTCGGGGCATGAACGAGCAATTCTGAGCAATCTATCGGGACCAACTCCGACTTCCCCGCACCCATGCTGTCTGCTCAATATGTCAAATTCCTCCTCCATCCCTAATGTCATGTCGTCGCTCCCAGTTTACCCCGTTCAATCAGTTGGCAGGTGACTTTGGTTTACAGCTGTAACCAGTGCTTTAAATGGGAAAAGATAAGTGCAGGTACTCATTAAAATGAGCTAGAGGTGTGGTGAGGGGGCGGGTCTAAGGGCAAGACATGATAATACTTAACTTCTATATAAGTTCCAGCACATACCAAAACACATGAGATTTGTGTTTATATAAACAAAGCAGGTTAACTCATTACACAAAATGAAAGAGAAATGCGATAATATGTTAACATTTCCGATTTTTGCAATAGTTGCACCTTCTTAATGTCATACTGTTAATTGCTGTTTGGCACAATACTATATATTTCTAAGCACGCGAGTAGGAAGAAACTGAAAGTAACCCTACTTCGAACCAAAGCTCTTATGGCACCAAGCAAATGAAGCAACTCATCATGACCCTCCCCAGAAGATCTATCCATCTATCTATCCATTCATCCTTTCATCCTACCATTTACCTGCTGATGTCCACCATTTAACCTTTACATTCTATCCTCTATTCAGTCTTTCAATCATTCAGTTTTTCACCATTCCGTCTATCCACCCTTCATATCCAAACCTATCCATCTCCAAACCTATCCATTCATCCTTTAACTCATCCATCTTTTTATCCACCCTTTCGCTCATCCATCAACCCTTTCACTCCTTTATTCCATCTACCCTTTCACTCAATCCCTCATTTCACTCATCCACCCTTTCATCCATCCTCACTACCTTTCATTCATCCAATCTTTCACTTAAGCACCCATCATGCACTCTTTTATCCAATCATCCACCCTCTTTCACCCATACATGCTTTCACTCATCCATCTATTCATCCATACATCTATACATCCACCCTTGCTCACTCATCCATCCACTCACTCATCCACTCACTTACCCACGCACCCTGCCTTTTACGTTATTAATGAATCTTTGTCGCCGAGCAGACATGGACAAAGTGCCATCCATTTTCTTTAAAATACCTCCTGAGAGTGTCTGGATTCTCTCTTTCTCTCACTTTTTTCTTACATAAACAGGCATACATACAAACATAAGCAGACACACTAAATAATAGGGTATGATTAAAGCCATGCTATACTTGTTGTATAATCTTTATTCGGTAAAATTCTCATCATAAAATAATTCATTTTATACAATTATACATTACTTTTGTTAAAAGAGAAAGAAAAAAATTGGAATACAAACAGATAAAACCTATCAACAGTAAAGTTCCCATTATTAAAAGTTAAAACCTGCACATTATACAATACATTGGATGATTAGTATTAGGACCCAACCAAATCATTCTCATCAATACGTAATGTTAGGAATTGCTTCAGATCTATACAATCATTATCATAGCGTCCTACCAATAAGGGCCTGCTAGCTATTTGGCGGGGTAAGCTGTAACTTCATCCTCCTAATACGAGTCCTCCAAGCACTACTCAGATATTTAGCCACCCCGCATACCATGGCAGAGGAGGACGGGTCAGTAGTGAGAACTCGTAGGGCCATTCTATGGCACCTCAAAACCCAACCCCATGCAAACTGGTTTCAGCCAAACCTTCCGAGCCACTTTGTAAGCGGGGCAGGCAAAAAAGTAAATGCGCCACAGACTCCTTTGGACCCGCGCACCCGGGACAGGGCCTCTGAGGTCCGCCAGCATTAGTCCACCCCGCGGTGAACTCGTGCACCGGAAGGGTCCCATACCTGAGTTTTAGATAAAGGGCTCTGTCCAGAGGCTTAGCTATGAGGTCGAGGAAGGGTTCCAACTTCCTAGACCATTTAAACTCTAATAACCTTTCAGTGAGTAAACCCCCCAACCCCACTGCATGTTTCCTCTGCCTGGACCCAGTCCCAGTATAACTTCTGGATTACCGGTTTGGGGGGGTGGCATTTGACTCACCCACACATCCCTCAGGCCCAATTGCACCACCAACTGCCTCACGTTGCTCAACCACCCGATCTTGTTGCCGATGTCGAGCAACATTAGTTCATCCAACCCTGCAGCATATTTGGCGAGCTCCTTGGTCCTTCGCAGCCGAGCCCAAAACAATAGAAGGCGCAGCCTCACTAGGTCTTTAAATGATCGCCTGCCCAGGTCTAGCCGCAAGGGAATTAGCGGGGTGGAAGCAGGAAGAGCCACCAGGTCCCTCAGAAACTTGTTTTCGGCTACAACTAGCTCTGAAACATTTTCAAACCCCCACAGCTCGGAGCCATATAGTGCAGCCGGGAGTATCTAGCCCTCAGATTGACATGACCGGTGCCACAGGTTTACTCATTGACTCCCGATGCTCCCTCAAGGTCACCCCTGACACTCTTTTGAGGCCAAGTAACATTTTGGCCAGGTGGTCCTTCCAATTCATCCGACTATTTACCCGCACCCCCAAATAGTCGAATGAATCTACCAACTCCAAGGGTGCCCCATTGAGCGTAAAATTATTCCTAAATCTTTTGGAGGGTGAAAGAGCCATGAGCTTAGTTTTCGAGGTGTTGATGGCGAGTCCTCTATCTGTACAAAAGGTGCTGAATCGGTGCAGAAGCTTTTGGAGTCCCACTGGGGATTTAGAGATCAGTATGGTGTCGTCCGCGAAGAGTAGAGTGGGGATTCTTTCCCCCGCCAGGGATGGTGCATCCGCCTCTTCCTCTCTCAGATGGTCCACCACTCCATTCACAAAAAGAGAGAAGAGGGTCGGTGCCATGACGCATCCCTGGCGTACTCCCCTCCTCACGGGCACCCTATCTGTCAGCTGGCCCTGGGTGCCCCATCTAATCCTCGCGTAGTTCCCCTCGTGTAGCCTTACAATAAGGCTCAGGAGAGACCCGGGGAACCCCATCTTCTCCAATGTCTCCCACAGCTTTACTCGAGGGACCAGGTCAAAAGCCGTTTTGAGATCCATGAAAGCCATGTAAATGCTACCCCTTTGGATGGTGACTGACTTCCAATAGATGACAAAAAAGCGAAAGACCTGGTCCATCGTACCAACCTTCTGGCGAAATCCTGCTTGAAGGTGGGAAAGGATTTGTTCCTCTTCCATCCAAGCTCCAACCCTTAAGATGATGACCCTGCCAACAACTTTCTGAATCACGTCTATCAGACTGATAGGTCTGTAATTGGCAGGGTCCTCTCTAGCCCCCTTTTTGTACACAGTGACCACCTCTGCCCCCTTCCAAGAGTCTGGCACGGGGTGACCCCTGGCAATCAGATTCATTATAATGGCAATTAGTTTGGCCCAAGCCATAGGTTCCTCTATCAAAAGGTCCCCCGGGATCCCATCCGGGCCAGCCGCCTTCTTCGGGGGCAGATGTCTAATGGCCACTACTACTTCCGAAGGCGAGAATGGGTCCTCGAGCTCCCCTATAGGTTCCCCGTCTCTGCCCCTAGCTACCGTTACACAAGAGGGGGCTTCAGTTCCACCATATAATGCCGAAAAATGGTCAAACCATTGCTGGCTTGTTATATGGGTGGCTAAAGGTTGTGCGCTCTGCTGCCTAGCTTTATTAATAAGGTCACAAAATAACCTTGGATTCCTCATGCTGGCTGCACAGTTTAAGTCCTGCCAATGTTGTTCATCCCACTCTCGTTTGGCCAGTGCCATTACCCTTAAATAATCCTTCCTAGCCGCTCTAACTAGTGAGGGATCTTTTTTAAGTAGGGCAGCTGTTAGTTCTTTCCTTTTTCCCTTGCACTGGGCCGAGTACCAGGGATTATTAGAAATGGGAGGTGTGTTATTGACTCTACGGCTTTTCCCTTTGGATACAAAATATTGGCTCACCTGCTCTATTGTGATTTTGTAGGCTGTATCAAGGGCAATGGGCGGCTCCGGGGCACTTCCCAATCCCTGTTCCCATGCCGCCAAGTCCAGGGTCAGATCTACTACGAGAGATTTTATACTCCCAAGTTGATCTTCCTGCAGTTGGGCCTTCTCCCATTTCAACCGACGGTTACTGTTGTAAGGGACAACCTCTTTGGTTAACCTCAAGGGAGCACTCATCCCCCCACCCTTGGAGTTACCCCACCTAAACTTAGTACAGAGGGGGTTGTGGTCACTATCCTGTGTAGCAACCACCTCCATATCTATTAAGTCTTTCCACAATCTAACGTCCAGTAAGATGTAATCGATTCTAGACGGACCATTAAGCCTGTTAAAGGTCATTGCACCAATACTGTCGGACATAGTCCTACCGTTAAGTGCTCTTAAGTTGTGTTCCCTAGAAAGGGCATTGATTTGTATAGCCCTTGCTGACCATTTTCGAATAGGGAGTAGTAGCAAAGCTGGGATAGACCATCTAGAATCTTCCCTCTCAGTACCCAAATGATTATCCCCGGAAAGGGGTTCAAATGTGCAGTTAAAATCCCCACCCACTATAATTTTAGCAGATGGGGGACACTTAGCTAGTGCTAGGTCTAGACTCGTTAAAGTTAGTGAGGAGGTGTCCCCCGGTGCCCCCCTAGCGTAAACATTAAACAATTCAAGCCTGCTCCCCTCAAGGTATCCCCTAGAGGTGAGGTGTAATACATCCCTACACGCTGAATCTTGAATGACAACATCCCAATCCAGATCAATTTTGATCCAAACCACTAGTCCTCCCACGGGTCTACCCTTTCCACTGCTTACTGCTGGGAAAAAATATGTGGTATAACCGGATTTGTGATTACTGTTCACCTACCATGGCTTTTTAATTGCCATCAGGGCCGGACTGGCCGTAGCATGATGGCCACTGCCAGGGCACGGACATGATTCCTGCACTTGCACAAACGCACAGGATAGTGTGAATGGGATTAACAGCACAGGGCCTGAATGGACCCTGCTCTGTCAAGCACAGCGTGATGGTGAGTAGCCGGACATTATTCAAATGAGCCCTGCTGAATAACTTAGCTGGGGCTCAGATCGGGGTTGGGGGTGGGGGAGGTAGAGAATGCTGCAGAAGCTGCGCCTTGGCTGCCAGACAAATTGCACTCCTGCTCACTAGCACAGGCAATGAGCCTTACTTTTCATGAGTACCGGTACTCTCCCCGGCAGTAGAGAAGTGCCGGTACTCGGAACGATAAATCTAATAAGTGCTGGTACTCCGTACCAGTTAGTACCGGCCCATTTAAAGCACTGGCTGTAACCCTTGCTGTCGCAACCCGATGAACCCTTAAAGTCGCTCTCACCTCCACCAACTGAATACACCCGACTCGTTTATGTAGGGTAATCTGGCTGCAGTTTATTCAAGCACACTGATTAACCACGCACGCAGGAAATCCACATGTAATAAAACATGATACATGGTCATAAATCCTTCCTTCTTTACATTTGGCAGTCCATGCTGTTGTGTCTACTAAAGATGAGTGTGTGAGGGGTGATTGCACCCTAAAGCAGATTCCTGGCTTCAACTTGCTTCATTTGGCATGGGTGGGAAAACGACCACCACGCGTGCCCCATTTAGGCCCGTAATGCTCATGCCTATTTGCACCTTTACTGCCCAATTGCTGGTACCCAATTGTCAGGGCCACTGGGATTATGCGGCCGCAGATCGCCCCTTTCTTCCCCCCCTGGCGGTCCCTTTTGCATGAGCGAGACCCGCTCTATTTAGTGCCTGGCAGAAGGTCACATTCGCCATTTGCCCACCAGGTTACGGCTCCGTCCATTTGAATCCCATTCTTGGCTTGCCGGGCCTCCCTACAGAACTGCTTGACTTACAACTCGAGACAACCATTTTTACAGGCGATGAACTGTCTGACGAAAAGCACCTGCAACTCCTTGTCACACTCATGGCATCGCGGTTGTGTGCGGATAGTTGCATTTCGTGCTCAGAAAAGGTGCACACAGGTGGTGTAACGCAGTTATGGTGCCACACTGCCCTGCAGCAAAGGCGGGATCCCAGCGACTCCAAAACCGCACAGATATTCATTGGTCTTAGGCTCCATGGGTGCCCCCTGAACAGGTGTGCCGCCGCCCCTCCGCCTTACACAGAGTTTAACTTTTTCTTATTCCATGCCATTGCACACATTCTGCAAGGCATGCCATGGCACCACTTAGACTGGGTGAGCCACCCAAACAAGAAACCCTGGGCCTGCCTGCACTGCAGGGGCCTTAGTTTACCCCCTAGTGTGCATACTGGGGAGGCTCATTTACAGTAACAATGCACAAGATTTGGGCTGGGTTGAGAACAGCAAGTCGTTTTAATCAGCATATTACTAGTTTGGGCCACGCTACACCCTTTCACAGATGTACAGTGGCTACCAAGATGAAAGTGGCCTCAGCCATCTCTCAGAGTGCACAGCAGTGAGAGCGAGCTAAGCAGATTCAGCTTGGAATCGCGCTCTCAGAAAGAGGTGGAACATACAACTTCTGATGCCTCTTCATGCTCTGAATCTCCATTGCACGCACTCACTCGGTACCCTGTTTCAACTTCACTTTGTTCCACTAAATGCTGTTGGATTTACCGTCTCAAGCGCTAATTTGCAACAAGACGATGGTCCTGGAGGTGGTCTTGCTTCCTGCTTGCCTGCAGTGCGAGCTCCCGACTGTGGAGGATGGGACAGGGGAAGGTACTGCTGCAAACCCCATCCTAAATGACAACAGGATCTTTATACAATCCCACCAACCGCCACCCCCCACGAGCATGAAGAGAGTCCGACTGATTGGATGCCTGACTCAGGGCGGCGGGGGCTTTGGGCTTGGATGTGATCCTCAAGGCCATAGAGGACTCCCGGGACGCTGTAGAATCTAAAGTAGAAGGCTTACGAGTGGTTCTTTCCCAGCTGTGCGAGGATCCGCGCAATGTGGGGGACAGGACCATAGAGGTCGAAAACCGATTCTCCTCTTCAGAGGAGGAAATTTGGTCCTTCAACAGGCAGTTGTTCTAGCTGCCCGCCTTGGTATCCTCCCCGTTGGAGAGAGCAGAGGATGCCGAAAATAAGTCTCAACATAATCTTCGACTCATTGGCCCACCAGAATCCATGGAGCAGAGGGGCCTAGCTAGAGTGCTGGAAAACTGGTTCAAAACATGGGTGCTTGCAAATAAACTGTTCACTTTTTTGTCACCGAAAGAGAGCACCTCTCCTTGGGGCAGAAGTGCCTCCCCGCAGCCTGTGGTCCTGAGGCTGCTTAACTTTAAAGACCGAGACATGGTATTACAAGAGGCACGCATCGATCCTGATCTACAGTTTGACAACGCAAAAATTCTCTTATTTCAGGACTACACAAAGGCGGTGCAGTGGCACTCCTTCAGCGAAGTGAAGCAGAAGTTCAGAGCATTAGACCTGCGCTACATGCTTCTGTTTCCTGCTCGACTCAAGGTCTACTTCCAGTTTCGACTTTCTTCTTCGATACACCCGATCAGGACTGGGAGTAGGCGGCCGAGAGAAGTCTGCTGCAATGCCCCCCCCTCACCTTCCTACCGAGCGACAGCGATCGGGGAGTACAAAGGAGTGTACTGGATCACCTTCAGGTCGGAAGGAGGGAGGGCTCTCCCGTTCTCAGAGACCCCAGATCGAGTGAGGGGCTGATTAAGAGGGCTCAGCTCGAGAAAAAAACTACCCTGGATCTGGCTTCACCAAGGGAGGTTGAGAACCTTTCTGATACTCCACTGATTTTTTGCTCTTCAGAGGTGGACTTTGGCTCCTAATCTCAGCTCTCTGATCTGCCTTGAACTGGACGATTCCGGTCTAGTTACAATGCTGTTTATGTTGCAGGGCGGGCTTGCTTTCCTTCCCTCCCTCCCCCTCTTGTTGTGGGTCTTGGCCGGTGTGGTTATGCTTTTCTTCAGGGTGTTACTTCTGTTGGGTACTGAAGGGCACAGTAATTCTAATGCGGTATACTTTGTCGTCGGGTGTTGGAGCCTGTTGTATGGGTTCTTATGGACAGAGGTTTCTTCCCCACCTCCCCCCAAAGGTCAGAGGTTTTAGGATAATTAATTAGGGCGACAGATACTTCCTGGGGTGAAGTGTGAGGAGGGGGATATATTAGATGGGACAGTAGTTTAGTTGGACTCTCAAGCCTAGTTTATTTCTCTGACTTATGTTTTACCAGTGTATTTCCTTTCTTGGTAAATAGCGGCAAGTAGAAGGATAGCAATGGTTCACTCGAAATGGCATGGCAAAATAGGTTATCGGGTGTCTCCTATACACTCCTGTTGGGTGGGGACTCCGCTTGGTTTCTTCAGCTGTGCCATGCCCCCTCTTGAACAACAGTACTCTCTTGGAATGTGAACAGCCGCCTGGACCGCATTAAGCATTCTGCTGTGTTACGATATGTCAAACGTCACAGGCCAGTGGCCATTCTCCTGCAGGTGACCTACTTACTTGGTACAAACTGCCCCTTCTTGGACTGGTACGGCTACGACCGGGTACATCACTCAGGTTTTACAAGTGACTCTAGAGGAGTCGCAATACTCCTGCACAAATGTCTTCCCTTGGCCACTTCAGCACACCACATGGACACTCACCAAAATTCACCACAGAATTACAAAAATGGGTCTTCATAAATAGTGAAATATATTTGAAATGTTTGAATAGTTTACTTCGCTATTTCAGTGTTGTGTTTGAAAAAAACAGACATCTTGCAGACTTTCATTTAACATGCTTTGCACAGTTCAATTTTCACACAGTTCATTTTACAAAATTCTCTAACTTTAAGTACAGAAAGAGAAATAAATGTAGGAAGACAAACTTACTCTTGAAGTCTGTCTATGAAAGCCAACAAATGTGACAAGATAAGATTTAAAGGCATCTTTATTACTTTTTCACTTTGTGGGCAATAAAGATTCCTTTAAATCTTGTTATCTTGTCACATTTGCTCTGCTTTCAGAAGCAGATGTCAAAAGTCCGTTTATCTTCCTACATTTACTTTTTGTTCTGTGACTAAAGTTAGAGGATTTTCAGCTTGCCAGAAAGGGTGAGTAGTCCCTAAAAATAGCTCCTAGACAAAGCGAGTGGATTTTTCGAGTCCTGTGGCTGTCCAAAGAAATATGAACGTATATGGGGGAAATGGTGCAACTATTATGGGTTAATATGACAATGCACTGCTATCTGAGCTTGCTGTCGTGCGGTGCTTGTACATCAATCAAATCTTGTACAGTGTAATGCTGTGTTTTGCCGCAAAACTTTCAATAAAGTTGGTTTAAACAAACTGTAAGGAAAATTAATTAAACAAACCATGTGCAAGGTCGAAAACTAAATATTTAGTACGAGCCATGGTCTTCTTCCACAGGGATGGAGATAATGCTCTATCTACTAAGTGGCTTACCCGCCTACACCGCAGCACCCGTGAAAAGCATCTTACACAATGCAGATTACCTCATCAAGAGCCAGCACAATTTTCACTACATTACAAGGCACTAAAAACTTCCCTGGCAGCCACTCCAGGCTCGCGTAGTCTTTAAGAGCAACTGCATTACCTCCAAAGCCCTCAGAAACACCCTATTCATATCTGGCAGACATATTACTTTAATTGGACAGATAATGCTAAGCAAAGAGGCTAGGACAAGCAGCACAAACAAAAAAAAATGATATACTCGTTTTAGTTTCCTACAATCTGGAACAGGACCTCACCTATACATTAGGACTACGCCATCCCCATGTAATTTCAAAAGAAGCGTAAGTCATCCCTTCAGGAAACACTAGCACCTTACTTCTTAGGCACCTACCAACTCCTTGCTCAACTGAAATCCTCTATAATATCTTGAGCTAAAAAGCCCATATGCTAACTGCTACCAAAGTATAAAATAATGTGTTATTTGACATCTGGCAAGTAAGCGAGTCTCTTTCAGTAAGTGACTTCAGAAAAGCTATTCAAGCTCTCATACTGACATCAGGATAGTGGTACCTTTCTGCTCCATGGTCCTTCATACTACACGATGACACACATCTTACGGGCATCATACATGTCACAGCACATCTTGCCAAGGGCCGCAGGAAATAGGATAGTACATCACCCCCATCACCACCCTAAGTATTTAAAATAACTGTCAATGACTTATACCTGCCAAACCAAACCAGTTTGTGGCTGCTAGGGGTGCTGTTCAAATGGAAAACGGGAGGAATGCTATACAAAGTTGTGCAGCAGTGCTGTAAACGAGACTTGGGGACTACAACGTCTTTCACATCATATCATAACAGCATACCAAAGCCTACCGTGTTCTTCCCAAATATAAAATGATCACTACTAATAAATCTCAGACACCCTTTATGAAAATGGCTTAAAATTAGTTCTGCAGTCCTTCCAATAAGAGACGCAGAGTGTATTTTCTTTAAATGCCGGTATTACGCAATCGACAAGAAGACTGCTTAATGGAAGGACTCCCTTTTCAGACAACTCATTGCTGACACAAAGATCAAAGACAAAATCCATCACAGTCGTCAAACAGACAATTGCAGAAATATTCAATAAACCCAAAAGAGAAAGGTTGACAGGATAAAAACAAGATACATATATATATATATATATATATATATATATATATATATATATATATATATATATATATATATATATATATATATATATATAGATATATATATATAGATATATATATATTTTTTTTTTTTAAACAAGTGAGCTTCATTCCCTACCTGTCCATTGAAGCCCTGTGAGGTGCTCTGAATGGCTGTGGCAGGACAGCAGGCGACCTCTTTTTCTGCCAGCTAGGAGAGACAGAGGCAAAACTAAAGTCAGCTGGAAAAAGCATGCTCTCTACCCACAATGAAAGTATGTACCCTGGCATGTAATGGTAGCATAACAGATTTAATTGCATTAGCTGAAGAGAAGAATCGTCAACAAGCAGCGAGTGGCAATCTAAATAAATGCTGACCTTTATTCCCCATTCCCCCCTCCCCCCACTAAAACCCATTGTCCCTTTGGCCTCGGCATGCATCACAGCGCCTTATGTGAAATTTCCTGCACGACAGGCAGCATGGTGCAAGAAATCTGCTCGATTACATAGCATGGTGCAAGAAATCCGCTCCATTACAGAGGTTTTCTGGTCAAACACCTGACAGCACAAAGAAAGCAGATAGTACATCCATCGAGGAAGATGCATGGGAACAATGCAATATAAGACAAAGCAAACGCCTGCCAACCTAGGAGGTCAATGTGAGAAGCAGTAGGGCTAGGAACACTACTGGGTAAAAAAATCAAGTGCCAATTGTGCACATATCAACAACAATTGCAGCAAGATAAAGACACATTAGGATTAACTCGAAGGGTCTTCCTTCTCCATTTAGAGGGGAAACAGATTTACCCTTAATACCATACCCTTCCCTGTCCAAAGATGATGTTTAGAGGGATCTTCAACCGACCCTGCAGCTTAAACACCGCAGCAACTAAAATAATGTTGAAGATGCTTTGACACCTGAACCTGAGGTCCAATCAAATACCGTGTGAATGGAAGATCCTGACTAGATGGGACAACAAAAACAGACTTGTCCAGAGTGCTACACATCCGAAGAACCGCTGACTTCTTACCACTGACCGAAATCAACAACAGTTTGAAAACTGTAGGAAAGAGATTAACGCTATGTCCTTAGGAAAATGAAGAGAGGCATTAGGTCTCACACTCGAAGGTTTATATCCAACTGACTCGTTCATTACATTTGCAGAATCATGCGAGCCCTTCCGCATCCGCTAGGGACAGCTTTTACAATTTATCAAACTCAGTAGCACGACGAAAGAAAAATGGACTGACTTTCCAAGTACGCCCAAGTGACCACTACGATGGATGTACTACTAGAAGGTGGAGGTGAGAAGCACACACTATCAAATACAAATCCCTGAAGGGTGTCAGAGTGAAAACCCTGCTGAGAGCATGACTGAAATGGGAGAAACACTGGGGAGAACCCCTGTCGGAAGCAGAATGGGGTAGGACTTATGCCCTGGTTCAAACTATAGCCAGCAACCAGAGGTTCAAGCTGTGACATTTTAATGTCCTATATCGCACATACCTGACCCCTCCCCCTCGAGAATGCACAGAAAATATCCACTAGTGGTTATCCGAATGCCATAAGTGTGGGAATGGCAGAGCCACAGTCCTTCACACGTTGCGCGACTGCAGGCTGGTGAGGTCCTACTGGGCAGACATTGTGGCAACCCTTACCAGGGTGGCGCGTACACAGGTGGCAATAGACGCAAAACAATGCATACTGGGGCTTTAACCGAAACCCAGAAAGGAATATGCTACTTACCAGTATGCATCTGTTCTTGGCATGAAGGGCTGCTGATAGTCACATCTTATGCATAGATCGCCGCTTAGTGTTGGGTCCGGATGATTGCACATTGTTGTCCTGGAAGAGTCTTCGAAGTATCACGAGATAGGGGCTCCTCCCCTGGACTACAGTGCGCATGGGCATCCTCAGATTGTTTTTCGCCATTGTGGCAGGGATGGAGTATGATACAGTAAGTAATGCCCATGCTAGAGAGTAATTCTGAATGCTACAGCTGCTACAGGCACCGGGGAGGAGGGAGGGCGATGTGAATATCAGCAGCCCTACATGCCAAGAACAGATGCATACTGGTAAGTAGCATATTCCGTTCGAGGCATGTGGGCTGCTGAATTCACATCTTATGCATAGAATGTATAGCAGTGTCCTCCTAGCGGCGGTTGCCCGTGGCAGCTGCATCAGTTTGAAAAAGAGTTTTGAGTACAGCCTGTCCTACAGCTGCCTGCTGTTTGGAGTGTACATCTACACAGTAGTGTTTGGTAAAAGTGTGTATGGTAGTCCATGTGGCTGCCTTACATATGTCCTCTAGAGGAATGTTTCCTAGGAAAGTCATGGATGCCCCTAACTTGCGCGTGGAATGCGCTCGTGGGGGGAACTGTTAATGTGCGTTTAGCTTTTTGATAACAGATTTGAATGCACTTAACAATCCATCTGGCTATGCCTGATTCGGAAATGGGGTTGCCTTTGTGCTGTGGTGAAAAGGCAACGAACAGCTGTTTAGTTTTTCTGAAGAGTTTTGTCTTATCTATATAGTAAAGGAGAGCTCTTTTGACGTCAAGGGTATGCAGAGCTCGTTCTGCTACGGAATCTGGGTTAGGGAAGAATACCGGCAGTTCAATAGCTTGGTTGATGTGAAACTGGGACAACACCTTTGGCATAAATTTAGGGTTAGTCCGCAGCACTACCCTGTTTGCGTGAATTTGTATGAATGGCTCCTGAATAGTTAGGGCTTGTAGCTCACTAACTCTTCTGAGGGAAGTAATTGCAACTAGGAAAGCTACTTTCCAGGTTAGGAACTGTATCTCACATGAGTGTAGAGGTTCAAAGGGCGGTCCCATTAGCCTGGTAAGGACTACATTGAGGTTCCATACAGGAGAAGGAGGGTGCCTTGGAGGAATGATTCCTTTGAGCCACTCCAGGAAAGCTTTAATAGCAGGCACTCTAAATAGTGAAAGGTGCTGCCTGTTTTGAAGATAGACGGCCATTGCAGCTAAATGTATACGAATGGAGCTGTAAGCCAGATTGCATCTGTGTAAATGTAGTAGGTAACAGATGATATTTTGTGTAGATGCATCCAGCGGATTTATGTCATTATTTTTACAATAGATGACAAATCGCTTCCATTTCGCCGCATAGCATGCCCTAGTGGTAGGCCTCCTTGATAATATTCATACAGTCGGGAGGCAAGTTGAGGTAACCAAACTCTATGACCTCAGGAGCCAGATCGCAAGGTTCAGCTGTTGCGGATCTGGGTGCTGAATGTCGCCATGGCTCTGTGTTAAAAGGCTGGGTGTTAATTGCAGCCTTTGATGAGGAACCACGGAAAGTTCGAGGAACGTGGTGTACCATGGTTGCCTCGCCCACGTTGGAGAAACTAGGATTAGTGTCATTGAATGTTGTCGCAGTTTGCGTGCCACTAGTGGTATAAGCGGGGCTGGTGGAAAAGCGTACGCAAATCTGCCTGACCAGTTCATCCATATCGCATTGCCCTGAGACTGCGGATGTTGAAATCTGGCGGCGAAGCTTTGGCATTTTGCGTTTTCCTTTATGGCGAATAGGTCTATCTCTGGGTGACCCCACTGCTGAAAGTATGGGTGCAGCACTGAGGGATGTATCTCCCACTCGTGCATTTGGTGGCTGTGTCTGCTGAGCAGATCCGCCATGTGGTTGTCCTTGCCAGGGAGGTGTTCCGCCATGAGGAAGATGTTTCTCTGAATGGCCCACTTCCACATGCTTTGCGCTAGGTGTGACAACTGTGGAGAGTGTGTCCCTCCCTGCTTTTGTATGTAGTACATGGCAGTCATGTTGTCCGTCCGGATCAACACGACTTTGTTGCACAAATGAAATTTGAACGCCTTCATGGCCATGAAAATTGCCATCAGTTCCAGTAGGTTGATGTGCATTTTCTTCTTTTGGGTTGTCCACAGCCCCTGGACTGTGTAATGGAGGACATGCGCTCCCCATCCCAGGAGAGATGCGTCCGTTGTCAGCACTATTTGTGGTACAGGCTCTTGGAACGGTCATCCCCTGCAAAGGTTTTATGCAGAGAGTTGTATGCGTGACCGATCACCAACACTAGGTCCTTCAATTGTCCGTGAGCCTGGTTCCACTGCCGAGACAATCACTCCTGGAGGGGACGCATGTGTAGTCTCGCGTAAGGGGCTATAAAAATGCAGGAGGCCATCATGCCTATCAACTGCATAAACACCCTTGCCGGGAGGGAGTGTTGTGGCCTGAACTTTTGAATGAGTAACAGAATGCTGTTGATTCTGGCTGAGTTTGGCTGCGCCTTGGCTGCCAGAGTGTCTATTGTGGCACCCAGATACTGCTGGACGTGGGCTGGCTGAAGATGAGATTTTGGGTAGTTTAATGAGAATCCGAGGCTGTGTAGGAGGTGAATAGTGCGGGACACGTGATGGGCACATTGCTGGGCTGACTTTGCTTGGATGAGCCAATCATCTAGATAGGGGTAGATGTGAACATGGTGTCTCCGTAGGTGTGCAGCCACTGTCGCAAGGCATTTGGTAAACACCCTGGGGGCTGTAGTCACCCCGAAAGGCAGTACCCTGAACTGGTAGGGCTGGTTTTGGATGGTAAACCTGAGATACTTCCAGTGTGCTGGATGTATTGGTATGTGGAAATCCGCATCTTTTAAGTCTAGGGTAGCGAGGAAGTCTCCGACTGAGTAATGGAAGAACTTGCTGTAAAGTGAGCATGTGAAAATGTTCTGACAAGATGTATTGGTTTAGGGGCCGCAGGTCTAGTATGTGCCTGAGAGACCCGTCCTTTTTGGGGATTAAGAAGTAGAGAGAGTACGCCCCTGTACCTTGTTCCTGTATAGGGACGAGTTCTATGGCCCCTTTTTGCAGCATGCTGAGAACTTCTTGCTGCAATAAGTGTATGTGCTCTGCGGACATAGGACGGTGTTTTGGGGGTATGTTGGGTGGAGTGGATGTTAGCTCCAGACAATAACCATACTGAATGAGTTGTCTCACCCACCTGTCTGTGGTAATGCTTTTTCAGACTGGCAGGAACTGCTGTAGTCTGCCCCCGACTGGGGTTATATGGTCTGGGGGCAGCGACAAGGCGTCACTGCTTAGTATTGGCAGAGGATCTGATGTTATTATTTCCTCGTCCTCTGCCTTTGCTGCTGTGGCCACGGTATCCACCTCTTTTTGTATTAGTGTAGGTGGTTTGCGTGTTCCCTTTGTTGTATTGAGTTTGCTGGGATGCCTGTCCTCTTGAAGCTCCTCTGTTATTGGAGCGACGAAAGGAACCACCTCTGAATTGCTGAGAATGCAAGGCCCCCATAGATTTGGCTGTCTCTGTATCTTTCTTTATTTTTTCTAAGATAGAGTCTACATCAGGGCCAAACAGAAAATCAGGGTTTACAAGCTGATTTAACAAAGTTGTTTGAATCTCTGGTTTGAACCCTGAGAAACGCAACCAAGCATGCCTTCTGAGCATGACACTAGTGTTGATGGCTCTGGCTGCAGTGTCAGCTACGTCCAGCGCACATTTAATGGATGCGTTGGATATGAGTTTCCCTTCCTGTATTAGTGTTTCTACTCCTTCTTTGAATGCATCAGGCAAATGTTGTAGCAGTTGCTCCAATGTGTCATAATGTGCCCTATCGTATCTGGCTAATATGGCCTGTGTGTTGGAAATTCTCCAGATGTTAGCTGCCTGTGCAGCCACCCTTTTCCCAGATGCTTCCAACACTTTAGATTCTTTGTCAGGAGGAGGAGCATCACCAGTGGTCTGAGAGTTGGCCCGTTTACGGGCATTGGAGACAAAGAGTCCAAAGGCAACTGTCCCCTAATGTACGTCGGGTCCACAGGCGCCGGTCTGTATTTTCTTTCAATGCGTGGGTTAACAACCCTTGCCCTGGTGGTCTCTTTAAAAATGTCCCCTGCATGTTTGAGGACACCTTTCAACATTGGCAATGTTTTTACAGATTTCTCTGAAGTTGAGAAAGTGTCAAACAAGAAATCCTCCTCAATTGGGTCAGCATGCATGTCCACATCATGATTATGTGCTGCCCTCTCTATTAGTGCGTTAAACGCTGCTGTATCCTCTGTGGGTGAAGTTTTTACAGGATAAGAAGGAGTTTCAGGGATAGGTTGAGACTCCCCTTGGTCCACAGTGTCTGTCCATGTTTGAGCCTGGTCCTCTGGATCATTGTCCGCAGGGTAACCATACTGTTCGTCATAGTGCAGGTGAGTAGGTAGAAAAGTCCTGTTCATGGTACTGCACACTTTCAAAAAGGACAGGCGATGTGGAAGAGTCTTTTCTTTTTTAGTGGAATCTTATAGGATTCCAGTGGAGTTTCCGACCTGATTTTCCGTTGATATATAGTAAGTCTGCCAGTGTCGGCGTCGATATGGAGCTTTGACTGCTCATCATAGGATGGCTCCTGATACATAACGCCTGCTTCTTGAGGATGGCTCCTCTTCCTAAGTGTCACAGGTGTGGATTGCTCAAAGCCTTTTGTTGGATCCGTTCCCTTAGGTCGTGCTGTTGGGGGCAGACCGAACTTTATGGCTGGCTTTGGGCCAGGTGTTGATACAGATTAGACGGACTTTTCTTTGTTGTCGTGCTTTCTACTTTGTGTGGACTTCGGTGCGGGCGTCGGAGGCGTGCACTTTTTAACGGAGTCGATTTGCTCCTTCAAGGCGCTTTTGGTTTTCGGCTCGAGGGCTTTGACCACCTTTTGTTTTTCGACTCTGTGCCTTGGTTCGAGGGCCTTATGAGAGTCAAGTCCCTTGTTTGTGTCGCCGGCCGTTGACGCCGACCCTGTCGGCTCGACGAACTTGGCTTTAGTGATGGCATGTAGCGCACCAATCTTTGGATCGACAGCCCTTGCGGTGGACCTCTTTGGGTCGTCGACACTTGGCCTCGACGTCGATTCCGATGTGCTTGCACTCTTCGATCCGATGGCTGCCTTTAGCAGTTTCGGTTTTGTTTTCTCCTCGGTACCTTTCGGTGTCGCTTTCTGGTGGGCGACCGATGGCTCATGTGTAATATTCTTAGCCGGGCCGCGACTCGGGGCTATAGAATGCTGAACACGATCTTGGCTAAGGCCTTTCGGCGATGCCTCGACCGGAGCCTTGGAGAGTGTAAGAGTGTCTTGGTTAGGCCCAGTACCCACTGTTGGGCCTGGTACATCACTCGAGTCGTCGTCGACTCCGATGGGGGACACGTCGTCCCTTACCTCTTCGATGTTTTCATCGTCAGCGATGTGCTCCTCGTCGACCTCATAGTAGTGGGAGCCGTGCTCCGAATCTGGATCCGACGCCTGTTGTGGATCTTCAGTGTCGACCATCTCCTCGTCGTCTTCATCAAAGATATTCACCAGGTCGGGCGCTGGCTTCGACATCGTCTGTCGTGCTGCACGTCGGAGCCTAAGCGCCTTCTTGGACCGGAACCGAGCACAAGCGAAGCAGTTGTCCTCGTTGTGGTCGGGGGATAAGCACTTGTGGCACACCGGGTGTACATCGATGTGCGGGTATTCTGCGTTACAAAGGGGGCATCGTTTGAATGGGCTCTGTTCCATCGACGATCGGGCCTTTGGTGTCGAAAAGGACGAGTGGCGCTCTTCGACGTCCTGCTTCGAAAGAAACTGGAACAAGAACTCGGCACCGAACGAGAGAAACAATACCGACGACCCCAAAGGCCTTTTGGCCTTGAAGAAAAGTTTCCGAACTGGAGTTAAGAGAAGAACATCCGAACCCAATGGCGGAAAAAAACAATCTGAGGATGGAGAGGATGCCCATGCGCACTGTTGTCCAGCGGAGGAGCCACCTATCTCGTGATACTTCGAAGACTTCCAGGACAACAATGTGCAATCATCCGGACCCAACACTAGGCGGCGATCTATGCATAAGATGTGAATTCAGCAGCCCACATGCCTCGAACCTAAAATTCCGCTCATATTCGCTGCTTTGGGACTAGTTTTGGGGAAAAGGCGTATTAAGATACACTGGATCTCCACAAGGTGCCCACGTATGGAGCCTGGTTGCAGGACATGACTGAGTAGGCAATGGCCGAAGAACAGTGATTGATGGAGGTCGAAACCAAAGAGAAAGCTTTTGGATGATACTGCAAAGTGAGCGGGCTTATCATGCCCCCTCACTTAGCAGTATCACCACAGAAACATGCATACTAAGTAGCGATGAGTCTGATAATACGAGTAGCCCAGACCGACAACCAGTCTACATACCTTTTCGGGACCACAGAAGAAGACTCCTTGCATATTCTTGTTGTAGAACTTTGCATAGGAGACTGGTACCTGCTGCCATTATGAACATGACAACGTCTACATCAGTACTGGGGCTATAACCAGCACGCTACATTTGATGTCATGCTTCTATCACTGATTCCCCTTGCTTCCGGCGGCTAATGTTTTTGACACAAACCCTCCACAAGGAAAGGTAAGGTGGGAGGGATCTTATTGATGTGTACTTGAGATGGTCGCACACTTGTAAAGCTGTATCCATACATGCCACATTGATGTACTTTTACTGCTTGAATGAATCACAAATTTCAATAAAAATGTTTACCAAAAAAAAGCTCTATGATTGAGGACATTTTCAGTAACGGGCCAGGTTACAGTAACATATGTAGGGGGACTGTTTTGGCATGAAGAAAAATTATGATTGTACCCAAGGTGGAGAGACATCTTATTAGCAGACTGCAGTCTACTTCAGTGTCGAGCACTCCGCAGTAACCCAAAGGGGACAGGAAGCGCTTTCTAAAATTCCTAAATAAACAACCATTCCTTTTTATGTCAGAATCACACTGAATTGCATCCAATAGCTTTACGAATAGGCCTGACTACAGAACTGACTAGAATTTAAAGGAATCACTTAAGGAGGAATTGCAGATTTGGCTATACCAATAAATGACCTTTGTTGGCCTCAAGTGGCACACAGGCCAATTACATCCCACAAAAACCGTAACTAAAGTACCTTGCAAACCCTAGCAGTACTCACCCAGAGACACATGCACCCAAAGTATTAAGCTTAAATGAGCAGGAATGATGCAGAAAAGTCTGATACGCAGTGGCGGCTGCACCGGGGCAGGAGTGGTGAGGTGGGAAGAACAGAGGTCCAGGGGTGTAAAAATGAAAAGAAAACGTCACCTACTTGGCTGCCAGCAGCCACCTCTTCTGTCAACCGTAAGCACATAGGCGCCTAGACTCCCCTAGCCAATTACAACGCTGCTGCCACAAGCATGACTGCAGCGTCGTGAGTGGTCTGGTTCGGCGCTCAGACAGGGAGTGGAAGCATGTGCATGTTCTCCACCCAACTTGTGAAATACAGCTGGGTGGAGAACATGCTAAGTGTGCATGACTGTTTGGCCGGTCCCTGATGGCCGGCCAAGCTGTCATGCGCACTAAAGGTCACCAACCACTCTTCAACTGCTGGCTGTGTTGACAGCCAAGCCCCCACAAAACTGGCTACAGCACGGAAAAATAAAATATCGTTACATGAGTAATGATCCAATGATTTTAATAGGGTTAAGAATTTTTATTGATTTATTGTTTTAATGTAATGTTAACTGCATTTACGTGTGTACTTTTACGGCAGTAACTGCAGAATAAAGATTTTGTTGATGATGGTCATCATCATTTTATTTTTCCTGTTTTCCACTGCTGAAAAGTAGTTGGGCAACACTCCTCCGCCTTAACGGAGGAGCAGCTGCAGCTAATACATATACATAAGATTTATAGCTCCCCTTGCAAGAGCTTTAACTCAATCTAACAGCCAGGTCTTGAGTGTCCTCCTGAAGGTCAGCAGGTCTTGGGTCTGTTGTAGGCTCAGTGGGAGGGTGTTCCATGTCTTGGCGGCGAGGTGGGAGAGTGAGAGGTCGGCGGGGCGTAGCTGGCGGTTGGGGATGTAGGAGGAGAGCCCTCTGTTGAGGTAGGCTGGGCCGGTCTTGTGGAGTGCCTTGTGTGAGGAGCTTGAAGGATATCCTCTTGTTGATCGGGAGCCAGTGCAGGTTTCTCAGGTGGGAGGTGATGTGGCCGTGGCGTGGTACGTTGAGGATCAGTCGTGCCGAGGCGTTTTGGATGCGTTTTAGTCATTTGATGAGTTTGGTCGGGGCTCCCGCGTAGAGGGTGTTTCGGTAGTCGAGTCTGCTGCTGACGAGGGCCTGGGTGACTGCCTTTCTTGTATCTGTCAGGATCCATCTGTAGATCCTGCGGAGCATGGGGAGGGTGTTGAAGCAGGAGGAGGAGGCGGCGTTGACTTGCTTGGTCATTGAGAGCGTTGAGTCGAAGATGATTCCCAGGTTGCGTGCGTGGTCGGTGGTGTCGTGGCTGCTCCCAGTGCTGTTGGCCACCAGGAGTCGTCCCAGGCTGAAGGGTGGGAGCAGAGGATGAGGACATCCGTCTTGTCCGAGTTCAGCTTCAGACGGCTGGTCTTCATCCAGTCGGCGACTACCTTCATTCCTTCGTGGAGGTTGACTTTGGCAGTGATGGGGTCCTTGGTGAGGGAGAGTATCAGCTGAGTGTCGTCGGTGTAGGAGATTATGTTAAGGTCGTGCTGTGGGGCTACGTGTGCGAGCGGGGCCATGTAAATGTTGATCATCGTCGGGCTGAGGGAGGATCCCGGGGGTACGCCGCAGATGACCTCGAAGGCTTTGGAACCATAGGACATTGACAATCTTTGGACCTATACAAATGCCTCTATGAGCAGAGTCAACTGGCAACTAACTGTTCAGCTACAATGTGCAAACAAAAATGACAAACGACAAAACTTTCAACACTTGTAGTGTGAAAGATTCACTAAAACAGCCTAGCTTTTTCAATGAAAAGTTATTTATGAAATGAAAGACACACATACACACAACACACTTAACGGTGAGATCTTCAGTACACAAACAAGAATGCCATTGAGGTAGTAAACTGAAAATAGTATCAACAAGTTATATACCGCAATTTGATAAGGAAAAGGCGTGAATAAATACCTATATAAACATGAGTTAGGGCTTTTTAGGTTTCGCCTAAGTGAAAGCTGCGCAATGCGCAGCTTTTTCACGCAGGTGAAAACCTAATGAGAATAATATGTGGCTTTGGAATACGCCCTCTGTTCCATTGGCTAGCTCCATAAATGGAGGCTAGCCATTGGAACAGAGATCTGTCCGTCATGGCCGGACCAGATTCGTGGGCGTTCCGGCCATTTTTACTCATCCCGCCCACTTGCGATCGTCATGCGGCGGTGGGCGGGTTTACTTTTTTTTTTCAATGTTTGTTTTCGTCATTTCGGCCAAGATGGCGGCCGGGCAGTAGCTTGTTTAAGATGCTGCAAAGTGTGTCCCGACCTTGCAGCGGCTGTGCCAGGAAGCAGGCCACCGTCTGTGCCAGGGTAACCCGATCCTTTCCCCGATGTCCCAAAGGTTCTGCGGCGGCGAGCTAACAAAGCTCCGAAAGCGGAGCATTTATTCAATCCGCACGGTGGCTCGCCTTACCTATACTGCAGCGCACATTGGCCCGCTGGAGGACGGGCACGGGAGCGCTGAGCCGCGACGGGCCTGAGGCAAGATCAGTGGAGGCCATCGGTATCGCAGCCTGAGCGTTAATTGCGGCAGAAGGTGCCCAACGAGCCACACCATCTCGGCCGAACGAGCTATTAACGGGCGGGGGAGCAGGAATACGGCGCAGGACGCCCCCCTCCTCCCGCCTTCCTCCGAAGTATCGCGGCACTCGGCCGCCTTTGATGTCGCCCACATATGGTTGCTCTGAGCAGCCTTTATGAACCAAGAACTGTCTGGAAACAATTACACAACCTTGCGACTGGCGACGGATGCAGATTAGAACATTTCACGTATGTTAGAAAGCATGAAATCGTTGGGCCCAGTTCTAACTTTGTTAGACAAATAGTCCAAATTAAAACAAAATGTGTAGCTTTTTATTTTAATTTTATGTTGCATTTATCAAGCACTGATCCGCTGCTACCGTGCAGTAAAATTAAGGTTGCTGTGTTTTGCTTTTGCATTGTTCCGGGTAACAAAGTATCAGAGTTACCGAGTAGTGACTTCACACCAGCCCATGCGCTGATGCAAACTACTGAGTGCCTAGATGCTATCCACGTGTTCAAAGGCACCTGCAGCTACTAGCGATGTAACAAACAATGCACAGCAGCAAACCCGACATCTCATTAAACTAAATATATAAAACATAACAAACTCCTCCTGAGTCTCACGGTGCCCGGTGACCGATATCAGTTGCTAATCTAGCTCTACTTGCATTCTGGTGCTTGTCGTGTTTGTGTCCATTCAAATATAGGACCACAAATACCAGAATGCAAAGCGGAAAGGTGTGCCAGCAAAGGCTCTTACGTCTGATCCAGCTGCAATACCTTCGGGTTGCGTTCACGCTATATAAACACTGCAACAAAAAAGTGTGATGTCACTAGTGAAGGCAGGTGTGCTGTTACTGGTGCAGACTGGACGTGCGGTCCCCGACTACGTTACCTTTTGGCTACGCTTTCACTAATGCGGCCAGATGGACTGCACTGCTGCAGCGTATGTTGTCACTCGTGGAGACCGAATATGCCTTTATCGGCACAGGCAGTGCGCAAACAGGCAGTTGTCACTGGCGTTGGAGGACTGGGGTGTTAATGGCCCAGACAGTACTCAGCTACTCCATAAACTTTCCCACTACCTCTCCTTCCCCTTCCAATGTGCTCTTGTGATCCAGACGGGTCTTTGGAGGCGATCTTGGGCACTGACAGCAGTGATGCCGTGGTATTTTTTGTTTTAAAGTGCTTCAATACCTTCGGGTCGAGTTCACGCTATATAAAAACTGCAACAAAAAAAGTGTGATGTAACTAGTGCAGGCAGGTGTGCTGTTACTGGTGCAGACTGGACATGCGGTTTCCGACTCGGTTACCTTTTGGCTACGCTTTCACTAATGCAGCCAGATGGACTGCACTGCCGCAGTGTATGTTGTCACTCGTGGAAACCGGATATGCTGTTAACGGCACAGGCAGTGCGCGAAAAGGCTGTTATCACTGGCGGTGGAGGACTGTGGTGTTAATGGCGCAGACAGGCAGCAGCTGCGCAATAAACTTTCCAACTACCACTCCTTCCCCTGCCAGTGTGCTCTTGTGATCCAGGCCGGGTCTTTGGAGGGGATCTTGTGCACTGACAGCAGTGCTGCTGTGTTTTTTTTATTTTTAAAGTGCTTCAATACCTTTGGGTCGAGTTTGCGCTATCACTCCATTGGCCTAGATGGCGCAGGGGTGAATGTTTTGGGTAAGAGTGCAGCTGTGCTTAGCAGGTTTGGATCGCAGCACTGGCTGTCATATTTTTCCTTTGTATTATTATTGTTACACTGTTAGTGCATGTTCTCTTTTAGCCACATGATGCAGGAAACAAATACCACATGACAGTTTATCTGACACCTGAGCGGGTACTTTAATATACAGCTCTCTTAGGCACATGTATACAAACTCTCTATGGATAGTACAATGCATATTGCTTTTCACATGATGTAACAGTACATGCTATGGCACCCAGGATAATGTGCTGCATGGCTAAATACTTATATGTCCCAAAGGCCTTTGAAGCACAGACCCTCTCCTCGCCGTTTCTCGTCCAGTCCCCTCCTCCTGTCCCTCGTTCATATTATTGACCCTCCCGCATTTCGGCCGACAAACGTTCATTGCCATGAGCTGCCTCTATTCTTTAGCGCAGGCGCACATTGAGACCCACTCATCACTTTCTCGATTACCGGTCTAGTTGTTATCCTTTCACCAATTAATACCCCCCATTGACCTATGCACCAACCGTATCACGGCAGTGCATATCTTGTATATACACACCCACTTTTACCCCATCCGCATCCATTACCCGGATGAGGACTTACGTTCGAGTGGAGCACATTACCCGTGCATTCCTTCACCTATTGTAAGGTAAGAGACCACACCCGCATACTCTGTTCGTACGATGGATACTTCCCTACATCACTCGTGGGATTCCTCTTTTTACTACACCGTCCGTGAGCTGATTCTCCGGTCCGGTAGCTGCTTTAACTCTTCCTCTCCGTTTTTGCAGCTCCACCTTTGGACCTACCCGTCGTCCTGCCACGACCGGCTATTTCACCCAGAGCTTTATTTTAATTTTAAAGATATCCTTCTCGGACAGTCTCTAGCTGTTACAGTTTGTCAAGGTGCGCGACACCAGACTCACCAGTATTACATTCTTTCACCACCCGTCATTACATGTATGTGCATTTTAACAGCGCCGTTATTGTTTCCACACAATCTCTATTCCTTGCTCCGCTACTGTCTCCGTCATTCACGCTCCCTCTACCCTGGGTCATTCGTCATACTGCACCGCTGCATGTTTCCCAATCCGCATTCAAGCCCATGTACTGTCTCTTTGCCATTTTCCAGATCGCACCCTACAGCCACGTGCCTTTTCTACGTGCCATTCGTTATACTGTACATGCATAATTATGTTTGTGCACACCGGAGTTTCCCCCTACCAGCGACTTTGTAGGAGTGGACGTACCCAGTGAGTGCCCATGCCCTACGGCTCCGCATTATCTCCACAGTTGATAGGCGCCCATGAGCTCTTCAGCGCCATATGCTATCACCTTTACTAATTGTAGTGCACATTTGTACATGTGTTCACACACAACCTTTCCCTAATAAGCACCTTTGTTTTAGTGTGTGTGCACCCCATTCTGCCTAGTCCTCTCTACACCGCATCTTAACCATTGAAATTTCACTAAACACTGTTTTTCAACTATACACATTCATAGTAAAACAGTGATTTGTCTGCCTTCTGTTACTTTTGACCCTAGAATTTGGGTTTGTTACCACTTACCAATACCGAGTACCATTGATGTTATAGACTTCTCTGGCATGTTTTGGTCTTCTCTTAGGAACGTACGGGGGGGGGCTGTGTGTGTGTGTGTGTGGCTCTGTGTGCGTGTGGCTGTGTGTGTGTGTGGGTGCAAATGCAATAGGTCTCGCATTTGCGAAAGATTAAGCTATTGACATTGTAAATGACAATGCCATTTATTTATCTGTTTTCAAAACCAACACATAAATAAACAATTTGTCATTTACAATGCCAATAGCTCTAACTTTGTCAAAGGCGAAACCGTTGCATTGTAAATGCTTGTTTTGGTTTTAATCACAATACCCACATCTGTTTAATAAAATTCCATCTTTCGCCTCTTGTGCACAGAACAACACACCTGTGAACTCCATCAGGAAAACCATTGCAAGTAGGAGCCAACAGCCACGAAATATTGGTAGCAGAGAAAAATAAATACTTGCAACGCACAATGTAGTGTAATAAATATGAAGCAGTCAGTGGAGCCACAGGAAATAAACCACAGTAGAAATACTGCAGTTTAAAATGTTGCAGAGAGTAGTTAAAAAACTTTTCAGAAAGTGTAAAATACTGATTACAGACTATAGCATTAAAAGTTTCACAGAAGACGTAGATGTAGCAAAACAGAAAGCTTGACAAAAAACTTTTAGATTAACTCTTCAATCTAACAAAAGCAGAAAGAATACAATACAGCAAAACACTAGCATTTGTCCTACACAAACATAGCAGAACCGTACCGAGTGGTAGGAAAATATGCAGGAATCCGCAATGTCAACATGCAACTGGTGATTAAATAAACATTTACTAATGAAAAGAGAATCCCCAAAATAAATTCTATTCATCAGGGACAAACGGCCCTTCCGTCAAGAGTACACACCCTCAGTGCACACTAAACTTCAAAACTTTTTGGAAAATCCAGGGCTGTGCGCGGACAACTACAGCCTTCCGTCAAGAGGTCACGGAGGATGGGATTTTCATACTGAAGGAAAAGGAAGAACTTGCATGTAACAAAGAGAAAACATTTCAGCCTTTTCACAACATGATCTTCTAAGAAAAAGACGTTCTCTTTCATCGTCTTCCAAGTAAAGGTCTTTTCTCCAAGGGTCACATTAAGTGAGGACTTTTCCTCCCAGGATTATACAAGAGAAAGATCTCCAACAACACTTCTGCATGGCTATTTCAGAGAGATGGTCACTACTCCAAAAAGTCATGAATACTTAAAGTCATCTAAGGAAGGTGTCTTTCTCTACAGTAAGACCTTCATTGAAAAAACATACCAGGCCCAATACGAAGGTCGAAACGGGTCGGTGTATCTACTGGTGTGGCCAGGAGTGATCATGAACTTTAAAGATCATAAATCAATTAATATAATATTGGAGATGGGAACTATAACATCACCGACAAACAATTAAAGTGCCCAGACCCCAACAATTAAATCTGTGGATGTGACTTATTATATATTCAGTGTACAGTGGTTAAGATCGTTTAAATAATTGACCAGTCACTTATTGATGCTCAGAGAAATAATGGTGAGACTTTTTTCTCAGTGAATTGTTTTAAGATTGATGGTTTATGGATACCTTCCGAAATTGAGTTGCTCTACAGTAAAAGCACAGACGTCTTACACAAGCAAATTTCAGGATGATGGATTCAAATCTGGATTGTTGGAAAAACAATAGCCCAGCTAAGGGTTAGGTGCGAGAGAAGTGTCTTCTCCAAGGGGTTGGCTACAAGGACAGAAACAGAAAAACTAACTGGATTCCTAGGGAAAGGGATTTTTCTGCTTCCATGGTAGTTTGAGTTTCTAATGAATGGTTTCTCCGTTCCCAGCTACGGAGCAAGGTGCTGTCATTCAAAAGAAAGAGAAATCTATCCATTCCACGCTTATTTAAGGAACATGCTTTGTCCCCTGTGTGTCTCAGGAAAAGGTTTCTTGCATATAGTCATCTCGTAGGAGATTCTCACTGAATCGAACTATCAAAGACAACTTGTAAACCACAAATACAACTTGTTTTGTGCAAACCTTTTTGTGAGCCAATATTCAGTCAAGTGAATTATGTATGGCAAAGCCTTCTGGCTGGAGCAAACAAAATAAATTGGAGATTGATCTATCAAAGTTGCTCAGCATGTCTTAGCAAAAAAATTAATCTGGAGGGGGAAAAAACTTTCAGTAAATATCACTGCTAAACAAATTCATATCATATTACACGCATGACTCCGAACTAGGCACTTTGCTGAGACCACAGACGTGATTTTCCTAAAGCATATGCAATATGCACCCTGCCCCAGGCAGGGTACTATTTTCAATTCCTGGCATTCATACGGTCTCAATTTTATGATTCACAAAATTACCTTTGCGCAATTACAGGTCGTAATTTTTGCAACTTTTGGTTGCTAAGGTGTCATAGCAGAATGTGCAGTCACAAATCTAGAATAAAGTGGTGTATTAAAGCATGCACTCAATTTGCTCCTCATTCTTTAAGCAATATAGGACTAAAGACTGCCAAACTATAGAGGGCGGTGAACAAAACTAAGTGTGTATCCTTGTGTGTTTGGGAATTTCTGCACAAATATTATTTTTCGAAAAAGCCTAGAGGTCTATCAAATTAGTCTAAATAGTTCTCTGTTAAGCACGCAGCAGTAAAATGATTCTTGCCGGGTAAAATTTCAGCTGTTCTAATGTCCGAATGTTCCAGGGCTAGGTTGGTTAACATTCAGTAGTGAAAACTGCCAGATATGTAAAGGGTAAAACAAAGACATTAGTGAGATGAGAACGATTCCTTCACAACACAAAATATACCGAAAATGGATCCATTTTTACAACGTTTGACATGTACTGGGAAGTGTGGATGCTGAAAATGTTTTGAATTAAATTTACAAGCAGTGCTTGATATGGTAATAATATAGAAGTGCAGGTACTCCTTGTCCCAGAGCCCCTTCGTGCTGCTGAGAAGTTACGGTATTCTCCCATCAAAAGCATTGGAGCAGTGCCGAGACGTGCTGCCACTATCCATTCCAAATTAAAGAAGTGCACATACTGCATACCTGATAGCACCTGCACATTTAAAGCACTGCTTACAAAATGAGTGAGCCCTTATGCCATACTTGTAGAAAATTGAGATTACTCTAGGAGATGAAAGAATCATTTTCCATTCTCTTGGATCAGGAGATTACGAAGAAAGTAGTTGCTGCAGCAAGATGTGGAACTTCTACTGATGGTGGTCATGTTGAATTTGGAGAGCAGGGTCTTCATACAAGACTCTGGAGCCCCTCAGGTAAAAGTTAAGTTCTTTATTTCATCTTGGGCCAACAGGTTACAGCAATAGTACATACGTTCTTGTCGTGCTCTAATCTGCATCCAGCTGTCCCTATGTCCTAGCTACCCTTTCAGACCATGCACACACATTCTATCGAAACAGTCACTCATTATTCCAGAAACCAACTTGAGACAAAAAGGTAATGTGGAAAAATGAGATACTAAACATTTCCCTTTCTTAAAAATAAACCAAGATAAACCAGCCATTCTTTTGCACCTAGAGTATAAAGCCAACCGTTTTTTTCCTTCAAATTATTTTTATTGGGTTTTCAAGAAAAAGAACATTGTAAATGATAACAATAATAATAGCAGCAATGAGATAAAGTCACATTGCAGTACTATTGAGGATATAACATTTTGTATATGATGCACTATAAAGGTAACATGTTCGCACAACAGATACCGTACTATAGTAATCATATTCCCATATCCTAAGTGCAAAACTAATGTCAAAACATCAATTAACATGATACTCACACGTCTGCCCAAATCAGATCAGACTGTACAGTATGCAGACTTCATAGGGCAGCATTAGGCACTTCCAATGTGGAACGATCCTTATAGGAAGGGACAGGCGAGAGGACTCATGTTCGTGGTCGAGATCCATAGGGAGGGTGATAGTGCAGTGGTTGTCATCAGTAGAGTATGTGTTGGATTGCTGGGACTTATGAGTTTCACAGGGGGTCATATTTAAAGGAACAGGCGTCAAGGGATCTGCATAGTTTCCTATGTGCGGGGCGCCAGTGCAAAGAATGTAGAGAGATTATCAGCCCCTCTAAGAAAGGACAACCATTCTTGCCACATTCTGAAGGAACCATCTTTGGAGTTCTTCCATTTATTAAGTACTATTTTGAAGGCAAGTGTAAGCATTAGATCTAACAGGTAGCGAGCATTCTCATCCGGTAGCATTGGGTCTAGAAATCACAGAAGGATATAGGAGAATTCCCTGGGGGGTGATATTAAATGTTTTGTTTATACACTTGTATATTTTGTGCCAAAATATACAGGATTGTAGGATGGGGCATTGGAAGAGCATGTAAGATAGATCAACACAAGGATTGTAATTTCAGCATGTAGGGCTCTAGCTGAGTTAAGCTTAAAGATCCCTTCAGGGGTCCAATAGGTTCTGTTTATCAGCATAAGTATCAAACTGCGTATCTTTGCAAGCAGGTTTCTAACTAGCTATTAACCGACCCTGACAACATTCCAGTATGGGTGGACATAGAAAGGTCAATCATCAACGAAATCCCTTTACCTGGTCTCCTAACCATGGACATGTCTTCTATCCCTCATACTAAATATATCATTCAAAATACTAAAAAGGCCTTACCACGCCTGGATCAAATGTCAGTAGTAAAAATCAACAAATCAAACTTAGCCTCTCCATGGCGCAACACACCTGAAGGTGAATGGAGAAATGTTATTCTGAGAAAAATTGTCACAAAACGGCATAAACCTAGCCAAAGACCTCTTTACGGGGAAACTCCCTTCTCCTTTCTCCGAACTACAATCACGGTTTGGTTTAGACTCCTTAGATTTTAATACATTTCTGAAACTAAAGGCACAGCTCACACTACGTTCAATAATACCCACTGAACTGTCGATCCTTCCAAGGATACTCGAGCTACAAAAGTTAGGGCACTCTGTATCTAATATCTACAAACTTTTATCCCCAAAACCACGCAAATCGCATCTGAAAAGCGAAAAAAAATGGGAATCTGAATCTAACACTAGAAACATCCCGTTCGACTGGGACAAGATACACAAAACTCCCTTCTCAAAAAAAATCTCTCCAGTACTATCCCAAACAAAACTTATGCTTATAAACACGACAACCGTTCTTAATCACTCAATCACCATCATGTCTAGCTTACACAGGTATAGACAAAAAGGCATAAACCACTAGTCAAAGAAACTATGCAACGGGTTGAGACAAGAGGGTCTTCCATTCCATAAAGAAAGGAGACACCAACTAGGTTGTGACTACCACTGCACAATGATCCCAGACGTGCAAATCTTGCGACCTCTTCGGACAGGAGGCCATACCACCACATCTGCACTCTTATGAAAACACCATAAAAAATATATGGATGCAAGACATGTATTTATTGATGCTCAATCACAAGATAGCCAGGGCTTGAAACCTGCCAGCTTTCTTCAACAAAGGGTGTCTGTATCATCCACAAGTCTACACATTCAAGGCACAAAGAAGAAGAAAGCACTCCACCACACACAAAAGTGCAGCCCATCACGGCAACACACCCACCTTTCAGTTGCACTAGTGACCAGACAATATGACCAATAGATAGGCTGAAGAAAGCAGTAAGGGCCAGATTTACTTTTCTTTCACACATCACAGAAAGACAGGCAGGATTGTTTTTGTTCACAAAAACTATCTTTAGATCCGTATTCCTCTTTCTCTCATGGAAAGAGGTAGTAACAAGGAGAAATGAAGCTATTTCTCCTTGTCACGGGCCTGCCTGGTAGGGGCATCATCTTAGAGCAAACCAAAGTTGACAAGTCTTTGTAAATCTTGGTTTTTTCAGAATACATGGGTGGATGCATGGAACATCTGCTTACCTAATGCAAAGTAACGCAAGGCAGCAATATGTGCTGTCTTGTGTTCCTTTGTATTTGCTAAACCATGCAAATCAACTTTGTATGGCACAACAAATGCCAAAATGGATTTTGCATCTGGCTGCACCACAAAAGTGACGCAACCCAGACACAAAACTGACATTAATCTGCACAGTACCGCAAAAGGAAAAATTAGGACGTCCTTCTAACACAATGATGACTGCCACCAGCAGAGACATACTGAAAAAAGTACAAAACACAACAAACACTAGAACAGTCTGGTAATACAAGTGACACACTACGTGAACAAGTAAATACTCTAATGCATCACACTAGAGCTCGATCAAAGACTACCATTCAAACACAACACTGACTGACTCCATTATATACAAACTAAATAAAACACCACCAACAATAACAAGTGTACTCTGCCTCTTGTACCACACCCCTGTCAAATTTTCCCATTTGTACAATGACTGATGGCAAAACACAAAGGCGAAACATGTGGCTATTCACCTACAACACGGGGGTACTACTTCCCCACATTTTCACTCTACGGGTACTTCCCCATAAACCTCTCGCAACATGTCACTTCTCTTTCATATCGCACACCATGGGGTACTCCATCATGCAAAATATTCACAACAGGTACCTACTACTACAAGTCCCCACACTTTCACTCCATTGGCAACCTCACAAAAAAGGTAATACTCTTCCACAACTCGGCACACCATTGGTTTCTCCCCGGTGTAACTTCTCAAAAAAATACTACTACTTTCCTCAACCGTGCACATCATACAGTACTCCCTGCATGCTACTTCTAGCAATAGAGTACTGTTTTTACCCTAGATCACAGCAACTCACAAGTAAACTACAAATGTATCTTTCGCTATGGTGTACTACTCATTCCCACATCTGCAATACTATGACGTGCACAACCAGCACATATCTACAAAACAGCACACAGATAGGTACTCAACACTCTTCCCCACACTGCTAACTAGACTGCATCATAAAAAACATACAGAGGGCAAAAGTAAATGTTCACAGTATGGTCTTAAAATAACCCACAGGTGGATTATTTAAACGTCCCCCACCGGGCATGTATTATTAAACATTCAGCACACCACAGCCATTATCATAAACTAAAATTCCCAAAAAGGAGTTAACTTACACAGAAACCTACTAAGTAGACACATGTATTACCAAGAATATGCAACATGTCAATACACAAGAGTCGCCCATCAAACTGTTTCGAAACAAGGCATTTTTCTTAACAGCCAAATAGTATAACACACGCCATGAATTCCAAATAACCCATTGAATAATTAACGGATTCATATTTTAACATTGCAATTGGAGAAATGCCAGGCAGGTGATGGTCTTACTTCAAGATACCGCATATACTCTAGCAATACACTCTCATTGCTATCGCCAATGTCCTTGAAGTTAGTCCTACTTCTCTTTCTAAACTAATCAGGAGGCCTTGGGTACTCTTTCTTTAATGTCTCCAGACGTCTACTAAGCCAACATATTGCTACCCTCCTCCATAAAGTCCAAATGTACATAATCAGCAGCTCCACTCCGATGCCCAGTTTTGGAATCCAGGACATTGGTGTGGCATTCTCACGAGCAGGCTGCACTGTTATGGTTCCAAACACGAGACCCTCTTCGAGAGAGTCCCCATTTACCTGTTGCTACACAGTTTCACAAAATATTCAGAATGCACATAAGACACTCCAAATGGTCTATCCTGCGTCACAGTCAACTTCCAGCTAGGCAGCCTCAACTGACGCCACTTATTTGAGGGTGGGTGGCCCCAAACTAGTCCTCTATGGTCACAGGGCCATTTTCCTTCCAACAGGCCTGCACCCCTGCCAGAAATGGCTCCCAACTGCCACCAGTCTTGCTGCATTTTCACACAGGTCCTTAACTCATCGCCTGAATGCTGAAATTGGAGGGGAGGGTCTGAATACAAAAGAATGGAGTAACTCTGGTAGGAATATTTCCATTCTTATTCAAAGAGCCCCTATCTCCTAGCTTCCACTCCAGACCACACTCCAAGATTCTATTGCATCATTAATTCATCATTCCAGACACCAACTGAGACATACAGGGAATGGGAACAGAGGATACTCCGCACTTAGAATTTGTGAATTAAGAGTTACAGAAAAAGTTGGCACTTATACAATGCTTGTGGACAAATTGGTTTACCAGAGTTGTGGGAGAATCCTGCAGATAGCTGCCCAAGGATAACGAAAGCTGAGCTGTTGAGCTATGTCAGAAATTATAACCTATTATCTCTCCAGAGGTACCCAACTCTGGGTAGATGGACGGTGGAGTTCCTTCAAGTGAAAGTTGAACCGAGCATGGAGAATTTTTGGGACTTAATCTATCCTGCTCTTGCAAGGAAACTCTACATAAAGCTTAGGATTGGCAGCCTCCCACTTAGGGTATTCACTGGTAAATGGGCCAATATTGAGAACATTGTTTGCCCAGCTTGTAACTATAAACAAGACGATATTTTTCATGTTCTGTTTTTTTGCCCTGCCTACCGGGCGATAAGGAAACGCTGGCTGATTCCACTTTGTAGGAAGAAATGCGTTACTTACCTGTAACTGCAGTTATCCAGTATTAGGGTCTTTCATAGATTCACATGCCTGAATCATTCCCCGTCGTCGAGACGGGAGCCTCCGGTATATAAAAAAGTAATGTCCTAGAGACATACATAGAAAAGAATAGGCATAAGGATCTCACCTTAGTGTCCTATCCACGTCCTTATGTAAAAAGGACCAAAACAGAGTAGGCCCAAGGGTCCCACCCTAGTGGCCTATCTGTGTCCTTTTGTAAAAAGGACCAAAGTAAAGAAACCAACCAATCAGCTACCACCTCCTTCTAGAACCTTCCTGTCAGGAGCCCAAGTCTCTCAGATTTTCGTACGCACCAAGCTAGGTAGGCGTAAAGTTGGTAGAGAGATAAGTGAGTCCTTCCAGGGGAGGCGGGAGGGTGCATGTGAATCTATGAAAGACACTAATACTGGATAACTGCAGTTACAGGTAAGTAACGCATTTCTTATCCAGTATTTGAGTGGCTTTCATAGATTCACATGCCTGAATCAGAGTAGCAAGCAATGTATAATGCACATTTGTGATGGATCATATATGAGTATGTAGGTAATACATATCACACAGTTGCAAATCAACAAATTGCAAAGACATGTAAGTAATAGCAAAGAAATGTGCATACCAGCAAAGGATTGAGGGATGTAGGAAGGCTCACCTCACTGGAATAGATGGCGAAGCACTGCTCAGCCCACTGCTGCATCCTTCATCAGCTCAGTATCCAGGCACTAGTGCCTGGTGAAGGTGTGCGGGGACTTCCAGGTCCCCGCTCTGCAGATGTCCAACACCGGCACTCCAGTGAACAGCGCCGCAGACGTGGACATGGCTCTTGTCAAATGAGCTTTGACTCGTCAGTCTAGAGGCCGTCCGGCCTTGTCATGGCAAAAGGTGATCGCCGAAGAAATCCACCTTGAAATACTTTGTTTCGTCAAAGGCATGCCTTTCCGTGGTCTACTAAAGGCAATAAAGAGTTGAGATGATTTTCGGAAGTGTTGTGTCTTGTCTATGTAGAATTTAAGACATCTCTTCAGATATAGGGAATGCAGAGTTTTCTCGGCTGCAGTGGTAGGATTTGGGAAGAATGACCTGAGTACCACTGGTTCGTTTAGGTGGAAGTCCGAGGGGACTTACGGAATAAACCGAGGATTAGTACGTAGAATGACTCTGTCCGTCCTGAATTGCATAAAAGGATCTTGGATTGAGAGGGCCTGCAGCTCACTGACCCTTCTGGCAGAGGTCAAAGCTAGGAGGAGGGCCGTTTTCCATGAGATGAATTTGATCTCCGCTTTATGGATGGGTTCAAAGGGGTGCTTCATTAATTGGTGAAGGACCACATTGAGGTGCCACGGCGGAGGGATCGGTCTTGGTCGTGGGAAGGACCTGAAAAGACCTTTAAGGAATTGTTTTATAAGTCTGTTTGCCCACAGGGATGGACCCGTAGAAGTCCTTGTGAATCGGGAGATCGCCGCTAGATGCACTTTGATGGATGCGTGTGCGAGGCCTGATTGCGCTAGATGCAGTAAGTATGGTAGCAGCTGCTGTGGAGTGATGCGGAAGGGGTGGAAGCCTTTAGCCACACACCAAGAGCTGTCCGCTCTAGCTTTTGCAAGGACGACTCTGCACTCCTGCGGAATGTTTAGGTGGCTGAATTCGCGGTATTCAGGAGCCAAGCTGACAATTTTAGAGAGCTCAGATTCAGGTGGAGTACCTGTCCTTGGGACATTGTGAGCAGAGCTGGATGTTGATGCAGGCGAAGAGGTGGCCGGGCAGAGAGGCGATGAAGGTCCGTGAACCAGTGCTGCCTCGGCCAGAATGGAGCGATTAGAATCAGAGTGCAGGGTTCCGACTTCATCTTCCTGAGAACCCTGGGTATCAGTGGAAATGGCGGAAAGGCGTACGCAAATACGTTGCGCCATGCGATGGAAAATGCATTTCCAAGGGTTCCTGGGTGGTGATGCCTGCTTGCGAAGCTTGGGCATTTGGCGTTCTCTCTGGTGGCGAAGAGGTCTATTCGCGGGGTTCCCCATTCCGCGAAGATGTGTTCCAGCACCTCCGTGTCCAGCTCCCATTCGTGGGATGGAGACCCCTCTCTGCTCAGGGAGTCCGCCAAGACATTGTCCTTGCCTGGGACGTACTCCGCTTTCAGTGTAATCCCATGCTCCAGAAGCCAGTTCCAGACCTTTTGCGATTCTCGAGAAAGTGAGAGCAATCGCGTCCCCCCCTGTTTGTTCAGGTAGTGCATTGTCTGTCCTGACGAGCACTGGGGAATTTTGAATGCGTGGTAGGAAAGCTTGAAGAGCTAGGAAGACCACTCTTAACTCCAATAGATTGATGTGGAGCTTGGTTTCCTGTTTCGTCCACTTGCCGTTGATCTGGAGTTCCTGGAGCACCGCTCCCCAGCCTTCTAGGGATGCATCCGTTGTTATGACGTGTGGTTCTGCAGGAAGCAGGAACGGCAGTCCCTGTGACAGGTGTTTGAGCGATCTCCACCACTGTAAGTGGTTGACCATGGTTCGAGTGACTCGTATGCGGTCCTCGAATGATCCCGTAGCTTGTGTCCATTGTTTCGTCAGCTCCTCCTGGAGTGGGCGCATTTTGAGGCGGCAGTGGGGAATGAGCATGATACAGGAGGAAATCATGCCGAGGAGGGACTTGAAGGTGCGGACCGGCAGAGTCTTCCGTGATGCCACTGACGTGGCCAGGGAGATGAGTTTGACTTTCCTCTCCTGAGAGGGGAAAGCTCTGACGCGTTCCGTGTCCAGAGTCGCTCCAAGAAATGTAATCATCTTGGTGGGTTCCAGTGCCGATTTCTCGTGGTTGAGGGTCAACCCTAGGCGGTGGAAAATATTCAGACAGGCGCTGGAGGATGTGGCTGCGGCGGTATCGGATTGTGCCTTTACCAGCCAGTCGTCCAGGTATGGGAAGACCTGGTGTCCTTGTTGACGAAGGAAGGCTGCCACTGGGGAGAGGCATTTGGTAAATATCCGTGGAGCTGATTTGAGGCCAAACGGAAGGACACGAAATTGGTAGTGTTGTCCAGCTACCGCAAACCTGAGGTACTTTCTGTGCCCTTTGAGGATAGGAATATAGTAGTAAGCGTCCTGCAGGTCTAAGGACGTCATGAAGTCCCCCTCCTCCAGGAGTCCCAGGATTTCCTGGAGTGTTACCATACGGAACGATTGTTTCTTTAGGAACACGTTGAGTGCCCTGAGGTCGAGGATTGGTCTCCACTTTTTCCCTTTCTTGTGGATCAGGAAGAAGTGGGAGTAGAAACCTTTTCCTTTGTGGGTTGGTGGAACTCTCTCTATCGCTCCCTTCTGTAGCATGGAAGAGATTTCCTGAAGAAGCAGTTGTAGGTGCCTGTGGGACCGATTGCGAGGTGTGTTGTCAGGGGAATTGTGACAAATTCTAGAGAATGTCCATATTGAATGAGCTGGAGCACCCACCGATCTGTTATCATTTTCCAGTTGTTGAGGAAGTATGTGAGTTTCCCTCCAATTTTAAAAAAATGCATCGGTGGATGGACTGGCCATTGACACGAGTCCTTGACGGTTGCCAGCAGGTCTTCTCTGGTTCTTCCCCCTGTAGTTCGACTTGCCGTAGGAAGTCTGACGCCCTTGTTGGTTTTGTCGCGGTTGGTATTGCGGTTTAGTTTGGTTGTACGAATAGGAAGACCTATTCTGGTAGGTGCCCCTATATGAGGATTGTCCTCTACCTCTGTTGCCACGAAAGGACTGGTTCCGGAATTGTAGTGTTCCAAGGGCCTTGGTCGTGTCCAAGTCCTTTTTAATGGTGTTAGGGCCTCATCAATCTTTTCACCAAAAAGATGCTTGCCGTCGAAGGGCATATCTAGAATTTTCGTTTGCACTTCCTGGCGGAAAGAGGTGGCTTTGAGCCAGCCTTGTCTGAGTACAGCGGCTCCTGCCAGTTGCCTGAAGCCGGTCATGGCTACATCCATTGCGCAGTCTATGAGCTCGGAGGCACATGTTTGGCCTTCCAAGAGAAGCGAATGAGCCTCCTCCTTTAAATCCTCTGGCAGATTAGACAGGTAGGGTGCAATATCCGCCCAGAGTTGTCGATTGTAGCGGTCCAGTAGTGCTATGGAATTCGCGCCTTCACCGTCATGGCCGACGTGGTGGAGAACCGTTTGCCAATAGTATCCAGTTTTCTGCCTTCTTTGTCGGGTGGCGTTGACAGAGGCGATGCTGGGTTGCGTGAGTTTTTCTGTGCCGCTTGGGTTACCACAGAGTCTGCCTTGGGGTGATCTGTGAGGCTGCTGGCGCCGATGAGGTTGCTTTATATTTTTTATCGAGCCTGGGTACCACAACTGGGATTGAAGCTGGCGTTTGCATCAGTTGTTTACCTTGTTTCCAGATAAAGTCAATGATGGGGATTGACCTGGTTGTCTTTTTAGTAGGCTCCTTGAAGTCGTAAAGGAAGCACTCAGTTTCCTGAGTTTCCATAGACATATGGAAACGTTTGGCAGCTCGCTCTACAAGATTATGGAACCCACCGATGTCTGCGGGTGGTGATTCCGAAGACTGTGGTTCTGGGGAGGCAGGAGAATGTGCGACATAGTCCTGGTCTACATCTGGGTCTGACTCGTCACGGACCTCGCCCTCTTCCTGATCTCTCTACTCGTCCTCAGACGAGTGGGTTTCTTGTATTGGCTCCTGGTCTCTACTAAGCACCAGTGGTGGCGGCTTGTGTCGAGACAAAGGAGTGGGTATCTGTGCAGCTGGAGGTGTAGGCATGGTGGGTTTCTCTGGAAACCGCTGCTTGTAGTCCGTGATTAAGAATTGCAGGTCAGATACAATGGATGCTGGTAGGCACACCATTGGTGTAACCTGTGTGTGCACCTGAGCATGGACTGATTGCTCTATATGCTCCTCCTCCTCCGGTTCCTCGTCTGTGCTTTGGCACTTGAGCACCAAGTCTGATGGGCTAGTGGCTTGTGTGCATAACTCTTCCTCCGACTCTTCACCTTGTAGTAGCCAGGCGGGAGGCAGTTGTTGCACCTTACTGGGCGACGTCAGGACTGGCGTAATTGGCCTTTGCGTGATTTTAAGGGTGATATGGGATGTCTGAGGCGGCAAGGTATCCATTGCGTGCGACAGCAGCTCAGACTCCTTCCATGTTCCTGTGGTAGTCGACGCCTGAGTCGATGGTGCCGTCGTTGGAATTACCTTCGCGACGGTAATTTACCCGTCGTCGACTGTGTCTCCGTCGACGGTGTCCTCGTCGACGCGCCCTTCGTCGACGGCAATTTCTCCGCCGTCGACGGTTTCCCTGTCGTCGACGGGATGCCCTTCGTCGACGAGATAGTCTTCGTCGACGGTACGGTCTTCGTCGGCCTAGTCGTCGACAGTAAGATCTTCGTCGTCGATGAAGTGACTGGAATGGTCGACGGCATTGACATACTCGCCGACGATGAAGGCGTTGTCCTCGTCGTCGAGGAGGTGGTCAACGATGCTGTCGTCGTCGACACTGTCGTCGTCGTCATTGAAGCAGTTTTTAGCGCTGAAGAGATCGTCGACGCTCTCGTCGTCGTCAAGGACAGCAGCTGCTTCCTGGTGACAGGAAGATCCTTGCCAGACACAGAGGCTTTGCCCTCGGAGGACTTCTTAAGAGTCTTCTTAGGAGGGGTGTCTGAGGGGCTAGGGGAAGTAACTCTTGGCCTCTTCAAGGAAAATTGTGAAGTACCAGAAATACTCTCACCGTCTTCTGACACCAAGTCGTCTCTGTTCTTCAGCCTGTTGAGCCAGAGAAGTAGGCGCCCTTCCCGGTCCTTGAGGGTCTTGTTTGAGAAGGTCCTACATATTTTGCAGTCCTTGGGTTGATGGTGAGGGTAGAGGCAATATAAACAGGTTTCATGTTTGTCCTCCACATGGAGCCTTTTCTTTCCACAAGAGGAACAGGCTCTAAAGAGACCCTTTTTCTGGCTATCAGCCATAATATAAGAAGTTGAGAAAATTCGTTTTTTGAAGTAAGAAGTAAGATTCCTGAAGAGAACTCAGGTGGAGACTCCCTAGCACAACGTGCGGTAGAAAATCTGAGAGACTTGGGCTCCTGACAGGAAGGTTCTAGAAGGAGGTGGTAGCTGATTGGTTGGTTTCTTTACTTTGGTCCTTTTTACAAAAAGACACAGATAGGCCACTAGGGTGGGACCCTTGGGCCTACTCTGTTTTGGTCCTTTTTACATAAGGACGTGGATAGGACACTAAGGTGAGATCCTTAGGCCTATTCTTTTCTATGTATGTCTCTAGGACATTACTTTTTTATATACCGGAGGCTCCCGTCTCGACGACGGGGAATGATTCAGGCATGTGAATCTATGAAAGACACCCAAATACTGGATAACTTAGGTTTCACCAAGTGTGCCCATACGTGCAGGGTTCTTCGTTATGATACACACCCCCCTATTGTCTTTGCTGTATCACGATTCATGTTGAGTATGTGGGGTAGACGGAGAAGTTTCTTATAACCTTGTATACACGTATTTTACTGTACCGTTTAATAACTATTTGGTTTAATCTAATTTTATCTTCAAGTTTTTACTGTATATGTAATTTATTGTTTTAAACTCCAGTGAAATGTCCTGATTTTATGCACAATTTTATGGTCTATTGACCGAAATAAAGTTATCTAAACAAACAATGCTTGCTGAATAGTGAAACCACACAATGATGGAAATAATGTTAATTTTCCACCATCACAGTTCAGAAGCTTCTGAACGGACAAGGTGCTGCAACAAGACCCGGAACTCCAACTGACGGTGGTCAGAAGCTCTATGCAAGTCACAAAAACATAAAAAAATTCTGAAGGCTTTAAAGGGAAAATATTGAAATTAATTAAAACGTCACACACTTTATAACAATGCTATGGGTCTATAAGACCAAGTGCACACACATATGTTAACCAAACACATCAGAATGAAAAATGAAGCTAGACAATCACTCAGATCAAAAAAGAACCTGGACAAAGGCACTTACCAGTTTAAAGTCCTGGATGCTACATATGAAGTATGGCATGTTGGGCCTTCGAGACTCAATATAAACACAGTCTGAAAAAGAACAAACGGATGGTTTTCAAGTGTTAATTAAGTTTTGTGACGGAAAGAACTGAATTTTCAAATTAAATACTGCTGCACACTAGCTAGAATGAAACAGAACTTGCTATTGAAATAAACTACGCATTTAAAATAAACAAATGTACTTTACTTTATATATTAAGCATCCACCAATAAGATCATGTTTTAGAAAAACACGTACTTATAATCCATATAGTATAGGAAGCAAAGAATCAGAAATGTCTGCATTCCACCATACTTTGTCCACAAAAAGATGCACGTAGTTGTGTTTTGAAGCGGGTATTTCCGAAGTACAGACCTCGTAAACGCCACAGGGCAGCCCAAGAGCTTGAGGTCAAGGTGAAAATTGGTACAGAAAGTTTTGAGAAACATACTGGAACTTTTTGTTCCTGTCCTAGTCCATTAATCAAATACCGAATAAACAGAGAGGACTGCTATCCACAAAATCTAAAAGCATACATACACCCTGTCCACAAACGGCCCACAACAACTCAGCATTGGTTTACGGTCTGTCCCACTTCACGATTACCATTTTCCAGACCCCAATAAAAACTCTAACTTGTGCCCAAGCGTTTCAGTGAGGCAAAGTAAATAAATCAGTTGGCAAACTCTTTTGTATCCAAGAGTGTCCACCACTTCCACCTGCCATTTGTCACCTCCACTCGAGTAGCTCGGGCAAAATAGAACTGCTGGCAGCGCACTAAACCTACCCTCTGATGTTCTCTTAAATTTGAAAGAGTGTGCCCCCATTTCGACTTTGGGTTTTCACAAGCCATTTTAACTCTGTGCTACAGCAAAGGTCTACGAAACATTGACAGCGATCTTCCAATTTGGCTTCAGCAACAACGCTATACTTGGCAAACTAAAATATTTTTACAGACATTTGTTTAAATCATATCAAAATAACGGATTGAAAACGTTACTTTAACATTTCATCATTCATAAAGATAATGAACAACTGCTCTTGTTGAACGTTGGCCTTCCATTGGGTGTGTGACTGATCACTGCTCGTGTTATTCAAGGAGGCCGCCTTCAACCCTGTTGTAAAAGGGCATAGGTACAAATCCTTGTGGCGCTTCTGGGTCTGTTATTTTGTGTTTGCTAATTAAAATTGAAGGGATTGCTAAACCTAGGAGAGGAGACTGTAGAGGGAGGGAGGTGTAAACAGAGAGAATGAAAATCCTGCTCGTTCCTGACAAGAGTTGGGCTAACCAAGTGTGGTGTCTGGCTACCAGTAGTTCGCAGTAGGGGATGGTGGGCTGTTTCTAGCTCTTGTACTTCCTTTGTGTTTTTTTCTAGTAGCAAGACATCCTTATTTTTCTCAGGTCCATGTTGCTTCCTCTTAACGTTTTCTGAATACATTTGCTATCTGTTATCTGCTGTTCCTAATAATCTCCGAGGGCTCTATGGAATTTCTGTCAAATCACCATTAAACTCTCCATTAAACATACTCCTTTTTGTCAATGAATATCTCCAGATTCCCAAGGGGAAAAAACTAGCATTTGCTCATTTTCACGTAAAGCCTTTTTCACCCTTTCACACACCTTTCATCTCACTTTGGTCTCTGATTGAACACTAGGAAAAAAGACGAGGTAATTTTTTTTTTAGGTATTTAATATTATCCATGCGTTTTTTTTCACAATGACAAGAATGGAGTGGCCTCAATTTGACTATGCGGTGTAGTCACACTTTCCCCTTGGTGATGAAATGCATCTCGAGCAGACAAGAGGAAGCCATAGCATTCCTGGAATGCAAACATTGGCAGCAACAGTTATATACTCACTTATAGCATCAGTTCATATAAGCCCAATGGCAAAGAGTTTTGGAGTATAATTATTGGTCAAACCAAGGTCCAGACTCGCCATCAAAAAGCAGGCTTTTCCGAGGAAACCTGGAAGCGCTCGTACGATAAATATATTCCCTCCCCGCAATTGTGAGCAGACAGGCGTCAACCGATCACAGTAGATCCAACTGAAGAAATGACGAAAGCATTCCCCTCCAGGAAACCAGATGCCGGACCCAAAACAAAGCCAGCATAAGGTGGGGTGTACTGTGGAAAAATAATAGAAAAGAACAGGGCCCAACGGAGTGGCAAACACATTATTCAAGCAAAATATGGGCATTTGGGTCAGGAACCCAACACCTTTTTAATCATATTTATTTCCTGAACAGCGCCAATCGCTTGGAAGGGGAACATTTTCCACGCAATATACAAAAATGAAAGTCACATGTCGCCAGGCAATTACAGGCTGATAGCTCCAATAGACGTGGAAGCTAAACTCTATGGCACTTATACCTTACAAGATCTACAAGACTGGGTAGAGGAGAAAATTGATAACAAAAACCCAAACCGGGTTTTGCCCCGGCATGGGAACCGCAACTCACCTAGCAACTCTTGGCATCTTGATAGAAAACACAATAAGGAGGAAAACGAGGCTTTTTGCGTTCTTTACTGACCTCAAACCAGCATTAGACCGAATGCTGAACGCCTTTGGTCAAAATTGAAAGATCAGGGCATGCCAGAGTAAATGCTCAAACCAATCATAGCCTTACACAGCGTCACATGGGCACAGGAAAAATTGGCAGAATCACCTCAAAGATTAACACCAAAAACGGCATGAAATACGGGTGCGTTCTAGCCCAGAGTTTGTTCAACTTATATTTAGCCGACATGAACAGCTACCTAACAATTGTTGATAGCCTCACCTATTCTGGCAAATAAGAAAAATAATATGCTTGCAATATGTTGACATTTTTGCTCTAAGCCAAGTACCAATCGGCTTGCAAAGACTGATCAATGCACTGGCAAGTTATGTCGAGCAACAAGGGCTAGAGCTGAACCTGCAGAAAACTAAAGTGGTGTGTCCAGTAGACTTCATATACAATAAGGACAAGTGGTTCATTAAAGGCGAGCAAGTTGAGTGAGAACATTCATATACATACCTGGTAATCACCTTGGGGCGCCCACTATCGTTTACCAACCACAAGAAGATATTACAAGCAAAAGCACAGTCTTTCATATATGCCTTCAAGCTTCTGAAAAAGATACAGAGCGGTCTGTCACATAGCCCTCTCATGACCATGAAGGCGGCACAACTTCTACCCGTCCTGACATACGGTTTAGCAATATGGCAAGGAGACAGCTATCTCAAATCTGCTCCAAATAAAGGTCTATAAAGCAGTCTTTCAAAAAGTGTCCTCCCCAACCCAGGTACGCTTGAAATCGGTCTCCTGAACCAGCAATATCAACGAATCAACACCTTTGTTAAACTGTGCTGGAGACTTTGTGCCGCAGAGAGTGGAACCTTGAATAATCTATGCTGGCTTGAGATAAAGGGTCAAATGGAGAGAAAACAAGCTAACTCATGCAGTGCCTATCTCGAGAAAGCTCTGATAGACCTAGAGTTACAAGAAGCATGGGACAAAAAGATGGGTCAAGTAGAATTTTGCCAAAATGAGTAATTTCAAACAAAAAAAGCTGTAGAGGGGTTGTTGCCTGGCGGAAATCAAGATAACATCGCGGCGCTGCTGAGGGCGAACCGAAGGACCCGAAAATCCTGAACACATCCAGCCGTTCCGTCTAGTTAAATGGTGGATTCCGCTGGCGGGGGTGCTCCGGAGTCGGGGGGGGGGGAGTTGTCCTGGTTCCTTTCCGACAACAGACAGCACCGCAGCGGCGCCCGGCAGTGAGGAGTCCCCCAGGGCCTACGCGGGAGGCGTGAGTGGCGAGGAGCAACGGCCTTGCGTGACAGAGCGGGCCGGACGCAGCAGGGCCACGTCGGCGCCAGAAAGCAGGAAACACGGAGGCCCGGAGGCATGGAGAAGCGGGCCCCGTCTGGACAGTGGCCTCTCCTGGCTAACGCTGCACTGAGCCTGCCGGCGGAGGGCAGAGGCCGGCCACAAGGCGCACACATCTGAAGGGCAGAGGGCCCAGGGGAAAGGTCTCTGACCCGCGTGGCGGTGGAGAGAGGTAGCCCGAGCCAGCCAGGAGCGGGGGCAAGCACGGGGACTGAAGATCACGGGATCCAGGCGAGCCTGGTGGCTGCTGAAGTGTTGCTGTGGACCCCGGTTCCGTGGATAGAAGGGGTGAGTCGTGTGGATTGCGGGGGTGGGGGGAGCCCCTAGAGGCGGCGGCTCCCGGGAGTGGACGAACCCAGGGACGGAAGGCGCCATATTACGACGCACTGCACAGTTTGCCCCCAGCAGGAGATCCAGGGGGTGAGCGATACCGGCGCACCGGGGGGGAGCCCCCATGTCCTGGAGGAGGCAGATTGAGACTTAGTGGCCGACGCGGTGAGACCTAAAGAACAGGCGGTCCAGTCGAGAGCCGCGGCGGTGTACACGTAGACACGTTGCCGGATAGGGGTGGACGGTGTCAGGGGCATGCGGCTGGAGTGGCGGCGGGGTGACCGTGGACGTGTTTCCTCCGTCGCCTTCTGGGCACCATCTAGGACAGTCATGAAGCCCAAAAATTCCACCACCACACAAACCAACACGATGGACAATTATAAGGTCTCAGCGGGGGGCACTACACTGGAGTCTAAGATTGACAAAGTAAGCATCGAGATGGCTCTGCAACGGGCGGATCTAAATAAAACATCAGAGAAGGCCACTCAGAACGCCGCGGACATTACGGAGCTTCAGCGTACCACCAAGCTGTTGCAACAGCAGGTCCAGCAACTGACCCACCAACAGAATGAAACAGCGGCCAGACTGGAGGACCAGGAAGGAAGGGCCCGCAGGAATAATATACGGGTGGTGGGAGTTCCGTAGAAAATGGAAGGGCCGAGAGTTGATCAGTTCCTGGAGGACATTATCTTAAATCACCTTAAGCCCAAACGACTCAACGTTTTTTGTCATTAAGAGGGCACACCGAGCGCAGATTCCTCCGCCTCGACCCGGAGATCACCCGAGAACGATAATCGCCCGGATCCTCAATTATAGGGACCGGGGCGCCATTTTGCAGGCGGCCCGCCAACATGGAGACCTCCGGATTGACAACGCCACTTTTATATTCTTTCCCGACTTTACCCTGAAGGTCCAACAGGAGCGCCGCTCGTTTGATGGAGTCAAGAAAGAGCTTCGGGATTGTGGCATTAAATATATGATTTTCTTCCCGGCACGTCTCTAGCTTCTATCGAATGGGAAATCCTTCTTCACGTCCCCAGAGGAGGTCCACGCCTGGCTGGAGGAGAACGTGCAGCCACCAGAAGGTCCAAGACCGGGAGACAGCTGGAGGAACACGGTCGCACAGTCTCAGACTTCTTCTACGGGCTCAACGGAGAGGGAGCGACGTATGCAAGGCGGTCCTCGAGCGCCTGGTAGGACCAGGGCGCGGAGCCTGTCTGCCTCGCAGGATATTGGATGAAGCTGTTGAGGGCGTCCAGGTGTTAAGGGCCCAGATGGAGTGCACGTAAAGTATACTGACTCCCCTGTGTGTACGACTGCTGGGACACTGATGTGGCGAGGGGAACCTGACCTAAAAGACTAGTAGAGGGGGCGTCTGATCTCGGTCGGATATGTCACAGCGGACTCGTAGCAATAAAAGGGGTGGGGGGGCTGGTTCAAAGTATCCGATCAGGATGCTTACACTTCTTGCCCTGTCTCCCCTATCACGAAATGGTGGGACAGCTAGATCGATATGGTTGTGGGCCTGGCGAGACACTCAGGTTGCCATACTGGTTGTAGCACACACCCCCTAGGTTTTCGTTGTATGGGCCACAGGTGGTCTGCTTGTTGGGGTATGTCGGGCCATGTTGGCCTGAGAAGCAGGGTAGCAGGGAGGGGGAGGGCACAGGAGGTTGGGGAGAATGTTGTATATTGGCTTTTTGCATTTCTGTTTATGCACAGTATAGTTCTTTTGGCTCCGACGGCACTAAAGGTGGGCACGCGAGTGGTAGGAGGCGGTGAGGATGGGCAACCGTCCCTAAAGTTCTTTCTGCTAGATGTCAATGATGCACACATCAAGGGCGCAAAAGGTCACTATATTGTCTTAGAACGTTAACAGCCTGCAGAATAAGATTAAGCACACCATGGTCCTCCAATATCTCCATAGGCACGCCCCAGATATAATCCTCCTACAGGAGACGCACCTGATAGGAAACCATTTTAAAGCCCTTAATAGATTTAGATACACGTTACAGGTCCATGCAGGTTTCACCACTGGCTCCAGAGGCGCTGGGATTCTTGTTAAAATTCCATTCCACTGGTGATTGGGCGACAATGGCTAGATCCACTGGGGCGCTATTCTGCGGTTTCTGGGCAGTGGGAGGGTCAAACGATTAACCTCTGCTCAGTTTACATTCCCCCAAAGTTGCACAGCACCACTCTCTCCGACAATGGGAAACTGCTACTGGATATGCCGGTTGGGGTCCTGCTCTTAGGGGGGGATATGAACGATGTCATGGCTAGGGACATTGATAGGTCAGGGATGCGCCATCTACGGGACTTTGTGCAAGCGATGGGCTTGGTGGACCTGTGGAGAGCGCATAATCCTCACCTTCGACAATACACACACATGTCCGCAGCGCATGGTTCAGGGTCCAGGATAGACTACCTCTTCACACAGGTGGGTCACATGGGCCTCTTTCATGATGGTTGTCATAAGGCAAGAGGTATATCCGATCATTCCCCGATGGGAGAACAGTTACGGGGCCCAGAGAGGGAGTGGATTAATCCCCCCAGGTTTGATGCTTTTTTGTTTAAGGACCAAGAGTTTCAGGAGCAGTTCCGGGAGCGTGTAGACCAATATTTTAAGGAGACCGTGGGCTCCGTTAGATCACACGGCACTCTATGGGAGGCTTACAAGACTGTGACTAGGGGATTTGTACAGGCGGATATGGGGAAACATTGAAAGGACAGGCATGCACAAATTGAAATACTTATATATTTTACATCCAAATAAAGATTATTATTGGAAGCAGAGTTTCACACCTTAGAGGGCGCTAGGGGGGAGTTAGAGGGCGCTAGGGGGGAGACGCAGGAGCAGGAACGAAGACATAGGCTGCGGCTCAAAGAAAAAGAACTGAAGGATGTGCTATCTGATCAGGCAAGATCGCGCGCAATAGTTACCCAGAGGCGTGTTTATGACTTTGGGGATAAAGCCAATAAGATAATATAGCCTGTCTCGAGAAACGAGACAGGGAGCGTAATTGGGTGCATGGGATCCGATCGACAGATGGGACTGTGAGAGACACAAGGGTGGGCATAGTGGAGAAGTTTGTGCTTTACTATGAGGCGGTTTATCGGCCACAAAATAAAAGGCGGGAGTGGGAGTGTGATGAATTTTTGGCTCCCTTACAGATGCCTACCCTGGATCCGGCAGATAGGGATATCTTGGAGTCCGAAATCACAGTGTAGGAGATAGAAGATGCCATGGGAGATTTGCTGGCATGGAAGGCGCCGGGGCCCCAACGGGTTCCCGGCGGAGGCGTTTGGATGTGTGTCGGGTAGAGTTGGTCCACATATGTTACGGATGTTTAACGAGGCTAAACAGGAAGGGCTGCTTCCGAAGGACCTCAGGTCTGCAACAATCGTAGTAATCCATTAGTCCGGCAACCCGCAGGATTTGCGCAGCTCATACAGGCCCATATCACTCCTTAATTACGAAACCAAGGTCCTCGGTAAGATATTGGCCATCAGACTGGGGGCGGTCGGTCAGTCCTTGATCCACCCGGATAAATCGGGCTTTATGCCGCACAGGAGAACAAGGCTTAACTTGCGGCGCCTTTTTGGAGAGTTGCAGGTGGTGTCTGACCGTCCGAGCGTACCGGCGGCCCTGCTGTCTCTGGACGCCCATATGGCCTTCAATAGTATGGAATGGCAGTATATATATATGCAGTTTTGGCCAAACTGGGCTTTGGAGTCAACTTCCGCACTTGGGTGAGGCTGCTGTACACCGAGCCACTTGCGAGGGTCCGTGTCAACGGCGCCCTCTCCAGGGAGGTCCGACTGGGGCTGGGCACGAGGCAAGGCTGTCCGCTTTCCCCGACCCTGTTCGCCTTAGCCCTGGAGCCGTTGGCGACCTGGGTACGGACGGACCCCATGGTATGGGGCATTGACCTGGGGGGCAGTTGGGAAGAGCGTATATCCTTATACGCGGACTACGTTTTACTGTATGTCCAAAGGCCAGCCGCCTCAATCCAGAGGCTGATGCAAATCTTGCGCACATTCGGTGAGTACTCTGGATATCGTATCAATTGGGATAAGTCCCTGGGTCATTTATTGACTGAGACACTACCGAGCTTAGCTGAAGAATGTAGGGGGCTGGTTTGGAAGGAGTTATTCCGATACTTGGGTATCTGGGTTACGAAGTCGGAAACGGAGTTCCTGCGCCTAAACGTGTCAGCTCAGTTGGAGCGGTTACATGGAGACATCGAGCATTAGAGAACCCTCCCGCTCTCCTTGATGGGGCGCGCTGTCTTATTTAAAATGATGGCCCTTCCTCGTCTGCTATATGTTCTGCAAAGTACGCCCTTTCGGGTCCCACTGCTTTGGGGTGGAGGATGTCCAAGAATTGTTCTCAAGAAGCTACAGCGGGGCATATGAGAGAGGGCTCGCCGTCCCTGATGTCCGACTTTATTATTGGGCGACGCAGTTAGTCAACGTCAATGGGTGGGTGTTTGCCCTGATGAAGAAGCCGACGTATAGGGTGTACCGCATGGTCTTCGGGAGTGGTACCTACTTGGCTGCTCTCTATCGCAGGGGTAGACGCTGCTTACCTATGCCTCCTCAAACGGCTGCGGTGGTGGGGGCGTGGAAGCGGGTGACAAAACTGTTGGGTTGGAAAGCAAAACTTACAAACACCGTTGTGGGCCGGGAATTACCTCCCAGAGGGTGCGAAATTGCTGGATCATTACCAATGGAGCTTAATTGGTATTGATGTGCTGGGCGATATATGGAAAAGAGGGGATATGTTGGAATTCACTACCCTCCAGGCGAAATTTCAAATGGGGAACGGGGAATTCCTTCACTACCAACAACTCAGACATGCCCTACACCAACATCTACACCACGGGGAGCAAATACCAGACTGTGCCCCACTGGAAGATAGGTTACTGATGGACCCCATGATTGATAAAGCCATTTCCCTTACTTACAAAAAGCTCATCAATAACTTGACTGACCCCCTGGGGCCTCTGCGGGGGAAACATGGGAATCTATTGTTGGGCTATTGGAGGAGGATGACTGGAGGGAGGCCCTACAGAGTCCCCTAGAGATGGCGATTTGTGCCCGGTTTAGGCTGGTTCAGCTACGCATATTGCACCTCTAGTACACCCCACGCACGACAACACCGCATAGGTTATGTAGACTCACAGCTTTACTTGAGGGGAGGTGGGTACTTTTTCCATATTTTGTGGGACTGCGCCAGGGTCCGGCCATATTGGTCCAGGCTGACGAACAAGTTACTTACCTTCGGTAACGATATATCTGTAAGAAACAGTAGTTAGTATTAGATTCCTTACCTTAGAATATCCCCAGGCGTCAGTCTGGATCCGGAAACTTTTGCGTAGCAGTACCCCTGCGCGTCGGTAGGCGTCGTCTGCAGGCGTCCCCTGCGGCTCCGCGTCGTCGGCGTCGTGCGCCGTGATGACGTCGCTGGAGTATATAGACGCCGCCTCCGCGCGCTGACGTCAGTTCTTTGCACACAGCTTTTCCGCGCCAGAACACGCAGAGCCATGTGAGAACCAACACTGGTGCCATTTGAAAACTAGGGCCCTGAAAGGGATGTCCTTAACCCTAGGTATCAGTTCGCAGAACGGGGAGGATGGGAGGGGCGGTAAGGAATCTAATACTAACTACTGTTTCTTACAGATATATCGTTACCGAAGGTAAGTAACTTGTTCATCTGAAAGAAACAGGTTAGTATTAGATTCCTTACCTTAGAATAGATACCCCAGCAATACCAACCCCGGTGGTGGGTCTGCGAACCAATACAACCTACACCAGAAAGTCCTGGAGGACCGAACGGCCAAAGAAGCCATCCCTCCGGACTTGACTGTCCAGGCAGTAGTGCCTCGCAAAGGTGTGCAGCGAGGCCCACGTGGCCGCCTGGCAAATGTCCTGCAAAGGGACTCCCCGGCCCAGGGCAGTAGTAGCCGCCGTGGCCCGAGTGGAATGGGCCCTCAGCCCAACAGGAGGCTCCTTCCGAGCCAAAGAGTAGCATGCTTTGATGCACAGGACGACCCACCGAGAGATGGTCCGTTTCTGTACCGCCCTTCCCTTCTTCTCACCCACGTAGCCAACAAACAGTTGGTCATCCACCCGGAACTGGCGTGTGCGATCCATATAGAATGAAAGCGCACGTTTTGGGTCCAGACGATGGAGCCGCTCTTCATCCTTTGAAGGATGCGGAGGCGGGAAGAAGGAGGGCAAGGTGATGGACTGCCCAATGTGAAAAGCAGAGACTACCTTGGGCAGGAAAGAAGGTCTAGTCCGAAGAACCACCTTATCAGGATGAACAGACAAGAAAGGAGGTTGAATAGAAAGAGCCTGGAGCTCACTCACTCTCCTGGCAGAGGTGATGGCTACCAGGAAGGCCGTCTTTAAGGTGAGAAGACGGAGAGGACAGGAATGAAGGGGCTCAAAGGGAGCGCACATCAGGAAAGTCAAAACCAGGTTCAAGTCCCACTGAGGCATCACGAACGGAGTTGGAGGATACATGTGCGTGATGCCCTTCAAGAATCTTAACACAATAGGGGACTTGAACAAAGATGGCTGATCAGGTAGCCTCAAGAAGGCGGAAAGGGCAGAAAGATAGCCCTTGATAGTGCCCAGAGCAGAGCCCTGCTGGGCAAGGGAAAGGAGGAAGAGGAGAACCTCAGACAGAGGGGCAGAAAGGGGATCCACAGCCTTTGCTGTGCACCATGCCACAAATCTGTTCCACCGGCAGGCGTATACCGACTTTGTGGAGGGACGCCTGGCTGCCAGAATGACATCACAGACTTCAGGAGGCAAGTCAAATGGCCTCAACTGTCGCCGCTCAATCTCCACGCATGGAGGTGGAGACTGGACAGGTTCGGGTGGAGGACCGTCCCCTGCTGCTGCGACAGAAGGTCCTCCTGAAGGGGCAGGCGGATCGAGGGACCGACTGTCATGCTGAGTAGCTCGGGATACCAGTACCTTCGAGCCCAGTCCGGAGCCACAAGGATAACTTGGGCCCGGTCGCGCCTGATCTTCTTCAGCACTCTGGGCAGAAGTGGTATAGGCGGAAAGGCGTACAACAGACCGCAACTCCACTCGCGCCGAAAGGCGTCGCCGAGCGAGTGCCGTCTTGGAAACTCCAACGCGCAGAACTGATGACATTGCGCGTTCTCTTCTGTGGCGAATAGATCTAACCAAGGCTCTCCCCATTGCTGAAAGAGGCCTCTCGCCACATCCGAGTTCAGACGCCATTCGTGATCCACCGAGCACCGACGGCTGAGTTCGTCCGCCCTGGCGTTCAGAGAACCTGCCAGGTGTTGAACTGTCAGAGTCACGCCCTGACGTTCCAGCCATTGCCAGAGGCGCAGAGCCTCCTGGCAAAGGGTCCACGACCCCACACCGCCCTGTTTGTTGCAGTACCACATGGCGGTGGTGTTGTCCGTGAACACCTGCACCACACTCCCGTTGACAAAGGGGAGGAATGCCTTCAGTGCTAGGCGAATCGCCCGCAGCTCCAACATGTTGATATGGAGCCGGGATTCCGCCGGAGACCAGAGGCCTCTGATCTCCGCCTCTCCCAAGTGGCCACCCCAGCCTTGGAGGGACGCGTCCGTCACAACCACGTGCTCCGGTTGGGGAAGGGAGAGGGATCTGCCCCTGACCCAATCGCGGTCCGTAAGCCACCACTGCAACTGTCTCGCAGTGCCCTCCGAGATCAGGACATGGTCGGATAGGTTGCCCTGATGCTGGGCCCACTGAAACTTCAGGTCCCACTGCAGAGCCCGCATCCGCCACCTGGCGTGATGCACCAGAAGGATGCAGGAGGCCATCAGCCCCAGAAGCCGCAGCGTCAACCTGACCGAAACCCGGGATAACGGCTGAAAGATGGGAATCAGAGCCTGAATATCCCGGACCCGCCGTTCCGGAGGATAAACCCGAAACTGCGCCGAGTCGAGAACCGCTCCGATGAAAAGGAGCTTTTGAGAGGGACACAGGTGTGATTTCGGCACATTGATGGAAAACCCCAGCTCGTGCAGGAGGTCTGCCGTCATCTGAAGGTGGTGGACGACTGTCTGGGGCGAGCCCGCCTTCAACAGCCAGTCGTCGAGGTAGGGGAAGACTGAAACCCCTAACCGGCGCAGATGAGCTGCGACCACCGCCATCCCTTTCGTGAACACCCGTGGGGCGCTGGTAAGGCCGAATGGGAGCACGATAAACTGAAAGTGCTCGTGGCCTACCGTGAACCGCAGGTAACGCCGGTGGGCCGGCAGGACGGGGATGTGAAAATACGCATCCTGCAAGTCCAACGCCACCATCCAGTCTTGTGGGTCTAGAGCAGCCAAGACCTGAGCCAAAGTCAACATCTTGAACTTCTCCTTCCGGAGGAAGCCGTTGACGTTCCGTAGATCCAAGATAGGACGCAGGCCTCCCTTGTCCTTCTTGGGTACCAGAAAGTAGTGGGAGTAGCAACCACACCCTACTTCTGGCCCAGGAACGCGCTCGATGGCCCCCTTGGCCAAGAGGGCCGTAACTTCCTCCTGCAGAAGCGTCAAGTGGTCCCCCGACACACGGTGGTTCTGCGGTGGCATGGCTGGAGGAGTGGACTCGAAGGGGAGGGCATAGCCCCTTCGGACAAGCTGCAGCACCCACCTGTCCGATGTTATCGCGCGCCAGCGGGAGTGGTGATGGCGAACCCTGCCACCCACTGGCGTCACGTGAGCCCGAAAGCTCGGACTAGGAAGGCTTGGATGCAGCAGCGGAGGGAGGCGTGGACTGACCACGCCGCTGGCCTCTACCGCCACCACGGCGGAAACCACGGCCGCCACCGCGCTGGGGAGCGTTCTGCGTCGCGTGGCTGGCAGCACGTGTGGGACCTCCCCTCCCTTGGCCACGAAAGGGCCGAAACGAACCCGTCTGCTGGCGCTGGGTCGAAAGACCCAAGGACTTGGCCGTGACCCTGGAGTCCTTGAAGCGCTCCAGCGCGTGGTCCGCTTTGTCACCAAACAGGCGACTGCCATCAAATGGCATGTCCATGAGTGAATTTTGGACGTCTGGCGAGAAGTTGGCAGATCTCAGCCAAGCATGGCGACGAATCGCCACCGTTGTGGACATCGCCCGTCCCAGCGAGTCGGTCGTGTCGAGACCACAACGGATCGAGTACCGCGCCGCATCCCGGCCTTCAACTAAGGCCCGTGTGAGCTTGTCCCGCACCTCCGGGGGACATTGCGGCAGACACTCCTCGACCGTATCCCACAGGGAGTGGGTGTAGCGGCCCAAGAGGCACGCGGTATTACAAGACCGCAGTCCAGCGCTCAAAGAGGAAAAGACCTTTTTACCAAACTGGTCATACCGCTTTGATTCCCTATCGGGCGGAGCCGACGGAAATGCGGACTGCGAAGTGGAGGCCTGGATCACCAGACTCTCCGGGGAGGGATGGGTGGATAAAAAGGCAGGGTCGTCCGAGCATGGACGGTGACGCCTCGCGACATTCCGGTCAACCGGCGCACCAGAAGCGGGCCTGGACCAGGTGCCCAAAAGGACATCCGACAGGGCCTCATTAAACGGCAGCAGAGGCTCCTGGGGGCATGACTGCGGTTTAAACACTTCGGTCAGAATGTTCGGCTTGACCTTCGCGACGGGGAGCTCAAGGTGCAAGGCCTTGGCAGCCCTCATCAGGACCACCGAATAGGCAGCACCTGCCTCAGACGCCACAGGGGACGGAGAGACAAACCCAGGGTTGGGCGACTCGTCCAGGCCACTGGCATCACCCAGATCACCTACCCAGTCCACATCATACTGGCAGGCACGGGATAGAGGGTCCTCAGACCCCTCCCAACCCTCTCCATACTCATCGTCATCATACCCATATTCTGGGTCGACGATATAGACGTCGGGGTCAACGGGCCCCATCGGCGTCGAATCCGGCGTCGACCGACGCCGGTCCGACTCCGCGTCCGGAGTCGGGGAGGAAAGGGGGGTGGCGCCGCGCGGCGTCGGTGCCGGGGACCCGACGCCGGCCGGAGCCGACGGCGGAGTCGCTGCACCACGCGGGGGCGGTACCACGGGTTGGCCCACAGGAACCGACGCCGGAGAGGCCGGGAGACCAGCCGGCGACGAACCAGAGGGAGCCAGCGGCGCCGGGGCCGGAGCCGCCGGCGGCGCCGGAGCAGGAGCACCCGAACCGCTCGGGCCCCCAGACGGGACCGACGGGCCCGCAGGCGCCGAAGGCCCCGCCGGAGAAGACCTCGCCCTCATAGCAATGAGGAAGGCCTCGATCTCCTCACGCGACGCGCCTTCCCCAGGGACCGACGGGTATGGGGTAGACGGCGTCGGCGACCCACGCGGGGCCGCGGGGGTGGGGTCACCCGAGCCCCCGGCCGCATTACGCGGGCGTCGGGGGGAGTCGGGGGTGCGATGGCGACGCCCCGACTTCTTGTGCTTACCTGACGAGCCGGAGGAATGGTGGCGACTCCCGGAGCGCCCATGGCGGCTCCGCGATCGTTCCCTCGACCGCTCCCTCGACCTCCGACCGGACCGGGACCGCTCTCGACGCGGGGCCGACACCCGGAGCTCGAGAAGCTTGCGGGACCGCTCCCGCCTAGCTTTTCCAGTCAAGGCCCGACAGTCGACGCAGGACTCCACGTCGTGGTCCGCGCCCAGACACCGGAGGCAGAGTCGATGGTGGTCGGTGACCGACATCATGCGGTCGCACTCGTCGCAGCTCTTAAACCCAGGCATCCTACCGGCACCGTAGAAAGATTAAATTTTACAAACACTTGGTCAAAAGACCGGAGTACTGCTCTTCGGATCTGCGCTAACTGGCGCGGAAAAAAGAAGAACTGACGTCAGCGCGCGGAGGCGGCGTCTATATACTCCAGCGACGTCATCACGGCGCACGACGCCGACGACGCGGAGCCGCAGGGGACGCCTGCAGACGACGCCTACCGACGCGCAGGGGTACTGCTACGCAAAAGTTTCCGGATCCAGACTGACGCCTGGGGATATTCTAAGGTAAGGAATCTAATACTAACCTGTTTCTTTCAGATAGACAATGTCGGAAGTGGTGGGCGCAGAGGTTCCATTAGAAGCCAGATGGCATATTTTGGGTGTGACGAGCGACATCACCTGGCCGAAGTGGGATACGGTTTGGCTGGCATTAGCGAGTATGGTTGACAAAATAAACATAACAAGACTATGGGGTAGTGATGTCTTGCCAACAGTGGAGGACTGGGGACGAGATCTGGATTGGTGCCAGCGGGCTGAAAAGGTAATATATAAAAGCAGACGATGTCCCAAGAAATGGGAGAAAATATGGGCGGCGTGGAGACCGTGTAGGGGAGAAACAATGGATACTCAGTCTGTGTCTGACCCCGGCTAATATCGTGTGTGTATTTGGGTCTTTATTTGCAGACCGCATTGTATATGATGATTTTATGAGTCACCCTGCCTCTTATATGCCCACTGAACTCCGGACGCTGACTAATGGGTGACTGTCATGGAGCTGGGTTTTAGGTATGGATCGAACTGTTAATGATGATTTTATGATGGCCTTATCCATATATGCCGTCCGGGTGTCAGATGCGGACTGATGTGCGAATACCACGGAGCTTAGTCTTTGTATGCGGGTCAACTGTTAACGATGATTTTATGATTGATTCTACCTTTTATGTGCAACTGAATTTCAGATGCCGACTAATGTGCAATTATAATGGAGCTTGTTACTTCAATAAAAATATTTTCACAAAAAAAAGCTGTAATTCCTACAAGATAAAAACATTCTTGCACAGCGGCGGCACACATGGGCAGTGATAAACTTCTGTGACAACTTGAGGCCTCAAGCACATGTCACTGCGCCCTTTCATCCAGCAATCAGTTTTAAGCTCTTTCGTTTTCGCTCATTTGACTATAAAGACCTCCCTACATGGAAGGGTGGGTACCAAAACACAAATTGCAGATCATGCGACTATAAATTTGAAAAAAAAAAGTCATGTCATGTGCACATGCCCAAAAGTCATGGCACAAAAGAAGATAGTCCTACAGCCGATCTTCCTGGAGCTGAAAAAACATACCCATAGGCAAGCGGTCTTTAGCTGGTTGGGCGGCTCTTCCATTCCACTGGTATGCAGAGGAGTAAAATTTGTCACCCAGGTAAATCTACTCCGTATAGCTGACCAATACCAATACATTTCAGTGCAAAGTCAAGTCAACCCAAATGCACCAAAAAGATAATGGACTTACTAGTTAAGCACCCACCCAGCAACAGGTATAGTTTTAACCCGTGTCACACAACAAAAGAAGAGACTGTAAACCTGGGAACACAAGACATGGAGCAATCATAAAAGAGATCACGTCCCGGAACGTCAGTATTATTTTATAATTTTTGTTATTTTAGTTTAATGCTGCTATTCTCTTCATAATTTTTACATTTCATTTTTAGAAAAAAGATAAAGACCATGCTTGTTTGTAGAAAGTATGATTCTATATTTTGTTGGGTGCCAATGTTTGCATTCATCCAAGTTATTCACTTTATGATTAGAAATAACTGAATAAAGTAAATCACAGTCTATATAAAGGGGTCTGTGGAAAAGCAGGATTTCACAATTGCACTGCCTTTCCATCTTTGTGGAATCCTGCTTATGCCTACTCTGGATACATGCAATCCAACCCTCTGAGCTATGGCGCTCCCACGGTTAGAAGTTCGGAGCGGCCAGAGGCACAGGAGAGGGCCATCAGTAGGGTGCCCACCTTAACGAATGGAAGGGGGGTTTGTTGAGGACGTTGGGTATATCACTTTCCGGCATATCTTTGCTGCGTAGTTGCTAGTGAAAATGGTCATCTGCAGGCAGGCAGGAGGAGACGGTGGGCTGGCCCTGCAACCTTTAAAAGGTCAGGGCATAAGTTCAATGTTTTTTGCTTGATCACCCACTCTGATGACACCTTCTGCCAGACTGATCAGCCGCCCTCTCTGTAGGCACTTACTTGTTGGCTTCTATCAACCATTCTGTCCCTATTAGGTCATTGAGCAGAGTGGGCTCATGATGGACTGTGCTACTTCTGGTCACCTTTGTATCTCACACAAACTTATTTGCTATTTCATTTCTGGAGCCCAAGAGGGTCTTAGAACCATTACAATATTTTGATGGGGACAATGTTTTTATTAGGGGGTGGGGACTGTAGGACTCAGGAGGCAGAGTACGATCATGAGTTCAAGAACTGGGCATAAAGAATTACAGTCAAAGTCTCTTTTCTTGCTAGCTATGCATGGAGATCAAAAATCATGTAATTATAAACAAGAATTTTAGTTTTTCATCCTGTTGAAATGCATGCTCGAGTTATACAGTCTATTCATCCAAAAAAGAGAGGTTATGTCTAGTTATTAAACGTGTCCTTAGATGTTTTTCTTAAATAACCAACTGATCTATGGTTTTTGGTAGAATTCCTGGTTTTCAATTTGCTTATCGTCATCTTGCATGCTTCATGGATACTCATTAGGCTTGTGTCACTCAACTTTTGCTACAATCTCATACTACCTGTTACTGTTTTCTACAGTCCTGTCATCATGATTGTTCGGCTAGAACACCATCTTGAGCATGTGGGAACCGCAAGTAAAGCAGCACCCTTCTTAACTTTTTGTGAATCTTTTTTTCTGAGTAAGTCCCCCAGCCTTTTTCTCTTCATACCCATTTTACTACCATCTTTTGGTTGCCATTGCGCAACCTCCGATTTTTGGCCTCGTAAATCACCAACATGTTGTCCAGTTTGTCAGCCTAGATTTCTCCCCTTGAGGGCTTCACTTAGTATGGAATCTCCTTGCTTGCCCCAAATCTGTGAATGCAGACTGTGGTTCCACACAATTTTAACACAACTAAGCCACCCAAGATACAATTTATTCCCATATATCAACCAATGCTCCACCTCATGACAATCTACCTCTGGGCATACACAAATGTGACTGGATTTCCCTCAAACACCACCAGGTGTCATGATTAATCACAGAACTCCCCACGCTCTTCAAAAACCCGGATTGACAAGGAGCGTGCCTACACTTGAAATCGGGGAGGTACTACTAACTAAGAACAGACATGTGAAATATAATGGTTAAAAACCAATGTGATATGCCAAACTGACCTTTATATTTACACGGAATATAACTTTGTATTAAAAATTAACGTGGGGATAAAGGAAAATAGTACCACACACACTGTTAACATGTTTCAGCCTAATGGCTCATGCGAGTCCACGGCATTCTTCAGGACGGAAACACAGGATCCAAGTGTGTCAACTGCAGATGTGCCTGCAACTAATCAATGTAGGGCTGACTTTTGCCGACCCTTAACGATATTAGGTCCCTAGGTAACCCACTATCAGGTCATTCGGGCCCTGTGCAGGAAGGGCTCAGGAACCCCTGTAGTCACATTCATCAAGGTGTGTTCCTTTCAGTGAACCTACTGGCGTCTGCTCCTTCCTCCAGAAGAACAATTGTTGTGATTGGTAGTCAGTTCATCCTTGAGGCCCCATAGCCTCTGGTTTCCTTCCATGGACAGTTTCCAGGGTTTGCGTGTTTGGATGTGGTTCCACACAGATAGTTTCAATATCTTGCTTCTCTCAGCTTTGCCAGCTGCAATCATGTTTGTGAGGGCAATGAGGCTCCTATCCACAGGTCTCTTTGGCTAAACACTCTTCTGCTTCAGTACTGGACCTTGGTGCTCAAGCCTACCGTTCCTTCTTTCCGCACTACCTTGTGAAAAGGTCCCTAAAATCTAGCTGCATTCCTTCTGGAGCACTCAGTGCACATTGCCTAGCCCCACCTCTTATGTAGTTGTGATGGAAGAGATGGGCTCCATCTTTATAGGTTCATGACTGCACTGTGTCGACAGAGATCAAACAGGAGGCTCCTTCTGAGACCACCTTTCTTCTAGAGCCCTTTTCCTTGGTCTACATACGAATACTTTCTCGGGAAACACAATGCACATACAGAGTAAATTTAAATGGCAGTAAGAGGATCGACATCCACTCTTACACAGACCACACAAAACTCAATCTTCCGATCGGACAAGACCCCCAACACAACAAACAAGTTCACTGACTGCATGACCGCAGTCGCTAACTGGATGAAAACCAATTGTCTCCAACCCAACACGGATAAGACAAAAGTAGTGACCTTCGGCAAGGACACCTCACAATGGGACTCAGAGTGGTGGCCACACAAACTGGGTCCCACACCCAGATCCCACACCAGGAACTTTGGAATAATTATAAACAGCAAACTGGACTTGAGTGCACACGTCAACACAGTCACTGAATCCTGCTTCCATAGCCTGAAAATGCTTCTTTAAATGGCTCCCACCAACACAAGAAAAACTGACACTCAAGCTCTAGTCACCAGCAAGTTGAACTATAGGAACACCTAGGTTGAGATCACCTAGCCAATTGCTAGAAGACTACAGATCATCCAGAACTCAGCAGTCAGACTCAACCTCCCACACAGAACTCGCATTACATCACACCTCGGGGAATTACTCCGGCTTCCAATAATCAAACTCTTCAAACGCATGTTCAAGGCACTCCACAGCTCGGGCCCACCTACCTGAACAGTCGCATCTCCTCCCACCAATCATTGAGACATCTTCGATCCGCAGAACTCCTACTTGCCAACATCTCACGCGCACACTGAACCAGATCAGGAGGATGAGAGTTCTTACATCACTCCTAAAGCATGGGGTGACCTCCCTCTCCATAGCAGAGCCGCCTCCTTTCTTTGAATTGCGCAAGAAGCTGAAGACCTGGCTTTTCAATTAACCAACGTACCATAGGTTGGGCTTGGACCACACACCTGCTCAGGGTCCGGATGCCCTCGCGGGTGATAGTGCGCTTTACAAATACACATAGCATAACTTGTGGAAATGAAAGGTACAAATGGACAATAACGGTAGAAAGGACATTAGGCAGATAGGATGATTAACATAAACCAAAGTTGCTTGTGTATCAAATCAACAGCAACCACAGTGCTGTGGGACAATCATCTAATTATCGAACATTTGCCTGGCCTCAGAAGTCCACGGCTAGTGCGCTCTTTACATGCTATACCATAACATTTCACGTCAACCGCTTTACCACCGCCGCCCCCACACAGTGGAGCCTCGTTCCCTTCAGTCACTGGTGGCACATCGAAGTCTTTTTAGGTCGAGGACCCGAAGCCTGGCTTGCCAGCTTCCGGGAAGAGATTTAATGTTTTTGAGATGGGTGCTTGAACCCGCCTCTCTCCTCCACCTCTCCTCCATTGGCTGGCTTCCTAAACAGATGCCAGCCATTGGAGGAGAAGGGAGTCACTCCAAACAAGCCCAGTCTCTTTCGGAATCAGGGGCGTGTTTTTTGCATTGTTTCCACCTGTGACGTCATCCGTCACTCAACGCCAAAACACGCCCCCGATTCCGAAAATTTCGGAAGCTTGCGGCCAGCATTTTTTTTCTCGCAGTGAAGGTGAGCCGTTGCTTTCCGGTCTTCTCCCTTCCTATCCTCTAGAATTCCTCCTACAACTCATCCTTGTATTCGTTTCCATCTCTCCTTCCTCCCCTCCTCTGTCTATCTTCCTCGCCCTCCTCTCCTCTGCTGTCTACGATTGGTCTCTTCCGCCCCGTCCTGCCTCTCTTCCCCCGTCCCATGCAGTTCTCATTGGAGGTGTACAACACACGAGGGCAGCCTTGTTTGTTGTTGTTTTGCCGGCCCGCAGCTCTCCGTCTCTCCTCGCCCCCCCCCTTCCCTCTGCCCGTTCCGCTGCTGGCTACCCTGTGCAAGGCGCTTGCAGACTATGAATATCACATTCCTTGCCGAAGAGCGAAGGAATTGGTGTTTACACCTACCAACCTTTTTTTTCATAAGAGTTTTCAAATTCTCTCCCCCACCCTAAACTGCTTAAGAATCGCAGTGTATGATTAAACCGGGTCTGCGGATTATGACAGCTAGGCGGCTCCCCTGGCTGGTAGACGTGCTCGTGTCTTTGTAAGGAGGACAAGGAATGGAGCGCGTGGAATACCGCTGGAGGTGCGGGGCTCCGACACCCCTACACCAGGAAGCGACTTGAGACGATAGTGTTAGCAGATCTGCGCTCTACACGTACAATCATTCATCCGCCCATCCCTTCAGTGGGATCGAGAACGCCGGGTGTAAACGGCCCACGTTCAGCACATTGGAAAGAGGGGGGGGTCACTACCCATGTATGTCTGCTCAGCTTGCCACCTGTCATACAAGACAGAGTTAATTTGGGTGGCGGGGTGTGTGCTAAATGAAAAGTCGGTCCGCGAGTTCACTTCTCACCCCTCCCATGAACGCTTATCTTTAGGTTATTCGTTTGAATCCCTGCAAGGTCAACTCTGCCTTTCATCATTCCAAGGCTGATGAGTTCAGTATGGTTACATTAGTCATCCTTAACACTTGCTATTTTTTTTAATTCTCGCCTAGTGGGCCGAAAAGCAACCATGTCCAGTTTGGTAGCATGGAAATACGTGTAATTCATTTATTTTTATTCGGTAGAAACATGCTTTCAATTGTCCAATGAGCTCGTTAGACTCGGGTGTCGCTGGGATGTTGTAAACGTTTCCTTGAGATTTCAACGTGACTCCTGAATGCCACCTCAGGGAGCTGGCCGTCCCGTCATGGGTCGCTGGTGGAAGATGCCGCCCGCTAAAGTTAGAGGTGGTGTGCCCCACGGAGAATTCTTCTCACTGACTGTCTTTCTTGCAGCCTCCAGAGAAGCGACGAAGGACCATCGAAGACTTCAACAAGTTCTGCAGCTTCGTACTGCAGCTTCGTGCTGGCCTATGCAGGCTATATGCCTTCTTCCACAAAGGAGGTAACGCGGCCTCTGCTCCCCTGGTTACCCTGCCCCATCCCCAGAGTCCACTGTAATGTCGAGTATGGCGGGTGAATGGAAACACGTCCGACATCACCTTTTTGTCAGCGGCTTATCTTGCACTGTCATTTTGCCCCTTTGATTAAGCATCTTTCTTTTTAGAGCTGGCCAGAGGTAGTTTTAGCTGTTTTGCTAGCCTTGTCTTTCCTCCAAAAACCATAAATCTAAATACACATATTCAAACACAGAGAGACTTTTCATCAACCCCCTTCATCTATCAGTCTGTTAATGTGTCTTTCGCATTTTATTCCATTATTGGCTTTTGTCTGTGAATTAGTATGTGTGCATCCTACCTTTTATGTAGTCGACTTTTATGTACATGGCTGGCATTCCCATCTGATTCCATTTATTTTTTTTATGTATTTTTGCACTAGGTTATTTTTTATTTTTGTAAACCTGTGCACTACCGTTAGCATGTTTTAGAATTGATATCGACTTTTGCATACATTTGCCATAGTAACAAAAATGAAAGGCGTGTCAAAGGCACAGTTCTTGTTCAGATGTTAACCTGTATGTGCCCTGGTGTTTGTGGCATCATTACCTACCCATTAGAGGCGGTTGTCTGTGTGCAAGTGGTGTTATGAATTTGATGATCTTTTTCCTCCCAGGCACACCGAGTAGTCTTTCCTTCCCATTTGCCATTTGATTTATTTGTAGCATGGCAGTGTTAGGTGAATAAGCTGGCCATTGTTTTTTGTTTTTTTTTGGATCGCTGGAAAAAGAGGGAGGGCCATCTTTCTTGCCAGGGGGTCATTCCCCCTTCCATTAGAGGGTGGATGTCTGGTTGCTCTGATGTTACTGCTCCTGATGGGGTCCATAGAAGTGACGTTGCGTTTAGTCTTTTATTCTGTGGTCCAGCCAGCACCTGTGTGATTGTCAGCTTTGACTGTTTCCACCTCATTTCTACAGCGCGTTCCTACCTCTTGTCGAGGCCTGAAGGCGCGTTGCAGTGTGGCAGAGCAGGGATTACTGTTGCACCAAGGAGCTGTATGCAGATTGGGAATCCTGGAGGTGTGGGTCATACCAGTAGGCTCTGAGTGGTGGTACTGATTGTCATGGGATTTGTAGTGTGGGGGGTCTGTGTTTGGGGGGCTCTGTGTGTGTGGGGGGCTGTGTGTGTGTGGGGGGCTGTGTGTGTGTGGGGGGCTGTGTGTGTGTGGGGGGCGCTGTGTTTGTGTGTGTGGGGGGCGCTGTGTGTGTGTGGGGGGCGCTGTGTTTGTGTGTGTGGGGGGCGCTGTGTGTGGGGGGGGGGCGCTGTGTGGGGAGGGCGCTGTGTGTGTGGGGGGGGCGCTGTGTGTGTGGGGGGGGCGCTGTGTGTGTGGGGGGGGCGCTGTGTGTGTGGGGGGGGCTCTGTGTGTGGGGGGGGCTCTGTGTGTGGGGGGGGCTCTGTGTGTGGGGGGGGCTCTGTGTGTGGGGGGGGCTCTGTGTGTGGGGGGGCTCTGTGTGTGGGGGGGGCTCTGTGTGTGGGGGGGCTCTGTGTGTGTGGGGGGCTCTGTGTGTGTGGGGGGGCTCTGTGTGTGTGGGGGGGCTCTGTGTGTGTGGGGGGGCTCTGTGTGTGGGGGGGCTCTGTGAGGGGGGCTCTGTGAGGGGGGGCTCTGTGTGGGGGGGCTCTGTGTGGGGGGCTCTGTGTGGGGGCTCTGTGTGTGGGGGCTCTGTGTGTGGGGGCTCTGTGTGTGGGGGCTCTGTGTGGGGGGCTCTGTGTGGGGGGGCTCTGTGTGGGGGGGCTCTGTGTGGGGGGGCTCTGTGTGGGGGGGCTCTGTGTGGGGGGCTCTGTGTGGGGGGCTCTGTGTGGGGGGGGCTCTGTGTGGGGGGGCGCTGTGTGTGGGGGGGCTGTGTGTGGGGGGGCTGTGTGTGGGGGGGCTGTGTGTGGGGGGGCTGTGTGTGGGGGGGCTGTGTGTGGGGGGGCTGTGTGTGGGGGGGCTGTGTGTGGGGGGCTGTGTGGGGGGGGCTGTGTGGGGGGGGGCTGTGTGGGGGGGGGCTGTGTGGGGGGCTGTGTGGGGGGGGCTGTGTGGGGGGCTGTGTGGGGGGGCTGTGTGGGGGGCTGTGTGGGGGGGGCTGTGTGGGGGGGGCTGTGTGGGGGGGGCTGGGGGGGGCTGTGTGGGGGGGCTGGGGGGGCTGTGTGGGGGGGGCTGGGGGGTGGGCTGTGTGGGGGGGCTGGGGGGTGGGCTGTGTGGGGGGGCTCTGTGTGTGTGGGGGGCCTCTGTGTGGGGGCTCTGTGTGTGGGCGCTGTGTGTGTGGGTGGCTCTGTGTGTGTGGGGGGCTCTGTGTGTGTGGGGGGGCTCTGTGTGTGTGGGGGGGCTCTGTGTGGGGGGGCTCTGTGTGTGTGGGGGGCTCTGTGTGTGGGGGGGGCTCTGTGTGTGGGGGGGGCTCTGTGTGGGGGGGGCTCTGTGTGTGGGGGGGCTCTGTGTGGGGGGGCTCTGTGTGTGGGGGGGCGCTGTGTGTGGGGGGGGCGCTGTGTGTGTGTGGGGGGGGCTCTGTGTGTGTGTTGGGGGGCTCTGTGTGTGTGGGGGGGCTCTGTGTGTGTGGGGGGGGCTCTGTGTGTGTGTGGGGGGGCTCTGTGTGTGTGTGGGGGCTCTGTGTGTGGGGGGGCTCTGTGTGTGGGGGGGCTCTGTGTGTGGGGGGGCTCTGTGTGTGGGGGGGCTCTGTGTGTGGGGGGGGCTCTGTGTGTGTGGGGGGGCTCTGTGTGTGGGGGGGGCTCTGTGTGTGTGGCTCTGTCTGGATAGCTTTTTTTGTAGGTGGCTCTATGTGTGGATGGCTCTGTCTGTGTGAGGGTGGCTCTGTGTAGGTGGCTCTATGTGAATGACTGTGGGTGGCTCTCTGTGTGGGTGGGTGGGTGGCTTTGTGTGTGTGGCTCTGTGTGGGTGTAAATGCAATAGGTCATGCATTTGCGAGCTATTAAGCTATTGGCAATGTAAATGACAATGCCATTCATTTATGATTAAAAAAAAAATGAGCAATGCCAATAGCTCTACCTTTAATAATGCGGAGACTATCGCATTGTAAATGCTTGTTTTTTTTCCTTCCCTCTCACTGGAGTGATGCCAGTGGCAATGGATAAAAAAATTACTCCACATTTCACAAATGAGCACCGCCGGACCGGAGAAGCCCTTTAAGTTGGCGAAATGTCTGCAATTGAATACACTGTGAATCTGGGACCGAGGCCAATATTGCAGCGGGGTGACACGGGCACAACCTTGTGACTGCGGATCACAAAAGGCCAAGCAGCAGCAGCATTGAGCCCCTTGTGGCGCGCCTGCTATTTAATCTCAACACGAACAGATTTTCTTTTCTAATTGTAATAAAACCACGGCAACCAATCCCAGCAGCCTCATAGTAAACCGAGTTAGATTTTCCACCGGGAAAGGCTGAGCTCTCTCAAATTACATTCGACATGGCAGAGGGCAGGTAATTATTTTTGGTTGCTTTCGTCTAGAAGACGGGTGCTACAAACGAGCCCCCACTCCTGCGGAGGCAGCACTTAGGTTGCAGTAATCACAACTGGGCCTTGGCTCTGACACGATTATAAGGCAATTACGCATTTTAAAGAAACATACAGGTCCGTGTACAACAAACTCGAGCTTAACAACCACCTCGAAACCATTCTGGGATTCCTAGGTGAAAGCAGATTTACTGCACTTCACAAAAAATAAAGCACTGGTCAGGGTGCATCTCCAGAACACTAATCATCACAAAGTTAGGAGATGATGGCCCCTTCTTAGCGCAGACATTAAAGCTCGAGGGATAACTCGCTAACCGGGATAGAGAAGCAACAATCACAGAAAACTCAAAAGAGAAACTAAGTCCATCTCTTCTCAAATATTGAACCCGCGTCTACGCAGATAACTGTACATGCTACTTGTGATCCTATCCCCACATTCCTCTGCTTTAACCCACCAGTGTATAAACATACCACTGCACAAAGTATGGAACATGATGCTCCGCAAGCCTGAACCAAGAATGAAACTCTCAACACGAACAGATGTGACCCATACATGCACTACAGTAGTAGCAACTACTCACCTGGACGTTTGGAATGCACTGCGAGAGCTCGACAAGAGGTCGGAAGCAATATAAAAACCCTAAACAATCTGCAATACCCTGGCTGACACCAGAGCTTCACACGCGTCTTTCCCATTGGGAACCTTTACGTCAAATGACATTTGTTTAATAATTATAACAGCCTGTAGACGTGCCCACTACACAACGTAACCTGAAACGAAACGTTTCAGCACAAGATCCCAGCTGGCAAACTGGGAACTAAAAACGGCTTAATTAACCCTAAACCAAAATGAACTTATGCAGCACGCCCAAGCCCATGGCTGTGGTGACCAAAGGTAAACCAGATTTACAAATGTGAAGGCAAATGACTGACATAGCATTGACCTGTGACAACTCCTTATCTTCCAGTTACTATAAAACGTGAGAGAAATAACCAACATCGATGTCTGCGGCTTGGAAACAAACGTAATGTACCCTACCGGCCTCCTTTGTGATCTCAACAAAAAACATTCAACCGCCCAAGGACAGACGAAATCTTTCTCTGAATACATTTTCCAGCCACCACCCCTTCCCTAGAATGAAATAAAGGTCACACGTGCTAAATTACACTACATGCTGTCATTTATGTATTGAGTTTATGTTTTGCACAGCACAGACCAAGTCCAAAACAGCAACAGAGCACTTTACAGATGTAGATATGAGAAACGTGTCCTACATACCGTTTTACGGGTGTGGTTCTTAACCTTTTGACTCTTATGGACTCCCACTTATTTATTACTGGAACCCTAGGATTCCCCCACTGAATAATTATTGAAATCTGGATACCCCGGCTTTCGATGCTTTGAAACAACACAATAAGCACAATTACCGAAATAAGCATTCATCAAACAAATACACAAATGGCGAAATATTTTAAATAAAAAAAAGAATCAAATGTTAATTTTAGTGGGAAGGTTGGAGCTTTTCTAAATTCAACTTAAGTCTCCATCATCCACACTATATTCTGCCTGATGCACTTTTGCTGCTTCCACAAACCAATCTGATGAGAACAAACGCACTTTTTAGCCTACAAATTCTAATATCCTTAACATTTACATAACATTAAAAAATATTCATTGTTACACCGTGCTTCCTTATTTATATACACTTAAATAATGTGTTAATATTTTATTTTCTATGCAGTCGCAGACCCCCCGAGTTTTTGACGTGGACCCCCCCCAGCTGTTTCGGAACCACAGGTTAATAAGAACCACTGTTTTACAGAATCTCAAGACATACGCCTCCAGTCTCGAAATACAGTTTGTCGACTCTTAAAGCAATTTATATCTTTCTACTCAATAATAAATGAAATCCCCTAATCACAAACACTAAATACATTGCGATGTAGAAAACAGGAGAAATGTAAAGGGTTTAACACAGGTATCAACTCCTCCAAAATGAGACAATTATGCAGAAAGTGGGCTGTAGCTACCCTCATGCAATAAAGTAATGCTGGAAAAAATGGACATTTCACACCTTCAAGAAGAGTGAGCAGCTTTCTAAAGCCCTCTGCAGCCAACGGTAAGAGGTGTTAAAGGCAACAGCTTCTTCTGGGCCCCGCCAATGCGCCAAGGGTGTAATAGGGGCCAATGAAAAGCTTCAACAATCATTTTCTCACATCTCATTTTGACTACAGTGAGGCGTCAAATACAAAGCAATATCATAACGTGCCTCTGGGCGAGACGAGGCAGGGGAGGAGTAGCTAACAAAGCTCATAGAGCCTCAAGGGCACAGATGCATCAATGTGTAGACACCTTATGGATGAGAGCGTAGGCCTTGAGCTTGTTCACACATGGTAGGGGGTAGAGAGGCGACGGATGAAAAAACAGGAATACAGATAGACAAATATAGAAGGTCCACACACACTACTAGATTCAGAAAAGAAAAGCTATCAGTTAGATGAGCTTTCAGTAATGCACAATTTACCCAAATTAAGAACAAGCATTGGAAAAGCCAAAATGTCTTGCTATTTGAACATATTTGCTTTGCCAGGGCGACAATGAAGTTGATGCTGCAGAGCGAAACAGGCAATAGCAAAACCAACAGTTCTCACACCTCGCAAGAACTATTGCCTTTATCAACAGTGTGGCTGCTGTGCATTGTCTAGTATGTTATGGTGTGGTATTATTTCCACTTATACAACACGCAGCTACCCAATTAGTTAAGCATAGATAGACATGTCTAACTGGAAGATTAAAGTAACCAGGTCTTAAGGCTCTTGTGCAATAGCAACAAAGATTTGCAGTGTCTTAAAAATTCGGGGAGGGAATTCCAAAATGTTGTGCCCAAGTATGCAAAGAAGCAACCTCCTATACACACCAGGAAGGATTCTAGGCACATAGCATTAAGCCCGATTCCCAGATATCAATGTCCGCCTGGGCTTATAAGGAGTCACCAGATCCTAAATATCTACCATTTTGAAGTGAATTGTTTTAAATTGGAAGCCGGTGCATTCTGCGGATGAGAGGCGAAGCTGGGGCATGCTTCAGGAGCTGATACCGACTCACGGCTGAATTTTGTACAACCTGCAGAATACGAATAGAGGTCTTGTTGATTTCCAAGTAGAGAATGTTACCATAGTACACTTGTGAAAGTATCAAGGTCTGAATCGGTGTTCTTTGTCACGAATGGGGCAGTGGACCAGATAATCTTCCTCACCCACTTCATCACAGCAAAATAGGTGAAGGCCACTTTGAGTCGCATAGAAATGTTTCCATCCAGCCAAATGCCCAGGCTTTATACTTTCGAGGCTAGTGTAGGGAAAACCCCAGAGACTCAGGTCAGTGTTGTGGGCCCAAGAGAAATGGATTCCTACCAATCCCAATGTACTCAGTCTTATCGCCGTTGAGTTTAAGCAAGTTACTATCCATCCAGGATGCAACTCGTCTTAGACAGAGATTAAGGTCATCTGGATTATGCCCTTGTGTGGATGACAAAGAAAACAATTAGTGTGTCGTCTGCATGTGAAAACACTGTCAAGCCGCACCTCTCCATCACCTCCGGGAGAGGGTGAACATACAAGTTGAACAACATAGGGCTCAAAACTGAACCTTGGGGAACCACAGAGGTCAAGGCACAGATCCCTGACAATGCTTCTGATGCAAAAAAATGGAATGACCTATCTTTCAGAAAGCAGGACAGTCACACTTAGGCTGATTCATCAAGCCCAATGTTGCCAGGCTATCCACCAGGATAGAGTGGGACAGTATCGAAAAACATGCAGAGATCCATTAAAATCAGCACAGCTGTTCGGCCCTCATCCAGTAGTCATTTTAGATGTTCAATTACTCCTAGGAGAATGGACTCTATACTGTATCCAGCCCTAAAACCTGACTGACAGGATTGAAGTAATTGTTGAAGTTTCACAAAAGTGGTGAACTGTGAGTTTACATGCTTTTCCAAAAGTTTGAAAAAGATGGGTAGCAGGGAAATGGGTCTAAAACCAGCCCAATTAGTTGGATCAAGATGGGGCTTCTTTAAAAGTGGGAGGACCATAGCGTGTTTCCATGAACGTGGAACACAGCCCTCGTAAAGTGAGGTATTAAGCAAATCAACCACCACTTGCAACAAGTCAGGATCGAGAAGCTTCAACTTAGCTGGCTTAAGTGGGTCCAAGGCACAGCCTGATTTGATTGACTGCAGAATGGACAGAAATCTAGAAAGGTCCAATTGAGACCATGACTCAATTTTTTGGTCCAGGACTGGTTTATCCTAAGGAGGATTAGGACCAATTAAAGGGGATTGCCCAGTAACACTATCAGAATCCCCATTTGTATTACTGCCCTGTGGCTCCCTGTCATTTGTGATTGGAATTGCAGCCACCTTTTTTTAGCGGGGCACACAATGGGTTACAGAAAAAACTGGTGGGTCTGCAACGCTTTGTGCATTTTATCCCCTGTTGTCTGCTCAACAAATAGTTTTCAGAGATTGCATATATTGACCTTCAAAAGTCTATAAATTTTAGAAAAGCTCAAACATTACACTTTGATCCTGGCATGCTAAGCTGAAAGTGGAGGTGGTGCTGCTAATGGGCAACAGAGTTCCTTCAATTAATTCACACTGTCACTTTAGCTCCTAACACACAGATTTCCATTATCTTTATGGCTACCATGACTGTTTCCTCGTAACATCACCTGATGATTAGGCTCTGAATCACAGAAAAACGTGTCTTTCTTTTGGACGCCTTCATTAAAGTTGGCATGTCATCTATCTTTTGCCTGCCAAGCGGGTATTAAGCCAAATGACAATCACTAAGGTAAAGAGACCCATAAACCATCCTTACAAATAGGATACAGGAGCCTAAAATAAATCCTTCCCAAAAACACAAGACTTGAGACTACCAAAATATAGCAATTATGTTTTGTTTTCTCCATAATAGGCTGACCAAGCTAAAAACCTCATTACAATCTTGGAGCACGCTTTACCATTTGTGCGTTGTCATATACGTGGGGTATGGAGTGGGGGGAGGGGGGGGAGAGAAAGATAGAGAGAGAGACAGACAGAGAGAGAGAGAGAGAGAGAGAGAGACAGATTCTAAAACTCATAGGCTCAGAGCTTTTGAACCAACAGCTTCCCCCAAATTGGTCCAGGATAAAACTGAGTCAAATCCCTCACTCAATATACCATTGCTGGGAACCTACTGACTCAAGTTACCTAGCAGAAAAGTTCAGGCATTACATTTTTCAAAAAGGGTAAATTGACGAGGAATTCTTAAAGAGGTGGCACCATCTATCGCATGGATTTCATTTTATTAGACCTACATACGTGCCTCCTCCCAATCCTAAACAAGCATTGGCAAAACAAATAGGTCTCACCTGTGACAGCTATTGGGTTTTGCAAAATTTTGTGGCCCTGCTGGACAGCAGCAAGGACGTTTCGCAGTGTGGCTAAACCAATCAAAATAAGCACTATGACGCAGACTGGGCTAGTGCACTTTTGTTTAAGTGTATTAGTGCAGGATACATCACAATACTTTTTGAAATCTTTTTATCCATGCTGTACAGGAGCCACACTTGTAGTGCATGGCTACAAATCATTGCCAAAGTCATCAATGCCCATGGCTGTACAGCATGAACAAAAGCAATGGCAGAACCTATAGTCTCAAAGGCGAAATGTATTGGCTTTGTCATTACAAATTAGGTCTCGGCATAACACCCCTGTGACTCCGAGAAAATGAGTTAATTTCCCCAATGCATGAAAAAGAAATAAAATATAATATTTGGTAAGAAAATAAATATTTAAATTGTATCACAAAGCCAATTGCACTCACGTCTTAGTGAAAAAACATTTGGAAGCAGATAACATCTGTTTTCACAACAAAAGCAGATAACATCTGTTGTCAAAACAAGCATCCAATTCAAAGGAGAAAAGGGCTTCTTACAAGTGAAAGTGTCATGGGAAAAACACAGCTACAAATGGTAAGAGGTTTCAACAAAGACAGAAAAATAAATGTAGTATGTCAATCACAGCAAAATCAGCAGAAGGAGAGCAATTAAGCTGAAAAAATCTGTACTTGGTCCATGCTCCAGCCGAAAGAAGACAAAGTAAAGCCAGCACGAGCAGGCCAATTAGAATGCAGGAAATAAGAGTGACAACGAAGCCAACGAATGCTAAGCAATGGGCAAGCTGCAAGCCATATGCTGTATACAATATTGATCACAAGCGAGAGCACACGCATGAAGAATTAATTAAAAACTAATGATCCGAATTGTCAAATCTCATGTCTGGTGTACAAGAAATATTAACCTCAATTTTAAAGTTACTAGAACAACAGGAAGGAATCCAGGGCCATATACTAGATATCTTATCAGCAGCCATTCTTAAAGGCCTCTTATTTAGAGAATGAGATAAAAAAACCTCAGAAGGCATGTCCCAAACTGACTCTTCCAAATGTCTAAAAGATGAGGGGAGAGTCAAAAAATGGGGGGGATCTTTCAAGAATTAAAACAAGCTGTGGCATAGCCAATAGGTCTCACCTTTGGGATGTTATCAGTGTTAAGTCATGCAGTGACGGTATCCTTTTTATAGATCAGCACACATGCAGTAATGGTGCTGCGTTGCATAGATTGGCACAATTTCTGTGATGATGCCAACTGTATAGATTGGCACACGTGCAGTGATGGTACACCATTGTTAGGCGCAAATGGTAGCTGGAGGCCCATGTGCACATTAGTCTACACACAACAAAGATGCCCTAAACTGTAGAGCTTCCCCCTCCCGGAAAGCGTACATCAGTATGGTTTGATCCCTGGCCACGAGTGAAGAATAACCCATGCGTGCCGTACCTGTCGGAAGGGACGCCACACCTGACACCTACCATAGAGGGTGGACAGCATGAAAAAGTATTTCTAGCTGCACAGTAATTAGTGTGGTCAGAGGTAGAACACACGGAAAATATGCTGCAGAGTTTTCGGCAACGAAGACGGGATAGGCAACTGGTGCGGGTGAGTGCAGCTAGAGTGAGCAAAAAGGGGAGGAGGTGTTTTTAGCAAGATGGCGTGGGCAGGAAAGTGGATAGTTTAGTGGCGTAACTAAACTTATGGGGGGGGCCCCAGCAAAGTACATGGGAGGGTCCCCCTGCGGACTTAATGAGGGGTTTTGTGGCCAGAGTATTGTGCTGAGGAGGCGCCCTGCAGCTTGGGGGGACCCCCACACTGTGGGGACTGCAGGGGCCTGTGTTATGCCACTGAGATAGTGAATGCAAATACATTTGTAGTGGTGGTGAGAAAAGGATGTAAAAGGGGAAGGGATTTCAGCGAGTTGGTGATAGCACAGGCAAGTCTAGGGAGAATGTATAAGGGAAGAGCAGAATAAAAGAGGTGAAGCTGGCGAAGATAAGGCAGGAGAGGGGTGGTGAAGGAGAATCAGGGGTGCGAATGGAATTAGAGACTTCAGAGCGGGAGTATACAGAAAAGAAGTGATGTTGGAGTGAAAGGGGGTTAAAAGTAAACCAAAGAAACTAAACAAGTAGCAACCGGAGGGAGGCGGTGGAGGGGCAGGGGCAGCACGGGGAGATTAAGTGAATAAATACTTACCGAAGACCCGTGTAGCTGCGAGAAGAGACATGTAAAGCTGAACAAATGCCATGTAGTGTACTCTTGCAGAGTCTGATTAGCTGGCTGGATGTTTGCGTCCTCACCTGCCCTCGCGGCGGGCCCGGCGCTGCTGATTCACCCGTTACAGAGGGAAGATGGTGGGCACGTGTAAACTGTAAGTGTTGCGGCCGCCAGGGAAATGCAGGCTGCAGAGTTGATGGCCCCAAGTGGGCTAAAAGTGCTGAAACAACCACTGACACGCGTGCAGGACATATTGTTAGGCCAGAGCAGACGCAGCTCCGGGTCCTTGGGGAAGGCGTAGAAGTGCAGCTCCCTGTCGCGGTGCGAGTTGTTATAGCATCAAGGCACACAGCACGTGAAAACGGTCTTCGCGAAGATGCAGGAGAGGCCGGGCCCTCAGAGCTGCTATTGTGGGGCCCAAAAGCTGAAAGCAACAAGCGAACCGGACCTAAAGGTCCCACAATGCCAACTGGTTCCAGGGACAGAGGCAAGCTCGACGACCGGACTTTGCATTTAAAGAACTAGATATCCCAGAATGCAAACGGCTTCCGGTGTGAGAACAAAATAATGTAGTGATAAATTAGATTTCACCTAAAACAAAATGCTTTTAAAGACCGTACACCCGTATACTCTGTGTTTTCACTTAAAGCCCGCGAGTGGTGCGTGCGCTGTGTGAAACTCACAGAAGAGAAGCCTGCGAGTGGTGCGCACGCGCTGTGTGACACTCACACAAGAGCCCCTGGGTAAACGCAGGTCCCCGGAGCCAAATTGAAAGCAATTGCGCTAATTGGAAACATTATCCAGAACAGATGGCACCATGCGCGCCCCTGCTCGGTCCCGCAAGCTGGAGGACATGGGAGTAAACATTTACTGTAAAAGGTGGGGTATGCACCCGCCTTTGGCCAATACAATGTGTGGAAAATCTAAAGCCACACGCACAAGTTTTATGAAAGTCTGGAGTGATTCCAAGAGGCTCGACCTAAAAAACTATTTAAGTTTGTAAACCTGACAAAAACAATGCTTACCATTTTAAGCCCAATCGCATGAAATCAAACATTGCTTTGAAAGTAGGGCAGGAGGCAATAAAGTCAAGCACTGAAACAGCAGGTGAGATTTTAACCACTCTTTCATGAACCACTACTTTCGTCTACTAACGTAAGAGGCAGACAAAAGAACACAAGAGGCTAAAGAAAAAATAAAATAGATATTTTATCACATATTCTAGAATATATATCGGGTCCCACTTTGCAAACATCTAAGATAACTAAATTAAAAGTAAGAAAAAGGACAAAGTGATACTTCACAAATGACCATCTAAAACAAAAATCTAGATATTAGAACTAGAAATACAATCTTCAGAGATCCTGGAACAAAGTGCTTCATTATACAAGGACTGACTCTTGAGTGTCCCACCAATAAACAGAGAAGCTCCCGTTTTGTCACTATTGAATACATTGCTTCTTCCAAAAAAAGATCAACATACCCATCCTAGAAAAATTTCACTACACAACAATATGCTTTAACCCCGAATTATATATTTCATGTTAAGTGCAATCCAGTAACTCTGAATAGGTCAAGAATACAACTGTGTTTGACCGAAATCCCTCCATATTGTGAGATCAGACAATATTTCCTTGGTCCAATTCATTGAATACCACTCAACACAAGCTTTACCTCTAATGTTCAGATAACACTATGTTCGGAAAATGCAAGGCAAATTATTCGACTCTTCAGATTTGCTTTTAAAAATGGGAATAAATGTACCTCAGTTATTAGTTCAGAGAACAAGGTTAGGCCTTGTTTAAAAAACAACAAAAAACACACAGTAGTGGGAAAACACTGGCTCTAAGGAGCATATGGGTCGTCTTCCTTTAAATTCTTTTGTCATCCCAAAAGAGTTAGCGTTCAACAGTAAAATGTCAGACCAAATGTGATCTGTGGTAGAGATTAGCATGATAGCCCACTTTTCTAACTTGGAGCTTAATGAGGATATGATAGAGACTGGGGTTGCTGGCAAGAAATCAAGTCAAGTCACTTTATTCGAATAAAGCCATATCCAGAAAAGCACATCAGACACGATAATTTAAAAAGACAAGGACATAATCATAATACAATTAACATTGGTCATAAAACACAATATTTGGGACACGTATTTGAATCAAAACTCATGCATAAAAAAAGGGTTAAAACTTTTCACGGGTTACACATCCCATTGCGGGCCCGTACAGCAGTTCTCAAGTGCAGACGCGAAAAACTAGCTCTTCAGCTGTCAGTGTTTGTATCCTCCTGCAAGCATTTACCAGACCGATGGGCATATTTCCTTTAACAAGTAGGATTAAAAGCCATTTAGCTTATTGTATGTAAAATTTACAGAAGAATAAAAAACATAAAATGGTTTGATTACTTTGTCAATCACACGGGCAGGGAATGCTGAAGTATACTTCTGATTAACAACAAAGAAAAAACCATTTTAAACCCATTAAATACCCTGATATGTTCGAACACTGCAGGTCTCTTAAATTAACTGTACTCAATTGATCAGCTCAAAAAAATCTAGACTAACTTTATTTGCCACCTTGAGATGTGGATGTTTGATGGTTTTTCTTCTGAACATGCAAGAGGAGGCTAAGAAATACTATTTAAAAATTCTGTTTATTTTCATATGACAATACAATGTCCAAAAATTCAAATGATTAATAGTAAATGGATTTTAAACTCTGAATCTGAACAATTATAATATACAATGTATAAATACAACATATGATGTATCAGGAATATAATAGGACCACAGGTTGAAACACTAGATATTATGGAATTCATTTCTTCACACACCCAGTTAGTAGACCTCATAGTAACAGGTGTCCACACAAATACTATAGAGATGTCAAAACATTTTTTAGACCAAGATCAAGTACATTGTTGTAATCCTCCCTCATCAAAAATCTTCAACAAAACATCAGACAAAAGAAGGTGAGAGTTGATCTTTATCCTTCTGAATATCCATTGTTGCATTTTAAATGGAAAATTACAATGGTACTAACTTTTAACCCATCAACATATCTAAACCTTCAAATACTCTCTACTATATCCAGTTAACTTATTTTTTCACACTTGCAAATCATTGGAGATTCAACCACATTTTCGCCATGTCAGTACTATACTTCTTTATAAAGTTTTATTTAGGGCGAACATGACCCTAGGGGGTATCTATGTTGTGCATGGAAAATCCAATACAGATTGATTGAGGTCCTACTGAACCTAAGGTAGCCTCGGGTGAGGCAGGCATACTACACGCTTTTTTGACTTCCCTATGAATATGCCATGACACCTGATGGGGCGGAAAAAAGATACACCGCATCGATTGAATCAGGCTGCCTATGAGGGTTGTCAATTTCGAACTAATGGTTCAGTAGATACTAGTGTCCATTCCTTTTGGATTAACTCGGTGTATTTTGATGTCCTAAAAAAACCTGATATCTATAAGTATCCATCACTTAAAAGGCAACTAGAAACCGTATTGGCCTCCTGTCCCTCCTGCTAAAAGAAATCGCTAAAAGTAAAGTAAACTGCCTAAGAAAGTCATACACTCCATAAAACACAACTACAACACTCACTATAAAAAAAAAAAGAGGAAAGAATTAAAAAAGGAGATTCTTACATTTAAAGATATAAGGGAAGTCTGAATCTGGTGCCCCATCATGAAATCTCTGATCCAAGGGCGGATAAAATGAGGCATGATCAGAGAAACAATTTATATTGCAGAGTCCTCCTGGTAGAGTGGACATATACCCAATTCCATGAAAATACCACTAGACAAGATCTACTCTATAGACTGTACCCTAACAATGCTTGTACTCTTATAACTGCTTTCTTGGCATCCGAGAATTCATTTAACAGCTGTATCTTGAGATTACTGGACTTGTTTCGGGCAGCTAACATCTGCAATCACATTGTTGTGCGAACTTTTCAAACCTCCTTTTAATTAGAATATCAATAGGTTTCCTGCCGCTGGTTATTGGCAAAGGACAGTTATATGTCCACAGTTAAAAAATATTCCAGAGATGACGAAATCACCCTATTGCTTGAGCCAGTTAGTAAACTTTTATTATAAACACCTGTTAATTCTTTTGCAAGAGTAGCTTGAGGTGAACGATTCCTTTTTAGCTAACAGTTTTTAAAAGCCTCAAAATAAGATTGATAATGTCTTTATGTTAGTCCTAATAGCACAAACATGTAAAAACCAAAGGACAAATTGCTTGCTTAGCACTTCTAGATTACAAGTCAGCATTTGATTGTGTGGACTGCCACATTCCACTGTAAAAAGTGGTGAAATATGGAACACCATTTGGCTTATTGGCCTTAAATATTGCACTACATATTGACACTTGGTCTAAAGCCCTTGTGAGTTCAAAACAAAACATAAAAAAAAACAAGCATGAGCTTTGAATAGACTGTTTACTGGCTTCAACATTATTCTCAATTGACAGATCTGATCTACTGAGATCAAGCATCTGTTGCCTGTTTTCCTCCACATTAGGAGCTGTCAATTGACCTTTATTAATGTTGGCACACAATAGTACTGATTGACTTAATTCCAGCAGGACTTCAAAGAAGCCTAAATTATCTTTATAAGTACTCTCTTAAATTGAATGACACCGTGTAACTGATCTAAAACTATGGTACTTGCGAGAAGCCATAAGCCCCTTGTCTATCTGGTAAATAGATAATACACAAATTGAGAGTCTGCCTGAAGCAACATATCTTGGAGTAGTCTTTATATTTAAGTAGCACAACCGGTATCAACACAAAGGATCAGAGGCAAGAGTATGTGGAAATAGTCTATATCAATTCTTCTCAACACAAGGTTAGAGCCTTGTGCAACTATTATAGCGTCCATGAAGCCACCTTCCATTCTCTATATAGCACGGATGTGAAAAAATAAGATTAGTAGACAAAATTAGTTGGAAAATGTTCTCTATTAGAACGAGTCCCGCAACACAGCTGACGGGACTTGATCCAATGTCCCTCTAGAGTATGTTTTGTGTGCTTTTATAGCCCTTTCTTTGTTCTTTCTTTTCCAACTTGCTTTGCTTGCTGTACCTTCATTGCAATTACCTTTATCCCTTTGGTATGTTTATCTTTGATTTCTTCCTTAAATAGCAACATTATTTTCATCACATCTTTCCCTCAATGTATCCATACACTGCTTCTTTTCATTCAGTTACACCGTTTTCTCCTTTGAGCCTTCCTTATTTTTAGCATCACAAGAACCTCCGCATTTTCTCATCCCCTCTTCATTCATTTATACTTTCCTGCCTGCTCTCCTTTCTCACTTGCTTTTCTTTTATTGCTTCATTCCTTACTGTTTCTTCACTTTCCTTTCTCATATCTTTATCTAGACCTCTATAATCGAGTCCTTCTGTTATACTTTCACAATCCCTGCATCTCTTCCTTCATTCCTCACTTTCTCCAATCCCTTCCTGCCTCCCCATTTTATTTCTCAATTTTCTTCCTCCCCTGTTCCCATGCCTTTCGTTGGTCTAAGATACAAAAAACAGAGGGACATATTGACAATATGTAGGACATAATGCAGTGATGGTATTTTAAATACATTTTGTACAATTGCTGCTAATGTACTAGCTGCAAAAAGCCTCAAAATCCTCCATGTGGGGAAATAGAGCTGAGTATTCCACAAGTGTCGTAGAGATGAAGTTGACAAACAGAAAATGCCATCATCACTACATAAAATCACCATTTACACATGTACTTGAAGGAAGAGACAACACGTATAGACATAAAACAGAAAGCATACATTACTCAAGCTCACAGTCATCTCTCAATTTAGACTAAATGGAACATGGAGAGGGCTCGCCTTTTAAGATGCATAGAAGGAGAGGTCCCTAGAGGTTTGTTTTATCAGTCATGTAGATAGATACTAATAGTAACTTTACTTGTCCTCTGTGATGTCACGATGATCGGGGCACAGTCATGTGCAAAGTACACTAGTTCCCAAGAGCTAAGTTGCTACACTGCAAACCTTCTTTCCTGCAGAAACAATTTTGTAAGATTCAGATTGATGAAGCACACACGTAATCATTAGTGTAGCCTCACTGCCATTGTGGTCAGTGTCCATACCACTACAAGGTTTCTATCAGACCGAAGTCTCAAAATGTGAGAGACTGCATTAGTGTGTCCATGTACAGGGACTGTGTGGTTGAGCATGCTTAGCTTTATACAAAGTAACATATATGTAGATTACGGGCACAATAGTAGACCCCAGTAGGACATGGACTTGTGGTGGAGTTGGCATTACTTCTGTACACAAGTCACAAAAATGATAGTTCACTGCTACCAAAGAGGCAGCCTCCCTATTAGCTGATGGAGGTTATTTCCCTCAATGATTTAGAGTGGCACTGCTAGGGCCCCACCAGCAGCCAGCACCTCTTCTTGCATACATCAAGTATGACACTTTTGTGTTGTCAGGAAAGGGTGGAAGGGACCAGAGAGCGTAGGGAAGAGAAAGTCTGCTCGGGAATAACATAGAAATCTCTTTTAAAAAAACAGTGTGTGGTTTAACTAGTTCTTGCATAACTCTGATTCAGTTAGAAAATACATTAAAATATCAGATGATTACAAACAGAAAGAAAACAGTGTATGTGCAACGTCTTTTCCTCTTTGTAACCTTTATAGATTTATTATACTGATAATGTAAACTCCTCATGTAGCTTTAGGAGTCTAGAACTAATACAAAGAATCTTATCTGCATGAAACTAAAGAGAGGAATTAGAATGATATGCCTTGCACCACTTCTGTTTTAAAGGGGTAGAGGGTTACCCGAGAGAGGTTACAGCTCACATCAAAGGGAGCCCTTGTATATTATCTTGTGTGGCCCCATTCCCTGTATGCCTTAGTTGGTATCTGTAATGCTGAGAGTGAATCATGTAACAGAATGTTGATGTGTTGTGTTCAATGGGCATGCTTGAAGATACATGATTCTGGTGGCAGTTGGAAGCCGTTTCTGCCATTGGAGCAGGCGGTTATGTGGGCAGAAAGATGGCCCTGTGATCACTTGAGACTATTCTGGGCCCACCCACCTTCAAATCCACTGCCAAGTGGTGACAGCTCGATCTACAGGGAATGAGCAACCAAGAGAGGGGGGAGTAGAGGGGGAAAAAAGGTCTTGCAATGGCAAGGAGGTAGCTGAGGGGAGTCACTGAATTGAGGTGTCCCACTGTTTAGTTCTAAGCTGAAGGACTAGGTTACAAGAGACAGGGTTTTAACTACAGCGATGTGGAGACAGTGTGAAGAGTCAGGAAATCTTTACAGTAGGCATAACTGTGAAATGACCCACTGAGCTTCAGACAAGAATACATTCAACTGTGAAAGTGGCTTAAGGTGAAGCATTGGTGAGCGCACAGAATGAGGTCTTAAAATGACTGTCACCATAGTGCCCAATGCAGTGACCAGAAGAGATGGTCGGGCTCCTGCCAGTGCTGTGGTCAAGAAGATAGATAGTGGTCCTCTAACATTGTACAGTCCCAAGTCAAAGGGAACTTTCCTCTCCGGGATGAGTCAGTTGGCGCTGGAGGAAAAGGGTTTGATGTCTTGGGGCATAGCAGTACAACTTGCTTGCTTGCACAAATGTCTTGGATTCTGGACCTGCGTGTAAGACAAGACGTGCTGGTTATGTAGAGTTGGACATCATGAAGCAAAGTAATAGGCTGTGGTTTTATTGGTCCGCATACTTTGTAGAAAGGCTATCCAGTGCCTCCTGGTTAGTTTAGAAATAAAACTAGGACTATCTCCAAAGACAATGAAGATAAAAATTACAGTTTGACATTATGCTGAACTCCTCATGGGAGGCTGAAACGTCACCAGCCTGGCATTTGTCACCCTTAAATGTTAAAATATGGCATTCAATGAATTAATCAATGCTGTTCTTTCACATCCATAGATTCTGTATTAGTAAGTAACTTTAGCTTTATTCGATTTTTAGATATAAAATCATAAAAGCACATAGCAAAAATATATACACAGTTACATTTCAAATCATATCACAGTAAAAAAACATTATAGCATGGAATCTTTAAGAAAGGTCAGGTACCAAAACAATCCATTGTATATCAAGTCAGAGGCTGGGTATTAAAAGCCCCTCACCCCGGAGCCGTTTTGGCCCAACCAAAAGTTAGTCTCTTCAGTGATCTTGTATGGGGGTAGAGTGATTCTCTGGGATAAAAATCAGATAGACCCCAGGTGTGTATAGGTCCATCTCCTATCTGTGGTTTCCAAGACTGGAGGTAAGGGACAACGTTACTGTTTATAAACTTTATCAGCACCAGATCACCGGATCTCTCTTTTCGAAGCGGACCTAACCATCCCACCCTTCTAACACATTTTATTCTACCGTCGATGTCGGGGGGTAGGGGTCTATTCTTTGTTAGCCAAAATAATGCCTTATTTCTCAACTCCTGTTCGCTTTCAGTTTTTCCCTTTATGAGTTCAGGCACCCCAGAGAGGACGCCCACAAACGGGGCAGCCTCTGGTGGTAAATGAATGTGATTTGTTTCACTTTGCATGTTCCTTATCTTGGGAGGTGGCCTTTTAGATGGAGTGGTTACTTTGTTCAACCCCATTTTAAAGGAACAGCAGTGTGCTGTTTTTATTTTGGTAGGAACTTTCTCGCTAGGTTGAGTTAGCATGCCTGGTGATGCCTGTCGGATTTGAAAAACACTACTTTGTGAAGTTGTTAAAAGCTTTACCGTATCGCGTAAAGACTGTGATTGGTTGGGGTCTGCCGTATTTTTTAGGAGTCTCGAGTTTGTCTTAATCATTTCGTCTATTGCCGCGATCCTGTCCCCAAGATCGTTCATTCTTTCTATTAATGGGTGTATTGTGGCGTTAAACATAATTTGAATCTGAGCCAAAAGAGATGGTGAAATAGGGGGTGCAGGCAATTTATTCTCCTTAGCTTGGGTGCCTGTTTGTTGGTCGGCTGATCGCTTTCTTTCACCTGGAGGTTCCTGAAAAAACATTATGGAGTTCGTGTTACCTATTACAGGTGGGCAGAGGAAGTACCCCGGGGGTTTCCATAGGGTGGGGATGATGTACTAGGATGGGGGCTTGTGGTGACTGTAGGACAAAAGGAGGCATTAATATGCTCTGATGTTGACTTAACGGCCGCATACTCGGTTTTACATAGACTATTAAGTTCCCTCAGAAATGATAGATTTGGTGATGCGACGGCAGACTGAGGGGAAGTGATATCCCTATAGGAATGGTCGGTAGACAATCGTTCTCGAGTTGTTCTTGCAGGTTGTTGGGCAGTAGACGGTGTTGTCTTCATTAAGTAGTGGACCATCGTCCCCTTGGCCAGGACCCTAGTCACAGTAGGAATTTTCGAGGCCCCCTTAGAAGACATGTTGTAAATAGCAGCAGGCACCTATAGGGACTGGGAATTCCTTAGCACAAGAGGTCTTACCTATTTAGGTTACACGGCCTGGGGGGGTGGCCCGACCCGGCCTCCTCTGGCCTATGAGGGCCGTAGAGGGCCCGCCCTTTGCCCGGGCTTAGCACTCTTGCTTATCAAGCGCCTCCAGGCGCGGATGTCCGGTGTAGCGGGTCTGCCGCTATGCCCTCCTGGGAGATGTAGTCTCCCCCGCACTGCAGCCACGCAAGAATGGACAGGCTGTGGCGGCGGGGGGAGACCGATGGCAGAACCGGAGCAGAGGGAGCAGCCCAGGTAGGGCCGTAATGAGCCTTGCGGGGTCAGCGTGGGTCCCGGGGCTGGAGCAGTTCACCCGCTCTGCCAGAGAGAGTCTTGCTTATCAAGCACCTCCAGGCGCGGATGTCCGGTGTAGCGGGTCTGCCGCTATGCCCTCCTGGGAGATGTAGTCTCCCCCGCACTGCAGCCACGCAAAATGGACAGGCTGTGGCGGCGGGGGGAGACCGATGGCAGAACCGGAGCAGAGGGAGCAGCCCAGGTAGGGCCGTAATGAGCCTTGCGGGGTCAGCGTGGGTCCCGGGGCTGGAGCAGTTCACCCGCTCTGCCGGAGAGAGTCTTGCTTATCAAGCGCCTCCAGGCGCGGATGTCCGGTGTAGCGGGTCTGCCGCTATGCCCCCTGGGAGATGTAGTCTCCCCCGCACTGCAGCCACGCAAGAGTGGACAGGCTGTGGCGGCGGGGGGGAGACCGATGGCAGAACCGGAGCAGAGGGAGCAGCCCAGGTAGGGCCGTAATGAGCCTTGCGGGGTCAGCGTGGGTCCCGGGGCTGGAGCAGTTCATAGATTCTGTATTATTCTACATGCTTCTCCAAAAAATGTGGACTGTTTCCCACTAAATGTCAGTTTCATTAGAGTGGGGAACAGTATGAATGTTAGCAGCCCTACATGCCAAGAACAGATGCATACTGGTAAGTAGCATATTCAGTTCGAGGCATGTGGGCTGCTAAATTCATATCTTTTGCATAGAATATATAGCAGTCCCTCCATCAGCGGCGGTTGCCCGTGCCAGCTGCAGAAACCTGAAAGAGTGTCTTGAGAACAGCCTGTCCAACAGCTGCTTGCTGTTTGGAATGCACATCAACACAGTAGTGTTTTGTAAAGGTATGCGGTGTAACCCATGTGGCTGCTCTGCAAATGTCTTCCAAAGGAATGTTCCCTAGGAAAGCCATGGATGCCCCCAATTTGCGTGTGGAGTGCGCCCTTGGGGGTATTGTTAAGGTACATTTAGCTTGCCCTTGTGCTGTGGCGAGAAGGCAACGAAAAGTTGTTTTGTTTTCCTAAAGTGTTGTGTCCTGTCAATATAGTACATCAACGCCCTCCTAACGTCCAAAGTATGGAGCATTCTTTCCGCCACTGTTTGTGGGTTTTGGAAGAATGCGGGCAGGTCAATAGTTTGGTTGAGATGAAACTGTGACACCACCTTCGGAAGGAATTTGGGGTTAGTGCGTAGTACCACCCTATTTGGATGAATTTGTATGAATGGCTCTTGGATTGTGAGCGCTTGCAGCTCACTGACACGTCTTAGTGACGTAATAGCAAGAAGGAAAGCCACTTTCCATGTTAGGAACTGGAGTTCACATGAGTGCAGTGGCTCAAAAAGGTGGTCCCATCAGCCTGGTGAGGACCTCATTGAGGTTCCACACCGGAGCTGGCGGTGTTCTCGGGGGAATGACTCGTTTCAGACCTTCAAGGAAGGCTTTAATGGCAGGCACTCTGAAGACAGAGAGATGTTGCCTGTTCTGAAGATAAGCTGCTATGGCGGATAGATGTATCCGAATGGAAGCGTACGCTAGATTGCACTTGTAAAGATGTAACAGATAGCAAATGATGTTAGGGATAGATGCATAGCGTGGCTCAGTGGTTAGAGGCGGCAGACCCAGAAGCTGAGATCGACCGTGGACCAGGGTTCGATTCCCCGCCTCGGCGGGTCTCGGGCTCAAAATTCCACGGACTCGACAATTCTCGCTCTGGTGCCTACTCAACTCACGGGGTCACACTCTGCGACTCTGGGCAATAGCTTGCTTAATCTCCGCTACGGCCCCTCGCGGCGGGATGCCTGGCTTTCACCTTGTGGACACCCTGCCGGGGTTTCTCACAGGGGAATACCAGGACGGGTTCCCTAAGTAAGCGCCGGGACGCTCACGGGCAGCTGTGCGCTTTACAAGTCCAGCACATTTACATTTACATTTACATTTACATCTAGCGGGTTTAAGTTATTGGCTGTACAGTGAATGACGAAACGCTTCCATTTTGCAGCATAGCATGCTCTGGTAGTCGGCTTCCTTGCCTCCTTGATGATGTCCATGCATTCTGGAGGTAGGTGAAGGTAGCCAAACTCTAGGACTTCAGGAGCCAGATCGCCAGGTTGAGCTGTTGCGGATCTGGATGCTGAATGTCGCCATGGTTCTGCGTCAAAAGCCTGGGTGTTAGGCGCAGCCTTTGATGCGGCACCACTGAGAGTTCCAGAAATGTGGTGTACCATGGTTGGCGTGCCCACGTTGGAGCAACTAGGATGAGCGTCATCGAGTGCTGCCTTAGCTTTCTTGCCACCAGCGGTATTAGAGGTGCTGGTGGAAAAGCGTACGCAAATTTGCCTGACCAGTTCATCCATATCGCATTCCCCTGCGACTGTGGGTGAGGGAACCTGGCGGCAAAGTGTTGGCATTTTGCGTTTTCGCTTGTGGCAAACAGGTCTATCTGTGGATGACCCCACTGCTGGAAGTACGGGCGGAGTACTGATGGATGTAACTCCCACTCGTGCATTTGATGGCTGTATCTGCTGAGCAGATCCGCCATCTGATTGTCCTTGCCCGGGAGGTGTTCTGCCATGAGGAAAATGTTCCGCTGAATGGCCCACTTCCACACGCTCTGAGCCAGATGAGACAGCTGCGGCGAGTGGGTGCCTCCCTGCTTTTGAATGTAGTACATCGCCGTCATGTTGTCCGTCCGGACTAACACTACCTTGTTGCACAGATGTACATTGAAGGACTTGAGCGCCATGAAGATTGCCATCAGTTCCAGATAGTTGATGTGCATCTTCTGTTGCTGCGTCGTCCATAGTCCCTGCACTGTGTAAGTGAGCAGATGAGCTCCCCATCCCTGGAGAGATGCGTCCGTTGTCAGGATAATCTGTGGCACTGGCTCCTGGAACAGTCGGCCCTTGCAAAGGTTGTGTGGATTCCACCAATGCAGAGAGTTGTACGCCCGACTGGTAACCAACACTAGGTCTGTCATTCGTCCTTGAGCCTGTGTCCACTGATTTGCTAAGCACTCCTGGAGCGGACGCATATGTAACCTTGCGTGAGGGACTATGAAGATGCAGGAGGCCATCATGCCTATCAACTGCATGAACACTCTCGCTGGAAGCGAGTGTTGTGGTCTGAACCTTTGGATTAGAGACTGTATGCTGTCTATCCTGACCTTGTTTGGCTGAGCCATAGCTGTCAGGGTATTTATTGTCGCACCCAGAAACTGCCGTACATGTGCTGGTTGAAGGTGCGACTTTGGGTAGTTCAGCGAGAAGCCCAGATTGTGAAGGAGGTGAATGGTAGTCGACATGTCCGCGGCGCACTGTTGTTCCGACTTGGCTTGAACGAGCCAGTCGTCTAGGTAGGGGTAGACATGGATGTTCTGCCTCCTGAGGTGCGCCGCTACCGTCGCCAGACACTTGGTAAACACTCTGGGGGCGGTGGTCACTCCGAAGGGTAGGACTTTGAACTGATAATGCCTGCCTTGGATAGTGAACCTGAGATACTTTCTGTGGGACGGGTGTAGTGGTATGTGGAAATAAGCACCCTTGAGGTCTAAGGTTGCTAGGAAGTCCCCTTGGTTCAGCAAAGGAAGAATCTGTTGCAGTGTGAGCATATGGAAATGTTCTGACAGTATATACAGGTTGAGGGGGCGCAGATCTAGAATGGGTCTGAGAGATCCGTCCTTCTTTGGAATAAGGAAGTACAGGGAATAGACCCCTGTGCCTTCCTCCTCCACTGGCACGAGCTCTATTGCGCCTTTTTGCAGCATCACCACTACTGCTTGCTGCAATAAGTGCAAGTGCTCTGCGGACATAGGCCGTTGCTTTGGTGGAATGTTGGGTGGAGTGGACGTTAACTCTAGACAATAACCGTACTGGACAAGTTGTCTTACCCACCTGTCTGTGGTGATGTTTGTCCAGACTGGCAGGAACTGCTGGAGTCTCCCCCCGACAGGTGTTAAATGGTAGGGGGGCAGTGACAGAGAGTCACTGTTTGTTTGGGGCAGAGGAACGGGAGTTGTTGTTTCCTCTGCCACGTCCCCTGGTGCTGTTTCCTCGATAACCTCCTTTATTCTGCTTGGGGTACGAGGACTGTGCTCCACCTTTAGTGAACTGTGATTGTTGACCCATCTGCCCTCTGGTGACCCCACGTGCACCTGAGCGACGAAAAGTGTTGCCCCGGAATTGTTGTGACTGAAGGGCCCCCATAGACTTAGCCGTTTCGTTGTCTTTCTTAATCTTTTCGAGGGTGGTGTCAACATCAGGACCAAACAGTCTATCAGGATTGACGGGCTGATTGAGTATGGTTGTTTGAATGTCTGGTTTAAACCCTGATATGCGTAGCCACGCTTGTCGTCTTAGCATGACGCTAGTGTTAATAGCCCTAGCTGCTGTGTCTGCGGCATCAAGTGCACACTTTATTGCTGCGTTGGAGATGAGTTTTCCCTCCTCTATGAGCAGTTTGGTACCCTCTTGAAACTGTGTAGGCAGGTGTTGTAAAAGTTGCTCTAGGGTGTCGTAATGCGCCCTATCGTAACGTGCCAATAGCGCCTGTGTATTTGCAATACGCCAGAAATTGGCAGCCTGCGCAGCTATTCTTTTGCCCCCTGCCTCAAGCACTTTGGACTCCTTGTCTGGGGGAGGAGCTTCACCAGTCGTTTGGGAGTTGGCCCGTTTGCGGGCATTTGCGACCACTAGAGAGTCAAGAGGCAACTGTCCCCGAATATATGCGGGGTCAGCAGGTGCCGGTCTGTATTTCTTCTCGATGCGTGGGTTGACCACTCTCGCTCTGGTAGGCTCCTTAAAGATCTCTGCAGCATGTTTAAGGACCCCTTTCAGCATAGGAAGTGTCTTGACTGTTCTTTCAGAGACAGAGAAAGTGTCAAATAGAAAGTCTTCCTCCACTGGGTCAGCGTGCATGTCCACGTCATGATTAGCAGCTGCCCGTTCGATTAGTGCATGAAATCCTGCAGAATCCTGTTGGGGATGCCCGTGCACTGAAAAGCTGTGGGTCTTGCCCCACAGATTGGTGTCCCTGGTCACCAGCGTCATCATAGGAATCCTGTTGTGCATCAGGGTCATTGATGGAAAATTATATTGGTCATCTAGTCCCTCCTCCTCTCCCCCAGAGTGGTCGGGGGAAGGTGTTGGACTTCTCCTAGGCGGAGGCTGGATAGGTTCAACTAGGGCAGGAATGTCCTGTGTAGGCCTTTTCTTCTTCAGTGGAATAATAAAGGAGTCCACTGGCGGGGAAGTGATCTTCCTCTTATAAAGGGTCAGCCTGCCAGTGTCTGCGTCGATAAAACGCTCAGATTCGTCTCCTGAGTCGTGTTGTCGACCCGATAGGCCGCTAGACGTTGAAGATTCTGATGTCTTCGGCGCCGTCTTTGGGGCAAAGGCTTTCGGGGCTTCCTTCGGCGGCAGAATATATAAGAGCTTGGCAGTAGGCTTTACAGGCACGTCCAGTGTCTTCTGGTGCGACGGCGCGGAAGCCGATGTCGCAGTAGCCTTCTCACGAATCCGTTGCAATGAACTGACGATTTGTGATGCTCCACCCGCCGAGGCACCTGGCGCCGACGAGGAGTCCGCCAGCGGGCCGCCGCCCCCGACTTTCTGGGGCTCTTTTGGAGGCTTAGACGTCGATGCCGCAGCTTTAGGCACGGAGTCCTTGGGCCTATGAGCCGAGCCTCCGCTCATGGATCCGAGGGATTTCGTAGACTCCGCCTCGACGATGCGTCCGGCTAACGGTGCCCCTGTCGGCACCGAGTGTTTATCGACGACTTTTGCGGACTTCGTCTGTGCCGCTCCGGTCGACCCTTGACGGACGACCTTCTTTGAGGACGCATCCCCCTCCGATAACTTCGGCACTGTTGAGGCAACAGTCTTCTTCGGCTTCAGTGGCCCGGAGGTCGACGGAGCCGATGAGGCAACAGGCTTTGGCGTCTTAGATGGAACATCCGCCATCTTAGGTGCACTCGAATCCGGTGGTTTCGGTTTCGATTTGGCGTCGGCCATTTTAGGTGCAGTCGATACCGTTGGTTTCAGTTTCGGTTTCGATATGGGCTGCGTAGCCCCCGCAGGTGTGTCCGTGGCCGGGCGTGAAGGCGGGGCCGTGGCTTGCGGTGCAGGGTCTTGGGTAAGGCCGAGAGGCGATCCCGTGACCTGAGCCTGATCCGTATAACTGTCGGGGCATAGCTCATCCCCTGAGCTATCTTCCGCGGCCCCATAAACTTCTTCGACGTCCCCTACCTCGTCGACGTATTCAAGGTCTTGTTCTATGGCCCCGTCGTCTTCGTCGGGAGCAGCTTCGACCTCCGTCGCAGGTGGTGAGATTTGAAGATGATGGCTTAGGCTCTCGTCTTCTGGGTCGTCGAAGATGTTATCGGGTGCCGGTGCCGCTCGCTGGGCCTCGAGGCGCACCGCGCGCCGAAGCTTGAGCGTTTTCTTCGACCGGAACTTGGAGCAGGCCATGCAGTCCTGCTCGTTATGGTCCGGCGAGAGGCATTTATTGCAGACCGGGTGCACGTCGATATGTGGGTATTTGGACCCACAGACGGGACAGTATTTAAACGGGCTCCGGTCCATGTTGAAAAAGTCGCGGTGTTGCTGCGATGAGAAGGCCTCGATGTCCGAAGAGTAACCAGACTCCGCAGATTCCGCCTCAAAGAGACCGGAGAAACTCGAGACCGCACGCAAACAATACCGACGTAGGTAACGAAGGTCTTTTGACCTTAAAGAAGTACGTTTTCTCGGTTCCGACAGAGAGACGTCGAGACCGCATCCGAACCCAATGGCGGAAAAAAACAATCTGGGGATGGAGCCGATGCCCATGCGCACTGTAGTCCAGGGGAGGAGCCACCTATCTCAGGATACTTCGAAGACTCTTCCAGGACAACAAGGTGCGATCATCCGGACCCAACACTAGGCGGCGATCTATGCAAAAGATATGAATTTAGCAGCCCACATGCCTCGAACATTACCACCACCCAAATATGGCTCAATCACCTAACAGCATTCAATGTCCAACCCACCATCGTGGACTCTGCGAAGTCCTTAGGCATCACACTTGACGCAAAGCTCAATATGCAACAGCACATTAGCAAAGCAACGAAAGGAGCTAACTTTCAAATTAACACTCTAAGGAAACTCAAACCCTTCCTCCCAGCCAAGGACTTCCAAACTGCTGTACAAGCACTAGTCATCCCCCGCATAGACTATGGAATTGTGGCCCTCAGCGGTCTCCCTCAAGCAACAACAGCACCCCTAAGAGCCTCCCTAAATGCGGCCGCGAGACTCATTTCGGGCTCAAGGAAACACTCTCATATAACCCCTGACCTGAAATCGCTGAAATGGCTCCCCCTCGAAGCCAGAATACAATTGAAAATTGCGGTTATGACACACTCAGCCATACACCACAAGGCTCCCACCTACCTCACTCAAAAGCTGACTATATCAGGAGGTTCGAGATCCAATAGAAGTACTACAAGTCTGCTCCTGAAACCTCGCAGATTCCGTAAGGAAAAAACCTACAAGCGCTCCTTCTCAGGAATGGCACCGAGGATCTGGAATGCACTCCCTCCTGAAACGAGGATTATCTCCTCCACTGTACTCTTCAAGAAAGAAGTGAAAGCCATCCTTATGGCCAAGTTTACATGATCCACACTGTTGCTGCTCAGAGTCTATGCACCGATCTTGTAACGTCGGATAATTAGTGATCCATTAACTTTCTGTTCATGACCTATTGACCTCTTTTGCAGTTGGATCATAGACCCTGCACCGTACTATAGTATTATCTTTTAAGTGTTTACTGGTATCCACTGATCTCCATGGCAGCTGGATCAGAGTCCTTCTGCACCACCCTATCCTAATGTCTATTTGAATGTTTAATATTATCTTTAGACCTGTGTTGTAGCTAGCTCAGACTCAGCACTGTCTTATATTTTTGTCTATTTGAGTGTTCTCTGCTACCTCATGATCTCTATTTTAGTTAGATCAAAGTCTCTACACCACCTTATTCTACTGTCTAGCTGAGTGTTTACCTGTATCTTATTGCACATGATTGTTATCCTATTATGCTACCGTGCACTATACTGTACCCAATTACTATGTCTACTCACCCTACTGTAAAGCGCTCTGATATCTGCTAAGATCTTGTTCGCGCTATATAAAACTTTGAATAAATAAATTGTCATTAAGATTTGAATAAGTAATATCTATTATTCTACATGCTTCTCTTAACAAATTTGCCTCGTTTCACACACAATGTAAGCAGTGGCAGCCGCCACAAACAAAGGCTAGTAGGGCGGGCGGGGGAGGCAGGGGGGAGGGGGCTAAGAGGAGCGCACGGCGGAGGTAGTAATAATATATGAGGAAAAAAAAAATCTTACCCGAAGCCGGCCACCTCCCACATTTTTTCTCTCTTTACGGTCCTGTTCTCCTTTCTTCCAAATAGTTGGGAATTTGAAAATACACCCCTAAAATGTCACAAAAGCCACCAATACTCTTTGATCCGATGAAATAAGTATGAAGCCATAGCTGAAGCTGAACTCCTTTCATCTCGTTGAATTGGGATACTCAAGAGACTATCCAACTAGTGATTGGAACTTTCACTGTTTTGTTGCCTGAAGCAAGTTCACCAAACGCAATGATTAAACCGTCCGTAATTTTAGGAAGATTTGTTATAGGTAAAATGTCAGACCTCTGAATTGATGCATGAATATTGTGAAACATTTGCTCAGCCCAGGAAAATTGATCTAGATAAGAAAGCAAAAGAACAATCCCTCGATTTATACTGGCTCAAAACCGCTCAAATAAAATAATGGACTCGTCCAAGGACAGCTTTTTATCGAATGGAATACAAACTAAAAGTCCATGGAACATAGAGCCTGCGGTTCTGAGCCCTCAGAGAAATACATGTCACTAGAAAGGCTTATGTTAAGTTACAAATCCAAAGTTGCGTGAAGTCATAGCTGTGTACAACAGTTTGTGCATAAAAGACCAAGACCTAGTTAAAAAAAACCTCGCCAAACCAGACCTTTTTGATATGTAGGAAAGCAAAAGCAGCAATCCTTCAAAAGGCCAGTACCAGTCTCATTCTTCAAAAGCTATATAGCTTGTGGCCTACTGAGAGAGTAGGTATGTCAATCCTGTAAATTCAGGACTAAGGAGATGTGTCAGATAAGACAAATCATTTTGTAAAGCTTTGTAACAAGTTTGTCTGTCAAGAGCTGTGTAACAGAATCTTGCATGATACTTATTACTGCCACCACACAAAGTAAGTATTGTCAATTGAAAAGCCCACGAATGTGTAGGCTACTTTTTCAGAAGTCAAGACTCCACAGTCAATAGCTTTATGGGACGGAGAAGAATGGGCCTCCATTAGTAAACTAGGCCATCTGAGAGCGGAGGATGGTGTAGAAACATTGCAGATGAATGAGGACCCAAAAACCTAATCTATTGAAGATCAACAGATTAAACCAGGATCCTTTGCAAATTCCTGTATTTTCTGAACTTCTGGAATTAAATGGACCAAGAGTGTGGGGTGGAAGTGTGGGGGAAATTTTCAGGTAAGACTGCTCCTTCCCTCCTGGGTGAATGGCAAGCTAGTGCAATTAGGTTTTGCTCTCTTTTGGTTTGGCTATCCTTAGGCTTTGAACACTGTTGAGACACTTTCTGAATAGTTCATCAAAAGCATAACGTTTGTTCAAGTGCCCACCTCCAAATTTTTCATTTTAAATGGGATGCATAGGAAAACTGTTTATCTATTCTGTTGAGCACTGCCTCAGAGGACTACGACCAAGTAAAGTGAGTGTGTGAATCCTTCCCAGGTGGAACCTCAGTACCACGCTAAACCATTCTACCCCAAACAATTTTACATTAGAGGAGAGAAAGAAATGATTTGAACCCTGGCAAGACTGCCTTGTTCTACAAATATATGATGCATTACGTCATATTTTGAACAGACTCCTGCTTTCAGTTTCTACATGAGCTTCCCAACTGCTGTGTGAGGGGTCCATTGTCATTATGATTTCAATAAAGAGGCCTTGAAATGTAATTACCCATAAAACCATGGTTCCTAAGCACATAAACAGTCAAGAACAGAACTGCTGAAGAGATGCATTTTCCTAAAGCATGGATGCCAGGATTGGGCCAAAAGCAGGACCAGATGATGGTTGAGAACCCAAATTTTGCAGTAAGCAAGAGGATCTACATGTATGCAAGAGACCATTAATCGGAACGCTCTCGAACCATCAGCATTGTAACTACCATTCAACTGAAGGTGGGGACTGATTGTTTTAGGAGTAGCTTTTCTTTAGTTGTGAGGCAGACCGGTGGAAAAAAAGATAACAAAAAAGGAGATTGCCAAGTCTGCTACAGCTGACCGTGAATCAGTTGGGACTTTTTCGTTTTTTAATTAACCAGGGCTGGAGCGCATGTTCCAAAACAAGGTCTTCATTAGGCTTTTTCTGGAGAGCAGGATCTGGGTAGCCACTCTTCTCAGCACAGGTATGAACGTACTATTTGAGAATAATGTTTTTATCCCTCCGCATGTCATCTCTGCAAATACTTAGAGCTGAACAGTCCAAAGAGCAGGTTCTTGTAATGGTAGAAATGTAAAGTGTACATCTAAGGACCCTTCTATTGCGCCATATCCTACGGCTGCAACACTATGTGCTCAGATTACTTGCAAGAGGACTCAATGGTGAGCTACTGCTTCGGATAGTCTAGAGAAAGTACATTAGAGGCCCCCTTTTTAGGTTTCGCCTGGGGCCGGAGCTCCTAGCTCCGCCCAGGAGAAATCTTATGTTCCTACAGTGTGGGGCTTAGTCCCGCCTCTGCTTCCATTGGCTAGCTCCATAAATGGAGGCTAGCCATTGGAACACAGATCTGTCCGCCATGGCCAGACCAGATTCGTGGGCGTTCCCGAGATTTTTTCCCTCTCCGCCTCTGCGATGTCGTCATTGCGGCCGTGGGCGGGGTTTATTTATTTTTTGGCGTCTGTTTGTTTTCTTCCCATTCCGCGGCCGACCGCCGCCGGAAGAAGTCCAGGTGAGTGCCCGTTCCTGCCCCTCCCCTCCCGCTGTCCGTGCCTTTCTCGCCCCCCCCCCCCCCCCACTGTCCGTTACACCCATACTGGAGGGGGGAAGAGGGGAACTTTCTTTGTAAACTTACGCCTTCATAAGTTGTATGTCTGGCTTTAAACCGGCCCAAAGAATACACCTTTGACTTTGCAAGCACCGATCACGCTGCGGTGCCGACCCTGAAAGGATGGCGGCTCGGCCCAGTCCTGCTAGAGGAGACCGAACTGACAGCCTGATGCCTGGCCAGAGGTGGGTGGTTTAGACTGACCCACTCCTGAGTAGCACTGGTGCCCGTTTCAAGCCTCAGTCGGCGTGCAGGGGGCTTGCAAGTTTTGAAAGAGATGTTGTCCGAACTTGGTACAAGGCTTGTTCACAAGTCAGTGTGGCCTGGTGTGTGCTGCCCTCCTTACCACACTCCACTGCATGCAGCGGGCAGCTGCTCCTGTGCCAGCTGTTAGATTTCCCGCAGTGCACAAGGGGCCTCTGTCCTTCGATACCCAGCTCGGTCAGCTGCTGACGATAACACTTGGTAGCAGCTGGCACCAAAAGCGCTAAGAGCTGCAATATTTCCCTCTTAACTGCCTCTCGGGTCATAGGAAATCAGGCAGACGATTGGCCGATTCACGGGGAGTCATTCCCCCCTCCCCCCCGACACTTGGCAAAGCGTATCTGTTGAGGACGTTAGAAAGTCACCAGGTTAAAGTTTTACTCATGATGGCACCTTCCCATCTTCAGCTTGCACTGCTAGAGGAGGTAGCTAGCGTGACGTCAGTGTGTGCACGGAAAGCTAGGTGTGCACTGCAGAGGACAGGAGGCGAGTGATGGGATTCGTGCACGAGGAGCTAGGCCTCGGACTACTGCAAGCGGTGATAAGTTTGAGGTTAACGGTACACAAAGACCTAGGCCTCGCCTCCATGCAGGCGGTGAGGAGTGTGAGGTGAGCCTGTGAATGATGAGCTAGGCTTGTGAGGTGGTGTGCACGAATAGCTGGGCCCGCACCGCTGGAGGAGGTGGTGTGCGCTTTGAGCTTTTACGAGCCCCCCCCCCGCTGTCCGTGCCTTTCCCGCCCCCTCCCCCTCCCACTGTCCGTGCCTTTCCTGCCCCTTCTGTTCATGGAGGCGTGTTGCTCCTCTGCTTCTTAAGAAGTGAGTAGTGTCTGTTACACCTTGACCACTTCAGAAACGACAGCAGTATATATTTTTAACAGAACGAGTTTATACATTAGTTTAATGATGGATGGACAAAATATTAAAAATAAAACTATCTGTACCTTTTACACAGAGTGCACCTCTGCATACAAAATGTATTATTTGTACGTATTTATTTCATGCGATCTACTTTCAGTATTAACAATGACTCGATTCTTTTGAGTCCTACACCCATACTGGAGGGGGGAAGAGGGGAACTTTCTTTGTAAACTTACTCCTTCATAAGTTGTATGTCTGGCTTTAAACCGGCCCAAAGAATACACCTTTCTGACTTTGCAAGCACCGATCACGCTGCGGTGCCGACCCTGAAAGGATGGCGGCTCGGCACAGTCCTGCTAGAGGAGACCGAACTGACAGCCTGATGCCTGGCCAGAGGTGGGTGGTTTAGACTGACCCACTCCTGAGTAGCACTGGTGCCCATTTCAAGCCTCAGTCGGCGTGCAGGGGGCTTGCAAGTTTTGAAAGATGTTGTCCGCCCTTGGTACAAGGCTTGTTCACAAGTCAGTGTGGCCTGGTGTGTGCTGCCCACCTTACCACACTCCACTGCATGCAGCGGGCAGCTGCTCCTGTGCCAGCTGTTAGAACTCCCGCAGTGCACAAGGGGTCTCTGTCTTCGATACCCAGCTCGGGCAGCTGCTGACGATAACACTTGGTGATGCCTGGCCTGCCTCAATTCTGACCGGTATCGGTAACATCTAGCCCATGGTTTTCTTGGTAAGGATTTTGAGATTATGGATTTTTGGGGTATGGGGTATGGATTTTTAGACAATGCAATGGCAGAAATAGTTGGTGGTTGTCGAGGTTAAACCTCTCTTTTCTGCAAAAGGCACAGCAGCCCCGCTTCCTGTGGGCAGACCCCCTTCCTGTGGGCAGCCCCCCATATGCCCCCTCTTCAGCGTCCTTCCTGCAGTACACGGCGGGTGCAGTTGTTTTTGAGGCTGTGCCAGCTGTCTCTAAAGGCCTGGTGAAGGAGCGCCCAGCATAGGCCCCAGAGATCCGCATTCTTGCAGCCTCTCAGGTTGTTCCCAGAAGATATTTGCCATCCCTTGAGTCACCAGCAGATGGTGGAGTCAGGTACAGACGTGAGTAATGCTTTCTTCAGAAACCCTGCCTCTTTCACAAGTTCTCAAAGGTCGCTTCTTTCGTTTTTCTTCTGTTCGCTGCACAGTGCAGGACATTTGTCCGGCTAGCCGGCTTGCCACGTCCTCTGTGTCTGACCCGGTGGGTCACCCCTCACCTTCGCAGGAGGAGCCGCTACACCAGTGTGACCCAGTGACGTGTTTGTACCGAGAAGGTTTTGGTGCTCTTTGATCTGCCGTGGTGATGTCACACTGCTTCATGCTGGTCATTGCGTTACTTGAGTGGGAACGGTGCTATTACGTACGTGGACGCACCCTATTGTACTTATTTTATTCCCACTCGAGGTCCTCACAGTAAGGCTGTTCAATAGAGTGTATGTAGTGTGAGGAGATGGCTCTTCCATCGACCTCCCATCACTTCAGGTGGGCACTCATTGTAAGAGCAGCCTCATTTTACAGGTGGTTGGCGCTTTACTTCGTTTGCGTGTCATATTTTATGTGTTGTCTCTTTTTTGCAGGTCTTGTTCTTTTTGTTGAAATTATTTTGCCTTTTATTCTATCTTATTTTATATGCAGTTGGTGTGTACTCTTTATATTGCCTTTTTCGTGTCTGTTTGTCTTGTTTCCAGCGTGTTTTTAATATTACTGCTTTTACAGTTGTGTTGGTTTTGCTTTACATGTTGGTGTTTCTTGTACTGGTTGTTGCTGTGTCTTGACGTTCTCTTTGTTGTGTGTGTTTTGGCTTTGCACCCTCCCCAATGGTGCTGTTCTCTTTGCTTTCTGTTTAGGGTTTATCTGTATTACAGAGCTGGCAAGTTGTTTCCTTACTGCAGACACAACTCACCTGCTAATAATGGGTCAGGACTAAAAGTGAAATGATAGGTCTGCAGTTTTGTGCCACATTTCCTGCCATTCCGTTTCCCACCCATGTTTTAAAGAGTTTTATTGCTGTGCCTATGAGCTGTGCCTCTCTGCTATTTCTAGGATTCTGTTTGTTGGAGACTAGTCACTTGTAGGGCGGGGGAGTTCTACGGCTTCATTCACAAACCATATCTCACACCAAAGTTTAACATTTGTGGGCTCAAACACTATTTGTGAGGGTACATTCTGAGTGCTGACTCATAGGAACAGTATTTGCTGAATTTAGCTCCAGAAAGTGCATTTGTGAATGAACAGGTAAACACTGATTATCTCACACATTTGTGGATATTGTCTGAGGGGTGGGTGCTTTAAAAAGGGCCTACTCCACACGTCTTACCTAACCCCACAGCGTTGAGACACACCCACCCTGTCAGTTAGGCTAGTTCAGGTTCCTGGGTACCAATGCTCAGAGAAGGTATTCTGGGAGTTGTTTTCGTTTGAGTGGCAGGCCGGATACCAATGGTTTGTTCAGAATAGCCAAGCACTGGAAACATGGCTGTGCTTGCTTCCCTGGCTGTGCTTGCTTCCCTGCCCCCTGGCTGTGCATGCTTCCCTGCCCCCTGGCTGTGCATGCTTCCCTGCCCCCTGGCTGTGCTTGCTTCCCTGCCCCCTGGCTGTGCTTGCTTCCCTGCCCCCTGGCTGTGCTTGCTTCCCTGCCCCCTGGCTGTGCTTGCTTCCCTGCCCCCTGGCTGTGCTTGCTTCCCTGCCCCCTGGCTGTGCTTGCTTTGGGTGGGTGTGTGTGGGTCTGTGTGTGTGTGTGGGTCTGTGTGTTTTTGTGTGGCATTTGCCAAAGATTAAACTATTGGCATTGTAAATGACAATGCCATTTATTTATCTGTTTTCAAAACCAACACATAAATACAAATTTTGTCATTTACAATGCCAATAGCTCAAACTTTTCAAAAGGCGAAACCATTGCATTGTAAATGCTTGTTTGGTAGAGCAACCACATCAGTCAAGTTGTCGGGTTGTGAAAGACTTACTGAGAACTTCTCTTGGAGGCACAAATATCTGCTTCTTGGGCTAACAGAGGAGCAAATGGCTGAACCATGAGGTAAGTAAATAGTAAATAAGTTCTTAGAAACATTTGGTGGCATCGGATCCCCCTTCCCCGCTGCCCATTCCACCACTTCAAGACTGGTTTTTATTGTTGTGTGCCCAGCAATGACACATAAGCTCCATTTTGGCTAGCTCCCCGGGCAACAACTCTAGCACTGCTTATTGTTCCAGTGCAATTGTCGCTGGATAAAGGCAGCATGACTCCAGAGGTTGGTTCCTGCCTTTGCCATCGTGAACGTCAACGGGTCAAACAAGCTTGGCAGTTCATTTGTTCTTCCTTGGTGATGGATATCAATGCCCAGGATCCGGCAGGTTTCCTCTAAAGATCTCAACTGGTGCAACTTGCGATCTAGACAAAAAATAAGCCGGAACGGGTGACCCCAGGAGTAGGTGATCCCTATGTTCCGCACGCGAGAGGTATCTGTGCGAAAATCACATCGTTTCTGTGAAGCGATGGCCGCTAGGTCCTGATAAAGCATTGCTGTTTGCCCCTTGAAGTGCACTGGATGTTTCTAGCAGGTTTCACGCAAAATAGTCTCTCAACTGAAAGTCATGAATACAGACTAGGATGTCGGCTGGGGGAGCAGATTTCGCTCATGGTAGACCCACTCTTTGTGCTTGGTCAATTTTAATCTTGAAGTCCAGTGGGACCTTGAGGATAGGAAGAAAGATCTTTAACATAAAGGACAAGATCTGATCCTTCTACTTTCGATGGCACTCCTTTGATGCAAATGTTACTCCGCCGCGACCTACTTTCTAAATGTTCAGCATGGCCCTGCAATTCGATCTGCTGTTCTTGTAAGCAAATGATTTCTTGTTGCAGAAGTTCCACTTCCTCTTCGCAGTTATTTTATGTGGTTCAAGAGCTGCGATTGGATCCCCGACCATGTCAGTCACACCGGATCTCTTTGATATCGCTTGAGAGATCTTATTTGACTGCCTGCAGAGATGTGAACAGGGCTTCAAGGAAGGAGCGTGTAACAGGTTCCTCCATGCCGTCTTCGTCCTGGAGATGGCCCGGGTTGGATGCCGATGGGCGATCCCCCACCGGGGCTCCAACAGGCTTGGTTAACATTTCTTTCACATTGCATTCTTTTTTTAGTCCAGTCTGTTGCCATCTCCCCCAGACTCAAATTCTAAGTCTGTCCAGCAATCGGCTCCGCAGGACACCGCATCGCATAAATAGTTGCAACGTGCATTATAAAAGAACGACCTATTGGCTTTGACAACAAATTTTTTATTTCGCCAATAATTAACTTTGAATGTTGGATTAAATGTTGCTGCTGTCTACCTTCATTCAAGAGTTTCACCTATAAGGTTACTTGCATTATGAGGGTGAATAAAAAAACTGTGTTGCTTTAAAACCTCGCTCTCCAAAACGTATAGCGCATTTCTAAGTGTGTCCAGTCATACTCATAATTGAGTATTTGAGGTTGGTGCCCTGGTGAACATTACAACCACAGCAAATTGTGAATAAAGGTGATGAAGTCTTAAAATTACATTTAAGATGCGATCGCTACGGTTGGTGTTCCCACGCCTGGTAAAACTGAATAAACCACATTGGTCAATACAAAGTGGAAGCAGTTTCTTTGTGAAGAGGAAATACAATAGATTGGTATTGTTGCGTTAAATTATATTCATAGTGTCCTAGAGGCTGTTGCTTCTATCATAAGGTGTCAATATGCAGGCTTGAAACTGAGCTGCGGACTTCTCGTCACAAACAAACAAAACTGACCTGAGGCTCTGCTTTTCGCAATAAAAAGTTCACACATTTTGAATATTTCCTCAGAAACCCACAGGCAGAAACAGATGCACACAACAGCAAATTTCTTCATTATAAATTGGTATTTGAAAGATTCCGTTTCCCAAGAGCTTGTTTCCGGCTGCTGCTGAGGTTTAATCGCCTGTCAGCAAAATTCACATTCAATCTGTTTAGAATCATTGACAGCGTGCTTCGCTTGGTACAGTATATGGTACATAGCCTTTAGAAGCAAGACAGGACAATTATCGAAATCTGCAAATTCCACTTGTCGTCATTGTGCTGCCACTTGTGAATCGAAGAGTTAACTTACAGCATCAAGTATAGGACCGAGGCCCGAAACCGTTGATTGTTAATGCACACTACACCTGGCATACTGGGGGGTGTTACCCATTTAACAAAACTGCCATTTTATAAACTGTAGAGGACCGCTGAACTATCATACAAAGTAACATCAGGCTTCATCCCTTCCAACTTATAACAATACCATTCTCATCTTCTCATTTGTCCAATAAGGAAGACAAAATACTCTACAAGCTTCCTATGGTCTACTTCAGGGCTTTAAGTGGGATTAAAAAACTGGGGGTCTCAGAGGGGCGTGGCCAGTGTAATTAGGGGCATGGCTTTAAAACACTTACGTTAAAAATCTGTGTTTAGCATAGTGTGCCGCCTGACTTGCATTTTGCTGTTGCAGTCATTGCATCCAGATATGTGATACAACAAGTAAAATCATACCTATAACAAGTAAGGACTATTGCCTTTGTCAATGGTTATTAGTGGGAAACGGCCACTACAACGAGGCCGTTTCAACGAAAACTTTAACCACGCATGCATTACATACAACGCATGCGTGGTTACAACGACTGCCTTTACCACGCATACTTTTACTACGAGGTACGTAGTAAAGGCATGTGTGGTAAAGGGTACATCTAAAAAAGGGGGGCTTGGGGGGGTTTCCCCCCCCAAAAAAACTCCCCTTTAGACGTGATAATCGGCATTGCAGAGGAAGGAAACGGCCGGGTTTTTTTTTTATTTATGACGTCACCACGCTAAAATACGTGGAAAAAGATAGGCGTGTAAATAGTATTCCGTTGTAACGCATGCGTGGTAAAGGCATGCGTTACAACGGAGTTCGTTGAAAAAGAACAATAGTTACTTACCTGTAATCTGTGGTTCTCCAGTATTGGTGTCTTTCATAGATTCACATGCCTGAATCATTCCCCGTCGTCGGAGTAGGAGTCCCACGGTATATAAAAAAGCAGTAATATGCCATTTGAAGGTCGAGTGTTGCCAAGTGGTCCCCTTCTGCCAAAAACTGGAGGATCTCTTGGAGAGTTAACATTCTGAACGTTAATTTTTTGATGTATTGGTTGAGGGCACGCAAATCGAGGATTGGGCACCATTCCCCTGATTTTTTGCGTATCAAGAAAAAACGAGAGTAAAAGCCTGTTCCTCTCTGGTGTTGAGGTACTCTCTCGATTGCCCCCTTTTGAATCAGTGCATTGATTTGGATGAATAGCTCCTTGAGATGTGCTGGGGGCGGCCCCTTTGGTGGTGAATTTGGAGGGGTTTTTACAAATTCCAATATGTGGCCCTTGGACACCACATCCAGCACCCATTTGTCTGTAGTAATCTTTGACCATTTTGAGCAATGTAGGGATAGTCTTCCTCCAATTCGTTTTTGGCTGGGACACATTGGCGGCAGGAAGTGATTCTCACTTCTTGTTGGTGTTGTCTCTCCCCCGAAATGTGGTTTTTCCTCGGGGCTGTGAATAAGTATTTCTTCTTTGGCCATAAGGTTGTTGCTTATATGGCTGGTACCTCTGGGTGTTTTGGGTGTTTGTATAGGAGCGCTGTTGGTAATATCCTCCTCTATTTGAGAAGCTTCCTCTTCCTCTAGCGCCACGAAAGGAAGATTTGCGATACTACAGAGTACCCAAAGATCGTGCAGTTTCTGTATCCTTTTTGATGGCCTGTAAAGCCTCATCCACATGCGAGCCGAATAGGTACTCGCCATCATAAGCCATGTTTAACACCTTGGCCTGTACCTCCTGCCTAAAGGATGTAGATTTCAACCATCCCTCTCTTCGAAGGACTGCGGCTCCTGCCAACTGTCTGAATCCTGTAGCTGCTACATCCACTGCAGCGTCAATGATCTCCGACGATGCACACTCCCCTTCTTGCAGGATCTTTATAGCCTCAGACCGGTCCGGTTCAGGCAGTTTCTTAATGTAAGGCGATATGTCAGACCACATTTGCCGGTCATACCTGCCCAGAATTGCCATAGAATTAGCAACCCTAACTGTGGTCGCTGCAATCATTGATACCTTTGTTCCAATGGTATCGAGTCGTCTCCAGTCTCTGTCCGTTGGAGTGGAGATTTGAGATGACGGGTTGAAGAAGCTGGTGAAGAAGCTGGTGCTCTGTATTTTTTATACACTCGAGGTAAGACTGCAGGTAAAGAATTTGGTGTGGCCATGATTTTTAGACCTTCTTTCCAAATAAAGTCTATAATAGGAATAGACCAACTTTGCCTCTGAGACAAGTTCTTAAAGTCGTACAGGAAACATTCGTCCTGTTTAGTCTCCATGGAAATGAGAAATCTCTTGGTGGCACTGTCCATAATCCTATGGAAATTCGCAATATCCACCGGTGGTGATTCAGCCTTTGGTTGTTCATCTGGAGAAGGTGAGTCAGCCTGATAATCTTCATACTCCGACGAATCTGATTCATTTAATTCACCTTCTTCCTGAGCCTCCTCCTCAGTAATGTCATCATCTGCTTGGTTATAGGGCACCGGTATGTGTAGGTTATGCCCCGTTTCTTCAGGAATAGTAGGAATAGAATCTGTGGCTACTCTGGGCTGTGGGGACGAGATATGTGAGTCGCCAGACTCCGAGGGCGGAAAACGGCGATAGTAATCGTCCAACATGGACATTAAATTTTTGAAAAGCTCCATAGGCATTTGCGTCCCTGGTGGTGGTGCAGTATCCAACCTGGGCGAATGTGTCACTTGCTCCTCTTCTTCCTGATCCTTTACAAGTATAAGCAGTTCAGATGGACTTTTGGCTTGAAATAAAATCACCAGAGTCCTCTACCTCAGAGTCCAAGAGCCTGTCTGGCATTGTTAGTGGTGACATACATGCAGACTGGGATGGGCGCTTCTGTAGTAGTGCCGCAGTGGTGGCTGGAGATGGCAGCGATATCACGTTAGTTTTTGCTGACCAGACTTGGATATCCGTGCAAGATGATAGCTTTGGGGTTATTGGATTCTCCTGAGCCACTGGGATATCTTGTGGCTTAGATTTTGTTGTGAGCGATGCAGTCGCCGTCGTTGATCGCTCCGTCGACAACTGTGGTCGTTGAGACTTCGTCGACGAGACGTGTTTCGTCGTCGACGACGTCGTCGACTGAACTATTTTCCTCGTCGACGGGGCCGTCGACGGAACCATCTTCGTCGTCGACGGGGTCTTCGTCGACGTGGTCGTCGACGGGGTCTTTTTTGTCGACGGCTGGATGGTCGACGGGGCCTTCCTCGTCGACGATGGGATGGTCGACGGCACCTTCGTCGACGGTGACGTCGTCGACGGTAAGGTCTTCTTCTTCGTCGACGGTAAAGCTGTCGTCGACGGCAAGGTTTTTGTCGACGCTGATGAGTGCGTCGTCGACGGAGGCTCGTCGACGGTTGGAGAGACCTTCTTCGTCGACGAGATGGGACGAATCTGGACATGGACAAAAGTTGGAGAGGACGCCGAGGACATCACCAAGGAGGATTTAGGTGAGGAGAAAGTCATGGTAGAAGTCACCGGAGTGGCTGTCTGACCGGAAACCGGCAGAGAAGTTGCTACCTTGGTAACTGGCCTCTGAGGTGACAATAAAGACACAGTCTTTTTAGATTCTGGTGGTTTCACAGATTTTTCAGAGGCTTTCTTCATTTTTGAGGTAGAGGGCTCATCAGCGTCAATAGTGAGCTGGGCCTGCTTCGCCACCTTTGCCTTAGGGGTAGTCACCTTACCCTCAGCCATTCTTTTTCTAGATCCCATAGAAGACATAGAGGCCAAACTTCCTACCTCAGAAAGTGGCAAATCCTTATCCTTATTCCGCTGCATCCACAGGAGCAGACGACCCTCTCTGTCCCGGAAGGTTTTTGTAGGAAAAGTGCGACAAATCTTGCACTCCTTAGCCTGATGGTCAGGATACAAGCAGTATATACATAGAGTATGCGGGTCCTCCTTGAACAGCCTTGCCTTGCCACAAGAATCACAGGCCCTGAAAAGGGACTTAGATGTAGACATGTTGGAAAGTGAGAACTTTCAAGAGTAGAGAAAAAACTGAGCAGAGCTCAGAGAGACTCCCTATCACACGACGTGCGGTAAAAAATCTGACAGCCTGGGTCTCTGGGGAGAATACCTTGGTGGGAGCTGTGGCCTGATTGGCTGCAGTTTGGTCTAACATAATGACTTGGATGGTCACTAATGTGGAAGTTTTTCATTGGTAGCTGAGGCTACTTTACTTCCTGGTTTATTATAACTGTTATTTGCTATGTACAAATGGCATATTACTGCTTTTTTATATACCGTGGGACTCCTACTCCGACGACGGGGAATGAATGATTCAGGCATGTGAATCTATGAAAGACACCCCTAATACTGGAGAAACATACAACCGTTATTAGTTGCATAAAATAAATAAGCTGCAACTATGGCTTGTTACAGATAATGTTGAAAAAGCTTCCAATTAAAGCCCTGGTGACACCAATGTTGCTGCTCTTGCGTTTCAGAAAGAGAAGGGAAATCCTGAAATAAAATGACTCTTTAAAGGATTTCCCTTCCCCCGTAATGCTCACCTGGCATGACGTCATGCCGTAACTTCTCCACCAGTGAGAAGTAAGCAGTGTGGGAAGCGCAATTCAAGTGCCAGCTATCTCGAAAAGGGGTCGCTATTGGGCAGTTTTGCACCCTGGCACTTTTTTTCTGGACTGCAGTGATAGCAAACTGCTGTCACTGCAGTCCGGGAAAAAAACGGACCACCTGTGCCTGGGCTCGAAACAGAGCCCGAAAGAGACCCGTTTCAAGGCCCCCTTTAAAAAACTGCCGGTGCTCAGACCCCTTGAGACCCGGCCCACCTAAAGCCCTGGTCTACTTCATGCAATAACGCCTAAGAGACCGGAGACTTCATCACGGCTTGGACAGGGGATCGCGATCCCGGCAGGGAGACTAAGTATCATCACAAGAGAGCACGTGCACGGCCCCAGTGAGGTGTTGGAATCTGTTATGCACAGAACTGTCCTGTGTATCCCGCTGGAAGTACTTGCAAGTGGCACAGGTCACCCGAGCGTTACTTTTTGAAGCGGACTGTTTGCTCTGTTGCTGAGCGAAGAATGGAAGTATCATGCCTTGAGCTGGCCTTAGAAGGAGAAAGACTGTGCAAGTCTGGTGACTGCCAAGCCGGAGTGTCTTTTTTTTTTTGAAGCTGCAGTTCAAATTGGAACTAAAGACTTGAAAACGCTCAGTGCCATTTACAGCCAGCTAGGCAATGCCTATTTTTACTTGCATGATTATCAGAAAGCTTTGGAATACCATCACCAAGACTTAACGCTGAAAAGGTATAACCAGTTATCCTCGTCTTACTTTTACAAATGATAAAGACATTTCACTTACTTTTTTAAATCTAAGCTGGTACGACTCGTCCCCCCTGCCTGACTTCTAGATGGCCGACTCAGTGAGACCCGCTGCGATGCTCTTTCCTCCCCTGGTCTATAATCATTGATCGTCGGGACCTCGACCAGTTTTCACCTGTCCCTGTTTGCGCCCACCCACCAGGACCATTACTCTGCGAACTTCCCTCAACAGCTGAGACCTAGCCATTTTGACTGATGCCCGGTGGAGCTACCTCGCAAGCTAAAAGGGAGATGGACTTTGGATTCCATCCTTAACCATCACCTACCCAGCCGGACTTTGGGCAAACTCTCCCACGTCTCTCCTGACCTTATCTCCCCCCCTCCCCTACCCCTCTCCGCTCTACTCTTTCCAGCTCCTGACCTTTGCTCTCACCTGTCCTTGCCCTTAGTCCCTATCTGTTTTTCTGTGAACGTTTCCCTCGCCACTTGAGATGTAGCTATTTTGTCTGATGGAGTTACCTAGTTTAGCTAAAGGGGAGACGGGCCGTGGATTCCCTCCTTGGACGTCACCTACCCAGTCGGTCTTTAGACAGACTTCCTTTCGTCTCTCCTGTCGTCTCTTCCCTCATCCTCCCTCTTCTCACCTCCCCTTCCACTATTTTTTTCTCTCTACTTTCTCTACTCTTAATGTATTGCTTATTTTTGGACGAAATGTGCAATTGTGATCATTTTCTGTTACATTGTGGAACCTAATGTAAAGCGCTCTGATACCTTCGGGTCTAGCTAGCGCTATATAAAACTCTTTAAATAAATAAAATAAACGTTTGGTAACAACAATTCCCCACCTCCAACTTCAAAAAACTTTTCTATATCCTTCAGCAAGTTACAGGCAACATACTGAAAAAGCCGCTCCAAACCTCTTACGGTTCTAGATCTACAAGCAAGGATTTTCACCACTCCAAAGACCGATCCCTTTGAGATATATGCAACACAAACTTAAATTCTAAACCTGTTAATAGTTGCTCATTTTGGTTCTTACCAATGCATTTAATATTAAGACAAGTAAGATACACAGTCTACTCGAGTCTTACAAGGGCCCTTTGTACAACCATGCTTGATCTCGCCATTACACGCCTTGGCTTTGACTAATGCCCATGACACAAACTGCATACTGGTTACAGACCTTTCATTTAAACTGTTGCACTGAGTAACTCTTGCTTTTCGAATCTAAAAAAACGCAAATATAATTAAAGAAAGTGGAGGCATGCAGAGAGAAAAGCAACAGTGGAAAGAATACATACATTTGAAAACTTAAATTGATAGGCTTCAATATTTAAATGAGGCATAAATGGAACCTCTATATCTTGCCTTATAACTGTCATCAGATCAGATCGACAAAAGAACATTAGCCAAACGATTCAAAAACAATTCCAACAAAGTTGATGCAAAAAGTAAGACAATAACATAACTGACACCTCAATTCAACAAAACTCTAAAAATTATAACAATTGCCAAACGAAGATCATCCAGCACAGTGATTAAATAAAACACCTGGATTGGATGGTAGTCTCAAAAAAAGGATCTCGGTATGATGGATAGAGAAGCCATTAATGGTCGAACAAAACAGGGCTTACTAGTATTTTGTCAAGAAAACTCATCGGCTTCCAGAGTAATGCTAGCTCAGGAAGGAAATACATTTAAATATAAATGAATAAGGATCACAAAAATCCACTTTCTAAGAGTCTAGAAGCGCTGTTAAGGCAACAGAGCGCATGCAGCTATTGTTCAGAGGGTGAGGGGGGAGAATCATCCCCAAAATGACTAAGGGCATGCCCGTGAGAGCAGGACCGGGGGGCAGGATCAAAAGCCCCAGCACAGCTTACGGCAGCAGCCACCAACACCAGTTCTTCCACCCCAGGAGGCTCCCGCTGTGCGGGAGGCGCCCAGACGAAGACCGGCCGGCAGAGACTGGGCTGGGCCAGGTCTATTGGCTCTCTGATTTGACATAAAGGCCAAGGTAAAGTTATTCTCTCTTTTACCTATTTTTGCAGTCTATTGACAGGTTTTAACAATCCAGTGCAGTGTGCCCCCTTCAGTGAACTATCTTAGGAGCTGGTACTGTCTTGCTGGACCCTGGTCTGGCTCTGAACCTTTCTGCTTTTGCCTAGAGCAGTTATTCCTAAGCCAATTAATCATGGTTAAAAGAAAAAAGACAGCAAGCGAGTCAGGGGGTAACAACACAGCAACCAGTGACTCGTTTCTATCTAGGGCGGCCAACGTTATCTCAAAGGAGATAGCCCTGACAGGAATGAGGCTTTCCCTGGAGATAGGGAAATCTGCTTTGGCCCAATTCATAACGGATAGCCTTGGAATTGCAGAGGCAAGTCCAGGAATGGCATCATCACTTCCCGCTATTTCATCCACGGTGATCCCTAATGCTGAGACGATTTTGACAATTGTGGAAGAGGACTGCTAGCCCTCCCTCCACCCCTCCACTAAGAGGAATAAAACCGGCTATAAAAGAGACCCCCGGAATGCTTCGTCCAAAAGGTCTACAATGCCAGATAGTACTGATTCAGAACATTTTACTGACTTACTTCTCCCAAAATTGGAGTCCATGTTTGATAAACTTTTAGAGCCGATATGGCAAAAGCTGGAGGGTCTAGAAGCAAGGCTTGATGCTATTCTTCCAAAAGCACAAGTTACTTACCTTCGGTAACGCTAAATCTGTAAGAAACATTCGTTTGTTATAGACACCTTACCTTAGAATTACCCCCAGTTGTTAGACTGGATCCAGAAAGTTTTTTCGTCAGCAGTACCTCTGTGCATCAGAAGGGGGCGTCGGTCAGCTCAGAGTCTGGCATCGAGGTCGCCGGGATGAAGTCGCAACAGCTACTTAGATGCCACCCTCTCACGCTGACGTCAGTTCTGTACACGATTTTCCACACCAGAAACGCAGACCCATGCAAGACACTGACCATTGCTGCAAAAATCTAGGGCCCTGAAAGGATGTCCTTAACACATGAAATCAGTTCGCAGAATGGGGAGGATGGGTGGGGCGGTAAGCAATCTATAACTAACTTATGTTTCTTACAGATATATCGTTACCGGAGGTAAGTAACTTGTGCATCTGAAAGAAACACGTTAATTATAGATTCCTTACCTTAGAAAAGATACCCCAGCAATACCAACTCCAGTGGTGGGTCTGCGAACCAAGATCACAACTGGATCTTGGAAAACAGAACGGCCAAAGAAGCCGTCTCTCCAGACTTGGCTGTCCAGGCAGTAGTGTTTGGTGAACGTGTGCAGTGATGCCCACATAGCCGCCTGAAATGTCATTCAGAGGCACTCCTCTTCCCAAGGCAGTAGTGGCTTCCATTGCTCTGGTGGAATGAGCGCATAGTCCAACTGGAGGCTCCATTTTAGCTAGAGAGTAACAAGCCTTAATACACAACACCACCCATCGAGAAATGGTGCATTTGTGTACGACCCGACCATTCTTTGCACCCACGTAACCAACAAAAAGTTGATCATCCACCCGGAACTGCTTTGTGCGATCCAGATAGGAGAGCGCACGTTTTGGGTCCTGACGGTGGAGCCTCTCCTCCTCCTCCTTTGAAGGAAGCAAAGGCGGAAAGAAGGTGGGCAAAGTAATGGTCTGCCCGATGTGGACAGCAGTGACCACCTTAGGAAGAATGGATGGACGGGTCCTGAGAACCACCTTGTCCGGACGAACAGACAAGAAAGGAGGTTTTGAAGAAAGAGCCTGGAGCTCACTCACCCTTCTAGCAGAAGTGATGGCTACCAGGAAAACTGTCTTAAGAGTCAAGAGACTTAAAGGACAGTTGTAATGCGGCTCAAAGGGAGCGCACATTAAATAAGTTAGCAAAAGATTCATGTCCCACTGAGGCATAACTGAGGCATTACGAAAGGGATTGGAGGAAAAAAAAAGGTGTTAAGCCTTTTAAGAAGCGGTTAACTACCGGGGACTTGAAGAGAGGGCTGATCTGGCAGCCGAAGGAAGGCGGATATGGGTGAAAGGTAGCCCTTAATTTCCAGAGCAGAGCCCTGCTGGGCTAAAGAAAGAAGGAACAAGAGTACTTCAGAAAGAGGGGCAGATAGGGGATCCACAGCCTTTGCAGTGCACCATGCCACAAATGTGTTCCACTTGCAGGCGTATACAGTCTTCGTGGAGGGACGCCTGGCTGATAAGATTACGTCACAGACTTCGGGAGGCAGTTCGAAAGACGTCAACTGCCGCTGCTCAATCTCCACATAAGGAGGTGGAGACTGGGCTGGTTTGGGTGGAGTACCGTCCCCTGCTACTGCGACAGAAGATCCTCCCGAAGAGGCAGTCTAATCGGAGGATCGATGGCCATGTTCAACAGCTCGGGATACCAGACTCTTCGTGCCCAATCCGGAGCCACAAGAATAACTTGGGCCTGGCGCGCCTGATCTTCCTCAGCACTCTGGGTAGAAGTGGGATAGGGGGAAAGGCGTAAAACAGACCGCAACTCCACTTGCGACAAAAAGCGTCACTAAGCGAATGCCGCCTTGGAAATTCCAACGCACAGAATTGCTGACATTGCGCGTTCTCTTCGGTGGTGAATAGATCTAACCAAGACTCTCCCCATTGTTGAAAGAGTCCTTGCACCACCTCCGAGGGAAGACGCCATTTGTGATCCATCATGCACCTGCGGCTGAGTTCGTCCGCCCAGGAGTTCAGAGATCCTACCAGGTGTTCAACCACCAAGGAAATGCCTTGAAGTTCCAGCCATGTCCAGAGGCGGAGGGCCGTCTGACATAGGGTTCATGACCCCACCCTGCTCTGTTTGTTGCAATACCACATGGCAGTGGTGTTGTCCGTGAACCCCGGCACCACTCTTCCCCGGACAGAGGGAAGGAATGCCTTCAGTGCAAGACGAGAAGGTTGATGTGAAACCTGGACTCCGCCGGAGGCCAGAGGCCTCAGATCTCCGCCTCCCCGATGTGGCTGCCCCATCCCAGAAGGGAAGCATCGGTCACCACAGTGGGGTCTGGTTGGGCAAGGGAGAGGGATCTACCATTGACGCAATCCTGGTTCATAAGCCACCACTGCAGTTGTCGAGCAGTGCCCTACGAGATCTGGACACAAACAGACAGACAGATTCCCCTAATGCTGCGCCCACTGGAACTTTATGTCCCACTGCAGAGCCCGCATATGCCACCTGGCATGATCGATCAGCAGGAGGCCATGAGGCCCAGCAGCCACAGGGTCATCCTGACCGAAACCCGGGACAGAGGCTGAAAGATCAGAATCATAGCCCGAATATGCCTGACTCGCTGTTTGGGAGGAAAGACCCGAAACCGTGTTGTGTCCAGAACCGCTCCGATGATGAGGAGCTTCTGAGAGGGAATCCGGTGCGACTTCGGCACATTGATGGAGAACCCCAGCATATGCAGGAGGTCGGCTGAAGTCTGGAGTTTGGAGACAACTGCCTGGGGCGAGCCGGCCTTCAACAGCCAGTCGTTGAAATAGGGGAAGAGTGAAACCCCTGATCTGCGCAGATGAGCTGTGACCACCGCCATCACTTTCGTGAACACCCGAGGGGCGCTGGTAAGGCCAAAGGGGAGCACGGTAAACTGAAAGTGCTTGTGGCCTACCATGAACCACAGATAACGCCGGTGGGCCTGGCAGGACGGGGATGTGAAAATAAGCGTCCTGTAAGTCCAACAATACCATCCAGTCTTGCGGGTCAAGAGCAGACAAGACCTGAACAAGCGTCAACATTTTAAACTTCTCCTTCCGGAGGAAGCGATTGACGTCCCTGAGGTCCAAGATAGGACGCAGGCCCTTGTCCTTCTTGGGAACCAGAAAGTAGTGGGAGTAACAACCACAACCTACTTCTGGGACAGAAATGAGCTCTATGGCTCCCTTGGACAAGAGAACCATAAATTCCTGCTGGAGAAGGGCCAGGTGATCCTCCGACATGCGGTGGGATCGCGGTGGCATGGCTGGAGGGGTAGTCTCTAAGGGGAGGGAGTAAACCCTTTGGACTATTTGCAAAACCCAGCTGTCCGAAGTGATGGCGCACCAGTGGGGGAGGTGATGGTGAATCCTGCTGCCCACTGATGTTTGATGGGCCCGAAAGGATGGACTAGGAGGGTTTGGAGGCTGCTGCAGAGAGGGGGGGGTTGGAGAACTGGCCCGCGGACTGGCCCGCCCACTGGGCCCCGGAACCTCGCCGGTTGTTTCCATGTCCCCAGCCACACGAAGGCTGGGTAACTTGCTGCAGCCTGTGCCCTGGGTGGGACGTAGCAGGGCACCTCTTCCGTAGCCACGAAAGGGGCAAAAAACAGACTGCGCTAGACGGGAGGAGAGGCCCAAGGACTTGGCCATTGCCCATGAGTCCTTGAAGCGCTCTAGGGCATTGTCTGCTTTGTCGCCAAAAAGGCGACAGCCAAAGGGCATGTCCATCAGGGTGTTCTGGACATCCCCTGAAAAGCCAGTGGACCTCATCAAGGCGTAGCGCTACCGACAGTGAAATGGACCTGCCCAGTGAGTCGGCGAAGTCCAGCCCACAACGGATCGTCAACTTTGCTGCATCTCTCCTGGCGGGGAGAGCACTGCCTGAGCCTCCTCCGAAAACTGAGGCAGCACACGTGCCACCGTATCCCACACTGAGTGCGAATAACAGCCCAAGAGTCATGCGGTGTTTACGGACCGCTGTCCTAAGCTGGCGGAAGAGAATGTTTTCTTGCCAAGATGGTCCAGCTTCTTGGATTCCCTTTCCGGTGGAGCGGTAGGGAAGGCGCTTTTGGAGGTGGAGGCTTGGACCACCGAGCTCTCTGGGGTGGGTGTTTGGAGAGGAAAGTAGGGTCGCCCAGAGCCGCGCAGTGGCGTCGGGCGATCATCTGGTTCATGGGAGCCCCCGTGTTGGGCCAGGACCACGTGCCCAAAAGGACATCGGTGAGGGCCTCATTAAACGACAGCAGGGGCTCCAAAGAACTCGCCACAGGTTGAAGCACCTCAGTCAGGAGGTTAGTCCTGACCGCCACCATAGGAAGCTCGAGGTTGAGAGCCTCAGCCGCCCTACACAACACCACAGCGTATGACGCTCCCTCCTCTGTAGCCACAGTAGGAGGATACAACATGCCGAGGTCGGGGGACGTGTCAAGACCACTGGCACTCCCAAGTTCCTCTCTTCAGTCCTGCTCAGTATCTAGCTGGTCTGTTAACGCGTTACCAGACCCCTCCCAATCCTCCTCTGCCTGCCAATCAAGCTGAAAATGGCCACGGTGGAACACAGGGACAAAAGGACCCATTGGCGCCGGATCCGGCGCCGGTCCGGCTCCGTGTGCACGTCGGGTGGAGGCCAGGGTAGACGCCGGCAGGGGAACAGACCAGCGCCGAATGCGGTAGTGGTGCTGGAGGAAGCGGCAAACAAGTTCCATGCCTGGATCCAAGGGGGGCCGCCGGAGCCGCCGGCAGCAAAGACCTAGGCCCCCCAACAGAGGCCGCGGGGCCCGAAGGCGCGCCACCGGGGTCGGTTCGCCCAAAGATGGCATGCATCGCCTCGTAGAACGTACGAAGCTGGCGGGAGTTGTTCCGGGTCCCGGAAAGGGAGGGAAGCTCTGAGTCGACCCCGTCTGACTCCGCGCGCGGTGTCGCAGGAGGGGCACCACCCGTGGGCCTTGTCGGATCGGCCGACCGAGGAGAAGTCTAAGAGCGACAATGCTTCTTCTACTTCTTTTTATGCTTCAACTTACCCTACCCGAGTGCGAAGACTTCGATGATTTTACGGAATGGTGATGGCTCTGCGACCGGTCCCTCAACCTCCCTCTCGACCGGGACCCCGAATGGCGCGAAGCAGACTGTCTGCATTTAAGCAGCTTTCAGGACCGCTCCCGCAAAGCCTTCAGCGTCAACAACTGACAGTGGGAGCACCTGCTCAGAGTCAAAGATTCGAAACAAGAAGTCACAGAGTCAAAGATTCGAAACAAGAAGTCAAGAAAAGTCGAGAAAAACGTAGTAAAATAAATGACCGAGGTACCGTCTTCCCGGATCTGCACTGGCTGGCGAGGAAAAATAAATAACTGACGTCAGCGCGTTAGGCGGCGGGTAAGTAGCTGCAGTGACGACATCACGGCGACCACGACACCGCCGACGGACACAGAGCTGACCGACGCCACATTCCGACGCGCAGAGGTACTGCTGACGAAAAAACTTTCCGGATCCAGTCTGACGCCTGGGGTAATTCTAAGGTAAGGAATCTATAACGAACGTGTTTCTTTCAGATATATCCTGCCAACCCATCTCCAGGGAGCCCTTGGGGAGGGGGGGGTGAGGGGGGGAGGTGGGAGGGGGGGTGAGGGGGGAGGTGGAAGGGGGGTGAGGGGGTGTTCATCGGCCTCGCTAGGACCACTACTTCGCAACTGTCTGATAGAGGGACACCAAACATAGTGGGTTCATCAGCAGTGATTGGTAGTCTAACTCGGGCGTCCCCTCAATCTCAAAACACTCAAAATTTTGGGCTTCTGGGACAAGGGGCAACTGAATGGACAAGGGGCAACTGAACGGACAAGGGGCACCAGTGCGATCAGCAACCCGCCTCATGTGGTGCAATCGGTGCAGGTGGCACAGGGGGCCCCACCTCAAGGGGCACTACTACCAAAGGGTCGTTTACCTGATACCATGTCAAAAAAGGTGTGTTTCTTACCTTGGTTGGACGTACACAGTGTTTGCTTAAATACCCCTCACACACCAAAATGGCGCTTGGTGTCATGCTTCATCAAAGGGGTCTTCCCGCCCCGCTGAAGGACGGGGCGTGCTACGACCTGCGACTACGCAGGAGCACTGATCTCTCAGTACTATGAGGAAGCATGACACCAAGGGCCCTTTTGGTGTGTGAGGGGTATTCAAGTAAACACTGTGTGCGTCCAACCAAAGTAGGAAACACACCTTTTTGACATAGTGAGAGACTCAATCGATAGAACCCTCCATACTAGTGGATCCTTGTGTTTGGTTAGATTCTTAGAGGAGGACGTATCCACCTCCAGTGTCCACGTAGGGCACTACCTCTTCCCTCCCTATTCCTGTTTTTTGTAGTGTTTACCCGATACACCCGCCTCAAATAATCTTACCAAGTCTCAAGCTGGCAGCCACGATATCCTATATCTGCCCCCGGAATCAGCACCTTTGGCTGTAATTTCAGTGTGAGTTCCCTCGACTTCACAGGGTAGGAAGGAGTCTAAATTGGATCCTATTCATAAGGTAACTCATTGGTTTGATACTAACCTTGTCAATGGCTACCGGTTATCACCGGACATTATTATGGCTAGAAGAGTGGGCTGGGTGGGACGCATGTTGGGGAAAAATATTGAGGGGGGACTGTGTTATAGTTAATATGAGACATTCTGCCCAAGTAAAAGCGCTTGATTGTGAGTTTAGTAGTTCTAAAACAATGATTAGCATTGTCCCCATTCAGTATTTTTATCCCCCCTGCCAACTTTTCTTTCAATAGTGCTTGGCATCAGGCACCTAGAACATTTAAGCAAACTCAGAATAGTAACTTCAGACTAGTCCTACCTTAAGATAATATATTTGAACCCTTGCGAAGTTTACAGGGGCTTGATGGCATTGACTGACAATCATTAGCCGAGGTTGAACCACCAGGTATAAGAACTCAGGTCCTTGATGCCAACACTATTCCCTCACCCTGGAAACCAGGGTCTGACCCTCTATCTAGATTAGCAGCTAGTCCAGCACAGATTAATACCCTTCCATTTAGACCAGCACCTATTAGAGTCTATAATATTCCTTTATCGTGGAGGCCAGAGGCCTGCCTTCCTCCTAGATTAGTACCTTCTTGAGTATGCCCAGCTTGTTTGCGGATACTCTTGTGGAATATTGCAGGCTTGGGGCAAAAAGAGATGTCCTTTGGCAGAGGACTCTTGTGGGCTGCCCTCTGATTGCACTACAAGCAACCTGGGATACCAGTGATTGTTTCTTTTTGGATGGGTTTACCTCTTTTTTTAAGCATGCACTCCCCTCTACAGCGGGTCGAGCCAGGGGTAGGTTCTTTTATTGGTTTCTCTTGATTTAGGAAGTAAGAGGAGCCGATTACAGTGTCAGTCTCCCCAATTATTAGCAGTAGAGTAGTCTTTTAAAAATCACTAGCCATTACTAGTAGATAATTGTTATGTTTTTTTTACTAGATGTTCCGCAACAGAACACTTAGCTGCCCTCGAGGGTTTCCTTGATCATTACAGAAGGAGGAAACACTCCTATTGTGAGATCATTATTCTAGGCGACTTTAATATCCACCAGTGCTAGCCTAACTTTAACTCTACTAAGGATCATGAGGACTTCTTACCACTAAGCACACATTTTGTACATAAAGAGCCAGGTTTATTCACAGAAGGGCTTATTTAAGCAAACGATGTGTATTGTCTAGACCAAACGGGAGAGAACATCCCCATTCCCACTTTTACAGACAGGGGATGCTCTAGTATCACTGATTTTATAATGATCTCTGCATCTTTAGCCCCTTCAGTTCATAAATTGAGCACTATCTGGAGCAATCACAGTGATCATAATCCTCTCATGCTTAATCTATTGTACACATCTGCTTTTCCTGAAGGAGAGTAGGAGTATTCCCAACTCCGACATCAGTACCAAGGAACAATCATGTAGGCTGAAGTGGGAGAAGGTGTACTGGAAAGGTTCCTAGATAACTTGTATGTGGAGTGTGCAGTTGGGGTCTCCGAATGTATGGATACCAATGTGCAGGATAGAGTTGTTCTGGGTGCCTCTGGTATATTAACTATCCAGATAACCATCAATCTAACAGTCCCGTGCAGGGGCAAGGGCCCTAAGGTTAATAGGTGGTTTGATGGCACGTGTGCCACTGCTCATAGGAAGTTACTGTTGGCACTTAAACAAATCCAGAGAGAAGAGAATGAGGTTAGGGCCTGCAGGAGGGTTTACAAGCATACACTCCAGGAGGGGAAGAAATCCATCAGGGAAAAGGCCTGTGAGGATCTTGGACAAGCAAGTACACTCTCAGATAGTATATAGTTTGGGTAGTGGTCAATAGCCAGTTTTTCTCTGATACAGTAAATGCTGGGACAGATTGTACTGTAGCCTCAGAACTGTGGATCCAGCATTTTCATTTTGGTGGTATGTACAGTGGTGACTATCTGGAAGGGACGGAGATACAATGGGACCCCACCGTACTTATAGCACCACTCCAATTTAAAGCAGATGAGATTTATAGAGCTATCCTTGCTACATCTGGGGGAAAGGCACCAGGCCCAGATCGGGTACCAGCTGACCTGTATAAGACAGACCCTCAGGTGTGGGCTACAATACAGGGACAGGTTTTTAACGCGGTTGGCACATGCAGCTTTCCACCCTCGTGGGCGACGGCTATCATTATCCCTCTTTTTAAGAAGGGCTCAAGGGGTGATCCTGCCTGTTACAGAAACATTTCGCTCTTGGACTCAGCTGCCAAAATCATGAGGAAGGTGATTTTGTAACGTTGATCATCATGGCTAGAAAATGCTAATGTTATTAGTGACTTACATTATGGGTTTAGGCAAGGCAGAGGGACGCTCAAAGTCTTAATTTGAACTTTGTGGTCAAGAAGAATACACAAGTCAAGAGGGGTACCCTGCACATGGGATTTATAGATTTAACATCGGCTTTCAACCGTATAAACAGATCTAAACTGTGGCAGTTTCTGGGGAGCTGGGCATGGAGCCAAGGCTAATGTTCTTTTTACATTCCGCCCACAATAACACCACTGCGGCAGTAAGGTTTAAGGAGGATGGGAGTATGACAGCCCCCTGGGATGTCAAGCGAGGGGTAGGGCAGGTGTGTATTCTGGCCCCCCTGCTATTTACATTATACATTAATAAGCTAGGGGACCTCCTATCATCTAGCACTAAAGACATCCCATGAGCAGGGGCTAAACTGATCCCAGCACTATTATACGCATAAGATAGCAGTACTGTTTGCCAGGACCGCTATAGGACTCCAAAATCTTTTAAATGTTTTTATCGATTTGATGGATTTACTTGATTTAGCCACCAATTTTTCAAAATCTCATACCATGACAATGGGCAGTAAAAAGGCTGCTAAGTGCAAATTTTTCTGTAGGGGGTAGAATTAACAAAAGTGTCCACCTTCCCCTATCTGGATGTGTTGTTTGACGACCGTGGGACCTGGGTGTGCAAAGAGAGCTTAAAATGAGGGAGCCCTACGTATTCCTGTGGCTAAAATAGACCATGGAACAAATTAACTGGCTGGGCTGTCCCGATATGTATATCAAACCTAGGCCCTTGTGCCTGCAGCCATCAGCCATCAGGGATATAAATCAGAAGTTTCTGGCTAAGCAGCAGGCGATTAGGGAGGTTATTGAATCACCCAAGCCTTCAATGAGAAGGTACGTCACTGAGTTTGTGCCCACAGACAGCCTTATTTGTCACAGGTCTCCAATGTGCAACACTCCTTTGTTTTAACTAGATTTCAGCTGAACAATGTACCCTGGATATTAGCCCTCCCCAAGGGTTACTCACTGCCTGGTGCTCTAAAGCCCTGTCCATGTGACAATTTCTCAGAGCAGGATACCTTGAATTTGATCTTTATTTGCAAATTGTACACCGCCGCGCAAAAGATTTATACTGCTCTTACCTAGAAATGCCGATTTTGTCCAAGTAAGGCCCGCATTAATATTTTTACAAATGCATTACTCCGCTACTGTGTGCTTCTTGGTTGTGAGTTTCCTGCTAGGGGCCTTAAGATTTAGGAAGATGTTGTCCCAGCAGTAGTTACTCGACATTCATCTAAACATGGGCACAGCATTATATGTATTACGGAGCACTTTTTAAAGTGCAATTAAGTGGTCTTTTACTAAGCATTCATTACTGCTGTATTTTACTTGCTCTATTTTATGTCCATTCTGATACCTGCCGTCTTATTCCCTCTTATGAGTTTTAATTCTACTTAAAAAAAAAAAAAGAGAGCTAGGACAGATGGACGGCCGTCCTTGTCCCTAAACGTAGTTATAAACCAACTAAGACGGCCATATTAAATGACTGTCTGACACAATAGTGTCTGGCACCTCAAAGGTTTGTCAAGAAAACCCTACCACACCAACCTGGTTGGTGTCGTGCTTCATCATCGGGTCCCAGCTGAGTAGCCGCTGTACTGCAACACCTGTATTACAGTGGAGCGGGTCTGAGGTGTGGGTGAATGTGATGAAGTGAGCGTGAATAAAAAGATACCTCCAGGATTCTTTCTATTCATTTATTCCTGGTGATCCGGGGTATATTAAAAACAAGCATTTGCAATGCAATAGGTCTCGTATTTGAGAGAGTTTGAGTTGGCATTGTAAACAACAATGCCTTTTATTTATGTGTTGGTTTTTAAAACAAATAAAAGGCATTGCAATTTACAATAGCAATAGCTTAAACTCTCGCAAATGCGAGACCTATTGCATTGCAAATGCTTGTTTTCATTATTATTACGTCCCATGAACGTCACAGCAGAGAAATATTTGGGACTGTTCAGTGGTTTAGAAAAGAGATGAAATGGAAAGATTGCTACAAACAAACACTGGAGAACTATCCAGAGGCCTGTGGAGAATCTTAAAACTCTTGAGTGATACTACAACAAAAATCAGTCCGCAGAAAGCAAGAGTGTGAACAGGCAATGAGTTGAGGACCGAATCATGTGGCATAATACCTGAATTATTATAAGAGGTGTGTGGCAGAGCAGAAGTGGTTAGTGTAATAGGGTACACAACCGTAATGTTGAAAGTGATAGCCGCAAACCTTATTTAAATTAGTTAAAAAGCGTCCGAGCACCCGTGAATTGCGTGAGATTTGGGTACAAGCCTTCGCCAATGCAGAACGGGCACAGAGAGGCAGCCTGCAGTGGCGGAGCGCAAAATGATGCCGCCCCCCCTGCAGAATGTGAAGAGGCCCCGAAGCTCTTGAGTAAAGCATGCCTCGCAGATATGTAATGAGCTTGGGCTGGATAGGATCCCCTCCCTCCCCCCGAAAGGCTGCAGTGTTCTGCATGTTAGACCCTCAATAGCGGTAACATTATTAAAGCCGGTTTATAAGGCGATGGACAAAGTAAATGACCAACTAAAAAGGGTGTAAAAAAGGACTGTGTCTTGATTTCGAGTGCTCGATCTGTTTATGAATTATGTGATGACTCGGGTTCAGATATGGGGTCCAGGATCAGTACATATCCAAACGCCTTACGCTATCGGCTTGTATAGAAAATATAACCAAACTCGAGGGGATTTCAGTGCCATAAAATTCAGCCATCAATGTTTAAAACTAAATAAAAAGGTAGCGTAAATCCATGAGCCAGATTTTCCAGCGCAGAAGCGTCAGAAATTCGGTTGACAGCAGACCTACTCGTCCTTCACGCACACCTTATTCTTTTTGCCTGTGCGTCGCCGACTGCGGCCACATTCTCTTGGGTGGGGAATGGCAGCGTACCATGGAGGGAGATCACTGTCAGCTGCTCAGAGAACACAGGCCTCTCTGTGCTCACTGTGCAAGAACACGGCCAGCAGCCAGGCAAGCACCCAGCCTATTCTATGAAAGGGCCTTGTACTCCCCTTCAAATTTCACCCGTGAAGTTTTTTTTGGGTGCAAATTAGTATCGTCGTTCTGCGACAGAGAAATTAAAACTGTGCACACTTTCACAATCTTGCAAACTGGTGCAAATTGTAAATCTGCTACATAAAAGTCTTGTACGATTGGATGTTTTATAGTGCTGTGACCAGCCCGCAGCACAATGGAATAACAAGCAAAACTTAATGGGTGGCAGCACGGCAATCTGTGGAAAAATAATTTGATTTTGCTTAAGTAAAATATTTATTGATAAGGCAGTCAGTAGATCGAGTCAACTAGACAGCACAGAACAGTATGTTACGCAGCAGATTGTGGCTTACCATGAACACAGAGGGGCTTGGAGTGGTTAGCTCTCCTCATCAGTCATTTGCTTGCTTCTTATTCGTGTCCCAACTTGACAATCTACTGCTTGTCCTTCACTTGAAGCATTGCCTCTTTACCATGTGTGTTTTTCCCTGGTATCTGCCCTCGAAGTTAGGCACCTGTTATTTTTTTATGCAAGAACTGGCAGAGACTGCATCTGTTTTCGAGCTGTCTCCATCATGTATTTCTCTATCCTCTCGTGCTGGTTGGTGCATGTCCCCGAGTGTTTCTGCCTGCCACAAGTGGTGCATGCCTGCAAAATGACACAGGCAGCCTTGTCAAAGCTTTTGGTTGGTTTTACTTTAGCCACGCTGCGCAGCATTGGTGATGCTTGCAGCAAGGCTAGCAGTCATTGGGAAAGTCAATAGATCACAAAGGTGAGACCTGTTGGGTTTGCCAAGGCTCGTTTTTCAACGGCTTGTAAGGAGCAAAACATCGTTGGAAAGATGATGAAACAATATTTTCCAATGGGCCTTGACTGATCAGAAGGGTACGCCGGCAGAGGGGTCAAACACTGAACCTTTCTAGGTATGGCTTTGAGAGCATAAATGTCACTAGACCTCATTTGATCAATAGAAAACGGGCTTTAAGACGCACTACTGAGAGGGGGAACATCTTATCTACGTCATTTGATTGAACAGAAATTGCACGCTTCCACTGAAAAACAGTGTTTGTATTGCACTCCGTACCATAAGCAATGGAATGCTTATTCTCAATGAGGTCATATGCCATGATCTGCCTATTATGATAGGCAAAAGCAATAGGCAAACATTTTTTTTATTGTGAAAGGCACATGTTATAGCAGGTATGAAGTATCTGCTGATTGTTATACTGTAGCTAAGCCTTTAAGTTTTTACCGGGTATTTGATTACATGTAATCTTGCATATTACTGTGGTAGGTAGGGGTTTGATATCACCCAAAAACATGCCCTGGGGGTAGATGTGCACTTTGAGCATCCTTGCGTAGCAAAAGCTAAAAGCTGTGGTTGGTTAGCATGCACTGTTATTTTCATTTAAGCATCAAACTACAGAGGGTGAAGGCTTGTCTTCATGCCAGTCAAGAAGCCCAAAGGACCTCCTGTAGAACCTGGTAACATCAATGTGATGAATCTGATATTCCACTGATGTCACCTAGTTCCACTTAGGCTTCACATTATAACAAGGACCACGGCTGTCTAAATTATGCAGCAAGAAAAGGCAAATTATGCGCCATAATGCGACATTTTGTGATATCATTACTTTATTTTGTCATTTTTAGGTGGAGCCTATGGCCAGCGAGTTACGCTGCTCTGCGAGACTTGTGGTGGAGTGGCAAATTGAAGCCTCGCTCACTCACCGCCCATATTTGCCATTGGCTTGTGTCATTGTCCTAAATGCAGGCTTCTGATTCAAAACTAGGCTTGGTAGTCCCACCTTAGTACCGCCTCCTCTTCATTTGTCACCTCCCATGGCGACTGGCCCCATTACTTCAGTTGTTACACAGTACCTGTTATTTAGACTGTGAGCACTATTTTCTTTATTCAGTTTCTATTACTGCAGGCACGACGTGCATTGGTGCCTTCTTTACCCTATCCCCCCTTCCTGGACCACCCTCCCGCTGTCGTGCCTTGTTTATATCCCTCACCCGTTGTCCGTGCCTTCCCCTCTCAGTCCCCCCCACACTCCCGTTGTCTAGGATGCCTTGCACTTGCAATAGGTCTCGCATTTACGCGAGTTTGAGCTACTGGCATTGTAAATGACAATGCCTTTTATGTTTTGGTTTTTAAAACAAATAAAACGCATTGTCATTTACAATGCCAATAGCTTAAACTTGCGTAAATGCGAGACCTATTGCATTGCAAATGCTTTTTACACATGTTACCTGTCTGGGCAAAGATTCCACTTTATTAGTACCAGTTTAACACCCACATAGAGCAATAAGTAACTGAAAGGTGTCCAGTCAACTTTCCACTCACTGCACAGGAGCATGTGTTATCACGTTTTAGTAACCTTTGATCCATTTAAGTAAAAAAACATTTTTTTTTTGTTAAAATCAAAAGATTATACAGCAGATGACAGATAACGTGGCAAATGCAGCATATGGAAAATGCTACTTACCAGTATGCATCTGGTCTTGGCATGTAGAGCTGCAGAGTTTTACACTTAGCATTAGATCCCCACCTGGTGTTGGGCTCGGATGATTGCAGGTTGTTGTCTTGGCAGAAGTCTTTGTAGTCACGAGATAGGTGACTCCTTCCTTGGACAATACTGCGCATGGGCATCGGCTCCATCCTTAGATTGTTTTTCGCCATGATGGGAAATTATGGAATTAGTATAAGTAAAGAAAAAAAGGATGTCCATGCGTGTGCATTTAAGTAAGATGAAAACTGGAACGGATACAAGTCCCTGGAGGGCGTGTACAACTCTGCAGTTCTACATGCCAAGAACAGATGCATACTGGTAAGTAGCATTTTCGGTTCGAGGCATATGAGCTGCAGATTGTACACTTAGCATTGATTGTACAGCAGTGTCTCCCCTAGCGGTGGTCGCTTGTATCCGTTGCAGTGGTTTGAAAGAGAGTTTTAAGGACAGCCTGGCCTACTGCAGCTTGCTGCTTGGCTTGCACATCAACACAATAGTGTTTAGTGAAGGTGTGTGGTGTAGACCATGTTGCTGCCTTACATATGTCCTCTAGGGGTATGTTTCCTAAGAAAGCCATAGAGGCGCCTAGCTTGCGAGTGGAGTGCGCTCTAGGAGGAACTGTTAATGTACGTTTAGCCTTTTGATAGCATATTTGTATACACTTTACAATCCACCTTGCAATCCCACCTTTAGAGATGGGATTGCCTTTGTATGGAGGAGAGAAAGATACAAACAGTTGTTTTGTTTTCCTAAAAGATTTAGTTCTATCTATATAGTATAGAAGAGCTCTTTTAACATCTAGAGTGTGTAAAGCCCTTTCAGCTACAGAGACTGGGTTTTGGAAAAACACCGGTAACTCTACGGATTGATTTAAGTGAAAAGGAGTGGTGACCTTTGGAAGAAATTTTGGATTAGATCTAAGAACCACTTTGTGAGGATGTATTTGAAAAAATGGTTCTTGTATAGTGAAAGTTTGTATCTCACTTACTCTTCTAAGAGAGGTAATAGCAACAAGGAAAGCTGTTTTCCATGTTAGGAATTGCAGTTCACATTTATGTAGAGTCTTGAACGGGGACCCCATGAGTCTTGTAAGGACAATATTAAGGTTCCACACAGGAGAAGGTGGCAACCTGGGTGGGATTATTCTTTTTAATCCTTCCATGAATGCTTTGATTGCAGGCACTCTGAAGAGAGACAGATGCGGTCTGTTTTGTAAATACGCTGCAATTGCTGCAAGGTGCAGGCATATGGAAGAATATGCTAAATTAGACCTTTGTAGATGTAAAAGGTAACAAATGATATTCTGGATGGAAGCATCGAGGGGATCAATTTGATTGTTTCTGCAATATATTGCGAATCTTTTCCATTTAGCGGCATAACACGCTCTGGTAGTGGGTTTCCTAGCCTCTTTAATGATGTTCATGCAGTCTGGTGGTAGGTTTAGATAACCAAACTCTAAGACTTCAGGAGCCAGATCGCTAAATTCAGTTGTTTTGGGTGTGGGTGTCTGATTTCTCCATGGTTCTGTTTCAACAGGGAGGGTGTGAGCTGTAACTTTTGATGTGGAACCAGAGAGAGATCCAGCAGTGTGGTGAACCACGGTTGGCGCGCCCATATAGGAGCTACCAGGATGAGTTTGATAGACTTGTCTGAGCTTGCACACTACTAATGGAATAAGTGGGAGAGGCGGAAAAGCGTATGCAAATCTGCCTGACCAGTTCATCCATATCGCATTGCCCTTGGACAATGGGTGTGGAAACCTGGCGGCGAAGGTTGGGCATTTTGCATTTTCGTGGGTGGCAAACAGATCTATGTGTGGATGACCCCACCTCTGGAAGAATGGCTGAAGAACTTGTGGATGTAGTTCCTATTTGTGAATCTGTTGTGACTGCAGACTTAACAGATCTGCTATCTGATTGTGAACTCCTGGAAGGTGTTCTGCCAGCAGATGTATATTTTGAGGAATGACCCACCTCCAAATGTTCTGTGCGAGCTGGGACAGTTGCAGAGTGTGTGTCCCCCCCCCCCTGTTTTTGTATATAGTACATGGCTGTCATATTGTCCGTCCGGATTAAGACAGCTTTGTTTTCTACTTGTAGTTGAAAAGTCTTGAGTGCTAAGAATATGGCTAGCAGCTCTAGCTGGTTGATATGGAACACTTTTTGTTGATTGTTCCATTGACCTTGAGTTGTATGATGTAAGAGATGGGCTCCCCATCCTGTGAAAGATGCGTCTGTTGTGAGAACTAACTGTGGAACAGGTTCGAGGAACGGCCCCCTTTGTCAAGTTTTTGGTGTTCCACCACTGCAGAGAGCGATGCGTGCGGCTGTCCACCAACACCAGGTCTGTTAGTTGACCTTGAGCCTAGTTCCACTGTTGTGCTAGGCACTCTTGTAGTAGGTGCATTTGCAATCTTGCGTGTGGTACTATGAAGATGCAAGATGCCATCATGCCTATTAGTCTCATGAACACTCTGGCTTGCAGAGATTGTTGTTGTTGGAAGACTGTGACTAAGGCTTGAATGCTCTGTATCTTTGCTGGACTGGGATACGCTAGAGCTGTAGACATGTTTATTGTAGCTCCTAGATACTGGTGTACATGAGAAGGCTGCAGGTGCGACTTGGTGTAGTTGATCGTGAACCCCAAGTTGTTCAACGTTTGAATTGTTTGATGTGTGTGTTGGACACATTGATTGAATGACTTGTCTTTTATGAGCCAGTCGTCCAGATAAGGGAAGACATGTTTTTGCTGCCTTCTGAGATGTGCTGCTACTACTACTGCTAAGCACTTTGTGAACAAGCGTAGTGCTGTTGTTACCCCAAATGGAAGGACTTTGAACTGATAGTGTTGTCCTTGTATTACAATCTTAGGTACTTCCTGTGAGCAGGGTGTATAGGAATGTGAAAGTAGGCGTCCTTTAGGTCTAGTGTTGAAAGGAAATCGCCTTGTTGCAGTAGTGGGAGCACTTGTTGCAGAGTGATCATATGAAAATGATCTGATTGTATGTACTGATTGAGGGGCCTGAGGTCGAGAATTGGTCTTAGTGTCCGGTCCTTTTTGGGAATTAGAAAATACTGCGAGTAAACCCCTGTTCTTCTAAAGGAACTAATTGAATGGCATCCTTTTGTAAAAGTGACAGAACTTCTTGTTGGAGCAGAGTCAGGTGGTCTGTAGACATTGGACGCTGCCTAGGAGGTACGTGTGGAGGGGTTGCTGTGAGTTCTAGGCAGTAGCCATGTTGGATAATCTGTCTCACCCACTTGTCTGTTGTGATGGAGTTCCAGACAGGCAGGAACTGTGTTAATCTGCCCCCTACAGGAGTGTAATGCTGTTGGGGGAGCAGAGGGAAGTCACTGTCTTGTGGCGGAAGAGGATCGATTGTTGTGGTTTCCGCGACCTCTTCCTTTGTTATTATTGCCTCTGTATCCTCCTCTAAAATATCCCTTGTTAGAGGATGTTTGTGTGTGAGATTTGAAAGATGTTGTGGTGTCTGCTCCAGTTTGTTTGGAGCCCCCTCTGTAGAAGGAGCGACAAAAGGAACCTCTAGCTGGTGTTGACTGTAAAGCCCCCACAGACTTGGCGGTGTCCGTATCTTTCTTCATCTTTTCGAGTGCAGTGTCCACTTCTGGGCCAAATAATTGGTTCCGATTAAATGGTTGGTTTAAAATGGTAGTTTGCACATCCTGTTTAAACCCGGAAATGCGTAGCCACGCAAGTCTTCTAAGTATGACACTGGTATTCACAGCTCTAGATGGGGTGTCTGCAGCATCTAGTGCACATTTTATTGAGGCATTTGAAATTAACTTGCCTTCCTGTATGAGGTCAGTTGCCTGAGCTTTATACTGATCTGGTAGATGCTCAAGTAGTTTTTCTAATTGATCATAATGAGCCCTATCGTAACGAAAGAGGAGGGCTTGTGTATTAGCTATACGCCATATGTTAGTGGCTTGTGCAGCTATTCTTTTACCTGACGCATCAATTACTTAGGATTCTTTGTCAGGTGGGGGTGCTTTGCCAGAAGTTTGAGAATTTACCAGTTTCCTAGCATTGGACACAACTAAAGAATCTAATGGTAGGTGTCCTTTAATGTAGACTGGATCTGTGGGTGCAGGCCTATATTTTTTCTCAATTCTGGGGTTCAAAATTCTAGTGCGTACTGGGTCTCTAAATACCTCCGGAGCATGTTTGATGACCCCTTTAATGATGGGAAGAATTTGAACAGACCGTTGAGACTGTTCAAAGGTATCTAAGAGAAAATCCTCCTCAGTCTCATCAGAATGCATGGTGACTTTGTGGTAAGCAGCAGCTCTGTTTATTAAACCTGAGGTCTATTGGACCTGAGGTCAGCTCAGAAGCTTCCTTTCCCCAAGAACACCTGGGCGCGTAACTGGGGTAAAGTTGATATTGCATCTCTGTGCTCCTCTCTTTCATCTACTAGCCCAGGCATTGACAACCTTTCTATTCCATCTCAAGTTGAGGCTATAAACAAATGGCTGTCCAGGACATGTGATCGGGTGGCCCCCCTTAGGCGTGTTCAGGTGAGGCGCACTCACCATGCGAACAAGTGGTTTAACCAGGAGCTTAAAGAGAAAAAACTGGCAGCTCGCCAAGCAGAGCGCACCTGGAGACGCACCTATAGTGAGACCTCAAAAACGTTGTATAATTCGATCCAGGCAGAGTACAAGAAAGCTATCCTCAAGGCAAAAACATCTTATTTTTCAGGCAAGATTCTCCAGGCGGAGAACAAACCGAGGGAAATCTTTGCCACAGTGTTCGAATTGGCCTCTTCGGACAGAACAACTGCCAAACCGGTTCCCTCTCAAAAGCTGTGTGATTCCCTGAATGATTTCTTCATCAGTAAAATTGAAGATATCAAGTCCAATATCCCTTCCCCCTCTACTTCATTCTCTGACATTGTCCCGCCGAATAACTCTTGTCACCTTGACCAATTAACCTTGCTATCTGAGGAGACCTTTCTTTCCATTCTCCCCAGTGTTAAATCTGAATCACCCGCAGATGTCTGTCCAGCTCACATTATGTGAGACATCTTCCGGAGTTGTCCTCTCCCTCCCCTTACCTTTCTCAATGAGTCCCTTAAAACAGGAACTGTCCCTCTTCTCCACAAGTCAGCCACGATTGTTCCCATTTAAAAAAAAACTGGCGCCGATCCTACAGTACTGGCAAACTACCGCCCCATTTCCCTTCTTCCCTACCTGGCTAAGGTTTTGGAGTGGCATATCACCATAACTCTTAGTTCCTTTATTGAGTCCAGTGCGTTCCTTGCCCCCTCCCAAGCGGGTTTCCGCCCCCTCCATTCCACCGAAAAGGTGGTGGTGTCCGTTATGGACACACTCAGAGAGGGGCTCGATTCCAATCTCCCACAAAAATTGATTCTTCTCGATTTGTCTGCCGCCTTCGACACGGTTGAGCATACCATCCTACTTTCCCGTGTCGAGGCGGCAGGCATCGGGGGCTCCGCCCTGGCTTGGGTGACCTCGTTTCTCAGAGATCGCACCCAAGCCGTCCATCTGGCAGATTTTCCCTCAATGGCTCATAAAGTACAATGTGGTGTACCCCAGGGTTCTTCTCTTTCCCCCCTTCTTTTCAACTTGTATATTTTTCCACTCATTTTTGCTTTACAGCAGATGGAGGTCACAGTGTTCAATTACGCTGATGACCTCCAGCTTATTTTTACTTTGTCAAACTCACCCTATTCCATTCACAACTTCCAGTCCGTGATGGTCTTTATCAGGGATTGGATGAATTCCAACCATCTGAAACTCAACCCTGATAAGACTGAGTTTGTCCTGACTGGAGGTAAACTTAACCCTTGGTCTTCTGTTTTTTGGCCTTCCTCGCTTGGTCCCCCTCCTCTTCCCTCTTCTTCTGTTAAAACTTTGGGGATCACTCTTAACCAACACCTTACTCTTCATTCGCACGTTAGCACGGTGGTTTCTTCCTGTTTTTTTGCGTTGCGTACTATTTGCAAGGTTTCACGTTTTTTCTCTTCCTCAGCTCTTAAACTTATTGTCATGGCGATGGTTCTCTCCCGCCTTGACTATGGTAACGCACTGTACAATGGTATTCCCAGTAACGCCCTTCGTCGGCTCCAGCTTGTGCAGAACCAAGCTGCCCGCTTGGTTCTTAGTTTACCTAGATCCCAACACATCACTCCGTCTCTTTGTTCCTTACATTGGCTCCCGATAAAAGAAAGAGCCCTGTTCAAGCTTGGATGCCTGACTTTCCAGGCTCTTGCCGGTACAGCTCCAGCCTTCATCAAAGCTAATATTCACCATTACATCCCCAGTAGGCAACTACGCTCCTCATCCCTTTCTCTCCTAGTGGTACCCCGATTTAAGAAAAGTAGGACAGGAGGCTGCAAGTTCTCTGTCCTTTTGGAACTCCTTGCCCCTACCCATTCGAACATCAGTTTCCTACATGGAGTTTCGTGGGAGACTGAAAACTTTTCTGTTTTCACAGGCCTTCTCATCCTAATCCACTCTGTCCCTGCCGTTGAAGTTGAATTGACCCCACAGCGCCATGAAACCGCTAGGTAAACGTGCGCTATATAAATATTTTTAAATTCAAATTCAAATTAAATGACCAAAACCAATGTTATCATCTGGAGGGGAAGGTTTTGAAGGGTATAACTGCGGGTCAGGAATGTCAGGCGCTTTTTGTGGGTTTGGCAAGTCCCATATAACGTCATCCACGTGGTATGGGAAAGGCTTATCTGTATCATCCCCTCCACCCAGACTATATTCATCATCATCATGTTGAGGTGAATGTGATGATAAAAGTGGAGAATGTGCTGGAGTGATTTGAGTTGATATGTGAGGAGGAGGAGGAGGAGGAGGTATAGGAAAGGAAAAGTGCATAGGTGATGTTGCACAGTCCTTTCTCTTGGCAGGAACCACAGGTGTGGGCGGTGCATCTGCTGGTCTCTTCTTGTGAGGTGTAGCTTCTACATGGCCTGTTTTTGGGTCGATGTAGATCTTCTTTTGTCGAGGATATGGCAAGAAAAGTTCCTCCTCATGTACAACCTTCTTGGGCGTCGATGTTTCGGTTCCAGCCGAGGTTGTTTTGTGTCTTTAGCCTTGGGAGGTGTTGAAACGTCCTTTGGTATAGTTTTCGGTGCCGAAGGTTTTGTTTTCGGCTTGGTAGGCAGGTTCGAGGGCTCGGGCACATCAGAATCGGGCCTTGTGGGCTTCGGCACTAAAGCAGATGTTTTCGGTGTGGGAGCTGGTGTCGTCGGCTTCGAAGCGTCGGACGATGGCTTCACACTTTTAGGTTTAGAAGTGGACGGCTTCGGAGCCGGTGATTCTTTTGGTTTCGGTGCCGATACTTCTTTAGGCTTCGGTGCCGAGAGGTCTTTCTATTTCGGTGCCGGGCCATTCTTTGGTTTCGGTGCCGAACTAGCTTTGGGTTTTGGTGCCGATGGAAGAGGTGGAAGAGGCACGTGCGGCTTGCTCGGTGCCGAGGCACTAGAAGGCTTAGTTGTTTTCTTCTGAGCGTGCTCGAAGGCGGAGCTTTCGAAGCGGGTGTTCGGTCTCGACTGGGCCTAGCGGGCGGAGTGCTGACCTTTGCCTTCGGTTTGGGAACTGTATGTGGTGCAGGGGCAGCAGTACTCACGCGCTGACCCGATGGAATGGAGTCATCGGAGACGTCTGCCTCTGATACGATCTGGAGATCCGGCGTATCTTCTTCGGGAACGAGCGGGACCTCTTCATCGAAGATATCTTCCAGTTCCGGAGCTGATCTCCTCATTTCGTGTCGACAGGCCCTCCGATCCGGATGGTTTTCTTTGATCGGAAGGATGCACAAGCTGTGCAGGTCGATTCGCCGTGTTCTGGCGATAGACAGAGGTTGCAGACCTCGTGGTGATCGCTATGTGGAAACTTTGCTCGACATACCGGGCATCTTTTGAACGGAGTTCTGTCCATGAGGTGTAGGCCGCACGGCGTTGATAGGCCCAACGGCCCGCGCCGATGACCGGAATGGAACTGATGGCGTAGAAACTATTGTAGTCGATGTCGCAGGTAGTTTTTTGAAGTTTGAGGAAGTTTTGCGCTTCGATGTACAAAGTGATTTTCAAGCCGGAGCGGAGAAACTTTCATCCGAACCCAGTGGCGGAAAAAAACAATCTAAGGATGGAGCCGATGCCCATGTGCAGTATTGTCCAAGTGAGGAGTCCCCTATCCCGTGACTTCAAAGACTTCTTCCAAGACAACAACCTGCAATCATCCGAGCCCAACACCAGGTGGCGATCTAATGCTAAGTGTACAAACTGCAGCTCATATGCCTCGAACACATTATTTCCACAATGTTTATTTCCAGATTGCTTATCCTTTGCTCCAAGGGGTGCTGGAGGACACATCGGGAGCGCAGTACGTCGAACCCAATACGCATCAACTCCTACAAACACGTCACACTATGGGCAAGAGCAGTAGGTTAATTACCTGGCTTATTAGGGCCATTCTTGCGCACATGCAGATTTCACTCCAGCCAAAGAGGGTGGTTTGGGAAGAAGAGTTTGGCAGACCACTTTGGGATGGGAAACAGGAGAGCACTGGCAAATCCAAGGAGGGTGTCTCGTAATGCCCACCTCAAACTCATCCAGTTTTACATCCTGCATTGTGCATATCTTTGACCTAAGCGAATCATACAGATATTTGCCGGCATCTCGAACTAGTGCCCTAGATATACCACCCAGACAGCCGATCTGAAACACAAAACCCAGAGAAAGCATACACTTTCACACTTATTGGCCTTCTGTCTTCACGTAACTAGAGCAACTCACTGGCACCTGATTCCTTACACCTGGGAGGAGGGCGCCTAGGACATTTATCCCAGACTGCGGAAATACAATGCTGCCACCAGTTTCCTTGATTTAGCTTTTGAACTGCGGGGTCCTCCTCAGAATCTGACACATTAGCCAGTTGAGGTGTGATGTTTACATATGTTGCCACTCCCACTCCCCTTTTATAGGGCCAATCACCTTTCTGCCTATCTTGTGAGTGCCCCAGATTCCGCAGCTGCAACATTTGCCCCTTTCATGTACTCCCCCACACTTACATGTCGAGTTTAGCCCAGTCACTAACCCACCCCGCCTCCCCATAACCTGTAAGACCCCTGGCCCACAGATGTGATATCTCAGCTTGTATGGGAGGGTGATAGGGTGATAGCCCTTGAGATCGTTTGAGCTGTATACAATCACTGCCACTGTATGCATGCAACCTTATGTCATTACGGAGTTGTATGACTTTACGACAAAAAGCTCAATAACAAAAGGTTTAAAATAAGTCACCAGTGAGATGCAGGTGGCCATGAGACTCCGCAACCTCAGATTCAGTCTCACTGAAATCCATGAGAGGCTGAAACATCAGAATCATAGGCTGAACATTATGGACTCAACGTTACAGAGGACAGACCAGTAACTTCACTGTCAAGTGGGACCATGGAACATTTATAGATTACCTCAGACAATGCAGGAGGTCCATTCTAGTCTGCACGTCGGAGACGACTGCCTGGGGCGAGCCCACCTTCAGTCAATTGCCATGGTAGGGGGAAGACTGGAACCTACTACATCCGCAGGTCTGCTGCAACCCCCTGCTATCACCTTGGTGAACATCAGCAGGGGGCTGGTGAGGTCAAAATGGAGCAAAGCAAACTAATAATGCATGTGTCCCACAGTTTACAGCAGGTAACCATCCAGTCTCCAGGTTCTAGGGCAGACAGAATCGGAGCTAACATTAGCATCTTCAAGTTGCCCTTCAGAAACAAATTAAAAGGGAGCTTCTCTAAAATAGGGCACCAGAAATAAGAGGGGGTGCCAACCATAACCTGAAGCAGCCACCTCTTATGGCTCAATTGGCCAAAAGAGTCTGAACTTACTGACGAAGGAGGGAGAGGTGGTCCTCTAGTAAAGTCACATTTCTAACATTCTAACTTTGTGCCTGCTCAACTCGATCTTCAGAGACCCAGATTCTGTAAATCATAGTGAAAGCTAAGGTGCGAATGACTAAATACACTGAGAAACCGTGGGTGGGAGGGGAAAGCAGTACCACTGGTCAGCTTCTCATGTTTGCAAGATTTCCAGAACTCGAGGCAGGGAATCGGAAAAAATAGTGCACGAAACGAACTGAAATGGACACAAGCAAAGTGAGTCTTGTAACAGGGCTAATCGCTATGAGAAGAAACAGACCAAAAGGTGGGACAAATAGGCACGATTTCACAAAAGAAAGGATTTTAAAAAGGCACCCAGAACAGCCAATGACAAACAATGGGTTAGCTTGAACCCAATGTACTGAAGACTCCGTGCCTCGCAGAACATCGCATGCACGCTGCTAGGCTCGACCTAAAAGGGCTTGACAAAACTGCAGAAAGATTGACTGGAGGTAGCGCTCTGTTGTTCTGCACCGACTAGCTCGGAATCAAAAGATATGATGTCAACCAGCTGGGGTAGCACCTATATAGGCACCATGCATGTCACCACAGGCACGCATGTAATTAGCAATTTGGAGACCAAATCCAAAACATGTTGAGAAACAGCAAAATAGGACAAGTAGTGGCATAGCCCATAGGTCTCGCCTTTGGGACCTTATAAGTACACTGTGAGACCGAGAGGATGGACAGAGGACAGTAAAGACACAGGTTTGGGAGAGGAGACCAGATAGGAAAGTTCAGAGTTAAAGCATAAATGGTTCAGTGTTAAAACACAAGAGAAAAGGGAAACCGAGCAGGAACAGGGAAGAAAGGGATACAAACGTTAAGACACAGGGTCAGGGGGCGTGGAGCACGGACTCGGCACATAGGACCATTGGAGCAGCCCCCGCCAGAACACACCGGGACCGGCCCGCAGGTAGGCCGCCTGGCACCCTGCTGGCACCATGGAGCTGGGAGAACCGGGCACGCGTGGGGAGGGGCACAAGAGACACACAGACAGAGGCTCGCGGGACATGGGCACACGGGACAGGAAAACGCAACAGACGAACACGGGACGGGGGGCACAAGAGATGGGGTACACAGGAGAGTCACACAGGTCATGGACATACAGGACAGACATGTGGGGGAACAGGAGCACCAGAGGCTGAAACACCGGGTCGGGGTCACGGGGTTCGAACAACAGTCAATTGAGGCAAAGGGAACAGAGAGACACGTAGCACTGAGGCGGGGGCACCTGCGCAGGGGCAAGAGAGACTGACACCCTCTTAGCAGCGGCACGGGACAGGCGCACAGGGGATAGGAGTATCACACCGCAGCATTAAGAAGGGTGCATCAGTTCAGGCCCGCAAAGGCAACTTTGATGGCCTGGTGTGATGAAATATGGACAGATCCAGGCAAAGGGGCCAAATAAAGTACATGGATAGATGAGGAGATAACAATATTTCCAATGGAGGAACCTCTTCTCTGACACCCCACTACTTTTTGGGGGTGATCGCACGCTTTTGCCACACTGAAATGGGAGACATTATGAAAAAAAATTGTGCGGGACGTGGGAGGCGTAAATGTTTGAAATAAACCCAAACATGTAAGTGGGTGGGTGTTGACAAATGTTGAGGGTTTTACCACCCTAGAAAGCAGTATGGGAGGTTTTCACACAATCTCTACGAATAGAAAATGGAAATAGTGTTAATTTTACACTTTCGAAAAGGCGCTTTGTACTGATGTCAGAAACACACGCGCAAACAGAATTGTGAAAAAGCAGCAAAAAGGAAAGCTCCCGTCCATACAGTTTCAGCAGTCGGATGACGCCTACCCCAGGCCAGAGTTTGTTGCAGACCAAAGTGAGTGAGTAGTATAATGACAAGCACGGCCGCGAAAGTTAAAGCAACCGCACTACTTTATTATGCAAAAGACAATCCAAACAGACACCTTAAAACTACAGACAGCCCCCTCCCTTAACTTCAGTAGTTCCATAAGACTCTAAATATGTTAAGGAAATCTGAAGTTTCTCATGCCACACAAATAGTAGCTTTGAGGTCTTTCCCAGACACTAATGTTTTTGGGTCTTCTCTCCTGTCTCGGAGGTAAGGTGCAGTCAGCCTCTACAGTAGGTAGTTTCTTCTGCCTTTCCTTTTCCTTGTAAGCACTAATGTGCTGTTTTAACCGCATGCGTGCGGCGCGAATTCCCCGCCCATGCTGACTCCGCCTTGCGCGGGCGGAGTCATGACAGAACGGTTCTGTCATCAGCACAGCTCAACCGACGCTCATGATGGAACCGTTCCGTCATCAGCATCGAAGGGGTTAAGGAGGTGCCTGGCTCCTGCATCGCTACTCAGGCCAGGCACTGTATGTAAAAGGCTTGTGCAACAACTTGTTTTATGCTTTTTAGATTTTTCACCTTTTATTTAGTTCTGCTTCTGTTACCAGTAGCTATATACTCCAAAAGGGAGCTTGTGGCAGTATAGAAGGGGTTGCTGGACCATTGTTTGTATTTTATTTTCTCTCACTGGCTTGAACTCACGCTGAGAAGCGCCAAATGCCACGGCCCCCTGTATGCAGGCTACAAAGGAATCTTCAGAGCGCGTCCACGCAGCGGGCCTGCTGGTTGCGCGCTCTAGACAAGCCCATATGCGCCCAGACAGCGTCCAGCACTAGCCCCCCTGCCCGTTTCCAGTACTATCTAACAACTACACTTAGGTACATGAGAGAACAAGCATTTGCAATGCAATAGGTCTCTATTGGCATTGTAAATGACAATGCCTTTTATTTGTGTTAAAAAAAAAAACCTGCAATAATAAAAAGCATTGTCATTTACAATAGCAATGGGTCAAAGTTCTCAAAAGGTGAGACATACTGGATTGCAAATGCTTGTTATTTACAAGCAACCCATGCTGAGCTTTCATGTTAATAGAGGCCACGCCCCATTCTTTAGACAAGCTTTGTCTAAAGAAAAGTCTGTGGCCCCTATTAAAGTGAAAGCGCGGTATGGGGCGCATTTACCAAAAAACATTTGTTTGTCAAGTTGACAAATGCTTTTATTTTTGTTGTAAAACCGCCATGTGAAAGCGCACATGACATGCTGAATATGCTTAATGTTGCAGGAAAGCATGTAGTGCCCACAGTGGGAGAAAATTAAAGAAAATAGTGCCTACCGAGTAAATAAAACATACCGTGTAACAGAAGTAAAAAGGCCAGTCCTCAGAGGTTACAAGTGAAGGCAAGGCAGTACTAAGGAGGGACTATCAAGCCTATTAATGAATCAGAAGCCAGCATTTACAAAGGACAAGGACACAAGCCAATGAAAAATATGGGTGGTTAGTGGGCGGGGCTTCAAGTCCATACTCCAATACAGCATGGCTCACAGAGCAGGGCATGCGCTGTCCAGGCTCGACCTAAATAAGCATTTGCAATGGAACAGGTCTTGTATTAGCTCAAACTCTTGTAAATGCAAGACCTATTTCATTTCAAAGGAGCGACCAACATTATCCTGAGCTACTTGGAAAGTAAAAGCGTACATGGCAGCTGAATGTTGCTGGAAAGCATTTCGTGTCTGCAGTAGGAGAAACTCATTAAAGAAAATCGAGCTTACAAACTAGATAAGACCTACTGGTAGGTTACAAATTAAGACAAGTGCTGCCCCGGCTCGACCTAAAAACGGCTGAAGTACAATGTTTTAGGTATGAAATCTGTGTACCTCCTTGAACCCCATGGCATCATTGATACCATGACATGTCAGGGATGTAGTCTTACACCAACTATAAAAATGGGACACATAATCCTACTAGTCCAAATGAAACCTATAAGCTTATTATTCAGCAAACCATTTCTTGCTCCTTAATAAGCGCCAGATCCTTGGTAAAAAAAATAGAGTTATCCGACTCTTTAGATTTTCACAAACTATATTTGGCGTTTACAATGGAAACCAGGGAGGACCCTTCCTCTGGGACCGATTCGTTTCTGCTGTTCCAGTCGGATATTCCATTTTTAGAACGGACAGAGTTACGAAATGGGGTGAGGGACTGGCAATCTATTGCAACCAGTTGACTGCCACCTTCTTAGCCGTTTCCTCAATTTCCGAATGCGAAGTGCTTTCCTTCCAAATTCAATTAAATACAAGCATTTGCAATGCAATAGGTCTCGCATTTACGCAAGTTTGAGCTATTGACATTGCAAATGGCAATGCCTTTTTTTTGTTTTTAAAACGTAAATAAATGGCATTGCCATTTACAATGCCAATTGCTTAAACTTGCGTAAATGCGAGACCTATTGCATGATAAATGCTTGTCTCCTGCTGGAACCGTAATCCTGCCTTCCTGTCTCTGCTTAGAGGGCGACACGTTGGACGGCTCAGGCGGCGCCCCAGGAAGATGGCAACAGGAGGATGCGGCGCCACCTGGGGTCTGAGGACGAGGTAGAGAGCCCACCTGATGCACATTTTGAAAAAAGCTGTCGGCGTTGTGAAACAAGCATTTGCCCGCGAAACCTGGGAGGGCGGGGGCTGCCCGCGCATGCGCGGCATTTCTGACTTTCATTCTGAGAGCCCCGGCCCCTGTTACAAATGTCACGCATGCGCGGCCAGCCCCCGCTCTACCAGGTCCGCCAGCTCCAGTCCCGTCGTGAAGAACATCGGCTGCCAGCTCCCGTCGTGAAGAACATCGAAAGGGCCGAACATGCCTAAGGGGAGAGGAGCCCGGTGGGTGGGGGTGTACGCGCGTGTGTCTGCGTGTGTCTGTTCGAGTGTGTCTGTGCGTGCGTGCGTCTGTTAAAGGGGGGGGTGCGTGTATGTATGCAGTGTGTGTGTGCGCGCGCGTGCGTCTGTTTAAGGGGGGGTGCGTGTATGTATGCAGTGTGTGTGTGTGTGCCTGTGTATGCGTGTGTATGTGCGCATGCGTGTCAGTGTAGAGCGCGCCCACGAGATCAAATCTCCGGCAGGAGAAGCGGGTAACAGTCTGCTGTCCACATTCCCCCAAAAGTGACAACATAAGTTGTCTCGCCCTAGACATTTTGCTTTCGTCTAGGCGAGACCTAAAAAACATGACTTTTAATGGATTACTAATATACTGCCCACAGGGCCCTAGATCTAGTTTTTATCAGGTCATAAGCCATTTCCTAGTACCTAGATTTAATTCCGTAGACTATACAGTACTCCGTGATTTCAATTTTCACTCGGGGAACCCCTTAGATAGAGACCCCAAACTATTAACTGATACTAGTTTGGGCCTAGTACTGTTGGTAGACACTCCAACTCACGTGGGGGGGGGCACATCTGGACTGTATTATATCTGACAATCCTTTTCTCAAGCTAACAGCCGTGACAGGAATCCGATCACAAGGCGGTCATGTTTGATCTAAAAATACTTGTCAAATTACCCATAGCTACATCCCACTCTATAAGAATAGGTCGTTCCTGGTATTAGAAAGACTCAACTCTGCTGGACTCTGCACTTACAGAGTCAAAGCCCAATTTCTCCAAGAACTTAGATTCAGCCATCTCGATTTACCATCACTGGATAGGCGCAGAAGTGAATCAGCTAGCCCCAGAAAAAGTGCATTCTAGTCTTACAACTATACTTTCAGAATCATGGTTTTCCAATAAACATAGAACCCAAAAGCATCTCTGTATCAGACCGGTGCGCAGATGGAGAAAGAATGATGGCACTCTTAAAAGATACATCTAGAAACACGCAATTAGTGAGTACAAAACCTTGATCCAAAACGAAAAATCTTCATATTTCATCCATAAGATTGAGACTTTGAAAAACTCTACTAAAGAATTTTTCATGACTGTTCAAAAACTCAAAAACATTCAGGACAAGAACAATACTAACTGTAACCAATCTTTCTGCAACACTTTGAGTTCGTTTTTTCAGGCTAAAGTAGATGTCTACAACATTTTCACTGCAAACGGTCATTCGCTTTCTGTGTCTTATGATGTCCTCGCTTCTCCTACTAGCATAGAAACACGGTCTTCTTTCTCCCCGCCTACAGAAGACCAGGTTCTTGGCCTGCTCAATTCTATTAAGCCCGGATCCCCATTGGACCCATGTCCTCCAAAATTAATACATCTGTCCCCTAAGAGAATATGTGTGCTTCTGGACAAAATATCCAACAGAATGTTTAGCTATGGCAACTTTCGTAAGGGATGGGGGAAAAGCATCTATCCTTCCTTTATTAAAAAGGTCCAACCTTACCCTTTGGAACCTAGAAATTATCGACCCATTTCACGCCTTCCATTTCCAGCAAAAGTAGTCACAAAGGCTACAAATCTGGAGCTACCCTCTTTATAAACACCTTCTCGATCCCACTCAGTTTGGGTTTAGGAGAGAGCATTGTACTGAATCAGCCCTGATTGTCGCCTCCTTAGACATAAGATCCACCCTAGATAAAGGCGGAAATACAGCCCTGATTATTTTAGATCTCTCGGCTGCATTTGACACAGTCATTCAACCGACTCCATTCTAGTGGAATCAGTGCTCGGTCTCTTGAAATCCTTTTTGTCAGAACATGCGCAATTAGTTGCTTTTAACTATTTTGTTCTCTACCCTTTTACTCTACCAAGTGGTGCGCCACGGGCTTCTTCCCCGAGATTGATTTTATATATATATATATATATATATATATATATATATATATATATATCTATATATATATATATATATATATATATATATTAATGCATGTATATAGGTATGTATATGTCTGGCCAGGCTTTGGTTTCTCTGCAATATCTTAAGCTGAAGACACCCAAATCGTGGTCTCAGTGTCCAGTAATCCTGATGTTCCTGCCTCCTGATTCCACAACTGTGTGCTGTATATATGCAAGTGGATTAACAACAACTGCCTCAAATTGAAACCGGGAAAAAACAAGATCCTTCTGTTTGGTAACATCTCTTTTTGATCCTGTAGCTGGTGGCCTCAAGAATTGGTCATCTTGCCAATCCCGGCCACGAAAGTAAGGAACTTAGGAATTCTTTTTGATGACAAATTGTCTTTCGAAATCCAAATCAATGCTATAACTTTATCATCCTTTTACACGTTGAAGGTTCTCAGGAAAAGTGCTCCCTTTCACTCCCCAGGAGCCGCAGAAGACTTTAGTTACTACTCTTGTGTTATCCAAACTGGATTATTGTAAGATCATTTACACCAACATCCAGCAAAAACTTTTAAACAAACAGCAGATCCTGTAGAACAATGCAGCTCGTCTGCTGTTACAGATCCCTAGGCATCAGTCAGCCTCACAGCCCCTAATTGAGTAACACTGGTTGCTTTCAAGGAAACATGCTGAATTCAAAGCCCTGTGCATTGCTTTTAAAGCACTTCAAGCCCCTGGCTTTAACTATCTTGACCACAACTTTTCCTGGTATACTCCATCCAGGTCATTACATTTGTCTTTTGGCGAAAAATGTTGTTCCCCTGTTCAGAAGATCCAGTTGGGCCATCAGAAACTTTGCAATTAGTACGGCAAAACTTTGAAATACTCTTCCTCTTATTCTGAAAAAAGTGGCAAGTCCTTCAGAAAAGCATTAAAAACATAGCTGTTCAGCCAATAGACTATCCATCCTCATTACTTCCTTCTGCCTTTTCATTGCAAAAAAAAAAAAAAAGTTAAAGAAAATTCCTACGTATCCTTATGTAGTGGTAGCACCAAGATGCCGCTGGCCATTCGAGCTCTTTATAAAAATAAATGTAATTTTATTATGTTCTCTACTGACAAGTATGCTGGGTGCGTGGCTGGAGATTTAAGTTGGGTCAACAAAACCTGTTGTCTTCGCCAGGTAACTTGGCCAAATAGTCAAGCTCTAGGGCACGGGAGACAAGTGTCAATATAGAAACAAGTAATGGCATAACCAATAGGTCTTGCTTTTGTGACCTTATAAGTATTTAGTTATGCAGCATAATATCCTTGGTGCAACAACAACAACTGTTGCATGGATAAACACTTATAAGGTCCCAAAAGCGAGAACTACTGGCTATGCCAATGCTTGTTGTTTTCCGCTGTGACTCCTTAAGTCCAATAGGTGTTCCCAGACATGAGTCACTTGATCGCTGGGTCATAGGAGTCAAGCGATACCTCACTGATGGGGGCTACAGAGGCTGAAATCAGGCTGAGCAGCTTGTGCTCCCCCTGTGGAGGGGGGGGGGGTCTGGCCTCGAAGTCTGGTTTATTTAACACTGGCGTCCTCTCCATCTAGAGCAGAATAGTGGGCAACTGGAATTCGGCCCCGAGTAATTACAAGTGGCAGAGATTACTACCAGGATTCCATCTCTTTCCATTTTGTTTTCTTCTGCTATGATCTAAGCACTGTCAGGTTTTCCTTGAGCTCGGAGGAAGACCGCTCCAGGAGCTTCTTACGTTGCCTCTTGCGGCCCAAGAAGCACAACAGCATGTCCTTCCTCCTTCATCTACTCATCCGGTGCTGCTGCCTTGCACACAGCAGACATGCACTCGAGCTGCACAAACCCTGTCACTGCCTGTAAAGTTGACCTCAGTACCACCCTTGGGACTGTTCCCAGGATGCAGAAGGCCTGCTTAGAGCCTTGCTGGACCCACTAGAGGCAGCCAGTGCCCAACAACCACCACTGCGGACCGGTGCCACTGGTTATCACCTGGGCAACAAATAAACAGGAGAACAGCACAGCCAATTTACTACTTCCGCCCTCTGTCTGCAAGATATGAATAAATATCTTCTGTACTCCTTCTGCCCCTTAAAATTATTATTTTTTTACAAAAAAAGCCTTTTTGGGTGTACTGGCTTACTTAAGGAAGCGCTCAATGATGACAGTGAATGGGGGCTGTGGTCGTAGATGCTTGTGGAGGGGTGAAAAAATAACTTTCAATTCATAATTGACCCATTAACTGCTTATCTATAATGAAGAGGTCACCAAGCTTAATATGATTATGTGATTAATAGGATTAATATGATTATAATTCAAATGTCAGCACTATGCTGCCGCGAGAAGGTACAGGTGCCCAGAAGTCCATCTGCTGCTCGTTATTTGCCCTCTGTTTGCTGTGCAAACACCGCAGCAGAAGGACTGCAAGGGAATGCCTCGCGCCGCTGCGGTGTCAACAAAGACTGCGTCTGAGGCAAATAGGACATGCGGTTTCAAGTCGCCCGCTGCCTGAAAGCACAACAGCTGACACACGACGTGTCCCAGCCACCACACACGTGGCTGCAGGGACATAATGGCACAGTGAAGCCAACAACAACTGGGCGACAGTGACGTATTATGACTCACTCAAAAATAACCCCAAATGTATTTACTGCAGTAAGCAATGTAAGTAAATACCATTAAGGTGAAAGTTGGGTGCTGCAACCCGGGGAGATCCCTTCCGCCCAAAAGGCAATTGTTCTCAAATTGAAGTGCGCGGCGTCGAAGTATGTAAATTAACACTTGCACTCTTAAGAGCCGTAGCGGTATTTCTTATGCTTCTGTCCCCAGTTCTAAACGTTAGATAAAGCCTCCGATACTGTTCTTGCGCTCGAGAACACGCGTGCAAGTTGCCTCGAAACTGCATATAATCACAGTACTTAGTATAATAAAAAATTAGGAACATTGACTCTTTCAGTAGTCTGACTTGAGCGGAATAATTGCGTGCAGGCTGCAGCAGTACGGACGTCTGAGGCGGAGGAGGTCACCAGCGAGTGGTGAATGCGCTAGCAGTCTCCTCATTTTCACGCACTGCACTCGTGCTTGTGGCGCCCCCTTGCTCGTTCCCGCAAGGTGGATGCCGCCACAAGCACGAGTGTGTGCTTGAAAATTACCAGAGCGACGGCCAAAGGTTCTCTTATGCAGCCCATGCGCGCAGCGCAGGCGAGACCTAAAAATGTCCCATCAGGATGACCCTTTTTTAAAATTAACAGCACTTTAATAAGACATTAGAACTAAAGTTTTGTAAAAACAAATACCATGTCTAAAACTAAAGTCTCCACACACATCCAAACAATAGATATTCAGGAAAATAGAATTAAGGCCATTTGAAGGCAGTCTGCTCCTGAACCACTTCAGTTTTCGGAACTCCATTGCACACGATAAGATTGGACATTTCTATACTACACGTACTGGTTGAGAGCCATCCATGGCGTTGAACTTTCAACTTGGGAAACTCTGGCTGCTTTAACCAGCTATACTTAAATCATAAGGAAGGAAGAGTTTGATGGCACAATAAGGGCCATGCTTTTTACCCTCGGGTTTAGGCCTAAATCTGGGTTGTACATTGAAGTAAATCTAATTAACCAAGGATAAGGCACTAGGTTACTCACTGAAGACTACGCAGTGTGGAGGCTAGTGGTTGGTGGGACTGCCAAAGTGGAGATCACATTGTAAGTAAGTGGAGGTTAAGAAAATCATTCACGTACAGCAGATCCTCGGGGGGGGGGGGGGTGTCCGTCCTGCGCCACTTGGTTACCTGGCATTTCCTGTATTCTGGCAAGATGGCCCCTGCAATACAGTCAATTTGGCTTCCTCAGGGTCTTCTTGCACTAAATAAGGGCTTTTTACGATACCCAGAGCAGTGGTGCCACAAGCACACCTCTTTAGGCTAAGTTTCAGCCTTGTGAAGACATGTTGCTCAATGTGAATTAAGGGGTGAACAACACTTACAACGCAACTTTTACATCGCAGAGCCTTTACAACGCAAACTATTACAACGCATTGCTCTGGGGGGCGCTCTAGGATAGGGAATAGGTTAATTTACTATCCAATAACCTTCCCTAGTGTCCACGGGGACTGGAGTTGGAATAGTAAATTAAACTATTCACTATCTAGCACCCCAAAGCACTATGCGTTGTAATGGAATGCGTTGTAATACTTACGTTGTAAAGGCATGCGATGTAAATGCATGCGTTGTAATGTCATACATCCGAATTAAGAACCATAAGTAAGGTTGGATGACTCATCAAGTTAATAGGTCCAAGACGCTAGATAAGTTTCAGAAAAACTCAGCCAGGTTCCAGTACCAATCAGGTCTAGGCTCAGGCAATGTAACTGGATATTTCAGCACGTGGAATAGACTGACATTTGTCCAAGTTTCCAAAACTGTGTGAGAAATTAAGTTGACTGCCTTCAGAAAGGGAGGAAGATAAAACAAGGATATTATAATGGGGATTGGGAGCCTGCATTGTCCTTGACACAGATGGTAGTCACAGACACCCCTCCTCCCCCCATTACACTCATCACAGCCCACATCCGTTTTTGGGGAACATTAACACAGAAGCACCTGTCCTGGATGGAGGTGGTATATTATTGGTGCTTGGATGATATTACAACACTGGACACAGAACACTGCAAAAAACTGCAGAAAGCATTGTACTCTCTTAACTAAGGCTTAGAGTACACTTGCACTCATTTAGAATATACATTGAGGATGGCCGAGTACTGAGAAACCTGTGCGAGAGTGACCTTGTAGCTGGGCATTTCGCTATTAGCGTCCACCTGCTCAGGAAAATACTCTTCAGGCAGATACATTTTTCTCCCCGTAAGTCAGCAAGCATTTGTCCTCTTCCAAGTGACAAAACTAGCACCACTTTACCTTCAAAAAAGGCATAATCACCACCACAGAATCAGCTGGAGTGACAACAAAAACTGGACTGTCCTTTAGAGCCTAATATGTGTTTTCTATTCATTAAAACAGCTGGTGGTCAAAGAGCTTCTTGCATAGCTCCTGAGCCTAACAAAGGCTCTACAGTTGGGAATGGTTTGAAGACTATGAGGTGGGGTGACATATGGCAGATGCCCTCAAACTCCAAGATGTCCAGAGTCTCAATGGACATTGTTTCCAGAGCATTTTTTCTTGGCAGTATATTAGCGCCTGGTTACACGCAGGTCATTGTGTTTATCATTGCCAGTCTCTGGTTTGAATGGTACCTGTATTAGGGACTAGTTTCCCAGATGAACCCCCTTGTGAGGAGAGGACCCATTGGTAGTATTCACTTAATTGGTCGACCGTGGTGGCTCATTTGGAGTGGAGGTCAAGAGGCGGACCATCAGGACAGGGTCCTGAGAGCGAACTTCGGTTCCACCAGAAAGTGGCACAGCAGAAAGGGTGGATGCACCAGGTACTCATTGTTGAGTGGGCCTCCTGTGTCTAGGACACTTCTCTTCAAGAAATTGGAACAGAACTCCGCATGATGGGCACACCTGATCAGAATGGGATTACAATAGAGAAAGCCACCTCTAGGAGCTTGCCACAACTCCCTTGTACACATCTCCAGAGTCCCAACAGTGCTCCAAAACCTTGCCCTGAGAAGACGGACTTCCTATCTGATCAAAACACATACAACAGTGCATGCATAAAGAGGCTACCACTCCACTGAGTGGAACAACAACTTGGAGCCTTACCACCACAGCGAGAAGTCTCCATTCAACAGTGCAACAAAGCCCCTACAGCAATTTAGAGTACTATTTCCCCCATGGAGCAAGTGAAAGTCTAACCACACCCACTCACACAAAAGGTACTTTGCTCTCCGAAATTTTGAGCCCCATCCATGAATTATGACAACAGGGTTGGGTTGTAACAAACTGTCTGGGGCAACAAAGAAAACCTTGCAACCAGATGCTTTCACCTTCCCCAGGGTACCACAGAGTGCGCACAAGTATAAGGTGCACAGGTTATGCAGGTCAGTTGGTGCACAAATACAAAAATACAACGTGAAATGCTGAAAGCCAGAGCAGTACAGCATAAGCTACATTAAAGGACTGAAAAGAAGGCAAAGGGGGGAAAGCTGATTTTTTTAAAAATAAGGACACTATGTTATCAGGGCAACGTCCCTACCTAAGAAATTCGATGAGCACAAGAGAAGCATTTGATGTTTTGGAAGCAGCTTCTGGTGCTCCCAATAGAAGGCATGGATACCTGGGGGGCTGAGAAAGGCAAAGAGCTGGGGCATACAGGTCAGTTCAGCTTTACCAGCATCACTAGAAGCAAGCAACCAAGTATCTCACAATTAATGTGATTAATCTAATCAATTTTGACACATGGCATGTAGGAAAAGAGACCTTTGGGCACAAACTCAAAACAATAATGGCTAATGTGCAGAAGGAACACTGGAAGATAGGTTCCCATAGTTGCATGTGTTAAGCCAGACTGGAGACCCTAGACCCACTGAGCTCTTTTCTTCATATTTTATATTTTCCTAGTTTAAGATTTTTCACTTCACTGGAAATTCAAAAGTGTGCAAAAACTCTGTTTAAGGATTTTAAAAAGTTCCTAATGCAACGGTGAATACAATTGTGTATTTTTTTTTAGTTTAAAAAGCTTTATTGAATAAAATTGTACAGTGTAAAACATCATTGCAAACGCACATAATAGTAACATACACCCCGGTAAAGGGGAGAACATTATACTAATAAACAATGCTTTTTTTAAAAATGTTTGTTACAAAAGAGGGGAATAGAGGGGAGAGAGGAGGGGAGAGAGGCAGCATAAATAAATTAAAATAAAATAAAAAGCAGTTTTATAAAACCTAAGTTGGCAACTAACCAATAAGATTAAAAAGATAACACAACAAAATAATCAAGGAGAACTTCTAGAAAGGTACTCAGTCAAGGGAGACAATAGAAAATCTCTTTTGATTAATAAAGGCACAGATGTAGCATGAGCACGATCAAGTCTATGGTGATGGCACAGGAAATTCCACCAGGCAGTATAAGCAATGTTTTTTGTATCTTTCCAATTTGTATTGATAATTTTAAAGGAAATTACAATAAAAAGAAATAAAATTACGGACATGGCTTGGAACATTCCAACTGGGAGCCGGCCCGCCAAGAAAAATATGAACAACATCAAAAGGAACATCAGAGGATAAAATATTATTAAGTGTAGACCAAATACGAGACCAGAGAGTTGAAACCTTGGGACAGTGAAAAAACATATGCAACAAATCACTGTTATCATAAGAACAAGACCAACATTTCTTGGAATCCAACAGACCAAATCTACACAAATCAGAGGGTGTATAATAAAGCCTATTATAAAAAAAGTAAAAAGTCTGCTAGCTGAGCGAGAAACAGTGTGTACCTTGGACCAGATAGACTCCCAAGTTTGTAATGAGAATTCTTGGCCTAACTCCAGTTCCCACAGCAGTTCCAATTTGGATTTGGGCCTATCATTGGGAGAGAGTGATAGTAGTTTATACTAAGCTGATGCTCTAAAGGGATTCGTAAAGTCTGGCAAGGGGGAGCTGAGGTTTGGCAGAGGGGGAGGGAATGTCCTGTAAAATGACGGTGGATAAGGAGTGAATGAGCGAGTTAAAGTGAGAAAGAAGAGTGTTTAGTAGTTATACCGAAGGAGTCATGCAGATCCTGAAAGGTTCTTAAGGAATCGTTGATGAGCAAATGATAATAAGTAATAATTCCTTTATTAATCCATTCCTTCCAAAAAAGTGCTTTGTTATTAATCTTAAGGGATCTGTTATACCAAATCAGAGTGCACAGATGAAGGCGAGATGGAGACGAGAATGAGCGAAAAAGTGAGAGAGTAAGGGCTTTGGAATGTTTAAATGTAGGAGAAAGAAATCTTGAAGGAGGCTGAGATAAACGGGTTGCTGTAAGGAAATAGAAGGGAGCAAGTTGGGCCGATTCTATGGAGCTCCAAGCCTTAGCAGGGGGAGAGAGGGGATCTGCAAGAAATGGCCATATTTGTTTGAGAGTAAAGGCAGAATGAAAACGTGAAATATTAGGAAAATTAACGGCCCCGCGGTTTTTAGGTTGTTGAAGACGAAGGAGCGAGACACTAGCTTTACGATTATTCCATAAAAATTTTACAAGAAGGTTATTAATGGATTTAAAAAAGTAATGAGGAAGAGAAATAGGGAGCATGGAGAGATAAAAATTAATAATAGGAAGCAACATCATTTTGATAGTTGATAGACGGCCCCCCCATGAGAGAAAAAGGGGGGACCATCGTTCTATGAGGGATGAGAGTTTCTTAAGGATATCAGAATGATTCATTTTAATGGTTTCTCTAATGGTGTTAGCATAAAGAATGCCCAAACACTTAATAGATCTAGGGTTCCATTCAAAGCCAGACCCCTCGAACATGTAAGGAAGACAGAATTTATTGAGGGGGAGAAACTCTGACTTATCAATATTTAATTTATAACCCGAGACCAAGGAATATTCATTAAATAAGGAGAAAAGAGCAGATAGAGAAGCAGTAAGATTTGAAATATAAAGTAAAATATCGTCATCGTAAGCAGTAAATTTGATATCAACATCCTTATAAACGAAACCAGAGTTTCTCCAAAAAGGGTTCCAACGCGAGGATAAAAAGGAGAGGGGAAAGAGGACAACCTTGCCTGGTGCCTCTATGAAGGGAGAAGTAATCCGATTGGGAACCAATTACCCAAATAGAAGTTTTAGGGTCAGAATAAAGTAAATGAATATACCGGAGAATATTGGGGCTAAATCCATGCCATCGAAGTGCGCCAAACATAAAATCCCAATTGACACAATCAATTTGTGTATTTTTTTTATATTAGAAAAACTTTAGATATCATCAGCTGTACACGTAAAAAAGACACAATTAATGTTCCCTTAGGAAATCGTGGGAAAATTACATGGTCAAATACCACTGAGCAAGCCTCGATGATTGTGCTCGAAATTAACATGATTTAAAATTTACATTCACAAATTTCAGGAAAAACATTAAAGGTTTTTCTACTAATTGTATACTGAAGGGAGCCTGTGTCCTAACGGACGTCTGTAGGTCGTGTCTCGTGGCAGAGCGTCGCAGAACAGTTATAAGAACTGAAACTCAATATAATTAACTTATGACGTTTTAAAATGAGGGGACAGACAAACATCTAGACAAACGAAAGATTCTGCAAACAGACAATTTGAAAAATACAACACTAGGAAAACCACAAAATTAAAAATATTCAACACCATTCTCCAGGACAGCAACCAAGTAAAGGTCCGTCCATGAAACTTGCTCTTAGAAAAGATGTACTCAAGGTCTGTGCTACATAAGATCACCTAGCCTCTTGCCCTTTCCAGATCCGTCTGGTACAGCTATATTTCTCCAATATATTCTCCGCCCTGAGCAAGCAGACGTCAACAATCAATAGCTAACAGGGGACCCGCGGGAAACAGAGAAGGCTACACACTTAACGTGCAATAAATCAATTTGTTGCCATAGCAAAAACGCTGCTACTGCAAAGGGAGTCTGCAAGCAGACAAAAACACGCAGGGCAGGACCAACAATAAGCAGATTTGAGAACACAAGGGAAGCAGGGAGAGGTTAAATCACCTGGTGGCACAGATGGCTCAGAGAATAGGAGCACCAGCCGGGCCGTTTTGTAAGGAGTTTAATTTTGGGATCAGTTGTTGCACTCAAGGGTTGGTGCCAGTGCAAAGAGGCTACGAAATTATCTCGCACTTTGAAAGCGTACAAAACACCAAACGTTGATTTAGTAATTAAGAGCAACTTCCACCTGAACGAATAAAGCAGAGCTTGCAGAAATCACCAGGAAACAAATTAACATGCCCTGTTGTGAAAGCAGGGCACACCCATTATTAGGCTCAGTTTTCTAACAAGAAATAGGTCATACATGGATGAGAACTGTCTCCATAACAATGACAATGATTATGCAGCAAAAACAGGGGCCAAAAATAGGACAAACATATCAAATCGCTGTGATTGTTTAAGTTAATGCGGCATAGGTAACACCCCTAAAAGTGCATACCTGGCTAGCTGCACCATAACCCCAGTCCTTCCTTCAGACGCTGTTCTTTGTACGGTTATGGTTCTAATGTGAGGCAGCAAGACCACTTAAAGATTCCAATTACCTACTTAGCACGAATACCGCCTACACACATAAGACAACCATAGTACAATCGTAACTCTTTCTTACATAATTTCACAGGGATAAGAGGTGCAAAGGCAGACTACCATCCCAACAAGTAGTATTACCACAACGTATTTATTATACCAGTCAAGTTTCCAACTTGGTTTTCTTGTCTCGCGGCTCAGGAAAGAGCACTAAACCCAGTCTATACAAGAGGAAGGCTACTGTAAAATAGGTAACAGCCTGCCTATGATACAGGGACCACAGATGGGCCAAAAGTAGCACACATGGACCTCACAGCAGGCAACTTGACTAACGTGGAACGGTCAGAGCAATAAAGCACTATCATTCACATTACACTCAAGTCCTGACCAACATTCCCCCCTCACATTTTAAGGCAGAATACCACTGTCAAATCTCAAAACTCACTTCTGCAACGATGGGCTGAGATCTGGCTATTGGCACCACCAAGGTCATCTTCTGCGGCAGAAAGTGCCGACATTGTCTCCAGAGATGCAGACTGGGTCCCACCTCGGTCAGAAGGCCATGTTTCCACAACTACAAACTGTGCCAGTCCATCAATGGCAAATTCATCGCAAAATGTATGCACAGTAATAACTACAAAAAAGCTAATAACCGACAATCAAAATTATTTTTAAAAAGCAGGTTGTGTGCTTTCATTTTCAGAAGTGTATTTTAGGTCTTACACTAGGAATTCTCAGCATCTGAAAAAATAATGTCAGTACACCAGAAAAAGAGTTCCAATAAATATCCATCTAACGCAAATCAGCGATACCACATTTAGCAATCTACATTTCTACACTACAGATGGCCGACAATTTTCCAAACCAATGTTTGTAAATCAAACTAAGTATACCTTCACCCATTTCCTACATCATGCATCAATCTCCAAAATATCTTCTGCATAGCTGCCTACTTTTCCCTATCAACCCTCAAAGCGTCATCACCATCCATGATCCACCTCACTCCACCCAAAAAAGGCAGATTTATTATCTGTCACTCAGGTTCACCCTTTAGACAAAGGACATACAAGAGCCATACATGGCAAATATGGAATCACAAAGGGTGTTCGGAAAGGGAACAATAATGTATGAAAAAGGTAACATGCCCACAGACCACATCCCCTGGAGATGTAACAGAAACATACGAAATACAGCATTAATCCTCATTCCCCCACAAATATCAGAGGACACACAAATGTACAAAAAGCAACCAAGTGCTCGAGCAGGAATGTACAGTAGAGGGGACAATGATGTAGGATAAGACAACCTAAAAAAAGACAACATATGAAGCACAGTGCAGCAGAACATATAACATTACCAACCTCAAGGGCTGGCAAGTCAATGGGCCAATTTAACGTAGCTATGATATTTTACTCACACCTTGGTCAATGGGGAAAAGCTCTGATGTACTCAATATTTATTACTATTTGCAGTACATATGTTAACTGGAGATGCATCACGCTTAGCTTTGACTAACATACTAGAGGTCACTGAATGTTAGTGAATCACTAACCTATTAACATACAAACGTTAGGTATGTAGAATACAGAGATCACAAGTTTTGCTACACAAATCCTATTCTGGATTCACATACTGTGCAATATTCCCCCATCTAGCAATTGTCTCCATTTCTATCTTTTTTTTCCAGAGGCGTCGTCTACCACCATTTAGTACTAGGTCCTTCCTTTGTGCGACGTCAGGCAGTGCCTCATAAGTTCCTGTGCATTGCAGCCATCTACAGATTTTTTTCCCGCCGTTGGGTCTGAAAGCAAGGGAAGAGGCTCTGAAAATTTGGAGAAGATTCCCAAAAAGTTTGGATGTTTTGGCTAAAACAAATGACCAACACCAAGGTACCGGAGAAGGAAACGGGCCTCCATCAAAAAAAACCGTCTTGGGGACACCCTCGGAACATCTCACGTCGCACTTAGCCAAAAAAAAGGGTAAAGTAGGGGTCATTGAAAAAACCCTTTTGAGCTTTCCTAAAATTGCCACCTCTGCCTACCAAAGGACCACAGCGACAAGGACTGCAAGGCATGCGCCGTATGTGCCTTAGACTCTCAAGGCCCGACGAAGGCAGAGAGAGGAACATCACGCAGCAAAGTACAGCTGCCAGAAACAACCGGTATTGTTGAAAGACTCAAGAGACTAAGATGAACAGGTTGCGGCTGTAGAGTCAGCCCACTGAGGCTCGATGCCGAAATCCTCAAGGAGGATGCGGAGAAAAGACGTTGTAAAGGAGACTACGAACAACGTTTAAGGGAGACCAGAAAATTTAACAAAAACCCTCACCACTCGGATACCAAGGGCCTAGAAAAGAAGGCGCCCAAGGCAGCTCAGGGGTAGAAATAAAAGATGACTGAGGGTCAGCTAGGTCTGAAGAAGTCCCACAGACCCCATACCAGGGATACAGACAAGGGCAAAGAGTCTAAATCGACAAAGACTAGCTCGGATCGAGAGCCTTGAAGGAAAACACCAACCCTTCGGAGGCAGAAACCATTATGCCAAGAAAAAGAGCATCCCCGACAAAAGAAGTCGAATGGGCCCTCAAGGTGGAAAAGCAAAGGTGGTTAGGGGCAGAACTTGCAGTGCTCCTTTAACGAAAAATAGGAGTTCCATGACGCACTGAAGGAAATTAGCATTTCTACAAGACCTTCCACAACTTCGGACATTGAAGAGGAAGAGAATGTTGTCGATGCACCAGCAATCCCCAGACCTCATGAAGAGGAAGCAGAAGAGGAGCTCAACATGCCAGTAGTGGAAGAAGCCACAGGGCGTTTCAAAGAAGAATGGAACAACCTTCACACAGAGTCCAGAGGAGAAGGTTTGTACTTACCCATCGAAAGCATCAGAACCAGATGACATAGCTGTTTTCAATAAGTCTGGTGCAAAGAGCAAACACTGTCGGGGTCTCCTTGGAGGAGGAGAACAGAAACCCACATTTTCTCCTCAAGACACTAATGCCCTCCACAAAAGGTAGCTAATACCTCCTAATGCTACCAGGAATATTGGACCAGGGATAAGAGGCCTTTAAAATGCCAGCTTCAACAAAGGGAGTCACACCAAGGGTTGAGAAAAAGTGTAGGCCCTCCTCAAAGGACCCCACGTATATACAGTGGAACAGTGGCAGATTCCATCATCGTCACCACAGCAAGGAGAAGGAGCAGTGCTCATTCTTCCACAGGTCCAACAACAGAGAGGGAAAGCAGGAATACAAGATATGGTGGGGAGAAAGATGGGGAGAGAGAGAGACAGCAACATAGTGGCTTATCGCTAATTCAAATGCTCTCCTCAACAGATGTGGCCACCAACAATGGGACGAGATCGAGGCAAAAATCAATCACTCAAGAGGAAAAGAACATCGCAAATACCTGCCAAAAGTCAGCCCTAGATGCAGCCAAAACAGCCACACGGCAAATGTGCACCGCTACTACCCACAGAAGACACCTGGCTCAGGATTTCAGGCTTCAAGCAGGAAGTCCAAACAACAATAATAAGCCTTTCACAGGAGATGCCTTTTTTGGCCCAAGGCAGATGAGTCCTTATAACATATTAAGGACAACGAACCAGCAAGAGCAATGGGTGCTCCACAATACAGAGGCACCTTCAGAAGGGAAAGAAGCAACCTCAGAAAACCTGAAGGAAGGGTTTTTTTTCCTGCAGGACAACAGAAGCAAATCAGAGGACAACAGTCTAGATACCAATCCTGGCAGCAACACCCAAAGCAGCCTTTTCGTAGCAGAGGAAAAGCCAGAAGACAATCCACCGGAGGGGGAGGAGCAGGATCCAAGCGCCTTGGACACAAAAATGGGCCCCCACACAACACCAGTGGGAGGCAGAATAACCCATTACTCACAAGAAAATGTAACAAAAACCCTCACCACTCGGATACCAAGGGCCTAGAAAAGAAGGCGCCCAAGGCAGCTCAGGGGTAGAAATAAAAGATGACTGAGGGTCAGCTAGGTCTGAAGGAGTCCCACAGACCCCATACCAGGGATACAGACAAGGGCAAAGAGTCTAAATCGACAAAGACTAGCTCGGATCGAGAGGCCTTGAAGGAAAACACCAACCCTTCGGAGGCAGAAACCATTATGCCAAGAAAAAGAGCATCCCCGACATTCTGTTTTTTCTTTTATCGGTGTTATGTTATTGTGTTGCAGCCTTCCTTTTCCATTAAAGCGCCGGGACACTCTTTTTGAGTATCCGTGCGCTATATAAAAGAATAAATAACATAACATAACAATGGGAAAGGAACATGACAGACAATTGGGTTTTAAATGTGGTGTGCCACGGCTATTGTATATAACAAACATTCCGCCACAAACCACCAAAAAAATAAGAAGTTTCTAAAAACGAATAGTTTACCTGTCGGTGTAGTTTTGCAGCTTGAAGATCTTTCTGGATTCACTATGCTGTGCATTATTCCGCGGTCTAGTGGTTGGGTCCGGAATCGTAGTATTTTCTTTTTTTTTTTTCGTAGCATAGGTGGGCGTCAACGTCTCACCTTTTGGTGTACTTCCTGTGACGTTGGCACGCTTCCTGTGGAAGCTCCCACCTTTGGGCGCCATCTTCGGATTCTTTTTTCTTGTTTTTGTGTTCTGTTTGTGAATCCTTTGGCAATGTTTTCTATTTCTTCCTTCAGTAAGTGATTTTTCCGCTTTGTCCTTTTGAAGTGTCTCTTTCCATATTGACCTTGCATTACCACCTTGTTCTCCTGCCTCATCTTTCTGGCGGAGGTGGGTGGGTTCGCTAGTGAATCCAGAAAGATCTTCAAGCTGCAAAACTACACCGACAGGTAAGAAACTATTCGTTTTGCAGCGTGAATCTTTCTGGATTCACTATGCTGTTCATAGATCTTGTAGCAGTTTGTTATGTTTGTGGCGGCTGGGTGGAAGATGAGCATTGGTTGTTGAATATATGTTGAAGCACCTTCTGTCCTACTTGTGCTTCCTTCATTTGTATATCCACACAGTGGTGCTTAGTGAACGTGTGCACTGAAGCCAATGTTGCCGCCAGGCATATGTCTTGAATGGGTGCGTTAGCCAGGAAGGCTATTGTTGCCCCTTTCTTCCTGGTAAAGTGGGCTCGTGCCCCTTCTGCTAGTTCTTGGCCTGCCTGTTTGAGCAGAATTGTATAGTTTTGGCGATCCATCGTGCGATGGTTCCCTTTGTTACTGGTCTACCCAGGAAACTTCGAAGGACACAAAGAACTGCTGTGTTTTCCTGTGCTCTTTAGTTCTTTCTATATAGTGCATTACTGCTCTTCTAGCATCCAGGGTGTGCAGTGCCCTCTCTGCGCTTGTGGACGGTTTCTGAAAGAAGCTTGGTATTTGCACTGTTTGGTTTATGTGGAACCTTGACACCCCCTTTTGGCATAAAGTGTGGGTCAGTTCTCATTACCACCCTATCATTGTGTATTTGAATGTAGGGTTCTTGTAGTGTTAGCGCTTGTAGTTCGCTTACCCTGCGCAGCAAGGTAATTGCCACCAGAAAGGCTGTCTTCATTGTCAGCATTTGTAGGGAGGCCTTATGGATGGGTTCAAAGAGCGCTTTCATGAGCTCTGTTAGGACTAAATTAAGGTTCCATGCCGGTGGCGGCATCCTCTTAGGTTGTGCTATCCTTTTTGCCCCTTCCAGGAATCTCTTTACTATCTGTGATGTAAAGAAGCTCTTTACGGCCTCTCCTCTAGTGTAGGCTACTATCACTGCTAGATGTGCTCTTAGCGAGGATGAACTTAGTTTTGCTTTCAGCAGGTGCGTGAGATATCTTAGCACCATTGATTCCCTTGACATCTTCTTGTTTAGCTTCTTCTTGCTGCACCATTGTGTGAACCTCTTCCATTTTGTCACATAGCACCTTCGTGTGCTAGGTCTCCTTGCCTCCCGTAGCACCCGCAGAGTGCTCTCAGGTAACCTTAGGTGTGCAAACTCTATGTCTTCAGGAGCCATGCCGCTAGGCTGAGGCTCTCTGGGTGTAGTACTTCTCCATTTTTGCATGGAGAGTAAGTCTTTCCTTTTCCCGAACATGTGATGTAGTCCCTGTGCCATTTCCATTATCTGTGAGTACCAGGTCTGCCTAGCCCACTGGGGTGCCACCAGGATCAGTGTCATGTTGCTTGTTCTGCACTTGTTGACTACTCTGTGCATCAGCGGTATCAGGGGAAAAGCGTAGGCAAATGTCTTCGACCAGCTTATCCATAGGGCATCCCCCTGTGATCGCTCCTCTGGTTGCCTGGATGCGAAGTGTCGGCATTTTGCATTCTGGTGTGTTGCAAATAGGTCTATTGTCTGTGTTCCCCACCTCCTGAATAGCCTTTACGTTTCTTGTGCATTGAGCTCCCACTCGTGGGATGCTGAAGTCTGTCTGCTAAGCCAGTCTGCTTCCACACTGCCCTTCCCTGGTAGGTGTATGGCTAGCAGGTCTATTTTGAGTGGGATGGCCCATCTCCATATTTCCTGCGCTAGGTTGGACAGTGCGACTGATTGTGTTCCTCCCCTTTTGTTGATGTAGAACATTGTTGCTGTGTTGTCCGTTTGTATTAACACTCTTTGGTTGTACAGTTGTTTCTGGAATGCCTTCAGGGTGAGGAACACGGTCTTCAGTTCCAGGTAGTTGATGTGTCTGACCGCATCTGCTGGAGTCCACAGACCCCTCACTTTGAGTTTGTTCATGTGTGCTCCCCATCCCTTCTGGGATGCGTCTGTGGTGATGGTCACCGTTGGGGTTGGTGGTGTTAAGGGCTTCCCCCTCGTTATGTTCTCCCTGTTCCACCACGTAATCTCCTCCTGCACTGCGTGTGTTACAATCACTAGATCTTCCAAACTTCCTGTAGCCTGTGACCATTGCTATTGCAGCCATTCCTGGAATGGTCTCATGTGCAGCCGTATATTGGGGACCAGGTGTATGCAGGACGCCATCATCCCCATGAACTTGCTTGTGGTCCTCACCGTCAGAGCTCGCCCCTTCTGGTAGCGGCGTGTCTCCTTTAGCAGGGTCACTGTTCTCTTGTTGCTGGGGAACACCTTGCGCTATATGGTGTTGGTCTGTGCCCCCAGGAAGATCTTCACTTGCTCTGGTTCCATTGAGGATTTTCCCCAGTGTATGGAGAATACCAGGTCTGTCAGTGTCTCTGTGACCCAAAGTGCGTGTTCCTTGCATGTCCTGTGTGAACTTGCTTTTATTAGCCAGTCGTCGCGGTAAGGGTATACATGAATCCCTTCCCTGCACAAGTACGCTGCCACGACTGCGAGACATTTGGTGAAAACCCTTGGTGCAGACTTTAGTCCCAAGGCTAGGGCTGTGAACTGGTAGTGTTCTTTGTTGATGGTAAATCTTAGTAGATGTTTGTGCTGCCTGTTCATGGGAATGTGCAGGTAGGCATCTTTGAAGTCTATGGTGGATTTATCTGAAGAATGACCTCTTGGAGGGATGTCATTTTGAACTTTTGTGTCTTTATGTATTTGTTTAGGAACCTTAGATCCAGGATGGGTCTTAGCGTTTCGTCCACTTTTGGCACTAACAAATAGTTTGAGTACACTCCCTTGCTCCTTTCTCTGAATGGAACTAGTTCGATGGCCTCCTTTCGGAAGAGTTCTTGTGATTCCTCTAGGAGTAGCGCAAGTTCTTTTCCTGAATGCGCCTTCCTTTTCCGTTTGGTGTTTTTTTTTCCAGTTCTATGCAGTATCCGAACTGTATGATGTTGAGTATCCATTTGTCTGTAGTTATCTTCTTCCACTCCTGGAAGAAGTGTCTTAGCCTGCCTCCTACTGGTGATACATGTTTGTCGATGTTTGGTCCGTGTAACTCCCTCTTGTTGTCCTTGTTGTGCTTCACCCTCGAAGGGGTCGTATGGGTGGGCACGCTTGGCGTGACGGAGTCAGTTTGAGGTGGGTTGTTGGCCCCCTCTTCTTGTCTGCCCGCGTCCATTCGCCCTGCCGCGACAGAACTGGCCCCGAGGCTGGTATTGCCAGGTTTGCTTTTGCTGACCCTGCTGGGATTGGTTGTCGCCCTGGTGCGCCTGCTGGAATGTCTGGTGTGACGTTCCCGGCTGGTTTCCTCCCCTTCCGTTTGGTCTCCGTGTCGGGGTACCCCTTCTCATCCCTCTGAATTATAAGGCCCCCATGGACCTTGCAGTTTAATTTTCTTTCGTGAGCTGGGTGAGTTTCTCATCCACCGGTGCCCCGAACAGTGTCTCTCCATTGAAGGGAGTGCTTAGAATGTTGTTCTGCACTTCCGGCTTGAAGCTTGAGATCCTAAGCCAGGCATGCCTTCTTTCTGTGATTCCTATCATCATAAGTCTGCTGGATGTATTAGCCCCATCCAAGGCCGTTTTCAGGCAAGCATTTACTCTATTTTTCCCCTCTTCCACCAGGTGTGATGCCCTTTGCTGGTATTCCTCTGGGAGGAGCTTGAGCAGTTGCCCCATCTCGTCCCAATGTTGGTACTGGTGTCTGTTCAGTAGGGCGTTGGAGTTCGATATGCACCAGTGTACTGCTGCATTTCTCTCTATCTTTCTCCCAGTCAGGTCCAGTCTCCTACTTTCTTTGTCTGGTGGTGGGCCTGACGTTGAGACGCTTGCCCTGTTTCTGGCTGTTGCCGCAATAATGGAGTCCGCCGTGACGGATCCCTGGATGTAGGGAGGATCCTGAGAGGAGTGTATGTATTTTTTCTCCGTCCTAGGTGTGACAGACCTGCAGGTTGCTGGATCTTTGAACGCCACCCTCCCTTGGTCCATGACACTCGTAAGCATGGGGAGGAACTGACTTTGTTTGAGTGGGGAGCAGGGTCTCTAAAAAGAAACATGCCTTAGGTTTTTCCTCCTCCAATTTGACTCCATAGGCCGCTGCCGCGTTCTTGATGACCATGTTATAGGCCCCAATGTCATCTGGTGGCAAAGACCTCGAAGGATAAGTCTCCACGGGCTCTTCCGGATTTTCGGAGTGGATGTCCTGCCATTTCAGGTCTTGTGTCATCGAGGATGCCGAGCCGAAAGTCGCTCACTGGTCATAGTCGCCCTCTTCCTCATAGTATAGGCCCTCTTCCTCGAGGTGTTCCTGGGGCTCAGGAGTTTTCGGCGGCCCTTTGGCGTTGAACTCCTCCTCCTTCTATTTCGACGATCGCCGTCGGCGGTTTCGACGGAATCGTGAACCTTTTCATTTTCTCGAACTCTTTCTTCCTTTGCAGGATGTTCTCCATTTCGGTCTCGAGCCTTCTCTTTTTCCTCTCCATCTCGGCAGCATGCTCGGCGTCAAGCGTTTCGGCCGATCTCTTCGACTTAGTCGTCTATGTGGAAGCGACCTTCGGGTCCTTCTCCTTCGAAATCGAGTGGTCCTTTTCAGGGACGTGCTTCGAAGACCGTGGCTTTTCGCCGGTCTTTGCCGCCTGGGAGTCCTTTTCGAAGGATCCGCTGGGCTGTCTGTCCTTGGGTGCAGCTGCGGCAGTCGAGGTTTTCGGCGCCAGTGCTCCCTTCGAGGACTTAGACTCTATTTTTCGAGAGTCCTGATGGGGCTTTCGAGAGTCTGTTGAGGGTTTTGGGGTCAATATCTCTCCTACCTCTTTAGATGCCTTATCGGTCTCTATGACCGTGTAGTCATCCGGTCCCTCAGCGGCGTTGTCCTCTTCGTCGCTGGAGAGGCCCAGGTCCCGAAGCGACGGAGGTTGGCCCTTGCCTTGCATGGTGTAGTTGGCTCTCCTCTGTCTCTCTCGAACCCTGAGTGTCTTCGGGGTGAAGGCGGAGCAGGCTTTGCAATCCTTGCTCTCGTGGTCTACGGGTAAGCAGAGGTTGCAGACCGGGTGCTTTTCCTTCTGCGCGTATTTGTGGTGGCAGTTACGGCAGAATTTAAAGGGTGTTTTGTCCATTCCTGTGCTCAGGGGACCCCCTGTGTGCGCATTCTCCGTTGGACGTCGAAGATCTCGAAGTCCTCCTCCTTCGTCGTCCCGGTTTGGTGATCTTGTTCCTTGGTATCTTCTCCAATCTTTTCTGTGAAAATTTCGCATGTTTCTTCTTCTTTTCTCCAAAAACTCTGGAGCCTCTCGGTGACGATCCGGACCCAACGGCAGGAATAAGAATCTGAAGATGGCACCCAAAGGTGGGAGCTTCCGCAGGAAGCGTGCCAACGTCACAGGAAGTACACCAAAAGGTGAGACGTCGACACCCACCTGGGCTACGAAAAAAAAAAAAAAAAAAGACTACGATTCCGGACCCAACCACTAGACCGTGGAATAATGCACAGCATAGTGAATCCAGAAGGATTCAAACTGCTAAACAGAACTTTTAAAAATGAAGGAAGTGTTACAAAATCAGGCAAACGAGAAAGTACCAACAAGGGAGCACAACAAAATAATCTACTCACCTTACTTCTTGGTACCAAAGTAAGATCTCGTATTAAGACCAATTTTTGATCTCAGGTTCATGAACAAATTCATTCGTACACAGCATTTCAAGATGACATCCCTACAAGAGGTAATCCCACTCCTACAAAACGGGAACTACATGGCAACCATAGACTTAAAAGATTTTGTTACGAAAGACCAATGCGGCTGACCAAGGTCCAGCACTTCTATTCCAATGTAAATAAAGTCCTTTTTTCCGTGCACACCCGTCCGGAGCTTGCCGCACTTTTGCTCCACTGAGAATCAGATAAAACGTAAGGGTAGGGACGGTACACCAGGGATGAAGTCATGTGAAGCTTTAGGTGTATCCTAAAATATCCTTTATCCCAGAAGTTAATTTCTTAAAATTTCCCCCACAGTCACCGCGTTTCGTTCTTTCGAACTTCGTCAGGGCTCTGTATTAACACGTGGGTCAGACCGTACAGCGAATCCTGGCATATATGCAAATAATCAATAAGTATAAGGTATCCATTCCCCCTCCTCCGTTTAGATTTGGAGGTTTTGCTCAGATCACCCCAGTATATACTTATCAGTGACTGTGCCAAAGAGGTGGCCTGTTATCCTCCGTGGAAGTCCGGGTGCAAAATCGTCTGGCTTTGGATCGTGTTCGCGTAATACAGGACGGTGGGCTATCATTTTGTCCCACAATATTGCTATTTACAAATTGGGGCGACTGCTACCCCTGTGATTATACCTCCGGACTTCCACGGAGGATAACAGGCCACCTCTTTGGCACAGTCACTGATTTTATTTAGCCAGTGTTACATTTAAGGGCCTTGGGTCACGGGCGGTTACCCCTTTCCCTTAGTCAAGTTTTTTTGTCCTCATTATGTTGTATACTCCATCCATTGTTCGATGCTACTCAACATCACACGTAGTATAGCATCACAATATGCAGCGCTTGATTATAAATTCTGTTATACTTCCTCTCAAATGTTCTGACATTGTAGGTAACCTTACTACACCATGTCTGACACAGTACACTCTCGCTATCGATGCTAATACAGTGCCATGTCTTGCTGTAGTGTACTTGCCTGGCATTTAAGTCCATTTGACTATTGTACTGTAAAAAATAATAAATGTAAATAAAATGATTTAAACAAAAAAAAAAGATGAACAACTGATGAATCGAGAGTAACACATGGGAGGACTCTCGATAGGAGAAGGCACCCCGACCAGTGACCATTGATCATGGTTGTGCTCAGGCAATACGGGCGCAGACACTTCAGGACTCAAACACTAAGAGTTGAAAGTTCCGAACCTCCCTGGAAATGTGGCACAATGATCGGGGTATGTTGAGATAGATTGCACCACATAATTCCAGTCACATTCAGCAAAGAGTTGCCAATTCAATACCTTAGTGGAAATGAGGTAGAACGCCCAGGGCACGAAGATACAGGTTGTACCAGACCAGTGTACGTACGTGTGTGTGTGTGTACACACACACACACACAGAGTAGAATGAGTGGCTACCATGTGTACACCCCCATCTCCAAGGGTCGCATCCTGTGAATCTGACATCACACGCGATTAGCAAGCAGTTGGTGACACACACAAGAGAGATGCAGCACAACTGGCAAAACGGGCAACGCGGGGTTCCACAACTGGTAAATCTTCTCACCACCAACTAGACGCTTATGAGTGTCCGGGTCCCTGCAGTACAGGAACTACACGCCTTAGATGCAGGGAAGATTACTAGGGCTTCGCATTAGACAATCTGGTCTCCAGGCACAAGCCTTAGTTCCACGCTCACACTGCACTACCCATTGGGATTCAGCAGCCGATGTGAGAACTGGAGAGACACTGCTCTCCAGATGTCACAGGCAGTTGGTGTAGGTCCTTCTCCTGGAGAGCTCAGGGGTATCAAAGATCTCTCGCGAACAGGAGGCCAGCTGATGGGCTCTTGGAGCGCACAATTCAGGGCACCACACGTCAGCAGGTTTTCGGCCCAGGCCAGCCCCAATTCAGAAAGAGCACACGGTCCCCTTCAATGACAGTAATCTTCCAAATGCACAACAGAGTCCTCTCGCAATGTGCTTCACGCAGTCCAGGCTCTCCAGTCCCGCGTCCCCACAAGCGTATCCCTCTCTTTGCAGAAGGATGGCACAAGTAGTTATACTCTCGTGTGTCTTTGAAGTTAGGGATAGTTTAAGGGGTTTCCCTTTGAACCACAGATGTATCCCCTAATTTGTAGGCATGTCTGCCAAGGAGGGCCGTGGAATAAAAATCTTACTCTTAAGTGGGGCCATGATCCAGCACCCATAATCCATGGGTCAGAACATCTTCATCCAATCCATTTGGTCCTCAAATGGGAGAGGTCTGACGTTTTAGTGGTATTTCCATGGTTAATGGCTGTCGATGGGGAATGCACAGATGTGCTCTCCCGACCCCTGGTGTCCACCGAGGCCAGGCACCATGGCACACAAGACTCAGGAATGCCACTTGCAGAATATGGACACTTCTATGCTCTAAGCGAGTTATGCCAAAACCCCTTTCACCACTGGAAAGAGTTTGACACAGTGAATCCATCGATAGGTAACAACATCAGGTTGCTCCACTGCAATCCACTATTGCAGCCCAATGTAATGTCAACCACTTTCCCATGTTAATCTATGGGAAGAACAAGTCTCATAGGTAATGAAAACCTACACAGGTATTCCTCATTACCTAGGCGCATGTGCGCTAGTGCGCACACAGATCTGCAATGGAAGGCTGGACACATAGTCCGCAGCACCAGGGGTGCAAGTGCGCCCACCAGAGTCTGCAACAGCAGACTGGACACACAGGTTTACTGATACGGGAGTCATTGTGCACACACAGACCTGTGTTGGCAGGCTACACATGCAATCACGGACACCATAAGTGTCAGTCAGTGTCGGGTTTCAGTGCGCACATACAGAGGTTTGCAATGGCAAGCTGCCCATGAGTTTAATCACGATGGATGCCAATGCGCACACACTGGTGAGCGATAACAAGTAGGGCAGATGAGCTTACCCAGGCCCTAAAACCTTCGGGGCGAGTGCATGCACACCACCCTGCCCGAGCCAGCCGAACACTGGTTGACCACCTTACGGGTGCAATTGCGCACAGCTGGCATGTGGTGGCGGACTGGGCCACTAGCACCATGAGTGCAAGCATGCGGGCACAAGCCTGTAATGGCAGGTCTGGCCCTAGAGTTACAACACCGGGGATGCAGGTATGCACTCACCGGTCCGCAATGGCAGGCCGGGCACCTATCCAAAAGGCCATTGGTGCCAGGGGGCATTCTCAAGCCTGCAACGGCAGGCTGGACACATAAGAAAGAGCATAGAGACCAGTGCGCATACCCAGGCCTGTAATGGCCGGCTGTGCGCATAGTTAACACCCCACAGGTGCATGTACGCACTCCCAGGTCTGCATTAGCAGACCGGCCTAGATTTCAGGAGACTGTGCCAGCGCCTCTTCCTAGCCTGTGTAGGAAGGTGCACACTCCCACACTGCCTGCACAATGAGGACATGCTCTGAGCCCTGAGGCCCCACAAGAGAATAGACGACACTCCAAGTAGATGGGAATATTCAATGCTTATGACTATTGATAGGATCCACTGGAAGAGAATGGAGACTAGCTCGGAAGCAGGGTCTGATACGGAGACAGCAGAGACAGGAGATGGTCATGCAACAGGATATGGGAGTGATTTTTCATATTAAAGTTCCTATCAATGGCGACTCATCTTCCAGCTATTAAAAGGAACATGGGCCTGGTAGTTGTGATGTCCCTTAGGGAGTACTAACTATGCATTGAAGAGCTAGTGACAGTGTACATCAGTGTAGAGGGCAGGAAGATAATGAGCCGAGCCCAGAGTGCTCACTTGGCAGACTCCTAAAATAGTTCAGCCAGTAATTCCTACATTCACTACAGATGCTGGATGTAAGGTCAATACACAAATATTTTGCCTATTAACTACTTCCATCTTTTTTTGGATGCAGACTTCCTCGAGGAAATTGTGAAGCAAACATTTTTTAAGTGGAACAGTTTCTAGAGAAGCATGAAGGCACACTATGGAATGGGAGTTGACCCTGGTTTGATCCGTTGCTGTAGCAGGCACTAAGCCCAACCACACAAATGGGGCAGCATTTTTATTGTGACAAGTTAAGTAAGGCTGGGAAGTAGGAATCTTGTGGATTCTTGCAGATTCCAGATGTTTCCATCAGAAATGAAAGGAAAATGTGTTATTTCAGGCAACGTTTGAGATTGGTAGTGCAGTACAGGTAGGAAAACCTTGTGGGATACAGCCAATGCACACCACCCTGCAATCTCCTGGTTATCTACTTTTTAAAACATGTCTGAGGTTTGTAGATTTGCATGGTTGGCGTCAAATTACAGCCCAAAATACCGCAGCCACCCTGGTTGCTCATCTCTCAATATAGTCCTTTAGGAACTTTTGTGTTTTGGTCTCTTGGCCTACTGACACAAGTGAGATACCCTTATTATTAGGAGAGGTGTGAAAACTGAGGGTGGTAGGAAATGTGTGGTTCTCTCCAGATTCCAGAACTTTTCATCACAGAAATGTGAGGAAAATGGGTGTTTCTTACCAAAATTTGACGTTTACAAGGGCTTCGGAGTAAAAATTCCTATGAACAGCCATGCATGTCAGGCACCCATGGATTACAGGGTATGCTCAGACGTGAGTCCCTTGCTCTCTTGGCCACTGGATTCAAGATAGCCTGGCTGATGAGGATTATGAATCCGAAACCGGTCCCAGGATGCTTGTTTCCGGTCCAGGGAAGACATGGCTTGGCAGTTCGGGCTGGACTGTTCCCATGAGGCACAGGGTCAGACTGATTTGCATATAGCCATGTCTGAACTGGGGTGGCTGAGTGGGCTAAAGAATGGTGATGGATTAAACCCAGATCAGTTGACTGGGGGTGAGTGTTTGATTTGCTCAAACGCTCCATCCATCATCCCCCCTTTTGTATCACTCATGGATTACCCCAAGTGTCTAGTTTTCAAAAATGTGCAAGATTCCTAGGTTTCCCTAAGGCCTGCTGAGCTAGGGTTGAATAGCCACAGCTACCCACTTTGCAAAAAAAGAGTCCTTTTTAAGCAGGACATATCCATGTTGTGTTTTAGGCTCTTTCCTGTCGTGACAATAGGCGTACTCACACAAGTGAGGTACCTTTATCCGAAGACTTGGGGGAATGCTTGGTAGAAGGAAGTTTGTGGCTCCCCACTGATTTAAGATCTTTACATCACTGAAATGCGAGGAAAATTTTTTAGTCAAAGTTTGAGGTTGGCAATCGATTCTGGGTAAAAATAAAAATAAATCAGGTGAGAGAACACACCGGTCACCCCACTCGTGTCTGGTTTTCCAATTTTTTTTTTACATTTGCTAGGTTTACCTAGGTGTCAGCTAAACTAGGCCCCAAAATCAACAACTACACAATTTGCATAAAAAGTGTCTGTTAAGACTGGGAAAAGGTCATGTATCCATATTGCATTTTGGACCGTTTTCTGTCGTGGAGAGTAGGCCAAGCCACACAAGTGAGGTACTGTTGTATTCCCATATGATGTCACTTGTAGAATTATAGCATGTCATGTAGAATGTATAGGTGTCAAGCATTAGTTCAGTTGGATGTGATCTACTTGGTGTAACTCCACGTGTGGACCCTTTCCTACAGGTACCACTGTCATTGGAAGACATGTGGGAGCATACAATAGTAGACCATTTGTTATTACCAATTGGATTTCGCAGCATTTGTGCCTTCCTAAGGTAAGCCAGTGTATAGGAAAAACATTTTCAAAAATATCTTCTAAATCATATGCTAATGCGGGCAGGTTCCCACAAATTCACAGATGTACAAATAACCACTGCTCCTAAATTTCATATCATGTGCCCATTTAAAAAAAATACATAGGTTTCCTGAATACCCATTTTCACTCTACATATTTCACCATATGAATTGGTCTATACTGCGTACACAATGAAAAAACATTGTGCAATGCAACCCAGTTCTTGGCTCTGGGTACCCTGGGTTCTTGGAGAACCTATGTATCCCAGCAACCAGTCTAGCTGACCTAGCGGACGTAATGGTATATTGCTTTTGTAAATCTATCATGACAAAAAGTTACAGATGAAAACGTTGTCACAAATGGTCATTTCTTCCTACTCATACCCCCCCACCCCCGTGGGTTTTTCTTTGGAAAGCTAAAGTCGGTCTTACCTCCTGGCCTGTAGATGACATCATCCTCCGTGACGTAGGAGGTTATCTCGCCATTGTTCGCTCGTTCATAGCGAGACTTCTTCTTGAGCGGCTTCTTACGGTTCCTTTTAGCTGCCTCCTCCGCGGTCGTGCCATTCTCATTGTCTTCGTCCTCGCTGTGGTCACTCTCGGCATAGTTCTTGGCACCCCCCTCCAGAGTGCAGCTGCGACGGGGCCGAGAGCTCTCGCTCTCACGTGTCTTGTCTCTCTTGTCCCTCTCCCGGTCCCGATCCCGGTCCTTGTCTTTGTCCTTTTCTTTGTCGGCTGTCATGATTCGCCACGTGCCTTCTTCTGTCCTCTCACGGCTGGGCCTCCGTGAAAGGTAGACAGTGAGCCTGGGCTTCAGTCTTCTGAATGTCTGGGGCAATTCCAGGAAAAATCCCACCTCTCCAACAGCCCCAGCGTCTTAGAAAGCTCTGAAGGAAAAAAAAAAGATCATGTAAATAAAAGACACAGCCACTGCAACTGCAGGCGCCAAAAAAACATTCGGTTTGGAGATTTCATTTTCAGCAAGCGCGCAACATCAATCAGGAGCATTCAGTTACTTGCTGAAAACCGTGCAGCATTTACATACAAAACAAAACAGAACAGAACGGCTGCCAGTGTAAATGTGCATATCCTTTAACCAAAGCTGTTCCTGTTTGTCAGGAAAGACAGGCCCTTTTGTCCTTCCTCAGTTACAATAATGGATATCGTGTGGGCAGCAGAAACATTATACTGCAAAACACCGATCACCTGTCCCCTATTCCTGGCATCGCCCTCTTCCTAGCCACCAAGCACAGCTTTTAATCGGATTCCAGAACAAGCCTCAAAGGCACACCATGATAGGTGTACTCAAACAGACTTCGTGTTTCTTGTTGCTGCCTTGCTGTCAGGAAAGCTGCAAGGCTAGTCTTGCCTACGGTATATTATTTGCCTGTCAGTTAAAAAGGAAGTAACAAAAATAACTCAATTCATGAATTCTAGCAGCACAGGGCGAGAATGAAGCTTATTCAGCGGAGTTAAAAACCACTGAAACCTTCAGGGCTGAACAAACTTTGAGAGCGCAAATAACTGTTGCCGTTTCATCTATTCCAAAGTCCTATCCAACAAGCACTGGCAAAACCAATAGTTCTAGACTACACGAAGTAATGGCTTTCTAGGTATTTAGCCATGTTGTAAAACAGCATACATTAAACCTTTTCTAAAATGCATCACAACCAAGGACTTAGAAACCAGACACCAAGAGAAAAACATTTTTGAGCCCTCGGACAAGACCAATTTAGGGGAAGGACATCTGGCTGCACGGACGACAAACAGTCTTGGTCAGTAAGTGAAGAGCATTCCGGTGCTACTAAGTCACTAAATTAACCGGTGCTTAACCCCTTAGTAGCTATGGCACGAAGCGGACAACCTTAACGTAGGGCAACGAGTAAAGTATTTATGCAGTATTATAAAAGTAATGTCAAAAAGCAAAACAATAAAAATCCCAAACCGAATTAGAAAAACAAAGTAACATTTAATAACGTTTTGGAATTTTTCTGCAAAATCAGAGTGAAAGTATTTTTACTGACAGTCCAGAACCAAGAACAGACCTGCCTTATATGGACTGGAGAAGGAAAGCCTTCTTATACCCACCAAGATTTACTATGCCTTCTGAAATTATAACTTTGAGGAGGCAGTTAAAAAAAAATAGGAGGTGAAGACCATAAATATTAGTAACATAATACTACAACCCTACTATGGAGGAATAACATGCATTGGCAGAGCCAACAGGTGTTACTACTGCAAGAAATATTGACTTTGCCATTGTGTTTTACTCATTTTGTACACTAGCGTGGCTGCTGTTCAGCATGGCTAAAAGTTAATGGGGCAGAGCAAAGGCGGGTGGGGCAGAGCAAAGGCGGGTGGGGCAGAGCAAAGGCGGGTGGGGCAGAGCAAAGGCGGGTGGGGCAGAGCAGGGCCAGAGCGGGGGCGGAATTAAGGCAGAGTGGGGCGGAGTGAAGGCAGAGTGAAGGCAGAGTGTAGGCAGAGTGTAGGCAGAGTGAAGGCAGAGTGAAGGCAGAGTGAAGGCAGAGTGAAGGCAGAGTGAAGGCAGAGTGAAGGCAGAGTGAAGGCAGAGTGAAGGCAGAGTGAAGGCAGAGTGAAGGCAGAGTGAAGGCAGAGTGAAGGCAGAGTGAAGGCAGAGTGAAGGCAGAGTGGGGCGGAGTGAAGGCAGAGTGGGGCGGAGTGAAGGCAGAGTGGGGCGGAGTGAAGGCAGAGTGGGGCGGAGTGAAGGCAGAGTGGGGCGGAGTGAAGGCAGAGTGGGGCGGAGTGAAGGCAGAGTGGGGCGGAGTGAAGGCAGAGTGGGGCGGAGTGAAGGCAGAGTGGGGCGGAGTGAAGGCAGAGTGGGGCGGAGTGAAGGCAGAGTGGGGCGGAGTGAAGGCAGAGTGGGGCGGAGTGAAGGCAGAGTGGGGCGGAGTGAAGGCAGAGTGGGGCGGAGTGAAGGCAGAGTGGGGCGGAGTGAAGGCAGAGTGGGGCGGAGTGAAGGCAGAGTGGGGCGGAGTGAAGGCAGAGTGGGGCGGAGTGAAGGCAGAGTGGGGCGGAGTGAAGGCAGAGTGGGGCGGAGTGAAGGCAGAGTGGGGCGGAGTGAAGGCAGAGTGGGGCGGAGTGAAGGCAGAGTGGGGCGGAGTGAAGGCAGAGTGGGGCGGAGTGAAGGCAGAGTGGGGCGGAGTGAAGGCAGAGTGGGGCGGAGTGAAGGCAGAGTGGGGCGGAGTGAAGGCAGAGTGGGGCGGAGTGAAGGCAGAGTGGGGCGGAGTGAAGGCAGAGTGGGCGGAGTGAAGGCAGAGTGGGGCAGAGTAATTTTTACCCCTACACTATCCAACGCTTTCCCTACTGTTGTAGTCTCTGGAGTTGGAATAGTCATTTTTACCCCTACTTCATTTGGACTTTACTAATTCTGACATATTAGCAACTATTTGCATAGTTCATTTACAGACATTTAAACTCCTTGTGTTCTAGGGAAAAATGTGTTTCCTTTCACACCCCCAGATTGTCAGAGAAAGCCTCACGCTTTGAAGTAAGAGAAAGAAATGTTAACACCAAACGCCCTTGGAAGACAGAGCCCGACATTTCACTTACATCTTTGAATGCACAGCAAATGTGACAAGATAATAATAAAATGTAAAAGCCTGTTTAACAGAAAGTTAGCACTTGTGAAAGAATACAGTAAACAGGCTATGCTCCACAGAAGGGACAAAGGCATGCTGGACAGCCTAAAACATATAAAGCCAGCAAATAGAAAGCAAGCATATGTGAGTAACAAACCATAAAGCCAATAGTAAGCAATAGGCGAATGTATTCCTAGGTCAACTTTCAGAATGTCCCCAAGACGTGTTTAGCAACCAGACCGCTGCGCTGTCTGGTAGGCTTCAACCTAAACAGGGCTGAACACTCTGCAAGAAAGGAAGGCCATCGTGATCGAACAGGCATACATTGGTAAGGCAATTGTCATCCAAACAGTGGAGAATTATAGGGAGGCATTCACGACCCTACTCGGATGAAAGGAGATTTGTAAAATTACATAGAGACCCAACCAAAAGTTTACAGAAAGAAATCAAACTTCGTGGATTAGGTCAGATTAAACAAATGTATCACAGAGAAAGAAGCAGGGTTCCCGTTATTGGGAAGACTGAAAATCCTATATATATTTTATTTTTTTACACACTACCCAACATATACAAACTTAGTAACCTCACCCAGGTCATCCCAAAGTCTCTGGGTTAGGACCAGTCTTAGAACCACTAACTTGTGTGGAATGGTTCCTTCAACCCCTGGTGTCTGAAATGAGATCATACACAAAACAGACAAAACATCTATTGAAAATATCATTTATGACTCAAGACAGAACGTATGACAGCCTTAGATGCAAAAGCCCTCGACACAAGCATATCCAAAAAGAGGAAAGCATCCAAGCAACTGAAACCGTCCTATGGGAAGAAGAAGAATGGCCATAAAACGCACCAATCAAAATGATCATTAAATTTGACAGACAAGTCTTGGCTAAGAATTATTTTGTATTCAAAGGTACTACCAATCTCCAATAACACGTAATGTTGTAATGTCGATCGGTAGGACCGTCGCCACAGCATAGCTTGTCTGTATGTACATTTCGAGAATTCAAAGATATGGCCCAACAACCCATACCATAATAACAAACAATGTGGTGCCGCTTTACAAACGACATTTCACCTTATGGCATTGGAATACAGAATCAAAATCTGAATTTCTAGGCTGAATAAATGCTCTCAATCTTTAATTAAATGTCACAATGAACAACTATTTCTTTCGTTGGTGTTCCCATCAGAGTAGAAAATGGGACATAGGAAACTAAAGTATACACTAAATCTACAGATAAGGGAAAAACAGTTTTCTACATTTTGGCAGTGTACGTACCAGGCATTAAGGAAAAAGTTGTGGGTAGGACAATTCCTCCGTATCAGAAGGAACTGCTCTGACTTGGGAGAACACAAAATTGAGAACTAAAGGTTAACGAGAAAACTCATAGAACAACACTTTCCTAGGGACCTTGAAGAAAGCAAATAAAAGAGCTAGAACAATCACAAGGTTGCACTGCCTGAATATGAGATTAGAGAAAATCTAAAAACAATTGATCTGTGCCACCACTTAAACGAATGCCTCCAATGAGATTAAGAAAATTGTTAACCCTGCTATATCTTGAACTGTACTAAATGTAACTTTGAGAGACCATTATTCTCCTTCAGATGCAATATCAGTCTAATGGCGTTTTGGTGCATACCAGAACCAAGAAACTAGCATTCAAGGCCACGGTCACTATCCATGCAGAGAATGCACTGTATGCCTATCACCCACCTGGACCAAAAGTCTACATTTAGGCATGAAAGAATCACGGGAATAAAGACAGCATACAAACTGTAATGCCACCACTGTAATCTACATCATTAAGTGACCATGTAAAATAAATAGGGATGACCTCAAGAAAGGTGAAGGCTAGGATTTGTTAACACAGGAGCCATTCAGGTGTAGGGCAACACTACCTGGATGACTGCTCACTTCAATATTAACCACACTGAGAACGACCAATATTAGACAGCTATAAAAAAAATATCCAGAAGCATAAAGATCACAAAAACCTTAGAACGCAAACAGCATTAGGTGTACAGACTGAAAACCCACATAAAAGGGCTAAATGATGACGTGCAATCATGGTAATTTCATGAAATGAGAGATGTTACCCCTGTGGGCCTAAATGTCTAACACTAGTCTCTGGAGTGCAGAGTCAGACTAACCCTCCAACGGGTTCCATTAGTGAATACATCCTGCCAGGGGAAAGACATGTACCTCCACCATGCCCTCATCATGGTTCATTTGGGTGATAAAACTATGAGACTGCAATTAATTGATAACACCATTAAGAAGTGAGCAGGCATTATAGAGAATATTTCTGAGGTAAAATGATTGGCAGGCAGCCCTCTAAATTACCAAAGGAACATGAATTCTTGAATTACAAAAGCTGTTTAGTCTCGCACAATGAAGGGGTTCTTCTGGCACACACTTGAGTGAATCACGGGCTGTTTCCCGGCCAAGAACTACATTTTCCATGAAACCTAGCAAGTCTGTGTATGACGTCATGTAGGACAGTACACCATATACAGTGAGAGTGACATGCCCCTTGGATACCTCAATATCACAGATCAAGAGGAGTTTGGAGCAGCGTTAGGTGTCAGCGTTGACACTGCACCCTTGACGACATGAACGAGGGGCATTCTGTATAATAATTCTTTTATATATGACCTTGGACCTATCCTATCGCAATTAGGCAGCGCACTGAGATTAAACAAGTCCAAATATTTGGTGTTAACTATCTAAACATTTCAGTTCTTTACTCTAGTGTGTGACTGCAGGGTCAAGCTCCCACCCACTCTCCTTTTGTCACATGGATTACTCTAACAATAAGGTGAGATACTCTGTGTGTATGTATATACCTTTGTTCTCCAACACTAATCGAACATTTGCAGCGTTGTGATTCACCAAAGTTTCTCCCAAATTGTTATGTTGATTGAATGCAAATATTTCTTTGGATATGGAAAACTTTTATATACAGAGGGAACTTTACAGTGCATTTATGCATGTTCGTGAGCGGTGCTGCGCAATGGCACCAATGAGAGCGATGTGTCTTATTTTTCAACCAACATTATCATACCTCATTGTCCTATTGTTTCCTCCCATTACTGGAACATTAAAAAATAATTGGGAGAGCAGTATATATATATATATATATATATATATATATATATATATATATATATATATATGTGTGTGTGTGTGTGTGTGGTGTGTGTTAGGTCTGGGCAGAAAGAGGAAAGGATTTTAGGCTACATATGACGTCGATTAGGTCAAACAGACTGCTACATGGCATTCTCCTCAGTCCTGAGGAAAGCCTGGGACTCAAACAGGCCACATACATTATGCTGAAACATGTCAACACAAAATAGGGTGCAAGGACATTCCATTCTACTAACACCTGACACACTGTTTAGATCTATATTATGGGCACCCACTATTAAAAGCATATCTGGGTGCCCTCTAGGTATTTTTAACTTAAATCAAGACCTCAGTAGAAAAAATATCAGTGCGCCCTGGAATATGGTTGAGTCCATACTGGTCCTTGGGAACCAGGATGAGACCAGATGATGAAGCATGCCACTAATAAAGTTGGTGAGGGCATTTTAAAACAACTCTGAGTTGTCTAGGGGTTCGTATACCCTGGTATTCACATGTTGTAGGATACCCTTTTGTGTTATAAATGATTTTGATGAGGGAGTCCTTATATTTCTCACAGTCTTCCTGCCAATCTCATTTACTGATGCCTTCAGAGGAATTAGTACCGGTGCTTTTATTAGTTGTGAACATAAGCATGCAAGAAAACTTTTATAAAACACAATACAGCCAAGGACTTAAAAACAAGACAGAGCAACACTGCTAAGGCTTCCCAGAGTAGAAAGACTTGGAGGGAGGACTTTTGGCAGCACGGATATTAACCATTCGGTCAGCAAGTCAAAATGCATTCATTCAGTTCTCACTGCTCAATCACAATGCATGGAGGATGTTTGAAACTGGAATACTTATTAGGGTGGGTGACCACCCACCTCAAGGAATAATCGACCCTTGTGAGGATGAACCCTCAAAGTCACTAAATTAACCTGAGCTTAAGGCAATGTGTAAATGGTTTATGCAGAACCAAAACAGCAATAAAGTTAAAAATAATAAAAATCCCATAAATTAGAAAAATAAAGTAAAATGTAATAAATGAAATAACACCAAAATAAAAAAATAAAAAAAACAATAAGAGTAACTGGAGATATGTATTTTTAAGTTTTAAGTACAAATAGCGCCAAAAAGTGCAAATGGCAGTCAATGGCCACAGAAGACTGAGACTTAAGTGCAATTTGAGGCGGACCTTGATGGAGTGCAGGCCACTGATCAGTTCAGTACTTCCAGAAAAAGGTCCCATGCAGCTGGTTTTCTCCCTGAAGCCAGAAAGGTGGTCTGTCTTATGGCTCTTGAAGACCACTTTTTTGTCCTGTGTACAACAGGAAACAGGTCCAGCCCGTCATGGCTCCTCAGGTCACAAACAGCAGCTACAGTCCTCTTCTCTACTTCCTGAGGTCAACCAGCGTTTTTAATTGAGTGCCTGAAGATGCCACATTTATGCCTGGCTCGAGCTAGGTCAAAGAAGGTGACTCTTGGCTCCTAGCTATACAATGACAGGCCCAAAATGCAATGTGTCTGTGCAAATCCATGATAGCAAGAAACCTTCAGCTACACTCAACCTGGGTTACTGTCTGGGAAGGGGGTACTTTGGTAATCCCAGTGTCCTTCCATATCCAAAAATAAAATCCAGGTTGAGGAGGCCGACCGTATACCCACAACAAAACCAGAGGTGGAAGTCTGGTAGGACAACTACCTCCAAATAGAGGATACACAAGAATGATCTTGCCATCCTGATCTCTCCCTTTCAAGTGCCCCCCCCCCACCCCACCCCACCAGGGTTTTCATGTGGCTCAATAGACCTGTCAAGCAGGATTTTACACTGTGCTGTCAAAAGGAGGCCCACAACCAACCCACACCCAGCATATTCTGTGTAGTTTAGAGGAGTCGTAACTGCCCATTCAGGGCAGACTACTGTTTGTACACTGCCTTGAATGAATGTGAAATGCCTCAGAGTAGCAGTTTGACACCAGGCAGAGGCCTATGCTAATTAGCCTTCTGACAGTATAGGCACGTAAAGGGTAACTTTCTTAAAGTTACTTTTCCTTATTAGTTATTACTAACCTGACTTCACTATTGGGTTTGATTTTAGTAACTTTTGAAATAGTGGCATAATTATTTTTCAAACTGGCTCCTTTTGTAAGATACAGTATTAGTATTTAATATTTTTTCGCAGGATGCTTTTAAACAAAATCCCAGTATCCAACCACTCACGTTCTGTGGTGTGCATTTTGTGATAAATTTTTAAAGCTAACAGCACGTACATAGTATAAGTGGCATAATGGCGTACATTTGGCAATTTTGCGTTAACAAGCGCAACACGAAATTATAAAAAATACACTGGCATCATTTAAATTACATCCAGAACTAGTTTTTATCTGTCAAAAGGAATTTACGTTACGCAGGTTGCAGTACATTTTGCACAGTTAAACTACAATAGTAGGCCTGATGCCATGTTTGCACTTTCACTATAGTAAATGGCACAATATGTGTGGGAGTCCACTAGTGGCATTTATCTTGAGTGAGTCTCCTAAACATCAAAGCACAGAATTAGACACTGCATGTTCGATGGAAGAGAACACATCTAGCCAGAGCCTACACCACTGATCAAAGACCCTCTCTGCTACATGAGGATGGAGACAGCACTCGTGGTTTCTCAAACAACGTATGCTCAGTTCACCTTCACTGACATGCAGGGACACCATGCTAGATGGCTGGTGACCAGGACGATATGCTAGTCAGACATTTCTAGGGGCTTCCTAACACAGGATGCCTCGCGTATTTGCAGTACCACATGGTGGTCATGCTTTCTTGGAGTGCCTGTATCACCTCTCTCCCCTTTGATTAATGGCAGGAAGGCTTTCAGAGCCAGGCCGATCACCTAAAGCTCTAAAACACTGGCATGGAGTCAACACATCCAACAGAGACCTCTGATGTCTACCTCTCCCAGATGCTACCCCAAACTAGCAGCAAGGTGTCTCTCAACACTTAACTCTGGGCGAGAAAGGGAGAGCGGCCTGACCCAGGTCAGGTTGGTGTCTGCCAATCACCACTACAGAACCTGTGCCATCTCCTTTGAGATTTAGAATATTCAGAGAGACAGTCCTGATGCTGAGCCCACTAGGATCTGAGGGTCTCCTGGAAGACTACCTTGCATCTGGAATAATGAGGATATACAATGCCAGAAGACCAAGAAGCTCAGAACCATAATTAGAGAATCCCAGTACTGATTCTGAAACATTTGGATCATATCCTTAATACCCAAGACTCGTTGTGGAGGAGGAAAGGCTTAAAGGGCACCAGCCACAGAATTACATAGATTAACTAAATCCTCTGTGTGGGAATCCGGTTTGCTGGTAAAACCCAAAGATGTCAGGAGGTTAACCATCATACAGAGGTGGTCAATGATGACTATTGCAAGCCCGTCTTTAGCAGCCAGTAACTGGGGTAATGGTATACACATGCCCAAGACCTCCAAAGAGGGAAAAGCAACCACTGCCATCACTTTTATGAACATCTGAGGGGCTGAAAGGGGGCATGCTAAACAAAGTATTCCTGGCCACCTTGCACAACAGGTAACGCCTGAGAGACAGCTGCACGGGTATTTGGAAGTACAGGTCCAGATAGTCCAAGGGTGCCATCCAAAGCCCTGTACCCAGATCGGAGAGAATCTGAGCTAGATGAACATTTTGAATGTCCTTCCTCAGAAAGGAACTTGTGGCAGTCCAAAACAGGCCCAAAGGCTTCTATCCTTCTTGGGAATCAAGAAGGTTTCATAAATACAGTCAGCACATCCCCCACAAAGTCCTGTAATCTTTTGAAGTCACACTTGGACAACAGAATGTCAACTTTTTGCAACTGGATAGCGGACTGCTCCTTCTGGAGTCTGTCGGGTAAAGGAGGAATGTGAGGCTGGGAGTAAAGAAAGGGCAGGCATGCAGTTTTTGAACAATCTGTAGTACCTACCTGTCCAACATGAAGGATCTTCAGCTAGGGAGGAAATATGGTATTCTGCCTCCTCCTGGCCAGGTATGAATCAGAGAGCAAACAAAAATAGATTGGCAGCCTCTGGGGCAAGGTAAAAAGATGCCCCTATTGATTTTTGCAGCATTTACCAGTACCATAATAGGACTGGGTGGGTTCTTGAGGTACAGATTGGGAAGGATGACACTGTCTATAAGCTAGCCCCCTGGAATGGCCTCTGAATTTTCTGCATCAGTAAATTGATTAGCTGTGTCAACAGCCCTCAAGAACGTGCTGTATCGCTGCTGCCCTTAAATCAATCCAGGATCAAATCAGCTCTTTCCCCAAAGACATTATAGCCATTAAAGGGAAAGTCCATTAGTGACACCTATGCATCCACAGAAAATAGAGTTGATCTCAACCAGGAGCACCTTCTGAGCACAACACTGGTGCCAATAGTTCTGCTGTTCAATCTGCAGGGTCTAGGCCAACATGGAGCACATACTTGGCTGCGTAGTGGCAATTCTGTATCATTCGGGGAAAAAATGTTGCCCTGGTCCTCCGGGTCAGCCGGCAAGATGTCGCTGGCCATATCCCATACTGCATGGGTGTACCTATTGAAGAGAAAAAATTCATCTAATGGCTAGACCAACTAAAGAAGACATTCTCTTTCAAAATCTTCAATCCTTTAGATTCTCTTTCAGAGTATTGGTTGGGAAGGAATGTGCATTCATCTTGCTTATTAAAGCTTGAACAATTAGGGTCACTGGGTTAGGGTGCTTGGTCAGGAAGCCTCAGTCACTGAAAGCAGGTTTAGGTCATCTAACTCACAGGTCAACTGACTGCTGAGCATGAGAATGGCTTCGCCCACTTAGCCATTAGGCATCAGAATGGACTTCATTAGACAGCAAGTATGACTCAGATTAAGGTGGCCCTGATTGGGATTTCAGATAACACGTTTGCCTTGGTCGCCATAGCTGACAACTGCAATTCTAGTGCTCCGAACCACCACTGCAAAGCGCAAATCCTTTGCTGATACATACATGGAAGTATTGGTCTGGGAATGGAACCTGGTTGTATAACCAATGTTGAGTTTTTGTGATTTCACAGCACAATAGGCCTGGAGAGGACCAAAGTCAGCGTTGGTATGGAGAGGAACAGCATGGATCTTGGTATCTGAGTAGAAGTCAGTAACACAGTCTATAAGGACCTGGTAGAGGGTCCTGAAAGGGCAAAAGTCATCAATGGCATATCCACCTAAGGCGGCCTGTCTGGAGTCCCCAAAGCACCAAAAGGTACACCAGAGAGCACCTGAACCAAACCAAACAGCTACCGCATGGCCTCTTTGTTGGCCACTCATCTGCTGCAATGTCACAGTCCCATGAAACTAGAGACACACTGGGACCAATGGCAAGATCAGACACCGGAGGCAGTGGGATCTTTATGAACCCCATCGCATCAACTTACTAAATCTTGAGGAGAGGAAGGGGGGGGATGAGTTCCATGCGGCCTTGTTACGTTTGTGCCTAGACTTTTGTTTATTAGAAGACTTCGAGTGGTGAGTGAACTTCACAGGAGTAGCCTTTAGACTCAAAATCCATTTCTTTAAAGAATACCTCATCAAAGGGAAACTATTATAGCACAAACCACCTCTAAAGAGTTCCTTCCACAGATAGCACCCCCACACCCTATATGTACCAAACCTGTCTTCGAGTCAAATCGTAACACACTACCCCTCCTCGCCACAGTAAACGCCACCCTTGATGCTGTACCTCGGTTTCTTCAGTCCTCTTCATCCTGTTTACACTAGCAACTATAAACTCAACCAATCACATAAGCCCTCCATGAGTTTTGCACCTTGATTAACACTACAAGTAGCATAAATAAAAAGGCCCTTCTTTCCAAAGGTATTTAAAAGAGAAAATAAATTATTTTCAAAATTTCGTCCCATGTTCAAATTCGAAACCTGAAATTAGCTGATTTTGTAGAGTCTGGAATGTACTTCCAAAATAAGCTATACACAACTGAAATGATTGCCTACCATTCTCCAACTCATACTAGGTGAATTATATTCAGTTGATGGTACATGTAACATGAAGTGAAAAAGGGGCAATCGACAGGCAGTAGCACAAAACGCACAAAACACTGAATTACTTGAATTAATAAAATGAATGATGCTGGCTATTCCACAGTTGGCCAAAGACCAAAAGAGGTGGGTATTAAATTGGGATTATGTTCATCTTGCAAAGTCTGAAGTTTTTCGAGGCATCATTTGGGGAATAGCAGTCACCAAAATAATTCGGGCAAGTTAAACTGCTTATATAAAAGCAGAACATGCCTCGGGCCTATCCAGCATGCGTGCTAGTAATCTGCGTGACAGATAAGAAAGAAACATAAAAATTAGTAAACTGCTCGTCAATGGTGCTCTACATTAGCTTGTCTTCCCTTGTCATTAACTCTTCGAGTATTTAATAACAATATTGCACTAATACAGTAGAAGCAATACGATCCGGACGTCAATAGTCGTCTTCAATACTGCTCTTTTTAATAGCACTTGTTAAAATACAGAATTAATATTATTTCAGCTTCCAATTTCTCTCACCATTTAAAGACATTATTTTATATAATTGTGAAATTGAGAGGACTAATAAACAAGTAGATCAAGATCTACACCTTTCTTCTAGGTGGTATGGACAACATGCCCTAAATATCCCCATTACTTTTCCCAGATAAAAAAAAATCCAAATCAATAAACTGCAAGTTCGGCTTGGTAATCTATAAATATCACCTTTTTCCCATTCCAACCCTGCCTCTTCGGCAACAGTCCTACCCAACAGTCAACTAGCTAAGTGGGAAATTGAAGCTGTGGTGCTGTCTACCAGCAATAATCTCTTCTACTGGTGAGATAATTAGCTAAGGTTTCTAATACACTCATGTTCACAGGAGAAAAAACCTGGGAGATGTACACCTAGGACACAGAAGACCAGGATGTACAGATACCATGCCAACCCCGTCCCCCCCACCCCCTTTAGCTTTCCACAGGAGTTCTGGTGAAGCTGCACTTGAACTGTGTGGATAGCGGTCTTCTGAGCAATATGCAATACATCTTTATTATAACGCAGAAGAAACATCCAGAAATATTTGATACCAGAAATCACGGATTTGTTATGGGGGGGTTTACTCGTTAAGTTGCATTTTATATGCCTAAAGAGTGAAAGGCAGTGATTGCACGACACCGTTCATGGAGGCCTGAACGTCTCGAATATCAACAAGGGAAGCAAAAAATGATATCAGCTAAAGCAAGATGACATGTACCATCTGAGGATGTTACTAAGATTCAGCAAAATGTACACTGGACAAAGGCACATCTTCACTACTTGCACTGTCTGGAGTGTTTTATTTAATAGTCCATTTTGCTTTGAAATACTTTTCTTCAATAAAACATTTACAGAACAAGCATTTGCAATGCAATAGGTCTCGCATTAGGAAAGTTTGAGCTATTGGTCTTGTAAATGACAATTTTTTTATTTATGTGTTGGTTTTGAAAATAGCTAAATTAATAGCTTTGTCATTTACAATGCCTATAGTTATAACTTTCACAAATGTGACACCTATAGCATTTGTAATGCAACATATGTTGTATTTACGTGACTTAGATGTATTGATATTACAAATAACTACCATTTTTTTCAGCATGCAATACACCATGGGAGTGGATACCCACACCCCCACTCCATGACACCACACGCGTCCAAACACAAGGCACATAAGGGTGTTACACTATAAAGCCCACCACAGACTCACAGGCGGAATGAAGGACTCCACTTGAGGGATCTGAGTGGATTTTACCTGCGGTAGTAGGCCTTCTCCTCACAGGTTTACCCTTAAAACAGACTGTGTTCTCAAACTATTGATCGAGCTGTCACCATCTGGTAATCTCCTCATAGCTGGGTTTGAGTGACAGCTGCCTCACTCTGTAATAGATAGGGGTACATTTTAAGTGCCCCCTGCTCAGCAAATCATAATGTTCTGCAGTGGACAGTCAAAGAAAACAGATGGAACATACAGTGGACTCACAGACTGAAGTACACCGACGGAAAAGCAAGCAGGGAAGTCAGTAAAAAGTAAAAAGGGGCTAATGGCATGGATGTTCGCACAAAACCCAATATCCTCTGCCTTTGCCCATTACAGTTCCCACATTTAAACTGCTTCCAAATGCACCCATTTCCCAGCAATATGATGTTATTGATATTATGCACCAAATGTGCTGTCCTGAAGGGGTCCCTGGACCAAATGCACCCTACGTGAGCGTGGCAAATTAATTAATTGATTGATTAATTAAGGTTCAGTAGAAAGTATGGTGTTTATTCACGGTATAGATAAGAAAGACAATACACTGTTCATGTAGAATGACTGCCAACTCTAGTAAAATATCAAACCACTTCTAGTTACCCAGAGCAGTACCGCGCAGCTGCTCAAATCAGACACGAACTTCCAGGATAGGCAAACATGGACACATTCAGCTCTGCACGTGACTCTCTGTCTCTTGGTCTGAATAGCACGAGCTTTGAAGCAAAAAGTCGTAAGTTTCACATCATGGCGCCTTCTTACCTTTTCTCTGAGCTTTGCGTCCATCTGTATGGCCAACGACGAGGAGAAGACACAAAAAAGAAAAATATGTGAACAAGTCCCCGCCGGGCCGCCGCGCTGCCTGCGACGACCCGGAAGCGGTTGGGCAGCCGGCGAATCCCATCGCAGCCCCAACCGGAAGTCCCGCCCCATCGCGGAGAGAGCGAGAGAGAGCCACGAAGTCTCCGGATTCAGTCCCGGTCCCGAGATGGGGGACCGGGTGAAGATCGGCCGGGCGCATGGGGAAGGCGGGGCTCTCATGTGGTGAGAGAGCCCCGCAAAGCGCTATCGCCGCCCGAGAGGCAGAACCGCCGCCGAGCACCGCCAGAACAGGTGAGTGTGTTGAGGGAGAGGAGGGGTGAGTTACGCATTGAATGCAGGTCGTGCTTCGACCTAAAAACCACCTGTGTGTTGTGTACATCCGTTTTGAGGATAACCTTAGCAGGCTACCATGTCCACAGCTAATAAAATTATATGAAAGTAAGATTCTCACACTGCGATTTCTACAAATCCGTAGTTTAACAAATCCTGTTTAATGTAAATGTGGTAGCTATGGCCAGCTGCATCATTGATATTGGATGACGATAACACCTTTCCATTCCATTATTAATTACGTTTAGTGTTTGCATTTATAAAGAGGATATTTAAGTAGGCCTACAGCGTACAAAAGCTAGGAAGGGGCCTGAAAAAAGTCCTGGGCACTGTTCACCCAAAATTGATGAGAAATGGCCTTCATCACCTTGGATGCTGAAAAGTCAATTCATAGACTTATTTGCTTCTAGGTAGATAAAAAATACCCTTTTCAGAATTAAAAACGAACTGCCGTGAACACAATTGTACGATTGAGCAGCACAGTTACTCCATAATTAAAACAATAGCCGTTTAGGTGTGCCCACCTAAGGTGTGGATCGCACCTGCAACCTGAATTCTGAATACCTATCACAATGAAGGTTTATATTGCAACAGTGAGTGGCGTTTGACAAATGTAACCGATTTTCGATTTACCTTTGACGCGAGAGACACTGAATATTTGATGCAACAAGACGTACACGGATGGAAAGATGGCGAAGGGACAGCACACGGACACAGGTAAGATTAGCACAGTGATTAATCAGGAGGTCCTTAACTGGCAGCAGAAAGCCAAGGCCGGGGAAGGGGCGGAGGGCCCTCGGTGGTGCTGTCACGCTGGAGGCCCTTGGAGGTGCAGTCTCGCTGGAGGCTTGTCTGAGTGACATCCTGCTCCGAAGCCCCAGCCGTTTTCACAGGCTGCTCGCAAAGTCATTCGGACAGCACGGATCAATGTTCGGGCCATAAATTATTCACAGGAAATTCATCGCGTTTTGCTCACCATCCCTGAACAGATGTTTTAAGAATGATCTGGCTAGAGCGAAACTAATTACCATCTATGTACACAGGGTGCAAGCAGATGCCATCAGACCTCCCGCCCATTTCATCAGATCACCTCTTTACTTTGGCTTCACTTTCCTGCCAACTGCTGTAAACATTTGCATTGGCCACAGCAAGCGGTAACGGCAAATATCCTGCGACGGCCTTAGTACTAGTCTGCTTTTCTTCACACACACACGGAGGTTGTTTACTTGATTCTCCCGCTGAGAGCTCCAGCAATGTCGGAGGCATCTGGGTTCCTACCTTTCGATCTAATTTTCGCAGGCTGCGGTGAAATTATGAATGCATACAAAACATAAGTGTGTAAAAGGGCAGCTCTGCAAAAGACAATGATTAACCTTTACAAGCTGTTTTCTGCAAGGATAGACAGAGTCGTTAATCTGGGGAAAGACGTTACATGCATGCCAAGGCTCTCTAGATATGTAAACACCTCGCATTTTCAAACAAGCCCTGGAGCCCCAAAGAAGAATAGGTCTCAAACATACAAAACATAAGAAGCCATGCTGAGCAAAAAAAGCTTGGGAACAAAACAGACAAGAGAATAAACAAACAGAATGGACCAAGGAAGCGCGTGCACCGTTTAATAAAGCATTGGCGATTTTTGAAAGTGTGCAGATCCCAAGAAACCTCGAAAGCACATGTGTGAATCAAAGAGAATCATGCTTTTACATTTTTTATTGTAACCATGCTGCATTAAACCCAAGGCTCAAGACGGGGTACCACGCAGGTGGACGGCGTTCCCCCGCTTATTTTACCGGGAGCTCGATAACTGGAGCAAATGGAGCCACACATTCACTCTTTGGCCTCTCTGGGGCGAGATCGGAGCTCATTCAGAACGCTGCTCACGCGGTGGCTTCTCTGATGCAATTGCACCTAAGGGGTGAGCGAGGGGAAGCAATGAGTCTGATGGTGCAAGCCACCTTTCGTGACGTCACTTCCTGTTGTGGCATCAGCATCAGCCCACTTCTTTTTTCAGGACTTGTGCCCTGATTAAATCCCCAATCGCCCCAAATTAAATGCCCCTTTAATGCACTGCAACATCTTGAGAAGAAAGAAATTTGAGTTGCAAACACATTTAATAAATAACACGTTAAAAAACTAGGCCGAAGGCAGACAATTTTCAAACTCAAGTCCTAATTATCCAAGTTAAAACAAATGACCAGTTAAAACAAGCATTTGTAATGTAATAGGTCTCGCATTTAAGAGAGTTTAAGCTATTGGCATTGTAAATGACAATGCCTTTTATGTTTTAACAAAATAGAAGGCATGGTTATTTGCAATGTCAAAAGCTCAAACTTGCGTAAATGTGAGATCTATTGCATTGCAAAGGCTTGTTTAAAGCATGTGACGCCAGATCCTCAAACAGTAGCTTGACCACATAGTCCATGGGGCGGTGGGCGGGTGCTGTGCATCTGTTGATTGGTGTCAGCGAACCGAAAGTGCATCCAGGCAGAAATAAACTAGGAGATACAGGCAGCAAGGAGCATGCGCGGCACTGCTCATGCCCGAGCCAATACTCCATCACTCCAAAAAGTAAAACAACAGATCGCCTACAGCGCAAGCGCTGTTTAGGCTCGAACTAACAACGTTGAGCACTTGATGTTCTCTGGCCAAAGATTGAGTGCAAAGTGGAGCACATGGGTTATAAGGTCAGCAAACGATTATCGGCAATTTCAGACCTACCAGCTTACACGGGTACGCTGTAACTTTTGTAAGGACTTGTATAGTCTACTAGTAATTCAATATTCAAGCTGGTGAAGCGCACAGAAGCAGCTCTCTTTTACTTTAAAAAGGAATTACCTCGAGCAAAAGAGACCACAAACTCAGCAGTCTTTGTCGCCAAGTGAAAGACATAGAAGGGCATTAGTATTGCCCCTATTTTTGATCGGATGGAGATATCCCTCGGTTTATTGCCTGCAGGAGTGAGGTGGGGTCACTGGGTAGGGCTGGGCCTCTATTGTGCCCAGCCAACAAGAAATTTCTCAGGCTACTGAGAGTCAATGCGGCAGGGCCTTAAAATAACATAACTGCGCTCCTTAATCCCAGAGCAGCTGTGGAGGCTGGCCTCAGTCTCTCTCTGACTTGTGAGGAGCACAACTACAATAGGGTTGCAAACCCGGTTAAGTGTATGAGCTGGTTAGAATATAAGTGTAATGGTGTTGCTACCACCAGCAGGAATGCTTTTGCTTTCTTAGGATGGAGGTCAGCTATTCAGTGAACTCGATGCCGATACCTTAATCGCCTACAAGCGAACCCTACTTGTGTAATCAATAAACTTGCAACACAATTTTACCACAAAAAGAGTGGTCAGTGTCATTATGCAGCTTGTATGTTATTTTAAGATCGATTTGTCATCACATCCTCCAAGGACTGTGGAGGACTGTGGATAGCATGGAGTCTGGAAGTTTTTAAACCAGAGAATGAAAAATCTGATTTCTATAGGACTGACCTGTGCTCTCGTCCCTAAAAATGAACACCTCAAACGTCAATTGGATGTAAAAGCCTGCTCTTTCGACAAGGTTAGGACTTGGCTAAGATCTAAAGGAGAAAGTTTGCTATTCTGCACTTAATTGCAGACTGCGTGCTGGACAAGCTGAAACAAGCTGTCCTGACATGAAGGTCAGTCAGAAGACCATCTATTTGGGAACAGCTTACAAGACAATACAAAGAGACAGCAAAGCATTGAGTTAGAACTGCATTCTGCTCAGCTAGCTAGGAACAAACATGTTGAACACTTATATCTATATTGGTCGAGGGGAGCGCAGGAGAGCTGGACGCAAGATGGCTACACCTTAGTGCTGCCCTGCAGGCCAGGAAACGTAATCCGCTCATTATCCTACACCGGTCAATCATCCGCTCTGTGAACAGGCACCGAGAACAGGGGAAGGTGTAGAGCAGCAGTGGAGCCCACAATTGAGGTTACACTAGGCGTATGACTGAAAGCCAACCCTGGAGTGAAAGCCGAGAGGTCTGCAAGGGATAAAGAAAATGGCACTCGCGACTGCGGATGGTGCCGGGCTGAGACTTTGCGTGGCCTGGCTGTTGCAGGTGAAGCACTGGGCCTGGATGGAACAGCACAGCTGCGGCAGTGAATGCAGACACATCTGCCCTCTTGAACCGAACAGGTGAGAGACAGTGTGGTGGGGTGTGCAGTCCCAAAGGCTCAGGGAGGACTGTCCCGATCGGGCCGGCTATCAGAATGGTGAGATGCATGGTGAGATGCATCGCGGCGTGCATGCGCCACTAAAAACGCCTGAAAAAAAACGAAATATCGCTCAGTTGTGGGGAGCTAGTCGGCCACCCCAGATTCTTAAATGGACCGAGGACCTAGATTGGTACATGTTTAGGGAGAAAGCTGTATATGTGGCCTGGGGTAGTCCGGAAAAAAGGGAGAAGATTTGGGGGGCCTGGAATAGTCACCGCGGTGACCTATGTACACCCCCGATGCGGAACAGGAAAGTAGAGGCACAGGCGTCCCCGTGATCCCCAATTTTATATATATTGTTCGTTATGATTCTGTACGTAAGAAACTGAGCCTCACGATGATGTCAATTATTGTACACCTGATGCTAATGTTTCTTTGGTTTTTGTTTGATAAAAAGAATTTTTAAAAAACGCCTACAATAAATCAGCTGTAGACGATATACCGCCGGAGTAACCAGAGAGAGCAGTGCGTACTTGCCCTTACTGTCATTTTAATACTGAGAAGCCAAGCAATGGGTATTGTGGGGACCAGCTGATTGCCTGACCCATAAAACGCACGACCAGCAGTAACAGTGGAAGGTGGTGAACTTGGCGCGTGAATTCGGGAGTGGAGCCTAGCTATCCAAGTGCATTTCAATAAGCATTAGCCATCACAGAGTGCCGCTGGCCCTGATTTGCATTAGAAATTCGCAACAACATTTATGGCTTCAATTGAAAGGAGTTTCTGACTGGAGTCCGGTAAATCATGTGTTCATATAGGTCTTGTTGACCTTCAGCCGAGGAGAGGAGGGTAAATGCAGATTGCATGGTCACTCCTGATATAGGGGATGTTACGGCTGGCTGTGCTGGGAGATTGCCCCACCCACCTACAAATCACCGATAAACTGTAGGTCCGACACAAGCTGATAGAAAGGGGAAGCCCTCTGTTGTGCATAACCAGAGAGTGCTCAGCTAAAATAAAGAGAGGTCAAGGGTGGTGTTGCCCCCAGCTAAATCTCCTATACCACGGGAGCGGGCGTAGTAAATCAGTCTCAAAATAAAAATGCGCACTCTGGGAAAGACGGGCAGACATCAAACTGGCCTTACATTTGAGGCCAAGCGCACCACGAAGCCCCAACGCAACGCTTTATCAGATTCTCAGCAAGACACAAAATCCCAGGGACCGCCTGTGCTGGAGCCCATGCTGTTGGCTATGCAACAGAGCTTGCAGTCGATCAATGGCAAAATAGACACATTAAATGTACTCATGGATCACATAGTCACTAAATTGGATAAATAACTGGCCTGGCTGACCGCAGCTGAATAAAGCATCTCAACAGCTGAAGATAATCTGCAAGACAAGAGAGAGAAGTGCCTAAACATGGAGAAGGTGTTGGAGATCATAAAAGACAAAAAATGAGGAATTTGAGGTGGGGTTCAGCCAAAATAATCTTAGAATGACTGGTATTCCAGTAACCACCAATACCTGCAGAATGGAGCTCTAAGTCAAACAGATGATGAGATCTAATCACGTGGGCATTCCTAAGAGTTACTAGGTGCCATATAAACTTAGAAAAGACATGAGTCAGAATGAGAGACCCAAGAAAGGACTATCTGAACAAAACAGGCCGCGGCTACAGTACCCTCAATTGGGACTTCATTATGTGAAGCAATGACATTATCTTTGCAAATGTCCATAAAATATAAAGGACACATTCATTTGGGGCTGACATAAGGGTCTTTTCAATAGCATGTGTATGCAATTGTGGTGAAGAATTCGCTGTATTATGTCTATGTTGTTTATGTAGTTACTAAATATTGGGTATGTTGAGTTTTTTGTTGTTGTGATTTTGCAAATGCCTATACATGTGGGTTAAGTGTTACGTTATTTATTGAAAAATGTCTGTACAAGTATAGAATATATGATTTTTTTTAAGAACTACAATTGGGGTAATCAATATGCTCAGTAAAAGGTAACTCACCTTGGAGAGAGAATTTCACACCTCAATTCTCAAACAGATCCTTTCTTCAACACACAATCAGATCCTTCCTTCATGTACTATAAAACTTCCACTCTCTAAATAGGTACTACCAAGATTTAAAACGTTACACAGGGTTTTACTATCATATCCATTGGTCACAATTACAACATATCAACATAAGATATATACAAATGTTTCCTTTTACATCCTATTATATTAAAATCAATCGTTTGTTACATGAATCTAAACCTGGGGTTTCCAACCAGTACCTCACATACTACTGTAGCTCTCCAGCTACCTCTGAGTAGCTCTCCTGTGTGCATCCCAGCTTATTACATTAGAAAGCTTTTGCTTGGTTGAATTATCATGCATATAAATATAATTGAAAGTATACAGCACTAATAATATTAGTAGCTGTCCATGCATTTCATTGAACATAAATATCTCTCAGTACAGAAAAGGTTGGTGAACCCTGATCTAGACAGTGTTTTGATTGACCCCCTCCCCCAATACTGCACAACACAACTAGGCCTGGGCGGTAAATTCCGTTAGCGGAATTTGGGTAATCTCGCGTTCCGCGGAGAACGCGAAATTGCCCAAAAATCTGCGTTCCTCGACTTCGCGAAATTTTTGCTTGTTTGCGTTCTCAGAATGCGTGTTCGCAAGATATTTCCCCCTGAGCACGCAAACAGCGGTTGCAAACAGGAAAAAAGCATCGCGAACAAGCAATTACGCGTGTTCACAGAATTTCTGCTTGTTCGCCGAGATTTTTTACCGTTTTGTGGAGATTTGCATAACGAGATTACGCAAATGCCGCCCACCCCTAAACACAACCCACAAAATACAAACAATTTAAAAATAGTTCAAAACTAGGAAAGGAAAATATTTTTCACAACGCAAACGCTGGTCCCAATGAAGTCTATATTCTTTAATTTATAGTCCCTGGTTGTGAACAGATTCTGTATAATGAATGCGCTGACGCGTTTCGGTGGGTTAAGCAAGATTTCCACCACCCTTTACAGGACATCAGGATTAGGTCTAAGTTTCCCCCAATGTTAGCATAATTCATTCAATGTCTATAAAAAAAACATACCAGTAACAAAAAAAGTTAAACACCATAAAATGCCACTATTAAAAAGAGTCAGAACAAAACTTCATACATTTTAACTCTCAGTGGTATCCAAAAACGAATAAGCCCCATATTATCTAATGGGTATCTCCAGGACAGGGGAACCAGATCTCACAATTCACTACTGACTCTCCATCTTGGGAAAAGGGGTGGTTAAATATATTCCTACAGGGAGGTCCGCCCTAGTGCCTTTGGGAACCACCTTAATGAGTGATTTCACGCCCTCAATTAATTTATCTTACTCATAGCTGAACAGGGTTACCCCCTGGTTATGTCTACTCACCCTACTTTCAGGTATGTAAAATATTTCAACTCTGGTTCCTTCATACTCTAAACTCCCGGTCAGTCATGCGTCTTCAAGTAACAAGTTCTTATTTGACATGGGGGTTGGGGGTTATCTCCTATTCAGCAGACTTTCTTCTATTGGTGTTCAATATTACACCACTTGTGAACCTACTTTCCCCTTGAGAACATAATATATAAAGGTTATAGTAAATAAGAGCTTTGAGGAAACTCCTCATCCCTTCCACCCCTTTCCATATCATATTGCTTACCTCTATGGCCATGCGGTCACAGAGCGCCTCAGAGTGTCAGAACACAAGATATAACAGCTACTTCTCGTGTGCAAAGATTGATCTATCCGTCTGCAAACAGAGCAAGAAAGGGACCATATTAGAGCCTCTTGCTGCACCGATTAACAATTAGTGTTCAAACTTATCATCACGCCCACTTTTCCTGCTTAATTAATAACCCACGCCTATATAGTGTGTCGGGGCAAGTAAACCTCTCAGAACTATGGGCATAGATGGCCTCACACTCCCCTCGGGTTATGTTGCCGCTCGGCCTCCAAGTAGTCCTGTACATTAAATCAATTCATATAAGTTATTTATGCCGGCAGCTCAACTCGTAACTGCCGTTTTTTTAAACAACTTAATCATACAAATTTTGAAGCTGCTAGGATTCAAACACAGAATTTTGCACGTACACATTAAGCATGTGTACACACGCTTGTGCACACCCACCTGCGCAACACTCATGCTCATATCCTTTGCAAACATATGTATCTGCAAAAGCAAACATTTACCCCAACTGATGAAAGGCTGAAGCTGCTGAGATTAAAATACAGATTTACACACACGCACACAAACACTTACGAGCACAAACACATTCATGCACACAATCGTCCTCACACTTTAGTGCACATACACTAATACGCACACACACGTAAAGTATCCTGCACACACGTTTTCATTTGTGCACTGCACACTCGCATATGCACACGCACTCGAGTATAAACAGGCTCACATACACACTAATGTGCCTGCATGTCCATACCTTCATGTGCAAAAACTCCCTTGTGACAATCACATGCACATACATTTGCGCGCGCACACATTCACACAGATACAGACAAAAACATGAAATTCTTCTTTTTGCTTGCTCTATCACTTATACATTTTCTGTGGGAGCAGAACAGTCGCTATCATCTTACCAAGCCCCCCGCCAGGCAGGGCCCCATCCCACAACTTGAAATCAACTGGGTATTCGTGGATGCTGGAGACCAGACTGAATGCTACACTGCATCTACTCTTGTCCTAGAAGCAGCCAATCTGAACATTATAGGCGACCTTAATTTACATTTGGAACTCCTAGACTACCTGGAGATTTCCAACTGCCTGGGAGACATGGATGCCTGCCAACTAACTCATTTAATGGTGGGACCACCACACGTTGCTGGCCACTTCCTTGATCCGATATTTTCTAATCTCCAGTCTTTGGAAGTTAACACACACCTCCCTCTGACCTGGACGGATCACTTTCTCATTTCTATGTGCCTCAGTATTGTAGGCGATCCTATGCAGACCTTCAGCCAGTCCTCCATTAACCCCTTCAATGCTTGTGACGGACCCGTTCCGTCATCAGTCACGGCTGAGCTGTGCTGATGACGGAACGGTTCCGTCACGACCGCACCCTGTTCTGGAATGTCCAGCACAGGGGCGGAATCGGCGCCGCACGGAAGCGGTTAAGCGTCCTTGGCACAAATTGGACGCATATCTGCCGTAAATTAGTCTCACCCAGAAAGGACTTGGAGGCAGCTGACAGTCTTCAGGGGCTGGATTAACAACACGCCTGACCATTGTATCTTGAAGATACTGATTGGGGCTAAGCGCATGCAAACTCACGCCTGGTACAACGAGACCTTGATGTTGGAAAAGAAAAACTGTAAAAATCTGAAACGAGCTTGCAGGGGTACCTATGATGTTACTGCAAAAAATATCTATAGGAATGCAATTAAAGCCTACCACAAACTAGATAAAAAAAGACCAAAGCCTTGTTCTACGCCAACCTGATCTCGTCAAGCCCAAACCCCTCTAAAACTATTTTTGCCCTCATGAAGGATATGACAAAACCCTCGGCAGGAACTAATATTACCATATCCTCTAACACGCAATGCGAATTATTGGCGAGGTATTTCATCAATAAGGTGGAATGCATCTACAATGCACTTGACATGAGGCTGGGAGCCTCCAAATCTTCAGAGACCTCTACTTCGACAGTCCTTTCTCATTCTCTACAGGGTCTGCCACCCATGTCTCTTAAAGACCTGGATGTCTTGGCAGTTAAGGTCAAATCAGGTTCTTCTGACGACCCTATAAACCCAAAATCTTTAGGAAATTCTATGAATGTCTCATGATCGAGGGCAGGGAACTGATCATTAGATCACTTATGACGGCAGAGAGCCCTAACTCATGGAAGCATGCTAAGGTCATTCCTCTGCTGGAAAAGCCCACATTAGACACATCTTTGCCAGAGAATTTTCAGCCAGCCTCTCTGCTCCCATAGCTGGCTAAGATTATGGAGTTCCGTGTTAACACTACTCTGACCAAATATTTGGAAACTAATGCGATTCTAGACGGACCTCAAAATGGTTTCCGGCCCAGACACAGTACAGCATCTGCTCTTCTGGCAGTGTCAGAGCAGCTGTGGGCCACGCTAGACAAGGGTAACACTTCGGCACTGATTTTACTTGATCTCAGTGCGGCCTTCGACACAGTCTCTCATAAGATTCTGCTTCAACGGCTAGGGGAGATCGGGGTCAAAGGCAAGGCCCTGGCCTGGCCTGCATCCTTTCTACCTAAGCGCTCCTTTCAGGTATATGCCCGCACCTACCTGTCCAGCATCTACCCCCTCAGCTGTGGGGTCCCCCAGGGATCTGCCTTGAGTCCCACGTTGTTTAATGTGTATGTCCGCCCTCTAGCCCTCCTGGCCAAAGCACAGAACATCAATACGGTATCTTATGCTGATGATACTCAGTTGGTATTTACCTTCTCCAACAACCCTGATCAAGACCAACTGAAAGTCCGTGAAGATGTCCTGGCCATTTCGGATTGGATGGCGGACAACTACTTACAACTTAACTCCTCTAAGACTGAGGTGCTCTTGGTCGGCCGTGAACCCATAAATGGGATTGCCAATGGAAGCCAACGGCTCTGGGTACTCCTCTGCTACCGAAAATTGCAGTCAAGAACTTAGGGGTCCTGATGGACAAAGCCCTCTCATTTGAGCTTCAAGCGAAAAAAGTAGCAGGGACATGCTTTGGCCTCTTACGCAGCCTAAAACCCATTCTGGGGTTCTTTGATACATCCACCCGCCAAATTATTGTTCAATCTGTAGTTCAGTCGCGCCTAGATTATTGTAATGAGCTCCTACTTGGTGTGAATAAAACTGTAATTAAAAGACATCAGCAGGCACAGAATGTGGCGGTACGCATCCTTTTTGCCCTACCAAAGTACTGTCACACTTCTAATCTTCGCTGCCGTCTCCATTGGCTGCAAACTGAACAGAGAGTCAGTTTAAAATTCTCTGTACCACACACACGATCTTACATGGCCAGAGTCCACAAATTCTGCAGGGGCTCTGCACACCATATGGTCCATTGCGAGCTCTGCACTTCGCTGACCTGCATCTGGCGTGTACGCCTCGTGTACACAGGCATAGAGCAGGGGGGCGCTCTTTCAAGGCCATGGCCCCTGCCCTATAGAACTCTACTCCACTTGCTGCCCGGAGCACACAAGATCACTGGGCATTTAGGAAATTGATTAAAACCTGGCTTTTTTACACCATCTAGTCCTTTCTCTCTGGCTACCTGTCTGCTAGCGCTGGTACGCCCCGTTGCGGGGGCAGCCATGCGCTATATAAATGTGTAACATAACAGGCTGCTGGAAGGACGCTGCAGGATGGCTGACGCATCCAAGGTTTGACTCATTCAAGACTCTCGCCTGTTTAATTCTGTCGGTCTCATGAAAGCTATTTTGGTGAGAGGGAGAGGAAGCCTGATTACGTGCAGAACCTTTCCTCCAACTGTTGCTGGCTGAGGTGTGTTGCATGGAGTCACTGGTGTCACTAGGACAGGGCCCTGTATGTTCACAGCTTCGATTTCAGACCACACCTATGCCATGCCTGAGCCCTGTCACAATGTCTACTTTGCACAGTTGAACAGCCACAGTTACCAGCCCACCCACTCAGTCACCTGGCACAAGTTACCCAACTGAATGAAGAATAGGGGTGGGGTTGTTCCAACCGACGCACACGCTCTGAACATACTCCCCTGGATCCGGTGTTCCGTGATGGACTGCCCAAACTTATTCTACAGTATTTTGTCATCAACAAAGATACGGTTGATAGCGTAGACATATTATGGGAGGCTTTTAAAGCTACTATAGGTGGTGTTTGGAAAGGAACACAAGCTGGTATTGGAAGGTTATGTAAGGGACCCGCAGCAGAAGATAGAGACAACATTGACAAATTTGGAACAAGACTACGAGGCAAACTCTAAGACTAGTACACTGGCGGCCATTACAGAACAGATTACTGGATATACAGGCACAGCCGAACAAGAGGACCGTCATCACGTAGACACGTTGCCACGGCGTTTGGAGGGGGAGCAGGCCAAGCCATGCCCTGGGCATGAAGCTGAAAGAACCATGGGCACGTTCACATACCATTAGTATAAATAAGACTGAACAACCTATTTTGATACACCTCCAATAGGGGCGGAGTTCTCCGCTTTTTAAACACAACTATATGAGACATGGGGCTCGAAATCTGCACCGGATAGATAAGGGTACCTGGACGATGTCACTTAAGCGTGGCTGTCACAGGGATAGGGGCAATACCTAACACAGCATCTTACTGTGCAAGAGATAAAAGAAGTCTTAAGTACATTACCAAATGGTAAGTTCCCTAGGTTAAACAGAACACTGGGTGAATTTTTTTAAGAGTATGCTGAACTGTTGGCCCCACACCCGCATAAGATGCTGAAGAAGCATACACTACACAAATTCTGCCACTGTCCCTTAAAGAGGCACTATTAATACCACTACTGAAGTCTGATAAATCCCCAGAATGATGTGACTCATACAGGCCTCTATCACTCAATATACACTAAAACCCTCGCTACTAGACTCCACCCACTCCTCACTAGCATGATTATCAGACCAATACGGATTCGTTCCCACCCAATCAACTGCACAGAATCTGCACACTATTTTTGCACTCCTACATCAATTAGATCCTGTTAGACCTGACACCTTTTGGCGTGGTTCTTCCCCCATATTTTGCCTCTGACTCATGTGTGTTGATGCTGTGCTGGATTTTGTTTTTGCTGATTTAGATGCTTTGGACACTCTGCCACTGCTGATCAGTGTCAGAGTGTAAGTGCTCCTTCTGTAAATTGTGATATTGATTGAGTATACCTAATTGGCATATTTGTATCACCACGAAGTCCCTAGTAGAGGGCACTGTGTGTGCCAGGGCTGGTGATGACAAATGTTACTAGTGGGCCTGCAGCGCAGATTGCGCCACCCACATGAGTAGCTTTAAAAGGGCGACTCAGGACTGCCAGCGCAGGGCCTGTGTGCAGTCAGTGACTGCCATGTCAGCCTGGCCAGTGTCCCCACTGGCTAGGCCTAACCCTTCCCTGTCTGTGCACATCAGTCACCCCTATGGAAGGCTCCAGGTACCCCCCTGGGCAGGGTGCAGTGTATGGATAAGGTAGAGCATGTGCTAGTGCAGGTAATATGCTCTGGTAGTGGGCTGCAGCCATTTTGTGTGCTCACTGCTGTAAGACTATCTTGCTCCATAGAGTAACATGGAGGGGGCTGGGCCCATGTGATACCAGCCTATCTTCCCCTAGGAACAAGATGGGACATAAGTGAAAGATATCCCTGGACTCAGAATTTAATGACATCTTTTAGTGAAGGGTGTTTTTAAATCCTGTGTTGGAGAATAGCACTTTTAGAAAGTGGCTGTTCTCTTGTCTAAACCTTTCTGTGTGCCTGGGTTTGTGGAATGCCTGCCTGGTCTGGATGTGACAGGGAGGGGCTGCAGAGCCCCAGAGGAGAGGGTCGGAGCCATCCCGGGGATGAAAGGGCACATCTGCCTGCCTGGGAGGAGGGAGGAAGGAATGCCTGATAAGTGCTGAGCTGCGCCTGCCTACCTCCCCCACGTTAGCTCTCTCCTGGTGGTCAACTGACCCCCCTGGCCCTGAAGCTGACAGGAAGAAGAAAACCAGAGACACCTCAGTGCTCCGCAACCCCCAGAACTGGTTTAGACTGGACCAAGGGCCTCCATGCACAAAGACTTCAAAGACATTGAGGGGTATAAGGGAAGGACCCCTGACTACAGAAGATTAGATTCTGAAATTCTGCAAGCAAGAAGGAACCCTCGCTGGAAGGAGGACAGCTAGAGAACTGAAGGAAGACTGCCTTGCTGTGTGCTCTAAGGGCTGACTTGTTCTACTGTCCACCTGGAAGCTAAGGAGAAGAAAGGGACTTTGCTGTGTGCTATGACCCTGCCTACTTGAAACTGCCAAGACTCTGCTGTGTGCTGTGTCTACAACTGAATCTCCAAGGGCCTGAGAAGAGCTGGCCTCCTGTTGGGAACCCAGGGCTAAAGGTTCCTAAAGCTATCCCAGAAAACAGCTGCAAAATCGTGCTGTTGGGACCCGAGACGCGTGGTGCTGGACTGCGGAGCGTGAGGAAGGGATCGGTGTGCTCATCGGCACATTAACGGTGAGGGTCGGAGGCTTGTGGAGCCTCCCCTCGTGAAATCCGCTCCCAGGTGGTGGCAAGGTCGAGAGGGGGGTCTAGTTCTGACCAGCGCCCTGTAAAACCCTTTGCCGCCAAATCACCGCCGCAGCCCGGAGCCAGGATCACCCCTAGAAGTTGCCGTTCGGGACCAGGAGCTGCGGGGCCGAAGATCGAAGCCGCCGCGCTCCCATTGGTCGAAGGAGCCGAGCCCCCTCACCAACGCCGCGACGGGATTGGCCCGTGCGGCGTAGCGTCATCAGCGTTCTGGTGCCGTGATTGGCTGAGCTTGCGGAGCGTCATCGGCGAGGCCGCGCTGCCATTGGTTGGCGGCCTCGCGCTCAGAGGGGCTCGACTGAGGGCCGCGACAGGATTGGCTGCCTCCGCTGAAGCTGCGGGAGGTGCCGAAGAATTGCCGTGATCACCGCCGGGCCCGGGAAAAGGTGAGCTGACCTCGCCGAGGGATTCGAACCGCGTCCCGTCCCCCCTGGCCTGCCGTCCCACACCAGGTGAGCCTCACCTCCTCCCCCGCCGCTCGTTGGAGTGTCGAGAGCGGGCGGGAGGGGAAAGGGGACCGGCCGGGGTGGGGGACGAGAGAGATCTGCAGGGCGAGGTGCGCCCGGAGCCTGAAAACGAGTGAGGCTGTCCCGGGGCAGACAGGAGAGTCCCTGGGCCGCGCGGTGAGGCGCATCTGCAGCGCTTGAGGTCCAGTGCTTGAGGGGCTGATTCCCTGGCATAGCTCATACGCTGGGATTGTTTTCTTTGCTCATGTTGAGAGCATCACAATTATGAATCAGTGGCCATATTTTCTTACCTACTGATTTAAGAGACTAGAGACTATTTTTGATTTGGAACCTGAGACTATTGTTTTGAATGACCAGAACTGCCTATTTACAAGTACCATCCTAGAAATTAAGTGCAACCTTTAAGCTAAAATGCTATGTGTTCTAAAGAAGTGATTATCATGCAACTGCTTCATTTACCTGCTGAAACTAGTTAAAAGTTATATTTTATATATACTTACCTGTGTGGTCTCAGTTTGTGGTGGATTGGGGATTGTTGCGGTGTTAAGTGCAAATGTTATCCACATTGCCTCCGAGTTCAGCCTAGACTGCTCACGCCATGCTACCTAGAGGGTGAGCAGGGGTTCTCAGAGGGTTATTCCGTCGCCCTGACCGGAACTAGGGGTCCCTACTTGGGCCAAGGTACTTACCTTTGCCAACCAGAGACTCCCGGTTCTAACATTGGTGGCTCGCGGTGCGGATTTTGAACTAATAATTGCACTTGACCTGCAGTGATTTCTTGTACATCACTAGTCTAGTTTAGCGGAACAGGTTGCGCAAGATTTTTTTCTTTTTGGTGAAACCTTTTTAGTTGAAAAAGGGTAGGAGGTACCATGTCTCAGAACGCGCAAAGCATGAATGTAGAAGTGGAAGTGGAATTTGACATCAACGAGTTGCTCACCTATAACAAGGAGCAACTGAGAAAAGTCTGCAGACAGCTTGAATGCCCAGTAAGGGGCGGCGCAAATAAGGAAGAGCTACGGACAGCTCTGAGGGCCTGGTGGGAGGCCAAACATGGTGAACTAGAAGCTACTACTGAAGAGGGTGGCGCACAGGAGATTGTTTTTCTGCCTGGTGATTTGCCAGTGGCGAAGCCAGCGTCTAGGGCCGGCAGCACCCACTCCAGTAGGATTATTTCTCCAGAGGAGGTGGAGGAGAATCAGAGAGATAGGGCCCATGAGATTGAGCTTTTGAAGCTCAAAGCGGAAGCCGACGAGAAGAGACTGCGCCTAGAAGTTGAGAAGGAGGCGCAGGAGAGAGCGGCACAGGAGAGAAGGCATGCTCTCGCTTTGGAGGAAAAGAAGCTCCAATTGGCTCATGAGAGGAGCATGAAGGAGTTGGACTTCAAATATAAAGAGAGGGGGTCCAGTTCTAATGGTGGCAGCGCACAACCAGTACAGGCGGGTAAGGTATACATACCAAAGGATCTGGTACAGAATTATCAGAGGGGTGAGGATATTTATGCGTGGTTCAGAGCGTATGAACTTGCCTTAAAGATGAATGAGGTGCCTGAGAAGAATTGGGGAGCAGGATTGTGGAAGCATTTTGAGGCCTCAGGGAGGGATGTTTTGGCACCCTTAGACGCAAAGGATGCTTTATCCTACTCCGCCATGAAGGAGGCTTTGTGCCTCAGGTATGGGCTCACTGCAGAACAGTACCGCCAGAAGTTTAGGAACTTCAAGAAGCTTGATTCAAGTACTTGGGTGGAGTGTGTGAGTATGTACACGCGTGCACTGGAAGGTTGGATGAAGGGCAGCAAAGTTACTGATTATGTGGGGTTGTGTCACTTGATTAGTAGGGAGCACTTAAGTAGTTTGTGTGTCCCAGAGCTGCGCCAGCATCTTTTGGATAGTAAGTTAACTGATCCCAGTGAGCTTGCTAAAGAGGCGGACCGGTGGACTAGCACCAGGGTCCACAAGGGGGTGGTAAGTACCCCAGCCAAAGGTGGACAGGGTCCCCAGCAGAAGAGTGGGGGGGACATGGGTAATCAAAAGGAGTCTTCTAAAGGGCCCCAAAGTAGTTCCCAAGAGAAGGTGTCTCAACCCCCCAAGCCTAAGAAGTCCTGGCCCCATAAGGTCCCGCAGGACAAAAAGACCCTTACTTGCTATTCATGCAGGGAAGTGGGGCACATTGCTCCAAGCTGTCCAAAGAAGAAATCAGCACCCACGGGTGCTCCAGCTCCAGCTCCGGCGTTGGCCAGTGTAGCTTTGGGAGGGGATTTGATTTCTAGTGGGGAGGAGGGGTTAGCATTGATGACCCTTGTCTCTCTAGGAGACCAAGAGATGGCCCAGGAAACCTTGCTGCCCCAAAACACTAAGAAATACGGGCAGAAGGTGACCATCAATGGACAGGTGGTGGAGGCTCTGAGAGACACAGGGGCCAGCGTGACATCTGACAGCGTGACAGCGTGACATCTGTTAGGTGTCAGTGGGTGTCTGAAGAGCAAATTGTTCCCCAGGTACTCCGGCCTGTGGTGGCAGCTGACAGTTCAGTGCGCTACTGCAGGCTGGCGAAAGTTCCATTTGAGTGGGGAGGAGTCTCCGGTATTTTGGAGATTGTTGTAAGTGATGCCTTGCCTGTAGATTGTCTATTAGGTAATGACCTGGAGAGCTCCCCATGGAAGGAGGTGGAGCACAGGACTCACTTGGAGATGTTGGGTTTGCCTGCGTGGATCTGTGTGTCCACCCGTGCAATGACAGCCAGAGAGGGCGGTCTAGCAAAACTGGAGCCTGGAACAGTGGCCCAGGGACCTGCCAAGAGAGGAAGGGGTAGAGGGCGCGGGAAACCGGCCCCCACTGTTCCCACGGTCCAGGAGGAGGCAGACCCAGAGGGGGATGCCCTGGAACCTACAGGGGAGCAGGTGGCCGAACTAGGGGAATTGCCTGAGCTGTCCCAGTGGCAGCAAGAGGGTGGTCCCTCCAGGGAGGAATTCTGCCAGGCTCAGAAGGAGTGCCCTTCTCTCATTGGTGTGCGGCAGCAGGCTGCCGACCAGGCCGCAAGCCTGGGGTCCAAGGAGCATTTGATCTATTGGGAGGATGACTTACTTTATAGTGAGCCTAAGTTCGCTGAGCCCGGCGCAGCCCGTGTGCTGGTGGTACCGGAGCGCTTCAGGAACTTCCTACTGGGTCTGGCTCATGACGTGCCTCTCGCAGGACATCTGGGGCAAGACAAGACCTATCACAGGCTTGTCACCCATTTCTACTGGCCCCAGATGAAGACGCATGTCTCTGCCTTTTGCAAGTCTTGCCAGACTTGTCAGGCCAGTGGCAAGAGTGGAGGGAGGCGCGTGGCCCCCCTCCAACCCTTTCCCGTGGTGAGCACCCCTTTTGAGCGGGTGGGCATTGACATCGTGGGGCCCCTGGATCCCAAGACGGCCCTAGGCAACAGGTTTATCCTGGTCTTGGTGGACCATGCCACTCGGTACCCGGAAGCCCTTCCGCTCAGGACAGTCACCGCCCCAGTGGTGGGCCGTGCCCTGATGGGGATCTTTTCCCGGGTGGGATTTCCGAAGGAGGTCGTTTCGGACCGCGGGACAAACTTCATTTCTAAGTATATGAAGTCCCTGTGGAGTGAGTGTGGGGTGACCTACAAATTCACCACTCCTTACCACCCTCAAGGAAATGGTTTGGTTGAGAGATTCAACCGCACATTGAAGGGCATGATCATGGGCCTGGAGGAGCCCATGAGGCGGAAATGGGATGTCTTGTTGCCATGCCTGTTTGCCTACAGGGAGGTGCCTCAGAAATCCTTAGGGTTCAGTCCCTTTGAGTTGCTGTATGGCCACACTGTCAGAGGGCCTCTGGCTCTGGTGAAGGAGGGGTGGGAGAAATCCCGTGGGAAAACCCCTCAGGATGTGTTCAGCTATGTGCTGGCCATTCGCAACCAGACCAAGCGCTTCAGGAAGCTCGCTCAAGAGAACCTGGAGGCTAGCCAGGAGGAAATGAAGAGGTGGTATGACCAGAACACTTCTCTGGTTGAGTTCCAACCTGGTCAGAAGGTGTGGGTGATGGCGCCAGTGGAGCCTTGTGCGCTCTGTGACAAGTGGTCTGGCCCATATGAGGTGGTGGAGCGCAAGGGCGAGGTTACCTATTTGGTTAACCTGAAGACTCCCAGGCAGCCCCTGAGAGTGCTACATGTGAACCGCCTCAAACCCCACTTTGAGAGGACTGAAGTAACTATGCTCATGGCTACAGATGTTGGAGGGGAGGAGGATAGTGATCCTCTCCCTGACCTCCTGGCAGTCAAGGATCAAGATGGGTCAGTGGATGGTGTGGTCCTCTCCCCCACCCTGACCCCAGAACAGCAGGAGGACTGTCGCCAAGTCTTGGGTCAGTTCGCCCCACTGTTCTCCCTGACCCCAGGTGTCACCAAGTGGTGCGTCCACGACGTGGACACTGGAGACAGCATGCCTGTGAAACAGAAGTTTTACAGGGTGGCTGACAAGGTCAGAGCTAGCATCAAGGAAGAAGTTTCCAAGATGTTGGCGCTTGGGGTTATTGAGCCCTCCAGCAGCCCCTGGGCTAGCCCAGTGGTCTTAGTGCCTAAGAAAGCTGCTACCCCCGGTGGCACCCCAGAACTTCGGTTCTGCGTGGACTACCGTGGGCTCAATGCGGTCACCAAGACTGACGCGCACCCCATCCCCAGAGCGGATGAGCTGGTGGATCGGTTGGGAGCTGCCCAGTACCTGAGTACTTTTGATTTGACTTCAGGGTACTGGCAGATTGCCTTAACTGACGGGGCAAAGGAGAGGTCAGCATTTTCAACGCCAGAAGGACACTTCCAGTTTCGTGTCATGCCCTTTGGGTTGAAAAATGCTCCCGCCACATTTCAGAGATTGGTCAACCAGGTACTGGCAGGGCTGGAGCAATTCAGCGCAGCCTACCTGGATGACATTGCGGTGTTCAGCTCCACTTGGGAGGAACACCTGCAACACCTCACTGAAGTGTTGAAGGCTCTGCAGAAGGCAGGCCTCACTATCAAGGCCAGTAAATGCCAGATAGGGCAGGGATCTGTGGTATACTTGGGACACCAGGTGGGGAGCGGCAAGGTGGCGCCCCTACAGGCAAAAATTGATACCATTCTGGCTTGGGAACCCCCCAAGACTCAGACTGAGGTGAGAGCCTTTCTCGGTCTCACTGGGTATTACAGACGGTTTGTCAAAGGCTATGGCACCATTGTGGCCCCTTTGACAGAGCTGACATCTAGGAATCAGCCCAGGAAAGTGAATTGGACTGAGGCCTGTCAAATTGCTTTTGACACCCTCAAAACTGCCATGTGCACAGCACCGGTGCTTAAGGCACCTGACTTTTCCAGTGAGTTCATTGTGCAAACTGACGCTTCAGAGCAAGGCGTGGGAGCAGTACTCTCACAGATCAATGATGAGGGAGGAGACCAACCTGTGGCTTTCATTAGCCGGAGGCTAATCCCCAGGGAACAAAAATGGAGTGCCATTGAAAGAGAAGCTTTTGCTGTGGTCTGGGCTCTGAAGAAGCTGAGGCCCTACCTGTTTGGGACGCACTTCCGCGTTCAGACCGACCACAGGCCCCTCAGATGGTTAATGCAGATGAGGGGTGAGAATCCAAAATTGTTGAGGTGGTCCATTTCCCTACAGGGGATGGATTTTACGGTGGAGCACCGCCCTGGTACAGAACACGCCAATGCTGACTGTCTGTCCAGATTCTTCCGCCTTAGTGATGAGGACTCCCAAGAGGTTGGGTAGTTCTCCCCACTTTCAGCTGGAGGGGACACGTGTTAGACCTGACACCTTTTGGCGTGGTTCTTCCCCCATATTTTGCCTCTGACTCATGTGTGTTGATGCTGTGCTGGATTTCGTTTTTGCTGATTTAGATGCTTTGGACACTCTGCCACTGCTGATCAGTGTCAGAGTGTAAGTGCTCCTTCTGTAAATTGTGATATTGATTAAGTATACCTAATCAGACCCTCCAGGATATCGCGATTTCGCGATTTGCCGCGAAATCGGCACTTTTTAAAAAATGCCGCGATTTTTACAAAAATGCCCGCGAAATCGGCATTTTTGTAGAAATCGCGGCATTTTTCGCTATATCCTGGGGGTCTGCTCTATCAGCAGCATTGGAGAGGCACAGCGGGATGGCAACCCTCACACCTCCAGCCCTTGATGACCTGTTAAGAGGTGCTCGAGGGTGACTGACAGGGAGGGGCTGCAGGTTCAGGAGCAGAGACATCTATTCACATGCAAACAGCCCTGAATGTGTCATGTCTCTGCTATTTACAGGCGGGCTCACACATTCCATTTCTACCCAGGGCCCCAAACATCCGAGACTCGGCCAGATTACACCCCTGATTACACCGAGGCAGCACGTGGTTCTCTTCACAGAGCCTGCTGCAGAGATCCGTGTGAACTTACTGGTCTTTCATCGAGTTCCATCAGGGTCGGCTCTGCTTCCCCCTTCCAGAACTGGACGATAATACCTGCAAACCTTCGAGCACCGTCATCCATCCTCGCCATGACAGCAACCAATCACCCATCAGTGCTGTAATGAACCCCCCACTTAAACAGCTTAAGTGAGGGCCGCCACTCCGCCTAATTGGCTGGTGAACTGAGTCCCCCTAAATAGTGAATTAGTTGTTTATGGGCCTCTTCTGCCTGCTGGGCTGCTGACTAACTGCTCATAAATAATACTGATAGGGTCGCCAGGCTTGATTGACGAGGGTGGGAGGTGGACTGACATGCACAGCAAAGGAAACAGAGTAGGAGACATGATGGTAATTGGGGAAAATACAGACAGGGGGGAAAAAAGTCGACATGAGAGAGAGAGGTAAGAGAGGAAGTAAGGATGAGGGACAAAAGATGGGTAGATACGGAGAGAAAAGAAAAAAGGGGAAGAAAATGGAAGGGAAGGAAACGAGAAAAAAAATAAGGAAGAGAAGATGAGAGGTAGGACGGAAGGAGGAATGAATGAATGGATGGATGGAAGGGGGGCTCACACATTCCATTTCTACCCAGGGCCCCAAACATCCAAAACTCGGCCAGATTACACCCCTGATTACACCGAGGCAGCACGTGGTTCTCTTCACAGAGCGTAATTACTGTCACTAAATTGAAAGCAAACCTCGGTTCTTCAAATGATGATGAGGGGGTGGGTGAAAGGATGAATGGATGATGAGGGGAAGGATGGATGGATGATGAGGTGAAGGATGGATGGATGAAGAGTGGGTGGGTAGATGGATGGATGGATGATGAGGGAAAAGGATGGATGGATGATGAGGGAAAAGGATGGATGGGTGATGAGGGGAAGGATGGATGATGAGGGGAAGGACAGATGGATGGATGGATGGATGATGGGTGGGTGAAAGGATGGATGGAAGGAAGGATGGCTAAGTGAAAGGGTCGATGGAGAGAGAAAGGGAGGATGGATGGATGACTAAAATAGTGGATGGGTGGAAGGATTAGTAAGTGAAAGGATGGATGGATTGGTGAAAAGATAAATGGCTGAATGGATGAGTGAATGGATGGATGGGATGAAGAGTGGATGGATAAGTGTACAGATGGATAGGGTGAAAGGGTGGATGGATAATGGAGATGAGTGAAAGGATGGATGAGGGGATGGATGAAGGGATGGATAGGTATAGCCATCATTAGTGCAGCAGGTACAGTGGCACCAAGCTCTAAGGCTATTGCAAGACACAAACTGACCTGCAATGGTACGCCTCTTCTGGCGCAGGGCTTTGCAACCTGACGCATCTGGGAGATGCGTCACGTAGTAAATACCCTGCACCATGGTGCATCTTTTGCACCGCCGCTGCGTCACAAAAGTGACGCAACGGCAGCGTAAAAGCAGCGCAAGGGGCTTGTAAATCTGCCCCAAAGTGTCTACATTGTAAAGAAACCAATTATACATAGCTTCATGTTGTTAAATAACTAAAAAAACTAAGATATCTTTGTTTGTTGTAGGAAAAATGGCCACATAATATGCCGCAAAATTGCCGCTAAATTTCCATATTTGTGCCGCTAAATTTTCATTTTTGTGCCGCTAAATTTGCTAATCCATGCCGCTATATCCTGGGGGGTCTGCCTAATTGGCATATTTGTATCACCCCGAAGTCCCTAGTAGAGGGCACTGTGTGTGCCAGGGCTGGTGGTGACAAATGTTACTAGTGGGCCTGCAGCGCAGATTGCGCCACCCACATGAGTAGCTTTAAAAGGGCGACTCAGGCCTGCCAGCGCAGGGCCTGTGTGCAGTCAGTGACTGCCATGTCAGCCTGGCCAGTGTCCCCACTGGCTAGGCCTAACCCTTCCCTGTCTGTGCACATCAGTCACCCCTATGGAAGGCTCCAGGTACCCCCCTGGGCAGGGTGCAGTGTATGGATAAGGTAGAGCATGTGCTAGTGCAGGTAATATGCTCTGGTAGTGGGCTGCAGCCATTTTGTGTGCTCACTGCTGTAAGACTATCTTGCTCCATAGAGTAACATGGAGGGGGCTGGGCCCATGTGATACCAGCCTATCTTCCCCTAGGAACAAGATGGGACATAAGTGAAAGATATCCCTGGACTCAGAATTTAATGACATCTTTTAGTGAAGGGTGTTTTTAAATCCTGTGTTGGAGAATAGCACTTTTAGAAAGTGGCTGTTCTCTTGTCTAAACCTTTCTGTGTGCCTGGGTTTGTGGAATGCCTGCCTGGTCTGGATGTGACAGGGAGGTGCTGCAGAGCCCCAGAGGAGAGGGTCGGAGCCATCCCGGGGATGAAAGGGCACATCTGCCTGCCTGGGAGGAGGGAGGAAGGAATGCCTGATAAGTGCTGAGCTGCGCCTGCCTACCTCCCCCACGTTAGCTCTCTCCTGGTGGTCAACTGACCCCCCTGGCCCTGAAGCTGACAGGAAGAAGAAAACCAGAGACACCTCAGTGCTCCGCAACCCCCAGAACTGGTTTAGACTGGACCAAGGGCCTCCATGCACAAAGACTTCAAAGACATTGAGGGGTATAAGGGAAGGACCCCTGACTACAGAAGATTAGATTCTGAAATTCTGCAAGCAAGAAGGAACCCTCGCTGGAAGGAGGACAGCTAGAGAACTGAAGGAAGACTGCCTTGCTGTGTGCTCTAAGGGCTGACTTGTTCTACTGTCCACCTGGAAGCTAAGGAGAAGAAAGGGACTTTGCTGTGTGCTATGACCCTGCCTACTTGAAACTGCCAAGACTCTGCTGTGTGCTGTGTCTACAACTGAATCTCCAAGGGCCTGAGAAGAGCTGGCCTCCTGTTGGGAACCCAGGGCTAAAGGTTCCTAAAGCTATCCCAGAAAACAGCTGCAAAATTGTGCTGTTGGGACCCGAGACGCGTGGTGCTGGACTGCGGAGCGTGAGGAAGGGATCGGTGTGCTCATCGGCACATTAACGGTGAGGGTCGGAGGCTTGTGGAGCCTCCCCTCGTGAAATCCGCTCCCAGGTGGTGGCAAGGTCGAGAGGGGGGTCTAGTTCTGACCAGCGCCCTGTAAAACCCTTTGCCGCCAAATCACCGCCGCAGCCCGGAGCCAGGATCACCCCTAGAAGTTGCCGTTCGTGACCAGGAGCTGCGGGGCCGAAGATCGAAGCCGCCGCGCTCCCATTGGTCGAAGGAGCCGAGCCCCCTCACCAACACCGCGACGGGATTGGCCCGTGCGGCGTAGCGTCATCAGCGTTCTGGTGCCGTGATTGGCTGAGCTTGCGGAGCGTCATCGGCGAGGCCGCGCAGCCATTGGTTGGCGGCCTCGCGCTCAAAGGGGCTCGACTGAGGGCCGCGACAGGATTGGCTGCCTCCGCTGAAGCTGCGGGAGGTGCCGAAGAATTGCCGTGATCACCGCCGGGCCCGGGAAAAGGTGAGCTGACCTCGCCGAGGGATTCGAACCGCGTCCCGTCCCCCCTGGCCTGCCGTCCCACACCAGGTGAGCCTCACCTCCCCCCCCGCCGCTCGTTGGAGTGTCGAGAGCGGGCGGGAGGGGAAAGGGGACCGGCCGGGGCGGGGGACGAGAGAGATCTGCAGGGCGAGGTGCGCCCGGAGCCTGAAAACGAGTGAGGCTGTCCCGGGGCAGACAGGAGAGTCCCTGGGCCGCGCGGTGAGGCGCATCTGCAGCGCTTGAGGTCCAGTGCTTGAGGGGCTGATTCCCTGGCATAGCTCATACGCTGGGATTGTTTCCTTTGCTCATGTTGAGCATCACAATTATGAATCAGTGGCCATATTTTCTTACCTACTGATTTAAGAGACTAGAGACTATTTTTGATTTGGAACCTGAGACTATTGTTTTGAATGACCAGAACTGCCTATTTACAAGTACCATCCTAGAAATTAAGTGCAACCTTTAAGCTAAAATGCTATGTGTTCTAAAGAAGTGATTATCATGCAACTGCTTCATTTACCTGCTGAAACTAGTTAAAGTTATATTTTATATATACTTACCTGTGTGGTCTCAGTTTGTGGTGGATTGGGGATTGTTGCTGTGTTAAGTGCAAATGTTATCCACATTGCCTCCGAGTTTAGCCTAGACTGCTCGCGCCATGCTACCTAGAGGGTGAGCAGGGGTTATCTCAGAGGGTTATTCCGTCGCCCTGACCGGAACTAGGGGTCCCTACTTGGGCCAAGGTACTTACCTTTGCCAACCAGAGACTCCCGGTTCTAACAGATCCCTCTATGAGAGCTGCAGCAATCCTTCTGGATGCCGCTAAAGCCTTTGTTTCTATTGAATGGAACTATATGTTCACAATTTTGCAGTGGATGGGCATCCTCCCAGCCTTTACTCGATGGATACGCCTTTTATACACTGACCTGACAGCTAGGGTGAGGATAAATGGTAACACATTTGATATAATTAATATGCACAGAGGCAGGAGACGGGGTGTTCGCTGCTGCAGATTCTTTTTGTGTTGGCAGTGGAACTCCTGGCATGTATAATTCGCCAGTGTCATGCCGCAGCCACTCCGAGATTTTGTCTTTGCCAATTAGCTATATCGTTGTGCGCAAACAACATGGTATTAGATGTCCTACATCCGGAGGTCCACTTCGCACCGCTTATTTGCGAACATATTTCCTTTGAGAGCTACTCAGGACTGAGTATCAATCGGGCAAACTAGTTTATTGTTCCCCTTATTGGACGCAGTCAAATACTTGAGTATCTGGATACACGGAGATCCAGAGTCGGTGGTTAGATATAATTATTGCAGGGAGAAGTCCAAATTAGAGGAGCAGGTGAAGCACTGGACGCGGATGCTTTTGTCAATAGCATACCAGGTGGCTTTTTTGAAAAGGATAGTCCCGCCCAAGTTCCTCTGTTTATCAATATCTCCAGAAATCGCATACGGTATCTCTAGCTTAGACAGGTAAACAGCGTAGAACTACATGGAGCACGCTTATACTGCCATACGATCAAGGAGGATTCAATGCCCCGAATCTCTAGTTACACTACAGGTGTGCACAAGCACACTACTGGTCCTATCCCCCTGACATGCACACCACAACTGGCAATTCAGCATGATGATACTGGCCAGGGCGACTGACGCTGGAATCTGGGGACCACGGTTCGATCCCCGGCTCCGGCGGCAGGTTAGCCCAGCACCATGCGACTCTGGGCAATAGCTCGCTTAATTTTCCCGACGGCCCCCAGCGCCTAGAGACATTTACGGGTGATTGTGCGCTTTACAAATGTGGACTTTACTTTATACTCAGCCCATTCTTCTCAAGTCTCTGATACCACACACAAATGAGTTTGGCACGGCAGGGAAATTAACACTATTAACAGTACCACAAAGGCATGGCGGATGCTCAGTAAACATGCAGACAAAAAACGGATGTACGCCCCAGCAGCACTTCTACTGGCTTATCACCCAGCCATTTCTGTCATGCCTGAACCCAAAGCGCTGACTTTACTATCCATGGCAGGGTTGATAACAATGGGGGATGCCTTCCCTAATGGACACTTTGTTGACCTGACCGTACTCCCATAGCCACATAGCTGATCAGCTCTCAAGCACGTCACATACCTGCACCTTTGTGCATCTCTACGGGAGCTCTACCCGCAGTTCCTGGCAGAACAACCTGGCTTGACAGCACTTCAGGCGCTACTCACTTGCTCCACCTGGCAGAATCTCATTACTAGGTTATACAATGCATCACAGCGGGATGAGCTGGCGACTCGCATGCACTACTAGACAAATGGAACGCGGTCCTCGACCCGCCCCTCAGTATGTTCGAATGGAATTTCTGTTGTGCTTTGACAGGGATGCTTACTTTGAATCGTAACCTACGTATTATTCATTTTAAATTCCTGCAGCAGATGTACTATACAAATGCAAGACGGCTTAAATATGGGCTCAGAGCGGATGACAACTGTACAATATGCAGGGCTCAGGGGGGCAGATTTTGTGCATTTGGCATGGGAATGCACCCTTATTTATGAGTACTAGATACAGTTCACACAAATTCTCACAGATGTGGTGATGGAGCCAGTATCAGGCAACCCAAGAACGTGTCTATCGGGATATTTTAAGCCCAGCCAGTAAATTGCAAATTGGTGGTGGTAACTTTTACTGGGTGCCCATACACTGGGGGAAAAGTTGTATCTAAAGCTCAAACAGTGGTACTAGAAATTGCATATTGTAGAGATCAACTGGGGAGATTTTGTTTAACTGCCATCGTAATCACAACCAAAAGATATTTGGGGACCAATGACATGTGTACCTCTTCTCCCTTCTAGAGGAGAACCATGTGGTGAAAACTATGTAACTTACATTACTGTCATGGGTGACTTGGCATGACACCTATGATGTGTAACTTATCTGATGGCTATTGTTGTATGTTTGACTAAGATACAAACTGCTCGGTTTGAAGACAAGAAAACATCTACAATGGTCGAGGATGTGCAGGAGTTTTAAGGGGATTGCACCTACTGTTGAGTCCACTTTCTTAAACACAGAACGCTTAGGTCAATGACCTAGGACCTAAAGTTACAAATATAACACAATCAAAACGTATGGTCCAAACCTTCCATTTTAATCCTCTTGGTTAACTTCCATTGCTGCAGATCGCCATCCCCCTTCCAGATCTACTGAACTATATATTGCTGTTCAAGGTATTTTTGATTCTCTGATCATGGCTTTTTAGTTAACGTGATCGAATTGTTTTTATTAACTACTGGTTCAAACAGTTGTTTCAGTTAATCTTTAACAAGAAGGCTGTCAAGAACATTGAAGCATTAACACAAAGGTTGTTGGCACACACATTCAAAAATGCATTTTTTCACATATTACAAACAGTACCTTAACATAATATACAAGACCTTGGGATGCCACAACAACATAAGAAAAAAAGGAATTAACGGTGCATGAACATATCCCAGTTCCAACAATTTTCAGAAAATAACTAGCCGCAGGTAACTCCACAAATATTTTCGGTTGTATAACACACCAGGGGTTACGCTAAACTAGTTCTGTTAATTTGGGGGCTTAACCAAGGGGCCTTCCTACTCAGTTTAAAACAGTAACCATAAGGTCCCATTTAAAGCCACATTATTTTTTGCAAAAACGGAAGAGGGCCTCCCTGGTGGTATATTTGTTGACGCGTTTTGAACCCCGTAATTTATTTCAGGGTTCTCATCGGTACATCAAACTGAGGAAACTGTGATTGACGTTTAGAAAGTTGGCATTTCTGTGCCCTAGCCCTTTGGTGCCGGTTCCTGGGTCACATGACTAGGGGCGAGCGACAGTTGGCCTTTGAATATTATTCCCAGACAGCTACACGATAGAGGGATTAGGTGTGCCTGGATGGACCTTCTCAAGCAGGTTGGAGGGGCGCAGAGCTGAGCTCAGCCAAACTTAAACTCCAATAGGCTGGATCCTGCTCTTAAACGATTTAACGCTAGCCTTTTGTGCCTGTAGGCAGGCTTTGCTAGGGTTATAATATAGGAAATTTCATACACTTCTGAGATGGAAGCCTCCAGATGTTTCTCGCACTTCAAAGAAGGCACCAGGTATAACAAGTATTTGCAATGCAATAGGTCACGCATTTACTAGAGTTTGAGCAATTGACATTGCAAATAAGAATGCCTTTTATTTTTGTTTTAAAACCATAAAGAAAAGGCATTGTCATTTACAATGCCGATAGCTTAAACTTGCGTAAATGTGAGGCCTATTGCATTGCAAATGCTTGTTATAACTACTGTGTGGTTCTCCTTTCATTTAACCAATCCAACAAGATTGCATTCTGGTAAAACAAGCTGCTTAACATTCCTTCAAGACTAAGCGTGCAGGCTGCTCGCCACAGCTACCACTTGGGTGGCTTTCTAAGGTTATCTTTGACCTCTTAAATCACTATAAGGGTTGTTTGGACTGGTGCAACGTGCTCACTTTAAATAGTGGACATCATATACCAGGCCAACTTCTCACTACGCACCAAGGATTTAAGTAGTTTGTGGTGAAGGTGAAGTTGTGACCATGTATTTTAAGGAAAAAAGAACTCCCGGTCGTACCTGATAAGGATATTGTAAGTCACCTCAGAGTTCCATAACCTTATAAAGGAACTCAGCCTTCAGCTTTGTTCCTCAATATGGTCATGGAACTCCTTGATGACTTGCAATAGCCGTATAATACATGTTACGGGTTTCTATATGCCATATGTAAAGCTGAGTCAACCTTTTGAGGTTTCCAAGTCCTAGCCTACAAATCGCTGCACATCTCAGCAGTAACATTCATCCTATGGTGCCACATAGCTAGCTAGAAGTATTTGCAGGGCCACTGGAATTATGTTGCAGTTGAGGACCAAATTATGCGACAGGGTTGACTAAATTATGCAGCAAGAAAAGGCAAGTTATGCAGCATATTACAGCACATTTTCTGATAGCATTTAGTTAGTATTTGCAGGTCATATGGAGTAATGCTATCTAGGCAAAAGCACAGTCGCCAATTTATGGGTTCAAAACATTATAATAGAAACTGAACTGTCCGTCATTCACCCATCTGCTCACGGTTATGTATGCTCGGATAGCGCCAATGTTGTCCTGTGGTATAGAATTATGCGTGGTCGGGAAATAGCCAGTCTTAACAGGATCCAAACAAAAGTTTATAAATCTGTGTTTAATATCCCAAAGTCAGCTTCATCAGCCAAGTACGCTTTGAGTTTGGCGTGAACAATCAAGCATGCCAGTGCAAGAGCGCGTTTATCAAACTGTGCTGGAGACTACAAGCTTCTGAAAGGCGATCCATTAACATCCTGTGCTGGCTGGAAATTGAGAAACAGCAACTTAAAAGGCTCTTGGGGAAATCATCTAAATCAGGCCATTTATGATCGAGGTATGCAAGAAGCCTGGGCAGCAAGCATTTGAAAATCTGCATTTAATTAAGCACTAAATAGGTCAAGTCGGATCTCATCTCTCCAAATAGATAAGAACATATTTGTGTGAGGGTGACACGCCTGGCCAGTGATAAACTCTTATAACATCTTACACCCCCAGGAGTACCTGGCAGCGCATTTTTCAATGGTATTAAAGCACCAGCTCATGTTATTAGTTCTTTCATTTCGGCAACATGGAGACAAGAGATCTTATTCCCTTCTGGAAACAGCAGTCGCAAAATCCAACTTGCCGACTTTGAGGATATAATCAAGAGTCACTAGGCCACATCTTCTGTTTCTCCAGTACCCTTGGCACAAAAAGGAAAATTCTCCTAATACGGATCCTCAGAAAACTGGAAATAAGCTCATGTAGGGAAGCGGTACCTACTTGGTTAACTGGCACGTCTGTACCCCTAGTTTGCAGGGGGATAACAATTTTAATGTCGCTATTTAAAGAAATTACCAAAAAAAAATGTAGGACTCAGTAACATTTCTATAGGTCAAGACACATAATCAGGTACTCCAAGCTAGCTAGATTTATGAAAAACACGTTATATCCCGAACAATTTTGAACAATCATAGTATACAAATCAGTCATCAAAAATGAGACATTGTGATCCAATTAAGAATAAATCTTCTTCTTTAATGTTCACAACAGCATCCTTCTGAACTCTAGCCAACACGTGTTTCGTCTTATTAGCAGTGTATGCATATAGACTTCATCAGGGCTAGAATATACAACAAAGACCATAGTTACTAACTGACTTTGTAAGTGTAGGACACATTGGAAGTAGTAAAGAAGAGACCAAAATGTACCACCACCCAGTGACATCAATAACCCAACAGAAGACAGGAGCACCCAAAAGAGTAAAAGCCTCTTGCATGTAATCCAAATACATACGAACAAAGAAATAGAAAAAGAATAAAAAAGTGCATAAAGAAAACACACAATAACAAAAATTCATAACAAATTAAGTGACCTTAAATAGCACCATAAGGGACCAAGATCAATAAGTATATCAAAGAAGCAACAGATAACAGAACAACGTATCCAGCCAAACAAGACCCACAACAAAGAGTAAATGAGGGGCGTGGTTACGGCGCCGACCGGGATGGCTGCGTGAGCGAGTTGCTCCGCGCCGTGTCCCGTCTTTAATCCTGCCGAACGTTGCCCCGGATCGCCTGGTGACCGGAAATGTGGACCGGAGGGGCCGCTGCCCTACTGGGGATGGTCTGAGCCCGAGCGGAGCCCTGGCCGCTGGGCGCGGATGGCCGTGGTGCCCAGCTCTCTCCGGCGAGCACACAAAGGCAAGATGGCGGCGCGACCGGCATGATCGCTCCGAAGGCAAAGCGGTGAGGAGCACAAGAGCAGCGGAGGGCGCCTGCGGCGTCCCCGAGCAGCAGTGGTTGGTGCGGTGACCCGTCGGAGCGGGCCCCAGACTGTGGAGACGCTCGGTGGGGCTGTTGGTAGTATGGTCCCTCCCCTCCCCCCACCCGCATGCGGGAGCGGCGCCTAGGAGGGCGCTGGGCCAGCAGGGGCACTGGTAAGCTGTGGGGCCCTCGCCAGCCAGCCGACCCGCGGTGGAGACCGACAGCGCACGGAGGCGAGCAGCGGACGGCTGGGGCGCTGTGAGAGTGTCCGCCCGGGGCGCCCACGCGTCCCGGTTCAAGAGGGGCACGGCGGCAGATCTGGCCCTTGCTGGGGGTCCTGCCCGGGGGTGAGCACAGAAGCGCTGACCGGACGACGAGGTGCTGGGTTGCACATGGTGTGGTGCAATGACCTGTGTTACGGGGTCGGTGTTCTAGGTGTGCCCTGGGACCCACTCCATTGACTGGCGGCCATTCAGCGGACTTTGCTCCCCCTGGCCGTAGCGAGCTTGGCAGACGCTCTATGAGGAGCTGAGGCGGTTTGGGAGGTCCCTCTGGTTCGGATACTGTCAACTGGCCGGGCGTGAGGGCAGTTGGTGCCACGCACTTCCCCTGCCTGGGGCGTGATAGACCGCTCCGGCTGGGGCTAAGCGTTCCTGGTGCGCTTGGCCATTCTCCGCGGGGGCGGCCTGGGAGGCTAAATCTCTACACGCAAGATGGCCGCGAAGGGAGATGGCGCCGCCGAATCGCTTGAGAGGGGAAGCCGGGGATCAGCGGATGCACGTGGCGGCTCCCCGACGGAGGCCTCCACTCAGGAACAGAGGCTGATCCTCCGCCTTGATACTATCCTGGCCGCGATCACTGCTACGAGGGATGAGTTGCGCCAGGACATTGCGCAGGTGGCGTCTGGCCTCGGCCTGCTGAGGGCAGACCACTCCAAATTATCTGATCGTGTGAAATCCAATGAACTACTGCTTCAGGAGCTGAAACCAGCGGTGGTCACGGCGGAGCATAAACTCGATGACGTTGTCCGTCGACTAACGACTCTGGAGCGCCGCACGGAGGACGCGGAAGGCCGCAACCGCCGGAATAACGTGCGGGTGGTGGGGCTACCAGAGAAAATTGAGAAGGACGATGCGATATCCTATTTGGAGGACTGGTTCCGCACAGTGGTGGCGCCGGAGGGCCTCTCCCCCTTCTTCTCCCTGGAAAGAGCGCATAGGGTGCCCGCGAGACCTCCTCTGGAGGGCCGACCGCCTCGGCCGGTGGTGGCCAGACTGCTGCACTATAAAGACCGAGATCTGCTGATCCAAAGGGCGAGAGATCGAGGGCCCTTCCAGGTGGACAACAGTAAGGTGACGATCTTCCCGGACTATACGCAGGAGGTACAGAGGAATAGGGCCTCCTTCTTGCCGGTGAAAAAAGAACTGAGAGAGGAGGGGGTTCAATACTCCTTGCTTTTCCCGGCTAAGCTGCGGGTCATCGTTGATGAGAAGTCGCACTTTTTTCAAACACCTGACGAAGCGTGGTCATGGCTGGAACTATATCGTGCAGGGACGGATCGGGCGCATAGGCCCGCCAGGGAACGAGAACAGCCGATCAGGGTCAGGAAGTCGCAGCGCATTCGCTCCAGGAATAGGCGCCAACGAGCCGAGCGCGAGGCGCAGATACTTGCGGATCGGAAGAGTGCGCTGGAGGCCACGGCGACCATCACGGGATCACAACGTGATGATGCCTCCAGGGGTTCGGCTTCGGGGGACGACGATGAGGATGAGAAGACCGGCGAGGAAGATTTGGAGGGGGGGGGGAGCGCAGGGGCCGGAGGTTACCCCGCAGACATCGGATGGTATCTTTAATGGATGAAGCTCGTGGTTGCTGAACTTTTATCGGGTGTGGACGCTCATGCCTTCTTTTGGACTGCCAGGTATGGGGCTGCATTAGCAGCGTGGGACTGTGGGCGCGGGGTGGTTGCTCTGTCGTCCTGGCTCGGGGCTCCACAGCCCTCATCAGACCCTTAAGGTCTTCTGTGGTGTCGACCACAGATTAGTGTGATGTGTTGGGTGTTTGAGGTTTGGAACGGGGCTGAAGCTGGGTTACTAGGCCCTGTCCTGGGGAGGGGAGGAGTGGGAGTTGTGGGGTGTGTTTTAAAGGGGTTGTTCAATTGCTGCAATGCGGGTCACAGTTTTTGGCGAGCGCCACTGTTGGGATTGATGCTCTATGGGGACGTTACCTGATCTGAAATGTGTCACATGGAATGTCCGGGGTATTCGAACTATGGTCAAGCGCCATAAGGTGCATGCCTACTTGGTGAGGCGGGGAGTGCAGATAGCGATGCTTCAAGAGACCCACCTGACGCAGCTGGAGTGTGGGGCGTTGCAGAGGAGGTGGCGGGGTCAGGTGTTCGGCACGACTTATTCGGCGTTCGCCAGAGGGGTGTTAATATGGATCAGGGCGGGCACGCCGTTCCAGGTCACATCTCAGAAGATTGATCCGGAGGGTCGTTATGTGGTGGTGGAGGGGAGGCTGTGTGGTAGGGAGGTGGTGCTGTGTAACATCTATGCCCCCAATGTTGATCAAGCCCATTTCTTTGAGGGATTGTCGCGCTCACTAGCTTATTATTTAGCGGGCCCGGTATTGCTGGCGGGGGATTTTAATTCTATTTCGGATGTGCTGTTGGACAGGTCGCACCCACCATTAGCTGACTCACCAGTGCGCAGGCTTGCTACTCATAGGAGGGACTGGCAGGAGAGGTGGGGCTTGGTGGATGTCTGGAGGGCGCAACACCCTGAATCTAGAGATTACTCTTATCACTCTGCTCTGCATGATCTGCATGTTCGACTGGATTCAGTACTCTGTTGCGAGTCTCTAGCGCCGATGGTAACTCATTCTGAGTATCTGGCTAGAACCATCTCGGACCATAACCCTCTGCTGATTTCTGTACAATGGCAGCTGGCGAGGTCGGCGGTCCCTTCATGGAGACTTCGCCCGGAGACGCTGGAGGATCCGGCGTTCTGTGACACGGTCCGACAGGGTATTGACGAATACTTCACGGTTAATGCTGGGTCGACAGAGACTAGAGCGAATGAATGGGACGCGATGAAAGTGGTGGTGAGGGGGATATGTATGGGTCGGTTTCTGACTGTGAGAGGTACAGTGTTGAATGACCTCGCGAAGGCAGAGGCAGTGCTGAGAGGGGTGGAGCAGCGGCGGCCCGAGCGGCCGGAGCTGCAAGTTAACCTGTTGCGTGCTAGGGAGGCGGTGGCGAAGGAGACTGAGAGACTGAGGTGTTATGATTACAAGCTGTATGCGGTGAAAGTGCATGACGAGCGGGATAAGGTGGGCACGCTCCTTGCGAAGTTGGCTGATCCGAACCCTAGAGGTTGTCCGGTTATGAGTGTGCGCCAGGAAGATGGGGAGGTGGTCTATTCGCAATCAGTGGTCCTGGGGCGCTTTCAGTCCTACTACGCGAACCTATACACCAGCCACCTCGACATGAGTGTCGCGGATATAGGCGCTTACTTGGCTCGGATCCCTCTACCGGTGCTAGAAGAGGAGGACGCGCGGGATCTGGGGGGCCCGGTAACTCTAGCAGAAATCAGAGGAGCGATTAGTCGTATGGCGCGGAACAAAACCCCTGGGGTGGATGGGTTGCCGATCGAGTTCTACGCCAGATTTATGGAAGTGTTGGCCCCCAGACTGCAGGTTGTGTATGCGGAGGCGAAACAATTAGGGAGGTTGCCTGACTCTATGACGGAGGCGCTGGTTGTACCCCTGCTGAAGCCGGGCAGGGATGCGTTGGATGTTTCTTCCTTTCGTCCGTTGTCTATGCTGACTGTAGACTATAAGATCTTGAGCCGCATCCTGGCCACCCGGCTCCTCCCACTGATGACCTCTCTGGTGCATAGGGATCAGGCGGGATTCATCCCCTCGAGGAGCACTTCGATGAATATCCGCCGGCTGATTGGGGTTATTGATAGTGCTGCCCTGGCAGATCCAGGCCCGGTAGTGCTGACGGTTGATATTGAGAAGGCGTTTGACAGTTTGGAATGGGATTTTTTGGATGGTGTGCTGTTGAAGTTCGGAGTTGGGGAGGGGTTCCGGAGTTGGACGAAGGTGCTTTATTCGTCGGCTAAGGCGAGGGTGCGGTTAGGGACATTGGTGTCCTCGGTTTATCCGGTCTGCAGGGGCACGAGGCAGGGTTGCTCGCTTTCTCCGTTGCTCTTTGCTTTAGCAATGGAGCCGCTGGCGGCGCAGGCGAGGCAGGGAATCGTTTTTGAGGGGATTGCACTGGGGCTCGACTCGCATTATATCTCGCTGTATGCTGACGACTTGCTCTTGTATTTAGCAGACTCTGGGAGGGCTCTTGAGGGTGCAGTGGATATGCTGGACAGGTTCGGGAGGCTCTCAGGTCTCAGGGTGAACTGGACTAAGACATGTGTGTTTCCGCTACGGAAGACCACGCTCTGCCCCCAGCTCACGAGGCCGGTAGTGTGGGAGCCCTCTTGTTTTGTTTATTTGGGAGTGCGTGTATACCATGACACGGCAGACCTCCTTGAGGGGAATGTGGGGCGCTGCGTTAGGGCGCTGCGAGGCAGTATGGACTTTTGGGCCTCCCTCCCGCTCTCTGTACTGGGCCGTGTGGCGCTGCTGAAAATGGTGGCACTCCCGAGGCTCCTTTATTATTTTAGAACACTGCCGGTGTGGATCCCGCAGGGTGTCTTTCGGGAGTTGAGGTCACTGGTGACCGGCTTTCTATGGGGCCGCGGCCGCAGGCGAGTGGCACTGACCGCCCTGATGCGACCCAAGTGCGAGGGAGGTGTGGCGGTCCCTGATTATGAGCTATACTATTTGGCAGCGCAGCTCCAGATCTTGACGCAGAATGTGGCCAGAGAGTTCAGGGGACCTGAGGAGGGCCGGGAGGTAGGCATTCGGAGGTATGTCTTGTCATCTATTGTGTTGCAACAGAACCTGGCCAGTAGGGACCTCACGATGGAGGAATGGACGCTCAGATTGTGTTGGAACAGGTACCTGAAGAGGGTTGGGAAACGCCGACCGTATGCGCCTGAGATTCCGTTAGGAATGCTTACTGCCTTACCGCATGGGGGTGATTGGTCCCAATTGTTAGTGTGGGAAGACCTGGGATTGCAGATGGTGGGGGATCTTTATGTGGACGGGGCGCTGGCCCCGTTCCAGACCTTGCAAGAACAATTCGGACTGCCGAGTGGTACCTTCCTGTTGCATGCGGCGGTTATTACGGCCCTGCAGCGGCATTGGGGGGGCGGATTGTCGGAGCCGGAGGTGGCGACGGTGTGCCAATATGTAGTGATGGCCGCGGGCACCGTTAAGGCGGTGACCTGCCTCCACAATAGGTTGTTGAATGACGGCCTCGCCCCGCTGGCTGAACTGAAATCGCGTTGGGAGACCAGTGTTGGCAGACAAATCCCGGACTCGGTATGGGGTCAGGTGCTCCACAGGACCTGGAAGGGGACGAGAAATGCGAGATTCCAACAGGTGCATTATTTTGTGCTCCATAGGGCATATTTGACTCCGGAGAGGTTGCGGCGACATTTCCAGGTGCTTGATGCCATGTGCCCGCGATGTCTAGAACCTGCGGTGGATTTTGACCATATGCTGTGGGGTTGCCCGAAGCTGGGGGACTACTGGTCTGAGATTGGGGACCTCTTGAATACAGTCACAGAGCGGGAGGTAGACTTTGACATGGCCGCGTGCCTCCTTCTTTGGTTTCCGCATACTAAAAAGACCAAAGTTACGAGCAAATTCATTGGGTTGGGACTGATATTAGCACAGCGTGAGATCACGTGGCATTGGAAGTCTAAGGAGGGGCCGTCTGCACGGAGGTGGAGGAATGAATTGGTGAGGTGGTCGGGCTGTGAGAGTGTTACGAATGCGCCAGGCGATTAGGGCTGACAACGAGAAATGCTTGGAATTGGCGCGGTCCTGGGAGCTGGTGGTGCAGGCGTTGAGAGACTATCTTGCCGAAAGCGAGGACACTGCTTAGTTATACCCTAGGGTTCCGTGTGGCTGCTTGCTTCTCGAAGCGTTCTGATAGTTGTCACCCGGGAGCAGTAAGTAGATGTTGGATCCCGCATTAGCAGCAGTTGGGGGGGGAGGGCATTGGGAGGGTGTTATATGGAGGAGTAGTTTGCCACTAGCGGCAGCCTCCTAGAATGGACTGGCCCGGGATAGTACTTAAGAGGCTTTAATGACATGACATCAGTGTAGCCTGGGCTCTGATGGAGAATGAGGGTTGGTTGTTGTGGGATAAAAGCGGAAACGGAATGTTATAATTGACCTGTGTCCCGAATGGGGCGTTCACCATGGTGCCTCCAGTGTATTGATTTCTTGCGGTGCCGCCCAGCCTCCGGGATGTGGGCCGATCGGCTGTGTACTGTATGGTTATTGCACTGTATGATGGGGACTGGTGGTGTACGGGTTGGCTTGTTGGATGTTTTTCTTCCTGTTCTGCAATAAAAATATATTAAAAAAAAAAAAAAAACAAAGAGTAAATCCTAAAAGAAACCCTAGTGACACCAAATAAATCGATACGGTAAATATCTCACCAGGACATGTATTACGATACTGGCAACGCCACTGATTACCAGTTCCAAGTGATGTGTTGGGAACTAAATAAAAAAAGAACGAAATAACATCCATCTCGACATAATAAAAAATATCAATCCAGGAATATCAAAACCATCACAATAAATAGATTGCTGCTATACTCACTCAAATCAAGTTTCAAAGTAGCCGCCACGAAGAAATAGCACTTCCGGTGTGAAAATTAATCAATACCCACGTCAGGGCATAATCCAGTCACGCAATCTAAAAACGATGCATCATATTAGATCCCAGGTCATGTATATTATTAAAGCATATTTACACTAAACCAAAAACAAATTCCACGGATTACCACAGCCCGACTCAACATGGCAATCTATTAAAACCATGTCCGGGTTCAGAGATTCACCTCAATATTCATACAACAATCGATCATTAAAACAGTTGTATACAAAAGTAGCACCAATTATTTTAAGGGGCAATTCTTTTAATTAAAAAACTCTAATCGCAATATATATATAGAGCATCACTTAAACAAAGCCCGTATCACAAAGCATGCCAAAATTAAGGCACATATCGGAATTAAAGATTCTAAATGGAGGACCATCAAATAAACAAAAAGCTATGCCACAAACCATATCAAAAAGAATCGAAAAATATAAAATTAGCAGCTCATGATCCACTCACCGAGTAAGTTGCATGTTACAAACAACAGCAGCAGCACGAGTACGGCTTCTAGCACCCGCGCCATCTTTCAATATCAATAAATACTAAGTAAAGAACACAAAGGAAGGACCAAAAAGGATCCTAAGCTGTTAACCATTCCAAAATGGCACCCACGGAGGATCGTTTTGTCAATCAAAACTAGAAACTTTGACACACCATGTAAGCACTCGATACCAACATAGATAATTTCAAATGCATCCATAATTAAGTATGATATGAATGAATATTTCATAACCATAAAAACTGCATATAAATAAAACGTGCAAGCCAGATATAAAGCTCATATCCAGGAAAATAGGACAAATAACCCTGAATTCCATATAGTCATCACCAATAAAGTAAAACAAAAATAAAACAGAAAGAAAAAAAAGAGTATAAAGGAGAGTAAATAAAATAAAACACCCCATAAAGTGAAGAGTGATCATAACAGCATAGGTTAGTATAGTTTATATATACAGTACAACTCATAACACAATAAAATGGTCAATACAAAGCATGACTAAACCAAAAATAATATCATCCATCTGTACATAATAATGCAAATAATACATCAAATATTATAACAACCAATAACACACAATTCCCAAATGCGGTAAAGGAGCAGTAGCATAGGTAAGCAGGGAACACACATCATATTGTACATATTCAATACAGTAGATTTTACAAAGGTAATATATCATCCTAAAAAGTATTGTAACTCGTTATCAAAATTCAAGCTCTTTTCAACAGCACGCAAATTCAAAATCCAGCGGGCCTTTTTCTGTCTAAGTCTAAGCTCCCTATTGCCTCCTCTCGCATCCATCAAGACATTCTCTATACCATGAAATGTGAAAGAGGGATGAGTACCCTGTGACTCGCATTCAGCCGCATGAGCTGCAATGGGATATCTAATATCACGATTCTTCAGAGCCCTGAAGTGTTCTGATATTCGATCCCTCAGTCTTCTAATGGTACTACCAATGTAAATTAATTGCCAATTAATGTCTCTTTTTTGATGACTGATTTGTATACTACAATTGTTCAAAATTGCTCGGGATATAACGTGTTTTTCTCTATTGATGTGGATCTCTACATCTAATGATGACGATTGGATAGACGTCATCCTTATCCCTAGTAGAAGCCCTAACAAGTCTCATAATTACTTATGACAATTGAGCGCAGACATATAACCTTCTATCTACCGTTCTTTTGCTTTGTAGCTAGATTTATGCCTTAAGCTGCACCACAGACTCGCACCTTACGTTACAATGCGACTATAGACCATGAGCAATACAGCCCCTCGGTCAGGATGAAAACAAATTCTCTTAATTTGAAATTACTTTTTATGTAATAGTATTTTAATTGCAGGATATTTTGCACAAACCTAGAATGCACCGTTTAATGTTAAAAATGTAAATCGTTTTTTAGAACTGCTTTGAGCAGTTTTAACATTCTGAATGTACTTGATTTGGTTTCAATGGTATGCAATGCTTTTAACTAACCTTTTAACCATGAAAACAAACTTGCTTTGGCTCGATTTGAAGGTATTACTCTATTATTTGTCATTTTTACACTTCTTAAACACTCTCTGGGCATAGTTTAACTCAAATATAGCAATAAACGACAGGGCCTTCCACTGTGCACCAACAGGTGTTGCTGGGTTTTTACCAGCTCTTGATCCACTAATGATTAATATATTTATGCGGAAAATGCTGCACAGTTCCAGTGGCCCCGTGGTATATGTTTTTACTCACCTGCAAATTGCATCCATTATGCACATGATGCAGTTCAATTAAATTCCTCATTTTGCGCCTGAGATTATATGATTTTAGCAGGAGACTACAATCAAACATAGGCCCCCTTTTAGACAGGAATTCTAAATGTAAATATAGTCATGACCACAACTTTCAGATGTGCAGTTGAAAGTAGAAAACGCTCTCACTCGTAGAGATTTAGTAATCTGGGAGTAAGGAAATATATGTTCATCTTGCCAGTTCATGGATTTCAGACCAGCTTGGATTACTTTTTTTTAAATTCCAACTGATAATTGAATTAAATCTAAAATCAGTACTATCCAACGTCTCCAACTTCGCCCCCTTTATCATCGGTCCATAATAGGATGTAGTTGGGAAATATGTTGGTAGGTGGAGATTTAATTATTCACTATTAGCTCACTCCAATTCGAAGTAACGCATGTACCAATTCTACTTCTGAATGTTTGACAATAATAACCCAAACAGCAGTAAGGGATGATCTAGTAGGCATCGTCATGAGAATTTCCCAATACTGCATAACCAATGAAAAGGCCATTATCAATGGCAACACTTTCTAGAGTGTCCTTTCATGTTCTGTTAGTCTGAAGTTAGTAGCCCCAGCAAGTCAGTGCATGGCAGTGTCATTAGATCGGTCTGCCAGTGTTGCTCCGGGTCTGCCTTGAGCGAAGGTTTAATAACACCAGAAGCCATGTTGAATTGATCTTTATTAAAGTGTAAACTCAACTGACCAGCTCGCTGTGCGTGCATTGCACTAGCCTTGCTCACACGTACGGGCATCAAAGCGAAGAGAGATAAACAAACAGCTGTCCGGGCTAAGCACCAGGACGACCGTCATCTGTAATAAATGTATTAGCAGGACAGGGTCCTTCTGAAACATTCTGGTGGGAATAACAGGACGTGTGATATATAACACAGAAGCTCGAATGGTGATTTAAGCACAATCTTTTCACGATCCAAGCAGAAGAGAAATGTGTCTAATTGTGAAAGGCTTCTCGTGAGAAAAACAGTTTGGCAAAATAACTGTTTTACAATTTGATTTAGAGTCGGATTGGTAGATGTGAAACACAATACGTGCTTTCGTTTCTAAGAGTCGTGCAAACCAGCGCCGTGGATTACACTCGTCTGTGGACCATGTTCGTGTGTTTACAAAAGACGGCCTCTTGTAAAAGCAGGCTACACATCTAACGAAACAGCACGCCAATGGCAAGTGTAGAGTGATGGAGACTGTCGACAGACAGAGCAAACCGGCATAATGATACACGGCTGAGAAGTATGAGCGCAGGTATAAACTGACAGACACACAGCAACATAGATGCACACAAAAGACAGACAGACAGAAAGATAGTAGGAGGGAGGGCTCCACAACCATCTACCTGAGCGCCTCCAGGCTGCGGCTGGCCTCTCCTCGGGAGTGTGCCACGGAGGAAGAGTGCAAGCACCTCAATGTGCCGCTGCGGGCCCTCAGTGAGCAGCACTCGACTCCTCGGCTCCAGCCGCTACCTGTGTGTTCCTCCCTCTGTGTGCACGCAGTGACATCTGAACCATGTCCCCGCCCTGTCACTGAAACGATTATGTCTGTTTTGGGGAGGGAGTAGGATGGGGGAAGAGGGAGATATCAATTATGTGCGATTACACCCCTCCCCCATTCCTGATCGGCTCAAATGTCAGACAACACACAACGGAAGAGAACCGTGCAAACAAAACGTTTATCCCGCACAGCCTGCGAAGTAGTTTGCCGCCCACTTACAAGATCCTTAACTCTGGCCCTCACCGTGCACGCAGCGCACTGCCAGCCCTGTGGACAAGAACCCGAGGGGATGGGTCCGTGCTCCCGGCGGCGCTCACCCCCTGATGCGGCTTGACAGGCAAACGGCCTACAAGGCAGCGGCGGGGGGTCCTTGACTAGGTGTCTGATCTTGGCCCTGTGGCATCAGATATAGGCCGCCGGCAGCGCCATGGCCGGGAAAGCTGCGGAAAGCACCATAAAATGGCAGCTCTGTTATGACATGTCGGCGGGAACCTGGTGGATGGTAAGTCAAAGTGGTGACAAGCTTTCTTCTCCCACCCCACCCCCTTCATCCCTTCCAAGTGCATGTTCCCCTTCTCCAAGTCCTCCATCGCCATTCACGTGTGTGAGAACTAAAAGTTCGCACTGCAGAACATGTTTCGCCCTTCTTATTACCTGGTGTGTGTGGCCTGTCAGAAGTGAATGCTGTCAGCCCTGCACCTGTCCAGCTTCAGCTTTGGGGGTAACAGAAAAAGAGATAAACAAAGAAAAACAATTGTGTGGACAGCGCTGCAAATGAAAAACAAGCACTCGCCATTGCGGGAAGGCAGCGATGTTTATTTTAGCGTCGCGCTTTCACTTTAAAGTGAAAGCGCGATCCAAAAATAAACATGCGGTGCCCTGGGATGGCCCATCCGGACTGGATCGCTGGCTTGTTTACATAACACGCCTCCTTGCGATAAGAAACTGCTTCACAACAGCCGTGAAGCAGGCGATCCAGTCCAGATGGGCCAGACAAAAAAGCAGAAAAAAGGCACCCCAGTAAGCTTATTTCCAATAATGAAAGGCCACCGTTTACCAAAAACGGTGACGCAAGGAAATGGAAATAAGAGGCGGGCTTCAAGCCCTTTTCTCAAACTGCTCATTAACAATGAATCTCGCTGATGTGCGCAGCAATGCTAGGCGAGACCTAAAAAGGGGACTGTCGGACCATCTCTTCAGATCACGTCTGGACGTGTGGAAGACTCAGAAGAAGGACCGCTCTGCTGCAAGGAGGACTGCCTATTTGCTCTGCTTCTTGGATACCTGGGGAAGAAGGACTGGACCTGCTCCTTGAAACCGGACCACCAGAGTGACTCCAAGCGCTGGTTGGCTGGCCTCCTAATCAGAGCCTCTGAGTCAGAAAAGGCTCCAATCATCTTAAACCTGTACCTGGACTTTGCCTGCTGAGTCCAAACCCTCCAAGTGGTGCCTTAGAAGTGGGGATAAAGGAGCTTTGCTTTCCAAGCTATGGTCCCCCATCAGAACCGACCTATACTGACAAAGCCCTTGCGGCTCCTCTTTGCAACCGACACAAAGCAATGCATCTCAATGCAGGACCCTGCATTGCTCCCCGTAACTGCCACTACACAGCGCAATGGTCCATATCAAGGACATAAGTTACAATTCTCAGCGGGCCTAACCTGTTCCTTATATTTTGCCTGTGCTCCACCATGATCAGCCTGAACTTGTAACTTTGTCCCAGCCTGGTGGGACCAGATAACCACAGTTGGCACTTTTTTTTTACCGAAACCTTTAAAATGTGTATCTCTGGTTCTTGGAGAGAGGAGTTTGCCTAACGGTTAGGGCGATCAACCTTGAATCTGGGGAACTGGGTTTGAGTATCAGCAACGACGCTGAGCATCCTGTGATTCTGGTCAAATCACTTAATCTCCCCGTGCCTAACAAAAAAATGAATGTGTTCTGCAACTGGTGCTATGTAAAGCACTCTGATACCAGATACCTTTGGGTCAAGTTTGCGTGATATAAAACTCTGCAAAAAAAAAAAAAGCGTATCACAGAGGAAGCGCTCTCACCATAACTATGTTCCCTAGTGTATCTGACAAGTGTAAGCTAAAACAGTGACTGTCTCAGGTCCTGCCAATCACTGAAAAACCATGACATGAAACAATCCCTAAAACGTGACACTCTGACTGGGATCTCATGTTTATCACCAAATTAATCACCCAGTGCCACCACCTGATCACCAAGGAACCATTAGAAGCCCTAAAATTGTCAAACTGTCAATAGTAACTTCAAGTACCAGCATCAATACTTGGAGCCCAGCATATCATTCACCCCAGAACTTGAGACTGTATTTCCCTTTGCAACCAGTAGTACCTGCTTGAGTCAGCTGGGATACAGTTCACTTTTGGGTGGTGGGCAATTTAGTTTTAGGCATGATCTTTGCAGAATTGGCCTCAGACTCACTGAGAAATCAAAAAGTCTAGGAAGAGTGGGAGACCTTGCATACATACTGCAGGCTTAGACAATGCACTAATTTATCGGCTGAACTCTGACACACCGGAGGTACTTTCTGGAGTTACAGAAGACAGAACATTTAACTGGCAGGAGCCTTTCTGATCTCTAACTTGTTAATGAAATATTGCTTACAATCACTTGGGTTTGTTTCTAGTGCTCACTGATTAACAGTTCTGAGGGTGGGAATAAAGCATGGAGTCATTTTTTCGGTTTGTCAAACATAGTAGGACTTTTAATTCTCTTTGATGAGCCCAATAACAGGCCTAATTTCCAATATGGAAAAAAGGCCAATTTCCTTATACAATCACTAGCTAGGACTGGACATTAATCTTATTTTGTGTCAGACAACCAAACCTACTAGCACCTCATCGCAATAACCTTGAGTGTTCGTTTAAACTACCATTGAATAGTCAGTAGAACAAAGCCATCTCTTGGTTTTCCAACTGGAGTAAAACACAATCCTAAGCCCTAGGACAACTGGTTAATGATCATAACCACCGGGAATGCTGCAGATATCCTAGCAGTCAAAATAGGACTCTTCTCACCAATACCTACAAAAAAAAACATATATTACAAACTCCTAAAATCATCAGCACCATTTTTTCCCTTCTCAGACAACATTGTGTGTACAAAGCATCTGTGTTCACTGATGGTTTTGCCTTTGTTTAATGCCAAGAACCCTTCAATCATACTGTACAAAACATTGTAGTAGCATCGATTATCTAAAATACTGTTGCATTATTGCTCAATTCAACACAAAGCACTTTAACCACGGATTTAAGTAACCCTTTAGTATCTATATAATACCATATAACTCCCCAGAAGTACCTAAAAAATAAGCTGCACACCACCTTAGTAAAGTGCCCCAGACGTAGAAAGAGAACAAGCAAATATTAATTTGGAAAATGTTGTTAACCAGAGAAAAAGATTCTCTGAAAAGAGCAGGACTGGTTGGACACGTGAAATGTCTGCATCCTGAGGACCAAGAATTTAGAAAAGCTCCAAAGCCCATTACACATGCGCAAAAAGACAGCATGCCTAAATAACTCATATGTACAAATATAACAAGCATTTTCAATGCAATAGGTCTAGCATTTGTGAGTGTTTCAGCTATTGGCATTGAAAATGACAATGCCTTTTATTTAAGTGTTTTTAAAGGAACACATATATAAGAGGCATTGTTGTTTTCAAATGCCAAGAGCTCAAACTCTCGCAAATGCGAGACCACTATAATGGTGGCCACGCCTCTTCTTTAGACGCTGCTCGCAAATTCAAGTTACCGTGAGCCTCATCTAAACAAAGATGTGTGGTCACTATTATAGTGAAAGCACGTATGGTGCTTTCACCCAAAGTTTTTTTTAAATAAAGTAATTTCAAAAGCTCTGTAGTGCGGCCGCTAAAGTGAAAGTGGCCCGAACTGGTAATTAAATAGGCGCGGCCGCTAAAGTGAATGCGGACCTTGCCGTATAGTCAATAATTAAATTGTGGCCGCTTTAAAGCGGACTGCGCTGTCATTTGAATAAAAATATATGACTATTTAAAGCAAAGCGGGCAGTGCTCCGACGTCGTGGGTGGAATAGGGTAAGAGCATTAAAAAAAATAGTGCTCACTAACTTATAAAGCAGACCGTGTTGTAGTGTAGCTCCTATTTTCCCAATAGGCTCTGCACATTGGAATAGTACCTACAGCAGTAAAGGCCTAGGCCAGACGTTAACTAGGTCTACTACTGTCGATACTAGACTTAATTTTTGGGTTTGCCAGCTAAGCTCAGAGTTCGCTAGAAACTTTCTCGAATGTTCAAGGAAGGAATTAACTCCCCTGATTAGACAAGAAGGGATTTAGTTTCTGACAACCATAGAACATGACAACTTTGCTCTCCCCTAATCAAGAGTCAATCTCAAGAGTCGTGTGAGCACAAGGCAATTATTTTACTCAGTCAGTACGTGCATTCTTAGTCTCATCAGAATGTAGAGAAAAGGAAGAGACGGGCGTGTTCAATAAAAAGGTGTTATTTATTGATCAGTCTCTTTTCTCGTACAAGAGAAATGGATCGATATTATTGCAATACTTATAGTTAAGTAAAGTGCATACATTAAAAGCAATAGTATAAAATAATACTGTAAAAACATTGATATGGTTTCTGAGCCATATGATGTTTAAAATGATTAAAATATATTTACATACACATATACATTTGACTAAACGTACTCAACTGGTGTTTCTAAATACGCCTACCCCGTGTACCTGACCTAAGTCTAATGCGTGGGCGAGAATAGAAAGTTACAGTTTAAGTTAAGTTTGTTTTTGCCAAGTGAATAACTAAAGAATTCTCTGTGAGGGGTTATTCAGTTCTGTACCTGGAAGTTAGGATGAATGAGGAATGGTATCTCTTTCTCTGCTCTCGATATTCCAGGCTGCCTGCGAGGGCTGCCCAGAAGCGCCGGTGCTGGGTCTCTCGGCTTGAGATAGCAGCGCGTCTCTCAGCGCGTCAGGAAGGCGGGGCTGCTGCCAGCGGGGTCTGCTTCTGCTCTCGGCTTCGGCAAGTATGGCTGCTCCGTCTTGTCACCACGCGTGTGTTTGCATAGGGCAAGGTCGGCAATATTTATACCTTAAAGGTGCCGAGATTGACGTAAGGATGGACATAGGTACGTCAATAAAGATGTCATACGACTTGCTCGTTAGCACATTCTTTTGCAAAAGTTCTCTGTGAAATCAAAACAATGGCCGCACGGATTTTCCAGGTTGTCATAGGTTTGATTTGTTATGAGAACGTCGTATGCCTTATCAGGGGCTGGAGGAATGTCGCTTGTCTAATTAGATCTCAAGCGTTATGACCTAATCAGATAACACGTTCCTGTGCCGTAGTGTGACTGCGTCAGATAACGGTATCTGCATCATGGGGGATTTCTTGCCTCATGGGCTGACTGTTAGTTAACTTGATAGTTAGTTTAACCAGAATAGGGTCAGGAATAGGGGGACTGATTCAGAACCTATAGAAATACACGACACCCACTCCACGCTAACTATGGTCATATCTACTAATCTATGCATAGTATAACATAGTACAACATACTATAGAGTATAGTGTATACCTTACCACCCCAAAATACATAAATGCATTTTGAAATTTTCAAATATACTGAAAAATTGCAGTCATATATATTGTATGCACTTAAGCTATGGTTTAAATGCAAAAGTAAACACGCATTTTTATGCATTATTGCTTTTCGGTATATGAGAAATACACATGAAATGGCTCTTAATATGGCTATACAGAAAGGAAGTCCGAGACCATTTCATCACATAATAAAATATTTGTGAACCTACCAGCGGGCAGCTAAAGTCTATATAAAGTATCTAAAAATAGAAATCTTAGTTCTCTAGGAATAGTTTCTTACTTTAAGCAGAAGATCAGTGTCCCGGAAAAAATATAGGAAGAAAAATATTTTAGGGGCTTGCTGAAAAAATCGCTGTCCGTGAACTGGAGTGAAATTGTTCATGTGACTTTATTTTTAAAGTTGAAGGCCGAATTCAGGGAACGCCGTGTGCGAGTTTACTCAAAAGTCTCTATTTCTGTTCTGGAGAGAACATCATATCATTCAGGCTTTCGAAAAAACTGTCAACAGCTTCATGGGAAAGTTCCACTAAGTCGGAAATAGGGGTAACCATGCATTGGTGCGCATGATTGTCTCCATTGACATTCTGATTTGCATTGCTGACAGAAGGTCGTACCTGTTCGATGCTGCTTTCATCTTGAACTTCACTACTCTTCAATCGTAGTGGTGAAGATTCCAGGAATGCCGTCATCAGGATTGGCAGCCTTTGAGGGCAGCACAAAGCGTGAACCTTGGTAGGAACCAACAGTGTATCTGCATCCACTGGCGCATCCGATTGTAGCGTCAGACAGGTGTCTAACACGCATTCTTCTCCGCATAGCAGACACCTTAGTACAGGTAAAACACACCTTTGCCACATTGGTCGAAATGATAGAAACCAAGTCATGTTCAGGTCTCTAAGCCGGGAGAGTCCCAGGATTTTTGATATCCGGTCCCGGTATCCAATGGCTAGGATCGTATCTTCCATTGTCGCGAGAGTTTGATCTGTGACATGGGTTGCCATAACGAAAAATAAGGACTAGGAATAGGATTCCTGCAATTAGTCCTAGGATCAGGGGAAGTCCGCCAAAAATCGAATGGACGAAATCTGGAAAAATACCCAGTATGGCTTTGAATGGTGTTAATGCCATCGAAAATACTGTCTTAAATACTTTTGAGACCCCTGTGGTATCAGAAATATTTAAGATTTCGCTTAGGATTTCCGCGAAATGTACGGGGGAATTAGTTGATAATAATGTATGTATCTCTGCAGTCGTCCTTGCGACTTGTAGATCATACGTTTCTTTTGATGACGTGAGCCTTGTAGGCGTCTGAAGAAGCACTGTTTTCATTCTGCTTAAAGTGTCTATTCGAATAGAAGTAATTTTCAAACTGGGCCATGCCCTTGCCTCCCTGTCTGGAAAGGAGCTGGGGAACAAAGAACGTCCACAGCACTTGACCTTCGCTGTTGTAGTTACTAGATAAGGAGTCCCGGGCATAAGACTGCAACATCTGCGGTCTACAATAAGAATGTAACTCCCATTATAGAGTCTTTGAAAGAATGGTTCTATTTCAGTTGCAGGTGCGCCTTGCTGGTGACATGAAAGGTTGTATGAATTCCCTTCACAGGCTCCGTGCAAACTAATTCCGTTACACAGAAGCGTGCCGCTTAGTGACATATCACAATTGTTGCCACTAAGAAACACTTTCTGTCCTTTATTACTGACACATGCATGTGAATAGGGCAGGTTCCAAGTTGTTTTAAGGTACCCCTTTCCCAATTTCTCGTACATGCCAGCCTGTATATATTTTTGGCAGTATTGAAACCTGAAGGTTGAGATTGGAATATTTATGATTCCGTGGATTATCCATTCACTGACAGGTCGTTCTGACATTGTCATTGGTAATCTTTCTAGTTTTTCAATGCTCAAGATTGTATAATCAGCACCCTTTTGCGCCATACCGATTTGTCTATCAGTAAGGTTAAAGATTTGGAATAGTGACGTTGTGTTGATTAAACGCCAAGGCACATAGCCTGAACGCAGATTTTGTAACGTCCAGCCAAGCTGTACAATGGAACGCAATTGTGACTGACCATGTTGTAATAACAGTAAGTCTTGCGATAATATATCGATTGCTGAAGACACAATGCTGTCCAATGAAAAAATTCTGGAGGACAGTCATTAACCCATTGTCCACTACAGAAAGTGATTTTTCCAAATTGATACGGTCAATTTCCCGTATTCTTTCTGCTGTCTCAATTTGAGTAACCTTCCAGGCCTCATTGTATGCTGCATATACAGAGGCTGCTATGAAACGCTTTTGACGCTGTTTGCGTGGTCCCAGTATGAAATCACGCAAGTCAGCACCATCAGTAAGTAAAGTTAGGTGTTGCTTAATTTCAGGCAGTGTGGAAGTCTGTAGCCATTGAAGGCATAATTTGCCCACACTGTAGGTTGTTATTATCCCTGGGTGATGTCTTTGGGGATATCTAGGGTCTGGCCTGGTCATTTTGAAACCCTGTGTTTTATTCAGGAATCTATCTTGACAGTTATTTGTATCTGTGGGCCAGATCAACCATTGTTTCCAATCAGGATGTGTTCTGTTTTGGTTAAGTATATGGTTTACGTCTATCTCTTCATCTGTATCAGAGCTATTGCTAAACATTGTTGGCTTTGGAATAGACTGGTTATTTAAATCTTTGATTTTGGCTAAGCCAAGACAGGTGGTTTGTTGAACAGTGTCATTTAAAAATATCATTTGTTCTGGGATCATGCAGGCTCTAAACAAAGCTTCTAAACCCTGTACTTGCCATTCTTTTGTACCCCAAACACTTTTCAAATCAACATTTTTGTCCCAATAATCAAATCCAAAAAGTATTCATTTTTTCAAAGAACGAATCTGAATATATCAATTTTGTGTTGGTTATCATGGTTTTCATCCCTGTCTTGTTTGACAATTTAAAATAAAATGTTTCAGCATTACTTGTGTTAAAACCTGAAAAATATGAATATTTGTCATACACTGTTCTAGAGCTTCCTTTTGGAGGTGTAGCACAATGTTCCCATTGATTATAATTTAAAACATTTCTAGTTTGTGCAGATTTATGTAAAAAATGGTTACCATAATGGTTATAGCAATACATACTATCATAATTTGTAGAACCTTGCAAATAATCATGTTTTGTAAATTTAGCAGACATTACTAAGTCCGACATCATGTTGTTAATACTCTCGAAGTCCCAATCATCAGCAAATGAGTTTGGTTTTGCAAAGTCACTCAAAGAGATCTTGATTTGGTGTGGATATTTCAGGATCTCGACCGGACCATAAATTTCATAGTCAGTGTTGTCCCAGGCTACCCCACCAGGTATAGGATTGGCTGTGAAGTTGGCTGAAGAAAGTTCTGGAGAAAGTTCTCTTTTCTCGACGTGTGAAGATGTGTGTGGTTTGAGGACCAAGTTGATGTTCTGACTTGCTGTGTCCATTTTAGCATATTTTCCCTCAATGAAGCGTCCCAAAGTAAATACCATGATGAGCCAAAGTATGAGGATAAATGCACCAAAACCCACCCAAAATTCAATCCATGGAGAAACCAGATATGTTTCTTTCAGTTGTTTCAAAAGTTCCTTCGCTTTGTCTTTAAAGGATTTTGATGATGGCTGTGTCTTTGATTCACTGAGGCTTTCAGAGGAATCATCGAAGTTGATGAAGTAACCAGATGCAGTTCTGTCAATTGTTCCAATTGCTTCAGGATTTTTGTTCCTTGCATTTTCACTTGGTACTTCAGTATAGATTGGTGTGTCTCTGCTAAATGTCTTTATTTGGGTTTTCAGAGGTCTGAGTTCTATTGCATTGTTGCATAGTCCTTCTTGTTCTTCTCTAGGCGTTTCGAATGTGATGAGCCTTTTTGTTAGGACCTCTGTGCTGGTAGCAAACCTTGGTGTTCTGCTACTTATTGGGAGTCCACTTGGCCTACTGTTTGTTATTGGCCACATGTTGTGGTTTTACCAGGTCGATGGATACAACTCGGTTCTCCTTTTTACCAGCAAGTGGCGGTAGTACAACTGATCTTGTCCCGTTGACAGACAACACAGGAACTGCTTTTCTGTAAGAAGGCCCAAATTCCTTCTTTACCGCGATCTTCTCCCTGACTAGATCCCTGACTTTTGGAATCCAGACAGGTCTTGCTGGGACAGGTGGTGATTCTTCAGTGGTTGTTGGCTGTTGTTTCAACTGTATGTTGCTCAGGTCTTTTCTTGTTTTGTTTAAGTCCTGCAAAATAGCCAAACGGTCTTTGACATCAAAGGTTTTTTTTATTACCACTGAAGTCTGACTATCAAGGTCAGAGATCAACATCCTAGTTCCGAATAATAATTCGTACGGACTGAATCCCTTCAGAGAATTTCTTGGCAAGTTATTTAGACTACGTTGGACACTTATTAGATGTTTGACCCACCCAGCTCCCGAACCTAATATCCTTTCCATTATAGATTGCTTTCTGCCTTGGTTTTTTCTTTACACCATCCCGTACCCTCAGGAAGGAAGTGAGAAGTTTCCCGCTGGGCTGTGCTCATTTGGCCATGTTTCCCCCCCAGGCTGGATTGCCTGAGTGAAAACAATGGTCGAACGTAGCATGCTCTTAGCGTATATGCCATTTAGACTCGCAAATCTTTGTATAACAGTCCGGACGTCAGCCGAGTGCTGAGGATCTACATTATAAGTGGAAACTAGCCTGTATATGTTAATCGCAAGCCATTCTTTTTAGTGGTGATGTTATCTGCAGTCAGATTCCACCGTATTTTATTTTTTCTCTCCCCACTGCAATTTCTGTTGCAGTTTGGGCAGTTTTTTACAAACATGGTATGATGTAGGCTCATGCCTGGCCACCAGTACCGTGATTGTAAATCTTCCAGAGAATCTTTTAGTTTGAGGTGTCCAAGACCCTCACCCATATGTGCGTCTGCGATTAACAAGCTTCTCCTGTCCATGTTTGGAATCACTCTATCCCCCACTCCAGGGATTCGAGCAAAAGGGACGGAGTTTGCATCGATTATGTATGTATAATTGAGTGGATAGTTGATCGGTAACGCTGAGCAGTCGCCTTTTGATGACGTTTTCACCGCCAGCAATGTTTCACCGTCAATGTATTTTAATGTACGCTTTTTTCGATCTACGGGAGCCGGTTTAGTGGCTGCCGCTGCGGCTGCTTCAGCCAATGAATTCCCTACAACGTGAACGCCATCACGTTGATGACTCAGTGAGTGAGTCACGTGAGTCTTTGGTAGTTCTTTTTTCAAAAGAGCTACTTGTTCCCAGAGCAGTCTCTGCTTTATTGGTGCATCTGTGTCATCTTTGTAACCGTTCTGAATCCATGTCTGCAAATCGCTGTTATATGATTTGACGCAGTAATATGAATCTGACACTATAAGTGTCGGGAATTCGCGATCCGCATTATCTAGCGCCATTTTTAATGCGATTATTTCAGTTTGTTTTTCTGAATTAGTTTCTACTGAGTGTGATTTTGTTAATAGAGGTTTTAATTTACCTCCGCGCCACACTTCTTTTGTAATCTCACATGTGGGGTTGTATGCTTGTTCTCCCCAAACGGAGGGTTGAGCATGTCCGTCTGTATAGATTACACAGGCGTAATGTCGTAGAGGCAGAATGTCGATTGGCAGAGGATACGTCTTTTCATATTTTAGATTTTTTAATTCTTCTTGTTCTTCAAAAAATTGTCAACCAAGCTATACTTGATAATTCATATCCTTCGTATAGAACTTTTAGATGGGCAATTCTGGATTTTTTGAAGTTGAATTTGTAACCCCCTGCAGCGAACCCAAGTATTATGGTGTTCACCCTTTTCAAGTGAGTCTCCAAGTCATCATCTGTTAAGTAAATGTCATCAACATAAGATAATGCTTCATCATCATATAGTTGTAGTAATTCTGTTACTCTCGCTGAGAATACCCCCGGGCTGTTCTTGTACCCCTGGGCTAACCGACAGAATTGTTTTTGAGTGCCATTTACTGAGAATGCAGTTAAATATCTGCTCTCTGGTGCTATGTTTTGACAAAAGAATCCATTGGAGATGTCCAAGGTTGTTTTGTATTTTTTGCGCACTATGTTATTCATTAGTGCAGCACTGTGTGAGTTTTGCACTGCAAAAGTTTTGCAACATGTGTTAAGGTGTCGGTAATCCAAAACTAGACGGTATGAATTGTCTGGTTTGGAGACCGGAAACAAAGGATTGTTCATTTGTGAGGTGCAAGTTTCAATCACCCCTTGGTATTCTAGCTGATCTAGTATTTCATTTACTTGTTTTTTAGCTTCTTGCTTAATTGGGTACTGCCTTTGTGCAGTTGGTTGTGATTTTAACTGGATTTTGTGAGGAGGAGAATCCTCATCCCATCCTACGTGATTTTTATATAAAGCAGGTGCTAAGGCCACTGCCCACTTTCTAGCAAGTGTATATTTTTTACGAATCGGGATTTGATTCGAGAAGGCAGGCATAATTACTTCTTCGCCATGAGGGCACTCCCTGACAAACTCTGGTGGCCAGTCTTTTTCAGCTAGAAGGATGTCATAGCCTTTGGAGAGGTTATCCCAAAATAGTCCCCTTATTTTCCTAGTCTTATCTCCCTCTATACGTAATGTTATCTCGTATATCTTGTGGGGCTTGCTAACTCTGGTGTCTGCAGTTTCCACTTGAAGGTATTCATTCGTGTCCACTGTCTCCAGATGATTCATAAGGACTTTGCGAGCTATGCTCACCTCTGCTGCGCTGTCTAGCATTGTCTGAGCCCACTCTCCGTTTTTCAGTTGTGTCCTCAGTATTCTCGGCATTTTTAACTACCTTGATACTGGCTACCTTCTTTTTTGGAAATTGTAATTTCTTTTTTTGCTGAGCAGGTTCCTTGTCTTTGGACTTGGCGTGCTCTTCTGATCGTCCTCTTCTTTCCGATTTCTGCGAGGAAGTCTGAAAAGATTGAGAGGGACGTGTATCAATGTCTTGATATCTATCAGGTTTTTTAATATTATCCCTATTTCCAAGGTTATATCTATTCCCAGAGGGGTCACTCTGCGGTGACCTCTGTCTTTGGTTTGGAGATTTCTCTCTTCGCCTAGGAGACCTTCCTCTGGACTGGAATTTCTTTTCTTTAGGATTGGATTGTTTGTTTCCATCCCAGTTCTTTTTTGGTGAATTATTAATATTAAAAAATATTTTTTCTGGACTTGTAGTCAGTTGCGGTTTTACTGGTATTCCACCTAGACTATCTCTGCCTAGTTCTTCATAGGATTTTTCTATGATTCTGGCAATTTCAGCTGGTTGGTCTGCTATATCTGTCTCTTTTAACCTCTGGCGGATCGCCACGTTTGCTGCTTCACCTTTTATGTTGGCTAGTAATATAGCCGAGACCTGCTTGAAGTCTTTCAGTAATTTCATACCAAGAGTTAAAGCAGGTTCTGGACCGTATTCATCTTGAATTTGTTTTAGCACATCTGGTATTACCGAAATGGATGGAACACCGTGCGTTTTTGTGTAGATGGAAGCAAAGACTGTACCCCAAGTGTCACAGTCCTCAATGTGTGGTGCGATTCCCATTGGGAGACATATAGTCAGAATCCTGTGTTTTTCCAATGGGGTGGTGTCAGGAAACACCGCCTCTATTTGGGTAATTTTCTGTGCCAACCAGAATGGTATCTGTTCCCTTTTAGCTGGAACTTTACCTAGGCAGGATTGGATGTTCTGTGGTGTAATTTTATTTGTGTTCCCCTGGTGAGGGGTCAGCTGTGGAAGTTTAATCGCTGGCTGAATTGTTGAAGTCCGCATTACATACTGAACTAATTGTCTATGAATTTTTAGAAGTTGTTTTAGCTGTATTAACAGTTCTGCTGCAGGCATTCTTTCGATGTCTGGATGTGGTGTGTATCCGGCTAAGACCGGCCACGTTGCTCCTGGTCTTCCTAAAGGACCGAGCCTTGTAATGTGATTGTTATGTTTTAGGGCGCCATCAAATAAGAGCAAATGCTCTTGGAATTTGAGTGGTACTTCCACCTCCTCGAAAGGAGTGTACGTTTCAGGAGGTTCCTCTACTTTGTAATAGTGGAAGTACTTTGTTACAGCATTTGCTGCTGGAAAATGTATCCATGAATAGTATACCTCTGTCTGCCGATATTCGTGTGCCTCGATTACGAATATGACTGTGCCACCTCTAGGTGTCAGTCCATTTTCTATAAGTTTTAAGGTTATAGATCTCCTTTTAATGACCGGAATGAGTGTTATATTCGGGTCTGCTGCTTGCATGGTAGCATCAGCTGCTGCGAGTTCAGTTGCTAATCTAACTGCCTCTCTTTCTTCATCACTCTCTGCCATTTTACAGACAGGATGGTATTATGTTTGTTTGCAGATCAGGTTTCTTTATGGAAACAGAGATTAGATGCACAATATTTTGGAACTGTTTATCCTTCAACGTTGACTTGACCAAGAACCATACATAGGAGTTCCCTCCTGCGAGGTTTTGGAGGATATAACCTTTCACCCACTCCAGACGTCTTTGGAGTATTCGGGAAAAGGGGTCTGAGTGAGAAAGCACGACTGAGTTACTCTAAATGTCTTACGTTAGTTTTATCGCCCTTTCCAAACGCGTTGGGCGCCATGTAGTGTAGCTCCTATTTTCCCAATAGGCTCTGCGCATTGGAATAGTACCTACAGCAGTAAAGGCCTAGGCCAGACGTTAACTAGGTCTACTACTGTCGATACTAGACTTAATTTTTGGGTTTGCCAGCTAAGCTCAGAGTTCGCTAGAAACTTTCTCGAATGTTCAAGGAAGGAATTAACTCCCCTGATTAGACAAGAAGGGATTTAGTTTCTGACAACCATAGAACATGACAACTTTGCTCTCCCCTAATCAAGAGTCAATCTCAAGAGTCGTGTGAGCACAAGGCAATTATTTTACTCAGTCAGTACGTGCATTCTTAGTCTCATCAGAATGTAGAGAAAAGGAAGAGACGGGCGTGTTCAATAAAAAGGTGTTATTTATTGATCAGTCTCTTTTCTCGTACAAGAGAAATGGATCGATATTATTGCAATACTTATAGTTAAGTAAAGTGCATACATTAAAAGCAATAGTATAAAATAATACTGTAAAAACATTGATATGGTTTCTGAGCCATATGATGTTTAAAATGATTAAAATATATTTACATACACATATACATTTGACTAAACGTACTCAACTGGTGTTTCTAAATACGCCTACCCCGTGTACCTGACCTAAGTCTAATGCGTGGGCGGGAATAGAAAGTTACAGTTTAAGTTAAGTTTGTTTTTGCCAAGTGAATAACTAAAGAATTCTCTGTGAGGGGTTATTCAGTTCTGTACCTGGAAGTTAGGATGAATGAGGAATGGTATCTCTTTCTCTGCTCTCGATATTCCAGGCTGCCTGCGAGGGCTGCCCAGAAGCGCCGGTGCTGGGTCTCTCGGCTTGAGATAGCAGCGCGTCTCTCAGCGCGTCAGGAAGGCGGGGCTGCTGCCAGCGGGGTCTGCTTCTGCTCTCGGCTTCGGCAAGTATGGCTGCTCCGTCTTGTCACCACGCGTGTGTTTGCATAGGGCAAGGTCGGCAATATTTATACCTTAAAGGTGCCGAGATTGACGTAAGGATGGACATAGGTACGTCAATAAAGATGTCATACGACTTGCTCGTTAGCACATTCTTTTGCAAAAGTTCTCTGTGAAATCAAAACAATGGCCGCACGGATTTTCCAGGTTGTCATAGGTTTGATTTGTTATGAGAACGTCGTATGCCTTATCAGGGGCTGGAGGAATGTCGCTTGTCTAATTAGATCTCAAGCGTTATGACCTAATCAGATAACACGTTCCTGTGCCGTAGTGTGACTGCGTCAGATAACGGTATCTGCATCATGGGGGATTTCTTGCCTCATGGGCTGACTGTTAGTTAACTTGATAGTTAGTTTAACCAGAATAGGGTCAGGAATAGGGGGACTGATTCAGAACCTATAGAAATACACGACAGTGTAACAACCGAAGTAAAAGGGCTTGTCCTCGTGGGAGGTTACAAGTGAAGACCAGGCGGTTACAAGGAGGGATTAACAAGTCTATGTATGACTCAGGAGCCCGCACATACGAATGGCAATTACATAAACCATTGACAAATATAGGCAGAGAGTGGGTCGGGCTTCAAGAGCATACTCCAATATAGCGGGAAACGGCCTTTACAACAAAGCCGTTTCCCCGAAATCTTTAACCACGCATGCAGTACAACGCATGCGTGGTTACCACTAATGCCTTTACCACGCATACCTTTACTACGATGTTTGTAGTAAAGGCATATGTGGTAAAGGTAAAAAGAAAATAATGGGGGGCTTGGGGGGGTCTCCCCCCCAAATAAAACAACTCACCATAAGTCACGTCGGCGTCAGCGTCGTTTAAGAGAAATCGGAAAAAAATGCCGTTTTCTCTTAACGACGTATGACGTCACCACGCAATTATTCGAGGAAAAGTTTATCCGTGGTAAACGAATTCCGTTGTAACGCATGCGTGGTAAAGGCATGCGTTGCAACGGAATTCGTTGTATCATCATATATTCCAATATAGCAGGCCTCGCAGAGCGAGCAGCACATGTGGCTGCCCTTAGGCTCGACCTAAAAAGGGTTTAATCATTAACAAATACGTACATCAAACGAACTAACTCGGCACTCACCACATAAATAGAGAAAGCATAACAGCTCACACACAGAACATAATATAATCTGTAAATACATAAAATAAACATACCATATTAAACCTCAAAAGAGATTTAAATTTACAAAACACTAGAATGGGCAGCAGACATAACCCACAGCAATGTCACAGAGTGTGAGTAGTAAAACAAACTGACACTTTAAAACCCTTACCACATTCAGTACCAGATAGAATTTTCATCGAATGAATTAGACACACAAAACCATATCCTACAGACTCGGCAACAGCCACACAACTAGTGGCCTGAAGCCATAGGGATGCCGTTACCAGAGATCATCAACTAATCAGACATGGAAAACATGCAGCAACACTTGAAAAAGATAGGGAACTAGTGGCTGCTGTCAAATCAAAAACAATGCTCGACACCCACATGGGGGCAATCTTTCTGCCCACTTGGGGTGGAGGTGTTCGGGGGGAGAGGGGAGGGTTTTGGTGGTAGCTTAAAGCCCACTGGATACCAGGGAAATATTTTTCCCAAAAAAGAAGGGATGCAGCAGCCTACCATGGAATCCAGCCAAGCCCCCACTGCAAAACAGCTTTAATAGCTTTCTGTCCGTCTGGGAAGGTGATTGTGGGGGGTATCTTTAATTTCTCAATCACCCAGGGAGGCAGAAACCTATTAAATGCAAGACCAGCGAAAATGGTAATAAGAAAAATAGGGGTTGTAGCAGCTAACCCCAGGCTTCAGTATTTAATGGTGAGCAAAAGCCCACTCGATATCAAGGATATTTCCTTTAGTGTTGTTTTTGTTCATTATAAAAAAAATTAAAAAAAATAAAAAAAGAATTGGGGGTGGGTCAGCTCACCCCGGCACCAGGCCTGAGACACGCACCAACCCCTAAAGAGTTTTATCGTCTTTCTAACCCCAGAGTCAAAAAGCCCTACTAAAGTAAAAAGTAAAGTAAAGTCCACATTTGTAAAGCGCACAATCACCCGTAAGGGTCTCTAGGCGCTGGGGGGCCGTCGGGAAGATTAAGCGAGCTATTGCCCAGAGTCACATGGTGCTGGGCTGACCTGCCGCCGGAGCCGGGGATCGAACCGTGGTCTCCAGATTCCAGCGTCAGTCGCCCTGGCCGCGGCGCCACACCTCTTCCAGGGATAATATGGGGCTTTGGAGTACCAATCCTGGCACCATGCGAAGATCATGTAACAAATACTCCATTCTTATCATCCATATCTATGTCACTGTTGATTGTAGCGCCAAGAAACCAATCGGTGATAGCGCGCTTAATAAATATTTTAATAACATAACATTTTAATAATAACATAACATGTGGACTTCATATGGTCAGTTAACATCCGTTCCTTTTGCAGGTAATAGGCTTAGCCGCACAAGTATAATATAGTTTATACTGGGAAAAATGTGGGCATGATGGGTGGTGGGAATTTTGTGGATCCCTGCAGATTCTGGAAATTTCCCTCACAGAAACATGAGGAAATGTGTGATTGAAGCCAAAGTTTTAGATTTGCAGGGCATTCAGACTAAATAAAATAAATATGGGGTAATGGGAGCCACGCATGTCATACCACCCTGAATTCCCTAGCCCCTTGTGGCTAATTTTCTGAAATGTCTGGATTTGGTAGGTTTCACTGGGGGGCAGCCGAGGTCAGGCTCAAATTCCTAAGCAACCCAAATCACTAAAATGGGTAATTTTCATTGAGAAAATGTGATGTCTCTACGTTGCATTTTGAAGTCTTTCTTGTTTTGGGCGATAGGCCCACCAACACCACTGGAGTACTGGTTTTATCAGGAGAAGTATAGGCACACAGAATAGTTAACATTTATTATTAATGTAATTTTTCTCCATATCCGACTTCCAAATGTAATCCATTGAGCAAGAAATAACACATTTTACAAACTGCGCGCTTGAATTTTAGAATATGGCTGGCCCCAAATTCAAAGCTACACAAAACAAACACTAGTCCTAAACTCAGTATCTACAGCACATTTCAAAAGTGGATAGGTTTCCTTGAGATCTATTTTCCATTCATTAGCCTTTACCATATGAATTACTGCATGGAAGGTACACAATGAATATTGATAAGCTGCAGCTCAGTTGTTGGCTCTGGGCATCGCATGTTTTTAGACAACCAAGAAACACAATTTATCTCTGCGACCAGAAGGTTCTGAAAGAAGTAATGGTATATTGCTTTTGTAATCTCCCATAGAGCCAAAAAATTTCAGATGAAAACGTCAGCTATTTCTATTTTTTAGGTCCTCGCTGCATAGGAGACCTTTAGCCGTCGTACAGCTCTTTTTCCAAGCACATACTCGTGCTTGTGGCAGCATACAGCTTGCGGGTGTGCACAGCGGCGTGCCACAAGCACGAGTGTGTGCTTTGAGAGAGCAAACAGTTGCTGCTTAGCGCGCGTGTGTGCACTCCCCCACCCCTCCCACTTGTTTTTATTGGGGTTGTTTACGCTCTCCTGTTGGTGCTTTATGGGATGTTGACATTTACATGTCATTTACTGCTTTTGATCTGCGTTCAAGTATCCTAAGCAATACAATAATTAGTGCGCTTGTGCACAAGATCTGAAATCGCTCAGATTATGCTTTCCCGACGGGTTAAAGTATTTAGTGGGTTATGTCAGACGACGCATCACCCTCTTTCGAGCTGCGTTGAAGCAAAACGTGCAGTTCTCGCTCTGTGGGACGTGGGAGGAGTCTTGTTTTTAATGGTTTCCCTCGCCAGTCCCTTCTCATCATTGCTTTCCTATGTGTGCCTTACTGCTTGCACTCCCTTCCCCCATTGCTCGTATTTATATCAAGCCTGCAAGCAGCGTATGTGCACTGTTGCTTCCGGGTGACCTGCTGTGTCTTAAAAAAAAATACTCAAAAAGGTCCTTCCTTCTTTGTGTTGTCCCTTTGATAGAGAACCTAGACCAAGTACTGAACTCATACATTTATTTATGTGTCCTTCGGCTGGTCACAATTGGCTTGCGGTACTTGTTTTTTCTACATCCCACCGCCCCATTGCTTGTTGCCCCCGTCCTTCCTCCTCCCGCGGTGTTGCTTATTTTTTTCGCCTGCTCGTGCCCCTATAATTTCAGAGGGGCGTTGACTTCACTTACTTCCAGTCAGATGCGCCTATCTCATCTGAAAATCTTAAAAAACTGTTATTTCTGTCAACTACAATATCAACTCTAATAAAAAGAAACAAGCATTGGCATAGCCAATAGGTCTCACCTTTGGAACCGTATAAGTGTTTAGCCATGGAACGGTTGATATTGTTGCACCAAGGATATTGTGCTGCATAACTAAATACTTATAAGGTCCCAAAAGTGAGACCTATTGGCTATGCCAATGCTTGTTTATATTATTGTTGATGTCAATATTTTGTATCTTTGGGAAAACCATAAGCGATCTTACTCAATGACCTATTGATGAATTCTGAACTGTTTACTTTCAAGAAATATATAGCTTTTCGGGTTCACCCATCTGTTTCACAGCTGTTTCCACCACAAACTGCAAGTAGGTTTAAACGACAAAAATAGGAAGAATGTGCTCCCACTTAGATATTAAATACCTAAGACTTTTTTAAACCATTCCAACACTATTAAAACTTGGTATACCCTGAATCTTACTTGCAGAAAATCACATTCCTTTAAGCCTCTTGATCTTTCACTTTATAGTGGAGGCACGTGGCATTATTGTTAGGTCTCGCCTACGCAGCGTGCAAGCACTGCTTAGAGAGACCTCTAGGCATCGCTCAGCATTTTTGTTAAAACTCGTGCATGTGTGCACTGCTCTCTATGGGCACTCGTGCAGGGGGCAAGCAGCGGCCCCATCTGTTAGTAATTATCGCGCCTTGCTGCTCACTCCCGCAAGGGAAGCACCAGACACGCCCTCAGCGTCTACAGACGCAGCACAAGCACGAGTGTTTTAAAACAGCAGCGACGTGCCGACCATCTTTTTATTTTAATTAGCATGGCTGTGCGCCGCTGTTCCTGCTCCCGCTAGGGGAAATCTAGCACAAGCTAGACCAGCCCTCCATTAAATGAGTACTCTGCTTATAGTGTTGGGTAAAAGAACATAAGTATGTCGTCTATAGGCTAAAGTGCGTACAAAAGAGTCATAAAGAAAGGTAGACAGTATTCAGAGGTCATTCAGGGGCACAAAATGGCTCTCTGGTGACACATGGAACAGAAAGAAAACCTGCAAATAACGCCAATCTGCTCTGTCGTTTAAGTGTCTGGCCCGTGAGTGTCTGCAGAGTGTTATGCCCGGGGAACTTAGGGTAGTATAATACTGGGGGGACAGAGGCTCCATGCATTTCTCTCTGAAAAGCACTGTGAACGTGCAGTAAAAAACACAGAGAGCAGACTTTACCTTTCCACCTGCAGACCTGCTCCGAGACTCCACCATCTTCCGACACTCAGATAGGTAGCCTCGATAGCTTTTGCGGCGTGTTACCTAGCAACTACTGAAACAATATTGCAAGATTTAGGAAAAAGTGAACGGCGAGAAGAGCACAGGGGTTTTCCTTAATAGGTCCGTTGAACGTGTCGTACTTTGACTCAGTTAGTAACCGCGTTGATGCTTTTCTCGAAAGCAATGGTTTGCTGAAACATGTGCTTGGTGAAGCAAGCACTCATTTGTTTTTACCAGGCTGCACTAATTGACTAATGACACACCCTGTGGGCCTCTGGCAACCCGGGCCTTTATTAATTAAAAAAACATGCACGGTGTAGCACCAATTGAAATACTGGCGTCTGAATGAGTTTGTGTTCAGTGCGTACCTTCTAGGCATTGATTGGTGTTACAGATTTCATACTTATTTGTTGAACTGTTCTCTAGCTTCAGTACCTTTTAAAAACATTTTAAATCTCCGTAACTTTTTTACTGTGAAAAAGAAGTTACGACAGTGGTTGTTTTTTGGCTAAGTAACTCTCAGGGTGGCATCACACAGACACACACAGCAAGCCCACTTTTATAAAACTTAGCCCTATCCAACTGGCTCCAATTTTAGGCCTGGATATATCATTTGCTAACAATACAAAGGGAACAGCGAGAGTAATATCCATAACCAGCATATCTGATCATTATGTAACTATCATGTCAGAATTCCGTGAGTTTTATACAAGTAGCAAACATATGTATGTAATCTGCGTTCTGCATCAGACATCTGGGACAGTATGAATTTGCTCGACATTCCCATACATGTAGTCTACCCGGGATATAATAGAACAGTTTTACAAGGCAAGTCAAAATACCAAAAGTGCATAGATATTTACTTGCTTGAAGCAGAACTATACTCTACCATCTCATTATTATGAAATACCTTGGCCCATGCTTCAGCTAGCTGTGCATTACAATTTAGTAAATAACAAATTAAGATCGAATAAATGCTTTGTATATAGTTGTTTTTGGTTTACTAAGTACTCCTAGCAATTCAATTTTGTTCCATTGCATTTCTGATTGCTTCAAATAATTTCTTAGTTGGGGATATTTATAAAATCCCCCTCTGGGGAACTGACACTGCTCCGAAAGGTCATTTTATATTGAGATCATTTATAGAGCATAAAAAGCTATGTGATACCGCATTGTGCCCACTCTGAGCATTACCATCATAAAATATTTAAGGCAATGTAGTCTTGTTTCCATTTGGGCAGTGCTCTGTATTAGTGGTATTTGAAGAGCTTTTCACCAATTCTGCCATTATTTCTTGGCATCCTCTAGCGCTTTATACCATACCATTTTGTATTAATGTGGATCATTATTGCTCAGGAATGAGCCAGAGGCCTCACTACCATACACAATTAATATATACTCGTGTCTGCTTCTTTAAATGGATAATTAATCAGTATGGCTAATGTCCTGCCCATAGCTGTCCCATGATAAATCTGTAGATCTGGCAATGCTCAGGCACCTCGAGTCTGTGGAATTTTCAGAAATTTGGAATGAGTATTTAAATCACTAAGCTATCTCTTTGGCTTATGAAAAAGAAAAAACGAGTAGTAGCATTTCTGAAAACAAGCATTGGCATAGCCAATAGGTTCGCCTTTGGGACCTTATAAGTGTTTAGCCATGCAACAGTTAATGTTGTTGCACCAAGGATATTGTGCTGGATAACTAAACACGTTTAAGGTCCCAAAGGCGAGGCCTATTGGCTATGCCAATGCTGGTTTTTAAAACTGTGGTAAGAACTATTTACTGAGAGTAAATAAACAGGGCACACATGCCCATGTATTACAATCCAGAAGGACGTCTGTCAAATAAAAAAGGTGCAAGTAGGGCGTCCAGTTTTAAGGGCTTTTGCCTCCGAATACCCTCCACAACGGATGGAAAAAGCTAATGTTGTGAAACGGACATGAACCAAAAGGAGGTGCACAAGAAGTATTGCAGCATTCTATAATGCGATACCAAAGAGGATTGCATCTTTGCAGTCTTTCCCTGAAACACTTAGAATGCGAATATGGAAGAAGACGCGCTAATATGTGTGATATCTACTGTGTGTGCAAGAGGAACAAACGGCACTTAAAAGACCAGCTGCCAAAGAACTGGAGAGACCTCGGTGTTCTTAAGAGCTGGTAAGCACCGCTTAAGGCAGAGCTCTTTCACATCGCTTAAGGCAGAGCGCTATCAGACCTCTTCCTTCGCATACATCCAGGAAGTGTCTGCTAAGCATCGGCGATATGTGTTTGGAGAGGTTTACTTCGGAAAAATGCTCTTGCCTTAAGAGAAAAATGTGATTACATTTTTGTTCTTAGCGTCTGGAATGAATGGGCACAGAGATCACAAGGTTACAGGGGGGTATTGTTTCAGTCTGTATGCTCTTAAATCCTGTTTATGTTAAAATGTGAGCTCCCAGCAGAAACACACGGCTTACATTCACTGCACATCTGGTTAATCCTTCTCTCCTACACGCCCTGCCCCACTAGTGGGTTTAAATGTTTGACAATCGATGGGTTTCGCTCATTTTTTCATCCTAAAGGGAAATAACCAACCGCAAATAAAACCCTTCACTCCATGGCAACCACCACCTTCAAACAAGAAGCCACTACTCACAAATTGCACTGGCTTAAACTCCATCCAGGTTCTCAACGTCCAAGAGTGAAAAAACACATGTGCTGCAGGGGGTGCCTGAAAACTACAGAAAAAAACAAAGCGAGGCTGCTTTTCTCCGTATATGGAAGTTTGTCAGGCGGCTCCAACGTCCTCTTATCCACGAACAATGTCCGAGTAAACATTACAGACTTACACTAGACACGGTCCCAATTCTACTAAAAAGACAACAAACTGGATATTTCCACAAGCACTCCCACATGCACCCATTTAGGGAGAAAACAAGATTACCTAGTAATCCATAAAAAGCACATATGTTTAACAACCAACGCTGACGACAAATGTTGCAGACTGAGTTATGATCCAACATCTACCTGGTCATATAATGTTCCATTAAGAAAATATGATGGGCAAGCCCACCTAAGATAGGTTGGATTTCAAAAGATGCATACCAACGTACTCCATTTTCTTCAAGCCATTACTTCATCAACCACAATCCATGGTCTTGCACAGCTGTACTGGGGGGGGGGGGGGGGGGGGGGGGGCATAACGCTAGCACTTAATTTCCCATGTTCTTGTAGCTCCCACTGCCACCAACCTGGCAGTTTCCACTTCCAAGCGAGCGTGTTTACAACTAGTATCAGAATTATGTCCACTTCCCTCCGGCTACTATTAAAGCTTCATGCCACAGCACCGCCACGGTTTCCAACCACTTTCATTCTGCACTAAATTTGGTGCCCACCTAGAAAGGGACCAACCGAACTGTGACTTCCCATCCCTGCCAGGGATCATTTAAACAAACTACAATAATCGAGCAGCTCTTCAGGTGCTTTTAACTCCTTCAGTGACTTCTAGATGATTTCCACCTGTGAAGCAGAAACATTAGAAAAGGCCCGGCCTCTGGCATGAACTAGGACCAACTTTGTGCCTCTGCAACTGCTCCATATTATTTGGCACAGTGGACCACAAAACTACTTTCCCTGTCATTAAAAGTGTCTGAGTAGAAGGTGGAATTGCCAAACTGCTAAATCTTTGCCTTTTTAATATATATACTTTATTATTAATATATACTTTAGTATATACTTAAATGTGTATGTACTGTGTGGGCTCTGGAGATCAGCCCTAGGACTTGTCTGCATTTACTTAGGGACTTTTTGTTCGGTTCAACTTCCTCTATTTAACTGTCTTGATAGAAAACGACCAGCAGAGGTCAGTAAAATACCAGAATTGCTTTCTACTGAGGGACTTTTTTTATTTTTCTGGCAACTGCCTCTATTTAACTTTCTTGATAGAAAACGACCAAGAGGTCAGTAAAATACTAGAATCACTTCAGCATTCTCTAGATTCCAGTCCATAGATCTGGTCTTCCATGAGCACCCTCAGACAATCTTTTCAAATCCTGTATTTTCAGATATATGACCACCGAAGGCCCTGCTTATATATTAAAAACAGAGCTTTGGACTATACCATTTCCCGCTGAAAGGCAATATTTATCTCCATGTCAAACTGCGTGACACGTCATACCTGGCGTGTCACGCAGTTTGGTGCTTACTTTCCATCCATGTTAAAGAACAATAGTTGTTTCAGCACCCAGGCTAATGGGCTGATGGCTAAATACATACAAGGTCCCAAAGGAGAGACCAATTGCATTGCAAATGCTTGTTCTTCAAGCACCAAACCTATAGGGAGTTCCAGATCCCATGCAACCCCTCCCCAACTTCTAACTTATTACACCCCCTACCGTCTAGACAAAGGCATTCTACATACACAGACAAACACTAATATCACACTGACAATGAGAAACTAAAAATCGTGATCAGGGTATGCACGGCCTCTCGCACAAATAATGGAGATAATGGCTACATCTAATCAACTTGACAACAGATATTGGCCAAGGACCACTCCACCTACATATACTGCTGACATTCCATAGTACTTCAGTCACAGACAGGTCTCTCTGTCACTCATCCCCTTCACAGGATTCATAACCTGGAGATATCATCAACAACAAACCATTAATCAGGTAAACAACAAGTAAGCACTCGGTCATCCTAATTTTTGTGAAAACGTACACCTGCTGATACGTATACCCTGGTTCAGCCATCTACCACTTGCAATATCCAACACAGGAATTCAATCTTCTGTGAACCAGCAAAAACTTAAGCAAGCAGCTAACGATTATTCATTTAAATGAAATGGACAATTGCAGCTTGTGCGTGATGTGTCAACTCTGCTACCTCGCAATGTAATAGTTGACTTGAAAAGCACTAACCTCACATACAGTGACACACAAGGTGATGCTCTACCCAAGGTCTACTGCCAGTAACCTAGAACAGACCATCTGATTTACGTGGGGCACTGTGCACTGGTACAGGACAGGCCATTCCACTTACTGCACTCGCACACTGTCCCTTCATCTCAAAGTGGACTTTGGAAAGGCAAAATCTGGTAAACCCTCCTCTACCATGCGTCTCGAAGCCTTAACAACTGCCTCACTTAGAGTCCTTTCTGTTCCTCTACTTTCACTCCCACCTGCAGTATTGCTCTGAAACTGTAAAAGATGCATGGATGCTACAAGCCTACATTCGGCCCATCACCAGGTCCCACTCACATCACCTCCTGTCTACTCCCTCTGGTGACCCCCCAAAAAAATACCATTCTTGGGTTGCCTCTTTAAAACATATATGACAATATAACTTTGAGCTACGCTTTCTATGAGCAACGCTTAAGTTTCAAACTCTACAGAGGCTGCGGAGGAGGTACTGTGGTGTGAGCAACCCTTGTGTGGTCAAGGAATCAGATCGTAGGAAATTAGAGGTCCGGGGAAAAGAACATATCACGGGTGCCGATGGGCAATGGCAGAAAACTGTTACAGAAATCCAGTACACAGGACAGTGAAATACAGGGCTTACGGTCTGTCTATGGGGACGAGTGTTCAGCGGCAGAACGGTGGAGGGGTGAAGCGCAGGGCTTTAAGTGGGCCGGGTCTCACTGGTGCTGAGCACCGGTCGTTTTTTAAAGGAGGCCTTGAAACGGGTCTCTATCCGGCTTCGTTTTGTGCCCTTGCACAGGCAGTCCGTTTTTTTCCGGACCGCAGTGACAGCAGGCACATCAATGTACGTGTGCTCACACTGCTCACTTCTCACTAGTGGAGTAGTTACAGCATGCCGTTATGTCAGGTGAGCGTTGTAGGGGAAGGGAAATCCTTTAAAGAGATTCATTTTCTCGCTGGATTTCCCTTCTCTTTTTGAAACTCATAAGCCTCAACATTGGCGTGGTGTCACCAGGGCTTTTAGTGCAAACTTTTTCAAAATTATATACAAGCCATAGTTGCTACTTGTTTATCTTATTTAACTAACAGCCATTGACAAAGTCCATAGTTCTGACTTGTTGTAGGTATGATGGTACTTGTTCTATCATATATCTGGATACAATGACAAACAGTGAAATATAAGTCGGGCGGCACCATATGCTAAGCACAGATTTTTAGAGTACATGTTTTTAAACCACGCCTTTAATTACATTGGTCACGCCCATTTGAGAGGCCACCTCAGTTTTTTCATCCCACTTAAAGCCCTGGGTAAAAGCAGTAAAATACCATAGACCTGACTGCATGGGTGGTGAAGAAGGGGGGGAGCACAACGGTCTTCTCGTGCCTGGGCGCGAGGCTGCAAGAGTAGACAGTTGGAGAAGAGCGGGTAAATCCCAAGGGGGCTTAAGTAAAGTGCGGGGCACCGACAGGCGAGCACAGTGAGGATGCAGGGCTCCGTGCGGGGATTAGGAAACCGTGTTGGAGGATGAGGGTAATAGATTTTGCGCTGACATGCAGGGGTGGGGCTAAGGACGGTTAAGATCATGAACAAGGTGGTAGGTGGGGCTATGCACAAAGGGCTGGACTAAGAACAGAGTGGCTGGGGCTGAGCACAAGGGCTGGCGCATACAAGGAGAGTGAATAAAGGAATAAGGAGAAGGCTATGAACTGGGTGCTGCTATACACCAGCCGGTGCTGTATGCAGGGAGCACAATGATGGTAGGGACAAATTCACGGCTGAGTTCCGTGCAGTTCTGTGGGGTACTGATGCGCCTCGACCCCTCCATCATCTTTCCATGCCGGCGTTTAATCTCGGGTCAGACCTCGGGCATGACGACAGCTCTCATCAATGCACCCCCTCCCCGCCTGCTCCCATTCCCGCCCACAACACATGCCTGGGATCCTTCGACCTGGCGCAAGCAGATCCCTGCGGTGCCTCCTCTCCTTGGCATTTCCTCTCCGAGGCCCGGCCGCGACCCATGGGGGGCGGAGGTTCAAGCCAGACTCCGAGCAATGCGGTCCCTGGGTCCGGGGGCTGCTGCGGGGGTCCCGGCGCTCCACACTCCTCGGCTGCTCCTCTCCCGGCTCCTCCCCGGCAGACACTGGCACATGTCCGCCCAGACAGCAGGAGACGCCGCCCGCCCGCCCAGCACAGAGGGGCAAGGGGAAAGTCCGGACTGGAGTGCGAGATGCGGCCGCGCACGGCAGGGGGAAATGAAGCGTCCGTGTGAAGCGGCAGGGTCAGGAGGAACACGAGAAGGGCGACTCGAAGCGGATCAACAAAACCCGGAGAGGAGACCACTGCAACGCCAGCGCAGTGAAGCAAAAGAGGCGCAACTGGGAGGCGTGGCGGGGAATAAAACCCGGAGCGGAACAGTAGCTGATGGATCAGCACTGAACTACAAGACCCTAACCTGTGGTGGAACAGGCGCGAAAACCGACCCGTGCAACCCCTAGAGTCCTTCTACCTGCACTGCAGACACCTGAAGAGGAGACTAGCCTAGCGCCCCCGGTCAACGCAAATACAGAACCGCGCCCAGCTAGAGTAGGCATCTCGCTCCAGGTCATTATGGCATGGTCTCAAGTACTGCACCTTTCACCTACAAATCACTGATTGTAGAGGTTTTGCCAGAATAAAGGAATGGAAGTAAGACAAGACTACAACACCCGGCTGTCATTGAAAAGCCCAGAACTGGAATGAGAATATAGGCAACCATTACTGTAACTCTCACTGCAAACAAAAGTTAGAACTACCGACTCTACGTGTTCGAATGACAGTGTAAGTCCTGCAAAGCAGATGATAGTTTGCAACCCAAGCATTGCAAAAGAGTCAGCATTGTAGCACTCTCCACATACCTCTGCCAGCCACGCCTCTCTACACACACATAGTACATAAGTGCCGTCTACTCATCCTCCTGCACCTTCAACAAAATATCAAGAGTGGGCACCAGCCAATGTTCGGTCTATATCTGCTTAGGTCAAGCAGGTGACAGGGCAGATAAGCCCATTGCTCTCCGTGGTCTTGACAATGAAAAGTGATTCCGTCCATCAATGTTTGTGTAAGTAGAACTATGAACTGATCCAGTCCCGAGCTCGCTGTGCGGCAGGACTCAAGCTGCACCTCACAGATGAGCCCCGACAAGCTGAAACTGGTCCGAGTTTGATTGGGTTCCTATTTATAAGAGGTGTGGTCTGACAGTTCAGGCTGGACTGGCACTTTGAGACCAAGCCTAGATTGACATGCTTATCATTGGTTTCTCTGTAAAGGCATGCATGATTAAAAAACAATGGAGTCAAATTCAGTCCCACATAATTTCCAGTAGCTGAGATGAAAGTACTCGATTCACCTGTTTTTGTTCTAGCTGAACGGACAAGAGGTGCGAGGTAACAGATTAGAATTGTGATCATCACAAGTGATATGGGACACTTATGTCATAGAGGCCATAGGTGTCAATAGGCGAACAGAGAGCAGCGATTTGGTACAGGGCCAGCATTACATTAGGGAGCTGTAGAGTGGGCCCTGGTGATAATCAAGACTCTTCTTGGGTTACAAAGGGACACAGCAAAAGGGTCATAGTACATCCGCGTTGCACCGAATGGGTCAGAGTGAGCTCACCAATCAACTCTGCACAGGGAAAGGAGGAGTTGGAAAGTTATTGTACCACAGATTATCTGGTGCCTGGACTATGAGTGTAGCAGCAGCACGCTATGCACTCTGTGTAGGTAACCACCAGAAGGACTGAGCTAGAATACAAGCAGCTTCATGACGAGTGTGTTCATCTTGGCTAAAAATTCCCCAAGAGCAGCACTCAAACTGCTCCGTAAATAGGACTAACACTACCACAAAGCCAGGAAGTTACCATCTGATCACCCCATCTCCAAGGGATAGACTTGGTTTGGTTACCTTTTAGGTAGCACAATTTCATATTACATTATAAAGTTAAACATGAATTAGAAGGCAGAAAAAGAACACAGTTTTCAGTTGGTGATAAACCAGGGTACTGGAAATAGGAGATTTTGCGACCCGGGCGAACTTAGCAAAATTATACATTTGCAGTTACCAAAAAAAGAGGCAACACGTGTTGCAACACAGTGGAAAGTCTTTCGCAAAGGTGGACTCGTCACCTTCCTGTTGCTTATTGCTGCTGTTCAGTTTTAAACTGGTAGTAATGACGTATAACCTTTGCCACAATAGCGTTAATGTGTATAAAAAAGACAAAATAATTAAGTTGTACTATCACAAACTGTGCTGTATTATGCAACCTAATTTGCATTTTCTTGCAGTATCATTTGGTCGACCCTGTTGCATAATTTGGACCATCCCTTCAGCATAATTCCAGTGGTCCAAGTGATCTATTATAATCATTAACAAGTAAATAGGCTGCAACGATGCAAATTATAAAGGTGCAATGAAACCCCTTTATACCATCTCCACTCTCCTCTCGATGTTGACTGTCCATGCACTTGGGTCATAAAAACCCTAGAATGAAATCAACCTACATGCAGGCTTTAGAGCAGTACAAACAGACAAGAACATTTACGATATCGAGCTGAAAAAGGCCAGTAAACTGCGAAAATACAAATGATCTTGTACATACAAAGGTAGTAACAAAGTAATAAAGTCACTGTATTGATCAGAGCAAGACGATAATATTAAAGAGAGAAAAATAAACAGCAGGGTAGTGATAAAAGGTAAATACAATAAGCAGGCAAATATACCAAAATTAACATACTGCAGCTACAGAAATGGAATGTGGCTGTGGTGACAGCCTCCAACGAGAGAGACCGGCAGATAGAGGGAGACATGTGACAGACGGAGACTGGCAGTGAGCAAGGGAGTGTGCATGCGTATCTCTAGCCAAGAGAGTTACTAAGAACAGAGGAAAAAGTGGAAACAAATCGAAAACGGCTACATACAGAATATTAATTTGAACACTGGAATTTTAAGAGTTCAGTTGAAGACAATGAAGTGGCTCAGGGCTAATAATGGCTGGTACAGGTCTTCTGCTCCAACCTTCTAATGCTTATTTTTCTGTTTCTCCATTTTGAATTGATAACATTCTACCCTCAATTGGTGGCATGTTCTAATAGCCTTTATCCCTTCTACCTCAGGCTATACTGGTTGTTAAAGGGCATGAGCCGCACTCGCGCTCAGGGCCTTTGACAACCGGCAAAGCCTTCGGCAGCGGACTATAAGGCTATAATAAAAGGGTTGGCCAGACGGGGAAGATTGATGAGAGAATTTCACAAAAGAAATCCAGGCCAAAGATGCAGAAAGACAGCCAGCCAACAATGAGACTGAGGTTTAAGGTAACTCCCTCTGACCACAATGACCAGTTCGTTTTCAAGTGACCACATCCAGTCCAGCCAAATCGGGTTCTAGGTGTCAGTTCAGGATCAATTTATCACAATGATTAGCTATAACATACCATGAAAAGAAACTACAAGTGGGGTTTACGCATAAAATACTATGACCTCCTCCAGGCGAGTGACTGACTCCTGACTTTATTTTAATAGGCAACCCAGAAGCACACCAATATACACAAGGCTTGGAGAGGGCACTAGACGTGGAAATGGAGCTTAGGGTTAATCGTCAACAGCTCTGCTTGCAACAATTAAGAAATAATAATAATAATAAAAATAAAAAAAGAATCCAAGCCGCCTCAGGTTAATTAAAGGATAAGCTGAGAAGCATCAAGGCAATATACATCTTTGAAAAATTTCCACTTATCCAAGTCCGGCTCAGATTTCTAATCTATTGTGCAGAGAGCAACAAGCGTGCTAATTAGAATCCTTCTCTCTATGACTAAAACGTAGAAGCATGCCATGGCTAAATAAAAAAATCATCAGCCAGAACATTTGCACAACAAGATCCCTTCCCAGCCACGGTGCAGAAACAAGGTTGTATAAGTTTGGAAAGATGCCCTGGATATCACGTAGTTGGTAAAACAAACTAGGAGGGTCCCGGAGGACCAGGACCACCTTCGAAACCTGGGATTTAGAGTGAAGATGGAGGTTCATTGCTTGAACTGAGCTTAAAGCCTTTTGTCATATCACAAAGTAGGTTATCTTTGCTCCTTGACCATTCCAAGCAATTGTGAAAACTGCTTAATATTTATACTGTGGCACATGACTCTGCCTAATTGTCATGGAACACCAACAGAGCCCTAGATAGCTCTTAAAAACGTGACTACAATATGAATTATTTTCTACACTAAAAATAAAGCATATAAAGGCAAGTAGGAGCACGTGATTGGTTCCGACATGCAAGTCAACACCATGGAAGTCATCTTTAACAGACTCATCACTGGAATCTCCGAGGCCACCAGTGGTAATCTGTTGGTGTTCTACCAAGCTTAGAGGCAAATAATAGCTGTGGTCCACAACACACAATTGCCTTCCAGGTAGAGGTGTGTAGGTAGGTGTGTGTGTGTGTAGGTAGGTGTGTGTGTGTGTGTGTGTGTGTGTGTGTGTGTGTGTGTGTGTATGTGTGTATAGGTAGGTGTGTGTGTGTGTAGGTGCGTGTGTGTACGTACGTACGTACATATACACACACTTTCACATACGCTACCCTTTGATAATCTTCCCCAGATGCATTAATTCTTCAGTCATCATTACAGTGGCACAAGTTCTAGTTCACAAAAATCAAACATATTTGGAACAACTTTCTGCCCCTAACCATTGGTACAGCCTAAATTGCGTTTGCAATATATTCTTCAACTCATGTTCCTCTTTTCCATTTTTCAAAACGTTATTTCATTCCATTGATAATCCGCATTTACGCTTGAAATAATTTTTAGTCTTCATGCAAGGAAAACTAATTTCCCAAGTTTCTAATGTCCCTACCGGGCCATCCAAACCTCACTTCAAGAACACGATTAAAGCCAAATTCATCCGTAGCAGTTTATTAAAATCCAATGCATTTCGGGCCTCTAGGGACCTTCGTCAGGGAAAACTGAAAATAACAATTGCACATACTTTAATATTACATCAGCCAATATAAGTTAACAAATACAACAGCATATCATGCTTAAAGTTGCCCTCTCTTCTTAATCTCCATAATTCATTTAACTGAAATGCATTCTTTTCATTCTCCCTAGTGTCTCCATACTCGAACCCCGCTTTTTAAAGTTCAATATATATATATATATATATATATATATATATATATATATATATATATATATATACACATACACACACACACACACACTTTCACATAAGCCACCCTCTGAAAATCTTCCCCAGATGCATTAATTCTTCAGTCATCATTACAGTGGCACAAGTTCTAGTTCGGCTTAACACACTGGCTTGTGTCACAATGAGTACCCTTTAAGAGTGCAGTTGATTCTAGCTGGGCAGTCGTGGCATGACGAGTTTTAACAAAATTAAACTCTTCAAAGAGAAGCTTAAGCTGCAAAGCGGTGGATACACGTTTGTCATCCAAGTATGCACAGCTGACTAAATTCTAACCATGCCAGAGACAAGCCAATCCACACAGAGCCTGCCAAAGCTACGTTAAACAAACGAGGCCAAATGACGTTTTGTACGTGTCTGCTGAGATTTAAAAGCACTTTATAAGCTTCACACAAATAAAAACGTGAATATGCAAATCAATCTTCTACGTCCAAGATCTGAGAAGCTCTGCTCTCCAAGAATAAAAAATGTATTTTGTTTTCGTTTCAACGGCCTAACGCCCAAATCCTTCAAACCCCACTTACTACCAACCAGGCACATACAACCTATATCAGACGGTAGTGCAAAATGCTTAAATATTTAGGATGTTTGATATTGGTTTCTAAAAACTATTGCTTACGAATAAAACGATAAAACAAGTAGTTTTATCTCCATTCTGAGCAGTGCATTTGTTTGTGTGGAATTCAAATTTTCTGAGCACAGAGCAGGAACGCTGCAGCGACCTCCGTACCTGTTGGAATTGCTGTAGCCCCTCAACTCGTTTTCAAAATACAGTGGGATCTCTGGAGAATAAGGCACGCGTGACCCTAGGGCAATTTTAACGTTGCAGATAAACAAAGAACCGCGGAACAGCCCAGTTGAGATCCCTACTCCCAGGAAATGCACACAAAAAACTGTCAAGCACGGGGAAATAGCGGTCCATGGAGGCCTGGGGTGTGAACAGGGTTGAGAAGTATACAGTTAACCTCAAGTACTGGAAAACTGACAGACTGGTTGCAGGGCAGGTGAGGCAAATACATAAACGCCTGAAGTGCGTACAAGGATCAGAGCAAACAGCCTGAACGTAAGCACACACTGGAAGCAGAAGGGGAAGCAATTCCCAACAGGCTTGACCTGGCTGTGCAGGATGAGACCTTCCAAGGATTAGGTGGGCCTGTAGCCTCAGATTGGGTCAGGATGGAAGAGGGCTTCCTAGAACGTGATGACCCCTATATGTGCGTTAGGAAAGCCTGTAGGCAGCTAGGCTGTGCTAACTATATTCAAAGTGAATATATTCAAACACTCACTGCATACTTTTTGGGGAAGGGCAGGAAGGAGTGTACAAGAATGAGGACCATCAAACTGAAGAGCAGAAAGAAGTGGAAGGCCAGGAGGTCATGAGTGACCATTTTCAAATATAGTGAGCTAGATAGTCTGCCCTCTAAATGAAGCATTAAGAAGGGCACAATGGGACCCATGGAAACCAATGGATGATGAATATATTGGAGACGTTTCAACACGTTTTTAGGCTTAAGCAGAAATGAGGAATCAATTAAATAAAACATGGCATATACTGCGTTGAGATTCTAGATCAGAAAATACTGGGATGATGAAATAGAGGATAAGTGTATGATATTTATAAAAGAAGTGTATTTTTTCTGAAGATAAAGTTAACAAAATTAATATTCATTAGGTGGAGCAGAATGAAACCCCCACAAACTCAATAAGAAAACAAGCATTAGCAAAGCCACTACGTTTGACATTTATTCAGCGTGAAGATCGGACATGTGCAAATCGTACAACTGTCAAACCTGCAGTACCAAAGCACAGAGTAAAGTATGTGAAAAATTGGACATTACAGTAACAACCATTGACAAAAGTCAATAAACAGGATAGCTTATGCTGTGTGGTACAGTGGGGGGGGGGGGGGGGGGGGGGAGATGCAGCTGCGTCATGCTGTTGGCATACACATGCGTGATTTGTATTCGCATGCATGCATTATTATGCATGTGCGTGCTAATGAACGATAGAGGAGCAATTTTCTTTTGTTTTTGATTTACTGATCTCGGTCGCTACATGGAGTGGTAAATAAAACAATTACATTTTATTTGCCTGAAAGAGCATTTTGATGTGGAGTGGGCCAGCCGCAAGAGGCAAGTATCAAGTAGTCCAAAAAGCTTAAACATAAAAAGGGCCCTTAAAGTAGAGAATACAATGTACATTCATGTCAAACCCCAAAAATGAGGCAACCCTAGAGTGATAGAGTAATCAACAAAACTCCGTTGATCCAGGCTGCACCGAATATAGACATACCAATTGTCCTTCAAAGAATAAGGAGATTAAAAATAAAATTGGAACAAGACAACCGGATCTCAAAGAGTTTAATGTCAACAATTTGTTTCAGAAAGTGTTTAGTATAGAAGACAACTATGTAGGATACATAAGGTTTCTAAAGACAAAGACAATAGCAATGAGAACAAGCATTGGCAAAGACACTTGGTCTGATGTGCATGTGCAATAGACATTAAAAGGTTGAAGATAATAACTATTACGGTCTCTGTATACAGGTAGTCCACACATGTTTGAAAAAGAAAAATGAACCACTGAAAAAAATACAAAATATGAAAGTCAAACACAAATGAAAGCGTATATTGGCATACAAGCCAGACACTGAAGTGCACTTATTTACTGAAGGATGTGTAAGAGAAGCTTGCATTTACTCACATTAAAGATAGCCAATGGCTTAAGTGGGCTTTGACATTTGAAAATACCAATAGGATCCACAGAGGATGATCCAGACGTGTTTCAGTACCTGGGTGTGGAATTGGCACAATGGCCTGAGCCAATTGTATGTTGCGGTGATTTTAATCTACACGACCCAATCAGCTCATTCTTACAGCCAGGCTCACAATATCTAGGCAGGAAAAAGAAAGTGTTTAGGGCACTGTCGGATATGGCAACACATAATTCACTGGAAGATCCCTGGGTAAAATGGCACCCGAATTTAGACGGTAGCACTTTCTTCTCCGCTCCTCACCAGGTGTTGGTCAGACTTGATTACTTTTTAATTTCAAATAATCTAATTTCTGAATCAAAAATTGAAAAACAACCACGAATAATTTCTGATCATAGCCCATTGGTTTTGACGATAAGACTAGGGCATCCACATAAAAAAAGAGGTGCAATGGACTTTTGATAGGGCGCTGCTGCAAGATAATGGATATCGGGTGTATATGACAAAATGGATCAAGGACTTCTGGGATATAAATAGAGGGACAGCACCCCCAGGGATAGTGTGGGACGCCTTTAAGGCTGGTGTTAGAGGGGAGACGTTAAGCTTTGTATTGTCCGAACAAAAAAAAGAGAAACGGAAGACAGAAGAAATACGACAAAATCTATTGAGGGCTGAAGAAGAATTAACAGTAGCTATTCAACAACAGGTCCCGATAGAACAAATCCTTAAGCTAATATCGCTTAGAGCAGATGCCCTGGAAGGAGTCGCCCAAAAGACAGCCGATAAATATATGGCTAATAGGGAGAACGCATATGAGCTCAGCGAAAGGGTTGGACATATTCTAGCTGTACGGACTAGGCAGAGAGTAGCAGCAGCCAATATCAAAGAAATCACCGATACCCAAGGAAATATGGTAACAGAGGTAGGACAGGTAAGGGAGGTCTTTAAACAATTCTATATAGATCTCTACGCCTCAGATATATCAACCAGCACGGAAGAGATAGAAAAATATTTGAGCGAGGCGCCTCCTTCGGTGCTCTCTGCAATCGAAAAGGAGGAGTTAGATGCTGGATTCCAGTTAGAGGAACTGGTCATTGCTCTTGGCAGTCTTCCCTCGGGGAAGGCAGCGGGGCCGGACCAGATTCCAGTGGAATTCTTTAAAATATTCCAAACAGTGATCATAGGGGACATGTTTAATATCATGGCAAAGGCACAAAAGGGTGAATTTGTCCCCGAGTCCTGGAATGCAGCCAACATCATCGTAATACCAAAGAAAGGTAAACCCATAACTGAACCAAGCTCGTACCGCCCAATTACGTTGATGAACGCCGATGTCAAGGTCTACTCAAAGATACTAGCCAAAAGATTGGCAGGGGTGGTTGAGGGTTTGGTTAGTCCTTCCCAGCATGGGTTTATCCCAGGAAAAGGAACAACACAGCACTTCAGGCAGGTCATTACCATGTTTGATGCAGCAGGTACCCTAGGAGACCCTATGGCAGCGCTGTTTCTAGATGCAGAGAAGGCATTTGATAGGGTCTCCTGGGGATACCTATGGGCAGCCATGAGGTGGAATGGAATAGGGGAGGGCTTCATCAAGGCCATACAAACCTTGTATATCAACCCAATGGCTAAAATCAGGGTCAATAGGGGATACTCAGCTGCAGTTAAGATCTGTAGAGGGACTAGGCAGGGCTGCCCGTCATCCCCCTCCTGTTTGCACTATATTTGGATCCCTATCTGCGTAGGCTGGAACAGAATCCACAGATTGCTCCGATAAACATAAATGGCTGTGCAATAAAAACTCTTGCGTATGCGGATGACGTTGCCAGTTTGACACCTAACTCTTCCGCCGCCATTAGGGAGATTGAAGCAGAGGCAGAATGTTTCGGTCAAATCTTGGGATACAAACTGAATAAATCCAAGACACAGATTGTTGAAAATAGATATTCAGTGTGTAACGATTCTAGAGTAGTTGGTTCAGCCGTGTACTTGGGGGTGGCAATATCAGAAAATCTTGATATGGTGGTAGAGATAAATATGGCTCCACTGATGACAAGAATAAAAAAGGATCTAACAAGGATGAACAACTTACACCGATCGTTGATGGGCTGTACCAACGTTATTAGGATGCTGATTCTCCCCAAATTACTTTATTTTTTCAGATCGATCCCTTTATTCTTTGAGAACAGCTGGTTTAATACACTAGAGGCAACATGCAATAGATATATCTGGGCACATGGGAAGACGCGTAGGGCATACAGATACATCACGCTACAAAGAGAAAGGGGGGGTGGGGAGCACCGGACTTTAGGTTATACTACATGGCAGCTGCCCTACAGTATATGCAAGGCTTAATAGGAGGAACAGATTTGGATCAAAGAGTTAATAACCTGTCTACGAAAGTATATGCTACAGTGTTAGGGACAGAGGCGGGAAATTGTTTCTTAAATTGTATCGATTTTGGCTACTTTAAAAGAACCAAGTTTAAGACACTTTCTGCAGCTGTTAAGATTTGGATCACCTTCTTGAAAAGAAGTAAACTGGTGAAATGTAATAGATATATCAGACTCTATAAAAACAGGTCTTTTCCTCAAGCAATCTTTGCAGATGAAGTAATGTCAGAAGGGGCAAACAAAGGTATTGTCCAGATTGGGGACTTATTTGAGGCAGAGGGGATGATACAGTTTGCATATCTAAGAACTAAGTATGGTATTGATAACAGAGGCTTTTTCAAGTATCTCCAGGTCAGGAGTTTTTTAAATAATAAAACAGGGGGGACAGTTGGAGTAAGTAAGAATGAGATACTGGAAAAAATTAGACTCATGGGGGAATCGCACCATTAGGTCCTTTTATGCCTGTTTGGTTAAAGGGAAGACTGATGATTTAGGGAAAGTGGGTAATAAATGGGCAGAAAAACTTAACGTGGAAGCAGGGTGGCTCAAGAAATCACTGGATTTAGGTCGTACTATACTGTGTTCATCCTCCATGCAGTCACAACACTATAAAACTCTGTATTCATTATATCATACCCCCGCTAAGATAGCTAAATGGGGCGGGACCATGGGTACAAACTGTCCCCGATGCAACGCTAGCGAAGCTGATATTATTCAGATATTTGCTACCTGCCCTCAACTACATACGCTAGTTAGAGACATCGAGGGATTTTTAGACAGATCATTGGGTATTCAAACCAAACTTAGCCCAGCTCGGATAATCTTAGATCTGGGTACGGAAGGAGCCGATACACAGCAGGAATTCCTGTTCGTGGCAATGTCAGTATATAGATTGACTTTAGCAAGGGCATGGCTTGACAAAAATCCACCGACACTACAAACCTGGCTGGCTAATCTGTTGAATGCATATAATATGCAGAAGAATATTTATGCACGAAAAGGGAAAAGGGGAAGGACACTAGGTTTAAGAATATGGCAACCCATAAGTATGTGGAAAGAAGGATTTGGGCCGCATGTAGACCCAAAAAGGCCTTAACGTTTATTAGTGGTAAAGTAAGAAATATAAATAATGTTTGCGGAAATGTGTAATGAAATGTTTGTATATCTATGAAGCATGATATATCAATGCTGAACAACGTATAATGTATAAAGTGTGTGCAACATTGAAAATAATAAATATGAAAATACCAATAGGTGTTGTAAAAGGATGTTCGAAAGCCTCTCTATGCATAAATACGTTTGTATCTACTTTTATTATATTTTTGTAAAACATGACGATTAAGCTGCCTCTAAGTCGGACACAAAAATAACGTTATGGATACTATTCAAAGCTCTTTTTCAAGCTGACTTGAAAGTCATCTATTGCGTGTCTGAGCAGATTATTAAATGCACATGAAGTACATTTTATGAAGACGTTAAAAAAATGCAAGATCAGGTGCAGGATTCCCAATGGTGTAGCTGTGGCTACGATACACAGAAACTTCTAAAGATGTCCACACAAACGGGATCCGTGCTTCCACTGAACTTAGCAACAACTGACTCGCATTGCCCCCTCAAAAAAACAAGTTTAGAAGGTCTGAAATAAATGTTTACGGAAAAACTATTTTTTAGTACAAGTTAAATGTGGCTTCTCAACTGCATTTAAATTACATTGAAATGGAAAATGAAGAGTCTTATAATTCTACAGACTTCGATTACAAAAAATTATTAGTTCAATGAGTCCAAGAATTTAGCAGCGTTCCAGGACTGTTTCATAACGAAAAAAATAACTATATTAAACAGCAATTCTGAACTATTGACGGCTGAAATGTCTATTTGTGGACTTCTCCACAACTTTCAACACCATAAACAGGAGAACGTTACGAAAAAATAATTCCCAATGGGGTGCACCTAATTAGTTCATATTATTAACGACATATGTAGGAATACTCTGGCTGCGTCATAAAGCAAGTCTGATGGGAGGAAAGGCTTCTGTGCTACCTCCATCCGCCTGTTTAACATTTGCTTCAGGGTTGAGGCTAAAGGGGGATGGTTAGGAGATGTACATAGTAGATGGTATGTGAGCACACACATCACTATACTTCTATGAGCACGAGGAAGCATTCCTGAAGGACTCATGTTGCTCTGCATCAGATAATAACGTTGGAAGGGATACCCCAAGGTAGTGTTTTTTTAAATAAATGAACTCCGAGAAAACTAAGATCATTTCCTCTGGTGAAAAGAAAAATACCTTCAAGCTCCATAAAATAATGTTGTCTATGGGCTCATAAAAAAAGAGTTTGTGCCCACTTACAAAATAGCCGAGACCTCAATTTCAGTCCAATCTTAATTGACGTCTGTTGCTTGACTAAGAAGCAATCATTGGGAGCTCTTGCAGATGGCATAGCTATATACAATGTTAACTATGTTGGATTTTCGATCGATGGCTTTAGAGTGCCAATTTAAGCTAAAGATGATCCCACTTTGAGCTACATGGAAGAGTCTTTGCTCAGTGGTTGCACAGTGAATCTGCTCACAACGTGTGTGTGGCGTGTGTGTGTGGCGTGTGTGGCGTGTGTGTGTGGCGTGTGTGTGTGGCGTGTGTGTGTGGCGTGTGTGGCGTGTGTGTGTGTGGCGTGTGTGTGTGGCGTGTGTGTGTGGCGTGTGTGTGTGGCGTGTGTGTGTGGCGTGTGTGTGTGGCGTGTGTGTGTGGCGTGTGTGTGTGGCGTGTGTGTGTGTGGCGTGTGTGTGTGTGGCGTGTGTGTGTGGCGTGTGTGTGTGGCGTGTGTGTGTGGCGTGTGTGTGTGGCGTGTGTGTGTGTGGCGTGTGTGTGTGTGGCGTGTGTGTGGCGTGTGTGTGTGGCGTGTGTGTGTGGCGTGTGTGTGTGTGGCGTGTGTGTGTGTGGCGTGTGTGTGTGTGGCGTGTGTGGCGTGTGTGTGTGTGTGTGGCGTGTGTGTGTGTGGCGTGTGTGTGTGTGGCGTGTGTGTGTGGCGTGTGTGTGTGCGGGTGTGTATATATATATATATATATATATATATATATATATATATATATATATATATATATATATATATATATATATATACACCGACAACAAAACATGAATTTAGCAAGCAGTGACACAAATATTTGTGGTAAACTAATGCGTGGTAATTCAGACCGCATTGTTTAGGCATGCGGGGTTAGGGATTTTGTTGTTCCGTCATACAACAGTATATTACTATTCTTGAACATTTTAGGGGCTTTGTCAGGCATTAGAGGAAGGAGGGAAAGATATTCAGACTGTGGGCATGCAGTTGAATAGATACCTCATATACTGTAACAGAGGAATGCCAATAAGTCATTTTGTTAAGGAACTAAATTCTGTTCCTAGGGTGTGGTATTGTGTGCTTATTTTTATAATGTAGTTATAAACACAAATTGATTGGATGGACTATACATGGGATATTTACGGTGTAGAAAGAGGCCAAGAAAAGGTACGCTTTGTAACCAATTATTGAAATAATACTACACATGCATACAAAATTGTCCTTAGAGAATGTACCATGTATTACACCAATGGTAAATACTAAGAAGGTGTTCCACAAGATACAAATCAATGCAGCGGCACAGAGCTTGTAAGAAGTGCTAAGTAAGTGAACACTAAGAGAAAATAAAAAGAATGCCTAGTGAGACTTCGGTAGTATACTGGGCAAACAAACATTTTCAAACTTTTGCCAAATTATAAACAAAACATCTAGATAGGACTACAATTACGCATCAATGTTTCAACACGTAAAATATCCACTGGTTAGGAATCAGGTCTTCATCAGAACAAATATGCATTGGAGACACACTGTGTAATAGAGAAAAGAGGCTTGTGAAATAACTAGTACACTAAGAATCTTGTAGACTTAGCATGTTACTCACCCCTAGAATGATAGAGGTGGAAAGGCGAAGACAATAACCGACTTGCAGGGGCTATGTTGTTGTCCTGAGAAAGTGTACAGTAATATATATATATATATATATATATATATATATATGTAATATATATATATATATATATGTATATATATATATATATATATATATATATATATATATATATATATATATATATATATATATATATATATATATTGATCGAAATGTGGAGTGCTGCTCACCAACATATCCCACAGGCGAGGCCTGCATGCAAAATAAATCAACCAAGACTCCTGAATGCTGCTAAAGATTGACTACGACTAGCAAACTTAAGATGCTTACATAAAAGTGAACAGTTTGGTATGACATCTGTATCGGTTAACCCAGATGTAGGTGCTATCAGGGTTGAAAAAAAAAAAAAACAAGAATCTAAAAAACAAATCAAAATGGAATGAGACTAAAGACACCCAAATGGGTAAAAATGGGCTGAAAATGCACATAATGGAAGATGCAACCTTACAGTGTGCCCACTCGGGCTCATTCTCAGCCCCAGGTACAGGCAGTGGTGTCAGCATATAAAGAAAGCAAAAGTGATAGGCTTGTATAAAAAAGTTGCCCCTTTTGGACTGGGCCACGCTCACTTTTTGCCTGGTAACTGATGCAATTTTGACAGAAGGGCACTGGGTTCCTGCTATCCAGGTATCCAGTGGCAGATCTCTTTCCCTAAAAACTGCCAATTGTTCTCCCAATTGGCAATATGTTTAGCACCCCCTGTAACTCCCTTGTAAGTGGTATCCCTGGTACCTAGGGAAAGGAGGCTAAAGAGGGTCCAAAAAGGGCAGCAGTATGCATTTTGCCACCCTAAGCGACCCCTCCGCACCATGTGAACTGCCATTGCAGGCTGTGTGTCTTGGAGCAGAGAAAAGTGAAAAAACACAACAGGGCACACAAAGGGCACTTTGAATATGCAAAATGAATTGAATTATTACAACTTGGAATAAAAATGGAGAAAATGTTGATAAAAAGACAATTAAATTGTGGTAAACTGTTTAAAGATTGACTCATCTGATTCATGTATCTACATGGCTGTGCAGCTAAACTGGGAACCTAACAAGGCTCCATTTTTTTCACCTTCAGCAAAAGCACAAGCGTGCAGAGCGCATAGCTATATCGCACGCCTCAAATGCCGTTGAGCATCTTTACAAACATTGTTAAAAGTTGGAGTACACCTGAGTGCATTCTACCATTTTGGCTTCATATATATAATGATTTTTCCGTCCATCGGTCAGATAGCACCCATTTCATAAGCAGATTTATTGAACATTGAAAGATGAAAACGTGATGAAACTTACAGCAAATTAAATATCAGTAGCACAGGAGAGGTATTTCCGGTCATGAATATAAAAAAACACCATCATTGAAGGACAAAAGGAATTGCATCGCATATGATTTTTAATGATGTTTTGGTATTCCATATGATTATACATGCTTCGTTATTGACATAATAGAAGAAGTGTCAAGCGCATAAGTTTTTATTTAGATGTACTGTATCTTTATGATTATTTTCCATCATTAATATTGGGATGGGCCAGGTTCATTTGGGAATGGGGGAGTTGTAAACACCAGGTGGGTGGATTGTTAAGGCATGTTGGGACTTGTAGTGTGAATGGGTAGGTAGTGTTAAACAGCACGTCGTGCGTGGTACGCACGAAGTCAGGTCTTTGTTGTTATTACACACGAGGTGGGGTACCTGGAGGTAGCCGGAGAGGAGATAAAAACTGATAGTTTTCAGTGTTTTACATTTGGATATATTCGAGAACGGGCTGCTTTTCCCGATGTTGACGGAAGGCCGACGTGATAAATTGGATGCTAAATATGCTGCTACCATTGAAACAAGACTGGATTTAGTTACATCGGTCCACTTTCAGTCACCAAAGTAGTTAAACATCAGACAAAGTAAGAATATTAAGGGGCCTTGCTATAAAGGGCATTCCTCTAGAAGGAATGGGGTTTCATTGATAAATATAGAGGCATAGGTGGTATCAATGCACTCGAGGTTTCGTTTTGGTTTATAGAAATGTGAGGTTCACAATTATGGGTTTGTTTTCTGTGAATGAGGAGGATTTCTGGGTTGAGGGATCAGTAGTTCCTAGAAATACAGTCGGGTAAAAGCACGTGATGGTTAGTGTACAGTATAGATGAATATGGACACACGAGACGTGGCCTCGAGACAGTGCGGTCAGTTACACTTTTGCTCGCCTCCTGGACACTCGCATTTTGCACAGAAACCGTTTTTAATTCGAAGATTATGTTTTAATTGCAGCAACTGCTAATTCATCCTTTTTGGAAATCTTTTTAGGGCTCGGGCCTACATCACCACGAAGTGGGGCGGAGCTTCCGAGCTCTTATGCATTAGAAAAAAAAAAAAAGAGTCTTTAGGGCCTCGGGAAAGACACATTCCTTCGTTTTTTCTTATCTGAATGTTGATTGGTCGTCGCGGTGCTGTTTTTGTAGTAGTCTTGATGCCATAGGGCATTAGGCGGCCATGTTGGCATATTCTCGGCGGTTTTGCGCACGGCCGTCCATAAATATCAATTAGGAGCTGTCAGGGTGGCCGTGTAATGCATTCCAGATGGTGTGCGCGCGTTCACCATCGAGCACTGAGTTTGTCGGGCACGCGTCCTCCTCACGTGCACACAGGCATAGCGAGTGTCCTCAGGCGATGTCCGCAGTCTGCCGAGGGTTGAAGATGGGCCGGATTTCAGTCAGAGACCGTGGCTGGTCAACGAGAGCGGGAGAAGCGAGGCGCCGCGAGACGCACAGGAGCCTGGAGCAAGGTATTTACATGAGCGTAAGAGCAGACCGACAAACTACCAGAGATCTCGCTCCATCTGTCCCGTTTCATCTCCGCCAGAGCTCCACGTCAGTCAGTTCGTCTGCCTGCCTGCTTGGGTTATATGCACCTCCCCCAACTCTCGTTGTACCGGAGCTAATATCCGTCTCCGCCAGAGCTCCACGTCAGCTGTCCGTCTGTCTGCTTGTTTTATGTCAACATCCCTGTCATTGTATGCGTGTTTTTTAAATCCGTCCACCGTGCACGTCAGTCAGTCCGTCTGTCTACATGCGTTGTATATACCTCCCTGCCCCCACCTCCAAGTGTATCGGTGCTAGTATGTATCCCCGCAGACCTGCAGGTCAGTCAGTACCTCCGTTTGCCTGTTATCTGCCTCCCTCCCTGCCACCCACCCCATTGGGTACCCGTGCTATTTCCCCCCTTGTCAGAGCTCCATGTCAGCCGTTCTGTCTGCCTGCTGTTTTTAAGGCAGCCGAGAGTGTACCTGTGCTACAATGCAAACACTCAGACGTCGGTGTGTTCGTGCACACGTCTCGGACGTGGCCTGGCTGCATGGTGCGCATCTGTCTGCATCATTGGCGCACACAATCCCACTAGTTGTCAGGGCTGTATGTCTGTTTAATAGCAGCCATGCTACATCTGCATGTCTAGGGCGTGTTTAGCTATAGTTTATTTCTATACTGCGTATCTCTCGATAGTGTAAGCCCGTCTACACTGCAGGCATGCCTTTATTGGATGCTTAACCGCGCTTTATCCCGTTATCATGTATCTGGCTACAGTTAATTGTATATATTTACTATACCATTAGCTTTGATGTAGGTCTTTACTGCATGTAGAGCTATATGTGCTTGCATCTTTACTATAATATCTGACTGCATTCCACATATGTTTATAACAAACTACGCAGTATATCTGGCTATAGAGTATATATAGCTGTAACATCTATACATTTACTACATGTATGGCTATAATGTTGCTAAAATCCATGTAATTAAGGCATTGCTCCAGTAACGTGGGGATTCAGTGGAAGCGTAAAGGCAGTCCTGCAACATATGGGATTGTCAAATAATTTAATATCCAAATAATTAACTAATAGGTAGCCACTGTCAGAGACGTCCATAGCCTAAAAGAAACACATGGGTTAAACAGTGGGCACACAGCAATGCTACATGAGAAAGAACTTTTGAGTTTGGAGGACCAACACTGCAATGTTGGTTATGCCTTTCATGTAGTGAGTAGAGTAGTGAGTAGAGTAGTGAGTAGAGTAGTGAGTAGAGTAGTGAGTAGTGAGTAGTGAGTAGAGTAGTGAGTAGTGAATAGAGTAGTGAGTAGTAAGTGCAGAGTAGTGAGTAGTAAGTGCAGAGTAGTGAGTAGAGTAGTGAGTAGAGTAGTGAGTAGAGTAGTGAGTAGAGTAGTGAGTAGAGTAGTGAGTAGAGTAGTGAGTAGAGAAGTGAGTAGAGAAGTGAGTAGAGAAGTGAGTAGAGAAGTGAGTAGAGAAGTGAGTAGAGAAGTGAGTAGAGAAGTGAGTAGAGAAGTGAGTAGAGAAGTGAGTAGAGAAGTGAGTAGTGAGTAGTGAGTAGTGAGTAGTGAGTAGTGAGTAGTGAGTAGTGAGTAGTGAGTAGTGAGTAGTGAGTAGAGTAGTGAGTAGAGTAGTGAGTAGAGTAGTGAGTAGAGTAGTGAGTAGAGTAGTGAGTAGAGTAGTGAGTAGAGTAGTGAGTAGAGTAGTGAGTAGAGTAGTGAGTAGAGTAGTGAGTAGAGTAGTGAGTAGAGTAGTGAGTAGAGTAGTGAGTAGAGTAGAGTAGTGAGTAGAGTAGAGTAGTGAGTAGAGTAGAGTAGTGAGTAGAGTAGTAAGTAGTGAGTGCAGAGTAGTGAGTAGAGTAGTGAGTAGGACATCACAGGCAGCAGCTGTGCAAGCTTCTTACACTCACAAGGAGACCACAGGCAGCTGAGGTGCAATCTTCTCCCACTCACAAGAACGACATCACAGGCAGCAGCAGTGCAAGCTTCTTACACTCACAAGGAGACCACAGGCAGCAGAGGTGCAAGCTTCTCACACTCACAAGAAGGACATCGCAGGCAGTAACGGTGCAATATTCTCACACTCACAAGGAGATCACTGGCAGTACACACCACATGAACACACTCCATAACACATAGCAACAATACATTGGCATTACAATGCCATTAGCTCAAACTCAAATAAATCCGAGCCCGATTGCATTTCTAATGCTTGTTTTAAATTGTACTGATTGAATTTGAAGTGTGGTGTGGGAGGGCGGGAATCGAACGCTGAGTGGGCCACATTCCTATTTGGGAATTAAGAGCCATCATCTTAATAAGTCAGAGGTCTAGTTCGAATCCTGGGAACTTTAAAGCAGGGCACCATGCGAACGCGCCGCTGGCGTGCCTAAGGCAAGGCGTCTGCGCCCATCAGTGTCCTGGAGGCGGCCGGTGCCGGCCACGCTCCTAGTGGAATGCCCAATCATGGAAAGCACCTATGTTATAGCAGAGCGAGGCTTCTGGATAGCGGTAAGTTTGTGAGCTGCCGCTCCCACTTGGTATTAAACACAGTTGCTATTGCCCTCACTTGCACGCATTGTAACTGGGCTGCTAACACTCCCAATACTTAGACAAAGTAGGGGAGGGAGGTTAAGTGCATCCCAGGATCCCAACCGGTCCCGCAGTATTGCGAGGACAGCTAGTTAAAGGCCTTGCTCCGTAATTCGCGGTCCCTAAAAAAAATGATCTACACATTTGTGATCTGCTGCTAGATACAAGCCCTGATTTTTTGGTTCCCAACCAAAACATGGCTTAATGAAGGCTCAAATCCTACTATTGCGAGTGGCATTCCTTCCGAGTACCAGATCATAAGAAAAAACAAGCATTGAAAATGCAATAGGTCTCGCAATAGAAGAGTTTGACATTTTTCGTTTTGCAAATGGATGAGTGACACCTATAGCATTTGGAATGCAACATGTTTTGTATTTACGTGACTTATATGGCAGCTCTGGTCGTTATGCTACATCTCTAGATAGTTTTATCTTTCGCAAATGTGACACCTATTGTAACACAATATGTGTTGTGAGGGTGGGTGAGGGGTTGAGGATGAGGGGTTGAGGGTGAGGGGTTGAGGGTGAGGGGTTGAGGGTGAGGGGGTGAGGGTGAGTGAGGGTGAGGGTGAGTGAGGGTGATGGGTTGAGGGTGAGGTGTTGAGGGTGAGAGGGTGAGGTGTTGAGGGTGAGTGAGGGTGAGGGGTTGAGGGTGAGGGTGAGGGGTTGAGGGTGAGTGAGGGTGAGGGGTTGAGGGTGAGTGAGGGTGAGGGGTTGAGGGTGAGTGAGGGTGAGGGGTTGAGGGTGAGTGAGGGTGAGGGGTTGAGGGTGAGTGAGGGTGAGGGTGAGTGAGTGTGAGGGGTTGAGGGTGAGTGAGGGTGAGTGAGGGTGAGTGAGGGTGAGGGGTTGAGGGTGAGTGAGGGTGAGGCTGAGGGGTTGAGGGTGAGTGAGGGTGAGTGAGAGTGAGGGTGAGTGAGGGGTTGAGGGTGAAGGGTTGAGGGTGGGTGAGGGGTTAAGGGTGAGTGAGGGTGAGGGGGTGAGGGTGAGTGAGGGTGAGGTGTTGAGGGTGAGTGAGGGTGAGGGGTTGAGGGTGAGTGAGGGTGAGGGTGAGTGAGTGTGAGGGGTTGAGGGTGAGTGAGGGTGAGGGTGAGTGAGGGTGAGGGGTTGAGGGTGAGTGAGGGTGAGGGTGAGGCTGAGAGGGTGAGTGAGAGTGAGGGGTTGAGAGTGAGGGGTTGAGGGTGAAGGGTTGAGGGTGAAGGGTTGAGGGTGAAGGGTTGAGGGTGAAGGGTTGAGGGTGAAGGGTTGAGGGTGAAGGGTTGAGGGTGAGGGGTTGAGGGTGAGGGGTTGAGGGTGAGGGGTTGAGGGTGAGGGGTTGAGGGTGGGTGAGGGTGGGTGAGGGTGGGTGAGGGAGGGTGAGGGTGGGTGAGGGAGGGTGAGGGTGGGTGAGGGAGGGTGAGTGAGGGTGAGTGAGGGTGAGGGTGAGTGAGGGTGAGTGAGGGTGAGGGTGAGGGTGAGTGAGGGTGAGGGTGAGTGAGGGTGAGGGTGAGTGAGGGTGAGGGTGAGTGAGGGTGAGGGTGAGTGAGGGTGAGGGTGAGTGAGGGTGAGGGTGAGTGAGGGTGAGTGAGGGTGAGGGTGAGTGAGGGTGAGGGTGAGGGTGAGTGAGGGTGAGTGAGGGTGAGTGAGGGTGAGTGAGGGTGAGTGAGGGTGAGGGTGAGGGTGAGGGTGAGGGTGAGGGTGGGTGAGGGTGAGTGAGGGTGAGGGGTTGAGGGTGAGTGAGGGTGAGTGAGGGTGAGTGAGGGTGAGTGAGGGTGAGTGAGGGTGAGTGAGGGTGAGTGAGGGTGAGTGAGGGTGAGTGAGGGTGAGTGAGGGTGAGTGAGGGTGAGTGAGGGTGAGGGTGAGTGTGGGTGAGGGTGGGTGAGGGTGAGGGTGAGGGTGGGTGAGGGGTTAAGGGTGAGTGAGGGTGAGTGAGGGTGAGGGTGGGTGAGGGTGAGGGGTTGAGGGTGAGTGAGGGTGAGTGAGGGTGGGTGAGGGGTTGAGGGTGAGTGAGGGTGAGGGGTTGAGGGTGAGTGAGGGTGAGGGTGAGTGAGTGTGAGGGGTTGAGGGTGAGTGAGGGTGAGGGTGAGTGAGGGTGAGGGTGAGTGAGGGTGAGGGTGAGGGTGAGTGAGGGTGAGGGTGAGTGAGGGTGAGGGTGAGGGTGAGTGAGGGTGAGGGTGAGTGAGGGTGAGGGTGAGTGAGGGTGAGGGTGAGTGAGGGTGAGGGTGAGTGAGGGTGAGTGAGGGTGAGTGAGGCTGAGGCTGAGGGGTTGAGGGTGAGTGAGAGTGAGGGTGAGTGAGAGTGAGGGTGAGTGAGGGGTTGAGGGTGAAGGGTTGAGGGTGGGTGAGGGTGAGGGGTTGAGGGTGAGTGAGGGTGAGGCGTTGAGGGTGAGTGAGGGTGAGGGTGAGTGAGGGTGAGGGTGAGGGTGAGGCTGAGGGGTTGAGGGTGAGTGAGGGTGAGTGAGAGTGAGGGTGAGTGAGGGGTTGAGGGTGAGTGAGGGTGAGTGAGAGTGAGGGTGAGTGAGGGTGAGTGAGAGTGAGGGTGAGTGAGGGTGAGTGAGGGGTTGAGGGTGAAGGGGTGAGGGTGAGGGGTTGAGGGTGAGTGAGGGTGAGTGAGGGGTTGAGGGTGAAGGGGTGAGGGGTTGAGGGTGAGTGAGGGTGAGGCGTTGAGGGTGGGTGAGGGTGAGTGTGAGTGTGAGTGAGTGTGAGTGAGGGTGAGTGAGGGTGAATGAGGGTGAGTGAGGGTGAGTGAGGGTGAGTGAGGGTGAGTGAGGGTGAGTGAGGGTGAGTGAGGGTGAGTGAGGGTGAGTGAGGGTGAGTGAGGGTGAGTGAGGGTGAGTGAGGGTGAGTGAGGGTGAGTGAGGGTGAGTGAGGGTGAGTGAGGGTGAGTGAGGGTGAGTGAGGGTGAGTGAGGGTGAGTGAGGGTGAGTGAGGGGTTGAGGGTGAGTGAGGGGTTGAGGGTGAGTGAGGGTGAGTGAGGGTGAGTGAGGGTGAGTGAGGGTGAGTGAGGGTGAGTGAGGGTGAGTGAGGGTGAGTGAGGGTGAGTGAGGGTGAGTGAGGGTGAGTGAGGGTGAGTGAGGGTGAGTGAGGGTGAGTGAGGGTGAGTGAGGGTGAGTGAGGGTGAGTGAGGGTGAGTGAGGGTGAGTGAGGGTGAGTGAGTGAGGGTGAGTGAGGGTGAGTGAGGGTGAGTGAGGGGTTGAGGGTGAGTGAGGGTGAGTGAGGGTGAGTGAGGGTGAGGGGTTGAGGGTGAGTGAGGGTGAGGGGTTGAGGGTGAGTGAGGGTGAGTGAGAGTGAGGGGTTGAGGGTGAGTGAGGGTGAGTGAGAGTGAGGGTGAGTGAGGGTGAGTGAGGGTGAGTGAGGGGTTCAGGGTGAAGGGTTGAGGGTGGGTGAGGGTGGGTGAGGGTGGGGGGTGTAGGGTGAGGGGTTGAGGGGTTGAGGGTGAGTGAGGGTGAGGCGTTGAGGGTGAGTGTGAGTGAGGGTGAGTGAGTGTGAGGGTGAGGCTGAGGGGTTGAGGGTGAGTGAGGGTGAGTGAGAGTGAGGGTGAGTGAGGGGTTGAGGGTGAAGGGTTGAGGGTGGGTGAGGGTGAAGGGTTGAGGGTGAGTGAGGGTGAGGGGTTGAGGGTGAGTGTGGGTGAGGGTGAGTGTGGGTGAGGGTGAGTGAGGGTGAGGTGTTGAGGGTGAGTGAGGGTGAGGGGTTGAGGGTGAGTGAGGGTGAGTGAGGGTGAGTGAGTGTGAGGGGTTGAGGGTGAGTGAGGGTGAGGGGTTGAGGGGTTGAGGGTGAGTGAGGGTGAGGGTTAGGCTGAGGGGTTGAGGGTGAGTGAGGGTGAGTGAGAGTGAGGGTGAGTGAGGGGTTGAGGGTGAAGGGTTGAGGGTGGGTGAGGGGTTGAGGGTGGGTGAGGGGTTGAGGGTGGGTGAGGGGTTGAGGGTGAGGCGTTGAGGGTGAGGCGTTGAGGGTGAGTGAGGGTGAGTGTGGGTGAGGGTGAGTGTGGGTGAGGGTGAGTGAGGGTGAGTGAGGGTGAGTGAGGGTGAGTGAGGGTGAGTGAGGGTGAGTGAGGGTGAGTGAGGGTGAGGGTGGGTGAGGGTGGGTGAGGGTGGGTGAGGGTGAGTGAGGGTGAGGGTGAGGGTGAGTGAGGGTGAGGGGTTGAGGGTGAGGGGTTGAGGGTGAGTGAGGGTGAGGGGTTGAGGGTGAAGGGTTGAGGGTGGGTGAGGGTGAGGGGTTGAGGGTGAGTGAGGGTGAGGGGTTGAGGGTGAGTGAGGGTGAGGCGTTGAGGGTGAGTGAGGGTGAGGGTGAGTGAGGGTGAGGGGTTGAGGGTGAGTGAGGGTGAGGCTGAGGGGTTGAGGGTGAGTGAGGGTGAGGGTGAGTGAGGGGTTGAGGGTGAAGGGTTGAGGGTGGGTGAGGGTGAGGGGTTGAGGGTGAGTGAGGGTGAGGGGTTGAGGGTGAGTGAGGGTGAGGCGTTGAGGGTGAGTGAGGGTGAGGGTGAGGGTGAGTGAGGGTGAGGGTGAGTGTGGGTGAGTGTGGGTGAGGGTGAGTGAGGGTGTGAGGGTGAGTGAGGGTGAGTGAGGGTGAGGGTGAGTGAGGGGTGAGGTGTGAGGTGGTGAGGTGAGTGAGGGTGAGTGAGGGTGAGTGAGGGTGAGGGGTGTGGTGATGGGTGAGGGTGGGGTGGGGGTGTGAGGGTGAGGGTGGGTGGGGAGGGGTTGAGGGTGAGGGGTTGAGGGTGAGGGGTTGAGGGTGAGTGAGGGTGAGGGTGAGGGGTTGAGGGTGAGGGTGAGGGTGAGGGGTTGAGGGTGGGTGAGGGTGGGTGGGGGTGTGAGGGTGAGGGTGGGTGGGGGTGGGTGGGTGAGGGGTTGAGGGTGAGTGAGGGTGAGGGTGAGGGTGAGGGGTTGAGGGTGAGTGAGGGTGAGGGGTTGAGGGTGGGGGTGGGTGAGGGTGAGGGTGGGTGGGGGTGGGTGAGGGTGAGGGGTTGAGGGTGAGTGAGGGTGAGGTGTTGAGGGTGAGTGAGGGTGACAGCGTTTCTTTTCAAAGGCAACCGAAGTGCAAACACAAGTGGATCCCTGCCCCTCACACGATGGTTTTTAGGGTACAAATGTACAACGGCCGCCTGTGGGTCCTCACCGGGCTTCCGAGAGGCAGGAAATACCGTTTGCATTCTTAAATTGCGAAGTTGTAGTGGGGGAGGGGGGGCGGTAAGAAAAAGGCGACCTCGAACTCCAGGTCCCAACAATCCAACACACACTCTCCGTTTAATGCAATATAATGGTGCCGAGAGACCTGGAAGGCGCGGGCCCTGCTGGCAGAGGTTGCACTGCGGCTGCGCAGCTTCAACACCTCCAAAGCACCGAAAATGACTGCTTCAATTCTACTGTGATGACTTACATGTGGTTTGGTGGCGCAGAGATTAAGCTGTAATTGATTTAAAAGCCGTACTGATTAACGAAAAGAAAGTGATTTTTTTAGGGGCAGAAGACAGTCATGGAAAACTGACATTAGGAGAGACTGTGGTTAGGGGTGTGTTATGGTAAGTGGGGAACACCGTAAACAGTTTCAGAATCCCACCCACTGTATTCAGAGAGAACCACGGGGCCGGGAGGGGTGGAGGAGTCGAGCTTACTATCACACACCCGGAGCATGCACAGAGCAAGAAGTGGGCAGGCGTCCCATTAGCTGACCTCCGTGTGACCTTCACCACATGCTGTCTATTACTACAAACGTAAGGGAGGGAGGGGGTGCCCTGTCATACAGACTGAAGACAAGCCAGTGTGCCTTAATCATATAGGCCTTTAAACACAACACTGCAGGCCCCCCAAAGGAAAAAGACTGAAAAGCTGGTAATGCAAAAAAAAAAAAAACAAGACGGAGGGCATTGCTGTGGGGAGGGGGTGGAGGAGAAATGCACACGGCGGGCAGGGGAGGGGGCGGAGCGGGGAGAGCGGCATGTGGGTGTGAAGAAGCCGGGGCCTTTGAAGTGAAGCTAAGCTTCACTTCAAAAGGTGTCGGAGGAATGCGGCTGAGGGAACAGACGGCGATTGCGGCTGAGGGAACTGATGTGCACGCGCTTTTAAGCTCAATGCACATGCGCATTGAGCTTAAAAGTCACGGGCACTGCAAGGAATCTCCACGATTCCTTGCTTGTTAGTTAAAGAGTGGTTAAGCCGCAATAGTCTCGCAAGCTCGATGCGCATGCGCATCGACAGGCGAGACCTAAAAACGGGCAGTGGGTATAGGCGGAGGCGTCGCTATAATAATAAAAAAAAAAAACGTTTTTTCTTGTATTCTAGTACCCCCAAATGAGGTAGTGGGGGTGGAATGCCTCGGATTTAATATTGTAGTGTCCGCTCATCAATCTTTTGCCGGCATTCTAATCTATAGACCCCTCTGGCCTGGCCGGTACTTTAGAGTTAGTTAGTGACGTAATTTCTCCCCTTGTCACCAAATACAATCATTGCTTGGTGCTTGGAGATTTTAATATTCATATAGACAAGCCAGCCGGGCAGGAGTCCAAAAGATTGCGGGAATCTTTAGATATTATTAATATGGTCCTGTATGTCCATTTCCCTGCTCATGAGAAGGGACATACTCTGGATCAGATTTTCTGAAATGTAAAAATAGAAACTGACGCACCTCTTCCTCTAGTTTGGTCAGACCACTATCTCCTTGGTTTTAGAGTCATTAAGAAGCCCAACTGTCCTCAATTTTATGGGAAGGCGCGCCCCAGCAGTTTTAGACCTTTCCATCTGATTAACCCGGATGCCCTAACTGCTGCCCTCAGTCATCATCCGATCCCAGTCAGTGGCAACCTGGAGAAGGATGTAGCCTGTCTGCAGAACTGGCTCAGCTCCGCTCAGCAAAATCCGCCCAAGCCTCTGCCCCCTGGTTTACAGAAGCCCTCAGAAAAAGCAAAAGTGCCAGTAACCGTCTAGAGTGGGCATGGCGGATTTTTGTCATCTTGAAAATAAAATAATCTATAAAAAGGCTTTGACGGTCCATTACAATAAAATGTATGAGGGAAAGAAAAATGTTCTTTCATCCAAAATGGAGTCGGCGGAAAACAAAAGCAAATAAATCTTCAAAATAGTAAGAGCTTTCGTCTCCAAGTGCTGTTGACAGGCCTTTCACCCCCAATGAGGAATGGATTAGCCATCTGGCCTCCTATTTCCATTAAAAAAATTAAAATCATTCAAGACTCCTTTGAGGCCCCGCCCCTGGCCAATGGAGGGTTTTTTGGGCCCCCGATCCCTTCCACCCTTGTGACTGGACTACCTTTCACACAATTTCCTCAAATTCCCCAAGAAAAATAAATCCTTGGAGATTATGAAATCCCTCAAGTCAGGCTCACCCACTGCGGGCTTCTATAGCCAGGATTATCAATCCAGCTGTGAATCTGATTCTCAATACTTCACTGCAGAATGGACTGGTCCCAGACAGTTGGAAGAAGGCAAAAAGTCTCCCTTTACTAAACAAGCATTGAAAATGCAATAGGTCTCGCAATAGAAGAGTTTAACTTTTTTCGTTTTGCAAATGGATGAGTGGCGTTGCGTGGATGAGTGGCGTTGCGTGGATGAGTGGCGTGTGAGAACACTAAGGCTATTGGCATTGTAAATGACAATGCCTTTTAATTTATCTGTTTTGAAAACCAATATATAAATAAATAAATAGCATTGTCATTTATAATGGCAATGGCTCAAACTTTCACAAATGCGAGACCTCACTCCAAGCACACTGAAAGGGAGGGGTGGAGGAGGGGAATGCTGCAGAGGCCGAGGCCTATGTGTTTAAGGGAGGTGCTCAGCTGTTCTGGGAACTCCCAAGTTGTATCAGTATAATCATTAGCAACAAGCCCACAGCTGCACAATGTGCTCACAGAGTAGACATCAGTGTAGACGTGTGTGTTTCCTTGCTAGTTGAACTAGTTAGCTCTCAACCAAAATGGTTGTAATGGTTTAGGTTTGGGGGTTTCACATTCTCACAGGCCATCTAACTTTGACACTCTTATTTTCTCACTGGGTGTTTTGTTCACATTTCATATTGTGTTGCAGGTCCCTCAGTCTGTGCACACAATTGCAACTAATGCCCCTGCTTGTGCATAGATGCGGGGGTGCAAAGAGACAGGCTTGGGACGGTCACGATACAAATTAGAAAGTGTTCCTTTCAACTTTATAGGCATCATTGATGTTTACCATAACTCCAATACTAAAGGCCACACTCCATCGTTCTAATACGGTTGCAATGGAAATAAAAAGGGGGGACCCATGGGGAGCAGGGCACAAGCCGGTCTCCCCCAGGCTGTTTTGCGCGGAGGGAGCAGCGCACAGGTGGGGGCAGGGGTCAATTAGGGCAGCTGGCGTGCGGCGGCTAAATTTATTTAGCAGGGCGGGCGGGGCGGGAAAACTACTGTGCCCTCGGGAGGCGGGAGGAGCGGAGGAGTTTATGTTCGGCGTCGGGATAATTTTACGACGTCACTCACCCTGCTCGGAGTTCCTTTCACATGGCGGGGCTTAAGGACATCAGGGAGGCCGTCTGGATTCTGCAGGAGGCCGGGAGGAGTGACGTTCTAATACGGTTGCAATGGAAATAAAAAGGGGGGACCCATGGGGAGCAGGGCACAAGCCGGTCTCCCCCAGGCTGTTTTGCGCGGAGGGAGCAGCGCACAGGTGGGGGCAGGGGTCAATTAGGGCAGCTGGCGTGCGGCGGCTAAATTTATTTAGCAGGGCGGGCGGGGCGGGAAAACTACTGTGCCCTCGGGAGGCGGGAGGAGCGGAGGAGTTTATGTTCGGCGTCGGGATAATTTTACGACGTCACTCACCCTGCTCGGAGTTCCTTTCACATGGCGGGGCTTAAGGACATCAGGGAGGCCGTCTGGATTCTGCAGGAGGCCGGGAGGAGTGATTTATTGGTGCCTGGGGTCCCAGGTGCGGCATGGCTGGGAGCAGCTCGCCGGAAACAAGACGGAGGGAAGAGAGGGGAGGGGGGAGGAGAAGTGCGACAGGGGAAATGCGAGACGGCGGGAAGGGGAGGGGGCGGAGCGGGTAAACAAAGACGGACATGCACGCGCCCGTGACTTTTAAGGTCAATGCGCATGCGCATAAGCTTAATGCGCATGCGCATTGACCTTAAAAGTCACGGGCACTGCAAGGAATCGCCACGATTCCTTGCAGTGTGGATAAAGAGTGGATAACTCGCAATACTCTCGCCTTGCTCGATGCGCATGCGCATCGACAGGCGAGACCTAAAAAGCAGTCGGCCGACCCTTTGATAGCCTCTAATTACAGGCCAATATCCCTACTCCCCTTTTTCTCAAAAGCATTAGAGAAATAGGTGAATCTTGTCACTACAGAATATGTGGAAGTCAACCATGTGCTTCACTATAGCCAGACTGGCTTTTGAGCAAACTTTAGTGCAGAAAAACAGCCTCACTAGCAGTCTCTGAAATTATCAAGAAGGCACTAGATAAAGGAGGCAAAGCGGTGCTGATTCGGTTGAACCTATCCACAGCCTTCGATACTGTGCCTCACGACCGGCTCCTTCAGAGACTTCAGGAGTGTGGCCTTAGTGCCACGGTAAAATGGTTTTCTTCTTTTTTAGAAAGCCTGCAAGTAAATGATTTGGTTTCCGCCCTTTGCTTTCTCCCCCCACCATGAAGGTAGGGGTGACTCAGGGCTCAATTCTAAGCGCAACACTTTTTAACTTATATATGGTCCCCCTCGCGCATCTAGCGGAGGCACATGGCACAAAAATAGTATAATGTGCAGATGATACACAATTGCTGTTCAATTGTGAGAATGGTGCTGATTTTAGAGGGGATGTGATTAACACTTGCCTGTCAGAAGTGTTCTTCTGGTTACAACTGAACCAATTAAAGTGTAATTCAGAGAAATCAGATCATTTTATTTGGTCCTTCTCCCTGTGATGTGTGGCGCCAATGGTGGCCTTTGGACATGTCTCCACCCACCACCTCAGTAAGGACAGTAAAGAACTTGGGGGTCAAACTGGATGATGATTTATCCATGAAAGCTCAGATCCAAACAGTAGCGGGGGTCCTGTTTCGGCTCGTTAAAAACGCTAAAGCATTTTCTGCCCCTTCTTCCAGTTACTCACAGAAAGACGGTGGTCCAGGCTCTGTGTGCTTAAGGCTGGACTACGCGAACATCCTGTACCTGGGCCTCCCAGAATATTTACTGTCACGTCTTCAAGTGGTCCAGAATGCAGCGGCGAGGGCGATTCTCATGCTAGGACCCAGAACGTGGGTGTCCTCCCACCTGAAAGTCCTGCACTGGTTGCCGATTCGTAAAAGGATTCGGTTCAAAGCTCTGGTTCTGGCCTATAAAGCTCTACACCACACTGGTGCCTCTTATCTTAGGAAAAGTATATGTGCGGGACACTGGTAAAAACAAGTTCCCCAGCTACATGATTGTTTCACTGAAATCTATGTTGTTTGGTTAAACCCACACTGATTCCAGTGGTAGATTTATTAATACATGCACTCAGAGGGCACCTTAGAGATGTCCCCTGAAAACCTACCAGCCTCTAGAGTGCTAGCTGACTGGTGTCAATCAGCCTGCTACCACTGACAGGTTTCTGACACCTGCAGGTGAGAGCCTAAGCTCTGAGGGCATAAACAGTGCCTGCTGTGGCCGGAAGTATCTTCAACTCCTCCAAGAAGGATGGCTAATTAATCAGCATATCAAGGACGGAGGCTTCAAAGGCATATGCCGCCTTTGATATTTGACCACGGCTTCCCCAGGCAGGGAAAATGCCAACACCCCTGCCTGGGCCCATTTGGCACCAGGACAGGTGGTACATGAGTTGTGCAGGGAGGTGTGGGGTACTACCAGGCCAGTCACACTCCTAAGGTGAGCTGCCCGAACTGCCCCAGTTAGGAAAAATGTCACCATCTTGGTGATGGCTGAATTACAAACTCTAGAACAGGGTTATGCTCACTTCCCACAGGAAGTGGTCATATAGGGCGTGTAGTGTCTCCAAGGGTAAGAAGCCTTTTGGCTACCATCCTTCACACGCCTAAATCAAGTTTTTAGGGGAGCCCCTGAAACCAAAAAAACAGATTCTGATCACCTAAGAAGGACACCGACAATTGCACCAAAGACGACTTGTCTTGCAGCTGCTTAATTTCCAAAAGCCTGGGAGGACTTCCAGCATTTCAAGGAGCAACCAGTATCTCCAGTGGAGTAGCAGAGCTACTTCCCTGCACCCGTGGCCACCAGCCCAAGTTGAAGTGGCCAACGGGGTCCTGAAACCCTCCAGAGCCGAACCCCACATTGAGTTTGCCCAGACTGGTCTTCCAGTCGCCACCTGCAGCTTCTTTGTGAAGGTCCCCTCAACAGTGACTCCTACAGCATGGACCCAATGTCTAAAGACACCACTGCACCTGAACCCTACAACCCAAGAAAAAGTGGACCGACTGTGTCCCTACATGCCAGAACATCTGAAGGACCGAGCCTCCAGTGGGTTTAACCAGACCCCACCCTCACCCCCATCCACAGAAAATGGGTCTATTAACTTACCTGACTTGTGCTACAAATCAGGGATGCATGGACACTAGATGGCATCACTATCCCTCAATCGATATACTTTAACAATGATGTGTAGCGAGCTGGCACCTATGGTTCTTTTAGGTTAGCTCTCTGACCATTTGAGCTTAAGGCTTTGTGCTGGGCCAGAATTACCAGCTGACAGGTAACCAACAACTGCTTCACTTGAAGGCAGCATTGTCTCTAGTTGCCGCAGCCCTATGCAACTTAAGATCACTGTCTGCACACATTCAAAGCATTGGCGCCATCTGGGCCCATAGATCCAGTAAAAACACAGAGGTAGCTATGAAGAGTGAGAATATGCTGAAAACTCAAGAAAGAAAACTCAAGAAAGAAAAAAATGGCTAAAAAGACCCAGTATGAGGGTCACAAACTCACTGGGTAGAGTGACTCAGTAAGAGATCTAACCACCAGAAGGAGTATTTCTCAGATTACCAATCAAAGTGCACTGGAGCAGCTATTGGGAAGTCGTAAGAGACTGCCGGAACAGTATGTACAATAGCACAGGAACTTCGGGTTGGGATATGCTCCCTACTGGTAGCCATAACCTTCTGAACGCCCAATAGCAAATATGTAGAAATCCTGGCCTACGTCTATATATGTGTAGTATTTTGCTAATGGTAGAATAAAATACTTTTTGTTTGATAAAGATAGATCACTGGCTAAAAATGAATTTATTTTGTGTTACTAATGTTATGCTGAAAGTTTCTAGTGTGAAGTCATGGTTACTCAGTTGTTGGTCCAACAGTAGGACAGGTCCAGGGACAGCAACGGTAAATAGCCACAATTTACAGAGTTAGTGACCAGTAATACCTCTGTTGCCCCAGACCCCGAATCAGTTTCAACACAGTTCAACAGTATAGACAGACCTTCAAAGTCTCTTAGTACCTTTATAAGCTAATAATCTTGTAATGAACACTCGATTAGCTGTCTTGGGTAAAAAGGGAAACTTTTATGGGTCCCAGAACTCAACATTTTGCAAAAAGAATCATTGCCAGAAAATGTAGATTGTGAAATAGCACAAATCTAAAACAGGAACTCTGATTTTTAAATTAAACATTTACCCAAGCACAATACGGTGCTGCTATGTGATCATGTGATTTGGGGATAAAAAAAGGCAGTAAATTATTAGTAGCGAACAGCCATACTGATATTGCACATAGCCTCATGAAGCTGCAGCACCTTGCGCACCACACGCGTCTCTCAGCTCGTTTAATTGGTATGGTATGGTATAAGTATAGGGTTACACTCATTACATAGTGCACCGAGCTAGAAATCGTTTTTGCAGGGAATGAGTTTTGAAATTTGCACCTCCAGAGGAATAAAGGCATCATGGGGAGAGGAGTTGGCCTAACGGCTAGGGCGCTCGACCTCGGACCTCGGTAACGACGCCAAAACCTCCTGTGATTCTGGGCAAATCACTTAACCTCCCCGTGCCTAAAATGAAAGTGTAACGTAACTCATGTAACGTAACTGGAAAAAATATGTAAAGCGCTCTGATACCTGATTCGGTTCGGTTCTAGTTCGCACTATATAAAACTCTGAAAAAAAAAAAAAAAAAAAAAAAAAATAATAATTAAAAAAAAAAAATTGTAACATTCGGGGCCCAGGTTCTCACTCTAGATATGCCCACTTTGGGTTTCTAATATCAACTGAGAAGAATCTGAAGGAGGAAGATGCCCAGGCATGTTCTTCTACACTAACACATAAAATGTTAGCAACTAAATTAATTTTGGCAAGTTTGGCAAGTTTCGCTTAGTTAGATTGCATACTGCATAAGCCTCACAACACGGTGAACCGGTATTAATGTCACAATTTGTGGCTTACAGAAGGGTACTCTGCAACGGTGTGCTTGTCCCTCAGGTTACACACCTTTGCAACAGGGTACATCAACAGAAAACTAGCTCGATTGCTTTGATAAAAAGTGTAAACATTACACGTACAGCCTACACGTAGACAAATGCACTACATAATCGACTTAATATCAGAAGTAAAGCACACAGACAACCCAAGAAAGCAAATCGGGTAGGAGGAATTCAAAAACTCGGAGTACCCAGAAGAAAAAAAATCCTTCTATTTTCCATTCTCTTTCAAATGTTTTGCAGTGTTACATGAACACAAAGCCTAAGACTCTGATTAGGGTACTGACAAACTAGAATTTCAATGTCAGTATTTTGTCAATAAATGTATTGCTGCGTGCTTCGCGGCTTCATTAATGATCCATTAGAAGTGAAATGAGCACTTGGCAAGCGCCTTCTTCGTGAAACTAAAGCTGCTTCTAGTCTGCAGGAGAGGGATGTGCCAAAGGTGGCATTTCAAGATGTGAAAACACATTCGAAAGGTTCTGCTTTGAAAGTCTTCCACGCCTGGAATAAAAATATCATTAGGCAGTGTTGAAACAAGCACTGTGATAACTATTACGTTCAATTTTGCGTTTTACAACTTGCTGAGTTCCAGGAAGGCAAATTGGCAAGTCAAAATTGATAATTCTCAATCACTCGGGTTCTTTATAGTGCGCAGCTAATCACCTTCAGGGGTGTGGGTTCTGCAGTTCAGTTGAAGAGCCAGGTCTTGAGATCCTTCCTGAATTGAGGCAGTGAGGGTGACTGCCTGAGAAGTAGAGGAAGAGAGTTCCAGGTCTTTGAGGCAAGATAGTATAAGGATCTTCCTTTAGCAGTGGTCTTGCGGATCCGTGGAATAGTGGCCAGGGCCAGGTTGGTAGAGCGGAGGAGTCTGATAGGAGTGTAGAAAGAGGCGGTGTTTACCTGCCTAGCATGCTACTCATTCCGTGGTACTTTGCAATAGCATCGCATAAAATCAATGTACCAGAAGACACATTTTGTCTATCAGGTTTAGAGGGAAAAAAACTGTCTGTGACCACTGATGGGTCACTGCATCACAAGAAAGTTTGTGAAGTAGTGACGATCCATAAAATATCAGGGTATACAGAAGGTGTAGGCAACAGGTCCAAAAGCACAGTGCCATGGCTTAATGAAGACTCATTTTTGTACCTAGAGTGCAAACAAAATCTGGCCCATTCGTACCGCCTTATGGTTAAGAACCAAAAGCCCAGCAAACAATCAATCAATCAGGGTGCTTTTAAAGGGCACTACTCACCCGTGAGGGTCTCAAGGCGCAGGGGCGTCGGCGGCGGCGAGGAGGGCGGTCTCAGTGCTGTGGTTACTGCGGATCCAGACTGGGAGGAGTTGAGGATGGCGTTCTCTTTAATGAAGGTGGTCAGCTGGGCGTTGACGAATTTCTCAGGGACTTTGGCTGCGAAAGGAAGTAGAGAGATGGGATAGTAGTTTTTCAGGTCCGTCGGGTCAGCTAAGGGTAACAGTAACTGTCGGTAGCTGATCTCTGCTGCCTGTGATCGATTCAGCCGAAAAGCCAGGGCTTGAGGCTCTTCCTGAAGATGTGCAGGGTGGGGGAGCGTCTGATGTTGACTGGGAGCTCGTTCCAGCTTGGCTGCGACATAGGAGAAGGCTCTTTTACCTGCTCTGGATATGCAGATGCGCGGGGTCTCTACAAGGGCAAGGTTGGCGGAGCTGAGGTTTCTTTTGGGTACGTGGAAAGACTCTTTCGTTGAGGTAATTGGGTCCAATGTTGTGGAGGAATTTGTAGGCGTAGGGGAAAAGCCAGAAGGTTATCTCTTCTTACCAGGGAGCCAGTTGAGGTCTTGCAGGTGCTGGGTCATGTGCTCACGTCGTGGGTGCCAAGAACGCGTCTGGTTGTGGTGTTCTGGATGGTCTGGAGTTTGTGTAGCAGGGATTTGTTGATTCCAGCGTAGAGGGCTTTACCGTAGTCCAGTCTGCTGGCTATGAGTGCGTGGGTGACAGTCTTTCTGGCTTCGGTGGTATCCACTCAAAGGTCTTGCGGAGGAAGTTGAAGCAGGTGAAGGCGACGGCGTTGATCTAGCGAGACACGATGAGTGAAAAGTAGAGAATGATGAAGAGTTTCCGGGTGTGGTCCGCCGGGGTGGGTGGGTTTCCGAGGGCCGAGGGCCACCAGGTGTTGTCCCAAACAGAGGGGAAGGGTCCAAGGACAAGGACCTCTGTTTTCTCAGAGTTGAGTTTTAGCCAGCTGTAGCTCATCCAGGCTGCAACGTCTTTCATTCCTTCCTGGAAGCGGAGTTTTGTGTCTTTGGGGTTTTTCATGAGGGAGAGGATGAGCTGGGTGTCGTCAGCGTAGGATATTACACTGAGCCCATGCGGACGATAGTGTTGAGGGGGGCTGAGTGATGATCCTTGGGGTTCTCCGCAGTTAATCTCTGTGGATTCTGAGAGGAAGGGTGGTAGTCTAATCCTTTAGGTTCTGCAGACGACAAAGGAGCGGATCCAGTCAAGGGTGGTTCCCCGTATGCCGGCGTCATGGAGTCTGGCTGCAAGAGTGCGGTGGGAGACGTGTCGAAGGTTGTGGAGAGATCTAGCAGGATGAGTGCTGCGATGTGGCCTGGTCAAGTAGCACGCAGATGTCGTGGGTGGCGGCGAGGAAGACTGTCTCAGTGCTGTGGTTACTGCGGATCCAGACTGGGAGGATTCGAGGATGGCATTCTCTTTGATGAAGGTGGTCAGCTGGGCGCTGACGAATTTCTCAGTGACTTTGGCTGCGAAGGGAAGTAGAGAGATGGGCTTGTAGTTTTTCAGGTCCGTCGGGTCAGCTAAGGGTAACAGTAACTGTCGGTAGCTGATCTCTGCTGCCTGCGATCAATACAAACGGTTTCTCAAGTAGTCCTTTCCTTTTTATTGTTAAGATATAGACAATTACCGTGCAATGCAGCACAGAAAAAAATACTAATATATGAAGTAAACGCGTACAAAACTTGCGTTTTCGCAGCACTAACAAACTCTCTGTTAAAACTCCCTCAATTTAAACTGGACTATTCCAAAATACCACCCTGTATAATGAAACACAGCAAATTGCCCAAACAAAATGTAACCCCTGCCCCACTTACTATACAATTGACTATGTAATAAAACACAAGGCGGTTCCTATTCTGCGGATTATCCACAAACAGCATCTCTTCCTGTTCCCATTTCTAATACCACCCCCAGCTTTTAATCTAACTTCAGTGGTTATCACTGTTAGAAAATGTGCGATCAGATCTCTTTAACGTTCTCAACTAAAGTGTTGCGATGTGGTCAACTATAAGGTAGCCCTACAGACACTAAGAGGGGTATAAATATTTAGGACTATTATTGATTTGTGTACCAATACTGAAGTCAACAAAAAACAGCAGCAGAAAAGTATATTAGGCCTCCTTTTATGATGTGCTATTCACCTAACAGTTGAAACTCGAGTTTTTGAAACCCACGTGCTCTGAGGCCTCAGTTTACCAACTTTCTGGAAAGGACAAAACTTTACTTTAACCAAAAATGAACGCTCATGGTGTCTATATAGAACTGGTATATTCCATCAAGTAACATTTCTATGGCTGGAAATCTCGGTTTTAAAAAACGATGCAAAGGGACTAAGTAGGCATCTCCTTAAAGTCACATAGATATCATAACTGGAAACAATCCACCTAGAGAGAAACTATGTTGGAGCAAAGCCCAAAAAACATTCACTATAGAGGAGTAAGACAGCCTGGCTCCCATTATAAGTCAAACCTGAAGTTGTGGTGGCCCTGGCTTCTGAGTTGATCAGACTGCGACAACCTGCCTCCCATCTTGGTATCACAATTATAGGTTGTATTTATTTTCTTTCACAAAGATCTTGCATTCAAATTGTATGCAAATATTCGCCCTCTATGCCTAGACCCTTTTCACACAGCGACCTCTATTGGCCAGAATTACACATCAATAGAATCTTAACCGAAAAGCCATCATTGTTACTTGATTTTAACCATATGTTTCCACATAGATTAGGAGATGATGAAATGTTCTTTCGGATACTGACTAGAACCTGGTAATATTTCTTGTATGCGAAAGTGATTCTTTCATTAAATAATCCTTTCAGATCGAGTTCACCCGAAATTAATGCCCAATGTTGGTTGAGGATTCGTTTAATTCGAAATGCTTCGGTGGAATATTTCAACACATACGGTTTTTTCTGTCTTACATGGTGTCTTTTGTTCAATTAACTTGTCTCTGGATTTTGCTTTCACTTTGTCTAGAGATTCATTCAATATTGATTCAGGATATCGAATCTTATATTGAATTATTGTTTCTCGTGTGTAGTTATAGTATAACGTGAGGGTTAATTAACTTGGTCCTGTATGTTTCCTTTACAGACCCCTGACGAAGGGTCTTCGAATTGTGACCCAAAATGCATTGGGTTTATTAAAGATTGGGAAATCGAATTAATTATGAAAAAATCACAATCATAAGATCGACATTATGAACATGTGAATAAAGAAAACAAACATTTACACTTGTGAAAAAGTTAAGCATCATTGTTTAAATCAGAAATGAACATTTGAAGGAACCATGTTCCGTATGATACAAAGCGCACATCTTAGTGAGGAGTGATCCTTCTCACACTACGTTTTTGTTGTATCAAGGCACGGCATGACGACGTGTAACAGTTGTAGCGCTAACAATACAGTTTGAACACTTTTGTTTGTAAGGATTACATTTTCGAGTGCGCCAGAATAAAACAGATTGGAATATTTCGGTTACCCTCATTTAACCTCATTAATTTTGTAAACTTTGCATTACGATTATGTTTAATTCCTGAAATTAAGCCATAACACCACACGGTGGCAAAATGTTAGCACAGGAAAACAGTGATTTGTGTAGTTGTTTGCAGCACTTATTTTTTATTGCTTTTTTGTGTGATTTGAGTGCTCACATCTAAAATGGACGAATGCTCATTTTGCGCTAAACTATAGCACTAAACAAAAAATTTAATTTTTGTAAACTTTGAAGCATTTTGCGTAATTACACACAAGAAAATTAAGTCAATTTTACACGCCACTACTACTGGCACCATCTCTTTAACATGGAGAGCAATGCAGTAAAACGGTCTAGCCATGGTTTTTAACCCAATAGCTACTCGAAACATATTAAGCCCACACGTGTAGTATTGCCACCTTACTCTATCCATGGCCACTTTGCTTGACGATGTGGAGGGCACTCTCAAGTGGCCAAAAAAGGGCAGATAAGTGCACAAATCTGATACAAGCATCAGTAGTCTTTTAACGTTCCCTCAAACTCATCGAGTGAGTGCACAGAGCATCAAACTAGCCATTTTCACCAAAGCTAACTACTTGTGAATGAAAGGGCACTTAAACAAAGACAACATTATGACAATATGTACAAACCGAGGGTGACAGGGCATGTGAGTGTAACAAATATTAAACTGTAAATGAACCCAGGTGAAATCCAGACTCCCATAGGCTCCTTACTATTGATAACAAGGGCCCAAGGAGCATCAAAGCGGGATACTTTACCACAAATGTTAGTTCGAGAGGAAGTGCATTTATGGTGCCCAGTGATGAAATCGTTCTTGGTGATGATAGAAGTCCCACTGCCATTAGAAAAGCACTGCAGTGACTGGTTGGAACAGATATCTAGGTCATTTTGGTTGTATGCTGCCCTACCCAGATCATGCATTACTTAGGTTGCCAGGCACCAGAAAACCACAATCATTGCACTTACTCAAACTTTCACAGAAAACTGCATTTGTCCTCTGCTTCTTCATCATATCAAGGAGTTACAACTAGTGCTACATTTCAAAGGACTTTGCTTAATTTGTTTTGCAGTATTAGCAGCACTGGTATATGCGAAGACCTGGAGCAATGAGCTTCACAAGCCTGCCCTAAGTTAAATATACGCCGCAACCACCTATTAGTGGGCAGCTGGTACCTTTGTTGTGGTAAACTGTCGGGGTGAAATTAGTTGGTTCTTTAAATGAAAACCACATGTGCCACAGACTTCTCGTTTTCACTTGAGATGATCATTTTAAATGTGGTAATCAAAATGTATAGTAAATCTATTATTTTTTAAAGTAAAACATGCGACTGTCAGTCACCTTTATTCCAAGTGATAGCTTTGTGTTACATTGTGTCGGGTAACCACCTTCACCACTCTCCAGAACTTAACCCTCGACTGCTCCACTAAAATAACCTAAGAGTCAAGGAAACTACAGAGTTCTAGCTATTCAGACCATGTGCTTAGAAGTCAAAGCCTGTAGGAAGAATATTTATAAAAATGATGGGTGCCGTCTACAAGCAAAAGGATCTGGAGAAAAAGCACGACAAGCTCCCTTGAGACCACCATGGGGAACAAGTAAAATAAGACTGGAAAAAAACAAAAACGAAGACCAGTCTCAAGATGTATAGATTACAACGTATCAAACAACTTATCCTAACATTTTAGCACAACAGGGTCCAGGTGATTATTCTAGCTTCTAGAAGCTGTTTGGGTCTTCAGTTAAAAGGGAGGAATACATAGATGAAGTAATTTGTGCCAAAGTAAGCTTTCCTCTGCTTGCTGGTAAAATCAATTGCTTCATTATATAAATGCCAGGGACCTTTAAAACATGGGCGGACAAAGCCCTATATACATACAAGTCAAAAAGAGAAGCTTACTGGGTCTTCCTTCATATTCCCCCCCCCCCAAACACTCAATCACACTTTGCACTTACACAACATACAAACACGGCTGTCCGCAGCAGGCCTGTTAGAATTGCTTCCGACACGTACACATTACTGGCTCCCATCCACCGCAGATTATGCAGGCTGTCAGGCCTGGGGGAGGACTGCGGGGCTGCTCATCACCCACGGCTTAGCGAGCACAGCTGCTGCCACTGAAGATTTAACCGGCGGCACTGGAGACTTCCCATTCCAGGCCTCTGATCACCTTTCCTCATCCACCCAACTCAACTGTCAGGAACGCTGGATCTACAGCAGACCACCCGCATGGGGATGGACAGAATGCACCACTGGCGCCAAATGACAATGGCAGGAGATGGAGCCGAGAACAAATGATTAAACGCTAACTGAATGAATTTGGTTTTGTGAAAGGGCCCGAAAGTATCAGTTTATTATTGTAGGGCTACAGGCTGGTGGCGTTAAAATGTAAACAGATGCGCTCATTAACGCCAGCACCGAGAGGGGTCTTCCAGACGCTAGGACCAGTGGACTCCTGACAGTTCTCTGAGCATCTCATGCAGTTTCGAGCCTTGAACAAAATCAATGGCTGTCGCAGCACTTTCTGTCTGGCAAAAGCAGCACTGCATCATAGTATCGATCTATTTCCCCATCTCAGAAGTTCAATCATGTTCTAACCATTTTTAATTTAACTAAAGGCCTCGGTATGTCTACCGCAGCCCTCATCACCTCCTCCCAATGTCCATCTCCGCTGTTGTACCAGGTGAACGAGTGTGCAGACCTATTCCTGCAAACACCAACAGATCAATGCAGGCCCAAGGAAGGTACGCTCCAGGCAATGCCTTGTGGGAGAGAATAGTGCAAGCCGAGATGAGGGAGCATCACGGAACCGGGTTGGGGGTTTGAATTGGAAATACCGGGTTAAGTTAGGCTTCTGGCTGAACTATACTGGGGGTGCATTTGTACTGAGGCAGGGGATGAGGACTGGCCAACGTTTCTTGTAAGAGATTTAATTATATTCATAATTATGAGCAATTTGAGTTTTAACACTGCTGAAAAAATGAAGTGTCAATGCCAGGAATATTACTCTGCAAAGGACCAGTGCAAGGTCAGCACCACACACACACCCACCCCACACACCCACACACACCAACACACCAACACACCAACACACCAACACACCAACACACCCACACCCACACACACCAACACACCCACACACACCAACACACACACCACACACACACACCACACACACACCACACACACACCACACACACACACCAACACACCACACACACACCACACACACACCACACACACACCACACACACACCACACACACACCACACACACACCACACACACACCACACACACCAACCACACACACCAACCACACACACCACACACACACCACACACACACCACACACACACCACACACACACCACACACACACCACACACCACACACACACACACCACACACACACACACACACTCTTACTTGTGTAACGATATATCTGTAAGAGACATTAGTTAGTGATAGATTCCTTACCTTAGAATATCCCCCAGGCGTCAGACTGGAGCCGGAAATTTTTCACGTAGCAGTACCCTTGCGCGTCGGTAGGCGTCGTCTGCGGCTCCGCGTCCGTCGTGGGCGCCGTGATGACGTCGTCGGAGTACTTAGACGCCTCCTCCGCGTGCTGACGTCAGTTCTTAGACACAGCTTTTCCGCGCCAGAAGCGCTGAGCCATGTTAAAAACCAACACTGGTGCCATTGAAACTAGGGCCCTGAAAGGGAAAAACCCTAACCCTAGATATCGGTTCGCAGAACGGGAAGGATGGGTGGGTCGGTAAGGAATCTATCACTAACTAATGTCTCTTACAGATATATCGTTACACAAGTAGTAACTTGTGCATCTGAAAGAGACATGTTAGTGATAGACTCCTTACCTTAGAATAGATACCCCAGCAATCCAACCCCGGTGGTGGGTCTGCGAACCAATAATCACACCAGAAAGTCCTGGAGGACAGAACGGCCAAAGAAGCCATCCCTCCGGACTTGGCTGTCGAGGCAGTAGTGTCTTGCAAACGTGTGCAGTGAGGCCCACGTAGCTGCCTGACAGATGTCTTGTAAGGGCACTCCCCGGCCCAGGGCAGTTGTAGTCGCCGTGGCTCAGTTGGAATGAGCCCGCAATCCAACAGGGGGCTCCTTTTTAGCCAAGAAGTAACATGCCTGGATACACAAGATGATCCACCGGGAGATGGTCCTCTTGTGCACCGCTTTCCCCTTCTTAGCGCCCACGTAACCAACAAAGAGTTGGTCATCCACCCGGAACTGGCGTGTGCGATCCTAATAGAATGAGAGCGCACGTTTTGGGCCCAGACGGTGGAGCCGCTCTTCCTCTTTAGAGGGATGCGGTGGCGGGAAGAAGGTTGGCAAGGTGATAGACTGCCCAATGTGGAAGGCTGTGACAACCTTGGGCAGGAAAGATGGCTTAGTACACAACACAACCTTGTCCGGATGGACAGAAAGGAAAGGAGGAGTACAAGAAAGGGCCTGGAGCTCACTGACTCTCCTGGCAGAGGTGATGGCAACCAGGAAAGCAGTCTTCAAAGTAAGAAGGCGGAGAGGACAGTTGTGAAGTGGCTCAAAGGGAGGGCACATCAGAAACGTAAGAACAAGGTTCAAGTCCCACTGAGGCATCACAAACGGAACAGGAGGGAACGTGTGTGTGATGCCCTTAAGAAAACGATTTACAATAGGGGACTTGAACAAAAAAGGTTGATCAGGCAGCCTTAGAAAGGCTGAAAGGGCAGAAAGGTAGCCCTTGATAGTGCCCAGAGCAGAGCCCTGCTGGGCAAGAGAAAGAAGGAAGAGAAGAACCTCAGAGAGAGGGGCAGCAAGAGGATCCACAGCCTTTACTGTGCACCATGCCACAAATCTGTTCCACCTGCAGGCGTATACAGACTTTGTGGAGGGACGCCTGGCTGCCAGAATGACGTTACAGATTCCAGGAGGCAAGTCAAATGGCCTCAACTGTCGCCGCTCAATCTCCAAGCATGGAGGTGGAGACTGGACAGGTTCGGGTGGAGGACCGTCCCCTGCTGCTGCGACAGAAGGTCCTCCTGAAGAGGCAGACGAACCGGGGGAATCGACTGACATACTGAGTAGCTCTGGATACCAGTACCTTCGTGCCCAGTCCGGAGCCACAAGGATGACTTGTGCCCGGTCCCGCTTGATCTTCTTCAGCACTCTGGGCAGAAGTGGTATAGGCGGAAAGGCGTACAATAGACCGCAACTCCAATCGCGACGAAAAGCGTCTCCGAGCGAGTGCCGCCTTGGAAATTCCAAAGCGCAGAACTGATGACATTGCGCGTTCTCTTCGGTGGCGAATAGATCTAACCAAGGCTCTCCCCATCGCTGAAAGAGGCCTTGCGCCACGCCAGAGTTCAGACGCCATTCGTGATCCATCATGCACCGACGACTGAACTCGTCCGCCGTGGCGTTCAGAGAACCTGTCAGGTGTTGAGCCACCAGGGTCACGCCCTGGCATTCCAGCCACTGCCAGAGGCGCAGAGCCTCCTGGCAAAGGGTCCACGACCCCACCCCGCCCTGTTTGTTGCAGTACCACACGGCGGTGGTATTGTCCGTGAACACCTGCACTACACTCCCCCGGACAGAGGGGAGGAATGCTTTCAGTGCCAGACGAATCGCCCACAACTCCAAAACGTTGATGTGGAGCCGGGCCTCCGCTGGAGGCCGCTGATCTCCGCCTCTCCCATGTGGCCTCCCCAGCCCTGGAGGGACGCATCCGTCACAACTACGTGCTCCGGTTGGGGAAGGGAGAGGGATCTGCCGCTGACCCAATCGCGGTCCTTGAGCCACCACTGCAGTTGTCTCGCAGTGCCCTCCGAGATCAGGACGTGGTCGGACAGGTTGCCCTGATGCTGGGCCCACTGAAACTTCAGGTCCCACTGCAGAGCCCGCATCCGCCACCTGGCGTGATGCACCAGTAGGATGCAGGAGGCCATCAGCCCCAGAAGCCGCAGCGTCAACCTGACCGAGACCCGGGATAAAGGCTGAAAGAGTAGAATCAGAGCCTGAATATCCCGGACCCGCTGTTCGGGAGGAAAAACCCGAAACTGCGCTGAGTCGAGAACCGCTCCGATGAAGAGGAGCTTCTGAGAGGGGCACAGGTGTGACTTCGGCACATTGAGGGAAAACCCCAGCTGGTGCAGGAGGTCTGCCGTTGTCTGGAGGTGGCTGACGACGGTTTGGGGCGAGCCCGCCTTCAACAACCAGTCGTCGAGGTAGGGGAAGACTGTAACCCCTAACCTGCGCAGATGAGCTGCGACCACCGCCATCACCTTTGTGAACACCCGTGGGGCGCTGGTAAGGCCGAAGGGGAGCACGGTATATTGAAAGTGCTCGTGGCCAACCGTGAACCGCAGGTAGCGCCGGTGGGCCGGCAGGACGGGGATGTGGAAATAAGCGTCCTGCAAGTCCAACGCTACCATCCAGTCTCCTGGGTCCAGGGCAGCTAAGACCTGAGCCAGTGTCAGCATTTTGAACTTCTCCTTCCGGAGGAAGCCGTTGACGTTCCTTAGGTCCAAGATAGGGCATAGGCCCCCCCTTTGCCCTTCTTGGGTACCAGAAAGTAGTGGGAGTACCAACCACACCCTACTTATTATTATTATTAATAAAAGCAATTTGTATGGCGCAACTAAGCCCAATGGGCGTCAAGGCCCATTGGGCCTTGACTTCTGGCCCAGGAACGCGCTCGATGGCCCCCTTGGCCAAGAGGGCCGTAACTTCCTCCTGCAGAAGCCGCAAATGATCCCCCGATACTCGGTGGTACTGCGGTGGCATGGCTGGAGGGGTCGCCTCGAAGGGGAGGGAGTAGCCCCTTCGGACGATTTGCAGCACCCACCTGTCCGACGTGACAGAGCGCCAGTGGAGGAGGTGATGGCGAACCCTGCCCCCCACTGGCGTCACATGGGCCTGAAAGCACGGACTAGGAGGGTTTTGAGGCGGATGCTGCGGGGGAAGGTGTGGACTGACCTCGCCGTTGTCCTCGACCGCCGCCACGGCGGTTTCCACGGCCGCCACCGCGTTGGGTATTACCCTGCGGAGCATGGCTGGCAGCACGTGTGGGTACACCCCTTCCGTGGCCACGAAAGGAGTGAAAGGCAGCCGATTGCTGGCGCGGGGCCGAGATGCCCAAGGACTTGGCCGTAGCCCTGGAGTCCTTAAAGCGCTCAAGCACATGGTCTGCCTTGTCGCCAAAAAGGCGACGGCCATCAAACGGCAGATCCATGAGTGTATTCTGGACATCAGCCGAGAAGTTGGCGGACCTCAACCAGGCGTGGCGACAAATCGCCACCGTCGTTGCCATCGCTCTGCCCAGAGAGTCGGTGGTATCCAGTCCACACCGTATCGAATAACGTGCCGCATCTCGGCCTTCCACAAGGGTTTGGCCGAGTTCAGCCCGTACCTCCAACGGGCATTCTGGCAGCACGTCCGCGGCCGTGTCCCACAGAGAGTGGGTGTAACGGCCCAAGAGGCACGCGGTGTTGGAAGACCGCAGTCCCAGACTCAGGGAGGAGAATACCTTCTTGCCGTATTGCTCGTACCTCTTGGATTCCCTGTCAGGCGGTGTCGACGGGAATGCGGTCTGGGAATTTGAGGCCTGGATCACCAGGCTCTCAGGGGTGGGGTGGGTGGACAGGAAACAAGGGTCGCCCGGGGCCGGGCGGTGGCGTCTGGCCACGTTCTTATCTACAGGCGAACCCGTAGCGGGCTTGGACCAAGTGCCCAAAAGAACGTCGGTCAAGGCCTCGTTAAACGGCAGCAGAGGCTCGGCTGAGCATGACTGCGGCTTTAGGACCTCAGTGAGGAGGTTAGTCCTCACGGCCGCGACGGGGAGTTCAAGGCCCAAGGCCTTGGCCGCCCTCATCAACACCACACTATAGGTTGCCCCCTCCTCCGTAGCCACGTTAGGAGGTGAGACAAAGCCAGCCGGTGTCCGGCGAAGTGTCCAGACCACTGGCATCCCCAAGGCCACCTGTCCAGTCCTCCTGGGACTGACACTCACGTGTCAGAGGGTCCTCAGACCCCTCTCAATACTCCTCATCACCCATCTCCTGGTACTCAGGGCTAGTAAATGATGGGGCCGGTTCATGGAAAGTAAACTCTCCGAACGGCGTCTGAAGCGGCGCCCAGCGGCTCCGCGCCGGGTCGAGGGAGGCATCGGGGACGGAGGCATCGGGGACGGCGCCGCCCGAGGACGGCGCCGGGGGTGACACCTGAGGGGTCGGCGCCGGGGAGGTCGTTAAGTCCATGGGTGGCGACTCGGATCCGGAACCGGATCCAGCGGGGCCCTGCGGCGCCGGGCCCGAAGGCGGCGGCGGTGCCGAAGCACCCGACGGTGCCGGGACCGAAGCCCCCGACCCGCTAGGCCCCCCAGACTGGTCCGCTGGGCCCGGAGGCGCCGCGGAGCCCGTCGGAGGAGAGAGGGACCTCATGGCCATGAGGAACCGCTCGATCTCCTCCGGCGCTGCGTTAGGCCCAGGGACCGAAGGGTATGGGGCCGGACGCGGCGCCTGCGACTCCGACGGAGCCACGTGGGCGGTGTCACCAGAACCCCCGGCCGTGTCGGGGGGAGTCGGAAGAGCGATGACGTCTCTTCGACTTCTTGTGCTTACCTGACGACTTCGACCCGGAGGAGTGATGTCGACTCCCAGAGCTCCGATAGCTCCTCTCCCGCGACCGGTCCCTCGACCTCCATCCGGATCGGGACCGTTCTCGGCGCGGGGCCGACTGCCGGAGTTCGAGCCGTTTACGGGACCGCTCCCGCCTAGCCTTCGAAGTCAGGGCCCGACAGTCGGAGCAGGTCTTGTCGTCGTGATTGACGCCGAGGCAGTGGAGACACCGACGGTGAGGGTCGGTGACCGACATCAGTCGGTCGCAATCCTCACAGGGCTTGAAACCTGGCATCCCTACCGACACCGTTCGGAGTCGAAGACTTCGAAAAAGGATGATCAAAAGATCAAAAAAGTTTAGTCAAAAAGTGACTACGGTACCACTTTTTCCGGATCTGCGCTGCTGGCGCGGAAAAAAGAAGAACTGATATCAGCACGCGTAGGCGGCGTCTAAGTACTCCGACGACGTCATCACGACGCCGACGACAGACGCGGAGCCGCAGACGACGCCTACCGACGCGCAAGGGTACTGCTACGCGAAAAGTTTCCGGATCCAGTCTGACGCCTGGGGATATTCTAAGGTAAGGAATCTATCACTAACGTGTCTCTTTCAGATATATATATACATAAACACACACTTATTGTTCATGCTGTATTCTTTATCCGTGGTTTACTTACTTACTGTCAGCCTTCTAGGTAATGTAAGGCCCTTCGGTTTTGCACAATATGTATGTGAAGCGCTCCGATACCTGCAGGTCTAGCTAGCGCTATACAAAACTTTAAAAATAAAAACAAAATAAAATAAAGTGTGCTGCTAAACAGCGAGCATCTGGAGTAACAGTCAGTGGTAGGAAGGGCAATGCATAGCTCAGACTCCGTACAATACCACAGAAGTGCAACAAGGGGAACAGTGACCGTCCTCATGCCAAATTCAAGGTCCTCAGATATATGTCCAGAGCCTGCTCTAAATGATCTTCTCCAAGTCAATGGCCGACCTCTTTAACAGATCATAAAAAAACTAGCTCCATATACCTTTAAAAAATTGCTAATTACAACCTCGCTCAAGAAACCTGGCTTTGATCCTTCTGATCTGAAGGCCCACCACCCAATTTCACAATCAACCGCAGGGGTTACAATTGTGATTAAAAATCTCACAGTGGCTAGGAATCCAGAGACATAAGAACCCTTAATTAAGGGTATGCACGGTTCCAGGTAGGTTTCAGCACAATAGCAAAGATGGCCTCCATTCTGGATGTCTTCCGCTACTGCAAGATGAGACACAGATGGAAAAAGTCTTTGTATGTTGGATCTCTTGACTACATTGGGCCGAAGCAATTATTTCATTATTTGAGATCGTCTCAGTGCTGCTGGGATGAAAAGCTGAGCCAGGTCATGGCTTTCCTCCTTGTTATCAACCCAGCCACAATCAGTTTACTTCCCTAGTTTCCGTTCAACTGAAGTGATTGTACTCTATGAAGTTCTACAGGAGTCTGCCTTGTTGCCAGTGTTCTTTGATTCACATTCTGTCACTACGAGGCCTCATCCAGTCATTTGAATTTAACACCTCATTATAAGTGCCTGACACCCAGCTGCTGCTAAAATATGACCGGGTCACTTTCAACTCTACTGGTCAGGTTCAGGAATGTTTACTAGGTGTAGAAGTAGATGTCCTGAACAGATTGTAACTGAAAGGAGATAAAACAGAAATCCTGTAAAAGTTTATGGAGGAAGTTGGACACAAGGTGCTGCCAACTCAGCTGGACCTTCTCCCAGTCCCAGCAACCAAAGGTAAAATCTGGTGTCATTTTTCATTGACATTTATTTTTCTGACCATAAATCCAAAAGGTCTAGTTGACAGGCATCATGCAGCTAAATATGCATTTTATTTTAAATCTGCCTTTCGACCAGCCTGAACAGTGGGTCACGCCTGTATACTGTCCCACAGAGAATATTACAATGCTTTATATCTAGGGCTCACATAGCCAGACATCCCTAACTGTGGCAATTTCAGACTATGGGAGTCAGACTAGTAAGTGGCCTCTAAAAATTTGACTAAGTGTCTCTCTGAGCGAGTTTCAAATACCGGCCAGTTAAATGTCATTTGTGGGGTTATAGACCCTTTTATAATACAGGACCAGCTACTGCCTCTCTAAAAGTGCCTCTCTACAGACCAGTGAGAACCCTACAGTCCAGCTCCTAACTACTTCTTGAAGTCCCCCACTTCAGACATATGAAAAGCTCCTCCAAATAGTCATTGAAATCCTATATGTTCTGTTAAGTGCTTCTGCTCGTTTTTTTCCTCTATGATTCCTAGTGGCAAGATGTTATGGCGAAAGTGCGCTCAATAAATAATAATAATAAAGATGGTCAACAGCAGATGTACTAGGGCGGGAGCACATGGCAGTGAATGTGACGGCAAGGGGTCTCACTGAGGCCATTGTGGACACTATTTTCTTTAGTGTCAAAGCCAGGCCGCCTGGTGGTAATGTGGAGGTAAGATAAATCAGCACCAAGAGCCCCCACCCACAGGAGCAAATGGAAGCAATGTATGGACCGTCTCTTAGAATTCATCACCACAGCCAGGTGAGGAGGTATGACAGCCATTGCATGCCTCCCAAGGTAGGAGAGTAGAGTGGCAGCAGAAGAATTTTGAAAGGCATACCTGGAAACGCATGAAGGAGATTCCTCACTGATGAAAAGGAAGCCTGGTAGTCCAAGGTAGCATCAATAGCGCGCCAGAGAAACCCTGAAGCAAAGAGATCGACAGAGTATAAGCTCAATAATCCCTTTCGTAATGTAGCTGAGCAGCAGAGGCAAGCAGAAACCTTAGAAACAAGGAGCTAAGCAGTGTGTGACCAGCAGCAGAAGCCCTGCAGAAAGAGGCACTGGTCAGTATGGAACCAGAAGAACTGCGGAAGGAATTCTGTAAAGTACAGGCCTCCATGGGATGTCCAATGTATTGCTGGGAGTCCAAAATGGACAGTCCACGTTTCATGGTGAGTACCAGAATCTACGGGGGGGGGTGAGCGCATATAGCTTCATGGACTGGCTCAAGTCCTTGCTGGCTGGAGGATCCAGAGGACATCTTGCAATGTTGCAGGTCAAACAGCAGGAGTGCTGCAAAATCAGGACAGACCAAGGCCTGCAACAGTGGTAACTACTGTGAGTGAGTCTGTCTGGCACTCTATGATAGAGCCTTACCTACCATATATTTTTTGCCGTTCAACATTTTTTCCAGTACAACATTTAATGTGTGTACAACGAACCCTAAAAAATACTAGTGCTAACAGCAGTCACTTGTTGTAGCAGGCAGGGTGAAGCAACATTACTTTCTCTAACTTTCTACACAAGAAAAAGACAGTCTTTACAGTATTGGGGGGCATTTTTTGACTCATGCCCTGGAATAGGTCTATAGACCTTCAAACCTGGGAAGAATAGAATTACTGGACCGATCCTTACAGCAGTCATCAAATATGGCAGGAATGACGTACTGTATACAAAAAAATTCTGCTAGAGGGATACATACCTAGAGTATGGTGCTACTAAAGGGACCAGCATATGGCCTTCACTAAGTTGACAAACATATGTCATTTCAAGGAGATTTTCAGGTATCAGCCCTTGATGATTTGAAATCCCCATTCCTTCATGCCTATATTCATCCCAATTTTCCCAATGAAGTGCCCATCAAATGGATGGATGGATCCCTTTGAGTTGCTAAACAAGTATAATGTGAAACAAAGCTCTTTTCGAATTGGGTTGAGCTGGACTCATTCTTATCTCCCGTAAACTAAAGTGCTGAGATTCTGCACCAATGACAATACATTTCCCACAAGTTAGGGTGAAGATGTATGCTTTGATTCTGACTTAAGTGCCACTTGAGCACCGCAAAACACACAGGCACCCCTAGAGGAAGGAGATCATCCTACCAATAACAGTCTTCCACACCTCAAAGCCCCCGCAGCTGACCAAGAACTAGAACTGCAAGTCATGGCGTACTGACAAGAATTGCATGCGAGCAGGCCTACGTGAAGACCTCATCTCACAGGTGTACACAGCTTACACAGAGGACAGAGGTCCATTAAAGGGCTCCTCCCCCAGCAAAAGCATCCATTTCCTACCAGTACATCTCCCATACACACAACCTTTTGGAAAGTGGGCAGTCTCATCTACGCCCTTCTAACTCCACCTTCTACCTCCTCCCGCCAACCCTTCGGCAACTGTCCATGTGCCAGATCCAATATTCTCACAAAACTGCCTTTAACCCCCATCATGTAAGCACACCTAACACAGAAATCATAGAATGGCTGCAGAGGGATCTAGGATTATCGGCATTTGCTGGTCACTGGGTCATCTTTAGGCCCTAAAGGAATGCAGTTCTAAGCGCTGCAAAGAAAAGTATAGGTTAACGCAGATGTTCAGTTAGTAGGTTGTAGCAGAATGTTTCAACTATTACGCTATTTTGTGATAACATTGATAACTGTGTTGTGTGGAGATCTGTAGTTGTTACTATGCCACAGCTGTAGCTGGCATTTGGTTTTCTGAACATTCTCGTTGCTCATAAAAAACCCATATGCTCTCTAGATTTCTTCAGCAACCCCAAGTATATGAGCTTACAGATAAATAGTTTCAAGACAACTATAAAATAATGAAAAAGAGAAAACGGCACATCTATGTATTTTTATTTAAAAAAAGTGAAAATTGCACACAAAAACATAGTACCTCCTATCAGCACTGAATTTCATTTAAATAAATCTGCAGTGTCCCTGGACTGTTTCATATTCACATTTGTTTTGAGTGAAACAGTGACAGATCGTCTTCCAGGGCTAAGGAAGAAGCTCTTTGATGCATATTTATAAGAACCATTTGCAAGTATGGAGTCCCATTTGAATAACAGAATGAAATGTGACTGATTTTATTATGCATAAGCATTGTTGCAGCTTGTGCTGGTTCTGGCCTTAAGTCATGGTATTGGGTGCATTTATCAGTGAGCCCTACATAATGAAACCTCACCTAATAAGAGCACCTATGGGCTGGGGCAGCTTAGCTTTCTCATCAGATATGTGTAAACCTCACAGCCCTCTTAAGGAAATAGCCACATTCTGGGTGACTACTGAGCACATGTCTGGGCAATCGGGTTTGGCTTCATCAAAACAGATTATCGGTGGGTAGTTTCCTGCATACTTATCGCATACAACCTAGCTAAAAAATCCTTACCTAGTAGACCTAAAGCTAATTCTACAAGGGGGAAGGCTGCAAATGTAGCTCTTCTTAGACTGGTTTGTCCCCATTGCTGAAATATGCAACGCTGCTAAATGGAGATCTGTACTTACCTTCACTTGACATGATAGTCTAGATTCAGACTAATGCAGATCCTCAAGTAGGAGAGGCTTCTTTAAGGAACCTTTTTGGGTCAATTGATGGTGCTGCTTTTATTTCAGGTCTGCATCTGTGGGATAGGCTTGTTATTCTATTCAGTGCTTATGGCCATTGATGAGGATCCCCGGGAAGAGAATAAAAAGTTGCTTACCTGTAATCCTAGTTCTCTTCCAGGGAATCTTTATCAAAGTCGTCAAAGCAGCTCTCAACAATTACTTCATCCATGATTTCTAATTTCCGTAAAAATGACCTGACATAACTGTCATCTGTGAGCCTTGATGGGATTCAGTGCGCACCACGAGGTTCTTAAAGGCCCAGTTTCCGTTTTTCTTTACTATTTTTAAATGGCAGCATATAGGCTAACAATGTCGCAAATTCCCTTTACAAAAAGGTTTGTGAAAGATTTTCTATAGTAAATTTTTATTAATGCCAATTCAATTTAATCTAGCAATAGTTTAGTCTTTCTTTAAGCTGCAGATATATATAAGTATTGTGCACAAATTTAGTACATATAGATAAAACATTTTTAAGAGTGCTCTGGGATCCCCGCACATGGGCAGGACTATTCAGTGCTTATGACTATTGATGAGGATCTCCGGAAAGATAATGTTGTTTTCTCTGGCAGTGCCACGGATGGGAGGAAGTCAATCATTAACTTACATACATTTTTAGGTCTGGCTTATCAGTGCAACTGTCACCTGGCCTTTTAATCAACACCAATGTTATTATACAGCTGTTTGCTTCCACACAAATACAAAGATACTCATTATTTACTTGTGACGCTTCACATTACCACATTACATTCCTTTAAAGCCAGACCCATTGGCAATGCAAAATGCTTATTTACATTGTGTAATCTATGCTTTCCAACAAGGATCACAGCGCCAGTTACAATCAGTACATCATATTACAAATGGCATGTTAGGAAAAGTGCCTACAAACAGTAAAACATGATGAGCAAAGTGAACTATAGTGTCAAATGTTTTGGCTTTTTCAGGTTTCTGTTCACTGAACCTAACTTAGCTCTTGTTTGTATTTTGTAGGTTTGTGTCACTTGATCGATTACTTCAATTTAATTATGTGACTTTATGGTGCACTGTTCCAACAATCTATTTCTGCTACCATATATTGACCACTATGGTCTTTATCAATAGAAACTTTTTGTATATGCAAATAAAAAAAATTAAAAGCAGTGATTGCAATCAATGTGTAGACAATGGTGGGTTGGTTCTGCAGAATTGCTAATCAGAACCAGGTTTTAAAATGCTCTAGAGAAAAACAGTATGCCAATATATCCAATCTAATAACTGACAGACGCTGGGGAACTTTATGCCACAATGCCTTGACATCAAATTATGTAGATACACATTTTCATCTATTATTGCTATCATGAGTTGGCCATTATTTTGACGAACCCTGAAATTATTATGTTTATTGCACAAACAATGAGGATTAACTTCAAGTGTGTCCTCTTGACCAACTGAATACAAATGCACCATTACATGCATAGAGAACTACACACTGTAGTCTGTCTTTCAGATCTATGAAACAAGTTGATGACTACCGCTTTACATATCAAATGTAGCATGATAATTTTGTGAAATAATCACTATGTTTGTAAGGATACTAGAATACATTGGTTTTTTTCAAAATATCTAAACTACAGAAGGAAAGTGCCCTTGTAAAATGGTCACCCCTCCACATTTTCTCCAACGCTGATGGTTATGACTCTGAAAGTGAACTGGAGGCTGCTAACCAGGCCCCGGTGCCAGTGCGCTCTCTCTAAAATATGACGCATGTGAATTGGTAACCCTTAATTGAGGATTTTAACACCCCCCCCCCCCCACCCTTCTACTTTTCCCTGGTAAGTGGTATACAGGGCATGGGAGTTGAAGGGGTCGCCAGGGCCTGAAGCACTAATTGTGCCTCCTGAGCGACCCAAGTAAACAGATGACAGCACGTCTGATATTGCAGACTGTATGAGCAGTGCAAACTACTCAAACTCAACTTCGTACTTCCCTTGAGTGGCAAAGCCACAGCACTATTTTTAATATATTCCAGTCACCCCTAAGGTAGGCCACCTAAGCCAAGGAGGTAGGGTGCATTCTATTAAAGGTGTGGACATAAGTGCACAGAAATGACCTTATATTAGCCCCCTTCCGTTAGGGGGTACTATAAAGTGTTCAGGGGGTCATGGGATAATATAGGCTGGCACCTGGGCACCCCCCAGTTTGCCAGGTCCATTATGGTTCCACTGAAAAGTGTCATGCTTGTTATCAAAAGACTTGTCTCATCAAACCAGACTTTTTACCAAAGTCGGATTTAATGTGACATGCCCCCAGGTGCCTATATTAGAGGTTGCGAACCTGGATGCCCTCTTAGGGGTGGATAAGCTGCTGAGGCTAGTAGCCCATTGGCTACTAGCACCAACACCCCTAATGCCCCTAAAACTGGGATTTAATTGGTTCGCCTTGCACCAGAACCTCAGATCTGATCGACTTGCAACCACAGAACAAAGAAGAGACCCAAGTCCGCAACTTCAGCACCTGCACAAAAAATGCGCTAAAGACTGCACCTGTTGCAACCACCCTGCAATAACACAACTTCCACTCGTCCTGGACCAGAGACCGGTTCAAAAGAAAGAGTAACCCCTCTGCAAGCCAAAGATAACTCCAGAACTCCTTTGGACTAGAGGTACTAGTCCCTTGCAGCCTGCAGGCAAGAACCGCTCCCGGAACCAAAGAATCACTGGCTATCAGGCCAGCCGAAGGAATCACCCAAAAGTAAATGGTGTAGTCATTTTAGGAAATGTAGTCCTGACCTCTGGCAAGTTTCAAGCAGCTACAGCTTTCTCCCCCAGACGTCGACGTAACCAAAGACTGAGCTTTCTGCTGGCAAGGCATGTTGGTGGTTAAGTCGGCTACCATGGTCAAGCCAGTTACCACTACCTTTGTTCGACATGTGCCTCGAAGGAACCCCACAGCATCTTCAACCAGATGCCTCTAGGACCCGGTTGTTCAAACCTGCGGCTTCTGCTTCAGTACCAGGCACAGAAAGGACAACTCTGCAGCCGGGCCCAAAGAGCCAGGTAAAAATCAACTGAGCGGCTGAGCCTGGTCCTGGAACCCACCTTACTTCTACACCCAGTGGTTTCCACTGAACTCGACCTGCAAGTGACAGACTGTCACTAGTGTTTTTCCCCACTGACCGCAATGTTGAAGTTTTGCAAGAGTGAAATGCACTTTTCTACAACTACATATGACACACCCAACAGCGAGTAATTGAACACAATGTGTGAAATTAGTTTTGTAACAACCCTATGTAATATTATACTTTTTTGGGTGTTACTGCAGACACAATGGTAGTCTGTCATGTGTGGGTTTTTTGTTTTTTTTACTTGCTTCCTCTTTGAACCAGAGTATTGTTATATGGTCAAGGCCCAGTAGGGTTGGAATGCATCACTTTTGTAGCCTGCATGGAAAATAAAAATAATTTATTTTGTAGTCCTGGAATTGCATTTTGGAATCTTGGATTGAACCGTATTGAGAAGGCGGTTGCCACTGTGTAGTTATGATTAGGTGAGAATTTCAATTTTCAAAAGGAAGAGCATTTATGTCTATTAAATTTGGTGCAGTTTAACAAATCTGCACTAAACTTTCCAAATTTTAAAAAGAAGACTCGTCCACCTTGGCACCTTTAGGAAATGATTTGCACCAATTAATCAAGCCAAGAACAGGGGGGAGAGTCACTAAAGTGTGATTTTCCACATTTATTCCTAAACAAAACTTTGTACTTTGATAAAAAAAAAAATATGGATGAACAGATTTACATAATTTGGCAAAAAGTTAGAACTTTACTCAGAAAGCATGCTTGTTGTGATTTGGTGTAAATCTGTTCAGTCATTTCAAGAAATTGTTTGAAGAGGGGCTTGGGTTGAGAATAAAGGAGATAATCCTCAGAAAACGTGAGGTCTATCTTAACAGTTGGACTCACTAAGTAGCACAAAAAAAATTCTCAATGGTCTAAGGAGCCTTTTTGCCTGTTGGTCATTTTGGTACTGACTGGCTGACCGCAGCACTTGGGGGCACCATTACAAGACTCAAGGACTTGATACTGGAAAAAAAATGTAAGGGAAAACACAAGAGCAGTCTGGGTACGGTTCCAAAGTCATTAAAAAAAATGTGGGTTGCTGGCAACAGCAACCACTACTTCAGCAGGTGAGGCTCCCCTGTAGCGCTGCAGTACCCCCCAAAAAAACATTAAAAAATGATAATGGTCTGGTCATAGAATAAACCAGACCCTGAGACCAACTTCCATTGTGCAAGTCGTAGGTTGTGTTCAGGGGCGTTGACTGCCTGCAGTGAGTTGAGAGCAACCCACCACTTTCCAGATAATAAAGTTCCTGGAACCTTCTCAGACACTCTTCCTGGGTAGACAGGAATCATGTGCCCTACACCCAGACTATCCGGTCACCACACCTAAGCCATTGTCCTGTTCAGAGAGAAGCCTTCCTACCCCATTAAGGTCAATCACAGGTAGGGGCAGCTCTTGGCAGCAAACACAAATTAGCTTTCCTGAGCATTTAGGCAGGGAAAATGTAACTTTCTAAAAGTTACTTTTCCTAAATATTTATTCAAAATCTAATGTCACCGTTGAATTGGGTTTTTGATACATAATAAGCATAGGGGTTGATCCATTTCTCTAGCATGCCCCAAAACTGAGATAGCAAAATGAATATATTCATCTGCACTCTAGTTTCCTAATAGGACAGCCGGAGCCCTCCACAGTGAAACAAGCTTTTGGGGGTGTTACTGTAAGGACATAGAAACATTAAATGTCTACATGCCCCACTTTTAAATACCATGCACCCTACCTTGTGGGCTACAAGGTCTCTATAGCGGTGATCTTTAAGGAAGAATGGCGTTTTTCCACTGAGCAATTAGCGGTAGGGGCTGGGGGTGAAGTTCTCCATTTTTCTCTCACTATCAGTCCCCACTTTTCTTTAGGAGGGTCCTTGATCTATAGACCTCCAGGCTATGTTAGTCACTTTATAGAAACTTTGGAGGAATATATAGTGCCAAGGGCCCTGAGTTTTCCAAAATTCCTTCTGGTCGGTGATTTTAATATTCACGTAGATGACACTGAATCTGTGGAAACGCGCCGACTGGGGGAAGTTTTTGATTTGTCACAGCTTAAGCAATGGGTGACTTCTCCGACTCATGCCGGAGGCCATCTCTTGGACTTAGTGTGCTCTAATTTTCCTATCAAGGTATTAGGCGTTGAAAAGTTCACCTGGTCGGATCATGATCTCGTTAGATTCTCATGGGAGGTGGATAATGTAGGCAGACCTGCCCAGGTACCGCCTGCTGGCCACCCCCAGAGGATCAACCTGGATATGTTCGCCCAGGAGCTATTAAAAAATTGTATGAAACCCACCCCCGAGCTAGAAAAGGCGGTGGATGTCTTTAATGAAAGGGTGCTGCAGGCGGCGAATGCATCCACTAAACACGCCACTGTGTTTAGGGTGCGGCATAGCCCCTCTCAACCCTGGTTCTCGCCTGAGGGAGTTAAAACTGGGCTGTAAAAAGTTAGAGCGAGTTTGGAGGCGGGGATATAGTTTTGACGCAAAGGCTGCCCTGCGTGTAGCCCAAAAAAACGACTATGCCGCCATCAAAACTGCTAAAGGAACTTATTATGCAGGGAGAATCGCCAAAGCGGAAAACAACAGCAAAGAAATTTTCTCAATTGTCAAAAGTTTTGTATCCCCAGTGGCGGAAGTCGCCATTCTCCCGTCTTCGGCGGAATGGTGCGAAGATTTGTCTAACTTTTTTATAGACAAAATAGCAAAGATTCAGCAGGATTTGCTCTCTGCGTTACCGGCTGAAAGTTTAGGGGATGGCCCCTCTATCGGGCCATGCCATGGTGGAATTCAGCAGCTCACTAACTTTTTACCGGCCGCAGAGTGTGATATTTTGCTCCTTCTCCAGTCCCTCAAATCTGGTTCTCCCTCAGACCCTCGCCCTGCCCGTGTACTTGCAGATGTGGCCAGTATTGTCTGTAGGGATGTCACCCAGATAGTGAACCGTTCTCTTTTTTTGGCAGAGGTTCCTGGTAAATGGAAGCAGGCAAAGCTCCTGCCGCTTCTGAAAAAACCTGGCCTCGATGCTACTGTCCCAGGCAACTATCGCCCCATCTCCCTTTTGCCCGCACTGGCGAAAATATGTGAGAAAGTGTTTTTTCGCCAATTGGAAAGGTTTGTCGAGACTTCGAATGCTCTGCACCCAGCCCAGTCAGGCTTTAGGGCGGCCTATAGCACGGAGACGGCGCTGGTAGAGATGACGGAGTCTATCCGGGAGTGTTTGGACGGGGGCGGCAGAGCGGTCCTGATTTTATTGGATCTCTCTGCCGCCTTCGACACTGTCCCTCACGCACTCCTCACTGCCAGGTTATCCACAATTGGCATTGGTGGCAATGTCCTAGCCTGGCTGTCCTCATTTCTTTCTGGCAGGACACAACAGGTCTGGATACCACCTTTCTCCTCTGAGCCCAAACAACTTCTTACTGGGGTTCCACAGGGATCAACCCTTAGCCCCCTACTGTTCAACATATACATCACACCCCTGGTTTATTTAGCAGAACAGTACGGGGCTAAAATCATAGGGTATGCTGATGATACGCAGCTACTCTTCACCTGGCCAGATGATCACTTAGACACGGCAACGGTTCAGCTTTGCCTGTCCTCAGTTTTTCGCTGGCTAACCTTGGCCCAGCTAAAACGCAATGAGGATAAATCGGAGGTCCTCTTTTATGGCTCCTTCCCTCCCAGTTTCAAGAACTCACTGTGGCCCCCGAATATTCCCTGTCCCAAGGTGATGGGCGGCCCGGCCAAAAATCTCGGCATCTGGTTTGGGGAGGATCTAAGATTTGAGGACCACATAAAGAAAGTATCTGGGACATGCTTCGCTACTTTAAGAATGCTCAGAAAAACATTTCCACTGCTTTCTAGAGAGGCTAGGGAGACTGTTGCCCGAGCACTTATTTTAGCGAGGCTAGACTATGCGAACGCCCTGTTTAGCGGCATTCCTGCTTACCTGGTTAAGCGGTTGTTAGTCATTCAGAATGCCGCTGTCCGTCTCCTTTGTAATGTTCCGAGATGGAAGAGCGTTCGGTCTCATATGTCTGGTCTTCACTGGCTACCAGTACTGCAACGCATCCTTTTCAAATCATTAGTGCTTGCATTTAGAGCCACTCATGACCAAGGTCCGGCCTATCTGGAGAAGAGATTCACTCTCTATGTCCCTACAAGAGCCCTTAGGTCATCCTCGCTGTTTAAAATGACCCTTCCTCGGTTTAGGCGAGCCAGGCTGGGTGGCCAATCTATTGCTGTTGTAGTGGCCCGTGCCTGGAACGCCCTCCCCTTGCTTCTGCGCTCCAGTCAAGACGTAGCCCAGTTTAAGAAAAATCTTAAAACCCATCTGTTCAGAAGTGTGACACAAGTCGATCCTTGCTGCTCTCCCCCGCTTTTTTCTATCGCGCCAGGATACTCCCAAGTAACAGAGCGCGTTACAAAACAATTTATACATACATACATACATAGGGGTGACTGATGGTTAAAAGGAAGGCTTTACATTGACAAAAAGGTTATTTTGACAGGTCAGGCTGCGGGTTTAAACTGCAGCAGTCAAGCTACAATGGTAGGCCAGAAAAGGTTTTCCTTGGTCATACTAGTGGGTGGCACAATAAATACTGCTTTCCACAGATATTTCACTTTCTATGGCATGGATGTAGTTTCTACACCATAAACTGTAGCATTACACAAGATAACTATGCCAATCAGGGATCAGCCAAGTTCTAGCTATTTTAGAGGGTCAGAGCACATGCACTACAGGCCTCGAGAAGCCCACTCGCTATGGCAAGTAAGATTTTATCAGGCCAAGTTATTTTTAGAGCTTACTAGCCAGTTCTTGCAAGGTGATACAGAACAGGTATTCTGTTCTCTCAAAAAGTGAATGAGCAATAAGCATGCCTTTCAATCTGGTTTTTAACTAGTCACATTGGCTCTTATTACAGAGACAGAGGTCAAATGTCAGCTAATGTCTTAGAATTTGCAGTCAGAGAAAGAAATGTGAACAACATCCAGGATAAACTAGGCAGCAATGTTAGAGAATTTTGTAAAGTGAACTGTAGGACAATAGTGCTGTACAAAGAGTGTGATATGAAAGGCTGTAGGAGTTCAGGTTTTTTTCTTAACTCGCAATATTTAATTAGCTTGTAATGACCTGTTCAAATACTTCAAAATAAATTTTAGTAGTTATGAAAGCACTTTTTTGCAATTGTCTGACAAAAAGTTTTTAATAGTTTGAAATTATATTCGAAAATGTTACTTTGTGATGTGCAAATGAACATGTTTTGCTGAATCCCAATTTCCACAGAATATTGTGTTATAGGCCATATAGTTTTATCAGTAAAACTGAAGATAAGTAGAAAGTTTTTGGCCATTTCAATGGAAAATATGCTGTTTGTACATGACAGTGCATTACCAAATCATGTTTTAGTAAATACATTAAATATAAGTGTGTTATTAAACATGAACTAAGTAACATTCCTGATACTGCCCTGATGACAATGCTATTAGGTAACCAAGATGCAGGTTAAGGGATATTTGTACCCTATATGTGGTCTAGTTTGTTATTTATTATACAAGGAGCAAAAGCTTAGTTGAATAAATCAAACAAAATTGTTTTTTGTACAGCAGAAACGAAGGCCCTTTAATTTGATGATAAAGATACATGTGGTTATGTTAAAACAAGCATTTGCAATGCAATAGGTCCCGAATTTACGAGAGTTTGAGCTATTAGCATTGTGTAAATGGCAATGCCTTTTATTTATGTTTTGGTTTTTAAAACATAAATAAAAATGCTAATAGCTTAAACTCTCGCAAAAGTGAGACCTATTACATTGCAAATGCTTGTTTAAGGACGTTCCAGACACTACTTCCCCAACCTACCAACTTTAAGCGATAGGACAAAAATGCAAGCTTATCTTAAAAAGACATTTTGCACCTGGTCCCACAATGTTATCTACGGAGAGCTAAAACGAAACCTACCGTTTTCTCTGCTGTGTTGGAGCCCTGGCAGAGATGGCTTTAGCGGTCTCACAGACCTCAAGTAATCCATGGAGCCAATGCACTCAATTGTTGTAGCTGTGTCATTTATCACCTACATTGCCATTTCATTATGTAGCAATGACATGCGTGTACTTAAGAAGGTTCCTCTTCTCTGTCTTTTATGCAGTTGTGCTGGAAAAACATGTTCAGGAATACACCGCACTGGACTTTGATAAGAGACTATCACAAGATGTGCTGTTTAGGTCAGAAATTCTTCGGCCCCCTTTTCAACTGTACTTGTGAGTCTAAAGAGTGTTCAGAGGCAAATAGAGAAGGCTACAAGACGGAAGCCTGGCCTCAGACGTGTGGCAGAAGTCCTGACAGGCTGTTACCTCAAAGGCTAACAGGGTGGGCCCTTGTCAGTTACATGTGAAGCATGGCTCGGTCGCATGGTCGGTGCCACTTTGACAGAACTGTATGCTGAGGAAGACTGTCATAAGTTAACCACACCTGTGAGCAGCTGGTAGGACATAGGCAGATGTAGAGTCGTGTACACCTCTTCCTGGCCTTAGGGCTTAGACAAAGTGAATCACATGTCAGACAAATATTGGAAGGTCTGGTAGAGGTATTGCAGACTAGAGAAAGTCTTCTGTCAACTTTGAAAGGCAATTAATGCTGCGCAAAAGTAAGGCACTTGTCAGGGGCCTCTCTCAGAAGTCAGTAAATTTGAGGCACATTTCTAGTAGGCAGAGAGATCTGAGGCACGCCAGTCATATGTCAAAAGCAATATGCATGCTGAAAGGTTTGTAGGACCGGGCACTACAGTGCCAGCTGCAAGATGGCCACACCTTACTGAAGCCCTGAAAGACCAGGGGACTAACATCTGAAAATGATCCGTTTATAGGGGATAGCAGCATTGAATGACCTTCGTTTAAATCTCCAAACCTTTCAGAAGCAAGAACGTTTGATAAATATCCATGTCTGTAGTTGGTGCCATCAGCAATTGAAAATGCGTAGGATGTGTGGGGTCAGCCCTGGGTGACGCGGCCAGCTCTGCAATGAGCGGAGAGGAGCAGAGTGCCACAGATGGGTGAACTGAGCAGACTGATGTTGTATGGTGATGTGCAATGCAACGCAAGGGTTGGCCTGCCAGAGGTCTCTTATCCCAGCCGATGAAGGTACTGCCGCTGGGCAGATACGGCAGGCATGCTTTCAGAATGGGTCAAAGAACCAATTCAGCTCACCTAAAGATGCATGTAAGTATTGGAAAATAGCGACAGAGTGTGCTGCGTCCTAGTGATCTGCAGCAGCGGTGGAGGGGGCGGTCGCCTGGCTGCCGGCACTATGCAGGTGCACCTGAGATGAAATTCCTCTTGCAAGCAAAGCCTCATGTCAATTGACGGGAAAATAACGCCTTGAAACATCACATTACACTATGGCTACCAAATTAGAAAAACATGAAAACAGGCTATGCGCGGCAAAACTATGATTCTCAGACATTGAAGACAACTTAAAACAACAAGAGGTGGACGGCCAGTGGGTGCGCACGAGGTTGACGGGTGGTGGGTGCACGCTCGGGGTCCCGGGACGGTGTGAGCTGCTCTCCGGCTGCCGACCCCACCCTGCGTGCCACACGACAGCTGCCTCACATACCTTCACCTGGGGCCCCCCGTCAGAGCGGTCTGCGTCCCACTCCCGAACTAAAAACAATGGCTGTGACCGCGCGCCTTAGGAGAAACGCGCTGTGAAAGTAAAAGTGTGGGAGAGCGCAATAAGAGATGCGCGCGTTCACAGCGCGTGTCTCCTAAAGCGCACGCGTTCACAGCGCGTATCTCCTAAAGCGCGCGGTCACAGTCATTGACTACAATGGGTTTATTGAGCTCATGCACCTCTCCTGTCCCACTTCGCGAGCTATGCGGCGACAATAAGTCTCGATGGCGACAGCGCTTCGCGCTGCGACGCCAGCGAGACCTAAAAAATGCTAGGATCACACAATTAGAGACCATATTACGGGTCAAGTACAGTCTAAAATCCAGCAATAAAAATTCTGCATAAAATGCTGGTATTACGCAAAAAGTGGCGATTTCTTATACATGGCTCCCAAAGATTTGTCACAGAGGGTAACCATCTCCACTACCATTGTCTACTACATCTACTAAAACTGGTTTCCACAGCCTTGAACACAGTGAAATAAGTGCCTAGCCGTTAGAATAGGCTTTTACAATAAATAAGTATTCAGTCAAGGCTACCATCTTTGTTGAAACTTTTCATAATAAACAGATTAGAGTTGTGACATCTTACACTATTTCTGCTCAATCAAAATCTTGTCCTTCGGAAGGTCAATATGTCAAAGGGTCCTCAAAATCGCTCTCAGTACTGAGTCATACAACTTTTCTGACTTCATGTTTTTTTTTTTTTTTAAATAGGCGAGCAGGAAAAGGATGTCCTCCGAGATAAAATAAAATCAGTTGCATTTACTAATACAGCATAGAACAAGGGGAAAAAAATATAGCAATAGTGATATGTCATCAATGGATACTAATGGAGTTTGGAAGTGGCGGCTAAGGAAAATTCAATAGTTAGAGAAGAAATAATAATTTTAAAAAATAAATTTGGAAAATCTGTTTGCTTAAATTAAAGTCTGAAAACAGGAAAAGGGGACTCGTGCGAATAGGTGGAGGAATGGAATTGTAACTTTTAAGCAGATATGGTAGCACTCGTTTCTGTCATTATTTACATGTGCCCATTTTATCAGCCTGCCTACCTGTAAACTTCTGACTTCATATAGTTACCAAACCTCTACGAAAATAAGAGGTGTACACATGAATGCCAGTCATATGCAAGAATAAAGGTGCCCCTTGATCAAAATGTCGTGGTCTCGGAGAAAAGGGGAAAGAAAAACTACAAATATATGGCCTCCCACTCGACCACTCACTAATTCACTTTGGCCAGAGCTAGCTCTATTGGGCTATCCCTCAATAATGCAAGATGCAAGAATTAGTCTTACAAAAAGTTTGTATACTTTTCTTTCCTCTTAGTAAAAATGTATTATTTGGTTTCTTTTATCTCTTTTTTCATTTGTTTTTACAATAACATTTCATAAATAGTGAAAATCATTTTTTTCTTTTGCAATCTGTCTATACAAAATTTCCGAAATGCATTAGGATTTCTTTAATCAGTTTATATATCTAAGATGAATAATACAATACATATTTACAAAACAAACAACGCAAAAATATCCCCATACCAGAATAACGTTTGTACCAACCTCACATACAGTCAAAACATACCAACCAAACTCATACACACATCACAATACAATCATCAATTTCCAGCTACAGAATGGCTTGCAAATCGAAACACACGGTGAGTGATCTTTTTAAATGTCCATGGTTGTGCAGCCTGCTGGAAAAAAACAGGGCAGTGACCACAGTATAAAATGTGAGGGATAATATGAACTTAAGATACTCTTGGCTCAAAAGTCCATGCTTTAAAAACCGGTTGGCCAAAGGCAAGAGACAACCACCTTTTGCAACAATACTTGTGTCTTGTTTTGGGGTTTTAGCTTTTTACAATGAGTTGCAATAGGTTCGTGGTGAATTCACGTTATATTGTCCAGCAAAGTGGATTATTATTATTCCAATCTGTAAAGTTGCAAAACAACCCCCAGTAAGAAACGTGAACTGTAACTCGGGTCAAGAACTGCATCTCCGTCATTACCGCATGCGTTCATGCTTCACCGTGTCACTGATTAAGGTAAGTCAGCAGTTAGCTGTAGCTTTGAATTTGGACTAACAGGCCATTGGCAAACCTCTATTTTTTTAATAGACTGCATCATCTAAAGAGCTCCTATGCAGAGCGAATAACCATGTTATGCCGCCTCTCCCGATACTAATTTACTGGACGTTTCTACTAGACAGCTTTGATTTGATAAGAAACGAACTGGAAAAGGGCTTTTCTCCCGCACTGGGACCAGATCCGAATGTAGTTTATGCTTTGAGATGCCAAGAGCTGCGGTACTGTATCACAGGCTGATAAATACTGCCCTCTAGGGTTTCCACCCGAGATTCCGTTCCAAAAGCCAAAATATTTATGACTGCCAAGTGCTCCCACCTCGAGGCCTTTAGAATTATGTACTGCTTCCGAGCTGCTTTCCCTGGTAACATTATCCTCTGCATGGCTTAAATCAATACATTCTACTCGCCTCAGCGATTATAGCGGAAGAACTACCCCGCAATACAGCAACAAGGACTAAAAAGCTGCTAACACATGCAATTCCCTTTCTTGATCGCCCCGGAGTGCATTAAAAACCATGAACCGCAAAATCGAACACCTTACACAACAGCAGTTAGATTTAGTTTTCACAACGCTCTCAAAAACGTTTAATCATCGAAACCTTCTTCAATCCTGACCTGCTCATCTCATGACGCCACTGCCATTCCCAGCGATTACAATCGCTTGACATTTCTCTATGTGTACTCACCCAAGCTAAATAGTGGCCTTAAGTAGGCCGCACTACAAAAATAAGTATTGCCAATAACTCATTCTTAAGTGCAACCAATAGCATAAGAACAAGCTATATTTAATTTGCAAACTGTAGTAAGGAATCCTAGAATCTGCTAACACATCCTCCTTTTAGCTTGTAATCACACTCAAGACTATCTATCCCAGCTGATTCTATGTCAATCAGAAAACTGAACGAGTCACGGATTTTAATCATAACAATTTTATTACCCTTTTAACAAGACACGGTTTTATGGGCAACTCAACATTTCATATAAAAAAATTGGAAATTAATTTCTACATAATTTAGCCAATCTATTCCTTGGGCCTAAATCTCCTATTTTAGAAAGGCAGCTTTGTATGGAGAAGGTCAGTTAAGACCAAAATCGCTGCTTTCTTCAATGCCTTTATTTAGGGAATCTGGAGCAAGTCAATGCCACAGGGAAAGTGGCAATACCAATACTATTCTATGGAGAATTGTTCAGCGCATCCCAGACAGATACCACAAAATAGGTTAACATCAAAAGGGGGCAAATTTAATACAGTAACGGCTATTCACCAGCAGTTTTAAACGTGTTCACTTTGAGATTCGTGATTCTGTTGGGCGTCGTGTCATTTTCAAAAATTGAGTGCGTGATGACGGGGATAACGTTCGGTTTAGTAGAATGCTCATGTATTTAAATAAAGCTTTATGCCAGGCACCTTAAGCCTCTTGGAAGATACCTGCCAAGGCCAGAGATGTTAACCTACATAAGGGAGGTCCAATCCACATGCTGGCAACGCGTCGCTGCTCACTCACAGAAATGGTACTCAGTACCGTATATACTTAACTTCTCTCTCAAACAATAAAACCCAAAGACCTCTGACGGATAGGGTCTAATTACAGTCGTGTTAGGAACCCTTCACACTCATTCCAAGTGCCCCCATTTTTGAAAAGTACATTTAATATCGCACTCTGGCTGGTAGTTACACACTAGGTCTATTCATGCTTTGTAAGAGACAACTTGAGGTTTAGTCTCGGGCTTAATCTTTAAGAAACATAGGGTTGAACTATGTAATGCCAAGGAGACTGGCAAGCTTCACTTGTTTCTTTACAGCGGGAAAGGCGACATGTGGACAAATTTGGATATTGGCCAAAAAATTATAATTTTTCTTAGTGGAAGATAAACCACTCCGGCTTTTACGCCTCGATGAATACTAGGACTGCTATGGTCATGAAACCCACTTCTCAGTGTCGCTATATCTACTAACATACCTTTCACATTACATCAGCAATGGCGCACTCTACCGACAGTTGCTATAATGAATACTCCAGGGACCCCGGCGGAAAGCTCACTTAAAGGACGGGGGAAACTCCTTCAGCATCTTCCTTTCAGTCAGCCAGCCAGCCAGCACTAATATGGAAACGTGGCATATAGCTCCGGCATCTCTAGTCGGGGTAATGTTCTTCTGAACTGTAAGAGCCATTTCAAGGGAATGTATGATATTAAAACGTTTCACAGGCGCCATTAAAATTAATTCTTAAAAGGACGATTGGGGTGTTTATCGCTCGTAAAATAAAATGCAGACAAGTCTTACGAAATAGCAAACGCCAACATCTTCTGATAAACATTTTGCTCACACAGGTGCGATAAAAATAAAGAAAAAAAGACCCTAAATAGTAATTTCAGTTGTCTTATTTTTGCCCCCCCCCTTTCATAACTGGTTGGAAAATGCCTGCACATCACACCGGTTCTGCCTATTTAGCACAGGTATTTCCAAGCAGTCAGAAAGGAGTAAATATGACATTCATTTACAGAGAAACAGCTTCCTGCCCGCGTTGTGATGGATGTTCTGAAAGCTTTCTTGGGTCAAACAGTCAGCAAGGAGCAGTTCTAAAGCCCACACAGCTAAATAGAGTAGGAGTCGGAACAATGCCTTCTGGAATCAGATGGCGGGCAATGCAGGGTGACCGTTCTGTCCCGCAGCTCATGGAGTGCAGCCAGAGCAAGGCTTGCTACAGACACACCTTACAAATCGCCGAAGAGAGGAGACAGACTTGTTCACTTGATGAGAATGAGCAAGGTGCTAAACTCCACATCTCCAAAACCTCATAGCTTGAGTCAAACTATTTCCAGACACAAGTGGGCACCCTTAGATCCCTTCCTACACATGACGTCGTGTCTGATCATACAAGCCACCCAAGCCCACTCACTATGTGTTCAGGGTACATATTTTACCTCACGTCTGGAAATAATAAACCTACAAAGTGGGAGAAGTGTGGCTCAATGGTTAGAGCGGCAGACCCTGATGCAGAGGTCTAGCCCGGGACCAGGGTTCAATTCCCCGCCTCGGCGGGTCTTGGCTCAAAATTCCACGGACCTGATAATTCTCGCCTCGGTGCCTATTCCAATCATGGAGTCCCACTCTGCAACTCTGGGCAATAGCTTGCTTAATCTCCACAACGGCCCCCACAACGCTAAGGATGCCTGGCCTCCACCTTGGGGGTGCCCAGGAGTGGACACCTCACAGGGAAAGCCAGGATGGGTTCCACAGCAGTATTCGTACAAGCGCCTTGAGACCCTAGATTGTAACTTTTGACGGCACTCCCATGTAAACCCCACCGACTAAGGAAAGGTCACTTTTTCCTGGTCTTTACCAGAAGTTTCCCCAAAGCTGTATCCTCGGAAATCTACTTCCTCCTTCATTACAAACCGTACTTGACCAATTTGAAACCCAGCGGAACGTCGAACGGATTAAGGTAGAACCTATATATATATATATATATATATATATATATATATATATATATATATATATATATATATATATATATATTTGACGAGCCAGTCAGCCCCTCTTAAATAGAGCAGGTCACGCGTTACTATGGGCCGGCTTGACCTCTTTCTTACGGGTCGTTCTAGGCGTTAATCACTAAGGGGAGGAATGATTTACCAGTGTATTCGCCTGTAATTTTGAAAGTCTAAAGGAAAAAATGAATGGTCTTTAACACCATCAGTGCTGCAGCAATTCCCCCTCTGTACTGCAGCTGATTTATTCCCATTGTTCATGATTAGCTCAGCTCGTCATGAGCACACGAGCAGTGTACTGCATGACGAGCTGAGCTCGTCATGAGCATCAAAGGGGTTAATCACCTTTTTGCAACTAATTTGGATCCGGACTGGAAGGGAGTGCAGAGTTTCCTACCAGACATACCTAAACTACTCTGAAAAGGGAAAAAAACTCAAACCTCTGCTTGTCTCTATATTAGGGGTCCTATTGTTTTAACCATTTGGATGATGACCCCCGCCTGTATTCCTCCTTCTCCCCTCTTCCTTTTCTTTCATTCGTCTTATTTGTTTTTTCTTTATCGTTTTGTTCTTTGTGTCCCAGGATGATTGAAGGTCGCCTTCATTCGTATAATATCTAAGTAGGAGTAAGAAAGCAAGAGTGTTATGGGATCATAGCCGCGGTCTTTTCTATCTTTTCCCCACCACGGCGAGAACCATCACAGGAGTTGGGTAAATGGTGGGACATTTGTTGATGCCTACTGATTTAGCCTGAAACACCACAAAAATTGAGCAAGTGATTAGTTAGCCTTACTATCTAGAAGGCGAATGACCCTGGTCCTGTTGCATGTCTCTTAATTGTGAGATTTTTTCCAATTGATCACCCCTCTGCCCCCCATGATTCCCAAACTGACGGGATGGGTCGGGAACGTTTATGTTTCCCAAAGATAGCCCATCTAATTTGGACAGCTTGTGCTAGTGTTGCAACAGCTAGGCCCCAGATGAACTAACTATGCGTATACGATTAAATGGCACATGTTACAGTCTTTGAAAAATCTCTTTTTGTTCCCCTTTCTCCTTGGCCTTTGGTTGTTGTTTGTAACTTCTATGAAGTCCTTATTAGTTTTGGAGTGACTTGAGCTATCAAAGCCAATAAATACGCACGATGGTTATAAAGATACAAAAAGTAGTCAAAAGAAGATCATGGCACATTATTGAATTTACCATGTTGTAAGATTTGTTCTATGCATGAGTTATAATGTAGTAAAATAAAAAATTGTATCCACAGTGTTGTCCCCATCTCTACGGTACCTCTTCGCCCTGATGAAGGTGTGGCCATAAATTGGCTCGACACTGAAACGCGCGTTGGCGTATTTCTAGGGTGTGGCAGTATAACATCTAGAATTTGATGATTACATCCATCTCTAGCCTGCCCAGCTTCCTTCGTTTAGTGACGCAATTAACTTCTAACTGTATTGCGCCCCAAGGCATTGACGTACCCTTGATGTAATACTGTATACATGTTTGAATGAATGAGTTTTATAGATGAGCGGAGTTAGTATGAATGTTTAGAGAGATTGATGTACGTTGAGTATGTGGGACTACTACAAACACCTACTGTGTTGTTTTAACCTTTTTTAGATGTGTCCAAAATGAATCATGTTGAATAAAAAAAGGACACACCTTTTTATACACACATCATGTTAAAAATGTATTTGTTCTAAAATGAAATATAATAAAATAAATTGAATAAAAAATGTGCGTTTGGCTTTGATACTGTCAAGGATCACCCGAGTTGTGAATTCAAGGATCCTCTGGAAGGACCGTATCTAAATTAGTTGGGCAGGGTTCTTTGACTTTCTTTATACACCTCACAGGGAAAGCCAGGATGGGTTCCACAGCGGTATTCGTACAAGCGCCTTGAGACCCTTGCGGGTGAGTAATGCGCTATAAAAGTATCAATTTACATTTACAAACAACTCCATATAAAGAAAAACAAACATAAAAAAACACATTGCACCTTCTTGTTAAGAATAACAGTCCTAAACAAGCAAGGGCAGTGCCAATAGGTGCAGATTAAAGATAATATTTTATGATAATATAAAGCATTAAAATTAAGATCGCACGAGGATCGATATGTATTTGTGTGGAAGCAAATAACTGTAGAATAATACGTACATAGATTAAAAGGTTAGGTGAATGTGGTAGTCAAGCCAGACCTAAAATCCATATAGGTTAAGGACTGCCCTCATCTGGGATGCGGCCAGAGGAAAGAAACACCATACATTATCTAGTTACATAAGACACTCTAATAGCATTAAGTGTGAGCCGCTGAAAGTTCAACCTCAGGCAGCTAGATAAATAACCAAACTGACCACAGCTGTGTAGCGAAGCACTTTTATGAGGAAGCACACAACGTCTGCCCAATCAAAACATGTACTCCTGGCTCCCAATATCTGGGAAAAGCCAAACCCCCAGTCCTGGCGATTGTCACATAATTGTCTGGCGACAGCTGCGCATTCAAGCCAGACCATAAAAAGAGAAAGAAACAGAAAAAGGACATCAAATGAGCCAACGGTGAATGCAAAGCTAAAGGCAGAGGATAGTTGCATGAGCATACAACTAAACGGCTGCCTAATAATATTCCCCGTATTCTGAAAGTATTGTCATGTGAGGGCAAGGTGAGTTAATCAATGTTTATAATGACCACCAGCAGCGTTGCCACAAGATAAACGGAGACACTGTTTTGTGTCTGGCTTCTGCCAAAATCTTTTGTTATTACTAAATTTATAAGTAAAATCAAAATATAACATATTTATAGGGGCTTTTAGTCAGCACTCTTCATCCGGCACTGTATTAATATCCAAAGTAATGTTTTGCAAACACCATGACAAAAACAATAAATTTCTTGACAAAGCCAAAAGGATGGCAAGCTAACATCAAACCTATCAGCCTTGTCAATGATTATTTTCTTGCTGCAGAGCTAGAGGCAAAGACTTGAAAAAACAAACATCACAAGAAATGTTTATCTTAAATATTCAGACAGAAAACAAAAAGTTTTCACTTCTACCGGTCGACAAACAAAAGCAGCTAGGAGATACCATCTTTAAATGCCTTTATAGTAAACACCAGAAGATGGAAACTAAAAAGACTTGTGAAAACGAACACAAAAGGCTGACAAGAAAGTGTTCATTGAGCGGTTGTGTGGGTGTATCAGAGGTTGTACAGCCCGGGATGTGAGTGGGTTTGAGGGGGATGTAATCAGTGATGTAATATGGGAGGTCGTAAGCAGTGCATTGCGGGGCGTAAGTTATAGTTCGCTCGGGTAACTAGAACTGCTGAATTTCTCTGGTTTTGTACGTGAGAAATCCGACCCCAACTATAACGTCCCTGTAACCTTTGTTTTTTTTTTTAACAGGTGGTACTTAACGATGCAGCTAGGCTGATCTTTAAGTTACCAAGACGAGCCCATGCATCCCCTCTGCTGCACAAACTACACTGGCTCCCCGTCAAGCAGAAAGTAAAATTCAAGGGCCTCTGCATTGCCCATAAAGCGATCTATGGTAAAGCCCCAGCCTATATCAAGGAACGTTTGAGGAACTATGTCCTGGGACACACTGCGGTCCTCTGAGGCCTGCCACCTGGCCACCCCAGATGCAACAGTGCATCTAAATGGGGCAGATCCTTTTCCGTACTGCTCCCACAACTCTGGAATCAGCTCCCCGACCATCTGCGCAAAGAACCGTCTCTCCTCCCTTTCAGGAAACAACGTAAAACACACCGGTTTAGGGAAGCACTGGATAATGTTTAACACCTCACACTGCTGGGCCATACATCTACTCACATCCTCTGGCTACTCCCCTTTAAAGCACTTAGAGACCCACCGGTGATTAGCGCTATACAAATATCGATTATAATTTTTTCAGTGAATTTTGACTTTTTTAAATTGCATTTTTTTACTTTAATCTGTAATCTTTGAGAGTGGGTGTGTGAGTGGCTATATAGGTAGGTAGGTAGGTAGGTTAGTGGGTGTGTGAGTGAAAGTCAGAGTGGGTATGTGAGTGTCAGAGTGGGTCTGTAAGAAGATCCAGAAGGGCCTGTGTGGGTCTGGGAGTGGATGAGTGAGTCTGAGTGGGTCAGTGCATAGCAACTAGGTCTGGGTACCAATAAAATCTGCACTCCTCAATGGAGCTGAATTTTTTTGTGAGATAGGTGAGAGGGAGCGACAGCGGCTGCAAACCGTAGTGCGATCCCTGGGTCCTTTGCAGAGTGGTTGACAAAGGGGGCGGGCCTCTGACGAGGTCTCAGCAATCTGGCATTTGGGGACGTACTTGTGGCAACAATAGGGGATCTTGGCCCCTAGCGACCATCAGCAGCCAAAGGGATATTATCCCCCAACTAGTAGTGCGTCAGGAGGCCCTTGGCAGTGTGGTTGAGAAAGGGGGCGGGTACTCTGATGAGGTCTCAGCAAGCACGTTTCTGACCTTTCTTTTGCATCTTTGAGTTCGTTGCGGACCTTTATTTTGCCTCTTTCTGTACGTTTTTTCACATTCATTCACCCTCTTTCTGCTAGTTTGCCACCTTGTTTTACCTCGTTCTGCTTGTTTCTCTCCTTTATCATCCCTTGTTCTGCTCGTTTCTGACCTATATTATGCTCGTTTCTGCTCGTTTCTCACCTTAACTTGCCTCTTTCTGCTTGGTTCGGACCTTTCTCCTGCCTCTTTCTGCTTTCTTTTCTAGTGCAATGGGACCGCGGTGGGAGCCTCAGGTCCCCGCAATCCTTGCCGGCCCCCTGCCTACTGCGGGAGACCTCATTGCTCGGACAGACAGGGAGCTGACGAAAGGCAGCACCCTGTCTATCAGAGCAATGTTTTCATGCGTTTCCCTGCACGCATATTTGCGAGCAGGTAAACAGATTAACTCATTTTTCTACTAGCCGGAACGGTTTGACAGCTCCGGCTTGCACTTGCAGAAAGCAAGGTTTGCGTTTGCCTGGAAGGAGCTGTCGGCTACCACCAAACAAAAGCAAACGGCTAACTTTCGAGAGTGGGCACCTCGATAGGAAGCAGGAGCATGCCGAAGCAGACAGAAAGAGGCTAGGCCTCATTCCTCTTCGTAGATCTGGTGGCCTTGTTCCATGACACCTCTGCACGCTTACCAGGCCAACCCTCTCCTCCTTAACAAACTGCAGCATCACCAACAACCATACGCTTTTCACAGGGTGTTTGCAAGGTCAAAGCGAGTCCAAGTTTACAACACAAAGCATATGTACAGTTCAAGGATAGAATAAAAGCCTGACTCAAGAGTTGAAATAAGGCGGTCTCGATTATTCAAAGCAAATGGTGTTAATCCATTCAGACTGGTGGGGTGACGAGTGCAGTGGTATCGCTGCCTTGAACTGAGGTCACTTTGGAAGAAAAGCCAGAATAACAGAGCACTTTATACGTCATTATACACATTGAGAAAGACATCAACCAGCCACCCCAACACATTTTTATTTGCTCCTCTTTAATGGCAGCATTTCAATTTTACCCCAAAATGTTGTGATTTGGAGTAGCGGTCACAAGTCAATGGCAACACAGCTAGACACTGTAGCACCACGGCTCCATACTGAGCAGGCTATCAGAGGAAATAAAAATACCTGATGTGTTTAGCTTTACAAGTGGACCAAGGGACCTTGAAATCAAAGCCACATACATTTTCAAGTTTCAAGACCATTCTAAAAATACACATGGAGTTAGTTATGTGGGTACACCTCTACTAACTGACAACGTAAATAGCACACAATACAAAATAAACTGTTTCTGGAATTAACTAACTAATTACAATATTAATGCCACTGAGGCATGGACTTGTGCCGCTGTCGAAAAACTGCCATACAAGGCAGGGGGAGTCACAAAGAAGTTCAACCAAATCTGGAGAGTGTAGGTCGAAAAGTCTGACTTTTAATGGCTGTGCCAAACTGTAACGACTCCGACTTTTCTGTGTGGCAGTGAAGGCAGCCTTTACTGCTCTGGTGTATGTTCTGTGCAGACTATTGGTATGGCCTGATGTTTATATGGTGGCCCCCTAGGGCTTGAGCTCGCGTTTTGTATTGTTTATGATGAAAACCATAAAAGCAATAACGTGTTATAAAAAGAATTACATGGCACTCATTTTATCAACTTTAGAAAAAGAAGTTTGGGGTAGCTTTACAAGGATCCATGGATATGCTTTGCAAGTTAGATGGAAATGCTTGCACCAGGCACACAACGCAATAGCTAACTTACTAGGAGGACAACAACTAACATGCAGGCAATATGTATTGCAATGTAGATGGCACATATAGTACTAGGAGTACTTACCATTATTATAACCAGAGGCTTGCTGTGTACGCTGCCTACATATACATCTATTTATCAGGTGACCCAACACCTTTGCTCTCCACTTCACAAACTCCACCTTAATTATTTTAACAAGTATAGCTAGTAAGCACGCTCAGTAAGTTATTATTCCTACTACTGTTACAGAGGGCACCTAAAGCTGATAGGTTAGACTCGTGACCAACTAAGTCCATTTTCCAGCGTGAAGAAACAGATTCAGTGATCTAGTAAATGAAAATACTTAGCACTATTATTACTAACTGAACGATTGGTTTAACGAGCGGTTTAACACAATCGAAGTGCTTGTACATCCATCGAATAAGGTTTTAAGCATTGGTTCAAAATGCTATTAAGTACAACAATACATGATTGGAGTGGGGTTTTATTAGGCCACAGAAGCAAACCAACAGAGCAAATGAACATCTATGTCTGTAATAAAGTGACAGGGGGAATTAACAGCAGAAGGGAGCTTCCAGCAGAAGACACCTCTCAAGCAGACATTCAGCTCACTAAAGCACCTCCAAGCCTTGGCATTACTGAATAAAGCAGGCAATTATACTAGTGGACATTCGGGTGTGTACACAGCTCCACTGCACATTCTGAGAGTGCCAAAAAGCTTTACACACTGGCGAGAGAGCACAGAGACTTTATCATGGTCAATTAATGGTTCGTTTTCCTCAATGTTAAAGGTGACCATGGATCAACCATACATTTCTAAATGCATTAGTGACCATCGAGGAATAACTACAGGTCATACCTTTTAAAGCATTACATTACTTTCCAGGTGTGCTCACCGAAGCGTGATCGCTGTAATGACACCTTACAACACCATATGTGTTCGAGCTCCAGTGACAGCGTAACTCTCTCAATTCGGAATCTGTCCTATTAAACTACAGTGCCATATTTCCAAAGACACAATTGCTTCTTTACACCAAAGTTTGAAAAACACAGTGGAAACTTTTGAAATCGAAATTTAACAGTCCAAACATGGTGGAGGAGCTACGCTCGCAACCAAGATGGCCGCATAGACTCCCGGCTCCGCCGACCTCCGTCCCCCGCCGAATCATCCTGCTACAAATCCTGAATTTCCACCCTGCCTCCGGGTGTGTGTGAACTGCTACGTTATATTTTGGTGCAGTCCCGGGATTTTTTCGAGCTTTGTAGACGAAGTTACGTCGAGTTTTAGTTTGGGGCCTACACCAGCTTGTGAGCCGGGGACTCGAGTACTGGCCCAGCCGGGTTCCAGTTGAATAACATCGGCTGTGGGTGATCATCAGGGTCCGGTCCTTGGAGGTGGAAAACTTTTTAAGCCCAATTTTGACGGCGGTTGTTGCTCTAGCCTACAATCGATGGAGGGTTGACAGGGCACGACAGTGCGCTGCGGGTGTGGGTCCCTGGCCCGGAGGCCCGGTTTGCCCCCTGCCGGTGTTTGCCGGGTTGGGATCTACGCCTGTGGCACAGGAATCTGGATCACGACCTTGGTAACTCCTCGGTCTCCCTCCGTAACAGTCCGTCCCAAAATTTGCCGATTCCCCCGGGGTAGGCCGGGCCTCTGGGGGACGCGAACATGGATGTCTCGGAACAGGATTCGGTGGGACGGACTGAGTATGAACCGTCGATGCGATCTGTATTGGCAGCGATCGGGGCCTTACATTCCCATGTGGAGTTCATTGTCCAGAAAATGATTGCGGTTGCACACGGACTTGGACAAGTGGGACCGGACCCTGCACCGTCTCAATATCCTGATCAGCCTGTATCACCCATGGCAGTCCCCGTAGAGGCAGTGGGCCCTGTGCCACGAGAGGTGTCGGAGCTTCATGGCAATGTGATGGCCAATAACAGTGTACTCGACGTGCTCTATGGACTGCCAAGCCCACCATCATCGCCTACCAAGTTTGGTTTAATTGTTGCTCCCCTTCCGGACACTCTTGCTTGGAACTTTCTATGGAATGATTCAGTGTTTTACCCCTCTTCGACGCTTTCAATATCCTCACAGAGACAAAGACGTCGGGAGCCTATGTCGACGAGGGTCACCATTGATGCCGATAGAATTCCCAGAGACTTTATAACTTTGCTTTGCCTCATACGGAACTCTACTGAACTATTTTCACATTCCGACTATCCTGTGGAGGCGAAAGCCTGTCTGGAAGGGGCTTGTACGACTGATCAGAAGGGTCAAGGATGAGACTGACTGTTGGGGTTTGGCACCATGCTTTTGCTGAAGTGGGATTCGTTACCATTGTATTTACGGGAGGTAGGGTGGTGGTTACTGTTTCCCCTGTTTAGTTTTTTATTTGCTTTTCAATGTAGTTCTGTGTTTATTATGGGGATTCTTGGTTCTGGCGGCGGGAGGGGGGACCGGGGGCCCGTATTGAGATGTCCTCCTCCAAGTTTTACTACTTTTTGTACCTAGTTAGATGGGGTGACAGGCACGCAGCTAGTTGGGGATAGGGCTTATGCCATATGCTGGGGTGCAGGGTGGGGGGAGGGGTGTTGTTTAGATAGTATTTGTAGTTTTATGTTTGACATCCTTCACCATCCTGATATAGGTGGTCTTGTGTAGCGGAGTTGTACCAAGGGGTAGACGGGTTCTGGTGGAGATATCACTTGCGTGAGTTAGCTAATTGTCGCATAATTTCACTGTGTTCAGTATGTGGATGTAACATCGTAACCTTCTTATTGCTGCACCCTTCCCCCTCCCTTCTATTCTGGGCTGTTATTCAATGTTTATCCTGTTTACTTGGGGAGGTGGGGTGGGTGGTAGACGTTTGTTTTGACTATCCTGAATGTATTGCGGCTATATACCAGATGTGGAGAAGTGTGGCTCAATGGTTAGAGCGGCAGACCCTGATGCAGAGGTCTAGCCCAGGACCAGGGTTCAATTCCCCGCCTCGGCGGGTCTTGGGCTCAAAATTCCACGGACCTGATAATTCTCGCCTCGGTGCCTATTCCAATCATGGAGTCCAACTCTGGGCAATAGCTTGCTTAATCTCCACAACGGCCCCCATAACGCTAAGGATGCCTGGCCTCCACCTTGGGGGTGCCCAGGAGTGGACACCTCACAGGGAAAGCCAGGATGGGTTCCACAGCGGTATTCGTACAAGCGCCTTGAGACCCTTGCGGGTGAGTAGTGCGCTATACAAGTATCAATCAATTACAAGTATCAATCAACGTAACACGTGAGCAGACTTTCTTGTTGATTCTCCGTCTATATGCCCTGTATGTTTATTATTGATCCTTCATTCCGTGATGTCAGCCACCTATTATTGTTCCTTTTTCTTGTTTTTTCAATAAAAAGAAATATATATAAAAAAAAACAGTCCAAACATTGTAATCCTCTGCCATACACCATCCCAAAATTATGGTTTAACTGCAAACTTTGCAGCCGCAATTTTGCGATGGCATCACTTTCATCGTACTTCCAAGAAGGATCTAATTCCACTCAAATCCTCCTCGCCAGTTTTTATTATTTTTGCATCACAAGAAATGGCTAGCCCTCTCAAAGCATAATGTATTTTTCTGCTCTTAAAATGTACCGTTCCTGTTGAAATATAGATCTGCATCTCCTATTTCACCGTGAAATTCTCTGCTATTCATCAACAAGGGAGAGGGCTCCCGGGTTAATAAGATGTAGATGTTTTCTAGAAGCACCAGTCTTCTACAATTCACTCCACACGTATCAAATGGTAATACCTAGAATACAGGCTCCCAAACACAAGGCTGCAAAAGTGCTTCAGGGAAAGCCAAATAAAGGCGGTCACGTATAACTGCATGCTATGTTGTCCGGTTACACAACCGAATCCTGGGTTGTCCTTCTAGCGAGCAATAATTTTAAATCCTATGTTATGGGCGTCATCTGAGCGAGCATACCAAAGCAATCCCCGGCTATCAGAGCACAATCCCAAATTAGCCCTTTAAAAATCATAACAACTCATTAACAAACTTCATTTGTCAAAAAATGTGTTCATTTTCTCACGTCACATGTCTGTTCACAGCACTGTGATAAACTTCGCTGTAAGCAAAAGGCAATGGTTGCCCTAATATGCTATATTACAAAAAACATGTTAGAAGCTGAAACGTTCTTGCCTAGGGCTAGCTATATTGTACAGCCGTTTCTAACAAAGGGTGTAGTGCATTTGTTTTTGCTGGAAGCTTACTTGAGCTCTAAAGTCCTAGCTATCTATCCATTCAAGAAAATGTGGGAAAGGTGACCAAAATGTTCAAAGTGGAATGCCAGTCACTGGCATCGGAAGGGTTAAGTGCAAAGCACCGAGAAACTCACTACAAAAGAGACTATCGCCTCCACTGGCCAACAGAACAGTATGCCAGGTAGGACCATCAATGAACTGCTTTCAAACGCCTCAAAATAAATGACTGTGGTGTAGGAGGTTGACCAAGAGTACACAGAGCTGCCAAGCATGTGAATGTACCCTCTCTTCCTTGCAAATAGCAAATACAACGTTTTGATCAGAAATCACATACGTAGATTCACAATCGGAAAGCTACATCACTCCAATTCTCACACTTACGCCTTCCTTAACTTGGGGCACACAAAAAGATACAACACATGCAGATCATCACTGACATGAATTGGCTATGCTGTCTGCACACACTCCACACAAATTGCTTACTGCTGACAAGTTACCTGAACAGTATCAATTGTATAACAGTTGCGCGGGGATAGACCGTAGGTGTTGATAAACAAAGGAAATGGAAAAAGCTCAGGAGAACCTGCATAAATTAGAAGTAACTTTCTGCTTACTACATTTCTATAATCCGATAGATGGAGAATAACAATTCGATAAACGCTGGACGTGCAGTCTGGCATACGCCAATCTTTGCTTTAAATTAGTTAGTCACTACAGAAAGGTTGTTGTTCTGTGGTATGACATTATATGACAGTTTGCAATCAATCAATCAAAACTTTATTCGGATAGAAACATATATAAAAGAACAGGCTCATAGAATGTTAAATGCATACAAGTCATGATATGTTAGAAATAATAGGCATAACAATTCGATATAGAGCAAAGATGTTAAAGTGCAATTATACAGTATTAATCGGTTTACGCGCTCGAGCAACAGTTTTCAACAAGCATTTACAATGCAATGGTCTCGGCATTATTAAAGGTAGAGCTATTGGCATTGCTCATGAAATTTTTTTTAAAATCTTAAATAAATGGCATTGTCATTTACATTGCCAATAGCTTAATCGTTAAATAAATGGCAGTCATTTGCAATGCCAATAGGTTAATCGCTCGCAAATGCATGACCTATTGCATTTACACACACACACCCAGAGCCACACACACACACCCAGAGCCACACACCCAGAGCCACACACACACACCCCCAGAGCCACACACCCAGAGCCACACACACACATCCCCAGAGCCACACACACACACACACACACACCCAGAGCCACACACACACACACACACACACCCAGAGCCACACACACACACACACCCAGAGCCACACACACACACACACACCCAGAGCCACACACACACACACACACCCAGAGCCACACACACACACACACACCCAGAGCCACGCACACACACCCAGAGCCACGCACACACACCCAGAGCCACGCACACACACCCAGAGCCACGCACACACACCCAGAGCCACGCACACACACCCAGAGCCACGCACACACACCCAGAGCCACGCACACACACCCAGAGCCACGCACACACACCCAGAGCCACGCACACACACCCAGAGCCACGCACACACACCCAGAGCCACGCACACACACCCAGAGCCACGCACACACACCCAGAGCCACACACACCCAGAGCCACACACACCCAGAGCCACACACACCCAGAGCCACACACACCCAGAGCCACACACACCCAGAGCCACACACACCCAGAGCCACACACACACACAGGAGAGCAAGCACGGCGAGGGGGCAGGGAAGCAAGCACAGCCAGGGGGCGGGGAAGCAAGCACAGCCAGGGGGCGGGGAAGCAAGCACAGCCAGGGGGCGGGGAAGCAAGCACAGCCAGGGGGCGGGGAAGCAAGCACAGTCAGGGGGCGGGGAAGCAAGCACAGCCAGGGGGCGGGAAGCAAGCACAGCCAGGGGGCGGGAAGCAAGCACAGCCAGGGGGCGGGGAAGCAAGCACAGCCAGGGGGCGGGGAAGCAAGCACAGCCAGGGGGCGGGGAAGCAAGCACAGCCAGGGGGCGGGGAAGCAAGCACAGCCAGGGGGCGGGGAAGCAAGCACAGCCAGGGGGCGGGGAAGCAAGCACAGCCAGGGGGCGGGGAAGCAAGCACAGCCAGGGAGTATGGAAGCATACCTGTCTCTAAAATACCCTTGTTGCTCAAAACAGCCATTCTATATTGGAAAGCTACATTGAAATACACCAAATACATACATAAAATACATACATAAACTGTTTGACTATAGCAAGTACAATGGAAAAGTCATATGTCACTGAATGTAAGATTGGAAAACCAACTGTGTATTATGTTGATGATTCCTGAAACCTATAATAATGCTATGCTCGATTGTAATGATTACATGAATAAAACCAATAAAAGTATATTTAAAAAAAGCTAGTAGCTATTTTCTTTTATGTTGTGTGCACACCAGAGCTCACAGGCCAGAGTATTGTGCGGAGTGGGCCCCCTGCAGCTTGTGGGCCGCAGCACCACGGGGCCTGTGTTACACCACTATGTTTAGAGGGGGCTGGGTGAGTGCTCAAAGATCTATTCATTGTTCTCACTAATCATGGTTCACATATTGAGATTAACCTAACCTTTTTTGGCGAAACCCTACCCTGCAGATATGAAATGTGCCTTTATCTAGGAGTTTGTACTCAACCACTGTCAGGGATCCCAAGAAATGATAAGGAAAGAAAATACATGCCATACAAAGTAAACTTCAGCAGTTTTAAGGATTCTCTAGAGCAGGGGTACTCATAGTACGGCCCGCGGGCCGCCAGCGGCCCGGCAAGCCTTCCTTGGTGGCCCGCGGACCATGCAATCATACCGGTGCTTAAAAAAATAATGTTAGCAAACACCGCCGCAGCAGCGCTTGACTAAGACGACTCCGAGACTGATAATCAGCAGCGCTTGACTAAGGCGACTCCGAGACTGATAATCAGCAGCGCTTGACTAAGGCGACTCCGAGACTGATAATCACCGCTCCCCCGGCCCCCACAGAGCAGAGGCTTTGTTGTATTTCACCTCTTAGCGCCCCTGCATCTCCACTCTGACAATCACTGCTCCCAGTGCCCCCACAAAGCAGAGTGGAGATGCAGGGGCGCTAAGAGGTGAAATACGACAAAGCCTCTGCTCTGTGGGGCCGGGCGAGAGGTGATTGTCAGAGTGGAGATGCAGGGGCGCTACAACAAAGCCTCAATAACATGTAAATGGTCTTTTAAAGACATGCCAAGTACTTTGGTGCGGCTGTCTGGGTGTGCGCGCTGAGGAAGCTGTCTCAGCCCGGGCTGAAGGCTGACACAGACAGACACACACACAGTGAGATGACAGAGGGGGAGGGAGAGGGAGAGAGAGATGGAGAGAGAGGGCAGGAGGGAGAGAGAGATGGAGAGGGAGGGCAGGAGGGAGAGAGAGATGGAGAGGGAGGGCAGGAGGGAGAGAGATGGAGAGGGAGGGCAGGAGGAAAGGGTGGGCAGAAGGAAAGGGTGGGCAGGAGGAAAGGGTGGGCAGGAGGAAAGGGTGGGCAGGAGGAAAGGGTGGGCAGGAGGAAAGGGTGGGCAGGAGGGAGAGGGCGGGCAGGAGGGAGAGGGCGGGCAGGAGGGAGAGGGCGGGCAGGAGGGAGAGGGCGGGCAGGAGGGAGAGGGCGGGCAGGAGGGAGAGGGTGGGCAGGAGAGAGAGGGCGGGCAGGAGAGAGAGGGCGGGCAGGAGAGAGAGGGCGGGCAGGAGAGAGAGGGCGGGCAGGAGAGAGAGGGCGGGCAGGAGAGAGAGGGCGGGCAGGAGAGAGAGGGCGGGCAGGAGAGAGAGGGCGGGCAGGAGAGAGAGGGCGGGCAGGAGAGAGAGGGCGGGCAGGAGGGAGAGGACGGGCAGGAGGGAGAGAGTGGGCAGAAGGGAGAGGGAGGGCAGAAGGGAGAGGGAGGGCAGAAGGGAGAGGGAGGGCAGAACCACTAAAGTATCCATCGGTTTACACCTGACATCGAAAAAACGAGTCTGGTGCCATTGGCACGCTGAAACACAAAACCTGTCATTTAAAATCCAAGTGTCCACTGGCGAAACTGACATTCTATTTAAATTGTGGAACGCCGGGAAAGCTGGCGTTTTACATCTCCCTTGCGGAGTGTCAGGAAGGCCCGCCTTCTTTGTCTTAAGTAAGCGGGTCTGCTAGAGAAGCCAGCATTTGTTTGACATCTCTCGGAGGAGACATACTGCGAATGCTGGCCTTCCTTGCTACAACTCGCGCTGGTCAAGTGAAAAGGATGGTCCCCGCTGCAGGCTGACCTGGGTATCCGGCCTGCCCCGTGCCCGCAGAGGCTGCGATCATTCGGGTTGCAACAAAGATGTGTTTAATGCTTCCCTTGTGACAGGGTACACAGATTGCACTTCACATTGCTTTACTTTGAGAGATGGCTAATAATTAATAAATGCATAGAGCAAATTCCGTAATAGCAGCGCGTGCAAGCCAGGGTGACTGGAGGAGCGGCGATATAAGATATGTTTTAAGACACAGCTATACAAACTCCTTGTGCGGAGGAATTAGGGGGTTGGCGGCTGGGTCCCTCTGCGGCAGCATAAACTGCAGGAGCCTAAATTACGCCCCTGGCCAGGGGTCACTCCAAGTAGGGGGAGGGGTGAGGGGGCGGGATAGGATCCACAGGAAACGGCCATCACAATGTCAAGGCACTTTGTACTCCTTGTGAGACACAGAAAACAGACGCGTGAGGGGGGCCCCGGGGAGCCATAATGCAGAACAAGCAAGTGCTGGAACAGGGGTACGGCCTGTAATTTAGGATAAACAGAGCGAGTGTGGGGCGGCTCCCTCCTGGACCCCAAAACTGGGGTCCTCAGATAGGGATATATATCTTGTACATTAGATGCTTTTAGGGGTTTGAAAATTAAAATGGCTGACATGACGGTATACAATGCCTTTAAAATAATACAATTAAAACGGATATGTATGCTTCTTTCCATGCGTTGGAGACCCACGCCCAGCCCCTCGAGCCCCCCGGGCGTGTAATGTTATCGGGAGAGAAACACTGCGCAAGTTTGAGCTCTCATTAAAGGGCAGGTTTCTGGTCACATGCTGATGGCATCGGGTCCAGGATAGGGCACAGACGGCACTTCGCAGAACGTAGCTCCTTGACGGCCCAAGGACAGGACACAGACAGCGCTAAGTGGAACATTGTTCCTATCGCCGCGTGCCAGGATAGGGCACAGAGGCTGCACGCCCGGCGCTATGTGGAACGTAGCTCATCGCTGGCCCAGCGTACACATAGCGCTATGTGGAGCATAGCGCAGAGCAGAACGCATGAGTTCTGTATTTTAAAACATTGCAGCACTGATGTAAAGCACAATTCTAAAAGGCTTAGAGGCTCCTGTGCCCCCGTTGCGGCGTGGTAGGGCTCGAGGTCCCGTTTTGAAACATGAAGCCCCGCTGGGCGCCATGCATACTCCGGGGCATGTGCGGCGGTGGTGGGGCGCGAGGCCCATTTTGTTTTTAAAATTGACGGAAGCGAGGCGCCTGCCAAGACACGGGGCTCTAAGCTGAGGAGGAGGGACGGGGGTCTGCATCAAGGGACAGGGCAGCTAAGGCTGGCGCGGGGCGCACGGTGCCTTCCTCCGCAGACTTCATGCTGCCAAGGCGCGAGTAGAGGGCGGCGTGCAGCTCCAGGGCTCCTGCGGGGGCGAGGGGCATCCACAGCCCGAGCCAGTCCCAGCCTCCTCCCGGCAGAGATTCGGACAGTTCACCGCGTGCCTCTCAGAAGTTTACTCTGACTGGAAGTCACTGCACCGTAGAGAGTCGGCTGGGGCAGCGGTGCACCGTTGTCACTGGCAGCGCCCGTGCGGCCTGGAGAGCGGGTGACTCACTTGCCACGAGCAGGGTGGCAGCGGGAGGAAGGTGACTTGTTTGTATAGCGCTGCTTAGCGCTGCTTAGCGCACACGCCAAACTGAACGAGGCGCTGCCGGTGTGCGAGAGGGAAGGAAAGTGCGATTCTGGGCGGTACCGTGATATTTGCAAGGTCACACGGTGATGGCACGCAGAGAAGCCAGGATTTCAGTGCCATGTTTGTGGTTTTCGAACCCTGGTTTAGCTAGTAACCTACAAGCGCTGCGAGACCGCTCCTGCGCTAGAAGTGTGCTATACTACACATGCCGTCTCATACATGAGTCACTAGCCGCTGCTCCACACGTGACCTCCGCGCACTGACTGTCAGCTGGCAGCGCGCGTCCTTCCTCCCTGGGCGACGAGCTCTCCTTCAGGGCAGTGTGGGCAGCTTGTGGCTCTGGTTTCCTTCTGGGGGTAGAGTTGAGGGAGTGAAGGCTGATGGAGACACTGCGCAAACGGGGATGGCGGGATACACAGCGCACACGAGCTACAGAGGACACGAACAGGGGGAGGGGGCGGGAACGAGGACAGCGGGAGCCACGGAGAGCGGGAGCAGCGCACGGCGGGAACGAGGACAGCGGGAGCAGGCGACCTACCTCATCTTTAACAAACAGCAAAATGGCGGCCTCAAAGCTCGAAACATTTTCGGAGGCGTGTTTTGCTGTCCTGAGTGACTGACGACGTCACGAGCTAAAGAACAGCAAAACTTACGCCCCCGAATCCGAAAAAGACGGGGCTTCTTTGGAGGGACGGCTCTCTCCTCCAATGGCTGGCCTCCGTTTAGGAAGCCAGCCAATGGTGGAGAGACAGAGCAGGGAGGCGGGTTCTGAAGCCCTACTAAGTCACATTAAATCTCCGGACCGGAAGCTGCTTCGCAGCTTATAGGTCCCTCGACCTAAAAAGGCCCCCCACACTAATTATTAACTCATTGTCTCCCAATTTGAGTAGGATCCAGTATGCTTCTCTGTATACAAGTACTTACTTAGAACATGACCAGCCTACAATCCAAGTTAGTACTAGATAATTGGCTGCAGTTAATCAGGCAATACGATATTTTAATGTTTCAGGAAACCTGGGCTATTAAAGATATTTATTTTGAAGGGTTTGAGTGCTATAATATGTTAGAAAGGCGTCCCCGGGGGAGGCAGAATATGTCTGACTGACCACCCCTAGGGCCACCTCTCCGTCGAGGAGTAGCCGATTACTGAGAGGCCTCCTGAATGAGGGTCCTCTCCTAGGATCGTACAGCCGAGTAATCACAACACTACAGATGGACACCACACAAGAAGTTAAGGTCTCAAGCTTTTATAGGGAATAAACGGTTGCTGGTTCTTGGCAGTATGTACAAGCAGATCGAGGGATCTGGAAAGTCTCGTAAAGGGGGGTAGGGTAGCGGGACAGTCTTATTCTGGGCGGAGGAAGGGATACCCTACGCACAGCTCTCAATCCTCGAGCTGGGGGGTTCCGAGATGTTCGAGCCGCGGCAGCGCCAGCAGGCTTGCAAGGTGGTTCAGCGAAGTAGGCCGCGGCAGCGCCAGCAGGCTCTCGGAAGGTTCAGCAAGGTAGGCCGCGGCAGCGCCAGCAGGCTCTCGGAAGGTTCAGCAAGGTAGGCCGCGGCAGCGCCAGCAGGCTCTCTGATGGTTCAGCAAGGTAGGCCGCGGCAGCGCCAGCAGGCTCTCGGATGGTTCAGCAAGGTAGGCCGCGGCAGCGCCAGCAGGCTCTCGGATGGTTCAGCAAGGTAGGCCGCGGCAGCGCCAGCAGGCTCTCGGATGGTTCAGCAAGGTAGGCCGCGGCAGCGCCAGCAGGCTCTCGGATGGTTCAGCAAGGTAGGCCGCGGCAGCGCCAGCAGGCTCTCGGATGGTTCAGCAAGGTAGGCCGCGGCAGCGCCAGCAGGCTCTCGGATGGTTCAGCAAGGTAGGCCGCGGCAGCGCCAGCAGGCTCTCGGAAGGTCGTCGGGTTACGGATGAGTTCGTCTGGTGTCGGCCGTGACAGCGTCAGCAGGGCTTCCAGTCCAGGATACAACTGAAGTCTTAATCCAGGGCTGGCCCAGATATAGGTCTGGAGGTCTTTGAAGTCCGGACCCTCGCGCCTGGGGGTCAGAGGGGCCGGGATGATGGTGTCCAGACACCCAGCAAGGGGGTGGAGCCAGCGCCCAGGGAGGCCGGAGGGCGATCGATACCAGGCGTCCGGGGACGGCTGGAGGCCCATCGAAACTCTCCTTCCTCCGGGATCTGTCGAGTGGCTACTCGACCACCTGGGTGGATCTTGGTGCCTCGATGTCGGGGCTTCGCTGGGGCCTGGGCTGGGGCCGAGGCCACGTGGTTGTGACGTGGCGGGTCCAAGATGGAGTCGGGCACGGCCTCGTGCTGAGGTCGTGCGGGGCCTACGCTGGGGTCAGGCCTGCGTTGGTGGACCGGGCTGGTAGCCGGCCCTGTGGAGTTGGGGCGTGCAGGATCGGGCCGAAGGGGCCGCCCGAGGTCTGGTGGTGGGCGGATATCGTCCTGGGCCCGCCAGGCGGGAGGGGTAGGACCACGCCATGAGGCCGGGTCCAACACGCGTCCCCCCCAGCTGAAGGCAGGGGAGAGTCACCCATCTTCTTGGGGATTCTCCTCGCCAAGGCGGAAGAATCTGGACAGGGCGTCAGCATTGGCGTGGTCGTTGCCGGGGCGATGCTCCACGGTGAAATCCATTCCCTGCAGCGAGATGGACCAGCGCAGCAGCTTCGGGTTTTCTCCCCGCATCTGCATCAACCAACGCAGGGGCTGGTGGTCGGTCTGGATCCGGAAGTGGGTGCCGAAGAGGTAGGGCCGGAGCTTCTTGAGGGCCCACACCACGGCGAAGGCTTCCCGCTCGATGGTGCTCCAGCGTTGCTCTCTCGCCAGCAGGCGTCGGCTGATGAAGGCCACAGGTTGGTCGATTCCTTCGGGGTTGACTTGGGACAGGACCGCCCCGATGCCGTGCTCCGAGGCGTCTGTCTGGACTACAAACTCTCTGCTGTAGTCGGGGGCCTGGAGCACAGGGGCGGTGCACATGGCAGTCTTTAGAGTCTCAAAGGCCGTTTGGCACGCAGGGGTCCAGTGCACCCTCTTTGGTAGCTTCTTGGAGGTCAGTTCGGTCAGGGGCACCACAATGCTCCCGTAGTCTTTTATAAACCGCCGATAATATCCAGTGAGCCCCAGGAAGGCTCGGACGGCGGTCTGGGTGACTGGGGGCTCCCAGTCCCGGATGGCGTCTATCTTTGGTTGGAGGGGAGCCACGTGGCCGCTCCCCACTCGGTGTCCCAGATAGGTCACAGTCCCTTGGCCTATCTGGCACTTACTGGCTTTGATGGTGAGTCCGGCCCGCCGAAGGGCCGTCAGGACCGCCCAGAGGTGGGTCAGGTGCTCACCCCAGTGAAGGCTGTACACAGCAATGTCATCAAGATAGGCAGCGCTGTACTCCTCTAGTCCGGCCAGCACCTGGTTCACGAGTCTCTGGAAGGTTGCTGGTGCGTTCTTCATGCCGAAGGGCATCACCTTGAAGTGATAGTGGCCATCGGGGGTCGAGAAGGCTGATCGTTCTTGTGCACCCGGGGTGAGGCCGATCTGCCAATACCCCGCCGTGAGATCGAAGGTGCTGAGGAATTTGGCAGCTCCTAAGCGATCGATTAGTTCATCTGCCCTGGGGATAGGATGGGCGTCGGGTTTGGTGACTGCATTCAGTCCCCGGTAATCAACGCAAAACCGGAGCTCCGGAGTTGTCCCGGGGGCGGCGGCTTTAGGGACCAGGACAACGGGACTGGCCCAGGGACTGTTGGAGGGTTCGACTACCCCCAGAGCTAACATCTTGGCCACTTCTGTTTGGATGCAGGCCCGAACCCGGTCGGGTACTCGAAAAGCTCGGTGTTTCACAGGCGGGCTGTCTCCGGTGTCCACATCGTGGACACACCACCGGGTGACCCCCGGAGTGAGGGAAAACAGATCCGCAAACTGCCCCAGCAGCTTCCGGCAGTCTTGTTGCTGCTCTGGGGTCAGGGTAGAGAGAGCCGGACCCCTTCGAAGGAGCCGTCTTTCTCGGTGGTGCTGAGGAGATACGGTAGTGGCTCGGAGTCGTCTTCAGCTCCGTCATCGGTCGCCAGCAGCAGACTTAGTTCAGTGCGTGCAAAGTGCGGCTTGAGTCGGTTAGCGTGGAGAACCCGGAGGGGGTTCCTGGGGGATTCCATGTCCACTAAGTAGGTGACGGGGCTCTTGCGCTCCACCACCTTGAAGGGCCCCGTCCACTTGTCCTGGAGGGCACAAGGTTCGACCGGGGACATGACCCAGACCTGCTGGCCCGGCTCGAATTCGATAGACGAGGCGTTCTGGTCATACCAGCGTTTCATCTCCTCCTGACTAGCCTCCAGGTTGGCCTCGGCAAGTCCCCGAAACTTCCGAGTCTGATTGCGTAGGGTCAGGAGGTACCGGTAGACATCAGGTGGGGCATCTCGGACTGCCGTCTCCCAGCCTTCCTTGACCAGGCTGAGGGGGCCTCGGACCGGGTGCCCGTACAAGAGTTCGAAAGGGCTGAACCCCAGGGACTTCTGGGGTACCTCTCGGTAGGCGAACAGGAGGCAAGGCAGTAGGACATCCCATTTGCGCCGGAGGGGCTCCTCTAGGCCCTTGATCATCCCCTTTAGTGTCCTGTTGAATCGTTCGACTAGTCCATTTCCTTGGGGATGATACGGAGTGGTGAACTTATAGGCGACCCCGCACTGCTGCCAGAGGGACCGCATATGCTTCGAGATAAAGTTGGAGCCCCGATCACTCACGACTTCCCGAGGGAAGCCGACTCGGGAGAAGATGCTCATGAGGGCTCGGCCCACCAAGGGGGCCGTGATGGTTCGGAGGGGGATGGCCTCGGGATAGCGGGTAGCATGATCCACCAGGACGAGGATGAAGCGGTGCCCCTGCGAGGTGCGAGGATCCAGGGGCCCTACGATGTCGATCCCCACTCGCTCGAAGGGGGTGGTGACCACGGGAAAGGGTTGGAGCGGGGCCTTCACCTTCCCCCCGCTCTTTCCGCTGGCTTGACAGGTCGGGCAGGTTCTGCAGTGGTTATGCACATCGTTCCGCATTTTCGGCCAGTAGAAATGGGTCACCAGGCGGCTGTAAGTTTGGTCCTGCCCCAGGTGCCCGGCGAGGGGCACATCATGTGCTAAGTTTAGGAGGAAGTCTCTGAATCGGAGGGGCACGACCAGCACCCGGCTGGCCCCTAGTTCGGCAATCTTCTGTTCACTGTAGAGAAGGTCGTTGTCCCAATAGACCCAGTGGGACCCCGCGGGGTCTCCCGCGGCTTGAGTAGCGGCTTGCTGTCGGACCCCCTCAAGAGAGGGGCAGGTTTTCTGCTCCTGCCGGAACTGTTCGCGAGTGGGACCCCCTTCTTGGCGCCATTGCGCGAGTTCGGGGAGGTGTTGGAGTTCGGGGAGATTTTCTTGGTCGGGCTCTTGGGAGCCGTGTTCCAGGCCAGGGTCCTCGGGGATGACGGGTGGTGGCGGTGCGGGCCACTCCGGCTCTTCAGTCGAAGCTTCCCCCGCTGGGGTGGAGGCTCGGGCGGACATGGAACGGGTGGTCGCGCAGACCCACTCGGGAAGGCCTAGCATCCCTAGGTGCTCTCTTCTTTCGACGCCTGCCCAGGGAGAACTTTCCAGGTCGTTCCCAAGGAGGCAGTCCACGGGGGCATCGTCGCGGACAGTCACTTTTAGCATGCCCGACACTCCCCCCCCACTCGAAGGGGATGCGGGCCATCTGGCACAAAGTCTCTGAGTTATCTGCGGACCAGACTGGGCACAGGACGTTAGGAAGGATCTGTTCGGAGGTCACCAAATGGCAGCGGACTGCTGTTACGCTGGCTCCAGTGTCACGGAGGGCTTCGGTTCGGCGACCATTGATGGTGACCCACTGGCGGTACTTCTGGGTGTTGCCGGGGATCGGGCCTCGGGGGATTAGGTCGTGAGTCCCCAGGCAGGCTAAGGTCATGGCGGCGGGCTCCCACCCGGCCTGCTGTTGTCCTCTTCCTCACTACCTTCTTCACCCAGGGCCGCGGCCATTATCTGGCGGGCTGGGGGCCCGGTGGTGCCGGGTCACTGATTCATCGGGCAGAGGGGGTCATTCGCGTAATGACCCTGTCGCTGGCATTTGTGGCACGTAACATTCGGGCGGGGCCCTGGTCTGGCTGGAGGGCCCCCTCTCTGGCCCCAGGGTGGCGACGTGGAGGCAGGGGATGACCCCTGGGGGGCGTCTCGTCCCCGGCTCTGGCCTACTCTGCCGCCTCGGGGTCGGTGGTTTCCCGGAGATCCCCGGCCGGAGTCTTCCGTCGGACCCCGGGCGACTCGGGTGCTCGCCCATCTATCTGCCTCGACAGCGAGTTTTCGTGGCTCAGTCAGTTTGCTGTCGAGGAGGTGTTGCCGGAGTTCGATGAAGCAGTTATTGGATAGATGTTCCCACAGAATGAGGTCGACCAACTGCTGGTAGGTGGTGACCTGACAGCCCCGAGTCCACCCCTCGAAGGCTCTGCTGTAATAGTTCACGTACTCCACCCACGTGGTACCGGGGATTTTTTTGCAGTCTCGGAATCGCTGCCGGTACATCTCGGGGGTGAGTCCGTAGCGAGTGAGGAGGGCGGTCTTCATGTGCTCGTACGAGGTCATCTCGGCGTCGGGGAGCTCTAGCAGGGCGTCTCTCCCTTCGTTGATAAACTTCTCCCACAGGCCGGCGCCCCAGTCCTTGAGGGGTACTCGATGGGCGGTCATGGCGACCTCGTAGGCTTTGAACCACTGTTGGATGTCGTCGTTCTTATAGTACTCTTTGACGACATCCTTAGGTATGTGCACCTTGGTGTCCCCCGGGGGAGGTGAGGTCTTCCCCCCGGAGCGATCAGTCTCGTTTGCCTTGGCTTTAAATTCCATTTCTTTGAGGACGCGCTCGTGCTCGAGCAGGAGTTTCTTCTCCTCGAGGTCTCTTTGTCTTCGCTTTTCTTCTAGGTCTCCTTCTAGCCGTAGGTGCTCGAGGGCTAACTTCCTTTCTGCCAGTTGGATCTCTCCTTCTTGTCTGAGTCGAACGAGCTCCAATTCGTGGAGCCGGTTCGTCTCTCGTTCTCTGGCCTCTTCGTGGGAGAGGCCCGTGTCTGGGTTCGCGGGTCTCCCTCCCGCTGGGTTCGTCGCAGCCTCCATGCCTCCGTTCGGGCCCGGGTTATCTTCCCTCGGGGGTGGCGCCTCGCCGGCGTCCACCCAGGCCTGCAGGGCCGATTTAAAGTCTTCGTTAGTACTTAAGCCAGTGGTAGCGATGCCTAAGTCCTTGCAGAATTGCTTTAGCTCCTTGTGACTGTAGTCTTCCATTTTCTCTTTCTGGAATTCTGTGTTCATGGTTGCAGTGGTTTTTTCTTGGTAGTGAGCGAATTACTCTCTGTACGATCTGCGTGGGCTCGGATCCCACCGCTGCCACCAATGTTAGAAAGGCGTCCCCGGGGGAGGCAGAAGATGTCTGACTGACCACCCCTAGGGCCACCTCTCCGTCGAGGAGTAGCCGAGCGTTACTGAGAGGCCTCCTGAATGAGGGTCCTCTCCTAGGATCGTACAGCCGAGTAATCACAACACTACAGATGGACACCACACAAGAAGTTAAGGTCTCAAGCTTTTATAGGGAATAAACGGTTGCTGGTTCTTGGCAGTATGTACAAGCAGATCGAGGGATCTGGAAAGTCTCGTAAAGGGGGGTAGGGTAGCGGGACAGTCTTATTCTGGGCGGAGGAAGGGATACCCTACGCACAGCTCTCAATCCTCGAGCTGGGGGGTTCCGAGATGTTCGAGCCGCGGCAGCACCAGCAGGCTTGCAAGGTGGTTCAGCGAAGTAGGCCGCGGCAGCGCCAGCAGGCTCTCGGAAGGTTCAGCAAGGTAGGCCGCGGCAGCGCCAGCAGGTTCTCGGAAGGTTCAGCAAGGTAGGCCGCGGCAGCGCCAGCAGGCTCTCGGATGGTTCAGCAAGGTAGGCCGCGGCAGCGCCAGCAGGCTCTCGGATGGTTCAGCAAGGTAGGCCGCGGCAGCGCCAGCAGGCTCTCGGATGGTTCAGCAAGGTAGGCCGCGGCAGCGCCAGCAGGCTCTCGGATGGTTCAGCAAGGTAGGCCGCGGCAGCGCCAGCAGGCTCTCGGATGGTTCAGCAAGGTAGGCCGCGGCAGCGCCAGCAGGCTCTCGGATGGTTCAGCAAGGTAGGCCGCGGCAGCGCCAGCAGGCTCTCGGAAGGTCGTCGGGTTACGGATGAGTTCGTCTGGTGTCGGCCGTGACAGCGTCAGCAGGGCTTCCAGTCCAGGATACAACTGAAGTCTTAATCCAGGGCTGGCCCAGATATAGGTCTGGAGGTCTTTGAAGTCCGGACCCTCGCGCCTGGGGGTCAGAGGGGCCGGGATGATGGTGTCCAGACACCCAGCAGGGGGTTGGAGCCAGCGCCCAGGGAGGCCGGAGGGCGATCGATACCAGGCGTCCGGGGACGGCTGGAGGCCCATCGAAACTCCCCTTCCTCCGGAATCTGTCGAGTGGCTACTCGACCACCTGGGTGGATCTTGGTGCCTCGATGTCGGGGCTTCGCTGGGGCCTGGGCTGGGGCAGAGGCCACGTGGTTGTGACGTGGCGGGTCCAAGATGGAGTCGGGCACGGCCTCGTGCTGAGGTCGTGCGGGGCCTACGCTGGGGTCAGGCCTGCGTTGGTGGACCGGGCTGGTAGCCGGCCCTGTGGAGTTGGGGCGTGCAGGATCGGGCCGAAGGGGCCGCCCGAGGTCTGGTGGTGGGCGGATATCGTCCTGGGCCCGCCAGGCGGGAGGGGTAGGACCACGCCATGAGGCCGGGTCCAACATAATATCCTTGCAAAATTAGCCAAAATGGGACGACCCCCTGGTGGTTTAGCCATATGGGTGAATATTGAAGCAGGGGAATGTGTTAAGACTATACCAACTTCTAATGACAACTCTAAGGTTATAAAATATAAAAGAGGTACAACCCTATACCCGAATAATTTTTATAATGAATGCTATACGAACCCAAACATTAAATGTTTAGAATTTTTTATTACATTACTGTCCTAAGGAACTCAAAGGACTTTGATAATACAGGTGGTATTTGTCTGGGAGGCGATTTTAATCCGAAACTGGCTCCCCAGCATTCTTTTTAAAGCAACCTTAGCAGTGCTCACACCTGCAATAGTGGCGCAGAGCTGACGGAATACTTAATAAGCCATAACCAGAGTAATGTTATGGATGTTGCTGTTTCTAATAACAATGATATAGCAAAACCCAAGTTTAGAAGCAGGGTAATGCCAACCACAATTGACTATATTTTTATTTCTCCTAACTTAGAGGATTTTTTTTATTGCATGGAAAAGTTGTTGCAACACATCATGGGGATCATAACCGAATTGAAGTGGCATTTAAACTGTCCTGAAGCCAGAGTATAAACTTGTGTGGTGCAAGGAATCTCAAACCCGCCACTGATAATTTACGACTGGTGTGGCGAGGAGTTTATACTGCCCAATTATAGCATAAAGCGGTTAAGGCGCAACTTGTATTGTTTGAGGCTTGTTTGTTAGTGCATGAACCTAGTCTTGATGTAGTCCCTACATTTTCTAATCGTTGTTTGATTATTAAAACAGAATTAATGAAGCCTGCTTAACTCCTCACCGTCCTTGAAGGTTTAACTACGAATGTTCAGTAGCAAATCGGCAGCTGCAACAAGCCCTTGTGGCCAAACCTAGGTGCCCTTAAGTGGTGAGCTTGCTAAGGAAAAAATATAAATTGGCTACCTCATTAAGGAAGGAATAGATATTGTCCCAACAATGGTATTTGCTCACCAATACGGCGAGCCAAAAGCATAGTAAACTCTTTTGGGCAGCCATAAAAGATTAAGCAATGGGCCAGACAATAACATCAATTAGCCTACTATAACTTGCGAGGCATGGGAAGCACATTTCTCAGCGATATATGCAGCTTCGACTCATGATAATATTTCTCAGCTGCCCATTGCCAAGGGAGTATCGATGTCCCCGTCTGAATTGGAGGATTCCATGAATCAGAGTTTGCCGATAAAGCCCCGGGACCTGATGGGGTGCTGAGAGATCTTGTTAAATATAAACCAGATAGTTGGGCACGCTTCTGTTTAACGTTTTACATTTGACTTGTTCCCCGTTGCCAAGTACTTGGTCAATTTCCGTCACTGTACCAATTTTTTAAAAAGGGCGATGGCTCCCAGCCATGCAGTTACAAGGCCGATTTCTTTGTTGGATACCACACTGAAAATTCTGGGAAGGGCTCTCTACAATAAGGTTAAAGCCTGTTTTATTCTATCCTACACCCTCGCCAACATGGTTTTAGAAGTAATGTGGGTATGATAGAACAGTGCCTTTAACTTAAATTTAATAATTGGGAAATATAATGTTGCCAAACGTTCACATGACAGTTTGCTTCATTTCCTTGAGAAGACCTTGGTACCTTCCATGAATGTCGTCCCTATTTCGATCAACAATCTCCCGGCTATTTTTAAAATAATGAAATCTATAGTCTCAAAAGGAACATCCCCTTGAAGCAACAGACAGACTGAAGTCCAATCCAGAAGAGTAATCTGTGATTTGCAAAGTGAATGACACTCAACTTTTATAATCCAGATTGTCAATGAACACGTTCCAAGGATGATTGCAACAAATGAAAAAGCATGTGAAAAAAACGAATGAGAGAAGTTTTTTTAATATCAAGGTAGTCATATACCAGAGGGACACAGTATGGCCTTTGAGAAGTTTGAAGAAGGCAGAGGGCATGCATTTCATGTAATCACATTGAAAATGTAGTTTGTGGCAAAGGTCCATCAAGGTAGAAACAGGAGAACACAGATGCAAATAATAAAACATTTATATTGTCAGTTTGCATTTGACCCAAAAAGTTAGAATTGTCTTAATGAACTTGAAAAAAAAGTCACTAATATTTTAAGAAATTGGTGACTTAGGCATGCTACAAAACATTATAAAACGCGCAGGCCTAAAACTTCACAATGCACCTTCTTCGCCCCACCACAAGGAGGACTGTTTTTTAACATGATTATCTGAAGTCCATTTAAGGTCCTTGTCCATAGCTAACCTCCACAAATGTATAAGGATCAACAGACCTCTCGTTACACGGACATATGTCAGGAGAAAACAGCATGTTGAGGAGAAAGCAGTAGTGTTTTGCTGTATGCAGTTATGTAGGTTGCTTTAATTGCACTTCATGGTGCCTTAAGGCTGCCTCTAGCTCTGAGGAGAAGACAGACAACAGATGGGGTAGATGGGAATGCAAGAGAGGGCAAGACTGAGAGGAAGCATGTTTGCTCAAAAAGCGATTAGGACCACAAAGCATTAAGAAGAATTTAACTGATCTTCAATTTGGAACAAACCTCAAACTGATTTGTCTATTAACCAAATCCCTTCAGCAGGCTCTCAAAGTGTTCAGGGGTGTTACCAATCAAAAGACATGAAAATGAAGCCAAAGGCTTCCTCTCATCTATGCCCCGCCATCCACCCAAGACCAGTCATGATCATCGAGGCTTCTTTTAAAGGGCAACAGAGGGCTCTATTCTGTCTATTGTAACAAAGACATGACTTCAATCCAGTTATTTCAGGAAGTTTGTAATAACTTATATTCCAAGACAAAGTGAAGAGGCAGATCATCACCTCAAAGATTGGCCACTTGCTTAAAAGAGGATGCCCAAGTCAGTCACAAAATAATTATAGAAAACACTGAAAGGCCAATATTAATCTTGATATCCCGAAGCTATGCCCTAGGCAGAGAGAAGAACATCTCTTGGAAAGCAGATGTCTACAGAAAAACCGCAGAAAGAAGACAGGAAAAATGTATATTCCTACAGAGCTGATATTATGAAAGCAGGTTTCACTAGTGCGGATAATGACGCATGGCGTTCTGGCTCAACAGCACAATATCAACTTTCTGACAATCCGCCTGCATTTAAACCGCTGAAAGTTATGTTTGTACGATGACTTGTCCTGTGTTGGTAGGAACCTAGAAGTTCACCATGGTGGGTGAGGAGGGGGGGCAGTGATTCACTCTACTCTTTTAGGGGTCTTGTTGACTATACTCTTCACTTTACAGTGAACTGCTCTTTGTGATTCAGAGAATCTTCCTTCCTACAAGTGCCTGGCTTGGTTCCTGTGCGCATCTTTCTTTGCAGAGGTTATTGACTTATTTGCTCAAAACTCTGCTCTGTGTCACTTAAAAGTGATACTTTGTTGACACTGGACAATTAAACAAATATAGATGTGTTTTTATCCATGAATGATCAGATTAAGACTACTCAGTATGATGTCCTCCTGGTCTTTCCAGTCCCTCACACAGCTAACTTCAATTCCAACTTGGTACACCAGCAGCTATAGGTTTGATGGTCACTGGGGGAACAGCGAAAGGAAAGATCAGATACCTTGATGTGCCCGACGGTCACTCAGTTTGTAGACTAGCCCACAGAAAAGAAAATATGTTTGACAATAGCTCTTTAGGCAAGGAACACTTTCAGATTGAAGAAATGGTGCTTAGTTAAAAACCCTGGTACTTAGGTTGATTAAGTCCAACTCAGAAATAAGATACAGGATGTAAGGTAACATGGTACACACTTTAATGGATTAATGCCGTCGAACAGCCGAACATAACGGGTATTTTTTAACCAAAAATACATTTTACTGAACTTCGATATCCAAAAGATCAAACCCACTAACTAGAATTTGGACATGCAAATATAATGGATGACCGAAAAACACACTTATTGAGTCACAACTACATAGTCCCTACCAGGAATCCAACACAAACCTCGCCCAAATGTGTAATTGTGTACAATTTTTCAATAAATAATTTTATGTGAAGTATAATTTAAGCACTGTCTCACCAATCATACTATGGGAATCAGTTTATTTCGCCACTCTATTTGTCCCATAATGTACAGGTCTTTATGACTACTTATAGAGCACCATGTCGAAACAATTCTATCAATAAAATAGAAATAAAATAAAAACTAATGACAAAAGAGCAAAACATTTAAAGACTTTGTTAGTTCTTCACAATTTAGGTCTGTGGTTAACGACAGCATGACTTTAATGTCTACGCAAAGTACCTCTTTTGTCCTCAAATATGTATTTTTTCATCAAGAACCTCCCTACTGCTGCCATTAAAAAGAGGTAGTGTATGTTGAACTAAAGGAAATAGGGATCAATATTATTAGAATTTTTCAAGATCTGTTTATGAAATTCAATCATCCTTCATTAAAAATGCAAGCTGTGATTCAGCAAGGAGGTTAGTGTAAATGATTCATGTCCCGCTATCTCTCAGTATGATCTCGCTCTCCTGAGAGACCACCTTAGATGCCAGCACACCACTCAATCAAATACCATTAAAACGACTCATTATGGCAACATGAAAAATGAACCACAAGCTTGGGATGCAAAAAGGAAAAACGGTATCTTTTTAGACATACTGTAAAGTAGCTTTCACAAAAGGGCATATTACCCCAGAAACTAAGGACATTGTGCCAAATTACAGGCAACAATAAAATATACTATGCTTTTCAGATCTTGTACAGTAAAGTTGGTTTTATTTACTTGAAACAGAAAATTATGGAGGAAATGGCTTTCACATCACACGGAGTTGTCAGTAGCTAGGTTCTGCAACAAGAAAACGGTGAAGGCGAAGATGGGAAAGGCAACAGCAGCAAATAACTTAAGAAAATAGGTTTCCTTAAGACCCCTTTGCCGAAGGATGCATCACTAAGAAGAGGCATTAATTAGGACTACAAAAGAGGCCCTGCATTTATCTGGAGAAGGATGAGGCCTGAAGGAGGAGAAAATCCATATCTGGCAATGGAGGTTTTAATCATCCTTCAAATCTATTCCACTCTATGTACTGGGAAGCTGGTCAGAAGACATATGCTTACAGCTAAGCGAATGGAGAGTAGCAAAGACATTTTCCAAGATAACAGCTTCATCATGCGGCAATAAGCCATTGGTTTGAAAATTTGCACAACGGCATTAAACAAGGGGATTTGTATCCGACTAGGTAGTAGTAGGTAAACTTCTCAGTAAAAGAACCATCAATAGGAAATGCTGTGGTATTAAACTGCTTTGATAGTGCAAGATAATTACCTGGACTAATCTATGCAGTCCCTTAAATACCATTTGCACACATAACAGTGTGTCTGACAAAAGACTGGTTATCTCAGCAATTCAGGGTATCGATGACCTGACTGAAAACATTTCAGCCACTTTTATTGAGACACAGTGGATGAAACCCTACCAGCTATCAAGAGAGAAGCCAAGGTGGCCAAATGTCAGCGCAGCAGGAATGAGGCACACAAGCCTAACAATTGGTAGGTGGGATTCTACCCTGCTCATTTGACATGGTTTTGTCAGAAAGTATCTCTCTGGAAAAGATACCGGGTGTCTGAAAACCATGCCAACTCAACTCTCCTAGTCCCTGCATGGATCCGGAGGAGATGATACTGTTGTTTTCAATGCTAGTAGGAATTTCCTTTGTGGAAGCTGATGTGCCTAAGCAGTTGAAAGATAGAATAATCAGTGCCTTTTCGAAAAAAATAGTACTTACTAGATCTCTCTATCTAATTTTAGACCCATAACCAGTCTGCAGTTGCTGAAAAAAATATTTGAAAGCCTGGTGGTCAATTGGTTCTAAAATCAATTTGGATTCATACAATTGACTTTCTCCTTTGAAATCAGGATCTACGCCTAGATAGCACACCAAAAGTAAACTCTGTGATGATGCCTTCGGATTTGTGGATGAGGTGTCGGACTCCCCACCGGCCATGTTGCATCTCACGCTAGAATTTGACATTATGGACCACCAACCGCTGATCAGCAGGCTGGTCACAGTGGCCAGAAAAGCCCATTCTACCATCAAATGGTTAATTTCCTTTATTTAAAAACCATGTAAGCTGAAAGTTTAACTAGGAGCACATCTATCTTCCTCAGCCTCTCCAGACAAAGGCGTTCCATAAGGGCCACAGTTATTATTGTGACATACACATTTTATTGGCTTACCCGTTTTATCTTTTTAATGATATAGCTGTGTGTGCAATCCTGCAATGATATTTAAGTTTTTCTAAAAACAAGTAATGCACCCTAGATTGGACTACAAAGGCTTTGGTGTTCCATACCAGTAATCTATAATCCTTTGGAATAATATCTATGGACTATTTCCGGCCAGTTCAATGTCAATTTTGTCAGGCTCTTCACTAGCTCCACTACCACCTAAAGCCTGGAAAATATCAGCAGATCTGCTGTGTCTTTCACTCTTAACTGGTTGTGATAAGTCGCTGGAAATGAAACAGGTCCCATGTTCTTGGAAAAGGGCGCTAGTATTTACTCTTCTAAAGAAAGCTATGGCGCATCCATTAGTGCCCAGCAACAACAAACCTCAGCTGAACTATCTAGTCAAAATGGTAGAAATATTTGTAAACAAGAAATTGTCAGTTTACCTGAAATGTCATTCTTTTTTTTTTTTTTAGAGGAGGAGCAGCCGCACTTCAGGCAAGCTCATGACACTGAATATGCATTCGTGCTAACTTAGGATGAGTTGCGGATGGTATTGGATCGTGGTCAAATGGCAGCTTTGTTTTTACTTAATTTGTTGGCCACCTTTGACACAGTTAATCACAAGATCTTGACTGCAAGGCTTTGGGCAATGAGAGGTCAAACACTTGGCTGGATAAATCCGATCGTACATCAAAAGCCATATTTCCATCCCTTTTCTAATCTGTGTTTAAGGCAGTGGAAACTGGGATGCCAAAAGGTTCAGCGTTAAGCCCATGTCTTTTTAATACCCATCTGCGCCCTCCTGCGGCTCTCAGATTATATGGCGTCAATTTCATCAACTAAACGGATGAGAAGCAACCGATACTCACCTTGGACAACTCTCGGTCAGCGCTACTGGACACATTTCACATCTGGCTAAGCAGCAACATCCTATAGTTTAAAGGGGATAAAACAGAAATTCTTTGCTGCTCAGCGTGTAAGCCAGTGGTTGGGTGCTTCCCTACATCTTCGGGCCTTTGACAAACCGTACTAGTCTGGAAGTGTCATACGCAGTACGTTTATTTTGGCAACAACCTATCCCTGGAGGTCCAGGTTAAGATTTTGGTGACTTGTTTTCCCCTGCTTCATACCCTTCAAAAAATTCTACCTTTTCTCCCTTTGTCTGCAAGAGCTCTGGTAGTACAAATCTGAGCACACAATTATTGCTGTGCTCTTTTTGTGGGGTCTACGAATTTTTAACTCTGATGACTGTATCAGGTTCAAGTAGATGCCACAAAGGTTGCTTTGAGTGTGGCCAGACATTCTTGTTCCTCTCGAGCCATGGCTAAACTCCACTGGCTTCAAGTGAAGGAATAGATGGCACTTAACCCACTGGCATTGTTTTTAGAGCAATACACAATATAGGTCCCATCTTTCTTCAAAAGAAATTTAATCGCTACACATCTCAGAGAACTGCACTCTTTAAAGACTAATCTTTGTATCCCTAAATTTGATTAAGTCAGAATGGGTGGCCGGTAGTTTTCACTCAGGACTGCTCAACTCTGAAAGTTTTCTACCTTCTCTAAGATCTTTTCAAGATTTGCTCCAGTTTTGGAAAGCACTAAAAACGTGGCTTTTGCCGACATGATTTGAGGCTGCCGCTGCACTTTATACATTTATGTTCATTCATTCAACTGATTTGCAGCAGGCCTGCAAATCTAGGCAGTACGTGTATTATAAAACCAACACGTTTATAGAACGAGTACAGTTTAAAGGTCTTCCACAAACGCCTGTATTATTAATTGATGGCACCAAATTTAGTCCGTAGGAAACATAGAAAAATGAAAACGAGGTCGCCTAACAACTGTATATAAAGTGTTTGCAGTGTTTACATCATAAGGAATGTAAACTTATATACTATGGACATTTTATACACGACAAGTCATTTTCCATGCTTTCCCTTTTCTGTCCTCAACCAAGGCGGCCTAGCCATAATATTCCACTTGAACTGCTGCAGTAATTTTTATACGGCCAAATGATCAATAAATATCCTTTATCTGTTCCATTTGACTTCGTTGCCCGTGTGTTGTTTATTCTCCAAGTCCATCTTGATGATTCCTTCAACGACCTGCCCACTTTTATTGATGCAAGGATAAGAAAAAGCAGTAAACTAGGTACTTGCGCAGACCACGGTGTCTATTATTGACCCGCACCCCTTGGAAGATTTGTTTGTCTTTATGCTGTAATATATGCCACGCTTTCCCCCCCTTTAATCAGCAGCATCAACGGCACTGACAGAATATTTTACAATAAGCCACGGAGACCGTGTTCCATCACTTGCCTTCCCAGAAGATTCATTACAGGCACATTAGAAAGTCAAATCAAGCAAATGTGCAGCCTGCTGGAAGCTATGTGAAAGAAGGGGAATACAAAACATCTTCATTTTAAATGGAGGACATTTAGGACTTCCAAAAGCTACAATATTACGATGCAATACATTCCAGTTTGTTTGTTCTGGCTCGAGTTCATGTTTTTCAGATCAATGACGCCAAGGTGGCACTACAGCAAGGGAGATGTTTGATCACTGCTGCTCCTTCTTGTAATAATTACCCTTCTTCTCCAGTAGGCAGACATTCAAGCACCCATTCGCATTCACCAGGACGTTGCTTTTCCCGAGCCACAAAAGAATGAATCTGTACATAAGCTCCATTTATAAATGTAACTGCGTCAATATACCATAACACTTTTTTGAGAAGCACTAGGAATCTGCTTGGAATTTTGCATCCAACAGCAAAGAAAATATTTGCCATGCTTCTCCAATTAAGCAAAGAATTTCAGTGCCAACGTCATACATACACTACCAAACCGATAAACAAATCCCACACACATGTTCACGGACCAGTGCTTTAAAATATGCAATTTCCATACCTCTTCTTAAGAAACAGACACATCATGGTCAACTAACAGCTGATCTGATTTGATTGATTTAAGATACACAGTGGACCATATTGAGGCTGTACCTACCCCTCTATCACCTCAAAAGACATATGTCAAGCCATGTATCACACATACACACCCACCCTCCAAGATGACATGCACCCAAATTGGTACATGTTGGACCTGACCCTCTTTGTAAGGTAATTCCCAAACATTAAGTCTGACCTGCTTTTGCCACTCTGGGCACTTTGCCACTACTAACCAGTGCTAAAGTTCATATGCTCTCAGTCGAAATTGTACTGGTGATTGGTTTATCCATGATTGACATATTTGATTTACTAGCAAGTTCCTAGTAACATGCACCAGGTGTGCCCAGGGTCTGTAAATCAAATGCTACTTTTGGGCCTGCAGCACTTTTTGTGCCACCCACATGAGTAGCCATGCAAACATGTCTCAGGCTTGCCACTGCAGTGTCTGTGAGTGAAGTTTTAAACTGCCATTTCGACCTGGCAAGTGCACCCACTTGCCAGGCCCAAACTTTCCCTTGTATTACAGGTAAGGCACCCCTAAGGTAGGCACTATATAGCCCCCATGGGCGGGGTGCACTGTATTTAAAAGGCAGGACATGTGATGTTGTGTTTAACATGCCCTAACAGTGAAATACTGCTAATTCTGATTTTCACCACTGAAAGGACTTTCTCTCCCATAGGGTTACATAGGGATTGCCTTGAAATAAGTGTAATTAACCATTGAGAGCAGATGGAGATTTGGAGTTTGGGGTCTCTTAACTCACAATTTAAAAATACATCTTTTAGTGAAGTTAGTTTTAAAACTGCGTTTTTGAAACTGCCACTTTTAGTAATTGCACATTTTTTTGCATACCCATTCTGCTCCACTACCTGCCTGTGGAATCCATGCGTGGGTTGTTTGACAGCTGGGCTCTTGGGCATTCACTCTAGACAGTCACAAAGGCAGCTGAGGTGTGCCTTGCACATCCTGATGGGCCATCACCAGGCTGATGGGCCTTCTTGAGCTAGAGTCGTGGGATGAGTTGTCAACGACACCTGAACAGGGCAGTGCCTGTCTTCACACAAAGCGGTCTTCACCCACCCACCCCCCCGTAGTGTGTCTGGACCCAGGTCAAGGGAAGGCAGGGTCTTGGAACTACAAAGACTTTCCTTTGAAGCATGCCTACTTCAAAGGCAGAAAGGGGTATAAGTATTGGACCTTTGACACACTCAAATCAGAATATTTCTGGAATATGGACATTTTGCCAGGAAGAACTGGTGCTGTAGGAGGGACTCTGCCCGTTGCTTTTTATGAGCTGGCCTGCTGCTTGCTGCTTCTGTCCTGGGACTGAAAGGTCTGGACTTTGCTTTCTGAATCCAGCTTCCAAAGTTCTCCAAGAGCTTGTGCATGCTTTCCTCCTGTTAAGAAATCTTAGGTCGGGGCGTGGCCAGGCGCCAGCGAAGATGGCCACCTAAGAGGGGAGCTCCGCCGGAGCTAGGTTTGTCCCCTTCAATATCCGACCTGCATCCGCACCAAAACGCACTCTAGTGTGATCCCCCACCTGCCAAGGCGGACCGCACTTGGCGCAGCTAATTCCGGAGGCGAGACTTGCCGGCGGCCCCGAGAAACGTTCCTGAGTCGCGAGGCCCGGGCTCTCTGCAATCGGGTCGGAGCCTCACGCCCGCATCGCGAGATCACGTGAGGCCCCGGCTTGCGGCCCGTCCGCGATCAGGAGGTGCGCACAGAGGATTGCTCCGGAGCGGTGCCGGAAGGAAAAGGACTGCGAAGGGGGCGTGTAGGAGTGCAAGTCCTCTGAGCCATCCGGTCACGCAGCGGGGGCATGATCCTGGCCCCCGGTGAAGGAGCACCACTCGGCCGGAGGGAGCGGCCTACATCGAGGTAATCAAGCTGCACCGGACTGGGGCCTACAACACGCGTACACGAGCGGAGGCCTGAACGGAGCCGGAAGACGAGTGGCAGCAAGGAGGAGCGCGGAGGCGAATGGCCCATTCAGACCTTCTGAGCCGCAGCATGGGGGCCATCCTGGGCCTCGGGGGCGCAGCACCGCCCGTGAGGAGGTGCAGCTGCGCCAAACAGATTCATTGTCGCCGGGCTGGGGCCTTGCCTGGCCGGGCGAGGCTGATGGTCCGGAGTAAGGCTTATGGGCCACTGGCAGCGGAGGAAGACACAGCGGCGTAGAGGCCCCTCGGGACACCCCGGGTATCGTGGGGGAGTGTTCCCTGCCCTCGGAAGCACAGCGGCACTTTGGTGAGAGACTTCAACTGACCTCCCACTACTGGATTGGGGCACTGACAGGCTGGGCGAGACTGGTGGGCCCCACTACTACAGGGGGAGGCACTGAGAGGGGGGTAGCCATTATTGACCCCCAGGAACTGAGGCTGGGATTACTATACTGGGGAAGGGCCCCCCCTGGAGATGGAGTAGTAAGTAGAGGTGGCACGCCACGATGCAGGCCATACACCTGCACCTAGGGATGCCGCTGTAACGCACAGTAGGAAGACAGCGAACGGCAGGACTGCACACTGGATGACCCGGGTGTGGAGGACAGGAGTACCCCGGGTTGCGATGGAGTGCCTCGGAGGTGGTGAAAGGCGCCAGCGGGCAGTTGGAGCTGCCCGGAGCAACGTCAGGGACAGGTTAGATCCCTAAAGGTGGCTGCGGGAGATCCACTACACAGCGGGGGCAGAGTAGCGCCTCTTATTCCAGACCTAATAAAGAAGGAGGCCACCACCGCAACATATCCCTGCCGGCTGGAAAGGAGTTACTGTCTCTGAGAAAGGGCCTGACAGCTTTGGTCACTCATATCTGGTACGGGACGTGTGGGGTCTACGACAATTCTCGGGCCGAACAGATCGCCACCATGAGACCTAAAGGAAACTCAACCACACAGACCAACAAGTTGGACAAATATGCAGTTCCTCTGAGATAGGGCCAAGCGGGGAGAGCGACCGAAGACCAAGCAGGCCAGGAAGAGCCGTCTTTGACTTCCATCATGGCGGCGATACAAACATCGGGCACTACCCTAGAGCCAAAAATGGACAAAATCTCAATAGAAGTAAACCTTCTTAGAACTGATCTTGGCAAGACCACAGACAAGGCCAAAGCAAATGAGTCTGCCATACGGGAGCTTCAGACCTCTACGAAAACTATGGAGAAGCGGGTGAGCGACCTGGTACACCAGCACCGGCAAATGGCCCTTAAGCTCGAGGACCAGAAAGGTAGGGCCCGCAGAAGTAACGTCCGCGTGGTGGGAGTGCCGGAAGGAACGGAGGGGCCCAGCATGGAACTTTTTCTGGAGAACCTCATCCTCACCCACCTGCAGCCTAAGCGACTCTCTAACATCTTCACGGTGGAACGCACTCACCGTGCACCGGTCCCGAAACCCAAGCCGGGAGCGCCGCCTAGGACAATAATTGCAAAAATCCTGAACTTTAGGGATAGGGATGCTATCCTTCAAGCGACTAGACAGATGGGAGACTTGCCATATGAGAACCCCACCATCCGCTTCTTTCCGGACTTCACGCTTCAAGCCCAGCAGGAAAGGCGCTCCTTTGCGGGCGTGAAGGCAGCACTTCGAGACAGGGGGCTTAAATATATGATGTTCTTCCCGGCCAAACTGAAAGTCATCGCGGGGGGCAAGTCCCCGTTTTTCACAACGCTGTCAGAGGTGCAGGACTGGCTGGAGAGGGAGTCGTCGCAGGCGCAAACGCGGACAGAGGGCGAAACCTGGAGAGACAATCAGGCTGCCTCACCGAGATCCACAGCCGGGAGGTCGGAGATCGATGCCCAGAGCCAGCGCGCCTGGCAGTGGAGGTCGGCCAGCCCTAAATGGGGGGTCCCTCAGAGACACGGAAGGTCGCTAGTGGAAGAAGATGCGGACGTGGCCCTGGAGAACTGTAAAGTATAAAGTACTGCAATACCGAGGCAATGGGCTGCTCTTAATTAGCAGGTGGCTGTGGGGGGAGAACTCTCAGCTCAGATAGCACTGCACATACCTGGCAGTACGGGGCAACGTAAGGAGGGAACCCACAGCCTCATCGAACTGAGAGATGGTGTTGGCCCTTAGGGGGCCACTATGTAGCAGTACCAGTGGTGAGAGACAAAATGTTAGGAGTGTGCGATGATTCTTCAAGAGTGTATTCTTGGATACAGCAGGGTTGTGCATGAGAGGAGACCGACGTAGACGGCGGCTGGAGCTGGGGCCGGCGCACTCTTCCCTTTTCAAGTTTTAGCAGGAGGGGGAGGTTTCCTCACTCCCGGGTTGGGATTGGGCGAAAGGCGCTCTGCTAATTGGGGATGTGGGTAGTTCGAAACCTACGAAGCAGGGAAGCAGGGTGGGGGGGAAGTTGGTGGGGGGGGCGGGAAAAACCTTTTGGGGGTGGAAGGAGTTGGGGGTTCAGTTGGGGGGAGGCAGTTTTGGGAGGTCACACCGAGGTATGCTGGAGAGACAGACTTGAACGTGAGGATTGCAGGGACAGTGGGACACACATATCTGAATTACCATGACGTGGGATAAAAGTTTGAAGATGGTCAGCTGGAATGTCAACGGGCTGGGGGAAAAACTGAAACAGAGTATAGTATTGCAGTTTCTGAAGCGGCCCCGCCCCGCCGTTCTCCTGCAGGAGACACACCTGATGGGTAACACATGCTATGCTCTGAATAGGCGGGGGTATACCTTAGCGGCACATGCAGGTTTTACATCCGGGTCAAGGGGAGTGGGTATCCTGTTATGACGCAACTTTCCAATTACTATTGACCACACAGAGTTGGATCCCCTAGGCCGCTTTGTCGCGATCTCAGGAAAATGGGAGGGCCGCCGGCTTAATCTGGTGACAGTTTACATCCCGCCAGGCCTCCAAACACAATCATATCAAGACCTGAGGAAACTGCTATTAACACTCCCCAAGGGTCAGCTCCAGGTGGGGGGTGATTTTAACATGGTGGTCTCAGGGGATTTGGACAGACACCCGGCCAGGGATATTGGCATAGAACAAAGATGGCTCCCCAATCTCATGGATGCATTTGGTCTAGTGGACTTTTGACGCCTCCAACACCCAACTCAATAACAGTATACCTTTTTCTCTGGCCCACACCACACATTCTCGCGAATAGATTACTTGTTAGTACCAATGTGCCAGGATGTAACGCTCCGTGAGATCACTCATTTGGCGCGAGGTATCTCAGACCTCTCTCCATTATGGGCGCATGTGACTATAGGTGGCCACAGGTGGGTTGTGTGGCACCGATTAATGCTTGGTACATTAAAGGGGAGAACACGAAAAAGAGACTGTACCAAGCAATTGACAATTATTTCGGGGACAACGAAGGCTTGGTAGATTCGCCTTCGGTATTGTGGGAAGCCTTCAAAGCGGTACTGAGGGGTGAGGCCCTGTCGGTCATCGCAGGTAACCGCAAGGAACGAGAAGCCCAGATTGTAGCAGTAGAAACAGAGTTCCTGGCGCTTGAAGACGCAGCGCAGCATAGCATAGCACAGAACAAGATGCGGTACACCGCCTCCAACTTAAAGCGGCAGAATATAGGGCCCTGGCCACGGACGTTGCCAGGGTCTTGGCACGAGACAGGGAGGGCAGACTCTATGACCAAGGGGACAAAGCAGGCAAGCTCATAGCCTGGCTAGATAAACAACAGGCGCTGAAGGTGGTAGCCGAACTCAAAACGGAATCCATGGCAGTTATCACAGAGCCGTGTGAGATAGTGAAGGAGTTTGCAGCTCACTATCACAGGGTCTATACTAAGAAGTCTGAACAGTCGAAGGAGTCGTCGATGGCATTTTTGAGCAACATCACTCTCCCAGTCTTAACGGCTGAACAACGGGAGACTCTTGAGGCACCATTAGGGGCAGAGGAATTGATTAAAGCCATTCAGGATCTCCGCTCGGGGAAAGCCCTTGGGCCAAATGGTATACCAGTAGAGCTTTACAAACTCAAACCCGGCAGCCTTGGAGCACCCCTTTAGCGGATGTTGGTAGACAGCAGAGCAGGGGGAGTATTGCCGGTAGACAAGCGCACAGCCACAATTGTGGCTATTCCCAAGGAAGGAAAACCCAAAGACTCATGTGCCTCATACAGGCCGATCTCATTGCTCAATGCGGAACCGAAGATCCTAGCCAGAGTACTGGCCAACAGACTTAAACCCGTCCTGCAGGTACTGGTACACCCAGACCAATCAGGCTTCATGCCCCACCGCAATACGGCGCTTAATCTAGGCCGGCTTCACAGAGTGCTGGGTAGCTGCCATCGGCTGCATGAGGACGCGGTTGTAGTCTCGTTAGATGCGACAATGGCATTCGACACCTTGGAATGGCAGTATATGTGGGCTTTTCTGCGAATGCTGGGATTCGGCCCGGAGTTCGTGAGCTGGGTGCGTCTTTTGTATGCGGAACCGCTAGCGCAGGTGGTAGTCAATAATAAGGTCTCAGACGTCTTCAGGCTGGAAAGGGGGACACGACAGGGGTGCCCCCTCTCGCCCTTGCTTTTTGCCCCACTCCCTGGAGCCGCTGGCAGCCTGGATTCCGCAAGCCTCTTCCCTCGCTGGGATACAATGGGCAGCAGGTTGGGAGGATAGGATTTTGCTCTACGCGGATGACATCCTCCTTTACCTTACGAAACTGGGTGAGTCCATTGTGAGGGCGTTGGATATCTTCAATAAATTGGGCGAATATTCTGGCTACAGAATTAATTGGGGTAAATCCCTCCTGCATGTCCTGTGTGGGGACCCCTCCCCCCGCTCCCGAGAGACTGCCCGATCCAGATAGCTGAAGACGGCTTCACATACCTGGGGGTGTTTATCACTAAGGACCGGACCCTCATGATACGAGAGGAACCTCTTGCCGCCCCTACGGCGGCTCTAGAGAGACTCGGCCACGTGGAAAACCCTCCCTATGTCCCTGTTGGGACTAGCAGCGCTGTTCAAAATGATGGCGGTGCCAAGGTTCCTGTACGCCCTCCAAAATTACCCAGACCTGGTGCCCCAGAGGTATTTTGCCGCTATTGAGACAACTCAACGGGACCTGCTGTGGAATGGCATGCCCCGCATAGCGCTGCAAAAACTGACACTGGGCTGGTTCGACGGGGGAATAGCACTTCCCGATATTAGGAAATACTATTGGGCGGCGTACCTCTCGGCCATAACCCAGGGCACATACTGTGCAGGGAATGACTCGGGATACGAGATGGACAGGTGGTTCCTGCCGAGGGGCAACTATGAAGTCGCCCTTTATTCACGACCGGGTAGGCATCGTCTCACGGGCCCTACCAAACACTCGGTCCAGCTATGGCACATCGCAAAGAAGAAATTGGGAGGGGCAGGGAAACTTACCCTAGCAACCCCACTCTGGGCCTCGGAATGATTCGGCTCTCTTAAACGGACCAAAGGATTTCGAAACTGGGACTCGATTGGGATTTCACAAGTTAAAGACCTATGGGGCCCGACAGGGGTAGTATCATTTGACACACTGCAAATGACTTATGACCTGGCCCAGACGGAATACTTCTGCTACCTACAGGTCAGACATGCACCCCAGACTAACATTCCCCCAGGGACACAACCCCCACAAGCCTCACCTCTAGAGGATAGGCTGCTAAATGGCCATCTTCAGGAGAAGGCATCTTGCTTACGTACAAGAAACTTATAAACCACACCCCAGAGCCGCTGATGGCCCTAAGGGGTAAATGGGAGGCAGATGGACTCTTAATCGATGACGAGGAATGGAGAGACGCACTGGCATCCCCCAGGGAGATAGCAATATCGACCAAATTACGCCTCATACAACTGAAAATCCTGCACCGAGTTTATCTGTCTGGCACGAGGATGGTTCTTATGGGTCGTAGTGAGGATGGACTCTGCCGCAGTGGATGTGGGGAAATAGGCACCTTCCTGCATATACTATGGGAGTGTCGAGAGATACAGGCCTACTGGTCCCGGGTGTTGCATTGTATGTCTGAGGTGTGGGGAGTGGAGCTGCGACATGAGGCGAAGAGGTGTCTCCGTAATATATGGGAGCCCTCTGACCTTTCATCAAAAGGGAAACTGTGGGTCACATTAGGTCTAGCGATAGGGAAACGGAATATTGCGAGACTCTTAGCTCCTGGAAAAAGGACATGGACTGGAGCATGATTCAGGAGAAGACAGTGTATACGGCTCGGGGGTCCCCGCGGAAGTGGGTGGCGATATGGTCTAATTGGAATAACTATAGGGGAAATATCTGTGAACCTCCATGTATTGCCCGTGACGAGGAGCTGACAAATTTGTGAACATGGTGAATATTATTTCTCCTGAATGCGACCTGAATGAAGCTGTAGACCCGATGATTCTTCAATGTATTTATGTATCACCTGCATGCCTTTGAATTGACACTGGTGTTTGCTTGAGTTTTTGCAAATAAAAAGTTTTATATAAAAAAAAAAATCTCAGGTCCAAAGACTTCACAAACCAGTGCCTGGGCTCTGCTGCCGAGAGCCGTAACATTCCATCTGGTGCCATACAAAATTCATGGGCCCTTGGAAGTAGAAACTGGTGATCTAAGAAGAAAATCCACGCATCGACTCAGCACCAGTTTTCTCGTTGCAGCACCACCGTGCCGTAAAAGAATCGACGCAGCAGCAGCTATGGCTGAAAAATCACCGCAGCCAGAGTCCAGAGCACTGTGTCACCGATGTCCATAGCACCCATTACGACTAATTGCCTGCTCGCAGCTGTGAAACCAGCACAGCACCTGCATCGTTGCCATCACATCAACAGCGTGTCTGGACTTTCGACACATTGTTCTTCGATGAGGCTTCTACATCGACGTGCCATGCAGTAAGGAACCGATGCAGCCATGTCCAGAGAGAGACACATCCACTCCCTTTCCAGTAAGTAGCAGACGCATCAACTCCGACAGTAAGTACGTTGGATTTTTGTCGTTTTTGCCTTGTTTTATTCAGATATATATTGGGCATTTTTCTAAACTTATGTGAACTCATTTTGTAGTGCTTTCACTGTGTGTGTGTGTGTGTGTGTGTGTGTGTGTGTGTGTGTGTGTGTGTACAAATGGGTTCCACATTGCTTCAGAGATAAGTATGACTACTTGTACCAAGCTATCAAAGGGGTTGAGCATAGGTTATCTTAGTGACTCCCTTATCCTGATTAGAGTGAGTGTCCCTACTTGGACAGGGTGTAAACCACTGCCAACTAGAGACCCCATTTCTAATAGTACATACATCAGGCTACATACACCAACCACTAACTACTAAAATCTGTATACAACTAAAAATATACGTAAAACAGTATAGCAACCACACCCACACAACTGTTGATCCTACTAAATCAGAAAACTAAGATTGAGACTGGAGCATGATGGTACCCAACTCAAAAGAGTGCTGCGAGGCCATAGCAATGGCAATATTGACCTACACAAATCTTTGTAACACAAGAATATGTGCAAAATCTATAAAAAAACGAAAGCAGGTCAGATAACAGCCACTAAACATTTGCTGTTAGCTTGTTTGGCAGAGTACAATTTAGAACCCCAGAATTTCCAGATTGCTAATATTTACCATTTTCTCAGTGGGCACACTTTTTGCAGACGGGGAAACAGGCAATCAGTAGCGAGAGAAACGTCCTCTGGATCACAATGTAGTAATGTTGATAGGGAGCAGAACTCCCCGGTTGTTTCCATAGTCCAAGAACAGACACTGAAACACACCACCAGCTTCCTCCCACATTGAGCAAATATGTGCCCAACGACTCAAAACAAGCACAAACTCAGTATTTCGACCATGCCTAAGGAGACTGAGAGAACCTCAAACTAACAAAGCAGGACTATCTTTTAAATGGATGCACAGGAACTCAAGAGAAGGAAACTGACTACACATGTAACCAACAACACACACAATCTTCTAGTGTATTTAACAAGCCACACTGATTCTACAAAATTACCCACATCTACCAGTTCCCATTTATTACCAAACCACCTTTGGGCAGAAATGTTTTTGCACGGGTACGATAATTATTTAAACCAGCAATTACATCTATGAATTTATTAACAAGGAAAGCTGCATTGTCCCTTATTAGCAATATCCCGTCCTGAGAGCTATTAAAAAAAGGAAAAATGCATTACCCACATTAATACATCAAAATCTCCCTATTCAATTGTTATTACCAGTAATAACCCTTTTAGAATGGTAGCCTTTGTGAAGACACCAGTGGATGTTTCGGCATACGACCTAATGGTGAATCAGTTGTACCTTTCTGGGACTGACATCACCTTCGAAGATTTATGGCATGAGGATGTAGATCAATATCTGAAACAGTGTCCGTTTATTTGCACAAGCTACAATTATCAAAGGGAGAGGACGGGAAAATATCTGCCATTTTTTAGCTCGTGTGAAGCTGATTTCATCGCTTTTTCAAACGCAAAAAATAAAGCCTTTATTTCTGGTTAACTAGGGTGCATAATACTGCCACGTGCATATTTCGCCCTCCCCCACCCCATTCTCCCTCTCCCCAAAGAAACTACTCTCCTAGACATGGAAGCACAGTGTGATTTCTAACCCGTTCCCGTCTAAGGAGCAGAAAAGCCATGGGATTTCCTGCACACCGCCCCTTATTGCTCTTTCAGTCCTTATTCTCAGTTCTAATCACAGCAGGCCCGGTTAGAAGGCCGCTGTGAGACCAGCCATGCAATAAATCCACATAATAGGCAGCAAAGGCAGATTTCTCTTCACAGCTTCGTTCAAGAACAGGAAGGGGAAAATGGCATTATTAAAACGTAGGCATCAAAGGTTTATAATTCTGTCTATTTTATGACCTGCAATCTTCTTTCTAAAATATTAGTCTTCCAACTGTGCTGGGAGGCAGTCCTTTCAAAGTTAATTTACAGTAGCCTTGGATAAGAATATACGTTAAAAAAAATTGAGTGGCTTGGTTATTAATTGCACAGTATGGGCAAGAAACAGATGACACTACAAAAGCGACAAAGGCCAAAAGTAGTAAGAAACAACCAGAGCATAAATGTACTGTTTTTGAAAACTCAGGTATCCACTTAGTGCAGCTGGTATGTTTTCATTAAAATTACGTTCTAATTACCAAGGGGCCCATTTGCGATACCTAGTGGTGTGGTGTTCTACTTCTATCCTGGAACATTGTGACCTGTATCCAAGTGGTGATACCTGGAAAGTGGGGGTTGCCTAGGAGAGTTGCCTGGCTAGTCAGAGGCAGTTGAAGGGCGATGATGTTGGATGGGGTCTCTGCTTATTGATGACTTGAATACATTCTCATCTATATAATACTTGGATTTCTGCCTAGTTTGTACCGGATGTTGGATAGGATCTTACATTTGGCGACGATTAGAACGTCGAACTCATGTAAAGAATCTCCAGAGACCTCAATACATCAACAACAACAAAAAAACACCTACCTGGCAAACGTCCACTGGCCAGGGGTATTGGTGCGTAGCCAAGACAAGGGATCACCACGGACAAAACTTGTAAACCCTGTAGCCGTTCCCTTGGATGTGCACCCGATTTGGTGAGGCGCATACATTTGGCACAGGAGATTGTTGGTGCGCTGAAAGGAAGCGCATGTCCACTGCGTGCGCCAGTCACGCGAGTGTTGCATCTCACTGTGACAAGAGGTGAGCCCCAACCGGTGACATCTGTGCTTCACTCTGCTTTGCAGTGGCATCTTGTAGTGGTCCTGTAAAGTCCATGTAAGGTCCATGTAAAGTGCGCTGATGCACACAGCTTTTCATAGGATGCTTTGGTAATTGAGCAGACACATTCTAGTGTGGGCAGGGGTACAGTCTTTTGCTACACGCTGACATGCACAGCATGGTGGAAATGCCGTTTGATGTACGCTGACAGAGCTGCGAATATCAGCAGTTTCGGCTGGCAGTGGCTGAAGCATTGGCAACACATGGACACGTACAGCATAAACTGCATTTATCCTGTTAGTGCGTGCAGCAATGGAATTATTTGTAGCACGCTGACACGCACAGCATAAATGGTAGTTATCTTTCCCACCAATTGAAGAGCAACATTTAACTGCTTGTTATGGTCTATGAAAAATGAGCTTCATAGCTACACAATGACTTTAATGGAAAGGTTTATGAGCATTGCATCTGTAAACTTGTGATTGACCTTAAGTTTATGAGCGTTTTGTGATTGACATTTGCCCATTATTCTATATTTTCAGCAGCTGGTCAGTGAGTTTGTAAATTTGTTTTAACCTTGAGCACGTAAAGGTGGTTGTTCCATACACCATCACTACGCAAGATGTGCCTCCGCTACCATTTTTACTATCCTCCCCTGAGGAACCGGTTATACTCTGGCTAAAATGGAAAAAAGTCTTTACTCATTATGCCCGAGTGTGTGGGAAATCTCCCAGTGCTGAGATAAACACAGCTGTTAATGCACTGTTTAGGTTCAGGTCAAGTAGTATTTGAACATCTCACCGATCTTTCAGATGGTGACTCTTCGAATCTTAATGAATATGAGATTTGCATAAAAAAGTTAGATCTGTATAATTTACCTAAAGTGAGTACGGTGCTCGAACGATATCATTTTGGTAGAAGGATGCAGAGACAAGGAGTCTGTAGAGCAACACATTAGTGTGTTACGTAAATAAGCTTCCACACGCAACTTAGGGCATCACTATAAGAGAGACAGATATCAGCTAATGTTGGGTTGTATTCTTGATAAGGCCAGAGACAGTTTCTGGCAAAAAGAGGATTCTTCTTTGCAAGAGGCTCACCGTTGCCAAGACACATGAACATTCAAAAGCCTGCATAGAAACCATTCGTTAAAATGTTCCCGTGGAAAGAAGTGATGGTGCAGTTATGAAGGTAGAGCATGACCGGTATGTGAGAAACAAAACTGTCATAAAAGCGGATAACAAACCTGTTAGTTCAAAGAATTTCCAAGGTAAATGTTTTAGATGTGGAAATTCTGGTCACATGGCAAGCTTTAAAGAGTGTCCTGGCTGGAAAGTCACATGCAATGCATGTGGTTGTAAGGGTCATTTCTCAAAATGTTGCAGATCTAATAGAGATCAGAAGAAAATCAGAGAGGTGGACCTCTATAAAGAAGTGGTGGAGGAGGTCAACATCTTACAAAGGTTCTGGTGGTGAGGGTCCCATGGAAGTGGTCTTGATTAACCCCTTTGTGCTCATGACAAGCTCAGCTCGTCATGAGCCACGGCCCTCCGGTGTTCATGACGAGCTGAGCTCGTCTTGACCGCGCCCATTTGATGAAACGCTCGCACGCTGGGCTGATTCCCCTGCTGTGCTGAGCATTCCATTAAAACGGGCGCGGTCATGATGAGCTCAGCTCGTCATGAGCCCCGGAGCGCCGCGGCTCATGACGAGCTCAGCTTGTCATGAGCACCGGGGCGCTATCGCCCCCCCCCGCACAGCGGGGGGAAACAGCCCCGCACGGAAGGGGTTAATGATGCACCCATGACCATGCTCTTTGACTCAGGTGCTAAGGTTACATTAATTACCAAGAATTTCCATGAAAAGAAACTTGTAAAGAACGTTAAATTAGCAAAACCAGATATAAAGCCAAGACAGTATGGAGAAGAGATCACTGATCTCCTGGGCTACGTTTGGGGCACTATTGATTTTAACCCCCTGCATGCTCATGACGGCCGGGAGCTGTCACGCGTCACGGTGAGCGTGTGCGGAGGATGGCCCCCGGCCGTCCGAATCCCGGCTACTAATAACTCCTGCACAGCGCGAAAATTTCGCACCCACGGAAGGTGTTAAGGGAGGGATTATCCCTAGGAAGGTGCAGGTTTCCATGAAAGGTGACTCATTGAGAAGTTGGGTTCATCAACGTGATCTAAATGTTTTTCTAAACCCCAATGAGAGCCCTTTAGTATGTTTAAAAGAGATGCCACCTGTCAGGCTGCTGGCCGAAGGGTGGGAGACTTGGGTCAAAGAGTTTCCTAAAGTGTTTGACAGCGAATTGGGGTGCCTCAAGTACTACGCGTATTGCATCAAAATTAAACCTGGATCTGCACCAAAGGTCGCCACGGTTCGAGGGGTTCCCATTTTGCTGAAAGTATGATGGTTGAGTTGGATAAACTGATTGCGAATGACATAATACAAAAGTTGAGGCCAGAGAGTGGCTTTCTCCCATTGTCATGGCTCGCAAATCTTATTGGGAGGCTAGACTGTGTGTATTTGAGTGAACTTAACAAGGAGGTGGTGGTGGATCATTTTCCACTCCACAATATTAGATACATGTTTAGTTACCTGGGGCAGGGGGATTAGATTTAGTCTCTGGACTTGACGTCTGCCTACTATCAGGTCGTATTACATTCAGCTTCCCAAGATCTCACGGCTTTTGTTACACTATTTGGCACCTTTAAATTCCTGAGAATGCCATTCAGTGTTTCAGACAGTTATGGAACACATTTTGAAGGGAGCTGACAGTGTCAAAGTGTACCAGGACGATGTGCTTGTGTTTGAGGTTGATTCTGAAGAGCATGATACGAGATTAAGAGTGGTATTGAGAAAGTTGTGTGATGCTGGGTTTACCCGTAGAAGCGGACAAATGTAAGTTTGACATTTCAGAGCTCGAGTAATTGGCACACTTAGTGTCGGCAAGCGGTATTAAACTTAAAGCATCATTCGTCAACACGATTTGCAAACTACGTGTTCTTCAGAACAAAGATGAACTTGTGAAGTTCTTGTGCATGACAGAATTCCATCTTAAATTTGTACCTAACTTTGCTGGAGAGACCCATGATATGAGAAATCTTCTAAAAAAGGGATGCAAGTTTGTGTGGTCACAAAATTGTGATGGTGAGTTTCAGAATTTAAAAAGATGTCTGAGTGAGGCTCAGGATCTGGGGCATTTTGACCAGACAAAAGAGTCCTTTTGGATAACGGATGCCAGTTCAAAAGGACTGGGAGCAGTGCTACTTCAGAACATTGAAGGGAAAGAGAAAACTATTTTATTCATGTCCAGGCCTTTAAGGGGCGCGGAGTGTAATTACTCAGTTTTAGAAAGGTAAGACCTTACCATCGTTTGGTCCATCTGTAAATTAAGGACGTTTTCTGTGGGGAAGTAACTTTGAGGTATTGAAGGACCATAAATCATTGAAGGTTTTCACACAAAAAAAAAAGGTAATGAATTAATTTCCCACCGCATATGGAAGTGGGTGGTTGCCTTGCAGGAATTAAGACTATAGTCTCTTATGTGCCAGGGGCCAGTTACACTGTGGCTGATTGCTTATCTAGGTTGGGTATTGTTCACGATGATGTGTCTGAAGCGGGAGAGTGGTTTGGTGGAGACGAGTTTGATGAGGAAGTCAATGTGTGCTTGATCAGTGATGGAATTGTTTTGGAAGTGGTGTGAAGAGAGTATTTAGCAAAAGATGAGACTTAGCAGAAGGTGGTGGTGGTGATGATTTCAGGAGGGTGGTATGAGACGAAGGACTGTGGACTGGACTTGAGAGGTTGTTGGCAGATTAGAGGAAAACTAGCCGTTGTTTATGGTCTACTGATGAGGGGTAGCAAATTGGTTCTCCCTCACAATCTGTGGGAACGGTTGTTAATGAGCGCTCATGCCATCCATATGGGAATTGTTTAAACAAAGGAGAGAACTAGAGAAGCCTATTGGTGTCCCGCCATGGACGTCTGTGTCGAGAGAGAGGTCAGGAGTTGTGCGGAGTGTGTATGCAGCGATAGGATTATGAAATGTAGGACGCAGCCCATGGTGGGGAGGAAACAGTCAAATGATCCTTGGCCAGAAATTGCTATAGACATTTTAGGTCCGGTGAGGTTGAGATCTCAAGATCGGTATGTTCTGGTCTGTATGGATATGTTCTCACGGTGGCCAGAGATTAAGGTGGTGAACTCTGTTGAATCTAGTGTGGTGATTAACTATTTGGAAGATTTATTTGAGAGGGAGGGTTTTACGTTGTCCCTACTCTCAGATAATGGGGTACAATTTACCTCAGGCATTGTTGAGGAGCTCTTGAGTAGCAGGGGAATCAAGCACAAGAAGGCATTGCTGTACCATTCGGAGGGCAATGGTGTAGTTGAGATGCTTGTGAAAGTGCTGAAGGAGACATTGCAACAGGTACTTGCGATGGGTGTGGATTGGGAGATAGCCATGAGAAAGAAAGTACGAAAGTACAGGTTTACCTCACATTCTTCTACCTCCTTTTCGCTTGTTCAAGAAGAGTAGAGAACACTGAAGTGAGCCCTTCTTCGTTAAAAGATCTAGTTGATGGTGAAGTTGGTAGCGCAGAAAGGAGGAGAGAAAGAGGGTGTGGTCATGGAGAATAGGGAGATGGTTTGATGAGAGAAGAGCTGTGAAGAACATTGTAGTGTCTGTGGGTGATTGGGTGAAGATAGAGTTCCCTTTACAGACCCCCCAGGATATAGCGGCATGGATTGGCAAATTTAGCGGCACAAAAATGAAAATTTAGCGGCACAAAAATGGAAATTTAGCGGCATTTAGCGGCATTTTATTTCGGGTTTTTTGCAACACCAAACACAGATATCTTACTGTTTGAGTTATTTGACAACATGGAGCTATGTACATTTTGTTTATTTACAATTCAGCCCATTTGTTTTAGTTAAAAGGCATGTTAATCTTGGCCATGTACGAACAGTTCTACTGAGCCATCACAGGTTTCAGACTAGGCATGCTGGAGGCAGAGACAGGTCTCGGAGCGAGTGGGACGGGTATGCTCAGACGTGTGTCCCGTGCTCTCCATGCCACTGGAATCAAGCTATCCAGGCTGATGAGGGCTGAAAGCCCGAAACCTGTCCTTGGATGCTTGTTTCCAGTCCAGGGAGGACTTGGCTTGGCAGTTCAGGCTAGACTGTACCCATGGGGCACAGGGTCAAGACTGATTTGCATAAGGCTGGGTTCAAACTGGAATGGCATGGTGAGCAAAAAAACGATGGATTTTGGCCCAGATCTCTGTACTGGGGTAAATGTATGACATTGTTCTGCATTCTGTCCATCACCTGTTGTTTTTACAATCCACAATGTTTTAAGGCAAAGGTCATGCAAGAGCTGCTATATTTTCTAAGGAATATGCAAAATTTGTAAGGTTGTGGCCTGGGAAAGTCCACTCATTTCATAAACCCACTTGTAAGCAAAATGACTTGTTGTCTGAATGAGGCTGTGAATACAAAACATTGTTCCTTAACGCATGTCAGTCAAGGTTAAAGTACAAAACAGCATAAACAGGTTGACTCTGAAAAGCTGCACACAAGGACTATATGAAATGTTGACAAAGAAAAACGAAGTGCCTTAGTAAGAGGGTTTAAGAAATGCCAGGAAAACAGTTGAGCAGTAAGTTGGGCGGTAAGCTGTGTCCTCTCCAAAGCAAGATGCAAATTTGCCTTTTACTCGATCAATTTGCTTGCTACTAACCCCACTCAAACACACAATACTGTCAGAAGGTGTAATATAATATTACATTGACAAATGAAAATGTTGCGACTGGTGCCAGGATCCCGTTAGCAGGGAACAAGAAGCTGTTCGGAAGTCATTTCCGACCCACAGAAATACTAAAAATAAAAGATTAATGTCCCCCAAAGGCCCGCCGAGGGCCGCCGCACACGGGGGACGCGGCGGGCCTCGGGGGACATTAATCTTTTATTTTAGTATTTCTGTGGGTCGGAAATGACTTCTGAACAGCTTCTTGTTCCCTGCTAACGGGATCCTGGCAGGGACGGACGTACCTCCTGTCTGTGTTCGCCGGCCGGCTGTTCTCCTGCTCCGAGTCCGCTTCCCTGGTCTCTGGAGAAGAGGAAGAGTCTTTGTGTGTGTGTGTGTGTGTGTGTGTGTGTGTGTGTGTGTGTGTCGCTTCTTGCTGGTCTTCTCCCTCTCTCGGCCCTCGGCCCCCGTCCTCCACCTCCTCTCGCTCCTTCTCTTGCCGCGAAATCCTGGGGAATGGAAAATGTGTGCGCATGGGGCTGGATTTTAAGGCGGAAACGGGCGGAAAACGGCGGAGACGGAGGAAACGGCAAATTTCGCTGGCTTTTGCCCAAATATCGCGGCATTTCAACAGATCGGCCGATTTCGTGATTTTTTTGCAAATCACGAAATCGCGATAAGCTGGAGGGTCTGCCTTTACCCTTTCGAGATCTGAAGTTCAGCGAACCAATTAAAGTGATCCAAATTTCCAGAAATGAAATTAAAACCAGTTTTCAAAGAGTGTGGAATTTGAATAGAGTGGCCAAATGTCAACCTAATGATGTGGATGGGAAAGCAAAAGCCATTTCACAAGAGGAGGTTTCTAGACCTCATCGGTTGGTAAAAGTTCCACTTCGGTTGAAAGACTTTGTTGAGAAATGTCATGCTTTGCATAGGTTTAGCGTCTATGTTATTTCTCACTGTGCGCTTCTTTCGGTATGGTTAACTCTTATGTTCATATAAGGTTTATGTATATTTAATTTCTTTGGTTTTATTTCTTTAAGTTTATGTGCTTTTTTTGTTGTTGTAATATTGGAGGGGAGGTGATGTGGTGGGGTTAGTAGCAAGCAAATTGATCGAGTAAAAGGCAAATTTGCATCTTGCTTTGGAGAGGACACAGCTTACCGCCCAACTTACTGCTCGACTGTTTTCTTGGCATTTCTTAAACCCTCTTACTAAGGCACTTCGTTTTTCTTTGTCAACATTTCATATAGTCCTTGTGTGCAGCTTTTCAGAGTCAACCTGTTTATGCTGTTTTGTACTTTAACCTTGACTGACATGCGTTAAGGAACAATGTTTTGTATTCACAGCCTCATTCAGACAACAAGTCATTTTGCTTACAAGTGGGTTTATGAAATGAGTGGACTTTCCCAGGCCACAACCTTACAAATTTTGCATATTCCTTAGAAAATATAGCAGCTCTTGCATGACCTTTGCCTTAAAACATTGTGGATTGTAAAAACAACAGGTGATGGACAGAATGCAGAACAATGTCATACATTCACCCCAGTACAGAGATCTGGGCCAAAATCCATCGTTTTTTTGCTCACCATGCCATTCCAGTTTGAACCCAGCCATATGCAAATCAGTCTTGACCCTGTGCCCCATGGGTACAGTCCAGCCCGAACTGCCAAGCCAAGTCCTCCCTGGACTGGAAACAAGCATCCAAGGACAGGTTTCGGGGTTTCAGCCCTCATCAGCCTGGATAGCTTGATTCCAGTGGCATGGAGAGCACGGGACTCACGTCTGAGCGTACCCGTCCCACTCGCTCCGAGACCTGTCTCTGCCTCCAGCATGCCTAGTCTGAAACCTGTGAGGGCTCAGAAGAACTGAACGTACATGGCCAAGATTAACATGCCTTTTAACTAAAACAAATGGGCTGAATTGTAAATAAACAAAATGTACATAGCTCCATGTTGTCAAATAACTCAAACAGTAAGATATCTGTGTTTGGTGTTGCAAAAAACCCAAAATAAAATGCCGCTAAATGCCGCTAAATTTCCATTTTTGTGCCGCTAAATTTTCATTTTTGTGCCGCTAAATTTGCCAATCCATGCCGCTATATCCTGGGGGGTCTGACAAGTAGGTTTGTTCCCAAATCAAAATGACCACCAGCGTGAGGCATCACACCACTTTCCCAGAATTCATTTGGGAACGTACACCACAGGAATGACAAAGCCAACTAAAGAAAGACTGCATCAGTGGACAGACTAATGGCACGTGTTGGATATCTTGCGTACCCTCGCTCTGGATCTGCACGTGCCTGCCATTGCATGCAGTGAAGAAAAGATAGATACGAGCAAGTAACATGCACAGGTCGTGCCAAAAGCACCCTTTCTAACCACAACATTCCTGAGGTTGACGGATAAGACAAATACTTTTAGACTGGTTACGTTCTCCTCCACCGGTGGGTCCTTTTACCAGTACAGCTCACTGGCAGAAAGGTTGACTGACTTCGTAACCCTACTCCTGATACCAGATAGTAGCGAGGAAGGTTTCTAAGTAATGAACAAGCAAGGCATAGGCGATCAGGTTCTTGGTTATAAGCAGCAGGTTTATTAGATAAAGATACAAGCAGTAGCATGTGAGTAGCCAGAGCAAAGGACAGGAAGCAACTGCCCAACACATCAACCAGAGTTCTAAATAAAGAACATTCTAAATGCCAACAAGTGTGGTGTACACAAGTCTAGATGAGGACCATAAAACTCTGAATAACTTTCAACATCTTCACAACCCAATTGTCACTATCTGGTGAGTTGGCTTTCACAAAAAGAAGCCGGTAAATTGCTTTTAAGAACCATTTGGGTTCTTTAGGCCTGCATAGGTGATTCCTTACGAGTTTTGAATGAGAGAACGAGAAGGGTGAAAGAGTATTCAACAGTACATTTGGACAATAAGCACAAGATCTTGCCTAGAGAAGTCAAAAACAAACTTTAAATCTAGAGATTGTCGTGGGGTCGCCGGTCCCGGTGGGGCCGAAATGGTTTTTATTACTGATCAAGGGTCCGACGGACTGGTCAAGGTACGCCGAGATCTGGCGGGCCCTAGCGGCCGGGGTGGCAAAAAGAAATGTAGCAAGGGGCTGGGGAGCACAGGAGGGACCAGTGGCGACGGGACTTAGACTGGTGCCAGAGGGCGGAGGAGACAGTCTACACAGCCAGGGGGTGTGAGAAGAAATGGAAGATGATCTGGGGCCTGTGGCGGAAGTACCGGGGCGCGCAGGGGGGGAGCGGGATATGTGTGACATGGGGGATGCTACAATGATTCAGCATGACTTGCCCTTGAATGTACACTGTATTGCTAAACTCTTCTAGCTATGTGATCACTCTTTTGTATATTGTGAATCTGTGAGCAATGTTAATAAAAAAAGATTAAAAAAAAAAAAAAACATTAAAGCCCCCAGAACCGAAATCTTCAACCTCAGTCAAAGAATGTTTGGCTCCACCGTGCTTTGCAGTTCATGCATTTAATCCACAGATAGAGTCGGGTCCATGCCTCGTACAGCCCATATGTTCCTTCTTTATTTATTATTTTAGGCCAGAGATCAAACAGTTTGTATTTTAAATAGCAACTTTTAGAAACACTACATAACAGATCTGGTCCTTTCAAGGTCTTTGTTCTGATGGTAATGAATGGGATTCAATTATTACATTTTTATCAATTCAGCAAAGATGACAACGAAATTACACATTTTCCTTTTTGCAAAGGCTGGTTTAATAATCTCCCCAAGTCTAAAAAACACACATTGACAAAGCCAATAGATCTTGCTTGAATTCGGAGTCCTGACTGAAAATATAAAGAAAAGCCTACAGCAGCGGGAAAAGAAAAACAAATAACAATTGCTTCAAGTAGCTAATGACTATCAGATAAAGAATTGAATATGAAATGATCTACTGTACACCTGATGTAAAATAGTCTAATGTGTTACAACACAGCACTGCACAAGAGGCAAAATAATACATCGAACAGCCAAGAGCGTCCAGTGAGAGGATCTTACTCCTCTGGGTGAAGCCAAGCCTACCCTATGTGTATGTTAAATAATTGCAAACAGTTCACAAACAGCAGCACTGCCAATTCACAGACAATTATCCATGAGGTTTGCACAATACCCTTAAATTCGATGTAAAATCTTGACTTTTAAAAATTATTTTGGGTTATAAATGATTGTCTGTTGCTCTGAATGGTGGTACAGCACTTTTGGAATGCAGCAGATGCCCAACACTATTTTCAATCCTGTGAACATCACCAAAAGCAGACCATGAAGACCATACTTGGGCAACTCAAGTTTCTTCATATGCGAGAAACAATTTCAGGGAACACCACCGATTTTATATAAGCGAGACCCAGATTATTGGGTAGCCGAGTTCCTGCCACTCTTTACACACATTATGGAGACAGAAAGAATACCAGACTCTTGGAAGGGATCTATTATCTCCCTGATGTATAAGAAAGGCAGTAAAAACAATGCGTAAACTACAGATTAGTTGCATTAATAGATAATGATGCCAAATATTATGCGGGATTGCTGTTGGAAGAACTTCATGAATGGGCATCTGAAAAGGCATCTATCTTAATCAACCAATCAGGCTTCCAGAAAAGTATGGGCACTTCAACAAACATATTGGCGCTATCACTTCTAATGGCTGCTACTAAAAATATTAATAAACCGATATATGTCGGTTTCATAGACTATTCGGCTGCCTTCAACAGCATCGATAGGAATACTCTGGTTAAAACGTTCCAAAATGAAAATTAATACCATACTTTTGAACCAGCTGATCTTACTTCATAGCGATACATGGATACAAATCAAGCTAGGCGCCGGAGAAAGAATATCACGGAGAATTCCGACAACCAAGGGTCTGAAGCAGAGGTGCGTGCTGGCGCAGATTTTGTTTAACCTGTTTATGGCAAATCTCTCGCCAGAATTGGACAAATGCAACCATCACGCCAACAACCTCGGAGGTCTTTCCCTCTCGAATTTGCTCTATGCAGATGATTTGGTTCTGATTAGCCGTACTTCAATTGGCTTATAACTCCAGATAAACACCACGAGCAATTTTTCTAGTAAGGATGGATTTCGTATAAATTTGGGCAAAACTAAAGTGATGGTTATCAACCAGAAAAAGAAATCACACTGTTTCCAATGGGAGTTGAAAGGTCAAACTCGATATCGTAGGAGAATGTAAATATTTGGGTGTAATTTTAGACAAGGTACGTTCCTTCCGCAAAAAGCAACTATAAAAAGGCAAAGGAACTCTAATAGCAGTCCCATTAATAAATATTAAACAAAAAATAAGCAGCCCGAGCTTCACCCCCATACTACAGGTAAGTCGAGCAAAACTCCTCCCAACTGTCACCTATGGAAGTGAGTGTCTCAGAGGGAGAGATGCCAACATCCTGGATGAGACGGTTTCAAAGGCCCTGAGAATAATTTTTAATCTCCCACGGTACACATCACCAGCCCAAATAAGACTAGTTTGGCCTACCGAAACAACAGATAGCACGTAAGGGGGCATATCTAAAATGCTGGCACAAAATAAAGGGAGAAGAGCCAAGGACATTAAACGAATATTTATGGAATGAGCTTAATTGGAAAAAAGAATGTGCAGCTATGACCTATCTAAAAGACTCAATTGACAGCTTGGCCTTAAAAGTCCCCTGGAGCACCATCGGGATCCACAAAAGCTTCAAGGAGCGCATTAACAAAACAGTAAAGATCTTGTCCCGTGTCGAGGATAATGTTACCCTTTCAGAAAGGGAACATGGATGGTTTGTCATCCAGAGCTATAAAAGCTGCTCTCCCAACCTTATCTAGGCACTGGGTTTACCAGGGCCAAAAACGACAACATTTTGCACCCGAGGATGGGCATTTTGTGTATATGTAAGTCTTTAGACAGGGAACGAAGATCTATGCTAAAGCCTGCCCTGAAAAGATTACAGATAAGAACATGCAGACAGGCAGTGAAGGCTTGTTTTGAGGGAGAGGACATCAGGCTGGCCTGCTGCCTGGTTTGTTTCTTGGATGTGGCTGGAATAAAACTAAGGACGACGGAGAAGGAACAAAAGTCAACCAACACCTTCTAGCCGCACTTTTCCCTGACAAGCAACCAGCCTACTTTAATTCTGCTTATAATATACTTTCACCTGTTCCTCCCCTGCCTTCCGCGGGAGCCAGACCAGCGAAGCCCTGCATTTTAAACCTTTCCTGCTCTTATTTTGCCTCATATTCTAAAACTTACCTCTGTCCCCTTCAGGGACCTGTCTCCTGCCTCGTGGCCCCCCGCGCAGCCGAGGTTGACGCTGCAGCGGGTCAGGCTTCCTTCGCTCGCCGCCACCAGCGAGCCGCCCCTTAGCCACGCCCACCTCCGCTTGGCCACGCCCACTTTTCCTTATAGGGAGGCGCTGATTACTAGCTCAACTCACCTGTTCCTCCCCTGCCTTCCGCGGGAGCCCAGACCAGCGAAGCCCTGCATTTTAAACCTTTCCTGCTCTTATTTTGCCTCATATTTTAAAACTTACCTCTGTCCCCTTCAGGGACCTGTCTCCTGCCTCGTGGCCCCCCGCGCAGGCGAGGTTGACGCTGCAGCGGGTCAGGCTTCCTTCGCTCGCCGCCACCAGCGAGCCGCCCCTTAGCCACGCCCACCTCCGCTAGGCCACGCCCACTTTTCCTTATAGGGAGGAGCTGATTACTAGCTCAACTCACCTGTTCCTCCCCTGCCTTCCGCGGGAGCCCAGACCAGCGAAGCCCTGCATTTTAAACCTTTCCTGCTCTTATTTTGCCTCATATTTTAAAACTTACCTCTGTCCCCTTCAGGGACCTGTCTCCTGCCTCGTGGCCCCCCGCGCAGCCGAGGTTGATGCTGCAGCGGGTCAGGCTTCCTTCGCTGGCCGCCACCAGCGAGCCGCCCCTTAGCCACGCCCACCTCCGCTAGGCCATGCCCACTTTTCCTTATAGGGAGGAGCTGATTACTAGCTCAACTCACCTGTTCCTCCCCTGCCTTCCGCGGGAGCCCAGACCAGCGAAGCCCTGCATTTTAAACCTTTCCTGCTCTTATTTTGCCTCATATTTTAAAACTTACCTCTGTCCCCTTCAGGGACCTGTCTCCTGCCTCGTGGCCCCCCGCGCAGCCGAGGTTGACGCTGCAGCGGGTCAGGCTTCCTTCGCTCGCCGCCACCAGCGAGCCGCCCCTTAGCCACGCCCACCTCCGCTAGGCCATGCCCACTTTTCCTTATAGGGAGGAGCTGATTACTAGCTCAACTCACCTGTTCCTCCCCTGCCTTCTGCGGGAGCCCAGACCAGCGAAGCCCTGCATTTTAAACCTTTCCTGCTCTTATTTTGCCTCATATTTTAAAAAAACTTACCTCTGTCCCCTTCAGGGACCTGTCTCCTGCCTCGTGGCCCCCCGCGCAGCCGAGGTTGACGCTGCAGCGGGTCAGGCTTCCTTCGCTCGCCGCCACCAGGGAGCCGCCCCTTAGCCACGCCCACCTCCGCTAGGCCACACCCTGAACGCCACCATAAATCATGTGTCTCCCCCGTACGCGCAGCGGACGGGCGCAGCGGGCGTGCCGTTTGCACGCCGAAGGCGCGCCTAAGGCAAGCCCGTCTGCGCCCGTCCGCGACGGGCCGGGACCAGGGGCCATGTACCCTGCCCTTTCCCTGGTGTACACTTCAGCCCAACTTATGGCTCTCACCGCTGTCTCCTCTCCCCCACCTTCACTCTTGCAACACCTTGACACACTTGGTATTCTTGTCTCTTCCCCTCTTCACCCGACTCCGGTTGTCTCTAGTCCTACTCCAACTGCTTCAGACCCCCTTTTTGTCCTTCGTTCTCCCATCGCTCCTGTCCCTACTGTAGCTCCTGCTTTACTGCTTAACACCCGCTCTGCTGTCAAACATCAGACAGCTCTTTTTAACCTCTTGACCACTGATTTACCGGACTTCCTTTTTCTGACCGAAACTTGGTTCACTGCCGATTCTCTTCCCGACCTCCTAGCCATTCTCCCTGACACCCATTATGCCCTCCGGGCTGATCGCCCGGACGGTAAGGTGGGGGGAGGGGTGGCAATGATCATTCGGTCGACCCTCAAATTTCAACTTCTTAACCACCCTCCCATACCCAATGTGGACTACCTTGTGGCTCGCTCTCTTAATCTTTCTGCCCCCCTTACTGTTGTCCTTGTCTACCGTCCCCCTCAATCTATGCCTTCCTTTGTAGCCTCCCTTCAGGACCTTATCGTGGTCAACAACTCCTCCGTCCTTCTGCTCGGCGACTTTAATTATTGGCCGGGCGACCCTAAGGAAGACCTCCCCTCGAAAGATTTTTCGGACACTCTTCATTGTCTTAACTTCACATCCCATGTCTCAGTCCCTACTCATGCCCAGGGTCACATCTTGGACCAAATTTGGTCCTCACGTCCCATTGTTTCACTCCCTCTCACTTCCCCTTGCGTTTGGTCGGATCATTTTACCATCTCCTTCTCTATCCATCTGGGAGTGGTCGACAAGTCTCCCCTTCCGAAAAACATCTTAGCTCGCAATTGGAATCGGACCGACCTTGACTCCCTCTCGCTCACCTTGGCCTCCTCTGCTCCTAACCTCACTAATCTTCCTCTTGAATCCCAGGTTAGTGCAATCGGCACATGGCTTTCCTCTTCGTGCGATCTAGTCGCTCCGCTCCGAAAGATCAAGGCGGTTCGCCCATATGATGCGAACAAATGGTTCTCTCCAGAACTTAAAACTCTTAAACTCGACCTTAGGCGGTCGGAACGCCACTGGAGACGGAACTATTGCCCCTCCTTGCACATCAAATACAAATCACTCCTCACTGAATATAAAAAAGCGATCCTAGCGGCTAAAACTGCATATTTCACTGAGAGAGTAGCTCTCGCGGCTAACAAACCCCGTGAAATCTTCTCTCTGGTCCACAATCTTGCCTTCTCTGATCGCTCCACCCCTAATTTAGTTCCCTCACAGTCCCTCTGCTCCTCACTTAACGATTTTTTTATCGACAAGATCGTGAAGATCAAAGCCAACATTCCTACAGTACCTCAACCCCGTCCCACTTGTCCTCCTATTTGTCCCTCCTCTTCTTTCGCCTTTTTTCCTCCCATCTCCACCGATTTATTTCTGAATCTTTTGGTTAAGATCACGTCCGGCTCTCCCGCGGATTGCGCGCCAGCACGCATTCTTAAAACTCTTTTTACCAACTGCCCTGCTCCTCCTCTTGCTCTTCTTAACTCCTCTTCGGCTTCTGGATCTGTCCCTTCCTCCTTCAAATCCGCTATAGTCCTCCCTATTCTAAAAAAAACCAGTCTAGACCCTTCTCTTCCTTCCAATTTCCGCCCCATTTCTCTTCTTCCCTATCTCGCCAAGATCCTTGAAGCTCATGTTACTTCCTGCCTCTCCACTTATATAGAGGAGAATGGCCTCCTTGCATCCCATCAGGCGGGATTCCGCCCGGGCCACTCCACGGAGATGGTGGTCCTCGCAGTCTTGGACGAGCTCAAGGGGAAGGCCGATTCCAACCTCCCTCAAGCCCTGGTCCTTCTCGATTTGTCCGCTGCGTTTGACACGGTTGACCATTCCATCCTTCTCGACCGTGTCAGCGCAGCGGGCATTCGGGGCGCAGCCTATTCCTGGCTGACGTCCTTCCTGCGGGATAGGTCCCAGGCTGTCCATCTCCCCGGTTTCTCTGCTCCTTCCCGCCCAGTCACCTGTGGTGTCCCCCAAGGTTCCTCTCTTTCCCCTATCCTTTTCAATCTTTATATTCACCCCCTCATCACCTCCCTTCTTGAGCTGGGGGTCTCTGTGTACAACTACGCAGATGACCTCCAGCTCGTCTTTGACCTTTCCTCCACCCCTGATTCTCTTCCTAAGTTTTGCTCCACTTTAGTTTTTATTTCTGATTGGATGAGCGCCAACCATTTGAAGCTCAATCCAGACAAGACGGAACTTATTCTCACTGGTGGTCCCTCCAATCCTTGGTCCTCTGCACATTGGCCCCTTTCTTTTGGTCCCCCCCGGTGCCCGCTTCCTCTGTCCGCACTCTTGGCATTAAAGTCAGTCATGACTTATCTATGCACAGTCAGATTAGCGCCGTCGTGTCGTCTTGCTTTCTCTCTCTTCGTTTAATCCGGAAAATCTCTCGTTTTTTTGCTACTGATGCACTTAAATCCATAGTCATGGCCCTTGTCATCTCTCGCCTTGACTATGGGAATGGCCTGTACGTGGGCATACCTGCTTACGAATCCCGCCGTCTACAGGCCATCCAAAACCAAGCTGCTCGTCTTATCCTTTCCCTCCCCAAATCCTCCCACATCACCCCAGTTCTCAAATCTCTTCACTGGCTTCCAGTCCACTTCAGATCCTTTTTCAAATTGGCCTGTCTAGCTTTTCGGGCTCATTTCCGTTCCGCACCCTTGTTCATCACTTCTCTTATTTCTTCTCATGCCCCGGTCCGCACTCTCCGTTCTTCTTCTCTTTCTCTTCTTCATATTCCCCGCTTCCGCAAATCCAGAACGGGAGGCACCCGGTTCTCAGTCCTGGCCCCCCAGTTCTGGAATAGTCTTCCTCTCTCTATCCGTTCCATTCCCATCTACACTCACTTCCGCAAAGCTCTTAAAACTTTTCTTTTCTCCCAGGCATTCCCTTCCTAAATCTCCTTGGGTCCCCTCTGCTGTGTTCTGATCAGGTCCCCAGCGCCAGGAAGCCGTTCGGTCACCGTGCGCTTTATTAAATATTTTATTCATTATTCATTCATTCATTTCACAGGACAGTGATTTGCAATTTTTGTAACATCTTTTGAGACTACAGACATTTCACGTTTATTGCTTTGATACGGCAGGGATTCTCTTTCCTTTTTAAATTAAAATAAGGTTTTTAAGATTTATAGAGCCATCTTAATTGGTGATAGAGTATCACGTTTTAAATATTTTAAGACAATGATAACAAGTGCTTAACCATCTTATTTAGAATAACTCGATTCAAAATATTTTATGTTTATGGAAAGAATAATCCCCACTGAGACTTTGCTCACAGGAACATAGAAGTGCTGAATGTGGCTTTCCTTGAAATGACTCGAGATTTGACTATGTAATGGCAGACGCAGTACCTTATGTGAATGAGATAGTAATGAATTAATCATATGTATTTTAATCAATTGTATTTTAATGAGTACTTTAAGCAACGGTTTTTATTAACTAAACATATAATAAACATTATCTTACCTTACCTGTCGGCCCAAGCAATATTGCAGTTCTGATGAAACTGGATGGTAAACAGGAAAGTAAGGCAATGAAACCGTTTGCATAATGGAACCCTGTCCAGAGAGAAAGCTGGTAAGTTCTCTTTTGTTTTCAGTATCTTGTTTTGACAGAGGCACTGTCACGACTTGTCCAAGTTCGATTTTACTTTTCAGTTTGTCGTATTTCTTCAAAATAGGATGAGTTTTCATGGCCTGAATGCATCTGCAATTCACAAGCTACAACAAGCTTTGCATTTAGGAAAAAACAAATCATCAATTGTGGCCAACTTTTAGGTTGTGTGACAGACCTATTGTCGCCAATTATTTAAAATACATAGAGATGTAGCAAGAGCATGATTAAGTCACCTCTAGTTTCGAATATTTGGTGCATCACTTCCTTCCAGGACGTGCTTCCATTCTAGAATCTAGTGGCTGAAGCAGAGTGAGCCAAAGCCTCTTAAAAGGACATCCAGTGTAGAAAAGAACACAGGTGTCTCTGCCCAATTTTGCACCTCTAGCTCTAACAATCTCAATACCAGGCGTTTATTAAATGTTCCTTTCTTTGATATCAGCTGCAATTTTATGATCTATTGTAAAGAACCCGTAAAAGTAATAAGAGTACAATGTATCATTTGGTGCCGTACATGTCAACCAGAAAAGGACTGTCTTGCATAGTAAAGGCATATTATCCCAATTACCAGAGGCACCTGTCAGTGATGACCGCACTCTCAACTGATCTTCGCTTTAACCAGAATTGCTGTGGCAAAATACTAATCAAGGATTTTCACCGGGCACCAGGGCTAGATGGCACAGTACTGTTGTATATTGATGAGTGTGATATAATATGCTAGAATATGGGTTGAGTGGGACAAATTCTGTGAGTAGCTGATACACATCCCAGAAGAGATAGAAGTGGACCTTACAATCTCAGATCACAGACTGTTGCTCATTTAAATAACTAGGCATACATATAACTCCAGAAATACTGGTGGCCTGGGTGAAAAAAGAACACCAACGAGGGACAATCTGGAAAGAGACCTCGGGTGTTGGAACACATTTCCACACTCTCCAATATTATATATATATATATATATATATATATATATATATATATATATATATATATATATATATACACACACACACACACACACACACACACACACACACAGACACAGACACAAAATGTCACCTTACAAATTCGAAGTGTTCTGAGAATTCATTTTAAATTTGAGGTTAAAAATTAAGTTGGTATCCTCAGAATGATTTGCGAAAGCAGTGCAAATGTATCAAAGAATATAGTATGGGTGATAAGTGGCCTAAATTCAAGGTAGAAATGCTAGAACCTGCTCATTCAAATTAAATTTATTTTTTTAATATTAGTTTGCGAATTAAATAAAATATTTGTTTATTTGAGCAATGAATGCTTGCTTCTGAATTTTTGTGTACTGTTGTGAGGTTCAAATTATCCAAATTGCTTAGACTGCTGACACCAGCTTCCAGTAGTGACCAAGTGAATTTCCCCGGATTCTAATGATTCAGTGGGGGTCAAAGGATTCAAGTATTAAGTGGGGTACCACAGAACTCAAACAGTTAAGAACCACTGTGCTAGGTTTTTCCACTTTCGGAGCATTGGCTAGCATCATATGCTTATATGCTTCATGGCGTTCCAGGACGACTTTGGTGTGAAAAACAGTTTTAAAATGTAGGCTTGCTATTCCCTTCTATAGAAAACATTTGGATTCAATATGAGGAGACAGTCCTCTCGAACCTAAAATTATTATGGAAGCAATGCGTTAATGGTCTCTAGGAAATACAAATCATTAGTAATAACACACACTACATTTCATATATTCAGGGAAGTATGGGAAAACGACACTGGTGGATACTGTGGGGCAAGACACTCCAGCAGCACCTAGACAAATTGCTACAGCAGCAAAGTATCACTGCTCACAATTCAAATATTTTCACTCTGTATACAATACAAGGGCTATGGAATCTTAAAAGTGTCTCATGACATACATTCTTTAAGTGCCAGGCAGAAGGTGATATGCTCACACACTATAGAGCTGTAGAGTACTACAAGGGGGGCCAGTGAAAACATATGCAAAGAGGTCACAGGTGTGCACATTTGTCAAACTCCACTTTATGGAACATTCTAGAGGATTCAGACCTAACTAGATACAAGAAAATGTTCCTGGGTATAGGTTGAGTAGTGGCCAAGGGTGAAATTGCTCAGAATTGGCAGAATCCATCGGCCCTATGTTGTGCTAAGTGGAAGAATGGTCTTGATGAACGCAGATTAATTGAGGATCTTATTCATTAAGCAAGGGGGTGACCTCAAACAAAACAAGCACTGGCGTTGCCAGTAGGTCTCGTAGAATGCAGTGCATCCTTCTTGCTGTAGTAGGGCGATTGGGTGGCTGTTGGTAATTAGAGAGTGGCCGGAGTGAAGCCGGATGGGGCAGGAGAGCTGAGATAGCATGTTAAGGGAGGAGAAGCCGCAGAGCGCACGCTGGGCGAAGCCCTTTGATGTGCTGTGCGGCCGTGAATGCCAGCGTGTATGGGGAGGAGAAGCCGCAGAGCGCACGCTGGGCCAAGCCCTTTGATGTGGTGTGCGGCCGTGAATGCGCGTGCTTGTTTGCTCACGTGATTCACGTGAACTTAAAGAAAACCGCACGAACGAAACCCTTGGTTTCACGATTGTTTTCAGCACTTGAATTCTCGCTCCCTCGATGCGCTTGCGCGCATTGATAGGTCACGAGACCTAAAAATATGAACGGGTGGCCCAATATCAGGGTCTTATGCACACGAAAAGAATGTACTGAATGCCAAATTACAACAGAAGATTAACACTGATGAAATAAAAGCATTTATGACAAATGTGAATCAACAGCCTCATGGAACATCAGATTATCGATTTTGAGGTTTCTCTATATTTAGTAATGTTACACTAGTAAAAACAAAAAGATATAAAAAAAATATTTTGTTTATGTAAATAGATCGTATCTATGTCCAGTAATTGCAGCACAGCTCTCACCCCACTTAACCTACAACGGACACTTCTGCTCTACACATTTCCACCTAAAAGGAAGCATTTAAAAAGCGCACAAAAGAAAATTACTAATTATCCACAACATGTTACAAAGTGCTGTTTGAAAAAACTTGCTCAATGTAAAAAGAACCTGCTCTCAACTGCGTCCAGCTACAAAATCTCATTCAGACTAGCCGATTGATGCGAACATCAGCCATTTTAAATGCTTGTTAGTTTGAGCCTTTTGACGGGAACGTAGATTCAAAATGGTGGGACTTCATGAGATGAGGTAAATGAGAGCAGTAGTTTCAAGCGTCTAGTCTCTGGTTGCTAAATAACATCTTTAGAATCATGGATAGAAGCAACCATAAGTAGATGGATGTTTACTCACAACGTGACAGTTCTTTGCCGAACGGACTGAAAGTGTTGAATCAGCACTGAACGGATGTCATTCCTTTAAACTGCTCTGGCATGAACCATAAAGCTGAACAATGAAAGCCGTTCAGGCACAACTAAACTTGTTAATGGATTTTGATAAGAGCAGAAAGCCATCCTCTGCATTCGTTATTACTGCCGCAACATATTACACAGTTAACGCTAACTAGACCCAAAGGCAGCCTAGCACGCTCGGCCCCAGCAGCAGTGCAATACATTATTTATGTATGCCCTTGTGGCATACTCGTTATGGTAAGTAAGTGACCCCTGGTGCGCATCCTCAATGTGTCACCACACACACATCGAGCCTTTCAACAAGGGCCGTAGATGGGTGTCTGGGGGGCGCCGGGCTGGCATAGCTTTATATTCTCACACTGAATACACTGTGCCCCTAATAGACCATACTCATCTACGCTCAAAGTACATCGTATACTCGCAAAACCCATCACCTTCCTTTCTGTCTATGTTCCCACCCTGGCCACCATCTCCACACCTTTATCATCTACTTCACGTCTTATCCTCTTATCCAGACTATTCTCTTTCTGAAATCTCATAAGGATATGGAGATTTACAGACATGCCTCCTATACCAATCTCTAGATCCTCTCCCCAATACCATTATATGCATCTGCCTACTCGAAAGTGCTAAAGGTACATTTTCAGTAGCTCTTAATTTTATTATTAGCTAGATAATATGTAAAATGTGCGACTGGTAAAACACGGTCCTGTGTGATATGCAAACTGTATTTGACTGGAGCGCTCTGGACTTCGCTTAGACTACGTTCAAAATATTTAAACATTTGAAATGTAAAAAAAATACAAAATTAGCTCAGCACATACCACTTTCAGTGTGTGCCAGATCATGCGTTTAATAACTTGCTTTTATGACACAATAGAAATTTCCCTTCTGACATTTTCAAAGTTTTGTTCTACCATTCAATATATAATGCCCTATGGGCTACTCTTAGATCTGGCACCATTGGCCGTGGTCTCCCTTCCATTTTTGCTGTTGCCTCATGTATTTTTGCTGGTATTAGATGCTTTGGGCACTGTGCCACTGCTATCCAGTGCCACACTGCAAGTGCTCACTATTGTAAATTGATGTATGGATTAGTGATTCCATGTTTGGCTATTTTGGTTTACTTGTCAGACCCTGGTCTAGTGCACTGAGTGCGCCAGGGCGTGTAATCCAAATGCTGCTGGTGGGCCTGCAGTACTTGTTGTGCCACCCACAGAAGCAGCCTTGTAAAATGTGTCTAAGGTCTGCCATTGCAGAGCCTGCTTGCAGTCTGGTACTGTCATGCTGACTGGGCAAGTGCACCCACTTCCCAGTCCTTAAACCTTCCCTTTTCTTCATATCAGTCACCCCTATGGTAGGCCCAAGGGCAGGGTGCATTGTAAGTATAAGGTAGGACAAGCCCTGATGTGTGTGGCATGTCCTAATAGTGAATTACAGCCATTTTCATTTTTCACTATTGCAAGGCTACCTGTTCTCCATAGGCCAGAATGGGCTGTTAGAATTATTACATTTTATAATCATATCTGATTCAGAGAACATGGTAGAAATTCGAGTTTAGTATGCCTGAACTCAGAATGATAAAATACATCTTTTAGTAAAGATTATTTTAATATTCTGTGTTTGCAAATACCACTTTAAGAAATTAGGCATTTGCTTGTCTGACCATTCAAACCTGCCTCTGATAGTTGTGTATTCCTATGTCTGGTTTTGAGAGTGACAGGGCTGGTGAATTCCAGGAGACGAGCTGAGTCACCCAGTGGTGAATGGAGAGATCTGCATCTAGATGGGAGGGAGTCGCCGCAACTGAACCTTGAATAGGGCTCTGCCTGCCTTCCACAATGCTGGCTCCACCCCCTGGGGAGTGGCTGATGTCTCTGCCCTGCACACTGAAAGAAGAGAAAGAGTCCTCTGTACCGGTCACCAGGCAGGTCGTTCTCCTCACCGCCACGCAGCCCCCTGTGTGCCCGGTCTCCTGCTGCCACTGCCGCCCCTGCCGGCCGCTGCTGACTATTCTACACCCCGGTGCCTGCTGACCCCTACCCTGTGACTCCTGCTGGGCCCCTGTGCCCTCACCGCCACCTCTTCCCGCTGCTTTTACCGCCGTTTCTTCCTTTGTTTTCCCCTCCTGTGCCCCCTGCCTTCTGTGCCGCCACCTTCTTCCGCATCTTTGCCGCAGTTTTTTCCCGCTGCTGTGTCCCTGCGGCCCCGCCCCCCTGATCCCATTGGCCGCCCCGCTCCCCCTCCCAGCTGCTCCTCCCTCCCTCTGACCTACATATGGAGGCCACGCAGTGAACGCGCAGCGGACGCGTGCAGCAGGTGCGCCGATTGTGCGCCAAAGGCAAGCCTGTCTGCGCCCGTCCGCGCCTGGACCGCGCCAGGACCCCTGGCCCCCGTCGACGCCAGTCTACACGACAGACCTACGACGACGCCACCCTCAACGCACTCAACGCCAGCCGAACCCCCGCCTGCTACCAAGCCACCCTGAAACGCACCCACGGACCCTTCACCTGCCAAGCCTGCTAATTCACCTGCCTCCGGACCTGCACCACACCCGACAAGCCGAGCACCAGCAGCAACCACCTCAAGTGGATCCTGCTCAACACCCGCTCCGTCCACAGACACGCCGTCGAACTCTGGAACCTGCTCGACACAACATCACCAGACGGTGCCTTCCTCACAGAAACCTGGATTAACGCCTCCTCAGCGCCTGACATCGCCATTGCCATTGCCATCCCGGACGGATACAAGATCACCCGGAAGGACCGCGTCCACCAGACTGGAGGAGGCATCGCCATCGTACACAAGAACACCCTCCGCATCACGACCAACTACGACAACACCTTCACCGCCGCCGAACACCTCCACTTCCAGATACACACCTACCCCAAGACCACCCTCAGAGGCACCCTCATCTACAGACCCCCGGGACCACGCACCCAATTCAGCGAAGACATCACCGACTTCATCAGCCCGCACGCCCTGCCCTCCGCTGATTACATCCTCCTAGGGGACCTCAACTTCCACCTGGAGAACAACAAGAACAGCAACACCACCACCCTGCTGGACAACCTCTCTAACCTCGGACTCAAGCAACTGGTGAACACCCCCACCCACTACGCCGGCCACACGCTTGACCCTGTCTTCTCCTCCAGCAAACACATCTCCTTCAGCCACTCCACCGGACTCCATTGGACTGACCACAGCTGCATCCACTTCAGCTTCAGAAGAACCACGACTCACCACCACCCGCAACAGATTCCTCGCAGGAGCTGGAGCAAGATCACCGCCGAGCAGCTCGCCACCTCCCTCCGCCAGAACCCTCCCGCCAGCACAACGGACCCCAACGAAGCAGCCAACAACCTCACACAGTGGCTCACCAACTGCGCAGATGACCTCGCACCACTGAAGAACCCTCCCAGCAGACCCGGCAGCAAGAAAGCCCCCTGGTTCACCAACGAACTCAAGATCTCCAAGAAGAACTGCCGCACCACGACCAGACCACAGACAACATGACGGCCCTCAAGCACGCCACCCGCAAACACCACCAGCTGATCCGCACCACCAAGAAGACAGCATTCACAGAACGACTGGACAACAACACCCACAACAGCAAGGAACTCTTTAGCATAGTCAAAGAGTTCTCCAACCCCAGCGCCGGAAACAACGACATCACTCCCTCGCAAGACCTCTGCGACTCACTCGCCTCGTTCTTCCACCGCAAGATCGCCGATATACACAACAGCTTCGGCGCACCAACCACGCACCCAACCACCGTACCAACGCCCCCCACCACCACCATCTGCGCCTGGACCCCGGTCAGCACTGAAGACACCACCCGCATGATGAACACCATCCACTCCGGTTCACCAACTGACCCCTGCCCCCACCACGTCTTCAACAAGGCCGACTCCATCATCGCACCCCAAGTCCGGGACATCATCAACACCTCCTTCAACACTGCCACCTTCCCGGAGATCTGGAAGCACGCCGAGCTCAGCGCCCTCCTGAAGAAACCATATTTACAACAAGGGGTGGTGAGGGACAGAGTCTCTGAATTAAGCAGAATACTCTCACCCAGTCAAAAGATCAGGACTAGATCCAACACCGTTTTTTAGCTCATTGCACCATCCCAGTTTCAGAACCTGGCTGTATGCAAATTAGTCTGTTCCTGTCCCAGTGCATGATGGGAACAGGGCAAACCAAACTACAAAAGCCAATTCTTACACTGGGAAGGAAAAAAGCTTCCGGGGACCGGTTTCTGGCATTACAGCCGTCTTCGGCCCGGCTTGCTTGAATCCTGATGGTGCAATGAGCAAGGGACTCATGTCTGAGTATACCCTTCCACGCTTAGGGTGGACAAAAATATTTACAACAACAGCGGACCCCACCGACCTCAAGAACTACCGCCCCATCTCGCTCCTCCCTTTTCCTGCCAAAGTCATCGAGAAGACCGTCAACAGACAGCTTGCCGCCTTCCTCGAGACGAACGGATCCCTCGACCCCTCGCAGTCCGGTTTCCGAGCCAACCACAGCACCGAGACCGCCCTCATCGCAGCCACTGACGACATCAGATCCCTACTCGACAACGGGGAAACAGCGGCCCTCATCCTCCTGGACCTCTCTGCAGCTTTCGACACTGTCTGCCACCGCACCCTAGTACAGCGCCTCAACAACATCGGAATCCAAGAGAAGGCACTGGAGTGGATCATCTCATTCCTCGCCGGTAGAACCCAGAGAGTCCGCCTCCCCCCGACCAGTTCCGAGACCACCAAAGTCATCTGCCGCGTACCACAAGGATCATCACTCAGCCCAACCCTCTTCAACGTCTACATGAGCCCTCTCGCAGCCATCGAACGCAAACACAACCTCAACATCATCTCCTACGCCGACGACACCCAGCTGATCCTCTCCCTCACCAACGACCCCGCCACCGCCAGAACCAGCCTACACGAAGGGATGAAAGACCTCGCCGAATGGATGAAGAACAGCCGCCTGAAACTGAACTCAGACAAGACGGAAATCCTCATCCTGGGGTCATCGCCATCCGCCTGGGACGACTCCTGGTGGCCCCCTGCCCTGGGCACCACTCCCAAACCAACGGACCACGCACGCAACCTGGGCTTCATCCTGGACTCCTCCCTCTCGATGACCAGACAAGTCAATGCCGTCTCATCATCATGCTTCAACACCCTGCGCATGCTCTGCAAGATCTTCCGTTGGATCCCCACCGAAACCAGGAAGACGATCACCCAGGCACTCGTCACCAGCCGGCTGGATTACGGAAACACCCTCTAGACCAGAACCACAGCCAAACTTCAGAAAAGACTCCAGCGCATCCAAAACGCCTCCGCACGACTCGTCCTGGACATCCCCCGACACAGCCACATCTCCGGCCACCTGAGAGACCTGCACTGGCTCCCCGTCAGCAAGAGGATCACGTTCAGACTCCTCACCCACGCACACAAGGCCCTCCACGACCTGGGCCCCAAGTACCTCAACAACCGCCTGACCTTCTACGCGCCCACCCGCCAGCTATGATCATCCAGCCTCGCCCTCGCCGCCGTACCTCGCATCCACAAAGCCACCGCCGGGGGAAGATCCTTCTCCTACCTGGCAGCCAAGACATGGAACTCCCTCCCGATCCACCTCCGGCTGACCCAGGATCATTTCTCCTCCAGAAAGCTCCTCAAGACTTGGCTCTTCGAGCAGTAACGAACCCCTCCCCCCCCAGCGCCTTGAGACCCTCCCGGGTGAGTAGCGCGCTATACAAATGCCCATGATTGATTGATTGAGTCCTGTAAACAAAGTGCTCCAGGACTGTACTTGCCTTCCACAATGCTGGCGCCACCTCTTGTTGGGCGTCTGATGCTTTTGCCCTGTGAAAGGAGAGGAGAAGTCTGGTAAACCGAGTGCTTCAGAACTGGTTTGGACTGGGCAAAGGCCCCTCTCCCTTCAGAGAATAAAGGATTTCTGGGTATAAATATTGGGACCCTGATCCCATGAAATGAGATCACTTTGGACTACAAGAAGAAACCTTTACTGAGGAGAGGAACCTGAAGAAACTGAGGAGAGGCTATTCCCAACCTGAAGTGCTGCTTGGGGGATTGGCCTGCAGTGGTTGCCTTACTGCAAAAGGAAGGAGAAAGGAACTTTGTGTACTTTGCGCTCAACTTGTGAAGGCTCTCCAAGGGCTTGGAGAAGAGCTTGCCTCCTGCTGAAGTGTCAGGGACAACAGACTTCACCCCCCAGCTTTCCTGCGTTCTTGTGGAAGTGCCTGCTGCTGTTTTGTGCCTTCTGATGAACTGCGTGTCGCAAGGAGCTGGAAGCGCGACTCAACAAGAAGAAGCGTGTTGCCGTCGTTGTGCCTGCCGTCGCAACTCCGAAGGAGGGTGTCGCCGCTGGAACTGTCGCACTGCACCGCATCGGAGAAAGCTTGACGCAACGAAGATGAAGTGTGTCGCCGTCGCAACTCTGAAGGAGGGTGTCGCCGCTGTAGTTGTCACACTGCACCGCATCAGGAGAAGAATCTCGCAACGAGGTTGGAGCGCGTCGCCGTCAGTGAGCCTGCCGTCGCAACACCGAAGCAGGAGTGTGTCGCCACTGGAACTGTCGCATTGCACCGCATCGACCAAGAACACTTCGCATCCCCGAGAAGCGCGCTGCCGTCGGAGCTGCTGCTGTCGCATCTTGGATGTCGGCGCTGTAGTTGTCGCATTGAGCAGAAGCTTCACTCATCGTGGAGAAGAGTGTCGCCGCTGGAGCGGTTGCCGTCGCATCGTAAGGGTGTCGCCAATGCAGTCCACGCATCGAACCGAGAACTTCTCGCATCCCCGAGAAGCGAGCCGCATCTGGAAGATCTTCCCGTCTTTATTTCTTTGCACCTGACTTTGCCGCATTTCCCATCGCTGCGACATTGCTTGTCGTGGAAGCGGAACGCAACTTAAGGTACATTGACGCAGAGTGTCGCATCTAAGAACTGAACTGAACTAAGCCTAAATCTACCATCTTAAAGTAATCATGGTGTGTATTTTTGTCGTTTAATGTCTTGTGGTAACTCTACATAAAGTCTTCTTATTTTTTATATAAAACCTGTGTGGTGTCCATTGGTAGTGTTGTCACTGGGTTACTGTATGTGGTCACAACTGCTTAACTTACAACGCCTCTGAAATAAGCCTTGACTGCTCGCACCACGCAGCCTAGAGGGTGAGCAGGGGTTATTTTAGGAGTGTAATCCCCTTGTCCTGACTAGAGGAGAGGGTCCCTATTTGTCACAAGTACCTACCTGTGCCAACTAGAGACACCCAAATCTAACAGCTACTATTTGATTTAACATATGTATCTGTACAAAATACTAACCAAATATCTGGTCCTTGGGAACACCCAAATATTTAATCAATGACTTGGGAGCAGAAGCTGCGCCCAAGTCTGTAGGCCACTACTCCAAGGACCAGAGCAATTGGGCTTTACCAAAAAACATAATTTTCCTCTTGCTAGAATTTAGCTGGAGGAAGTTCTCCATCATCCAAGACGAGATGGCTTTCATGCCCTCAGAGAAACGTGCTTTAGTAGTAGTTATATTGTTAAAGGATAAGAGACGTTGGGTATCTTCTGCATATGAGAGGGATGAAACAATAAACAGATGGTTTTGGCAAGGAGGGCCCCATATATGTTGAACAATGTGGGGCTAAGACAAGAGCCCTGTGGCACTCCTTTGTTGAGCTCTTTCGTGTGGGATCTGAAGAAGCCAGGATTGATGGTCTGTGTACGTTGAGTTATAAAACTCTAGAACCATTGAAGAGCTAGGCATTGGATACCTAGCTCTTCTAGTTTATGGAACAGTTTACAGTGGGACACTGTGTCGAAGGCTGCGGACAGATCCAACAGCACCAGCAGAGGAGACTGATCGTCATTTAGGACATTTCTGATACAGTCCATTACCGGTATTAGAGCCGATTCAATGCTATACATAGGTCTAAGCCAGACTACGAGGGATCCAGGCATCCGATGGATCCAGGCATCCGATGGACTCTATGTGCTCTAAGTTGTTTATTGTGACCTTCTAAAAGTTTGCTCATCAGGAGAAGAAGAGAGATAGGACAATAATTTTCAGGTCAGACGCTGAGAGATTCCACTTCTTACAAATGGGGATCACCTGTGCAGCCTTCCAATCTAGGGGAAGCTGTCCTTCACTCATCAACAGGTTTACTGGAGGGTAGATGGAAGGGGCAAGTTGATTAGCTAGCATGGATGATATTTTAGATGGCATAATATATAAAGGCAACACTTATTTAGCGGTCTTCAACATTTCACAGACGGAGTCAGCCCTAAAGGGTATAAAGCTCTCTAGGAAACATGCATAATCCGCATTTGATGGAATGCCGAGAGGTACTCCTCTCAGATGATCATTTGCTCCAGTGAATTTACCGTAGATCAGATTTATTTTATCTTTGAAATGCTTGCGAGGGAGGGGTGTCATTTGTGCATGTGATCGGATTGGTAAACGATTTAAGAATTTTATATAGTTCTGTGGAAGAGTTACACGCTTGGCTAACTTGTATAGCAATGTGCTTTACATGCTTTTTAGGTCTCACCTACGCAGTGCGCATGCGCTGCATAAGAGAGAGACCTTTAGCCATCGGCACAGCTCTGGGGGCAAAAACGTGCACGATTTGCGTTGCTTGCAATGGCAACGCATGCACGTCTGGCAATTATCGCACAGGCCCCCTCCCCCTGCTGCCACGCGAGGCGCGCACTTATTTTATATTCTTATGAAATAGCGCTATGGTTATTTTATAGGTTTCTCCATCATTGGGGTTGTGGGGCTGACACCAATGTCTCTCTAGTGCAATTCAGTTGAGTACCAAGGAGTATGCAATCCAGGTTTTCTTTCTCATTCATGTTTTAAAGGGGCTAGGTTGTCAATAGCTGTTTTTAGTGATTTAGGATATTCTGCTAACCTTAAGTTGACATCCCCCATCTCGTCAGAACAATAAACTCCTTAATAAAGGCATCTGGGGTGATTTTACGCCATTGTTTCATCAGGTAGGAAATAGGATTATTTGGGGGGGGGGGGGGGGGGTGACAGCATGAGTAGCAGTGATCCGAAATCCAATCAGAGAGTGGTCTGTCCAAGGTAAAGGGCAAGTGCAAGGGCACTCCATAGAAATGAAAGGTGAGTTGGTGAAAATCAGATCCAGAGTATGGTCCATCGTGTGTGTGTGTGTGTATATGGGGCCTGTGATGATCTTCAGGCCTAATTGTAGCCAGATCTGTGAGGATCTGAGCTGCCTCCATATTAGAGGGGTCTTTACTGAATATGTTAAAAATCGCCCAATAGAATAAAGTGTTTTGAGGAAAGGATGCGAGTGGCAATCAGTTCCATCAATTTAAGATTACAGTCTCGTAGGGGCCCCTGGGGACAATATAAAAGGACTCCTTTCCAGCAGTCCTGGGGCAAGAGTTCAACTCTAAAAACACATATCTCTATCGCATCCTCCGAAAGGGTTTCAATTAGGGAAACTTTCAAGGATTCTTTGTAAGTGATGGCTATTCCTCCTCCAGTTCTACCCTACTCTTGTTACCAATAATTCTCGGGGAGTGCCAGAGCGATGGAGGGTGTGGCGGAAGGTTTCAGCCATGTTTCTGTAAAGTAACCTAGATCAGGTGATTCAGAAGTCATTAAGGTCCATATTTCAATAGCATGCTTGGAGGAATGATCTAACAGTGCCTAAAAAAACCTTCCAGGTTTGTGCTGGTTTAAGGGGAGGGATATTAAGAGGGAACAGGGGTGAGTCATAGTCCGGGTTCGGGCCTCCCAAGGGATTGGAGGGAGTTCTCCCTCCTTATTCAGTGTGAGGCGTTGGTATTGACAATGTGTACAGGAAAATGGACCTTCTGGGATGAGAAGAGAACTTAGCTTGCCACATAATAGATCAGAGCGTACAGCCTTGCCTTGGAGTCTTATACATGTAAGTTCCTCCGCTGAGTATGAGAATTTTGGTGTACTAGAGACTTCTGAGGCGAAAGAAGCAGGGGTCCTGGCTCCTGGAGACGACTGGACGCAGACGGGCTTTCCTTTGGCGTGCCCACTGCGCGCATCTGCTGCATGTCAACGTTGACATGAGCCTTAAGTAGAGGGCTGGGAGAGCAGCTAGACAGCTGACTCCTGCAACCCCCAACCAGAAACCGGAAATGCAAGGCTCGCTATCTCTCTCCACTCTAACCGAGCTGCGAGCCTAAGGACTAATGAACAATGCAAAGAGCAGCATTGTGGGGGAACTGACTTATGGGTTATTTAGAGCTATCACAAACATGGTCATATTTCTTGTGAGTGGAGAAGAATCAAGACCAGTAACAAGCTTTTTTTCTCGTTGGGCAATGGGACCTAGAATGTAATGATCACATCACGTGCTACAGTTTTACTCGGAACAGCATAGGATAATATCAGCAAGTTAATTAGCACTGAGATTATTACCTTCATCACTGTGCACCACAACTTTGCCCTTTGACTTTTTATGTAAAGTATTGTGTGGTGTGTGTATGCATATAAGGTACTTGCTTCTCTCGTGTTCAAGCACTGGGCGTGCAATGATTTACAATTACGTGTTTGATTGGGTTCTGATTTTCTATCCAATACCACATCCCTGAGAAAGCACTGACTGATAGATTTCTCTGTCATGAGGGACAATTGCTAAAGGGGCATACTGGATGCTCCGTTTTGGAATCAACTATATGTTAAAGACCTAGGACAGCAGTGATGAAGGGCTCTCAACATTACAAATGGAGCCCCACATCTGGGACTCCTAAAAAATCCCAAAGTTGAGCATATCTGTTTGCCGGCTAGTCTGGGTCCACATGAAGACCACACTATTCACTAACATTAGTACGGCAAAACTCACAACAATCAGGTTTGGTGTGTGTTCGTTCTCTATCTACCCCTCCCTCCCCCCTCTCTCTTCCTACACAAATGGCGAATACTGAAGGATTCGGACAACTTTATTTGAGAGGCCCAAATTCATAACAAGTGTGGTCTAACAGCAAATGCATAAATAAATACATAAAGTAAGGAAGGAAGGAGGGAAGGGGATGGAAGTAGGTAGTATCGAAGCCAAGAGGGAGAGACTGGAAATCAAGGAGAGGACCGTATCAGAAACAAGGAAACCGAGAGAAGAAAATACTAACCGTTCAAATAGCACAATGTGAAACAGTGACACAGTGTGATAAGATAGGAATGGCCATCATAACCTATTTTTCAAAGTGAAGGATGTGACATCTGACCTTTCAACGGTGTGCTCCATCTCCACATAATGTGCCAGATCACGGAGGTTAAGTGAAAAACACTAATTTGCAATCACTCCTATTCAAACAGTCTTTAAGGTTTCGAATATTTGTACATGAACACAAAATGATGGGTGCAAAGAAAGGGTTCTACAGAGATGACATTTCGTTTTTATTCCGAAAGTTATGATGTCAATGTCAATGTCAAATAACGTTATTCGGTTATTTAAAAAAACAACCATAAAAGCATTACAAACAAAACATATATTATGAAAGTTATGAGATTCCTGTACAATAAGAGTTTTTACCCTTATACCGCACAACCCACATTGTCAGATGTGTTCATCCACATTATAGTTCCGTAACGCACATTACCAACACACTTGCACTACATATGCCTTTACGATGCTGAGCAAGGCTTCTGCAGTGGAGACAGTTTTTATGCGCATCATTGAAGTAATTCCAGAACCAAATCGGAGCAATCAATGTTTCTTCTGCAAGCGAAAATCACTTCAGAAAACAAAGGAATCTTTCAGAAGAATAGCCCTCTTTTGTTCGGTGTTTGTACAGTGGTCATTTTGACCCAGAAGCAGAAAAAATAGGCACATGGTTGCAAGCAAAGTTTTTGCCTGCTACTTACTCTAGGACACTACAAAGGGGCATTTTTATGAAAAGTTGAAGCTCTAGTCCAAGATATATTTACAGTAACAGGCCTTTTCATGAAAAGTTAAAATTCTAGTCCAGAATATATGTACAGCAACGTGCTTCAAACTAAAATGGGAAAAAATATAAAGTCAATGCAGATTTCCTTATTTCAACCTACCACTGTGTCTCACGGGTGCTGTAGTCTCTACACAATCTAATTTGTTGAACTTTTTGAAGGTTTAAATTACATGAGTCTCTTCTCTGGTAGAACTCCAATCTCTAAAACACTCAAAATGTTAAGGAAGGTTCACAGAATAATTAAAGAAACGTGATTTTGAAAAAAATAGACCTTTTGTTTCCATTGGAACAAGCATTTGCAAATTCAATAGGTCTTGCCTTTATAAAAAGATTGCCAAGCTATTGGGTTTGCCAGTGCTTGTCTGTATAGTGCTGTTTAAAGGGGAAAAAATAATTTCACAACACTGGAGGACACGTAAACGTATCTTAAGGTCACGCTAAACTGTACACTGAATTCAAGATTTGCCTTCTTTATAAAGGTCTTTCTTTTTCAGACAATTTTCACATGGGCAAGTGAGTAGAATTTCTTTTTTTTTTTTTTTTAAAAGAAGGAAGTTTAAAGGAAAACGCATGCCAAGGCCCAATTTAATTTTCACAGGAGTCAGAAGTTAAACAAGCTACAGACATTCGGTAGCTACAGACATTCGGTCCTCTGCTGTAGCCCGGGTGGCAGATTTATGGATCCCCCAAAAGACAACTAATTTTCAGTGATGCTAATTACACCTTCTGCCTCAAATGCCAGCTGAGTGCAGCAACCGGCCACTCATCCAGTGTCATAAAGGCCTTTCTTTGCATGCAAGGCATGATCTTTTGTGCAATATGTGGTGTGCAAGAAATAAAACCAAAATAACATTTAAATTCTCATTTTTAGTCATACCCTTCAGAAAATATATACTTATTGCTTTTACAGACAAGCGAAGTGATTTGGGGTGAGGGAGAGGACACACAAAGAAAGAAAGCAAGAAACCAAATGCACTCTCACAAAGAGCTGAATGAAAAATAAGACAAGAGTTCCCTAAATGTGAGGAGTGTGAAGGATACAAATTAGCCAATCAAAAGGATAGTAACGTTGTTAGCCGCCAGGAGAAGGGCAAATACAAGAAGAGGAAGGCAAGCTATCGAATAGGAAGCAAGCGAAGGAGTGTAATAATGAAGCCAACCAATGGTAAGCAACGGGTGGGATCTACAAAATTAAAGTGGTATTTGGGTTGAGGAGAGTTTCTTAGGAGAACTCGAGATGAACTTCACCCAAAAGAAACCTCCACTCCATAGCTGTAGATTAGACACCTTTCAGCAGCACTCTAGGTGATAAAAAGCAATATCTCCTCAAGGAAGTCACATTTACATCTCACAAAGACACGCATATGGGAGGATAAAAATGTCCACCGCAATCTTTCCACTTCTCTCTCACTCCAACCATGCCCGCTCACGACCATACCCAAAATCTCAGATTGGACAAACTCTTACAGCAACCAGCTAAGCAGACTATATTATATGAAATACTATAAAGTATCCTGCAAGGCTGTTCAAATATAACAGCATACGGAAAACCCTAAAAATGAGCATCTGTCTCGCACACTTCATCAAACACACTGCTAGGTGATGCATCTCATAACACGATAACCGCACCTCAGTGGTCATCACACACAACATGGAAGCATTTCCCACAAAGGACCAAAACAAAGACACCCTTCCAACCACACACCCTACAAAGTGTAGAATGCTTCTCATGTAGGCAAGCACTTCAGCACCCTTCATGGGGGTGGTAAGTGCTATATAAATGTTGCAATACAATTCGGTCAGATTTGACTAATCATGAAATGTTGGTCACTGAGGTTTGCTTAATAATTACCAGCCAGGACAAAATCAGCCGATGAAGATATGCAATTCAGTTACACAGACCAAAATAGAAATCACAATTAATGTACAGCACACTGCGAGGCCCATCTTCACCTGACTTACTGGTGATGTATAGAGTAAAGTAAACTTACATACAGAATATAATAAAAATCTGCACATTTACAATGAGTTTTGGAAATAGTTAATAAGACTGAAGGCATTTAGTCACAAAGAAGTCAATACTCTATTAGATTACAATCTTTACTTATGTTCCCTCCAACATATGATCCTCGTATAGTAGATACTGTGATTTAAGTTGGCTCCAGGTGTTCAAACTAAGAGCTCTGGTATGGAGACTAAAGGCTGTGTGAATTTTTCATTGCGTCTGTCATTATGTTATAAATGTGTTTAAACTCTAAGCAAATCCAATTATTGATCTTTATGCAGAATGCACTAAGCAAATCTCACATATATCAGTTGTATTATCATTTTATGTGAAAGTGTGTAAAGAAGATACACAGAGCTTTTGAAATGGTGACTGCAGCTTACACCTTGAATATCTAGAATGTTGCCCAAGTTATTACTGACATTCCTACTGTGCCTATTGCTTGTGTATATATATATATATATATATATATATACACACATATACACACACACACACACACACACAGTGGTAACTGTTCCTTTTGTTTTTACAAGTATTAAGTGATCAATTTGATAATTTCCTTACTTGATGTATTAGTGGTTGTTGCTTTTTTGTAGTTTGCGTGGTTGGTAGCCTAGGATAAACGGTTTGATTTGTCAAATTTAACTTCACTTCTTTCAGCATAGATTTTTCTTTTTTCATTGTTATTTGTGTTAAGTAGCACTACAAGATTCACGTTTTTTTCCCAATTACTGCTTTAGAAAAGTCTGATATAATGTTCAACAAATCAGTGCTTCACTTCAGTAGACAATTTTTAAGTCTGTTTTTCCTAGCTTTTCCCTTTTCGATTTCTAGTAATCAATTTACATATACGGCTTCAAGTTGAACGTCTGCAGCTAGAGCATTAGAGCGGACTCTGAAAACCAGTTCAGAACTGAGCAGATGCAAAATTCCAATACTGACAGAGAATTGGAGATTGAGGGTGGAAAGGGATCTGGCAGCGAGTTCTACATGAGAAAGGAATTCTCAAACGACGGGTGATAGTGAATCACCTACACCATGCAAAGTCATGTTCTTGGTCTGTGGAGCAGGAAGTGGGAGCTCGACGGGTAAGGGTACCTCAAACTTACCCACACTCCGTTAGAGTTTTGCCTGCTGGAGCAAGGGCATAGGATCAGCTGAAGTGGGTTGCTCCATGTGGACTTCAACCAGTTCTACTGCCGTCTATCACTGGAGTTGCTGGTTTTTCTGTGGACACAATTACATTCCAATTGTTTTTTTTTTTCAATCTGATCGTAGATTATGGGTTTCAATGCGAGATGGTTGTATAAGCAGATCTCTAAAACTAACGAGCAGTGTTTGACGCAGCACAGGATGAGGTTACCACCCCATTCAAGTGTGCACCATTGATTCCAACCAGCGTGGAAGTGTTGCCATGGAGGCCATAATTCATAAGCCATCTGTCATTTACCTGGTCTAATAACGCAGTGTTTTCTGCTACCCTGAGCATGGATCAGGTTATGCTTTCACAGCAGACACTGCATTTTAATAATAATGCACATGCCCTTCAGAGTAGCCATCCAGACTCTGAACTGCTGTTCAAGTTGTACCAACTTCGTAAATGCCCACCGGTTATACTCACAACTTACTAGTCTACATAGAAAAGGACCCGATCATTTTGTTTCACTACCCGAAAGCCATAAATCTTCAGCTACAAGAAGAACTATTGTTAAATATCTTGTGTGTCCCCAACTAAACAAGGGGCATCACTTGTATCTAGATAATATCTACAAAGGAATTCCAGTTTTCAGGGAGTTGTCTATGTCCTCACCTGCCTGTGGTACAGTTAAAGGCAACAGAGTAGTTTTCCCCTGGAGCAAGTTACGAAGTAACTTGCAAAACACAGTGCAGTGCTCTACATTGTGAGCAACTACTAGCCCTGAAATTTCAACATCTCAATCATGTATAGCTTTTATCCACCACACATGATGAGACAATATCAACACTCTCTTTGTATGGTCAGATGGCAGAAATCCAGAAGCCTAAATACATTTGGGGCTATAGTAAACACACAGGATTGATTGACTAGCACAATCAGATCTTTCAGCTTCACAATGCTCACATATGACTGTAAGCAACTAGTTGTGCACATGATTCAAATGGCAACCTTCAGTGCGTATGCTGTGTGCTGGCATTCAGTTCTTGGATGAAGGATACACTGTCTTGACTGTGAAGGTAGTCAACAACCACCTTGTTTCCATTGAAGCTAGAACTGCTCCCAAAGAACTAGAGAGTGATTCAAGGTTGGTTGGGCAAAACTTTTTTAGTTTCTTCCTTTAACAGAGAAGAAATACCATACTTACTGGACCCATTGGTAGACTACTTGAGAAATGACATTTTGTGCTACATTTCAGGCACTTTGTCATTATCTACTCCAAAATATAGGTATGCTTTGGTCTTGCTCGCTATCTTTATCCTCTGTCAAAAGTGGCAGATATTTTCATCATCCATATTTCAGTCAACCGACTGCACAGAATAGTTAACGGGACATCTGTCATGTTTGGTATCCATCAGCAAGTTTACCACTGTATTCAAATGAATATAGGCTTGCACTGTCCAAGGAATGGCCAACAAATTAATCCTCAGACCCATCCCTCCAACATACTTCATATTTCCACACACTGGTAGGATTTAGAACAGCGCATTAAAGAAAAGACATATGGAGCCTCTGCGGGTTACTACAGGGAGGTAATTCGTGAATTTTTTCCTGGCACCTGCACAGTATTAGATAGCCAAAACTTAGCCGAGGCATGTTTTTTTGTTAGGGATCTCGTGGAGGTAGAAGGCAGATGGCCTATCTGGGAGTAACATACAGATGACTATGCCAACCACTACTGTAAATGGCAGGCAACGTGTGTAGCGACCATTGTGTGGCTGCTGGCCGACAGTATCTGTGGCTGCTGCCTGTCGGTGTCGTTGGGGTAGTGGTACAGTGGGCGTATGAGTATGCTGTGCCTTTGAATTATTCAGTATGTTGATGCAAGTGTTTTGCCCATAGCTGGCTGTGTCAATGGCTTTGTGTGTGACAGGTGAAAGGAGTGTGAATGGACTATATATAAAGTGGTGCCTGATGAAGCTTGACAGCTCACAAGTAGTAAATAAGAAGTTACTTTGAGTGAGACCATTTGTTAACAGAAATTTCACAATTAAACTGTCACTGCAAAACCCAACCGGCATTAGCCTGAACTTTAGTAGATGGGTGTCCATTAATTAGAAATGCTTCATAAAAATCCATGCCTAATAATTTAGTTAAATGATTTCTGCTACACTAGTGAATTCCAAGTGTTGTATACATGAGATTTTAAACCTACTCTACATCTTTTCAGCGGTCTTAAACATTGCTGAGGTGCAGGAAGGAGCACCGCAGTCAGCCTGTCCCAGGACCGAAAACAGAACTGGAAAAGTCTCTGATGTCTTAGGTTTGTTTTATAAGCCTCACTGCCAGTGTGCACGTCATCTTCAATGATCGGGAAAATCGGCAGCGAGAAAGTCATTTTAGGGGCAATCTTATAATAGTCACCCACATTGATGCCATTTTAACTACGTACATTATGCTGCAAGTATTTTAACAACATCGGGCTGGAAAGGACTCCAGGATAATGAAAGTTCAGCGTCTCCTGGGGGCGTGGTTTGCAGAGCTACGGAATCGCTGCTCCGTGAGCAAGCTCCGTCGGCCAAGAATTAATCCTTCACTATATCTGCATACAGAGAGTTGGGGCCCTGCCAAAACCGTTCACCAGATAGCGGAACACCTACGGAATCATCCTGTGCCTTCTCTGCACGTCTGCCCTGATCCGGCACGGAGTTATACGCCCTGAAAGGTGTGAGCTGACGGCGGGAGTGGGCCGAGACAGTGTGAATCGAGTGCCCCGCGCTAATCGAGACCGCGGCTTTGGCCTGCACGCGGACCTACTCTGGCAGCACGGGCAGATCCCACCTGACCAGGACGTTGCCCGTTGTGCGGCCAAACAGGCTCTCGGCGGTCCCGCGGTGACTCCCCGCGGGGCGGACTGCAACAATCAGGGGAGCTGCGGCAGGGACGTGCCGGGTGGAGCTCTGTCCCCCGTGGGCGCCACGTTCCGGACGCCGCGCTGCGGTTGCCCCAGGTCTTTTGGGGCTGCGGCTTCGACCTGCATGCGGACCTTGTCTGGCTGCCTGACCTGGGAGCTTGCTGGTTTGCGGCCGGAGGAGCCTGCGGTGCCAGGCGGCCCAGCGGACAGCTCCAGAAAAGTGGTGCTGCAACATGCGTGTGAGCTGCGGCGGGGAGGCGACTACGAGACCCTGAGACACCATACTAGGCCTGCACGGCCGGGTCTGGGTCCACCAAGAGTCAACCCGAGGAACAGGGAGAAGATATTCGGACACTAATGTTGGAAACTAAATCCAGCCGCCGAACCATTGACGCCAAATTGGATACTCTAACCACCCAAATGGAATCTGCGAAATCTCAGGTAGGGGTTCACGAGAATCGACTGGATATATTGGAAAATAAACAGACTTACACGAGTTCCAAGTAGAGACCAAAGAACAGCTGTTGCATATGGATAAACTCCTTGGGGTGATCCACGCCAAAAATGAAGATTTGGAGGCGAGATCACGCCGTAATAACCTACGCATTACTGGCATCCCGGAGACTATGGCCATCATTAAAATGGAGGTGTATGTGGCAGACTTACTCCGAGAACTTTTTGAAGCACATCTCTCACCAGTGTTTGCAATTGAAAGAGCCCATCGTGGCTTGGGTCCTAAACCCCCGGCCCATATTGGCGAAGCTTCTTAATTATCAAGATCGGGATGCAATTCTGCGACAAGCACGTGAGATGGGGAAAATCACACACAAAGGAAATCAGATCCCCTTCTATCCATATTTTACCCCAGCGGTACAGTCGGCAAGACGCAAATTCTTACCTGCTAAAAAAAATCCATATGCAGGCACACATCCCGTATTCGCTACTGAACCCCGCCAAACTTAAAGTGTCACACGATGGATCTGCCCACTTCCTCAACTACGCCAAATCCGCTCTTAAATTTCAAAACATGCGAGCGGTAAGCAGGCGCAGCGCCGCCCGAGACTGGAGACTTCAGCGGAAACCCAGCTAAGTGACAATGATTGAGGCATTTTGAACTTGACGCCTAGACTGCTTTATTCCTAAACTATTGTTAGATGGCTCTTTATGATCCTAACTACTAGTACCCTGTATTTAGCCCTATTATTAATTAGTGTATAGTAGAAACACTTGGCGTCTTTACTGATCAGAATAGGTTATCCTTCTCATTTGCCTTTTTTGGGGTTCTGTCCAACGGGAAGGAATGTTGCATTACATGTTAAAGGTCTGGGGGTTGATGTCATGCTGTTGACGCCAGATGGTCGTGATGGGTTGGACAGGACTGGAGTACCGACCAAGTAAATCATGTTCTTTAACCGCTGTTTGCTTAGTCATATACGCTACAGGCCCCACTCCCTGCTGTTTCTTGGCCACCCTGCCTAGGTAGGGAAGGATGCTGGCGCTACCACATCCCCATGGGAAGTCCCCCGTCTCTTAGATGTTATTGTTTCTACTCTTGGGTGGGTTTTATTCAACATAATTGTGGGGTTGGAGTGGTTGGGGGGGTGGAGGTTTGGGATTGTTAATGTATGTTTTGACTGTATTCAAGCCAGCAAATGGTTCAGCGGCACACACAGATCTGAAGCAATGAGGTGTAACCCAGGACAATGTAATGTTATGTTTATTGTATTATTGAATGCTAATAGCCGGAACTTCCTTACCTGGAATTTCAGAGGTTTCAATGACGGAAGAAAATCCAGACTCGTACATGCCTACCTGACTAGACAGAACACAGACGTGTGTCTCCTGCAGGAGACCCACCTCAATCTCAGACACTCCCCAAATCTTAAACATACAAGATGGGGACACGTTTACTCCTCGATACTCTATGCCCGCGGAGTGGCGGTGCTAGTCAAGCGTGGGCTTGACTGGAGAGAACAAGAGACATACACAGACCCAGAGGGCAGGTTCATTATACTGGTGGGAGTGCTGGGTGGTATCTGCATTGTGATAGCAGCCGTCTATGGTCCCAATGTGGACTCCCCTGCATTTTTTCAAGATATCTGGGCCCGGGTTAGAGCGACTGGGTGCAGCACCATCCTATGGGGGAGGGGGGAGATTTTAATGCTGGGTTACATTATGATATGGGCAGACAAGGGACAGCGCGGTCTCTCCACCCTGCCGCCTGCAATGCATTACATGCCATAATGTCTGATGGCAAACTAGTTGACATCTGGCGGTTGCGGAACCCATTAACGAGGGAAGGCACCTGCTTCTCTGAACACCATAGGGCTTGGTCCCGTCTGGACTACTGGTTGACCTCTATGGATGTGATAAGTAGGGTCACTGCTGTGTCCCACTTGCCAAGTATACCATCAGATCACGCTCCGTGCCTTCTGCGCCTGACACTCCCAGACTCCATCCCGTGCGCACTCTCTTGGAAACTCCCTCCACATGCCCGGTTAGATGAGGCTTTCAAGGAAGAAATAAATACACACTGATATTACAGACTATTTCACTCTTAATGTAGGCTCTGTCGACACAGAGGCCTCACTATGGGAGGCCTTCAAAGTGGTTATTAGAGGTAAATGAATCGCTTGTCAGGCCTAGGGTACTGAAGGCCATCAGGGGTACGCTTTCCTCCTTAGAATCTCAAATTAAAGACCTTGAAGCACAATTCTATGCCGATGGGAATTCTGAAACTCTGGCCCTCCTCAAAACCAAATTACTAGATTATGCTGACGAAGCGCAACGTGAGGTGAAGTTTCTAGGGAAATAAGCAAAAGCGCATAGATATGAGTTCTCCACGTTCTATTCGAGGCTACATACAGCCACTCAAGTGAACTGCCCAGAGGGCCTGCAGACATTCCTCGACTCCTTAGAACTCATTTGGTTTAATAATGGACATAGGGAATATATGAACTTACCGTTTACCACGGAAGATGTCACTCAGATGATAAGGGGTTTACCGCTAGATATAGCTCCCGGATCAGACGGATTGACTACAGCAGTGTTTCCCAAACTGTGGTCCGCGGACCCCTAGGGGTCCGTGACATTCCCAGGGGGTCCGCAGGCAGCAGTTTTAAAAGCTCTTGAAAGTATCTTGCATACTTAGCTTTTTTCAAACAACAATAAAAGTGTCAAGATAACACCATGAATAATGTACCTGCTAGGGAGAGATGAGAGTTTTGTCCAGTGGCAGCTCTGAATTATCTAATGTAGCACAGAGGGTTACCATGCCTACTGCAAAGAACATGTATAATACATTTTAAAAAACAGAGATTATTTTGGTATTATGCAGTTCATAATTGACAATCGTAATCTATCAAAGTGACCTATAAACTGTCATCAAAGAGCAAGGTACAAGTTAGTGACATGTTTTTCCCAGTGTTTCATTATCCTGATACTGCTAAAAAGGTTTATTTGGGTGGAAATACATTTTTATTGTTAAAGTCAATGCTAGCCACTATGTTATGTTCTGAATCCTGAGTTTGTGCTTTTTCAGACCAAGCACTATTTAAAAATGCCTGCCAGTATGAATGACGTGAATTCTATACCTTGTAGTCCCCTTTGCCTTATGTGACATTTTCGATACACTGATTTACATGTATGATTCACTGTCTCTATATGTGTGTAATATAAAGTGCTCTCTCTCATACAATGGTATGAGAGAGGCTATAAAAAATGTCATACATGTGAGAGAGGGGCTTTGGAGAGATGAGAGATACTGTTGAAGGGTGAAAGTGGGGGAATCATTGAAGAACCCCAAAAAAGATTGTCGTATTCTGGTGCATAGTAAGGACTTAATTTACTATTCTTTAAAAGCTAATACAATTCAATATGTAATGATAAATGTGTTGTAGACTGCACCATTGTTTCCTTAATGTTTTTTTTTGGGGGGGGAGCATCCCAAAGCCCTTTTTGTAGTGGTCAGGTTCACACACTGCACTTGGTGTGCACCCTATGGGGACTGGTCTGAACACATTTGCCAGGGCTGCTTTGGGTTTCCAGTCTGGCCCTGGCAGGAGCAGGAGCCTCATACTGCGAAATAAAACCAACCATTTAAAAGTTAGTCACAGAGATGCAGCACCAACCTTCCCATCAATTTTCTTAATTTTTTCCAAATTCTTTCAATATAAACTACAACAGAAGTGACAGAGAGAGTTGTTAGCCTCCTTGGCTTAGCGACACACTCCGCCACTTTAGAAACGCAGGGCTGCACGTATATTTTCAAGAATATGAAGCAGCCCTGTGTTTCCCCTACGTTCACGCTAAACTTAACTTTGTGGCGCAAACGCACGCACCCTTGCACCATGGTGCAAGGGTGTCTGCGTGCAGGTGAAGATTGTATATGTACAGTAAGGTCCCCCTTCCTGCACATAAACAATTTTGAAATGCCGTTTTGTCACTTCTATATGTGCTGCTTAATGCAGCACACATGGAAGTTACAAAATGTGATTTATTTTAAAAGATTGTTTATGTGCAGGAAGGATCATCTTCCTGAACATAAACAATCGAAGGCATTTCGCAAAAACGAGGAGAATTAAAGCATTTCTCCTTGTTTCGCCAAGTTGAGAACAAGTTTTCTCTGGTCTTAATTTTGGCGCTGCCTCCCATTTGTGCCGCGCTTGTTAATAGGGGGCAGTGTCCAAATCAATGGGTGTTGCGGTAGAACGCCCACCGCAACACCCACTGACCACCCCTTTCACGCTAAGCATTGGGTGAAAGGGGGTGTTATTGTTAAGCCATGTTAAGTGACTTAACGTTGCCTTGTAAATAAAGGGAAGGCCCTGTCGCCATGGGAACATCGCAAAAAGTGACATTCTCATGGTGATAGAGGCTTGTAAATATGCCCCTAAAATACTTACTAATCTGAGTATTTGTTTTGTGTGCACACGTGTGTTTATTTTTTCAAATTACTGTTTTAATGCCTGAATTTTAAATACTACAAATTGCATGGGGGTCCCCGGCTTCCAGTGGTGACTCAATAGGGGTCCGCAGGAGTCAAAAGTTTGGGACCCACTGGACTACAGCATTCTATAAAACATCCGTCGAGGAGCTCGCGCCTCGGCTGCTGGCGATCTATGAGGTGGCCCAAGAATCTGGCATACTGCCTCAAACGATGCGTGAAGCGATCATTATCACTCTGTTAAAACCTGAAAAAACGGCCACTGTACTGCATTCCTATAGATATATATAGCAAGTACGATGGAACCCCTCAATACACTAAGTAAGACCCCGGAACGGAGGGGAAGAAGGCAACATCACTATGAAGGGTTGTTCAGTCATGGGCCATTAATCTCAAAGTGGTGGTAAACATCCAACATTTGAATTAGAAAAAAAGGTGACGGATAAATGACAATTTTTTTGTAATTTTTATTTTCTTTAATGATCTGACTGTTTCTTTACTTTTAGTTTCTCAGTCTTTCTATATTCTTCATTATATTTCAATTCATTTTAAACATTTCATCACAAATACAATTTATAAATACATACATAATTCATACAAGAAAGAGAAAAAATGTACAAAAATAATATGCAATAAATAATAATATACCTAAAGTGAAACTGTCCCTGGTAACATACACTCACTCAAGAATTACCACCACAATCATACCCATACTTCGTTCAACACCACAACAAAAAAAGGGGGAAGAGAGAAGGCTGAATTTTAATTGGCAGGATCGTCATGCCAATTAATAGGTCTCAAAAACACAGTAAGAGACCCTGCACAGGTCGACGCGCGTTTCGGCGGCTCAAGGCCACCTTCTTCAGGACCTCTTCCAAACAATCTAATCCAAATAATCCAGGGGACCTAGAATATATATAATGAATACTGTCACCATAAACACTCTTAGATGTGTAGAATAAAACACCAATCAATCAATATATTAAAAAACATTGCTCAATGTATCACAACAACTCAGCAAATGACCCAGACTTGGTTGAACCTTCAGGAGATATAGGCAAACAGGATAATTATCAAGGATGCAAATAAATATAAAAATACTGTGAGGATAGCATTTACCCAGCTAGTCCCTAAAAGGATAAATATAATCACTTGGACTTATAGAAGGACCTAAGACGATGTCAATAACACCACTTGTTAATGAGGTAATACCGATGTTGACTAAACCTTCATCTAAGCCTGGACATAATTCGTTCAGCCAGAATGAGTGTTAGTTGTCACATGAATTCCAATGAAACCCCGGAAGTGGCACATTTTTTAAGACAGGTATAGAGCTACTCACGGTTAAAAACAGGTTCTAATTCCCACAAGCATATTCAAGAGATAACTCAGGTGGCATTCACAGATGGGCTCATCTGTGAAGATGAATATGTTTTTTTAAATAAATCTTGCCCGATCATCTCCGCCCTTTACGGGCTACCTAAGACACACAAATCAGACACAAATCCACCCATGCGACCTATCATATCCACCATTGGGTCCTGCACAGAGCCCTTATCAAAATAAGTTGATAAATTCTTATGTCCCCTCACACAAAGGTATGCCTCGTACATCCGGGATACCGGTGATATTATCAATAAGATTGAGGGCTTACCATTCAATCCGGCCACCGACTTCCTTGTGACGCTCGACATTGAGGCATTATACACTAATATTCCTCAATGTCGGGCGTTACAGGCGGCGTCAGCCTTATTACAGAGATACCCAGGAGATCGACCAGATTTTTTTTTGTAAAACAATTTTTATTGCAGAGTTCAATATAAGCAATACAATATGTTTGCGATTATTGCGTCGCGGGACCTTAGATTCTTCAGCTCTTTCCGGGTATCATGTACACAGCCTTATAACCCGCATCCCGGAGGCCGGGTGGCGTTTTTCGCTTCAGGAGATCGACCAGATGGCTTCATCTTACAATGCCTGGAAGTTGTTCTTTTGAACAACTTCTTTGAATATAATGGCAACCTTTACAAACAAATTAAAGGGACATCAATGGGTGCTTCTTGCGCCCCTAGTGTGGCCAACACCTTTATGGGAGAGTGGGAACTGCAGAACATCTACAATGAATTGGCACCGTTTTTTGAGAATGTCTCTATTTGGAGGCGGTTTATAGACTATATTTTTTTTATTTGGAGTGGCCCTGCTGATTTGCTTCAGTCATTTGTCCTTTGGCTCAATGCCAGTGACACCAACCTTAGGTTTACGGTTAATTACAACAACCATAGCGTCTACTTCCTGGACATCAGCATTGACGGTACTAATGGCCATTTGGAAGTGAGCCTTTTCAGGAAAACTACAGCCAAAAACACTATTTTAAAGTTTGACAGCTATCATCCCAGTTGTCAAAGGGAATCTATCCCCCTTGGGGAATTTTTACGAATCCGTCAAAACTGCACGGACATGGCTGCTTTCCATAAACATGGTGATGCCCTTAAAGACAGGCTCCTTAAGAGGGGTTACCCACATCGACTCATTCGGCACGCATACAAAAGAGCGAAATACTATGATAGAACTGCCTTACTTCAAGGATCTAAGCGCCCAAACCAGAATCGGATCACATGTGTGATTAATCACTCCCCTTTGAATCACAAAATCAGGAACATCATCAATAAAAATTGGAGTATTCTTAACCTGGATGAAGATGCACCTCCCATTCCTTTGCCTCTATTAGCTTATAGAAGGAATAAAAACCTTAAGGATATGCTAGTGCATACTCGACAGACAAAAAGACCCACCTCCGATGGTTTGCGGTCTATTACAAGCTTACCTGTAGTTTTGGGCATCATAGATGTGGCTCTTGCCACGCCTGTGATTCAGCAATTGTATCTGATGTCATCGAATACAACGACAAAAAAAATTAAATTACGCCACCTAACAAATTGTCGTAGTAGTAATATCATATACATTTTGTTTTGTAGTTGCGGATTGGCATATGTAGGGGAAACGGGTCGTGAATACCGTCTTCGCTACAGTGAACATAAGTCTGCAGTCAAAACAAAAAAACTGATGGCACCCTTGGTTCAACATTGCCTAGATATGAATCATAATGAGAAAGAAATCAAATGGTCGATTTTAGAAAAAGTACAGACTAGATTAGGTCAATCCATCGAGACTACACGGAAAAAACGTGAAACCTTTTGGATTTACCATCTTGATTGTGTGAAACATGGTCTCAATGCGGAAATATCATGGTATGTTACAAAATAGATACTAGTCCAATTTTGATGGTTTCTGCGTTTGACTCTAACCTCTTGTGTCCTCATAACATCGTTGATAGCTGTACTTATCTACCATCCAAGAATCAAGGATGACCCTTTTTGAGTGGACTTCATTAAAACAATATCTTAATTAATTACATCGTACCACTCTCCATCTAAGAATGTGGAAGTTCCCCATCAGCAGACCACATATAGTACATTAAAATTACATCAAAATTAGAGTATATTTAGTGTCTTTATTTATATCTTCCTTTTATTTATTTTTTTGTCTCATTGTTAGATGGAGACCTTTCTCCGTGTAATACGGCACATAGAGCCCGCATTACTGACATCTTTTGTGCCGAAATAGGACAGTCCACTTCAGTCCGTTATTTAGTTTGCATTTTCCTCTCGCTGAAGACTACTTTCGACACTTTGAGCACACCATCGGTAGTCCGTTATTTATTTTTAGTCCCCCAATCGGTCTGAGACCATTTCCGGTACTGCGTGAACATCGCGAGATCATGCGACCTTTCTCGGGCTTTAAAATGCCACGATTAGTTCCATTCACTGTTTGTATCGTGAGGGAGCTGGCGCCGACAGGAGAGACCTTAGGCTACACTTGGATATAATTCAAGTAAGTGTTGCTCGGGCACTGGGTGTCAATTAATAATTAGGGACGTACGCCCTCGCTGTTAGTACGCACGCTGTTACACAAATAAGAGGGTTTCCCTATTCTTTAAACCTCTTGGATATAATTAGAGTAAGTGTTGCCTGCGCGTCGTGTGTCAAGTGATATTTAGGGACGCACGCCCTCGCTGTTAGTACGCACGCGGTTATATAACTAGGAGGGTCTTTCTATTCTTTAAACCTCTTAGATATAATTAGAGTAAGTGTTGCCCGTGTACCGTGTGTTAATTAATATTTAGGGACGCACGCCCTTGCTATTAGTACGCACGTTGTAATACAACTAGGAGGGTTTTTCTATTCTTCAAACCTCTTTTCCCCGTATGGGACTAATGTATACATCTTTTGCCGTTGCTAGACAACTATGAGTGTTTCCTTCTTATGAGACTGACGTATACTTCTCCCTCCCCCCTTTTTAAAAAAAAAAATCTTCTTACTCGTTAGGTTATTTATGGATAGAGGCAAGTACCTTTGCCCTTATCAACTGAACACCATTGAGCGATTTTTCGATTGAACAAACGAAGTAAAAGGAGTAGGATACATCTAATTAAAAGGTGGGTTACCGTTGTATATATTAGCGTACCACACATGAGAATAACCGCAATTCACAGACAGCAGATGTATATAACAATGATGCATTTTGTTGCAGTTTGATCATCTCTGGCACCTCTCCTCGCCACAAAATAGACTCGCCCCTCACTACACGACATCACAGATTCTTCATTGCGTCAACTTACATTGTGGTAAGATTGGACTAAAGCTGGGGTTCTGCATCGATAATACTATGAGCTCATTCGGTCAGAAAGGCAGTTACAATGTACTATTTTCTACTTTATTTCGTAGGTTGCTGCTTTTAAAAATCGCGATATCCTTAAAACACTGAGTAATTTGAAAATTCAGTTTTTTCTCTTCAACATTATGGATCAAAATGTGGGAATTAGAACCTGTTTTTAACCGTGAGTAGCTCTATACCGGTCTTAAAAAATGTGCCACTTCCGGGGTTTCATTGGAATTCATGTGACAACTAACACTCATTCTGGCTGAACGAATTATGTCCAGGCTTAGATGAAGGTTTAGTCAACATCAGTATTACCTCATTAACAAGTGGTGTTATTGACATCGTCTTAGGTCCTTCTATAAGTCCAAGTGATTATATTTATCCTTTTAGGGACTAGCTGGGTAAATGCTATCCTCACAGTATTTTGATATTTATTTGCATCCTTGATAATTATCCTGTTTGCCTATATCTCCTGAAGGTTCAACCAAGTCTGGGTCATTTGCTGAGTTGTTGTGATACATTAAGCAATGTTTTTTAATATATTGATTAATTGGTGTTTTATTCTACACATCTAAGAGTGTTTATGGTGACAGTATTCTTTATATATATTCTAGGTCCCCTGGATTATTTGGATCAGATTGTTTGGAAGAGGTCCTGAAGAAGGTGGCCTTGAGCCGCCGAAACGCGCGTCGACCTGTGCAGGGTCTCTTACTGTGTTTTTGAGACCTATTAATTGGCATGACGATCCTGCCAATTAAAATTCAGCCTTCTCTGTTCCCCCTTTTTTTGTTGTGGTGTTGAACGAAGTATGGGTATGATTGTGGTGGTAATTCTTGAGTGAGTGTATGTTACCAGGGACATTTTCACTTTAGGTATATTGTTATTTATTGCATATTATTTTTGTACATTTTTTCTCTTTCTTGTATGAATTATGTATGTATTTATAAATTGTATTTGTGATGAAATGTTTAAAATGAATTGAAATATAATGAAGAATATAGAAAGACTGAGAAACTAAAAGTAAAGAAACAGTCAGATCATTAAAGAAAATAAAAATTACAAAACAATTGTCATTTATCTGTCACCTTTTTTCTAATTCAAATGTTGGATGTTTACCATCACTTTGTGATTAATGGCCCATGACGGAACAACCCTTCATAGTGATACTGCATTCCTATAGACCCTCATCATTAATCAATGTAGGTGTTAAGATATTGGCTAAGATGATTGCTAATAGGTTACAACCGATGCTCCCTCTTATTGCTCGCCCTGACCAGTCAGGGTTCATCCCTGGTAGGTCTACAACACAATCTACAAAAAGTTTTTTCTGTGCTCCACTATTTACACCCCGATGTACAGGCTGCGGCGGTACTCCTAGACGCCACCAAAGCATTCGACACACTGGAATGGCCCTATCTATTTGCGATACTAGCCCACATGGGGTTCAGTCCCTTGTTCATTAATCTGATAAGACTATTGCATACTATGCCCACCGCTCGGATCAGGCTAAATGGTCTCCTATCGGAGCCATTCCCAGTCTCTCAAGACAGGGGTGCCCTTTATCCCGCCTACACTTCGCAATCGCGTTGGAACCACTGGCTGCGCGTATCAGACAACATCATACGGCCAGGGGGATTGGGTTCAGCACCAGAAGTCTCCTTATCTCGCTTTATGCAGATGATGTTACCTTATACTTGGTAGACCCCACATTAAACTTGGACCCTATTCTTAGAGAATTCATTAAGTTCGGGGGACTAGCAGGAACATCCATCAATTGGGCCAAATCAGTCATATTTCCCCTGACGGGTAACTGCTGTCACCTCTGAGTTCCCGCGACAGTGGGAAGCCGAAAAGATCAAATACCTAGGCATATTGATAAGTCGGGACCTGCAGGAGGTTGAATTATGGAAGTGTTGTTAATTGGCTGGAAGATAAGGACTTCCTATGGTCAAAACTCCCATTATCTTTGGCCGGAAAGATCGCTCTGGCCAAAATGGTCATATTACCTACGTTTTTATATCTTTTTGTAAATATCCCAATTATACTTACGCCTTTTTTTAAACGTTACGCTCCTTGTGGCTATCCCTGATGTAGGCGGGCAGGCTAGAGTTTTGTGGGAACTATTGTCCCTCCATTTAACACGGGGGGCATTCGAGCCCCAGACATGAAACTATAAGCCCTTTGTGCGCAAGCACGGTGCTTACACGACTGAGTTCACCCAACTTCCTTTCAACCCCACGTGACTGTAGAGGCAGATGTGATGGCACCAATCCCCCTCAGAGTAGCGTTTTATCAGCCATATAGTCGCTCCAGGGAAGAGACACCACAGCAGCCATGCGCTGGGCCTGGGATGGGTTGCGTAAACTAGCAGGTGCCCAAATCATATATGCCCCCACAATACCATTAGCACAAAACCCCCATGCTGCCCAACTTCAAAGATGGGATAAGTAAAACGGTGGCACAGAAACTGAAGTTACACACGTTTGCAGACCTCTACCCAACCAACACATTCAGGGACCCCCCCAGCAGCAACAGAGGGGCAGGCAGTGCAATTTGCCTAAATGTTTCTCTATCAAACTACGAACTGCATATTGCACCCTACATAATGATTTCCCTACTCTCCCGCCAACCTTATCAGCTCTAGAAAATCTGTTGCACTCTCCATCGCCACGTAAACTTGTCACACGTCTCTACACACACATGCAATCTTCTGCTCCAGTGACGCCCCAGAGCGTTACAAGGGTGGAATGATGAACTTCCCATCCCAATAACTAAGGAATAATGGAGATATTGTTGCTGTCATCTCACCGAACTATTCCCCCAACTATAGACTCCACCTACTCCATTTCAAATTCCTTCATAGGTGTTACAGAACACCTACTGGGCTCTATCGTATGGGGTTATGCGAGGACAAGAGCAGCTGGCGATGTGGGTTTACTCCAGCCACTTTCCCGCACATGGCTTGGAATTGTCCAACACTCGACACGTATTGGTCCACGATATTCCTTTCAATCAACCAGATTGTTGGGGTGTCCCTGTATCCGTCCACCCTGCTGGGGCTCCTAGATACGTCAAAGGCACACTAGTTCAGAAACGCAAACTCCATGCACTGCTTTTGTTATTTGCCAAACCACAGGTGGCTGTGCACTGGGGGAGGGGGAGGAAACCCACAGCTAAGGAATGGATCAGGGGTGTTACATACGAGCATTCCCAGCTAAGCACGTTTTGGGAGTTAATGCCAACCACCTTGAGACGCATGACATCTGAGAGCAATTTATTGCTTGGGCCAGAGAGAGGGAGGATGGTGAGGGAGATGACTTGACACATGTTGTCTCTACCGAGGAAGCACACTGATCCAATGTACTTACCAAGTCTACTCGAGTTGGGGATACAGACAGGCGGGGTCTGGGTTTTGTTGTTCAGCTCTCCAAAACATAACTGCAAACCTCAGACATGTTGCTATATGAATAGATATTCTTGGGGGTTTTTTTGGGTCGTATTGTCCCAATAGGTACACCATGTTTCTTTTGATAAGCAATGAACAATATGTGTTGGCGACTAATTCTGAACATGTATAACTGGCATACAGGTATGATATTTTGTATGATTGTTGTAATTTTGTTGAAAATGTCAGTATTTTTTTTTTTTAAAGTTCAGCGTCTCCTGGAATGCCTACAAAGTTCTGTATCAATTTGCAATCTGTGATGGCTATGGTATTATGGCCCTGCGTCAGCCAGCTCCGAGGGAGCAATAACCACCAGTGACATTTACGAAATCTAACATCCAGGGTAGGCTAGCATAGTTAAACTTGCATGGGCTCCACCCAGTTTTCTTACCGAGAACGCCCTACAAACCTCAAACTTTGGCAAAAAAATCCTCTCTTTTTTCAAGGGAAATTTCTGGAATCTACAGGGGTCCACAAAACCCCTACCACCCATAATCTCACAATTCTATCACTAAAAATCCCCAATTGTGGGGCTGGGCCTAACACTCGTGACAGGACAGGTCTCGAACCGCAATGTAGACACAGCAAACGTGTAGCATTAAAAACTACCTTTTTTGAGATGCGAGTAGGTGTAGAATTTGAGACTGGCTGCTCTGCAGTCATCCAGGGATATCTACCAAACTATTTCTGAAAATTGGACACCGTGGAAAGTCCAGGTTGGTGTGACTTGCATGGATCCCACCAGGCCTAGCCAAAGACATGGGATACGATTTTTTTTTTTTAAGAAACAGGAACACAGAATAGTAGAATATTTATTACTAATTTTCTGTCTTTCGATTTTTGGCTACCAAATGTAAGCCAGTATGCAAAAATGAAAGCATTTTGCAAACTGCCATCAAAAACACAATAGTATGGGTAACCACAAATTCAGAGGAAGGAAAAAAACACTCATCCTAACCTCGATATCCAGTGCGAATTTAAAAAAATGCATATGTTTCTTGCATACCTATTTTCATTCATTAGATTTTATTAGAAAAATAGCTGCATGGTCTGTACACAATGAATGCTCAAACTAAAGGGCAGTTGTTATCTTTGGGTCACGTGTTTTGGACAACCAATAAAGACTACATACATCCCAGAGACCAGAAGGGTGTGAAGGACACAACACTTACTTTGGGAAAACACCAATCGGAGCAACAATTACAGTTGAAAATGTCAACAATTGCAATTTTTTCAGACTATAATAATTGTTTTTAATTTCGACGATTAGCTTCTTTGTCAAATCTGCACAAGTGGCCACTTCCTGAATTCTGTCTAGTTTTCAGAAATGTATAACTTTACTGGTTTACCGATGTGTATCACACCTGTTTCGCCATTAACTGCACACAGGTTGAAACCTTAATAAACAGGAAAAAATGCCAGTTGCAAAAAATGCAAAACTGAGGTTAAAAAATAAAATGTTTGTATGACTCCGCTGGTTTCAAAAAACTGTGAAGATGATGATGATGATCTTTACCAGAGCAATCCTTCAGTTTATGCCATTTTTTGAGGAAAAAATGATATGTTCTCTGTTGCCTCAAGGGGAATCCATAAACCGTGGTTACCCTTGAATCCCCAAAATGTGTGGAAAAAAAGGATTAAAAATGTGGCCAAGATTCCTTTAGTAGAAAAAAGTTATGAAAACTTAAGCACAAAAGACCCCATCCCTGGTGCATTGTGGGGAGGAGGGATCAGGGACTAAACAGACTGCCCAAACCCTGGATTGTGAGCGGGTAACCTTTATTTAACACCTACAGAGACAAGATTTCATGCACATAGGTTTCAGTAGTTTCAAGCAATTCTGACCAATAAATAACGTACACTAAACAAAAGAGAAAGAAATAGCCCAGAAGATACGTTGTTACTCTAAAAACAACGTATACAATTCTAACGCCAAGGATATTAAAAGCCTGGGCAAGTGGCATCTAACACCAATGGATTGAAAAGCATTTTGTGGGCGAGAGCAGTGCTCTCAGCAATTTGCATTGTTGACAGCTACAAAATAATCGGAACCTGGTACCAGCCACAATAATTTGAAGACCATGTATTATAGGCAAGAAGGTGCCCAAGGATATCAATCACGTGATAAATCTGTCAAACGCATGATGCACTGAGGATATCAAATTTATATAGGAAGTCTCACACGTAAGACTCAGTAGCATTTAATATCTTACCAGCAGTGAAGTACAGAATAAAATGTACACACATTTTAAAGCATTCCTGATTCTATTCTGGGAGCTTGTACTGAAAGGTCATTCAGCTACAAGTAAGAGCTTGACAAAAAATACAATCTTCTCCCTAACTGGTTTGAGGAATATAATTTGCTCTATTAAGAAATATATATTTTTTACCTCTTTCCATTTTCGGATCGTACACTAACCTTGTTACGAGTAACTATTATTTTGCAATTTAATTACAATCAGCCTAGAATGAAAATGTGTTTCCATGAGAAAAACCTAGAGTCCGCGGTGTAACACACTTAACTCCCCCATAATAAGGCAGATTGATTGATTGATTGATTGATAAAAATTTATAATGCGCATAAACAATAACCCGCAGGTATCAAGGCGCCTAACAATACGATCAAATTGAAACAGATGTCCTTACACATAGGCTTCTCGAAAGAGGTGAGTTTTTAAAACATTGCGGAAATTCTGTAGAGATGGAAGAGATCTCAAATCAAGCGGAAGGTCATTCCACCATTTGGGGGCTAGCGTCGAAAAAGCCCTGCCACCCCATTTGGCTCTTCGTACACGCGGGGCTTTAAGGAGCAATTTCCCGGAGGAACGCAGGCTCCTACCAGGGGTATAGTGGGAAATGATAGAGCCGAGACCTGTGTCGCTATTTTTTGCGATGGCTCTGTAGGTCATACATAGCACTTTGAACCGGATTCGAGATTCCACCGGTAACCAATGCAGCGATTTCCTGGCCGCAGTGGCTGAGGAGCGCCTGGGAATGTCCAGAACAAATCTGGCTATAGCGTTTTGGACCACCTGCAAGCGCTGTAAGTGGCTCCGGTTTAGCCCAGCATACAGCGCATTGCAGTAATCCAAACGAGAGCCAATCAATGCAACAGCAATTTGCTTTCTTGCCTGCAGGGAAAGATATTTCCTGATCCTTCGCAGGGTGTGGATCAGGCCCCAGCAGGTAGAGACAGTTCTGCTCACCTGAGCGCCCATGTCAAGGGCTGGATCTAACATCACCCCAAGGTTCTTAGCAGACGTGGTGGGGGAGGGACATATTCCTAGTGAGTCAGGCCACCAAAGGGCTGACCAGATGTATTCTTTTCCCCCAAACACCAATATCTCAGTCTTCTCCCCATTCAGTTTAAGAGAGTTCTGAATCATCCAGTGGCCAACCGCCTCCATACAGGATCTAAACTTGGAGGCGGTAAGCACATCAGAATGGGGGAGAGAGAAGAGTATTTGGGTGTCGTCTGCATAAGAGACTACCTCCATCCCGAAAGATCTTATTAATCTGGCTAGTGGGGTCACATAGATGTTAAAAAGGGTCGGACTAAGCGCCGACCCTTGAGGGACCCCACACTGCACTGGTCGGGATGGAGATAGGAACTCTCCCAGCTTGACTCTTTGTTCTCTCCCAGTAAGGAAGGAGGTCAAGAGATCCAAGGCTGCCCCCCTCACCCCCACCTCCTTCAGGCGAGATGTAAGCACTGAGGGGGAGAGGGTGTCGAAGGCCGCTGTTAGATCTAGCAGGACCAGGAGGGAGGTCTGGCCCCCATCTACTGTCGTGCGGATCTTATCAAGCACGATGGTGAGGGCTGACTCGGTGCTGTGTTCCCTCCTGAATCCATGCTGGGAGGAGTCCAAGCATCCCGAGCTTTCCACAAAGATAGCGAGATGCTTGTTAAGATGTGCCTCAAGCATCTTCGCTGGAGCAGGAAGCAACGAGATGGGACGGAAGTTTTTTAGGACCTCCGGATCAAGGGATGCCTTCTTTAGCAGAGGTTTGACTACCGCCTTCTTCCACTCCATAGGGAAGATACCATCTCTGATAGCTAGATTCATTATGTCTAGCAGCGGTGGTAAGAGAGTCTCCCTACACTGCTTGATGATTTTCAGTGGGCAGGTATCCAGAGGGGATCCTGATTTGATCTTATTGATCAGGATCTCCAGATCTTGTAGGGCCAGCGAAGGAAAGGAGTCCAGGGTGCACAATGGGGAGATGTCTGTAGTATTCATATTCATCTCAACCCAAGTGACAGATGCACTAACACAGACTCTTTGTTCCTCGAGGGCCAGATGGATATCCTGTATTTTGGTGTGGAAAAAGGAGGCAATCCTGTCACACAGATCCTGCGAAGGAATGACAGGGTCAGGGGCTTGCAGGTTGACTAGAGAGTCAACAGTTTTAAAGAGCTCCTTCGGCGAGGAGAGCGAGGTGGTCAGGGTTACAAAGTAATCTTGTTTGGCCCGGATAATCTCAGCTTTATATTTCCTAACAAGGAGTTTATGAGCTTCCTTGTTCTTAAAGTCCCAGCTGGCGTGCCAGAGCCTCTCCTTTCGTCTCACTTCTTGCCTAAGAAGCCTGAGGGAATCGGAGAACCAGGGGGCGGATGGTCTCTTTCTGGCTCGGCGACGGAGCTGTACTGGGGCCAGTTTGTTCAAGGCTTCAGTAGTGACCTGCTCAAAATGGCCAACTGCAGTCTCTACGCTGTCCAGGCTAGTGACAGAGAGACTTGCGGCCCAGGGCACAAAAGAATCACTGCTAAGGTTCCTAAAATTTCTAGCAGTTTCCAAAACATGATTCCCTCTTTTACAAGAGTCCAACCTATGGTATTCCAAAATAAAAGGAACCGCTAGATGGTCAGACCAGGATAGGTGCATCGAATCCTTAATAGTAAGCCGAGGGTCATTAGAGAAGAGGCCATCCAAAGTGTGGCCAGCACGATGGGTCGCTCCTCTGACTCGTTGCTTGAGTCCACAGGACTCCAGGGCCTCGATAAGGCATGATGTATCCGGTAAGTCATGTCGTTCTAAGTGATAATTAAAATCACCTAGGATTGAGAAGTTATGTTGGCCAAAATAGGGTTCCAGAGCCTGGAGAAGGTTGTAAGTGAAATGAGTTCTCGAGCCAGGTGGTCGATATACTAAGATACCATTAAAAAAAGGACATTGCCCTTCCTTTATTGTAAAATGAAGTGCTTGAGAACTATCAGGGAAGTCGAGTAGAGGTACAAAGTGGCATTGCAAGTGGTCTTTGTAAAGGATCGCTAAGCCCCCTCCTACTCGACCCTGTCTATCGGATCTGACCAGACAGTACCCATCTGGGACCGCCTCAATTAGATCAGGGTCAGAGGAGTCCTTAGCCCATGTTTCTGTGATAAATACTATGGTAGGTGTTTTCTCTAGTACCAGCTCTTTGAACATTATTTTATTCTTAACAAGAGAGCGAGCATTAAGCAAAATGCACTCTACTCTTGCTATCTTATGGCTGGAGGTGGCGGGACAGTCGGAGGGTGGATTTCTAGGGGCTAAGAGAGGAAGCCTACACATAGAAGAACAACCGCAGAGGAGGGGGAGGAGAAGATCATCCGGCTCATATGAGTGCGAACATCGCAGTCGAAGCGGTTTAAGACCCAGCAGTTGCTGGTAAGAATACCTATAGAGGGCGGGAGAAGAATCGTCGGAGTCCAGAGGCCAGTCGTCCAGCGCGTCCTCAGCGCGGACGGGCGCAGACGGGCTGGACTCTGGCGTGACTCCGGCGGGCATCCGGCGCACACGCTGCGCGTATACGCTGCGCGTCATACCCTGCTGTCTATATAGGGCTCTAGTTAGACCACGTGTCTACTTCAGCCAATGGCTGAATAGCGCTAGTGACCCACCCCAGATGGCGTCCCAGACAGTCAAAGCGCGAGGACCGGGCCGCCCGAATGGCGGTGAATGCAGATCAATTAAGTGCAGCAGTGCGATCCGTGTCTAAGGGCACAGGTAGGGACCTGGTGATTCTACACAATATCCTAACAGTATTAAAAACGGGGGGAAAAACGAACGTGAGTCAAAAGTAAATACTAAACGGGGTGTTTTAAAATTACAGCTACAGGCTTCTAGAGCAAGCGCTATATGTAAATACAAAGCGGGGAGTTTAAAAGTTACAGCTACAAGCTTCTAGCGCGAGCGCTATATGCAGGACAAGAATCAAATCAAAAGATTGTAGTAATATGACAATGAGGCACACAGATCATTGTCAAAACCCCCTGAGGGGTGGACATATAAATGGGAGTCGACTTGTATTTCTGTCTTGATCCAGATCCCTTATAGATCTGAAGCTACCACCACCAGAAGCTGGAAATGCCCTTCCCTTTGAGTAGGCTATGACACAGTCAGTCATCTTGATAATTCACAGCTTCCGACCACACAGGTGAGCCACCAGTTATATAAACTTGGGGCAGTTAGCGGAGTTACGGTCGAATTAAGAATGTAATTAATTATGTTTCTAGCCAACATAGTCAAGTACATAGAGTCAATACTTGAACCGAGGATCTTATGAACATATATGGAAGAGAGATGGTCTAGGGCAATAGCTGAATAGACAGAATACGGTCTGAGAATAATGAACTGCCAATAACAGATAAATAATGAGATATTACTATTGTTACCTGAAGGAAAAGAATTACCTTACTATGAGGGAAATAAGAACTGTGCTTTTAATTGAAAATTCAATTTTTTCTAAGTTTCAAGACACTGAGGAGGCTAATTTAAGTTGGCAGAAATTGTTCGCTCTTGCTTTTTAATAGCACTTGAAAGTTTAACAAATTTGTGCAGAACTGCTTTAAATAAAACCTGCATCTTAATGATTATTTCACAGCAATCTTGTACGAAAAGTTAAAGAAACACCATTTCATTTTGGATTTAATGCACTCCTAGTCACACGATATTAGAGTTCAATTGTATCCGAGTAGTGGCATTCTATTAACAAAACATGTCACTGTTTTAGGATTTAAAGGACAGTACTTATTTCCCACCATAACACACTTTTAATAGGTTCCTCCACAAAATGTAAGCACCACGTTGCTCTATCATGCATAATCATAGCAAATCACCATAAAAGGTGACCAGTACCAATCAGAGAACTGGAAATCACACAAACATTAATGAACAAAGTCTGATAATATCCACAATGAAGAAAGCTTGCCGGACCCATTTGAAAAGCTTAACATGACACCAAGGGCAATACCATGAACTAACTGAAAAATATTTACCGAACATTAGGATAGGCAGCAGCAGTTTCTTTATTCATGGGTTCCAAATGTAAATTCATCATTAACAAAACACAAACCAAGCTTTAAAATAAAACCGAGCATCTTACTAGCAGGCATTGATTGTCACTCGCATAACAGGAACGCTTATCTCTCCGTCTTGCTTCTGAGCGAACTCTCATTAAACGTGCTTATGTTTGTTATTGTCAGAGTCAGACAATAACAAACACAGGTAGGCAATATGAAGTCATCGACACATAACAGCTGAATAAAAGGCACATATGAACCAATTGCCACACACAAGAATTTAACTGACGGGAAAGTTACCACGTGGAAATGTATTATGTCCGTGCAGGGTAGCAACTAGTCCTAAAAGGTAAATAAAATACACAGGAAACCATACTCGTTTTCAGATTAAAACGTTGAGTACTGCTAGAAATAGAACAACTCAATCCATCCTTATGTTCATTTCAAATCCATTTCAAGTTTGCAACTACAATAGGGCAGCATAGAAGATCCATCCTGGACAGTATTTGAAGGTAACTCCTATACTGTTGCTAAACTTATTTTTCTCCCTATCTACACGTACAACTCTGTACAGATATGATATTAAAACTGTGATACAAACAATTTTAAGAGTGGCATTGATTTAATAAATCTCTGAATAATCTACAAAATTATGATATAGGATCCATAAGGAACAGGTAGACGGGGTTAAATAAAGGACTTACATGGGCATGGCTCTGCGTTACAAACATCTGGATTGTAGAACCTCTATGGTTAGTCACTCCAGCCACACACGTGGTGTTTTCACCTAAGTTTTATCCACTATCACTTGATAAATCAATTTCAAACATCCCCCTTTAGCACTCATCCAGCACTTGCACCTTTAATTTTAAGTATCTAGCCAAACCACTCTCATCCTCAAAACAGCTAAAGCTTCAACAGCCCATTGACCCCACGAATTATTAAAATGTTTACCCTATGCACAAACTCACCAGGTTCAATCATACTTCTCCACACATTCCAAACCCCAGATCCCTTAAATTACGTCAAAATAGTGGTGATATCTACCCTCAGTGCCTTGTCCGTGACAGCAGTCCACCTACCAAAAATAAATAACTAAATTAAAACAGGTGGTATGCCCACTTGTCCAGGTACTGTCCACCCACCCTCCTTATTCAAAACCACTGAACACCATGTGTTCAACTGCCTTAGGCACAACATTTACATCAGCAGTGTATTTGACTTTAGTAGCTACACTCAATAACCCACGATACTTGCTGTTCCCACCCTCTAATTTTCCACATGCTCTGCCAGAAACCTTGCTGCTCACAGGCATCCAGGAAATCATGCTGGTCTTGGAAATAAAAAAAATTGAAAAATGGACAGTTGCAACAGTCCCCATTGTTGCCTCCAGCGATACTCCTTCAACTCCATCTACAAAATACAACTTAGCCATACACTTGCTTCAAAACCTAAGCTGTCTCCCACCCACACAGCACAAAAGAAATGTAGGGGCAGATTTACAAGAACTGGCGCATCTCTGCATATTAGCAGAGATGCGTCAGCTAAATAAACATGTCGGAAAAAAAGGTGTGCGTCGCATTTACAAATGTTGGCGCAAAGATAGACAGATGCGTAACGCATCTTTTGGCGGAAAGGCAGCGCATTGCTGGAGCCGTGTCATAAGCACGACGCAACTCCAGCAATGGTCAGGAATACCTATTCCCATCATGCTGCATCACTCCTTAGTCCTGCTTCAAACAGGCGCACGGTTTTGTCGCAGTGGTGTCGAAAAAGTGACTGAAATTTGTAGATTTCTCTGCGTCACTTCTACGAGGCTTCCTTGCGATGAAACGCCCACCCTGCATACATTATACCCGACGCATGTAGAATGTAGCACAGGGCTTTACAAAGTGACACATCTCCCTATATGCGTCAGGTTGGAAATATGTTGCATCGTGGCACATTGTTTACAACGCTGCTGCGTCACAGAAGTGACGCAGCAGCGGCGAAAACTTTTCGCAAGGGGTTTGTAGATCTGCCCCTCAGTTTCTTACTCATCTTTGTGATAATTAACAACCCCCGTCTCCCCACCTTGCCAAAAGCATTAACAACTAGGTTTTCACGCTCTGTAGCTTCCATGCCACCCACTGGCCTGATTTGTAGGTTTCTGCCTCGTCATTTTTCCATGAGATCTCCCTCATCCATTCTAAGATGCAAATTTGAAGAAAGCCCTCGAAGTACACAATAGAACTAGAAGGCTCAATCCCAACAATGAGTTGCGTTCCTGGTACTTCTGGCCTATTGCAGGTCTTCCCCTAGTGACAATGTTGTTTATCCGTCTAAATTCATTAAGCAATACTCCCTAACTATCAGTTCATGTACATGACAACTGGCCAGTCCTCGTGTACTACATTTGGCTGCTGTTGTACAGCGTTTCTTGTTGAGATGCGCTATTTCTGAAAACAACATGCTGCCTCCTGATTACCAATTTTTATTTTACTCTCATATGTCAAAGGGTTAAACCATGTTCCTAAACAAATTACTTTTGCTGAGGTTTAGGTGCATGCCCACTTCAAGAAGCAGTATTTTCCAGGCCTGGCACCCTTTACAACGTTACTACCCTAGTTGAGGAATAATTCCTTCTGCCCTCTGCGTACCGTTTTGAGACCCTATACACGGGGAATGTGGCCTATGTTGTACACCATTTTTACTGCACGTTTCTAGACCTTGTCTGTTTAATCTAAATTACCAAACGCAGCATAACACAGGCAAAGCAATGGGGTGACCGGGTGACCACTTCCTTCTTCACTCGAATTCTCTCCCGGATGTATTCCTCCCCAGATCATAGGCCTTCAGATTTGAATCTTCCTGCTTTCTGAACACTAACGCACATGCTCCCTCTATAAAATGCAATCGTATTCTTCATGCCTATCCATTTGTGTGTCAAATATACATCACCTTACAAAAAACAACAGACGACCATGAAGTACACCAAATTGACCGGAAACAAAAATCGGATTTCTCAGCTTCCTTTCAAGGTCGGTATTAATAACAGAAGTTTAAATGCCCGAACCCGGCTGCTATCTATTTACAACCGCCCAAACACTGAGTTGACAGTTCAACGGCAGCATAAATCTGTGGGGCTGCAAGCCCAGAGGAAACATCAACAGAACAGTGTTTGCCTGCTATCAAATCACCGATTAACCCTCCTCTCCCCCGAGCATTAACCCTGAAAGGCGGGCCCGGGAAGGTGGGTACCTCCATGGAAACCTCAAGAAGATTCTGGACAAAACAGCACAAACAATAAGGCGCAGGCAGGGGAGAATAATGAAGCTAATCAATAAAAGCACTGCAAAATGACCCTCTTCCTGCGGCAGTGAGAGCTTTCTTCGCCGTTTTAGCAGCAGCCATTCGAGCTTAGAAGTGTTTCTACCACCGAACTCATGTGCTCCTAGAGGGGAAAGCGTACCCACTCCCCGTAAAATATGGACAGGCCGGTTTAGCTGTGCATGAGGCACAGGACAGGAAGAACAATGAACTGCTGAGCCCAGTGTTATGCGCCCCTGAAATCCCTCGGCCCCGGCCCCCCGGAGTGGCGTGGAGAGTCCAAGTTGTCCCGGAGCAGGCACTGATCTCAGGCCGAAAACGATGGGCAGCTAAGGAAATACAGAGAAGGTTTAGGAGAAAAAAAGACATGAGGAAGAAACGGCAGCCATTCCCCTCCCCCACCATGCCTGCTGCCTGGAGCAGCCCTATGTACACAAGGCCAGAAACCGCTTCTCTTCACAATTCAAACCAATCCTACATTCAAACACAACAAAAAAACAGTCACGACCGAGCTTGTGGCAATGGAGGGCCCACCCAATGAACAAGTCTTGCCAAATAGGCTTTTAGGAACGAGTATATAGCTCCGTACTTTAAAAAGAAAAATACACCGGATAGATGTTTAGGCTATGCAATAAACGTCTATTTTAAAGCATAGGCAAGCGTGATCATGGACTTTCTTCTCAGTTAGCAATGGACGTAAAACAAAAGAATACATGTTAAAGACCATCTTGTTCCTGGTACAGGGGGAAGCGGGTCAAAAAAGGGGCGCAGGTGCGGCCGGCAGTAACCTTAAGTAATGGAATAAATCGCTAGGTGGTAATCGTATCTGGAGCCTTGGGCCAACAACCCCCTGACGACCATACTTGACATTTCAAAATCTTAAAGCACTGCGAGATACGATTGCCACAATACAGGTTTAACAAAGAGGTAACGAAAGGGTTGCCATTCAAAACCACATGTCCACATAGAAAACGTATTTATTCTTTACAACACCCTACAGATGCGCCTGCATTGTGCCTGAAAAATAAAAATCATCAATAAATAAAACAGCTTAACAAAATTACAATTAAAAAAAGAAGGTTTCTTTCCTAGCTCCCCTGCCCACAGTGTTTTTAAGTGGTCTAGCCACCATCTTCGTGGCCTGGCTACTCTGAATAACTGGAAACACAAGAGATGCACATTTGTATATACTTATTTAACAGCGAGCTTTTGCCACCGGTGGTGGGACCAGGATATGCAGGCGAGACCAGGATATGGCATAGCACCAACAAATGGGAAACGAAAGGCGGATTTAAGCATAAACTGCTGACATAGGATGCAGGAGGAGACCTGCATTCTTATCCGGGTTTTGGCACCTGACCTGCAACACTGTGGGATTCTAGACATGAAACTAGAACAGCTATGGTAATCCAATCAACAATTTGAGAGGTTGATTGCAGACAAACGTCTTCATCGCTAGTGAGCTAGGAATTCGAAATATGTGTAATGTAAAAATATAAACGAACAATTTACTGTAATTGTATTGTCTCCGTCAACAACCATCACATCCACTAGTGACCTCTGCAACCATGTTGGCACCTATGAGCTAAACCAGGGTCTAAATTGCATGTACAGCATGTCTCGGAGATAATTTGTTTAGCAAAATCATGTTTTGTATAATTGAACAAAAACTGAATACAAATTTAAAAAACATCCTCAAATTAGCCTGCAAAGTATCTAGGTTAGCGCGTCATTTAAAATAATCGCAGATGGTCGGGCCCTTTTACATAGGGCGTCTTCTTCACAGAGGTGGTAGACAGGCAACAACAGTCAAACATCAAAAGAATAACTTTCAAAGCTGCATGAAACAAAAATAAACCCCATAACTAAATATGACCGGACCATAAATGTGAACAATGGTCATTTCTGTAACTCATACTACCAACGGTAGAACCCCTTGGTGTTAGATATATTATGTGGAACACACACTCCAATTTCAGAAGATATATTTGACGTGTCCCCAATTCCTACAGGGCATGTTCCATCTTGCTATCAGATGGGTTCCAATTTCTTGACAAGCAGTTCGTGTATGGAAAACAGAAAGCCAGAATGAAGGAACAGATGTGACCACGCCAAAATCAGGAGGATGAGCGAGAGCATCCGAAAATGCTCACAGGAGGATAGAGCTAAGGAGTATCTGGAAGACTGCCATCTCTCCAAGGGTACAGGCATGATGAGACATCTGTGTCATTGTAACTAGAGATAGGCCAAGTTCAGATGTCCTTCCCAAGTGTTTTGAGGACTAAGTGAACACTTATGCATCTATGTTTGCCAACAACCATGTACTAGATTTTGTTCATAAACATTGGTAAGACTATCTCTGTCTAACTAAAAGTATTTCACTTATGGGTTTGGGGTGCCACCATTACTTTCAATTTCGGACATAATAACTGAGAAGGGGGTAGTATAAGTATAGCTACCTCAGCTGTGCAGGCAGGGAAAATGGGATTGGAAGCTAACCTATTTTCAGGAGAAGTGGGTTCAACGAGGGGCGATATTTGTGCCACCCATAAGTTTTGTAAAGGCAATTGACAGCTCTACCTACTTGACAGAAGTGAGTTTAAAATCGCATATCACAAAGTTTACTGGGCTTATTTTTAACCCTCCATGTTCAACCAACCACAATTTTACTTCAGGGGTCGGACTTTATGACATCTGGTAATCACCAGCTTCAATAAAATCCCCCAAAATTACTTGTAATGCGACCCTCCATGCAAACAGGTGTTTGAGCTGGATAAACTGACCGAGCCACTCATAAGGCCCGTGTGGAGTTGTGTAGAGGAAGTGCTAGCTACAAATGTACGAAATACACCCCAAATAATTTGAGAAGTACAGACTTACAGACCTTCTTCCTGGGATTCTTGGAAAATAACTTTGGCTCATCTACACTTAATCTACAACTTTACACATTTCCAGAGGTAAAGGAGCACAGGAACCAATAGTATCGTCACAACAGTCCCATACACTTACAGAATAAGGCCTAATTCCTGAATAGGAACATCTACATCCTAATTCCCGCATTCCTGACTAGGAACTATTAACATAAAAGTATCTGAGGAAAACGTGATCATAGGAATTCTGGACACAGGCAGAAAGTTATTCCTCAGTAAAATTTGTGACTCTGGATACAAGAAGACGCCCTTTTCAGCTCTTTGTTGACTCTTGACGCCCCTGGGTATTAACACTTATGTCAACAGAGATGGACAACTCCAAATATGAAACAGTATCAGTGACTTACCTTCCCTGCTGCTCTACACCATTTGGATTCGTCGAGGGAGCCAAGGGCTGTGAGCAGAAAAAGTGAGAATATACGGGCGTGTGCAGTCTGTCCTACACGTTAAGAGTCAGGGAAGCAGTGCGATATAACGACGAGACAAGAGAACGAGAATGCAAGTTAGTGCAGAGTTCTCAAAAAGATAAGAACACGAGAGAACAGTAAGCCCAAGTTGGGAAGAACTCACAGCATGCGGAAACCGCAATCCTCTGTCGGGGTTCGGGCTTAAGCATGAAGAACGAGCATAACAGAGGACTCAAAGGCAGATAAGACAGCAACTAGAACCATTGGGGTAGCAGGTCTCAATAATGTAGCAGTTGCAGATCAATTGACATTGAGCATAAAAGAATGGCTCAGAACTATTACTCTTGGTATGGGTGTACTCTTTTGCATGAGATAACAAGGATCATAAGAACTCAACAGGCCCTATATATAGGTTGCGGAATGGAATGGGGGCAGAAAGGCCTGTTCCCCGGTCTGTGGGAAGGTGGTCAGTCTGCCCCTGTCAAAAGAACCCCCTCTCCTAGGTGCGACCCTTTGTGGGGGGGGGTCAAACCGGGAGGGGGCGATATGCCCCAATAAAGGCACTATGGAAGGGGGCGTCTATCAACCGCTAGAAAAAGGATGCAAATGCTCGCATGCGAGATAACAGTTGCTATTCGGAGGAGGTGCATGCGCCGGGAGTACCGCTATGGTGGGAACGTGGACCCTTCCTTTATGTAAAAGAGAGGCTATGCCGAGGGTGCGCTGACCCCGGGATATTAGAGGATGGATTTTTACCAATGGAGACTCTGGTCTAGGGAGGGACTAAGCGACGCGGACAGACTGCTCCCCCGCTCTCCTCGGGCACCACTACGGTGCGGCGCGCATTGCTAGGGGGAGGGGGCGCTGCTGCCAGAAAATACTCCAGGGGTCTGTCCGGTTCTGTGTGAGTGTGTGAGGAGAACAGAGCAACCGCTCCAAGGCCCGGCCCACCTCCCAGCATTCCGATCAGCCATTGGCTGCCACACTCACCGGACCTCAAAAACTGCCCAATCAAAGGGCGCGATGGAGGCTTAAGCGTCAAAGCTACGCAAGGCCGCTGTGGCTCACCCGACGGCACAGAGAGAGGTAGAGCGAAAGATACCAAGAGAGGGCAAAAGAACAAGAAGATATACATTTTTACAGTCGACAATAGCATGCGTTTTTAACAAGAAAGAGACAAATGTTAGACTATGGTTCGGTTGAATCTAAAGTCGAAGAATCAATTACATTTCAAATTAAAAAATAAAGCACTGCACCAATATTAACTTTGTAACTTAGATGTTAATTATTGAACATATTCAAATACCTACGTGCTGAAAACGTACGAAGTATGTTTCCTTAAATTGCATTAAAAACGATAATGTATATTTTATTTTCTGTATTTTCCTGTTTGGCTATCCGCATAATACACTGTTCCAAGATGGCAGCCTCCTGGTACGATATTTTGAGGAGACAAGTCTAACTCTGCCTTTCTTACATTGTGTGACGTTGTGCAGCACTGCGCTGCCCCTGTGCTGTACTGAAAAGTGACGTTCTGCTTAAACAAGACCTCTCTCCTCACTAGTATTCGGACTGGGTTGGGTAAACTGTATTACTACAACAGTAAAATATTACAAGATGAGGTGTAAAGTAATGCTCCCTTCGTTGTAGCTAAAATGTGTTTAAAGTTCATCCTGTTAGTGTATCAATGTAAAACTGTTCAGCGTTTCTCAATGTTATTTTGGGATTTTGAGTCTCCACCGCAACCTCGCGGTTCCTCGAAAGTGAACCGAAAGACTAAGAACTGCGCAAGCGCAACTCGGTATTTTTATTGAAGACTTTATCGTTAAAAGGAAGTACTAACAGCCGATAATGGACGTCAATTGTAAATGTACTTATATAGCGCATACGACCCACAAGGAGGCATTGTAGCGCTTTTTCCGCTAGTAGCACGCTACCTTGGAATCCAAGGTTAGTTAGTAGGTTAGTACAAATTTATTTTTTTGTGTGCATTAGTTGTGTTATGTTTGTGCTCTTGATTTCATGTATGTTTAGTAGAGTATGGAGTAGGGACAGAATGATAGGAATGGATTCACCAAGGGGAAGTAGTATTTTTTTTGTATGTAGTCGTGGTGTGTGTTTGTTAGTTGGGTGGTATAGTTAACCAAGCATTTGCAATGCAATAGGTCTCACATTTACTAGAGTTTGAGCTATTGGCATTACAAAAAAGCATTTGTTTGTCAACTTGACAAACAAATGTTTTTTTTGTAAAAGCACCCAATGCCGCGGTTTCTCTTTATAAGCAGCCGCGCACCTTTCTTTAGACGCTGCTCGTCTCTATAAACATAGAATCAGCAATTTTTACATGGTCTGATATGCATGTGTATCTTGTGTTGTTGTATATAGTTGTCCCCTTAAATTAGTGCATCTACTTAGTAACAGGAGGCATAGTTCAATGTACGATGACACATGCTTGTATAGTAACAGCTCTTTTTCAATACTGTGATAAGTATAGTCTGTCATGTCTGAGTATATTGTGGTAAATTCTTCAGCTGTGAGTGTAGTCAGCATGTGGGGAAGAGACACCTCTGGACTAATCTTCTGAAGTGGAGATGGTTGTCTGTGGATTTTTGTTTGAGGGTGGGGAATTTCCTAGTTTAGCTGTTTGAACAGAGAAAGATGTTCTACCAATTTTCTTCTTTTTTAGGTCGAGCCTATCCCATTCCGCAGGAATGCATAGGGGAGAATTTTAGTGGCCAAAATAGGTTCTCAAACCAACGGCCGGATTTCCAACAGTTCACGTGAAGACAAGCAAGCGCATTTCCCCACATCAAAGCAATCAGCCCCCCTGCCACAGGCTTCCCCAGCGTGCGCAGTGCGTGCTGGCCTCACTTCTCCTCCCCTCTAATTGCTTTTTTTCACAGCCGCCAGGCCGTGAGCTACATCAAAGTGTTCCAATCCCCCGCCCCCTGCTTCACGGACGATTCTTTATTTCTTTCGGCCATGTTTCTTTTTTTAGAGATCCTGCTTTGGTCTATGATCTGCGTGTTCCCCTCTTTTCTTACTGCAATCCTCACCAGTCCCGGTTCAGTTCTTCCTACTCTATCACCCATACTGTTTCCCTTCCCTCCGGTCTGGGCTCGTGATGCTGGTAATTCCGGCTGCTCTCACTTCTCTTTCGCTAATCTCGGTTCCCCCGCTTCCCTTTCCTGCTCCCACATTCGTGATGTTTCATCAATATGGGCTTCCGGTCTTTTGCTGGCATCACCCCCATATCTTGCACAGTTCACCACGACTGCAAAGCCCAGTCCCCTGCTCCCCCACCCCCCTCCACCGACTCACTTGGATCGTTACACGCAGTAGCCAGATGCTGAAATGTTGTTAGAATGCAGGCAGAACACTGGGTCATTTGAAGTTGCCTTTCACTTTTGGACGTTGTGTGTATTTACTGTGCATCACTGCAATAAAACATTTTTCGGTACAGAAAGCAACAACTTTCAGTCCCCATCCATGCCCTTCCTGTAGCTTGCGTTTTTTTTCTGACGCAGTATCCGCTTTATGGTGCTCCTTGCAGGCGCCTTTGTTTTGTTTTGCGCAGCTCTCCCAACTGGTTTAATTATTGCAGTTGGTGTTAGAAAACCTGCGTACTGTTTCCACACCCCACGGCAAGAGCATTGTTCCGAAAACTACTCCCTTCGAAGTCCCTGAAGACATGACTGGCCCCCACTCCATTGCGCTCCCCGCTTAGATTTAGCCCTTCCGAAAGTGTTCGCTTTCCTTTTAATCTCGTGATGCCAAGAGCTTGTTGTAGCCCCGAGATGCCCATCCGAGGAGGGCGTTTTAGTCAATGAATCTTTGGTGGGAAATTGTTCATTACAAAATGTTCTAGACTTGCTGTGTTCGGTTTGCTGTGCTTTGCGGTCAGACTGAGCACCATACATTGCTTACATTTACACGTGCTCATACTTAGACACGTGCATGCCATAAGTCTACATGTATGTTGGTTGAGACGCTGTGTTTTGGGAGCACGCTCTCTATGAAGTGAGTATATTTTATCATTTCACTCCTGTGCATGGGGTTTGGAAGCCTGACCTCGCTCTCTTGCCCTCATATGGAGAGGAGTTGGCCTAATGGCTAAGGCGCTGGAGAGGAGTTGGCCTAATGGCTAAGGCGCTCAACCTCGGACCTGGGGATCTGGGTTCGAGCCTCGGTAACGACGCCAAAAACCTCCTGTGATTCTGGGCAAATCACTTAATCTCCCCGTGCCTAAAATGAAAGTGTGTCCTCATGGAAAGCGCTCTGATACCTGATTCGGTTCGGGTCTAGTTCGCGCTATATAAAACTCTGCAAAAAAAAAAAATATATGGTGAATAATAGGGTGCCCGAGGGATTGCTCGGATGGATTCTGCCTCTTGCTGCAGGCTGAGACCCCCAGGCCACCGTCCGACCCCTCCGCTGCTATAGATGGGACCATGGATGCTACTCAGCTCCAAGCGCTCTCGCCTCCAACACTTTAATTCTGCTCTGGCCTCTGCAAAAAACCCTTTTGAAAGCACCGATCCATACGGGCTCTGCTAGTAAAGAAATGTGGTGGGTGGAAGCACCAGATAATACACATTCAAAGCTGGCTTGGCCGGCTTAGCCGTTCATCCTTTTGAAGTCGATAAAGTGCGTTCCACAGATGAGTGAACATAACAGCTGTTAATGAGGAGCCCTGCAAAGAGTAGCTGTTTTCGGCAATCACTATCTCCCGTGCCCCCCCCCCCTCTTGGAAGGTTTGTTCTAGGCTCTATATTCCCCAGGCCCATCCGGTTAGTGCGGAAAGTACGTGGTCCATCGGCATAAACGCCCGACCTTGGTGCTGGAGACCAGGGTTCGAGCTTCGGGTCGCGTCCACATCCTGTGATTCTGGGCAAATCACTCCATCTCCCCGAGCCTGAATGGGTCATGTAAATACGGTGCTCGTGTAAAGCGCTCCGATACCTTCGGGTTGAGTTCGTGCTATAGAAATATGTAAAAACAAGCATTTGCAATGCAATAGATCTCGCATTCACGAGAGTTTGAGCTGTTACCATTGTAAATAACAATGCCTTTTATTTTTGTTTTCATTTTAAAAACATAAAGGGCTTTGTCATTTACAATACCAATAGCTCAAACTCAAGTAACTGCGAGACCTATTGCATTGCAAATGCTTGTTTGTATGTAGGAATTAAGAGGCAGGGAGCCATTCTTGAGCTTAGGGTTCTTTTTAGGTCTCGCCTAGAGATGCAACGCATGCGCTGCTCGCATGCGAGATCTATTGTCGTGGATTTTGCTTGCGAAGGACAGGAGATGTGCATGCGTATGGACAAGAGATGTGCACAGCGCATGCATTGCACGCTTTCACTTTGCCTCTCCCCCTGTCGGCTCCAGATCATCTTGCTCGGAGATCCAGAGGCTGGGAGCTGGCAGACAGCGTCTGGCGCGGATGTATGCTAGGAGCCTCTGGGTGATAGGCAGGGGTAGTCATTATGCAGCACTTGTTTATTTAATTTACAAGTGTGTGACACGCATACATACATTATCAGCACGGCGCCCTTTCACGAGCGCCGCGCTGTTAATGGTTTCATTGTTGTCTCTTTCCATGCTCCTCCATTCCCCAGCTCTCTGCTCTCACTCCCTTCTTCCCCCTCCCTCCTTGTTTGGACAGTGTAACAGGATGCAGCCCTTAAAGTCATTTGACCTTTTCGGAGCAGCATGGGACCTACGCTGTAAATTTTACATCCTCAGTGCCCGCTTTCACTTTTACATACGACGCACAACACTAGCCTTATTTATTTATTTATTTAAAATGTTTTATATAGTGCTGGCTGCACCCGAGGGTATCAGAGCGCTTTACATGGGTATTTATTGCAATGTAGCTAAATTTATAATGAGGTAGTATTAAAAAAACAATACAAACGGTAGAAAGCAGTTTCATATTACACAATCTAATTACACAAGTTGCAATGGTCTACAGAAAATCATGAGAGATTAGGCTAGTGAGAGAGGGAAAGGATGGAAAAAAGGGAGGTAGGGCATAGGAATGGGAAGAGGCTAGGGAGGGGGGTAGGTTAAGGCGATATCAAACCGCTATACATGGATAATTAATTGTAATGTAACAGAATTACAATGAGGTAGTACTCAAAACCCTTCTAGAAAGTAAAAACAACTCCAGTTTTACACAATCAAATTACATGTATTACAATGGGCTACAGCAAGTCCGGAGAGATTAGCCTAGCGTGGGAGGGAAAGGATGGAGAAGAGGGGGAAGGGTATGGGGAGAGGCTGAGGGTGAGCGGGGGGGGTTAAGGCAATACCAAGTGGGACGAGGCAGGGCCTATGGGAAGGCTAGTGGGAGGAGTTAGTGAGCGAAGGAAGATGAGAGAGGGGGATTAGAACAGTAGGAAGTCGGGGTGGGATTAGTGCCCGGGGGAGGATTTAAGGACCCCAGTATTTGTTGAGCAGGAGAAGTTTGAGGTGTTTACGCCTTAAATTTTTGATAATCAAGACTTTTAAAACACACCACAAGTTTGCATTGGCAGCAAAATCTAGCACGATATAGAGATTATATACAGCCACACGAGAGGAGACAGGACCTAGGAAATCAACTTTCAGGGTATAATGACATCTATGGTTGACAGTAAGCATAGAACATACAACCCTTTTAGCATAGTAGATTGAACCATTTACCCCAAATCTTCGTGAAGAGGTCGGGACATGCCCGGGCTTCAAAGAGGGACTCCTCTTGAGTCCCGCACCAGTCAACCCAGCGCTTCCATTTCCGTATACTAGGAGATTTGGCCTGAGACCAGAGTGACGTAATATCTCACTTTGCCACCGCCACTGCTGTTCCAAAGAAGCCTTTATCAACCCGGGAACCATCCATGCTGTCAACAACACCCAGGATCAAGCGCAACGGGTCATGAGGGATTGTCCACCCCAGGGTCAGTGTGAGTTCCAGCTCCACTCCCGCCCAGAATGCCGCCAGGACAGGACACTGTCAAACCATGTGGTAGAAGTCTGCAGGGGCATGACTGCATCGTGTGCAGGTCGAGGAGGGCCACAATCGGGCGCTGTAAAGATGCACGGGGGTGAGGTATGCCGTGTGTAAATAGTGGAGTTGGACTAACCTCAACTTGGAGGAGGTTATCAGTGTTTTGGGGGCCATGAGGGCATCCCTCCAGTCCGCATCCTCTAGAGGACCCAGCCACCCCTCCCAGCGGGCACGCAGCGAGTCTACGGATGCGGGCGGTTAATCACTAATGAGCGATAGATCCGGGACACCCACCCCCCCCCCCCCTCACCCCTCCTACCCAGGCTTCCCATCATCACCTGGGCCTCTAGAGGACTAAATTCAGGGAGGGAGGTGGGAGACGGAATGAGCACGTGAAGGGCGTGCCTAAGTTGTAAATACTTATAAAATTGAGAGGAGTGGAGGGAGAAGCGCTGTTGCAATTCTGCGAAGGTTCTGATCTGGTCCCCAGCCCAGACATCTCCAAGGAGCGCAATCCCAATGTTATCCCACCGGTGAAAGTCCCAAAGGGACGAGGTCTCCCGCAGCCATGCGCCACACCAAAAGGGTGTCTGTCTGGTGAGTTTCTGGTCCCATTTCGTGTAGCGCAACACCGTGCGCCAAGCCAAGAGAATCGTCTTTGTGACGGGGGAGGTCCTGTGGTATGGTAGCCCCATACAAGTAGTCCTGGAGTTGCAGAAAGTCCATTGATCGAAGTTCCACCCGGTAAGCCGGGTCGGACCAGCCACCCGCGAACCAATTGTGAACCACGATGAGTCTCGTGGCCAGATAGTAACGGTGAGGTTGGTGACTCCCATGCCCCCATCATAGGGAGGTATGCAGCAGTGTGCCAAGGGCATTCACGGTCTCCTGCCTCCCCACAAAAACCGGGTAAGGATACCATCAATCTTGCGAAACCAGCTCCCCGGAAGGTGAAAAGCAACATTTTGTAGAATGTACAGAAAGCGGGGGAGAACCATCATTTTAAAGAGGGCACACCTGCCAAAGGAGTTGAGAGGGAGAGACTGCCACCTCCTACGGTCCGCCTTAGTCTTAGTGACCACGGGCATAATATTCAGGGCCCACTCGAGTTCTGGAAGCAGGGCGATCCAGACACCCAGGTATTTAAAAGACAGCCTGCGCAGGGGAATATTCGTCTGCCAGTCGAAGCAGGCACTGGACGGATGGAAAGGCACCAGAGTGGACTTCGCCGGATTGAGCCGCATGCCCAAAACCCTTTCAAAGGCAGAGAGGGCCTCCAGGCATCCCGGGTCAGAGCTCTCGGGGTCTGCCAGAAAAAGGAGGACGTCATCGGCATAAAGGGCGATCTTGTCGACCTGAAAGGGGTCCCAAGCCCACCCGCGGATGTCGGAGTCCTGGCGTATAAGAAAGGCCAAGGGCTCAATTGCTAGCGCAAATAAGAGTGGCAAGAGTGGACAGCCCTGGCGAGTGCCCCTCTGGATGGGGAATTTCTCCGACCGCACCCTGTTAATTAGGAGCCTCGCTGTAGGACTGGAATATAGGACACAGATGAGGTTCCCGATCGGAAGGCCAAACCCATCACCTCCAACCCGCCCTCCAAGTAGCTTCACTCCACCATGTCAAACGCTTTTGCAAAATCAATAAGAATTAAGGCCAGATACGGGGTGAGACGGTGGCGATGGGCGAGGTGGAGGCGGCGTATACAGTGCTGAGTGCCCCGGGCGGGCATAAAACCACTCTGGTCCAGGTGGACTAAGACGTGTAAGTGGGGACAGATACGCTGAGCCAAGACAGTGGCAGTGGCAAAGATTTTCCCCTCTGTGTTGATGAGGGAAATAGGGCGGTAGTTCACACAGGCAAGGGTGGGCGGCTGAGTCTTTGGTAGTACCACAATGGTGGCCACGTCCGCTTCGGGGGGAAAGGACCCCGTGCCCCTCACATGCTGGAACAGCGAACAGATCGTGATAGGTTGCATAATATTCTTGGGGGTAGCCATCGGCCCAGGCGTCCTGCCCTAATGCAGGAGCAAAATGGCCCTGTGTATCTCTTCCAGGGAGAGGGGGAGATCCAGGGTCTCGGAGACTTTCTGGGGAAGGCGGGGAAGCTGGGTCCCAGTCTCTAACAACATTGCAGCCAAGGAGGCCACGGGAGGCCTGGCTGCGTATAGATTGGCATAAGAACCCGCAAAGGCTTGGGCGATGGCCCTCGAGGTAAACTGATGACAACCCGCCGCATCCCTAACCTCTGGGATGACGCAGTCTGCTTTGGGGTACGAGACTAGGTTGAGGAGTAGTTTGCCATTTTTATCACCCCAGCAATACACGTGTGCCACTGAGGAACATAGCATTTTAGCGGAGTCCAAGGAGATGTGACAGATTGCCTCACGGGGCAGAGCAAGCTGTTGGGTGGAGTCAGCGCTGTGCTTATCGGCTTGGGCCGCCTCCAACTGTGCTACGTGGGCCTCTAGCTGTGCAAGGCGGGCGGCCTGGGCAGCGTGTTTCAGGTGAACCAAACCCCTAGCCACTCCTCGTATAGTAGCCTTGCCTGCTTCCCATAATGTACCCTGCGATGAGACTGATCCCGTGTTGATCAAAAAGTATTGCCTCAGCTCCTGCTCAAGGGAGTCAACAAACTCCTTGTCCTGCAAAAAAACAGACGTTTATACTCCAGGTCGTATGAATGCCATGTAGATGAGTCCCAAGATGGAGGGAGACAGGGGAGTAGTCCGAAATGCCCCTGGGCAAAATAGTGGCCCCGGACACCAACTGACGGTCGGAGGCCTGCATTGGGAACAGATCGATACGGGAGTGTGATGGGCCGCCGCAGTGTGAGTGTACTGGTCCAGACGGGGATTCCACACCCTCCAAGCTTCACAGAGACCCAGGACAGACGACCAATCAGAGAGAAGCTTAGCAGTGGTTAGACAGGATGCAGAGGGAGTGCCTGATGTGTCGCGCGGCGGGTGCAGAACGGCATTGAAGTCGCCCCCGATGACAGTCAGACCCGGAGGAAAGGTGGAAAAAATGCTTGTGAGGGTTGCCGAAAAGTAGAGGGCAGTGTGGCAGGGGGAACATATATATTCAGGAGATTAATAAGGTGCCTTCGATCCTGCCGCTCAGGGCCACATCGAGGCCTTGTGTGTCCGTCTCGGCCCATGTCAAGGAAAAGGGAAACCCTTACGAATCAGTATGGCCACCCCCCGGGAGCCCCGTGAGAAGCCAGAGTGCCAGACCCTATCGAACCCATAGCGGGCGAGGAAGCAGCAAGTACCCAGAAGATGCGTCTCCTGTAGGAAAAGAATGTCGGTTGCATGGCGTTGGGCGCTGCGAAAAACAGCAGTTCGCGTAATGCAATCTAGTAGGCCATTGACGTTCCAGGGCAGGATATGAAGGGGTCTACTTAAGGTAGACAGCATTGGAGCGGGTTAGCTACAAAACAGGACCAGATGGCAGGGATTATTGCCGCACTAACTAACAGTTTTTAAACCGTTCCTTGGTTCTAGCAGCCATACACACTATTGCCCGCCTCCTCAAACCAGCCACCTACGTTGGTTTTGAAATACCATCAGACTTCTTTTGCATACATGTGGAGAGGCAACGTGTACAATACAGATTCTAGCTTTAAATGCCATACATAATATATAAATAGATGAAGGAGTGATGAGTCTCCAAACAAATGACGTAGATTTCAAATGCTTTTATTTCGATTCATTTAATCCTTAGCCTACGCCTTTCGCCCAACACGGGCTTCTTCAGGGCTTATCTTTCTATCTTGAGAAAATAACGTAATTCCTCCAATCAAACAGTCTTCGCGGGATTCCCAATCATGGAAGGGCCAATGTATCATGGACCATGAAGTCACCAACTCGTTTTACAAGTGGAGTTTAGTAATTCCCTTCTTTATGGCTGAAGGGTATCCTTGCTTCCCAGATCAAAAAATATTTTGTGTGTCAGTAACAAAGATAAGCCCTGAAGAAGCCTGTGTTGGGCGAAACGCGTAGGCTGTGGATTAAATGAATCGAAATAAAAGCATTTGAAATCTACGTCATTTGTTTGGAGACTCATCACTCCTGTCATCTATTTATATATTATGTATGGCATTTAAAGCTAGAATCTGTATTGTACACGTTGCCTCTCCGCATGTATGCAAAAGAAGCATTGGGGCGGGTATTGTGTGCAGGGGATACCAGGGTCCCAGGGGAGGTAACGACCAATAACCAGGGCACCGGGGTGTAACCCGTAAAGTGTGACAAGGCCCATGTCCTCAGCGGTGTCGTGTGTGCTCGGGAAGCTGCCAAGAGAAACAATAAACAGTGGCCCGTAGGTGGCCAAAAACAATAAACACTCTGGAGACAACAGTCTATCCCGCTCCCATACCCCTCAACTCCCCCCACCATACACTTCTGGAAATGAACATTTGTCGCCCTGAAAAGGAAACGACAACGGAAACACCAACACAAGGAATCTGAGTGCTAAACTAAAACGGTTAGCGGAACATGAACTTGGCAGAGATGGACCCCCTGTTGTATAGCATTTTAGGACCCTAGTGTAATTTTCCCGATTCATGCCCTTATATAGGTATAATCCACCTTGTCCTTATATAGGCATAGAAATCATAACCATATTTAGACATAGCCCATGCAGTCCAAATACAGGCATGGATACTTCCACTAGTTCCGAAAAGCCACAACGATTTCTTGGAAAACTCGGCTTCAGCAGTTAGGGACTTCCCCTTGCTTGAATATTGATTTGTCCAAGAACTCAAGGAGTTTTCAAAGAACTACGACTCTTTGATTACGTTATTATGTCCAACTTTACGTCAAACTCAGCACCTTCAAGGTATAAATATGCCCACACTTGCCCTAGCAAATACATGGTGGTTTGGAGCAGTTTGACTACTACTTGCCTGTGCCGAAGGAAGCCGACCCTCCAACTGACGCACTGAGAGAGATGCTGTCTTTTCTCTTGCCGAGAAATCCAGCTCCAGTTTTTCAAAGCTCCCCTTGCGGGGTGTTGTGAAATCGAGCCCCAAGACAGAGCGACACCAGACCTCCTTCATTGTAAACCAAGGTATAGAGCTGATTAGACCCTAAGAGAAATCTAGGCTAGATTCTTGGCAAAAAATACTAAACTTATGCTACACCTCACTTACTTCTTCACTCATACTAAACTTAGGTTAGGTACATTGGGGTAGGCGTATTTTAGAAGCATCAGTTGAGTACTTTAAGTATTTATTTATGTATGTATGTATTTTATGGCTTAGAAACCATACCATGATTTTACAGTATTATTTTATAATACTCTTCTTGCTATACGCATTATACTTTACAGCCAGTATTACGATTGTAGCAGTTAATTTCTTCTGCATGAGAAAGAAGACTGTTTAATAAATACTTTTATTGAAAACGCCCGTCTCTCTATTTCTCTGCACTTCTGGTGAAACGAAGCATGCACGATTGACTGAGTAAAATATTTATCTCTTGGTTCCACGACTCTGTAGATACGTTTTATCTTGAGGAAACAAAGTTGTCATGTTTATGCGGTTGTCAGAAACTAATCTCTTCTTGTTCATTCGAGAAAGTTTCTAATGACCTCTGAGCTAGCTGGCACTGACAATTAAGTCTAATATATTCGATAGAGACCTAGTAGACCTAAGTCCTACGTCACATCTATAGGATATATTATTCCAATGTGCAGAGCCTATTGGGAATATAGGAACTACAGTACATGGCGCCCAACATTTGGTAGGGCACTAATTTAACGCTAGATACTAGAGTAACTCAGTCGTGCTTTTCACAGAGACCCATTTTTCCCGTAAAAATACTCCAATAGATGTCTGGAGTGGGTAAAAGGAAATAATATCCGCCATTACTGAATAGGACGAAAATCCTACGTATTAGTTTTTGGTTTATTCAACGTTGAAGGATACAGTGTTCCAAAATATTGTGCACCTTATCTTTGTTCCCTTGAAATTTGCTCAGCAAACTTTCAGTCAAGAAAATGAGTGACGAAGAAAACAGTGGAGATGCAGTAAATGCAAACCAACCGGGTTTAAACCTTACAGGTTTCCAAGAAACCGATGCGGATGCGTTAATAATCCCGGAAAACGTACGAAAAACCATCACTATAAAGCTTATAACAAATGGCCTATCATCGAGAGGTGGTAGGGTGATATTTGTCATAGAGGCACATGAATATCGGCAGACAGAGGTATTCTATTCATGGATTATCTTCCCAGAAGCAAATTCAACAACACATGTGTTCCAATTCTACAAGATAGAGGAACCTCCAGCTGAATACACTCCTTTCGAGGACATTGAAATAACATTAACATACCAAGAGCATGCGCTCTGGTTTAAAGGCGCCCTACAACATCAAAATCACATTACCAGGCTTGGTCCACTAGGTGGACCAGGAGCAACTTTGCCGGTACTAGCCAGCTATACACCACATCCTGACATTGAAAGAATGACAGATGTAGAACTATTAGCTCAGCTAAAACAATTAATTAAAATACATAGACAATTTGTTCAATATGTCATGCGGACTCTAACAGTCCAACCTGCTATAAGGATTCCACAGCACACCCCTCATCAGGGGAACACAAACAAAATTACACCACAGACTATACAATTGGTCATTGGTAAATTACCCGCAAAAAGGGAACAAATTCCGTTCTGGTTAGCTAAAAAAATTACTCAAATCGAGGCAGTAGTCCCCGATAGTCCCCCTCATGAGAAACACAGGATTCTAACAATCTGTTTACCAATGGGGATCGCACCACACCTGGAGGACTGTGACACTTGGGGTACAGTCTTTTCTGCAATTTACACAAAAACACATGGTGTTCCGTCTATGACAGTAATACCAGACGTCCTGAAACAGATTCAAAATTAATACGGGGCAGAGCCTGCTTTAAATCTCGGTATGAAGTTACTGAAGGATTTCAAACAGGTCTCAGCTATAATATTAGCTAATATTAAAGGTGAAGTAGCATCGGTGGCGATCCGCCAAAAACTAAAAGAACTTGATTTAACTGAGCAACCATATGAACTGGCCAGAATAATAGAAAAATCCTATGAAGAACTAGGAAGCGGGAAACCAGTAAAACCCCAACTAACAGAAAATCCAAAAAAGAAGTGGGAAAACACTAATCAGACACTTCCTAAAGAGAACCGTTCTCAATCCAGAGGTAGGTCTCCTCAAAAGGAGCCCTCTGAAAAGAGGTATAACCTCACAAACAGGGATAATTTGAGAAAACCTGATAGATATCAATATACTGATACACGTTCCTCTCGTACCTTTCAGACTTCCTCATAGAAAATCGGAAAGAAGAGGACTATCAGAACACAAGGAAGAACACGTGAAGTCCAAAGACGATCAACACGTTCCAAAAAATAAGAAAACTCAATTCACCAAAAAAGAAGGTAGCAGGCTAAAAATCAGACATGCTGAGGATCTTGAGGACACAATTCAAGAACGGGGAGTGGGCTCAGACAATGCTGGACAGCGCAGCAGAAGTTACCATAGCTCGCAAGATCCTGAAGGATCATCTGGAGACAGTGGAATTGAATGAATACATTCAAGTTGAAACTGCCGATACCAGGGTTAGTGAACCCCAGAAGTTATATGAAGTAACGATCATGATAGAGGGGGACATAAGTAGAAAATTAAGAGCACTCTTTTGGCAGAAACTCTCTAAGGGTTATGACATTCTTCTGGCTGAACAAGACTGGCCACCTGAATTTGTCAGGGAGTGCCCACATGGCGAAGAAATCATTATGCCAGCCTTCTCAAATCATATTGCTATTCATAAAAAATACACCTATGCCAGAAAATGGGCTGTAGCCCAGGTTCCAAAAATATACACAAATTGCCGAACCCACACTTCACTCTTGTCTCCAAAACTAAGAGCAACAAACCAGTACTAGTCTTGTGTTTGTTGGGTATTTTTATTTTTACCCTTTAGTTTCCTATTTTTTGATTTTTGATTTTTCAATTTTCATGATAGCCCAGGTTCCAGCATTATATAAAAATCATATGGAATGGGCTGAGGATTCTCCTCACCATAAGATCCAGTTAAAAAATCAACTAACTGCTCAGAGGCAGTATCCAGTTAAGCAAGAAGCTAAAAAACAGATCAGGGAGATCTTAGATCAACTAGAATAACAAGGGGTGATTGAAACATGCACCTCGTCCATGAACAATCCTTTGTTTCCTGTCTCCTAACCAGACAATACATATCGTCTAGTTTTGGACTACAGACATTTAAATTCTTGTTGCAAAACCTTTGCATTACAAAATGCACACAGTGCAGCACTGATGAATAACATTGGGCGCAAAAAATATAAAACCACATTAGATATTTCTAACGGTTTCTTCTGTCAAAACATTGCACCTGAAAGCAGGTACTTGACCGCTTTTTCAATTATGGGGACACAGAGTCACTTCGGTCGTCTCCCCCAGGGATTCAAGAATAGTCCAGGGTTATTTTCGGACAGAGTAACAGAGTTACTACAAATGTACGATGATGAGGCATTATCTTATGTCAATGACATCTATCTTACAGACAACGACTTGGATAGGCACTTGAATAGAGTGAATACCATAATACTTGGTTTCGCCTCTGAAGGGTACAAATTCAACTTTAAAAAATCAAGAATTGCCCATCTCAACATCCTATTCTTAGGATACAAACTTTCAAGTGAAGGTAAAAGCCTGGCAGCAAACTTTTTAGAAAAATGTGCACTGCTCCAACCTCCAAAAATGCTGAAAAACGTAGTCAATTCTAGGTGTCCTGAATTTCGGAAGAACGTACATTCTAAATTACGGAGAAAGGGTTAAATCTCTCTACGAACCCATCAAACCTGATTTCAAATCAACTAATTGGACTCAAAAACACACGGAAATTTTGCGTTCAGTGCAAACAGTCATGTTAGCAACACCCCATTTACAGACACGCGTAAACATACGCACCCTTGTAATCCAAATAATCCCAGGAAGATGCGGATTCAAGTACTTAACCTTTAATGAAGGTGAAAAAGTACCAATAGCTTATAAATCACACTTGTACACACAAGAAGAAATTAAATTCACTTCAACAGAAAAAATTCTGACAGCGGTTCAAACTGCAGTAACAAAAGAGAGAGCCCTTGTACAGGGAAAACGCATAAAAGTCGTTACGCCTGTACCTGCCTTAGAGGCAGTGACAAAAGCGAGCATTCAGTGGGTTAATTCTCTTGCTGCAACAGACGTTGAATACGTTTTTGACCCTTACTTGAAAACTCAAGAATTTTTACAATACGAGCAAGAATGTTCTCTGCCCATTGAGATTCTACCCCTAGAACATTACAGATGTATAATTTATACAGACGGATCAGCACAGCCCACAATTGGGGGTAAACAGGCTTATAGTTCTGCGTGTGTGATTGTTAAAGGTCGCTGGCGCGATGGTAAATTCCGACCTATGGTAACAAAAACACAATCTCTCAGGGATTGTACAACTCAGCGAGCTGAACTACAGGCTTTCAATATGGCGCTTGAAAATACCGATCGCAAATTCCCCACACTCATAGTGTGTGATTCGTATTACTGCGTCCAATCTTACAATGAATACTTGCAGAACTGGGATCAAAACGGTTTCAAAGATGCAAAAGGTGGCACACTCAAGCATAAAGTGCTTTGGGAACAAGTAGTTCTATTACAGAAAGAGCTACAAAAGACTCACGTGATCCATACACTGAGTCATCAGCGTGATGGCATTCACGTTGCAGGGAATTCATTGGCTGATGAAGCCGCGAAGGCAGCTGTACAAACGGCTTCCGTAGCTGCAATCACTCGTTCAAAAATAGACGGCAAAACAATGCTAGCTGTCAATCAGACCCCCCAGGATATTGCGGCATAGATTTGCAAATTTAGCGACACAAAAATGGAAATTTAGCGGCACAAAAATGGAAATTTAGCGGCATTATTGCGGCACTTCATTGTACTTGAAATCATTTCTTTTCAGCCTTAAATCAATGTAAAGTGATGTATCTGAGTTTTCCACTGTGAGGCGTGACACTACGTGTCCTGTTTCCTCCTTTGCTGGGCTCTGGGTGCTTCTAGACCATCATGAGAGCTGTTGGAGTTGGGACGCCTGGCCTCCTGGATTTCAATCATGCCTTCGTTTCCTGTGTTGCTGTACTGCACATGCCTCTTGTGGTCCTTGTCACTGTGGCTGGTTTCCTCATTTCCTGGTGAGTCTCTGCACCCTCCTCCATACGGCTTCACAATGGAGTTATTGCAGCCAACGCTGCTTCCTGCCGTCTTTTGACGTCCCGGGGTTATGGTGGAGGGCTTGTTCCTGCTCCGGTAGTGTTTTTATGGCCTTGCTGGATTGGTGCGGTTTCCCGTGGCCCTGCTATATTTCTGCGGTGTTGGGAGCCCTCCCCGGCGGCCTCTGTGATAATGGGCACCGGGGTTGGGCTCGGAGTGCTCCTCCGTTCGCTGGATGTCAGCTGCGCAGAAAATACCTCATTAGTAATGACTGGGTCGAGGACGAGGGACATAGAGGTAATGCCAGCACTCTAACTGTTGAGTTGCCGGCTGTGTTAGTCTGGCAAGGGCTGCATTACGGGGAGAAGCTAATCAACAAACAAGGGCAAGGGATGCTAAGCTGAGTAGTGGACGCCCGCCTTGCCTGCATTGTTTAATTAATCGCCCCTCTCGGAGCAGGTAAGGGGAGGAAACAGGGACTATTGGGGCGCTGGGCCCTTGCTGCTTTTTGTGTATGTGCATGAGACACAGGGAACCAGCCCGGTTGGAATCCCTGGGCTCAGCTCCCTGTGTGTCCTGGAATTCATGGCAAGTCCGAATGTCCATCTAATCATTATGGCTGAATTTTACAGTACAAAACTGAGGAATCGGGGGCCATCTCCACTTATCTGCTAGAACAAGTCTGTGATTTATAGGCATATATAGAAACCATTGTCAGAGGTGAGCCCTTGCTGTAATCAGAGTGTGCCTGGAAAAAAGATAAAAATGTAGTCTGTGCTTGTCAGACGCATGCAAAACTGCAATAACTCAAATGTGTATTCTGCCTATCACCACTCCTTTAATCTCATCTCTCATGAACTAAGGACTAAGCATTAACCCTTGATGTCAGAAAGATATGTCATTATAATTATTATGGCTGAATTGTAAAGTTCAAAACTGGGGAATCATGCTGGCTCATCCCGGCTTCCCTGCTAGACCAAATCATGTGATCATAGGCCAAGACAGACACCCTTGTCAGAGCTGTTTCTTGTGTGTGCGGACTGAGCACACTTGCTATAGAGGTGGGTGAGCAGCCGAAAGCTCCAAGTCCTGTTGGAACCTCGAGTACAAGACGAGATGAACTTACATGAGAGGCGAAGCCAAGGTGACCTGGTGACTGCATCTGCTGACCATGAGACACAGTGAAGCGGAATCCAATCCTTCAGCTTAGCAGCACCCTGTGAATCCCTGCAAACCTGAATGCGCAGGAAAAAGCGTAATGTAGTCTGCGACTGCCCGTTGTGAAGTGCATATCCTGTCCGTCCTTGGATAGGATTCGCGCTGTGTAAAACTGGAAAAAATTAAAATTGGATTCTGCCTGTTGCTCCTGCACTGATCTCATGCCCATTGAATTATTATCAAAGTGTTAACCTTTCATGTCTGAAATAAATATGCGTCTAATCATTGTGGTTGAAATGCACAGTGTGAAATTGGAGAATTTGGTGTCAGTCCCGGCTTCCTTGCTTGAACAAATCGTGTCATCATAGGCAAATACTTGATTTCACCAAGCACAAACACCAGCCCTTTGCTTTAACAGAGCTACTGGTGTCTATATTACACGGAGACAGAACGTAAAAGCGGCAGCTAATTGAGCAGATTAGAGATAAAGGTCATCCATACAGAAACCCTCCATTCCTCTATCCCCTCCCCTGCACCCCTCCTGCCACGGACACATGGGAACTGGAAAGTGTAGGAGGGGGGCTAGAGCGAGAGACAGCAAGAGAAGGAGTCTAGTAAGGGGAAGGATGCTATCACGGCCAGGGGTAAAAGAGAAAGGCATGCGCAGCTGAGAATGCAGCCTCTTAATGTGTACATGTGTACATTCTTGTCAATGGGCAGGGCCCACTGACAAGAATGTACTTTGCATTTCTTTTCTGCAATCCCTAATGCCGGCCGCAGTAAGAAGCAGGCAGGTATTTACAGCTATACGGCGCCACGTAGTGACAATAAGATATAAGCATTTTTTTTTATGCCTCCCGGAGACCTTTTTCGCGGCCAGAAAGGTGAAAATCGCGGTATTAGCGCTCCTCTGCCGATTTCGCGATTATTTTGCGAATCGCGAAATCGCGATAAGCAGGAGGGTCTGGTCAATGCCACAAGCAAAGGCAGCGGTGCAGCATTACCTCTAAACTATCCACTCAAATATTCATACATAATCGATGCAAACTCCGTTCCTTTTGCTCGAATCCCTGGAGTGGGGGATAGGGTGATCCCAAACAGGAAACGTAGAGGTGCTTTGATACAAGAAGCACATATGGGAGAGGGTCTGATACATCAAGGGATCTCAACATCTCTACTAGAATTAAAAGAGACGTACTGGTGGCCAGAGATGAATGCCCACATTTACGAATTTGTAATTAATTGCGATGTCTGCTACAGAGATCACAGCATATAATGCCGCCAGATACCTGACTACAGTATAGCCAGCCCAGTACAGACACCATTGTTAGACAGCACTAGACTTTCTACACGCAGACGTCACTATGGACGAATGCAGTCCCAACAACTATTAGGACAAGATTCATTTGGATGTGGCCTCAGCGCTCGGCTGACGCCCGAACTGTTATAAAACATTTGCGAGTCTTTATCGGCACATGCGCAATCGGCACGCTACATTCTGACCAGGGTCCTGCATTTAGCTCTCGAGCTTACAAGGAGGCCATGGCCAATGTGGGTGTTGCATTGCGGTACTCAAGTCCATTCCATCCTGAGGGAAATTCGGTAGTGGAAAGAAAAAAACGGGACATAAAGCAATCTATAACAGCTAGGGTATTAGGCTCGGGTGACGGGTGCGTTAAACATCTAATAAGTGTCCAACGTAGTTTAAATAATCTGCCAAGAAATTCTCTGGGTGTAATCACTCCATATGAAATCCTTTTTGGTACTAGAATGATTGTCGAAGACCTCGATTGTCATACTTCAGTGGCAGAACAAAAACCCTTTCATATCAAAGACCGTTTGGCTGTTTTGCAGGACTTAAATGAAACACGAAGAAGTCTAAGCAACACATTACAGAAGCCAACGACCACTGAAGAACAAACACCTGTTCCAGCAAGACCTGTCTGGATTTCAAAGATGGGGAATCTAGTCAGAGAAAAGATCGCGGTTAAGAAGGAATTTGTGCCTTCTTACAGAAAACCAGTATCTATGCTACCAATTCACGGATCAAGAACAGTGTTACTGCCGCCTCTTGCTGGAAGAAAGGAGAATCGGGTCTTGTCCATCGATCTGGTAAAACCACATCATGTGGCCGATAATAATTAGTAGGCCCAGTGGACTCCAAAGATGTAGCAGACAACCAAATCTTGCTACTATCCAAGAGGTTCAAACTGAGAAACTCATCACCTTTGAAGAATCTGCAGTGCGAAAAGAAGGACTATGAACTAGTGCCTCTTGAAACCCAAATAACAGTACGTCAAGACACTCCTGTCTACAATGATATACCATCTGACTGTACTAATATGACAAGAGATCAAGTAGCTCCAGTGATTTCAAGTAATCCTGATGCAATACCAATAATTGACAGAACTGTCTCTGGCTATTTCATCAACTTTGATATGTTTTCTTAGCATCCCATTGAACCTTAAACAACGCCAGCAAATAAAAATTTCAAGGAGCAAGTAACAAAACTCTTTCATCAACTTGCAAATACATATCTGGTATCACCATGGGTTGAATTTTGGATTGTGTTAGGTGTACTTTTTCTCTTACTTTGGCTCATTCTTGTTTTAAGTTTGGGAAAGCTGATGGAGAATATAGTAAAATGGACACAGCCAGTAAGAACATCAACTTGCTCCTGAAGCCACACAAATCATCTCATTGTGAACAAAGAAACCTGTCATCAGTGAACATCACAGTGGTTCCTCTACCTGGTGGTATAGCATGGGATAGAACTGATTATGACATTTATGGTCCTGTAGAGCTGTTGAAGATTCCACACCAATTTAAGGTTTCCTTGAGTGTTTCACCCAGCACAGTTTCTGATGATTGGGACTTTGAGACTGTTAATAACATGAAGGCAGACTTAGAAATGTCAGCAACATTTACAAAACATGAATACTTAGAAGGTTCATCAGATTATGAACAAATGTATTGTTTTAATCATTTTGGTCATCATTATTTGCACAAATCTGCAAACCCTAGAAATGTTTTTACTTATAATCAATGGGAACATTGTCCAACGCCACCAAAAGGTAGCTCAAAAACATTCTATGAAACATTTCCATACTTCTCAGGTTTTAATGTCACAAATCCAGAAACATTTTACTTTAAAAATGTTAATAAGACAGGAATGAAAAGTATGTTGACTAATACTAAGCAAATTTATTCTGCAGCCTTTTATGCTCAATTGTCCACATTAGGCTTTGACTTTTGGAATGACAACATTGAGACAAAAACTGTCTGGGGCACAAAAGACTGCCAGGTGCAAGGTTTAGAAGCATTATTAAGAGCCTACATCATCCCAGAACAAATATGTTCTTAAATGACACTGTTCAACAGACATCTTGTCTTGGCCTGGCTAAGATAAAAGACTTAAACAAACCGTCCATACCTAAACCCACACCTGATAGTAATGGCAAAACAGAACTGACCCTGATTGGAAAAAATGGTTAATCTGGCCCACAGAGACGAACAACTGTCAAGATAGATTCATGAACAAGACACAAGGGTTTACAGTAACTAGGCCAGATCCAAGATATGTCCAGAGACAACATCCAAGGATAATAACATACAGTATAGGGAAACTGTGCCTTGAGTGGCTACAGAAATCCGCACTCGTAGATATAAAACAACACTTAACTTTACTTAAAGATGGCGTTGAATTGAGAAACTTCTTACAAAGGCCTCCTAAACCATGTCATAAACGTTTCATATACGCCGGTATTTATGCTGCTTATAATGAATCATGGAAAGTCATGCAAATGGAAACTGCAGAACGAATACGAGAAATCGATCATATTCATTTAGAGAAAACTCTCTCTGTAGTTGACAATGGATTAATGACTCTGCCGTCCAGAATGTATTCTTTGGACAGCATTGTATCCTCTGCCATAGACATAATGGAACAGGACTTGCTCATGTTACAACATGGACAGTCTCAATTGCGTTCTATAATGCTGCTAGGCTGGACGTTACAAAACCTTCGTTCAGGCTATGTGCCTTGGCATCTAATCAACACCATATCATTGTTTACTGGATTTAACCTTACAGATAAATAAATCTCTTTGGCACAAAGGGGAGCAGACTATACGTTGCTGAGCATAGAAACACTGGAGAGATTACCATTAACCGTTTCTGAGAAACCAGCCGTGGAATGGATAATACATGGCACCATCACGATGCCAGTGACGATTTTCCAGTTTCAGTATTGCTTGAAACACATACCTGCAGGCCTGTATGGAAGGTTGGATAAAGAATACATAAAGTCGACCTGGGATTTACCATACACACACAAATGTTGAAGTGGGCAAAATGAGATATTTCTTAGTGGTAAAAATTGCAAAAGCACACTGAGCGGTACACTTTTATATCAGGGTATTAATTTGCATGGAGCCTGCGATGGTTCTTCAACCAACTTATCCTGCCACCTGCAAGGTTCTCCGGCAGCAGTGATAGATCCAATTTTTAGGCAGCTTTCCAATGGGAGCTACATTGTTGAATGATCACAGCTGTTGTGGAATGATGCCAGGAATAGCCTATCTCGTTAGTGTGTCAGCCAGGGTCACTTGTTGTATGCAAGTATTGTTTCCGAAAACTAAGACAGACGGGGAGTCGCCCCTATGGCCTTCATTGAACATCTCTTCTATACGAATTGATACTTTAAGCAGAATGAAAGCCATTCTTTTACAAAAAAACTGTGCCACTGACCTCCTCCAGAGAGACGTATGATCTGCAGTCCTAGGCATTTTTCCAAACTTTGTGCACTCTGTGTTCGGCGGCCTGCCTCTCATTTTGGGACTCGTAGCAGGGATATTATTCTTGTTCCTTCTGCTCCGATATGGCAAGTCCAGTCACCAGCGATACCCAGATTACCATGGAGATTACTCTTCTGGCAATGCAGTATGGTGAGCGCATAATACAGATTCTTGGCTTGGCTCGTTTGAGAGATCTGAATACCACGTGGTTCCTGTCATTCAGACCAATCTGGCAGGATTGCACCTTACCTGTTCTACGATGCCTGCTTTGTGGAGAAGAATGCGTGTTGGATATTTGTCTGACACTTCCATCAGCACTGCCAACAGATGTTGATGCTTTGCTTGGTTCGGTAACGGCTCATGCATTGTGTTGTCCCCAACGGCTACCAATCCTGATGACGGCATTCATTGAGGTCTCACCAGCAATTCCAGCTGAGGGTGAGATACGTAGACCAACAGGCACACGGGTACCATACTGCGAACATTGCTAATGCGACTGACGCTGACGGCGATACTTCTCATCTGTTTGCGATTGATCTTCTTAATGAAGTGGTTCAACTTTCACCTACTGTGGTAGACGATTTCTTTTGCCAGCTTAGAAGATTTATGCCCACAAGCATCAAACTGAATTGCATTCTCAAACGGTGCGAATCGCCAAATTCGGCCGTTTGCAAATGCAATTCATTGCTTTGGGATGCATTAAGCTTTTTTGCTTTTTTTGGCAATTTAAGAAATCGCGATTTATTTGCGATTTCTTAAATTGCGATTGCATTTAAGAAATCGCAATTTTGCGATTTCTTAAATGCAATGCATGATTTTTTTTAAATTGCTAAATCGCAAATCGGAAGTGGTAAATTAACATGAAGTTAAACTTCATGGTAATTTGCGAAAACTTTCAAAAATGCACAAAAGTGCATTTTTGAAAGTTTCATTTTACACACACACATGCCCTTGGGGCGTGTGTGTGTGTAAAAAGTACTTAAAGGTACATTTCAGGGGTGCAGGGGGGAATCCTTTGGGGCACCCTTGAATTTGCATTTTCATTTTGCGATTCCTTAATTGCGAATCGCAAAATGAGAATGCCTTCACATTCATTCCTATGGGCCTCCAGGCCCATAGGAATCAATGAAAAGGGATTCCTTAATTGCGATTCGCAAATTGTGAATCGCAATTAAGGAAAATTAAGAAATCGCAAAAAAAATTGCGAATTCTTAATGCATAGCCGTTTGCGAATTCTTAATTGCGATTCCTTAATTTTCGCAATTAAGAATTCGCAAACGGGAACATTGATGCATGTGGCCGTTAACGTTTTCTCCTGACACCGAGAATAACTTTTGAAATTAGCACACAGCGTTCTATCAACTTTTGAATTCGAGCTTCGTTTTTCAAAACAAAAACAAAAAAACTTCTAACTTTGGAACTCTTCTTTTCTACAATTTGATTTGACTTTTTTCCAAAATTGAACTTTGGCACAAAGTATTCTGCTTAAAGTAGAACTATTCTTAGAGAACAAGAATTCTTTGAATACTTCCTAGAAACAATATTGACCTTATCCACAAACCAAACCAGTTTATATATTCTGCTATGGGATGGTCTCGACCTTTTTCTTCTGTATTTAAGAGCCATTTCATAAATGTAATGTTCATGATTCATTCAGTTAGCATTGCCAATATCATACTATATGCTTAAAATGAAATCATTACTTTCAAATGCGTACAGTACAAATACTCATTTTCGTGTGCAACCATATCAAATGCATTTTTATGTATTTTTGGGTGGGATTGTAAACACATGCTTTAGATATGTTTTAGTGCTTAAATTTAGTAATGTCGAACATAATAAAGTGGAATGGGTGTTGTATAGCATTTTAGGACCCTAGTGTAATTTTCCTGATTCATGCCCTTATATAGGTATAAATCACCTTGTCCTTATATAGGCATAGAAATCATAACCATATTTAGACATAGCCCATGCAGTACAAATACAGGCATGGATACTTCCACTAGTTCCGAAAAGCCACAACGATTTCTTGGAAAACTCGGCTTCAGCAGTTGGGGACTTCCCCATGCTTGAATATTGATTTGTCCAAGAACTCATGCAGTTTTCAAAGAACTACGACTCTTTGATGACGTTATTATGTCCAACTTTACATCAAACACGGCACCTTCAAGGTATAAATATGCCCACATTTGCCCTAGCAAACACACGGTGGTTTGGAGCAGTTCGACTATCTACTTGCCCGACGCAGCTCGCTACAGCAAGTGCCGAAGGAAGCCGACCCTCCAGCTGAGGCACTGAGAGAGACGCTGTCTTTTCTCTTGCCGAGAAATCCAGCTCCAGTGTTTCCAAGCACCCCTTGCAGGGTGTTGGGAAATCGAGTTCCGAGACAGAGAGATACCGGACATCCTTCATTCTCAACCTAGGTACGGAGCTGATTAGACCCTAAGAGAAATCTTGGATCGATTCTTGGCAAAAAATACAAAACTTATGCTACACCTCACTTCTTCCTTCGTACTAGACTTAGGTTAGGTACATTGGGGTAGGCGTATTTTAGAAGCACCAGTTGAGTACTTTTAGTATTTATTTATGTATGTATTTTATGGCTTAGAAACCATACCATGCTTTTACAGTATTATTTTATAATACTCTTCTTGCTATACGCATTATACTTTACAGCCAGTATTACGATTGTAGCAGTTAATTTCTTCTGCATGAGAAAGAAGACTGTTCAATAAATACTTTTATTGAAAACGCCCGTCTCTCTATTTCTCTGCACCTCTGGTGAAACGAAGCATGCACGGTTGACTGAATAAAATATCTATCTATTGTTTTCACGACTCTGAAAATAAGTTTTATATTGGAGAAACAAAATTGTCCTGTTTATGCGGTTGTCAGAAACAAATCCCTTCTTGTTCATTCGAGATCGATGGGCATGTTCGATTGCGAACCATGGGGAGAGGGACTCTGCGGGCATCCAGGATCGTACCCAGGTCTCCATAAACGTGTCCGTGTGTCCTTGCTCCGCCCCCTCGGGAAATCCCACGAAGCGCAGGTTGTTCCTCCTCGACCTGTTTTCGGTGTCTTCGGCCAGACAGTGGAGTTCTGAGGTCTGAGTCACAAGGCGGGCCACCTGGGTCTTGAGTTGGCCTATGTCGTCCTCTGCCGTGGAGATACGTGATTTCGCCTCAGAAATTCGGGCTGTGGCGTTAGGCAGGTCCTGGCAAATAAGGGCCACATCCACCCTCACCTCTCCAATCCAGGCCTCGATCAACGCCTGCGATGCGCCAATTGCTTGAAGGATAGTGGAAAGGTCATAGGAGCAATAGACACCCCACCTTGGTCCAGCTTGCTCGTAGTGTACTGGTACTTCGTTTGGGTTTGCGGGGTGGGGGTCTGGAGGGTGCGATTTCTGCCCATCACCACTGAGGGTGGAGTCCGGCTGCTACTTGGGTGAGAGGGCGTCCAGCTACCCCAGAGAGGGAGGGGGGTCCCCGACACCCAGACCGTCAATGCTCCGGCCCGGGCGATCAGGCCTGCCCTCTCAGGTCCCCACTGACTTCTGGAGAAAGAACAGGACACATCCAGGACCCCCACCCGGAGCCGGTCCGGCGTCACGGCCATAAGGAGGAGGCGCCTCCTCCCCGTCCCAAGAGGAGCGCTGGTCAAGGAAGGGTGACGCCCCGGCGCCGACCCAGGCGGAGCGTCAAGTGGCTGACAACAAGAGGGGGGGGGCCCGTGGATGTGAGCCACCTATAGGTACCACCGCAGCGAGAGGCAGCCCCCAGCAGGTGGTCGGCTCCAGTCGCTGGTGGGGCCAGCAATGGTGAAGAGGGTCTGCTCCTGGGGTTCATATGCAGGGGCAGTGTAGTGCCATAATAACCAATATACAGGAGGTGTCAGGCCAGTTCTATAGTTTCTGGAGTTTGCATGTTATACCAGATATATATTTTGGCTACACCACCAGAGTCAAGTGGGAAAATCTGTGTCACTTTTTCAAGTTGCTGACATCAGAGACTAGTTGCACAGGGGAACTCTGCAACACACAGTAAAAAAAAAACGTATATCTGTGCAAAGTATGTAGTGTGGAAATTTGGCATATATAAGAACTCTGACCTGGCTGCATTCTTGCATTCTGTACTGCTGCCAGAAACAAACTAATCATAGTATACTTTTTACTTTAGTTGTTCGGCGAATAACTCTCTACCTTGGCCAGAGGATCTTTTGCTACCTTTGAGGTAACTCAATACACTGATATATAGTCATTGCTTATGGGAAGCAAGGTTGTCAGTAACTGCACCCCTTTTACTGCCAGCCTTGCTTCTCATAAGCAATGACTATAAGTACAAAGTGCGTGTTTATGTACCGCTTGCAGGTTTCCAAAACATAAATAAAAGGCATTGTCATTTACAATGCCAATAGCTCAAACTCTCGCAAATTTCAAGACCTATTGCATTGCAAATGCTTGTTGTATGTATAATTTGATATTATTCCTGATGAAGAGTGGCCCTTTACCTTATTTTGTTAACCAGTGTAGCACCCTTAAAGCAGGGTAGAGTTGTTCTTGTGGCTTTACATGGCAGCATTCTGAATTCTTTGTGGTGTTCGAATAGTTGACATAGATGAGCCATGACATAGACTATTAGCGCTGTTCCAGATTTGATAGGACAAGAGCGATGGTGGCAAACCTTGTGTCTAGATGCAATAAGATGAGTTGCAGTGTTTTCATTGTGAAAAACTTGATTTGGCAACCTTATCCACTTGTGGATTAATTGACATGTTAATCCATTTTTTTTACCTACTTAGATAGTAGCCTACGTTTTCTACCGTACATTCAGTATTGGCTTTATCAACAGTACTAGTTCCTGTAAATATTTCCGCTGTCTTTAGAGTACACTAACGTGAACACTACAAATATAACTGTTGTGTGTACACCACAAGGACCTTTGACCCAGAAGAGATCAAAGCCAGTTGAATAGGTTTTTCATGAAGTGGGAGCTGGCGCCATATTGACATAGTCAAAAATTCTAAACTAATGGCCAGATTCATCAATGTCCCGTTTTGCGAGTCCTTAATAGCGATTATTAAGGAATCGCTATAAAAGACTCGCAAAACGGGATTCATTTAGAAATCGCAAAATAAATTGCGATTTCTAAGGCTTCCTTATTTGCGATTAGCAAATTGCTAATCGCAAATAAGGATGCGATTTCAAGGGTGCCAGGGGTGTCCAAAGGACACCCTGTAGCACCCCTGAAATGAAAATGTAGCCTGATGTTGCGCACACACATGTCCAAAGGACATGTGTGTGTGTAACATACCACTTACAAAAATGCACTAAAGTGCATTTTTCTAAGTTTTCGCTATTTACCACGAAGTCAGACTTCGCGGTAAATAGCGGCCAAAAATTGCGAATTCGCAATTCTTAAAAGGTTCATGAATTGCATTTAAGGAATCTCAAATAGAGATTCCTTAAATGCAATTCCTCGCAAAACAGCGATTTCGCATTTTGCGATTTTTGCATTTGGGATGATGAATCCCAAATGCAAAAATTGCGCTCGCAAAGGGCCAGATTCTGAGAATCTGGCCCTTTGCAACCCCATTTTCCCTTGATGAATCTGGCTGTATGTAATGATGAAAGAATTATGAGAAAGTAGAATGAAAGGAAGGAGGGGAAGGATTAGGAAGGGCAGCTTATTTGAAACCAGTTAAAATCCAGGATTTAAGCATATGAAAAGTACTTGGTACATATTATCATTGGAATTGAAGCATTGTTGATACAATCTAAGTAACATTTAGTTACTGGTACAGATGACTTTATCGTCATGTCCATCTGCTGAATTTAGTCAATTGTATCATTTTCGGCATCTTTGTGTGGTTCATTCTGTGTTTTTAATCCTGATAATTGCTAAAACACTGTGCACAAACACGTATGTATATGTTGCATATTATAATTAGAGTAGTTGGGGGGGGGGGGCGTACCCAGTAACATTCAGATAACTGTGTCAGACTGTCATGTAGTTTTCGCATGTTGGAGCAGCAAAAAGTATAATGTGGTCTTCTAACCCACACAGTCAAGCACTTCATAAAATCAAACAGAATCGAGAGATGAAAAGTAAGAAGAGGGGAAAACTGAGTATGGTATGAGCACAGATGTTACAGGGAGAATCCACAGTGATATTGCAGCCCTCTCATGGGATTTATAAGTAACTAGAGTGCTGGTAGACATTCAGAAGCTGGTGGATAGGCGACTGAGGCACTATAAATAGTCGTGTGAGTGTGGAAAATAGAGCCAGGATTTTCCATTACAACTTGTTAATCCTCAAGTAGCCATTAATGCATTTTAACATCTTTATTTAATCCTTTTTTGACAGTTTGGTATCTGAAAGCTGTGCCTCTCCTGACCACGTACTCCGGGGCGAACTTGTGTCTATCGGAACTGTTTAACATTGAACATTTTCTGGTACAATCATTGTCGGATTAACACTGATATCATACCTTGTCCTGGAGACTTTTCACCTTCCCTTTTGGAGCCTAGAGGACACTTTTAACACGCTAACCACCATTCTCCATGTCAATTTTTAAATTGCCCTGATTTATATTGAGTATTTTAACTCTATTCTAATTAAGGTTTAATTAGTCGTTTGGGGGTTTCAGTGGTTTACTTTAATATATATATTTTTTGTAATGAGATATGCTTTTGTAAAGGTTATAGCTAACTGTACAATACATTTTAACTTTACTAAACTTTGTGATGTCTAGTGCCAACGCAGGCATCCTTAGGGCAAGGGGTATATGTATTGTAGTAAGGATAGTTTTTGTGTAGGAAGAAATAAAGATCTTTCTCCTCGTTACACTAGCCTCAGCAGGTGCTGCATTTTAGTGCAAATCTATGTCAATAATTATTTATAGAAATGGATTTGCATCAAAATCCATGGTTGGATGTACATGAACCCTCATGTACCACCCATGGAACACCGCCCTGAGCACATTAAAGCAAGGCAGTGCAATGTGCTGCATTATTTGTTTTTAGTTTAAATAAACAATTAGCCATTTGTGTTGCTTTGCAAAAATAAAAAAAACAATTTTACGGCGGGTCTGCGTTAAAAAAAGTAATGCAAATCTGATGCAAATCATTTGTAAATCAGGGTCTTGCTTCTTTTTGGAATTCACAAACATTTTCAGTGGGGGCTTGGAAAACTGCACCAGTCTCCGATTTCCAAGCATATACTGTATATCAAATACCCAAAATGTGATCGGAAACTGCTTCCAAATAGTCTAATTACTGGCAATCGCTCAGGGTAGCATTCCAGCCTATTGCTTTTCACCTACTGTGCAACACTAGACAGAGAGCCTGATTTAGGGTTTGGGGTATGGAGTAAGGCAGATGGGTTGGCACAGGATGTTACATCTGCCACCCTGCCTTTATGCCTCCTGACAAATTTAGAGATGTTCGCTGGCCCCCACATACATCTATACATTGTCTGGAACTACCATCATGGAGGTTTTTGTTTCAGTGTAGGCAAAGTTTCATCGATGGTCCTGTCAAACATGACGGCCGTTCGTCAAACAATTCCAAAGTTGTGTGGTTTGTTTTCAGAAACAAGGTCCCAAAACATGAGTTTGTTTTTGAAAAGTAAAAGAAAATATTTATTTTTTAACTGTCCCTCACCACCTGAGTCAATCAATTAATCAGTATTTGTTAAGCACGACTACTCACCCGTGAGGGTCTCAAGTAGTTGGGGGTGAGGGTGGGACGGCCGATCTGACTGGGAGCTGAGGTTCAGGTGAAGAGCCAGGTCTTGAGATCCTTCCTGAATTGGTTCAGCAATAGGTACAGCCTGAGGTGGGGAGGCAGGAGGTTTCAGGTTTTGGCAGCGAGGTAGGAAAAGGCTCTTTCTCCGGTCCTGGTCTTGCGGATCTGAAGGATGGTGGCAAGGGCCAGTTGGGCGGAGCGGAGATGACTGGTGGGTACGTGAAATGAAAGGCGGTGATTCACGTTTGCTGGTCTGACGTCGTGGAGGGCTATGTAGGCGTGTGAGAGGAGCTTGAAGGTGACTCTTTTGTTGACTGGGAGCCAGAGGAGTACTCAGAGGTGTTCGTAGATGTAGCTGCAACAGGGCATGTTGAAGACCAGTCTGGCTGCAGTGTTTTGAATGTTCTGTAGTTTCCTGAAGACTCTACTCCGGCGACGCGTGCGTAGAGTGTGTTGCCACACTCAAGTCTGCTGCTGATGAGTGCGTGGGTGACTATCTTTCGGGCCTCAGTGGGGATCCATCTGAAGGCCTTTTCGAAGCAGCAGAAGAGTGTGAATCCAGTACGATGCCTTAGTTACATGCATGGTCTGTGGGGGGGAGATTCCTACCGCGGCAGGCCACCAGGGGTCCTACCATGTGGAGGTGTTGGGCCCCAGGATTAGGACATCGGTCTTGTCCGAGTTGAGTTTGAGGCAGCTGTTTCTTATCCAGGTGGCAATGGCCTTCATCCTGTCGTGGAAGTTGTTTCTGGCGATTGTTGACTTGTTGGTGGGAGAGAGGATCAGCTGGGTGTTGTTGGCGTAGGAGATGATGTCCAGTCCATGGTTCCTGACTATAGCAGCGAGCGGGCCATGTAGACGTTGAAAATGGTGGGGCTCAGGGAAGAAGAGTTGGCCTAACGGCTAAGGCGCTCGATCTCGGACCTGGGGATCTGGGTTCGAGTCTCGGTAACGACGCCAAAACCTCCTGTGATTCTGGGCAAATCACTTAATCTCCCCGTGCCTAAAAATGAAAGTGTGTGTGTGTCCTCATGTAAAAACTTAACTTGTGCTATGTAAAGCGCTCTAATACCTGATTCGGTTTGGGTCTAGTTTGCGCTATATAAAACTCTACCAAAAAAAAAAAAATTAAAAAAAAGAATCCTGGGGGACTCAGCAGCCAATCTCCGTGGGTTCTGAGAGGAACGTGGTAGTCTGACTCGATGTGTTCTACCGGTGTGTATGGAACGGATCCAGTCCAGGGTGTGGCATCTCGTACTTAGAGTGCGGTGGGATACATTGTCAAAGGCAGCTTGAGAGGTACAGGATGATGAGGGCTGCTGTTCTCCCTGGTCGAGAAGTGAGCGGATGTCATCGGTGGCAGCGAGGAGGGCAGTTTCGGTGCTGTGGTTGCTTTGGAAGCCAGATTGAGCGGTGTCCAGGACGTGGTTGGCTTTGATGAACTCGGAGAGTTGGGTGTTGATGGCATTCTCGATGATCTGTGCTGGGAAGGAGAGCAGGGGGATGGGTCTGAAATTCTTGAAGTCTGTCTGGTCGGTAGACTGTTTCTACAGCAGGGGGTTGATCTTGGTGTATTTCCAGTCATCGGGGCATGTGACGGTCTCAATGGAGCAGTTGATGGAGCGGCGTAGTTTGGGTCACTTGGAGGTGACAGCTCTGTGGAAGATGTTGTGCGGGCAGGGGTCAAAGTGGGCTCCAGAGTGAATGCTCTTCATGGTCTTGAGAGTGTTGTCTGTGGTGAGCGGGGTCCAGTTGAGCAGGATCTGTTGGGGAGCGTCGTTGTGTGTGGTGGAGGCGGAAGTGATGAGCGGGTCTTGGGTGTCAAAGTTGTCGTAGATCTGCTTGATATTGTGGTGGAAGTAGGAGCCGAGTTTATTGCAGAGGTCTTGGGAGGGTGGGACTTCTGTGGTCTCACTGTTGGGTTTGGCGAACCCCTTGACAATGGTGAAGAAGAGTTCTTTGCTGTTATGTGCATTGGCGTTGATTTTGTCTTTGAGGGCTGTTTTCTTTGTAGTTTTGAGGAGGAGATGGTGACGGCAGCTTTGAATGCTGCGTGGGCTTCCTGGGTTTTGTTGGTCCTCCATCTTTTCTTGAGCCGTCTCGCCTTGTGGAGTGGGAGAGTGAACCAACTGGCTTTCTTGGAGTATTGCTTGCCAGGAGCTTTCTTGAGTGTTGGAACAATTGGAGATCCAGCTTTGGAGGTTGTGTGCTGAGGTATTGGCATCTGTGGATGTCAGCTGTGTGGTTGTGTTGAGGGAGGTGGTGAAATATTCTTCACTGACCATGTTGCAGTTACGGCGGGGGATGTGGTGGTGTACGTTGGGTTTGGTGAAGGTGAAATAAACTCAGTGGGTGTCGGTCCAGAGGAGTTTGGAGGTGTGGCACTAGGTCAGGGGTACTCGCAAACTTTGTTTCGGGGCCACATTTACAGTGTGGTTTCTGACCGAGAGCTGCACCGGTGGGGGTGGGGTCAGTGGGGGAGGGGGGCGGGACTAGAGTACGCAAAAAACTGTGACCATGAGGTTGAACACAGGCCCCTGCAGCGGATGCGTTCGTCCACTGAGCCACCCGACCCGCCATACACACATATTTATCTCCCTCTCCTTCTGTGTCTCTGTCTCCCTGTCTTTCTGTCTCCCTCTCTCTCTGTCTCCCTCTCTCTCTGTCTCCCTCTCTCTCTGTCTCCCTCTCTCTATGCCTCCCTCTCTCCCTCTGTCTCCCTCCTTCTGTCTCCCTCTCTCTCTGTCTCCCTCTCTCCCTCTTCTCCCTCCCCGTTTCCCTCTCTCTCCCTCCCTCTGTCCCCTCCCCTTTGTCTCCCTCTGTCTGTCTCCCTCACTGTCTTCCTCTGTCACCCTCCTCCCTCTGTCTCCCTCTGTCACACTCCGTCCTCTGTCTTCCTCCCTCTGTCTGTCTCCCTCTGTCTGTCTTCCTCCCTCTGTCTGTCTCCCTCTGTCTGTCTTCCTCTCTCTGTCTATCTCCCTCTGTCTCCCTATCTGTCTCTCTCTCCCTCCCACTGTCTCCCTCCCTCTGTCTCTCTCCCTATGTCTGTCTCCCCCTCTCTCTGTCTCCCTCCCTTTGTCACACTCTTCCCTCTGTCTCTCTCTGTCTGTCACCTTCTGTCTCCCTCTCTCTGTCCTCCTCCCTCTGTCTCCCCTCTCTCTCTCTCCATCCCTCTGTCTCCCTCTCCCTCTCTCCCTCTGTCTCCCTCTCTCTCTGTCTCCCTCTCTCTCTGTCTCCCTCTCTCTCTGTATCCCTCTTTCTCTGTCTCCCTCTCTCTCTGTCTCTCTCTGTCTCCCTCTCTCTCTGTCTCCCTCTCCCTCCCTCTGTCTCCCTCTCTCTGTCCCTGTCTCCCTCCCCCTGCCTCCCCATGTCTCCCTCCCCCTGGCTCCCTCCCTCTGTCACCCTCCTCCCTCTGTCACACTCCTCCCTCTGTCTGTCCCCCTCTCTGTCTACCTCTCCCTCCCTCCCTCTGTCTCCCTCCCTCTGTCTGTCTCCCCCTCTCTCTGTCTCCCTCTGTCACACTCCTCCCTCTGTCACACTCCTCCCTCTGTCCCTCTCTGTCTCCCTCCCTCTGTCTCCCTCCCTCTGTCTCCCTCCCTCTGTCTCCCTCCCTCTGTCTCCCTCCCTCTGTCTCCCTCCCTCTGTCTCCCTCCCTCCCTCTCTGTCGCCCTCCCTCTCTGTCGCCCTCCCTCTCTGTCTCCTTCCCTCTGTCTCCCTCCCTCTCCCTCTCTGTCTCCCTCCCTCTCCCTCTCTGTCTCCCTCCCTCTCCCTCTCTGTCTCCCTCCCTCCCTCTCTGTCTCCCTCTCTCTCTGTCTCCCTCCCTTTCTGTCTCCCTCTCCCTCCCTCTCCTCCCTCTCCCCCCTCTGTCCTCCTCTTCTCTCTCTCCCTCTCTCCCCCTCTCTCTCCCTTTCTCTCTCCCTCCCTCTCTCTCCCTCTCTCTCCCTCTCTCTATCCCTCTCTCTCCCTCTCTCTCCCTCTCTCTCTCCCTCTCTCTCTCCCTCTCTCTCTGCCTCTCTCTCCCTCTGTCTCCCTCCCTCTCTGTCTTCCTCCCTCTCTGTCTCCCTCCCTCTCTGTCTCCCTCCCTCTCTGTCTCTCTCTCTGTGTCTCCCTCTCTGTGTCTCCCTCTCTCTCTGTCTCCCTCTCTCTCCCTCTGTCTCCCTCTCTTTCTGTCTCCCTCCTTCTCGCTCTGTCTCCCCCTCCCTCCCTCTGTGACCATGAGATTGAACACAGGCCCCTGCAGCGGATGCCTTTGTCCACTGTGCCACCCGACCCGGCATACACACATATATATCTCCCTCTGTCTCTCTGTCTCGCTCTCTCTCTGTCTCCCTCTCTCTCTCTGTCTCCCTCTCTCTGTCTCCCTCTGTCTCCGTCTCCCTCTCCCTCTCTCTGTCACCCTCTCTCTCTGTCACCCTCTCTCTCTGTCACCCTCTCTCTCTGTCACCCTCTCTCTCTGTCACCCTCTCTCTCTGTCTCCCTCTCTCTCTGTCTCCCTCTCTCTCTGTCTTCCTCTCTCATTGTCTCCCTCTCTCCCTCTGTCTCCCTCCCTCTGTCTCCCTCTCTCCCTCACTGTCTCCCTCTCTCCCTCTCCCTCTCTCTCCCTCTTTCCCTCCCCCTGTTTCCCTCTCTCTCCCTCCCTCTGTCCCCTCCCCTTTATCTCCCTCTGTCTCCCTCTGTCTGTCTCCCTGTCTGTCTCCCTGTCTGTCTCCCTCCTCCCTCTGTCACACTCCTCCCTCTGTCTTTATCCCTCCCTCTGTCTCCGTCTGTCTGTCGCTGTCTCCCTCCCTCTGTCTGTCTCCCTCCCTCTGTCTGTCTCCCTCTGTCTGTCTCCCTCTGTCTGTCTTCTTCCCTCTGTCTGTCTTCCTCCCTCTGTCTCCCTCCCTCTGTCTCCCTCTCTCTCCGTCTCCCTCTCCCTCTCTCTGTCACACTCCCTCGATCGCTCTCCTCCATCTGTCTACCTCCCTCTCCCTCTCCCTGTCTCCCTCTCTCTGTCGCCCTCTCTCTCTCTCTCCCTCTCTCTCTCTCTCCCTCCCTCTGTCTCCCTCTCTCTCTGTCTCCCTCTCTCTCTGTGAATGAATGAATGAATGAATGGCATTTTTATACCGCACAAACCTATCCCCAAGGGGCATCAAGGCGCAATACAAACAAACATAAAAGTCCAAACTACCAGATAACTAAACCAAGAGGCCACTGGGATAGCAAACCCTAATATACTTGAGAGAAAAGCCAGGATTTCAGAAGTTTTTTAAAAATTGTTAAGGAAGATTGACTAGTGAGCTCCAGGGGGAGGGAATTCCAGAGTTTGGGAGCCAAGGTGGAAAAGGCTCTACCTCCCCATCTTACCTTTGCAAACCTAGGAACCACAAGCCTGTTCTTCGATGATGATCGAAGAATTCTAATGGGGGTGTATGCACACAGAACAGATTTAATACCTTCTGATCCTGAGCCATGAATAGCACCATGGGCCAGACAAAGAATTTTGAAGGAGATCCTAGATGGAATCGGAAGCCAGTGAAGGTCCCTTCTGGCCATTGTTGCAGAAGCTTGCCTAGGAAGGCTTAAGACCAACCTGGCTGCCTCATTCTGTACCATTTGGAGGCGGTAGATGGAGCCTTTATTAATGCCGCCATGAAGGGCATTACAGTAATCTAGCCTCAATAGTACTAAGCCAGCTGTTGCTTGTTTCCGGGCTGCCAAGGACAGGTAGGGGGCAATTTTCTTTAAGATTCGAATAATGCCACAGCAGGTTGACACTGTCCTATTTACCTGAGACTCGAAAGATAAGGCAGGGTCAATTTGTACGCCAAGGTTCTTAGCAATAGAGGTAGGGGTCGGACAGTATCCCAGGGACGGTGGCCACCAGTCCTTCGACCAAAGATCTTGGCTCCCTCCAAAAACCATAATTTCGGTCTTTTCGCTGTTTAGTTTTAAGAAATTACACGTCATCCAATGGGAGACTGCCTCCATACAAGCTCTAAACTTGGAGGCAGTCTCACAGGCTGGCTGGGTGATGGATACCAAGATCTGAGTGTCATCGGCATATGATAGCACATCCAGGCCAAAGGATCTTACCACCTTTGCAAGTGGGGTAACATAGATGTTAAATAATAGAGGGCTCAATGAGGAGCCCTGAGGAACCCCACATTGCACCTTTTGGGGGTCAGAGAGGAAGTTGCCCATTTTAACTCTCTGCTCCCTGTGATGGAGAAAGGAGGAGAGTAAACTAAGGGCAGAGCCTCCTAATCCGATGTCCTTGAGCCTGGAGATCAATATTGACGGGGACAAGGTGTCAAATGCTGCTGTGAGATCTAATAACACAAGCAGCGAGGAGTGTCCCCTGTCAACCTCAGATCGGATTTTGTTAGTCACAACAGTGAGAGCAGACTCAGTGCTGTGGGCTGATCGAAAGCCATGCTGGGAGCTATCTAGCATGTTGAAGTTTTCAATGGAAGCAGACAGATTTTGGTTAATATAAGATTCCAAAATCTTGGCTGGGGCCGGGAGCAAGGAGATGGGACGGTAATTCTTCAGGATTCCTGGATCTAGGGAGGGTTTTTTAAGCAAAGGCCTAACAATGGCGGTCTTCCAGGGGGAGGGAAAGATACCCTCTCGGATTGCCAGGTTCATAACCTCCAATAGAGGGGGAAGCACAGACCCTCTGCAAGTTTTCAAGATTTTTAATGGGCATGGGTCCAGAGGCGAGCAGGACATAGTAGCATCAAGTAAAAGATTGAGATCTTCTAGAGACAACAGGGGAAAGCATGTGAGCGACGAATTAAACAGAGCATCGGTCTTTTCATTTATAGCAGGGGTTGAAAAGGAAAGTCCTACTGCCTTAGCATTTAGCTCTTGATTGCTGATTTCAAGAGCACTGTAGATATCAGCAATCTTATCGTGGAAAAAGCTCGCTATGTTGTCACAAAGCTCCTGGGTTTCGATGGTAGGGTCGGCAAGTCTAGGTGCCGAAAGAGAATCGATAATGTTGAAAAGGTCTCTAGGGGATTTTAAAGAGGTCGTCATATTAGTAAAATAGTGCCTTTTTTCTTCCATTATCACCTTCTTATAGTCTCTAAGAAGAGATTTATGCAGGGCTTTCCCCCGTGAGTCAGGATGAGCGGTCCAGGACCTTTCTTGTTTCCGGCATTTCTGACGCATAGCTTTTAAGCGGTCTGAAAACCAGGGTTGAGAGGGGCTCTTTCGGGCAGAGTAATATCGTTTAACCGGAGCAAGAGAATCTATAGCACTGGCTAAGGCATTTGAGAGGTCAGAGGCAGCCCTATTTGGATCCCCCGAGGAAGGGCCCCTAAGCTCATTCATAAAAGGTGACAGGGTGTAATCATTTATTGCTTTGTAGTTCCTTCTAGTGGACCATACGCTACTCTTCGGTTTATTACCTAGGTTGAAATTTACTTTAAAGTAAAAGGGAACTGCCAGATGGTCGGACCAAGAGAGGGGAATGGGGGTGCCAGTCATAAGTCTAGCGTCATTTGAAAAAATGCCATCCAGCGTATGGGAGGCCAGATGTGTGGGGCCGTTGACCAATTGGTCTAGTCCACATGCAGCTAGGCAATCTACAAGTGCTAGCGTATCCTTAGTTATCTGTGGCCTCTAAATGAAAATTAAAATCGCCCAGAATAGTAAATTGGGGCCTGTCAACATAAGGCTCAATAAGTTTAAGAATTTCATAAGGAAAGGTCGTTTTAGGGCCTGGGGGTCTATAACAGAGGATACCAGAAAAAGAATCAGAAGGAAGAAAGTTAATAGAAAAGTACAATGCCTCAAATGTATCTGAGGGCAGAGAGAAAGGCTTGGTACAACAGGTGAAGGTATCTAAACACAATTCCCAGCCCACCACCCCTGCACCCTGTCCTATCCAATCTGGACAGGGAATAACCCTCAGGACTGCCTCCACAAGATCTGGGCCAGAGGTTTCAGAGCCCCAAGTTTCAGTAATAAAAACCCAAGGGGGTTTATATTGGGAAACAAAATCATTCAAAGCAACATTGTTTCGTACCAGGGACCTAGCATTTAAAAGCAGGCCCGCTTCACTAAAAAAATTAAGAACGGGCGACTGGTTTCCAAGTATGACAGGGTTTTTGTGACGAATGTAACAAGGGCGTCTAGATCTTAGAGCCCCCTTACAGCAGTAGATATTAACCAAATCGTCAGGGAGTGAACTAAAATGACACGGTTTGGGCACAGGTCTGAGTGCCAGAAGAGTGGAGTAGGAGTACAACTCACAGTTTCCATGGAGGGGGAAACGAGGTCCAGCCCGTCTGGCCCCTGGCGCGTCCTCAGCGCGGACGGGCGCAGACGGGCTTAACTTAGGCGCAACTTCGGCGCACATTCGCTGGGCGCGGAGAAAGTTGCCCCTCCTAAGTATGGCCGCTTCACGAGCCTGGCATCCCACCTGACCAGGATTCGACCAATGAGCTCGGGGAGCAGCTGTTCGCCTACGCGCTCTCCACACAAGCGGGAACACCCGTGGTGGACCGGGGCACACGGCAAATAAAGTAACAGATGGCTAGGTAAGAAGACTAATGTGCATAGAATGCAGAAACACGATATTTTAAAATGCGGCGATAACAGTATTAAATGAAATTTCTAAAATTACACAAAATCATGGGCAGTCATAAGCACGATTAGCACTACACATGCAATCCCAAGCGCATATTAATCATGCACTGGGAGTAAGGACCATCAGAACTATTCCAATTGCCGCTTCACGAGCCTGGCGTCCCACCCTCTGTCTGTCTCCCTCTGTCTGTCTTCTTCCCTCTGTCTGTCTCCCTCTGTCTGTCTTCCTCCCGCTGTCTCCCTGCCCTGTCTCCCTCCCTCTGTCACCCTCCTCCCTCTGTCTCCCTCTGTGACACTCCTCCCTCTGTCTTTCTCCCTCCCTCTGTCTTTCTCCCTCCCTCTGTCTCGTCTCCCTCTGTCTCCGTCTCCCTCTGTCTCCGTCTCCCTCTGTCTGTTGCTGTCTCCCTCCCTCTGTTGCTGTCTCCCTCCCTCTGTCTCTAACCTCTGTCTCCCTCTGTCTGTCTTCCTCCCTCTGTCTGTCTTCCTCCCTCTGTCTGTCTCCCTCTGTCTGTCTGCCTCTCCCTCCCTCCCTCTCTCTCTGTCTCCCTCCCACTCTCTCTGTCTCTCTCCCCCTCTCTCTGTCTCGCTCCCCCTCTCTCTGTCTCCCTCCCCCTCTCTCTGTCTCCCTCCCCCTCTGTCTGTCTCCCTCCCCCTCTCTTTGTCTCCCTCCCCCTCTCTCTGTCTCCCTCCCTCTCTCTCTGTCTCCCTCCCTCTCTCTCTGTCTCCCTCCCTCTCTCTCTGTCTCCCTCCTTCTCCCGCTCTGTCTCCCTCCCACTCTCTCTGTCTCCCTCCCACTCTCTCTGTCTCCCTCCCCCTCTCTCTGTCTCCCTCCCCCTCTGTCTGTCTCCCTCCCTCTCTCTCTGTCTCCCTCCCTCTCTCTCTGTCTCCCTCCCTCTCTCTCTGTCTCCCTCCCTCTCTCTCTGTCTCCATCCCTCTCCCTCCCTCTCCCTCCCTCTCCCTCCCTCTGTCTCCCTCTTCTCCCTATGTCTCCCTATGTCTCCCGCTTCTTTCTCTTCTCTCTCTCTCCCCCTCTCTCCCTCCCTCTCTCTCTCCCTCTCTCTCTCTCCCTCTCTCTCTCTCCCTGTCTCTCTCTCCCTGTCTCTCTCTCCCTGTCTCTCCCTCCCTGTCTCTCCCTCTCTATCCCCCGTCTCTCCCTCCCTGTCTCTCCCTCCTTGTCTCTCCCTCCCTGTCTCCCACCCCGGTCTCCCTCCCTCTGTCTCCCTCCCTCTGTCTCCCTCTCTCTGTCTCCCTCCCTCTGTCCCCCTCCCTCTCCCTCTGTCTTCCTCCCTCTCTCTCTTCCTCCCTCTCCCTCTGTCTCCCTCCCTCTGTCTCCCTCCCTGTCTCCCTCCCTCTCTCTCTGTCTCCCTCCCTCTCTCTGTCTCCCTCTCCCTCTCTCTCTCTGTCTCCCTCCCTCTCCCTCCCTCTCCCTCTGTCTCCCCCCTCTGTCTCCCTCCCTCTGTCTCCCTCCCTCTGTCTCCCTCCCTCTGTCTCCCTCCCTCTCCCTCCCTCCCTCTGTCTCCCTCCCTCTTTCTCCCCCCTCTTTCTCCCCCCTCTTTCTCCCCCCTCTTTCTCCCCTCTCTTTCTCCCCCCTCTGTCTCCCTCCGTCTGTCTCCCTCCCTCTGTCTCCTTCCCTCCCTCCCTCTCTCTCTGTCTCCCTCCCTCTCTCTCTGTCTCCCTCCCTCTCTCTCTGTCTCCCTCCCTCTCTCCCTGTCTCCCTCCCTCTCTCCCTGTCGCCCTCCCCCTCTCTCCCTGTCACACTCCCCCTCTCTCTGTCTCTGTTGGACTTTGGCCCTTAGGGCAGGTTCACCCCTAGACTTTTTTTGCTTGAAATGGTGACCTGGTGATGGTGATTTTTGGGTTCTGCGCACTTTCACTGTGTCCCAGTGGAAAGTGCGTGCGCACTTTGAGTGCATGTGCTGAGCTAGGCCTGCCCGCCCATAGGAATGCATGGGGAATGTCTGTGTCCCTGGTAGTTCCTGATGCGTGGGGAGTGCGGGCTCGAGTTTGGTATGTGTGAACTCGTGGGAGTGAATGCTGCGCAACGGTATGTGCAGCTTGTATGTGTCTAGTGGGGAAGTGCCATTCCTAGACAAGGCTGTACGTGTGCTGTGAGGGTGCTGGCGTGTGATTGGCTGGAGCTGGCTGGCATGCCAGGCTCCAGGAAGTCTGGATGGGTCTGCCCGATGGTGAGTGGGAGATTAGCATGCTGATGGCTGGGGAGGAGTGTACCTGTGTCCTGAATGAGGCTGGGTTTTCCCCTGACAATGCTGGCTCCGCCCCCTGTGGTGCGTCTAACGACCCTAGCCCTGCCAGTGAATAGAGAGGGTGGTTGGGCCATCAACAGTGCTCACAGACCAGCTGCGACTGGTTCTGCCCCCACCCTGCACCTTCAGACAAAGGAATGTACTGTTTAAAAATGGGGCTGTGTCCCCACAGAGGTTGTTCTCTTCCAGGATCCTGAGGGGGCTGCTGCTGCTGTCGCTGGGCCAGAGGACCGCCACTTGGAGTGTCTCCCTGCCTGGAGACCCAGTGTGCTGGCTCTGGGCCCAGCCTTGCCCCCCTGCCTGCCTACAAGGACTTTGGCTTGACTTTTAGGGACTTTGGGGCCTGGACTTTGCCTCTAGCGCTTGGAAGCGCTTCCTTGTGGCCCTTAGCGCTCAAGAGCGCTTTCTGTTACCCCTGAAGCGTTGGAAGCGCTTTATTTGCGGCCCTAGCGCTTAGAAGCGCTTTATTTATCGGCTAAGCGCTCCCATAAAACGCTTGGGAGTCTCCTTTCACTCGTGGATTCCGGGTTGGTGGTAGCTGCCCGGCGCCATTGGTGGAGAGACTGCATAACGGCAGACCTGACTACAATTGCTCTTATTTTAAAACTGTATTAATTTTGGGCCACTTTGTGTTTTAAACTGTTACATTGTCACTCTGTGCAAAACGGTGATTATTACTGTCAATTGCACGCGCGAGTGTTTTAAAAACTTGTAGGTGCGCAGGGCGGCTGATCAATAGCGCCACTCGCACTCTCACCTGAATTGCGGCCCCTCTGCCTCGTTCCATCGCGGCTTCTGCCGATTGTGTGGAGGGCGGCTCATTTACCGCGGCTCCTAGTGCCGGTCCGGTGGTGGGAACGGGCGCCATATTGGGAGGAGTCAGAGAGCGCAGGGACCTGTGGCAGCGGTCCAGTCGCTCGAGGCTCCCTCACATAAAACGTAATGTGCTGGAGGGAGCGCAGCGGACGAGCGCAGCGGGCGCGACGGAGGCGCGCCGGAGTCGCGCTAGAGTCAAGCTCGTCTGCGCTCGTCCGCGAGCGTCCGGGGCTAGGGGCTAGGGACCCTGTTGGTCCAGTAATGTATACATCCGCTGACCTGTTAGCGTTGCGACCCACTATTGCTACTTGCCCCCCCGTACCCCTCAATACGGTGAAACGGATATTTCGCCTTGGCATTACCAATCCCTCTAGTATAGCCACGGACCCTGGTTCTAATTACACGGTGCTGGAAAGTACGGCTGGTGCTATTTGTAATTTTAAATGTGTTTATTTAAACACTCGCTCTATGCCCAAACATCAGATGGACATTTTTTTGTTGTTATCTGATCTTAAACCGGACTTACTTTTGTTGACCGAGACCTGGCTCACATTGGATTCTTTACCGCACATCTTGGCTGCCTTGCCTGCTGAGTACTACATTATGTCTGTGCTACGACCGGCAGGTAAAATTGGGGGCGGGGTGGCCATCATTTCTAATAAAAAACATCAACTTCGACAACTCTCCTCCCTGGACTTACCTAATGTGGAGAACATTGTTGTCAAGCTGGATAGTGTCAATGGGACACTTGTGGTGGTTTTGTTATATCGCCCGCCACAAAATATGGCTATGTTTCCTGCTATTCTTGCTGAGCAACTGGCCATGCTGACCACCAATAATTCTAAATTACTCTTGATCGGGGATTTTAATCTCTGGTTTGACAATACACTATTAGACCCCCTAGCAGCTGAAATTAAGGTTCTTCTGAGTGATCTGAATTTATTACAACATATAGACACTCAAACTCACCAAAAGGGCCATAGTCTCGATCAAATTTGGTCACTGAACCTACCGATTGATTTTATTGATATTAAACCATGTAGTTGGTCTGATCACTTTATTATCAGTTTCTCCTTTTGTGTTGTGAAAGCCCCCCAATTTAAACTGAAGGCTACCAGTCTGATTCGGAAATGGTCCTCTTTGGACATTTCAAATTTTTTAAACTTATTAAAGTCTACCTTGCCAGAACAGAGCTTGGATGTGGAGACTATTGATTGTAGGCTTCAAGAATGGCTTAATTTAGCCATTAACGCATGTGTCCCTCTCACTCGCTTCGATAACTCACGCGGTGTGGGTGCACATAGGTGGTACACACCGGAGCTGAGGAAATTAAAACTTGAAGTGAGGCAATATGAGAGGACATGGCGTATTAACTACTGCCCTCATGCTAGGACTGCATATTGCTTAATCCGTAAAGCCTACCAAAAAACACTGCACACTCACAAAACTGACTATTTCTCTTCTAAAATACTTAATGCGACTAATAAGTCGAAAGAAATCTTCAGGATTGTGACTGAGTTGTGCAATGATGAGAGAACTTCTCCTCCAGTTGTCCCCTCACAATCTCTATGTAATTCCTTGAATGACTATTTCTTTGACAAGATAGCATTGATTAAGGATACTCTATCTAGGCTGCCAGTTTGCATGCCGATAGATGATACCTTTTTTAATCCTTTTACTTTGCACTCTTTTCCTTTAATTACTGACCAAATCCTCCTACATCTGTTGACCAGAGTTAAGTCTGGGTCCCCTCAGGATGTTTGTCCTCCTCAAATAATGAGAGAGATTGGTCGGGCAATTCCTAACAGCCTACTTCCTTTGCTTAATAACTCCCTGATGTCTGGGACTGTCCCGGCCAGTTTCAAACAGGCCTTGCTGATCCCTTTAAAAAAGAAACCCGGCATTGATTCCTCTGACCTCTCAAATTATAGACCAATATCGTTACTGCCTTATCTATCCAAAATATTGGAAGCTCATGTGACCAATTGTTTATCGAGTTTTGTGGAAACCTCGGGTTATTTACAACCTAACCAGGCAGGTTTCCGGCCAGGTCATTCCACCGAGGCAGTGATATTGGCCGTTCAGAACACCTTGAGGTCTAATGCTGACAGGGACCTGCACCAGGCCTTGGTGTTATTGGATCTGTCCGCCGCGTTCGACACGGTTGACTATACCATCTTGGTCAACCGTGTCGAACAGGCCGGACTTCGAGATTCGGCTTTGGCTTGGATCAGGTCCTTTATCTCAGAACGTACCCAGTCGGTCCGTCTGGGTTCTTTTACAGCCCCTAAAAATATCTCCTTCTGTGGGGTTCCCCAAGGATCTTCCTTGTCCCCTTTATTATTTAATTTGTATATGCGGCCTCTTTTGCTCTCCCTACAACAGTTTAATGTTGATGTGTACAATTATGCAGATGATCTGCAGTTGGTCTTTGTTTTAAACGCAGACAACGCGGCTGAGGATTTTCGAGCAACCATGTCTTTTATTCAAAGGTGGATGTCGCTAAACCACCTTAAGCTAAATCCGGGAAAAACTGAGCTCATTCTACCTGGGAAGAGTGAGATCAGTTGGAACCCTTGTTTTTGGCCATCGGACATGGGCTCGCCTCCTAAAAAATCTCGTACAACTAAAAGTTTAGGAGTGACTCTCAGTGAGGATCTTTCCTTGGAAAGTCAAATTGGAACAGTGGTTTCCACGGGATTTTTCCAATTGAGGAAGATCAAGAAGATAGCACATCTCCTCACAGGTATGGCTTTAATTCAAACAGTCAGTGCTCTTGTCCTTTCTCACATCGATTTTTCAAATGGCCTCTATTTGGGGGCTCCCATCGGCCAGTTGAAAAGATTGCAATATCTGCAAAATCAAGCAGCGAGACTCATTTGTAAAGTCCCGAAGTGGGAATCGATTAGACATGGACTGGAGACTTTGCACTGGCTGCCTGTGGAGCAGAGAGCAATGTTTAAGGTAGGCTGCATTGTATTTAAGGCCTTGGAGGGTAAGGGCCCTATCTTCCTTAGACAATTACTGCGTAGATACCAACCCCCTCGCAGTCTGAGATCTGCCCAGCACAACCTACTTGAGGTCCCCCGTTTTAAAAGGAAACGTCAGGGAGGCAGCAGTTTCCAATTTTTAGCGGCCTCACTGTGGAACTCTCTCCCCCTGACTTTGCGACACAGTAGGGACCTCCTTACCTTTAGGAAGACATTTAAAACTTTTCTTTTTTCTCAGGTTTACTGTAAGTAGTGATTTGTGTCTTTTTATGCACTGTTATGTTTGATTCTTTCCAGCGCCAAGAAGCCTTCGGGCGTATGCGCGCTTAATAAATAAAAAATAACATAACAACATAACATAAGCGCTGGGAGCGCTGTCATTGTCCTTCCGCGACTGCCCACGCCGCTTTTGCCGATTTTAGAGTCCCCTGGCAGGTGCCCACCCTGCCCGGGACATTGCCGCTGTTTTTCTGCCGAGCGAGTGCCCACCTCGCTCGGGGTTTGGAATTGGAGCCGGAGCCCACCCAGCATTGCCCAGCATCTACGCGCTGCCATTGGCTGCCCGAGGAGGAAGTCAGGCAATCCAGCCTGTGACATTGTGGGCGGGGCCAGCGGGGAGAGAGGAAGTCCCGCGCCTGCCCCGAGAGAGAAGCCGGAAGCAGCCACAGCGTCCTGCCCAGGGCTCCCAAGTGTAGGGAGAGCCCCGGACCTTCCGCCAGCCCAAGAGGACGGAGAGAGTCCTGCCGCCACCGACCGGAGACCGAGGAGAGTCCCGAGGAGCGGGAGCTCTCCAGCCGGCCGCCAGAACCCGGTGAGTGTATTCGCAGGAGAGGGGGGCGTCGGGGCACATTGCCGGTGCCCGCCCCTCCCCTCCAGTGCAGGCCTTGGTGCTAAGAGGCCCGTGGGGCCCCCCTTTGATTCCGAGTCCCCCGGGAGGGACTCCAACGAGCAGAGTCAGAGCCCCGAGAGGCTCAGAGCAGGCATCTGGTGATTGGAGCCCCGAGGCTCCTGGGGGCAATTACAAGTTGAGTCCCCAGTGGGGGACTCCACCGTAACGGCTGCATTGTCTGTCGAGCCCGGAGAGGCACGTGGGGCATCTGGTAGCTCTGAGTCCCCAGGGGGGGGGACTCCACCGAGGCGCCACATTTGTTTGCAGAGGCCCACGAGGGCCTGGGGGCATTTGTAGTTTAGGAGCCCCGAGGCTCCCAGGGCATTTCTTTGTACTTTGAGTCCAGGAGGGACTCCAACACGCCGCATCGGTGCTTCCAGCCCAGAGAGGCTCGAGGCACCCCCAGTGTTTCTGGGTCCCCCGTGAGGGACCCCCCAGCCCAGGGAGGCTGCATTGATTCACTTCAGAGCCCTGAGAGGCTCACTCCTTGCCCACATTGTTTTGGCCAGAGCCTGCGAGGTTCCAGCGGTGGCCCAACTTTCTCACACAGCTGCCCAGCACTTCGTGGGCAGCTGCCACGTTTAGGCCCTGACATTGGGACAGTTCTGGTGTTCCTGGCCTAGGGACAGTCACAGGTGGTGACTTGTGTGCGTTTGGCGCAATTGTTCTTACACCTCTGAATGTATTGTTGATGCATCATGTGTTTCCTTCCTTACACCTCTGAATGAATGTTATGCATTGCATCATGTGTTATGTTCTTACACCCCTACAGGTATTGTGATACTTAGATGGTTGTTTTCCCCCTAGTACAGGTGGTGCTAGTGAGATCCTGGTTACCAGTAATTACTGGTTGTGTGGTCTATTTTTATATTTTGTACTAAAGTAATTTCATATTCTAAGTGCTATTTTTACTAATTGTTACTTCTAAAAGTGCTGATTCCTGACAGTGGTCCAGGTGGCCCTGTCTTGTAAATATCCCCTGTAAATTCTGCCCGTGCCTCTGGCACATTGTAAAGTGTGTGTTTTATCTAATGGGTTTTGGTGTAATACAAAGGCTATTTTTATATAACCTTGTGTGGAGTTTCCTTTGTGGTGGGCCTTTGGGTGTTGTTGCTGGGGTGCATGCGCAAATACTTAACTCACATCGCCTCCGAGTTTAGCCTTGCTGCTCGCGCCACGTTACCTAGAGGGTGAGCAGGGGTTATCTTGGCGTGTAACTCCCTTGCCCTGACTTGGGAGTGGTGGTCTCTGACTGACTTTGGCGAAAGCCCTGGCCGGCCAGGGATCCCATTTCCAACAGTCTCCCTCTCTCTGTGTCTCCATCTCTCTGTCTCCCTCTCTCTCTCTCTGTCTCCTTCTTTCTGTCTCTCTCCTTCTCGCTCTGTCTCCCTCTCCCTCCCTCTCCTCCCTCTCCCTCCCTCTGTCCCCCTCCCTTTCTGTGTCCCTCTCTCTCCCTCTCTCTCCTCCCTCTCTCTCTTGTCTCCCTCCCTCTCTCTCTGTCTCCCTCCCTCTCTCTCTGTCGCCCTCTCTCTCTGTCTCCCTCCCTCTCCCTCCCTCTCTCTCCCTCCCTCTCTCTCCTTCCCTCTCTCTCCCTCTCTGTGTCTCCCTCCCTCTGTCTCCCTCCCTCTGTCTCCCTCCCTCTGTCTCCCTCCCTCTGTCTCCCTCCCTCTGTCCCCCTCCCTCTGTCCCCCTCCCTCTCTCTCCCTCCCTCTGTCCCCCTCCCTCCCTTTCTGTCTCCCTCTCTCTCCCTCCCTCTCTCTCTTGTCTCCCTCCCTCTCTCTCTGTCTCTCTCCCTCTCTCTCTCTGTCTCCCTCTCTCTCTGTCTCCCTCCCTCCCTCTCCCTCCCCTCTCTGTCTCCCTCTCTCCCTCTCTGTCTCCCTCTCTCTGTCTCCCTTTATCTGTCTCCCTCCCTCTCTCTCTTGTCTCCCTCCCTCTCTCCCTGTCTCCCTCCCTCTCTCCCTGTCACCCTCCCCCTCTCTCTGTCTCCCTCTCTCTGTGTCTCCCTCTCTCTGTCTCCCTCTCCCTCCCTCTGTCCCCCTCCCTCCCTTTCTGTATCCCTCTATCTCCCTCTCTCTCCTCCCTCTCTCTCTTGTCTCCCTCCCTCTCTGTCTGTCTCCCTCCCTCTCTGTCTGTCTCCCTCCCTCTCTCTCTGTCTCCCTCTCTCTCTCTGTCTTCCTCCCTCTCTCCCTCCCTCCCTCTCCCTCCCTCCCTCCCTCTCCCTCTCCCTCCCCCTCCCTCCCTCTCCCTCCCTCTCTCTCCCCCCTCTCTCTCCCTCTCTGTGTCTCCCTCCCTCTGTCTCCCTCCCTCTGTCCCCCTCCCTCTCTCACCCTCCCTCTGTCCCCCTCCCTCCCTTTCTGTCTCCCTCCCTCTCCCTCTCTCTCCCTCCCTCTCCCTCCCTCTCTCTCTAGTCTCCCTCCCTCTCTCTCTGTCTCTCTCCCTCTCTCTCTCTGTCTCCCTCTCTCTGTCTCCCTCTCTCTCTGTCTCCCTCCCCCTCTCTCTGTCTCCCTCTCCCTCCATCCCTCTCTCCCTCTCTCTCCCTCCCCCTCCCTCTCCCTCTCTCCCTCCCTCTGTCTACCTCCCTCTGTCTCCCTCCCTCTCTCTCTCTCTTTCTCTCCCTCTCTCTCTGTCTCCCCTTCTCTCTCTGTCTCCCCCTCTCTCTCCGTCTCCCTCTGTCTCCCTCTCTCCCTCTGTCTCCCTCTCTCCCTCTCTCTCACTCCCTCTATCTCCCTCTGTCTATCTCCCTCTGTCTGTCTCCCTCTCTCTGTCTCCCTCTCCCTCCATCCCTCTCTCCCTCTCTCTCCCTCCCCCTCCCTCTCCCTCTCTCCCTCCCTCTGTCTCCCTCCCTCTGTCCCCCTCCCTCTCTCACCCTCCCTCTGTCCCCCTCCCTCCCTTTCTGTCTCCCTCCCTCTCCCTCTCTCTCCCTCCCTCTCCCTCCCTCTCTCTCTAGTCTCCCTCCCTCTCTCTCTGTCTCTCTCCCTCTCTCTCTCTGTCTCCCTCTCTCTGTCTTCCTCCCTCTCTCTGTCTCCCTCCCTCTCCCTCCCTCCCTCTCCCTCCCTCTCTGTCTCCCTCTCTCTGTCTCCCTCTCTCTGTCTCCCTCTCTCTGTCTCCCTCCCTCTCTGTCCCCCTCCCTCTGTCCCCTTCCCTCTGCCCCCCTCCCTCCCTTTCTGTCTCCCTCTCTCTCCCTCCCTCTCTCTCTTGTCTCCCTCCCTCTCTCTCTCTCTGTCTCCCTCCCTCTCTCTCTTTCTCCCTCTCTCCCTCCCTCCCTCTCTCTCTGTCTCCCTCCCTCTCCCTCCCTCCCTCCCTCCCTCTCCCTCCCTCCCTCTCCCTCTCCCTCTCCCTCTCCCTCTCCCTCTCCCTCTCCCTCTCCCTCTCCCTCCCTCCCTGTCTCCCTCTCTCTGTCTCCCTCTCTCTGTCTCCCTCTCTCTGTCTCCCTCTCTCTCTGTCTCCCTCCCCCTCTCTCTGTCTCCCTCTCTCTCTCTCTGTCCCCCTCTCTCTCTCTCTGTCTCCCTCTCTCTCTCTCTCTCTCTCTCTCTCTCTGTCTTTCTCCCCCTCCCTCCCTCTCCCTCCCTCTCTCTGACTCCCTCTCTCTGACTCCCTCTCTCTGACTCCCTCTCTCTGTCTCCCTCCCTCTCTGTCTCCCACCCTCTCTGTCTCCCTCCCTCTCTGTCTTCCTCCCACTCTGTCTCCCTCCCCTTCTGTCTCCCTCTGTCTCCCTCTGTCTCGCTCTCTCTCCCTCCCTCTCTGTCTCTCTCCCTCTCCCTCTCTGTCTCCATCTCTCTCCCTCTGTCTCCCTCTCTCTGTGTCTCTCTCTCTCTCCCTCTGTTTCCCTCTCTTTCTGTCTCCCTCCTTCTCGCTCTGTCTCCCTCTCCCTCCCTCTCCTCCCTCTGTCTCCCTCTCCCCCACTGTCTCCCTCTGTCTCTTTCTCCCTCTCCCTCTCCCTGTCCCCCTTCCTCTGACTCCCTGTCTCCCTCTCTCTGTCTCCCTCTCCCTCCATCCCTCTCTCCCTCTCTCTCCCTCCCCCTCCCTCTCCCTCTCCCTCTGTCTACCTCCCTCTGTCTCCCTCCCTCTCTCTCTCTCTTTCTCTCCCTCTCTCTCTGTCTCCCCTTCTCTCTCTGTCTCCCCCTCTCTCTCTGTCTCCCTCTGTCTCCCTCTCTCCCTCTGTCTCCCTCTCTCCCTCTCTCTCACTCCCTCTCTCTCCCTCTGTCTATCTCCCTCTGTCTGTCTCCCTCTGTCTGTCTCCCTCCCTCTGTCTCCCCCCCCTCTCTCTCTCTCTCTCCCTCCCTCTATCTCCCTCTGTGTCCCTCTCTCTCTCTGTGTCCCTCTCTCCCTCTGTCTCCCTCTGACTCCCTCTATCTCCCTCTCTCTCCCTCCCTCTGTCTATCTCCCTCTGTCTATCTCCCTCTGTCTATCTCCCTCTGTCTCCCTCCCTCCCTCTGTCTCCCTCCCTCCCTCTGTCTCCCTCCCTCTCTCTCTCTCCCTCCCTCTATCTCCCTCTGTCTCCCTCCCTCTGTCTCCCTCTGACTCCCTCTATCTCCCTCTCTCTCCCTCCCTTTATCTCCCTCTGTCTATCTCCCTCTGCCTGTCTCCCGCTGTCTGTCTTCCTCCCTCTGTCTGTCTCCCTCTGTGTTTCCCTCTCCCTCCTGCTGTCTCCCTCCCTCTGTCTCCCTCTCTTTGTCGCTGTCTCCCTCTCTCTATCGCTGTCTCCCTCCCTCTGTCTGTCTCCCTCTGTGTCTCCTTCTGTCACACTCCTCCCTCTGTCTCCCTCTGTCACACTCCTCCCTCCCTCTGTCTCCCCCTGACTCCCTCCCTAACTTTGTCTCCCTCCCTAGTTTTGTCTCCCTCCCTAACTCTGTCCCTCTCCCTCTCTCTCCCTCTTTCTCTGTGGCCCTCTTTTTGTCGCCCTCTCTTTGTCGCCCTCTCTTTGTCGCCCTCTCTTTGTCGCCCTCTCTTTGTCGCCCTCTCTTTGTCGCCCTCTCTTTGTCGCCCTCTCTTTGTCGCCCTCTCTTTGTCTCTCTCCCTTTGTCTCCCTCCCTCTGTCTCCCCCTGTCTGTTTCCCTCTGTCTCCCCCTGTCTGTCTCCCTCTCCCTCCATGTCTCCCTCCCCCTTACTCCCTCCCTATGTCTCCCACCCCCTTACTCTCCCTCTCTGTCTCCCTCTCCCTCTGTCTCCCTCCCTCTGTCTCCCTCCCCCCTCTCTCTCTCTCTCTCTCTCTCTCTCTCTCCCTCCCTCTGTCTCTCTCCCTCTCTCTCTCTCTGTCTCCCTGTGTCCCTCTTTCTCTCTCTCTGTCTCCCCCTCTCTCTCTCTCTCTGTCTCCCTGTGTCCCTCTTTCTCTCTCTCTGTCTCCCTCTCTCTCTCTGTCTCCCTCTCTGTCTCCCTCTCTCTGTGTCTCCCTCCGTCTCCCTCTCCCTCCCCATCTGTCTCCCTCTCTCGGTCTCCCTCTCTCTCCCTCTATCTCCCTCCCTTTATCTCCTTCTGTCTATCTCCCTCTGTCTGTCTATCTCCCTCTGTCTCCCTCTATTTGTCTCCCTCTCTGTCTCTCGCTCCCTCCCTCTGTCTCGCTCCCTCCCTCTGTCTCTCTCTGTCTCCCTCCCTCTGTCACACTCCTCCCTCTGTCTCTCTCTGTCTCCCTCCCTCTGTCTCCCTCCCTCTGTCTCCCTCTCTTCCTCAGTCTCCCTCTCTTCCTCAGTCTCCCTCTCTTCCTCAGTCTCCCTCTCTGTCTCTCTCTCTCTGTCTCTCTCTCTCTGTCTCTCTTTCTGTCTCCCTCCCTCTGTCTCCCTCTCGCTCTCACTCTCTCTCCCTCTTACTCTCTCTCCCTCTGTCTGTCTCCCTCCCTCTCACTCTCTCTCACTCCCTCTGTCTCCCTCTCTTCCTCAGTCTCCCTCTCTTCCTCAGTCTCCCTCTCTTCCTCAGTCTCCCTCTCTGTCTCTCTCTCTCTGTCTCTCTCTCTCTGTCTCTCTTTCTGTCTCCCTCCCTCTGTCTCCCTCTCGCTCTCACTCTCTCTCCCTCTTACTCTCTCTCCCTCTGTCTGTCTCCCTCCCTCTCACTCTCTCTCACTCTCTCTCCCTCTGTCTATCTCCCTCTGTCTCCCTCTCTTTCTCTCTCTCCATCCCTCTGTCTCCCCCTGACTCTCTCCCTAACTTTGTCTCCCACCCTAACTCTGTCCCCTCCCTCTGTCTCCCTCTTTCTCTGTCTCCCTCTTTCTTTTTGTCTCCCTCTTTCTTGTTGTCTCCCTCTCTCTTTCCGTCTCCCTCTTTCTGTCTCCCTCTTTCTGTCTCCCTCTCTCTTTGTCACCCTCTCTTTGTCTCCCTCCCTCTGCCTCCCCTGACTGTCTCCCTCTCCCTCCCTCTGTCTCCCCCTGACTCCCTCCCTCTGTCTCCCTCCCCCTTACTCCCTCCCTATGTCTCCCTCCCCCTTACTCCCTCTCTCTCCCTGTCTCCCTCTCTCTGGCTCACTCTCCCTCTGTCTCCCTCCCTCTCCCTGTCTCCCTCCCTCCCCCTTCATCTACCTCCCTCTCTCTCCCTTCCTCTCCCTCCCTCTCTCTCTCCCTCTGTCTCCCTCTCCGTCTCCATCTCTCTGTCTCTGCCTCTATCTATCTGTCCCTGCCTCTATCTGTCTATCCCTGTCTCCCTTCCTCTGTCTCCCTCGCAGTCTCTCTGCCTCTATCTGTCTGCCCCAGTCCCAGCCTCTCTCTGTCTCTGCCTGTCTCTATCTCTGCCTGTCTCTATCTCGGTCTGTCCCTGTCTCTACCTTTTTCTGTCCCTGCCTTTATCTGTCTCTGCCTCTATCTGTCCCTGCCTCTATATCTGTCTCTCTCTCTCTCTCTCTCTATCACGGTCTGTCTCTGTCTGTCTCTACCTCTATCTGTCTCTGTCTCTGTCTTTGCCTCTATCTGTCTCTGCCTCTGTCAGCCTGGCCCTGTCTCTGCCTCTATCTAGCTCTGTCTGCCCTTGTCTCTATCTGTGTCTGCCTCTATCTGTCTCTATCTGTCAGTCTGTCGCTGTCTCTGTTTATGTCTATCTCTATCTCTGTCTCTATCTCCCTGCCGCCCTCTGTCACCCTCTGAAACCTCACCCGGCTCTCACTCCCTGCTGCCCTCCGTCACCTCACCCGGCTCTCAATCCCTGCTGCCCTTGTGGAAAATTAGTACGGTTTGGTAAACATTATCTGCGCCATCTTGCCTTTTCCCCTGATGCCACACTTTTTGTCGTGCGCACTCGCCATTTTAGGTGCCTCGATCAGAACCACCCTCTGCACGCCGCTGGCCCCCAGCACAGCCCTTCGCCCTCACAAACCCCCCCCGCTCTCGCATGCCTTGGGTCATAAACCCCTCTTCAGCGCAGCTCTGCCTCGGAACCCCATCCTGTTCCCAGCGCCACACCTCCCTTCATTCCTTTCATGGTCCCAGGCCCTTTGATACAAACCCCCTTTCCTGTGTGCCCGTTTGTCTTCCTCGTTCCCAGGCCGCCACCTAGCTCTGCGGATACTGTTTATTGCCCCCCCCCCCGTACAGTAGGAAGCTTCCCCCAATTAAAGGACCCTCGAATTGATCAAAAGCCCCCACCCTATGATATCCGATCAACCCCACACATTCCGTGAATCGGCGGAATGTCCAGCTGCGCGATAATCATCACCTATTGTGACCGGGGTGGGGACTTCAACTGTAAATGCGTGTGGGAACGGGCCTGAAGGGGAGATTCCGAGGATGTCCTTTCATACTTCAAAGCATTACAAGAATGTGTTACCTGCAATAAAATTCATAAACTGTGTATAAGAGGCCAGGCCTCAGAGATGCGGTTAGAGCACCTTGTGACGATACTGGCTGTCTGAACTGATGTGTTCTCCTCCGGAGAAAATAAACCTTGTTTCCTGCCTTCCAGTCTCCAGCGCCTGCCTCTTCATTGATTAATATGTTGTGGGTTAAAGAGGCGATACCGCCGGGCAAATATTGATTGTCCCTGACCTGTTTTTACAATTGGCGTCCCAAGCGTGGGGCCCATCAGCGACACGTGGATCCAGTGGGAGAGGTCCTGACGACAGAGTGAACGACTGCAACGATCGGGAGAGCTCTTGCCCAATAGACCCTCGTCTGGCAGCCGATCATCCGAACTTCACTGGTTCCGAACATACCTCTCTCGAGTGATCTACGGTCCTGACTGGGAACCATCAGGAGTGCCGCGAGGAATACGAGGAAAAGAGGACGATCGGGTGCTGGATTCGGAAGACAAGAAACTGTCCATACGGTCCGGGTAAGGTCGTGTACACACGACGAATTGCGAAATGATTGTTTAATGGTTCGGAAAATACTAGTATTACTCTTTGTTGACTTATTTGGAGATTCACTGTCTGCACACGGAGAAACAACAGGCTCTTTCTCTTTGCAAACAGTGAAGGATAGGTAACGCAGCCAGCGTGCCTATCTTTCTCCCCCACTGATTGATTATTTGTTCACGGATTGTTTTCGGGAGATTTCCCTCTCCCACACTGATTAATTGTTTTTTTTCCCCGAACTACTGTTCGCGGATCGTTTTCTGGAGATTCTCTGTCTACAAACAGGAAAGAACAGGTTCCCCTTTGCAGATAGTGAAAGGGTAGAGGACGCGGACCTTTTGCGGGCCTACTTATTCTCCCCACTGGTTGTTTATTAACTGTTTTGATATTGGTTCATGAGGTATTCACTGCCTGCAAACAACGTAGAATAGAAATATTCTGTCTAGTCTTTGCACGCAGTGATAAGATAGGCAGTGCTGACTTTTTGTCCTCATTGTGAGCCGTCATGTCTGTCTTCTCCCCACTGATTGGTAGTTGGTTCAGCCCGGACCGTTTATTAGAGGTGGACCATCTAGCTCCGCTGGAAGGCACCCCTAATAAAGACATGTTCACAAACTATGGATTAGTTACCATAGCCTATAGTAAGCTGTGGCACAGGTATACCAAAGAAAATCAAGAGAAACAGTGGCCACTGATAGGATCCTTCGATCTTGATAAAATAGAAACGTTAGAAATAGCCCTTTGTAGTAATAAGACAACGCCTATTATGCTCGACAGTCTCGGTATGTGGCGCAAAGAAGCAATACAACGAAAGAAAAGAGACGAAGTCAGAGTAGGTAAAGGAATATATCGACAGGACAACCCCAAGACACAACGACCCGAAAGTAATCTCCCGACACTACGCACAGGACGACCAGACTTAGGGCAAAACCAATGTGCTTTTTGTAAATGTTCCGGGCACTGGAAAGCCCAATGCCCGACTCTACTGAACAAGGGTAGGAGCAGAGGGCCGACAGGAATAACAGGCCGGCAGAAAAGGAAAAGGCGCGAGACAAAGATGAATCAGACTGACATGGACAGGCCAGATAGAACCACCACGTTTGATTATGCCCGATGGCACAGATTTCGCCAGACCAATTTCAGCGACATGTTTGAGTCTTCATAGATCGAACAACACTAAGACGGGAAACCCAGTCTAGCTCTAAATTACCCGGTGACGAACCCCGTACTACCGCTACTGTTCCCTAACAAAAAACAAAAAAAAAGGGCCACCCCTTTCGGATAACTTACAGAAACAATACACAGAGTAGTCTCGGACAGATTAGTATACATTCCATTAATGAACTCAAACTTCGAGTGCAATAGGACTGATTACTCTCTGCTGCCCCCCCCACTCTGTAAAAGAAAGGAGCAATTACAGGCCTGCATAGACAACTCCCCCATTACCCAGACATGCCTGTCCAAACAAAATACCTACCCCCACTCCGGAAGTTCCCGAAATGCCGCAGGTCACCGGTCACGCCCATCCGGAAGGTGAAACACACAGCACGTGTGGGGCGGGGCCTGCTGACAGCCATCGATCGAATCGCCAGTGGGATGTCCAGGAGGCACCACGGGCCCGGCATGAAATGGCTGTCCCATCCTCTTCTTCGTGGAGTGGGCTGGGAAGGAGAGGCGACGCGGACGGGCCTCTCCCACCTCCTCAGATAGGAGGTTTCCCAGCCCCCGGCCCGGCACCGAAATCCTCCAGCCGAGCGGCGCCCATACTTGCGCAGCACCGAACATACAACAGCGGTGCCCATACTTGCGCAGCACCGGACATGCAACGGCGGCCATACTTGCGCAGCACAAGACATACGATGGCCCTCAAGAGTACTTGTGGAGCACGGGATGTGGAGTGGCCATCATGTATGCCCGTGAGAAGGGGCGGCGTGGGGTGCACTGGGAGAGGGAGACGGCGCGAACGAGTCTACCTCGCCCCCCCGGTGGGGGCACCACAGCTGCACCCTAGCCGAATGTCCTGCTCCTACGGCACGGTGTTCCATTTCTTTCACCCCAAAGGGCCTCTTCCACTCTTGCAGACTCGACGAAGGGCGGCTGCTGCAGGGCCTCAAAATGGCGTCTGGGCCCCCTGGAAGGCGGGTCTAGGCCACTAAAGTAACTCTGACCAGCAGTGTAACCCGGACGCTTGCCCACCGGGGCACGAGCCCCCACCTCCGACAGCATCCCCACAGCCTTGAAGATTCTACAAAAGTCCCAGGAGCCCTCGGCCCCTGCCGGCTTCCGGTGAGGAACAACTGCCTTGGTCGCTAACGAAATAACCACGACGTAGCCACCCCTTCTGTTAGCATGAATTTTTGAACTGCCGAAAGGGACTTTGGTCCAACCGCCGGTTGTAGGAAACATTTTTTCCCTGATGCTACTTCCGGACTAACCCGGCCCCGCCCAAAATGGCGCCGGTATCAATGAGAACTTACGAACACCTCGTGGTGTTTTTAGCTAAAAAGACTCGATGTTCTGAGATATATATATGATCCTTTGTACACTTGACGAAAACGAGGGAGGGTTCACTCGACGAACATGTAAAAGGACCCCGTGAAAAATGTTGTTTTCAATGTACGATTTATTATGATATTATTGTAGCCGATACATAACCTCGCTTGTGACACACGCCCACGGTATGCATATAGGAAATTTGATTACAACTAGCCTGACTGTGCTTCCAATTATGAAATGAATGCTCCTTGATCCCTCACCTATCGATAGACCTTTTTAGTTTCCTGCAAATGACTACATAAACCCTTTTTAATGTTTTCAATACTGCAAAATACCCCCCTTACTGTACGTGCTTCAGCCATCGCCGTGTCCGGCCAAATACGATTACACTCTCATATCTACATGCTGAACGATTGTGCAAATAAAGGTTTTCCAAACTATGAACAGGTATTGCATGCTTTTTTTTTAAAAAAAAATGTGGGATCAGCGGGAGAGTTTTTTTGTGCACCCTGCTTTGTTCTCTTTTTAAGGTTATTAGAAGATGGTTGCTCAGCCCCAGATGGAGGATCGAATCTAAGACACGATACTCTGCCTCCAAGTATGTGGCTGGCTCAGGAACTAACGCATGGAGAAGGACCTCGACTTCTGAGGACGGGTAAAGTGAAGCGGTTGTAAATGATAGAATGTTATAAAGGTACGGCACTCAAAGGTACTAGGGAACAGAGTTGGCCGAAGAGCTGATATGCCTTAGAACATCACAGCGTTGAAAAAGATTTAAGGACCCCGACAGCTAGATACATCTACCAACTAGATACCTCGCACTAAGTGCCTCCGATTTTTTTAACGTTTCCCTACACACGGCCTATAAGGACACACTGCCCCCCCCCCTGGCTTCAGAAACCAAGACCCCAGGGATTCTATCCCGAGGAGATAAGACGAGTTGTGGTAAGTAAAGGACTTTCGTGCCCATGCATTTGATATGCTCGAATGTTGTCCCCCTCCTTTCCCCTCTTTTCCTCCCTCTACAGGTTACATTGGAATCACGACTGAGGTATGGTGAAGATCTGAAGCCTCGCCATGTCTGATACATGAAGCGGACTAACGCTGCAAGGTGGCACCTAAACACGCCCACAAACTGCTCTTGTAACGAAAGAGCCAATAAGTTGTATGATATGATGAAACACGATCACCCCTAATCCGTGTTGCGTGAATGGGCACATGTCACGTATGTCTGAGACTATGAGAAAACGTTTTTATGCGACTGAGGCGTTGACTTAACTAGTCAAAGGACCGAGAGTGCGAGAAGTGCGACACAACGGTGCCCTTTTTTTACTCAATGCATGTCCCCTGTACCCGGCCTAATGCTCGTCCGTCCCAAACTGCATGCTTTCAAAATTCTAACACAGACCCGTAATGTCTCATGTTGTGTAATGCACTGAATAGCCTATCTTAATACACGGCCACTCCCCATGCCGCACGTGTACTATTTAGCCTATTGTTGCACATCTCTCTCCCTCTATATATATATATATATATATATATATATATATATATATATATATATATATATATATATATATATATATATATATATATATATATATCTCTCTCTCTCTCTCTCTCTCTCTCTCTCTCTCTCTCTCTCTCTCTCTCTCTCTCTCTCTCTCTCTCTCTCTCTCTCTCTCTCTCTCTCTCTCTCTCTCTCTCTCTCTCTCTCTCTCTCTCTCTCTCTCTCTCTCTCTCTCTCTCTCTCTCTCTCTCTCTCACCCTCTCTCTCTCTCTCTCTCCACCCTCTCTCTCTCTCTCTCTCCACCCTCTCTCTCTCTCTCTCTCCACCCTCTCTCTCTCTCTCTCTCTCTCTCTCCTCCACCCTCTCACTCTCCTGAACGACTAGCACCTAATTGGCAAAGCCGCCACCCCTGGTGCACCACCCAATTGGCTCCAGCTGCCGCAAGTATTTGCGAAAATTTGTCTTAAATAAAAATCACCTTGATGCCGTGTCACTACCTCTCCTTTCTGCTAAATATTGATGAAACCAAAATTGGCCAAAAAGGAAAGGACAGGTAAGACGACTGAGGTTCCCTAATCTGACCCGTAATAAGGGAACTACATGTCAGTGGCTTCTATGATAAACAAAAATGCCTCAGATAACGCGACCTTCCCCGTCCCGAATTGTCTCAATACCCAAACAGTAAAAGTGACCGAAACATCCCCATCTTCCCAGAACGCCCTCGGTTTTGTATCAGCTGCCCCGGGCGAGAGTTTTTTTAATGTCCCTCACCCTCGGTTGTAAGAGATGGGTCGTCTTACGACTAACACAGGCCAGCCGTTGTTCCTAGAAATGATTTGTTGATGAGCAAGCTACAGAGTTTAGAATTCGAGAAATGTCACTGAACGCTTACCAACTGAACTGTGGCCTTCTGCTAGATAACGCCCTCATGACACAAAGCAAGACGATAGTCCCTCACCACAGTTTGCTATGTTCCTAGTTGTTTTCCATAAGACCTCGGTTTTTTTTAATGAAGTAGTCAGGTTGTAAGAGACCATGTAGGAATTAGAATGATGTTTGCAAAGTTAAGATTAGACCAAAATGAAGAAAATTGTTGCAATAAACCCTGTTAGAAGTAAAATGTTTAGCTGAAAGGTAGGATGCATTGATCGAATGGAAAATTGTTTAGCCTATGTTCGTTCCTCATTAAGATACCTATCAGACCATGGTGATAGCACGTTGCACTTTTTTCGTAAAATATAAAGCCCTGGAGAACGGTATAGCTTCGTAAGGCTCGTACTAGGAAAGTGGGTCTCTGCCAGAAGAACTGACGTAATTGTAATAAACAAAATGCAATGAATAGGTACCAGATCTCGTACCACGACAATGAATGTAACACCAACAAACACCAAAGAAATAGTTACGAAGGAAAGTTATAGTAAATCCAGCAAGCCCATCATCAATTATTTATATGTTGGTTGTGAACCCCAAAATAACGGATGTTTCTCATTTACTTGGAGCTGGGAGAGAAATAGACTTATGTGATTACCTTCCTCTGCCAATTCTCTAAAGACTGTCTTTTCAAACTCATTTAAGGGTACCACTGTCGGTGGAGAGAGAGACCGGATGTGGGAGCACGCGGCCTGACTACAGATCGTGGAACATCTGCGACATTGGCCAAGGCGAGACCGCGACAGTAAGGATTTGCAGGACGAGGCACTGTTTCCGACAAAATGAGAGGAAAGGGCTGACCTGATGCCCCTGCTCGACGATCAACATGTGCCGAAAAGTCCCCGCTCTCTGAACTCGGTCATGGGCCCGCCTACCAAAAGTTTCCGTCCCTCTGGTCTGTTCCCGATCTGGCCCTGCTCCATCCCTTTTTCTCCGACCTACCCTAAGGACTACTCACACACACACTTCTTCCACCTGAACTTTTTGACAATCGACTCAAAAGGACACAGGGCGAAAAGGACCTTTTAGACCAGGAAAGCGAGGAAAAGGTCATGCCCTGCAACGCGGGACCTAGAATAGAGCTGGACACATTGCTCCACCGTGCCAACAGAAGACGACAAAGAATGCTGAGAACTCACTAATAATGGTCCATGACAATAGGACCTCCCCTCCGAACAATGACACCCCTGATTATTGTTTTTTTCCTACGTCTCATTTCTCTCCCAGCCACCATTGTATTGATTATGCTCCAACCAAATATGAACAGAACTTACATATGTAATAACCTATCAGTTCACATTCCGAATGACTATAAGCATCTATGAAATGTACTCAATGCTCTCACTACAGAATCGTTTTTGTCCGATATTGCATTACTATGACTTTCCTGCAAACGAGTTTATCGATAGACCCGCCTCCTAAGACGAAAGATTTTAAATGTAATGTTTATAGCTCCTCCACCTGGGTTCCTGCTTCTTTACTTATGACCACCACAGTAGACATGGATAGGAAATAGGCCAGCAAGATGTCTTGGATATGTTAAAGGGAGGACTGTGGAAAATTAGTACGGTTTGGTAAACATTATCTGCGCCATCCTGCCTTTTCCCCTGATGCCACACTTTTTGTCGTGCGCACTCGCCATTTTAGGTGCCTCGATCAGAACCACCCTCTGCACGCCGCTGGCCCCCAGCACAGCCCTTTGCCCTCGCAAACCCCCCCCCGCTCTCGCATGCCTTGGGTCATAAACCCCTCTTCAGCGCAGCTCTGCCTCGGAACCCCATCCTGTTCCCAGCGCGACACCTCCCTTCATTCCTTTCATGGTCCCAGGCCCTTTGATACAAACCCCCTTTCCTGTGTGCCCGTTTGTCTTCCTCGTTCCCAGGCCGCCACCTAGCTCTGCGGATACTGTTTATTGCCCCCCCCCCGTACAGTAGGAAGCTTCCCCCAATTAAAGGACCCTCGAATTGATCAAAAGCCCCCACCCTATGATATCCGATCAACCCCACACATTCCGTGAATCGGCGGAATGTCCAGCTGCGCGATAATCATCACCTATTGTGACCGGGGTGGGGACTTCAACTGTAAATGCGTGTGGGAACGGGCCTGAAGGGGAGATTCCGAGGATGTCCTTTCATACTTCAAAGCATTACAAGAATGTGTTACCTGCAATAAAATTCATAAACTGTGTATAAGAGGCCAGGCCTCAGAGATGCGGTTAGAGCACCTCGTGACGATACTGGCTGTCTGAACTGATGTGTTCTCCTCCGGAGAAAATAAACCTTGTTTCCTGCCTTCCAGTCTCCAGCGCCTGCCTCTTCATTGATTAATATTTTGTGGGTTAAAGAGGCGATACCGCCGGGCAAATATTGATTGTCCCTGACCTGTTTTTACACCCTCTGTCACCTCACCCTGCCCGGCCTGAGACAGCTTCCCGGGCACACACACAGCCACACCCAAGTACTTCACAGGTCTTTGAAAGACCATTCACTTGTTAATGAGGCTTTGTTGTATTTCACTTCTTAGCGCCCCTGCATCTCCACTCTGACTATCATCACTGGAATCTCCCGGCCCCTACAGAGCAGAGTCTCTCAGAGTCCGCGCTGCTGCAACCGGCGGTGTTTTCTGACACTCTTTGGAAAAAAAAACATAGGTAAGATATCTGCAAGGTCCGCGGGCAGCCAAGGAAGGCTTTCCGGGCCGCTTGGGGCCCGTGGGCTATACTATGAGTACCCATGCATTAGGTGATATTTTCGCTGGTGGACAAAGACTGGTTGAGCGTGTGTCCTGCTGCTTGGGTTGGAGAGGTGACTAGCTGCTTGAGTCAGACGTTGGCGAGGTTTTCCAGAAGGGATGCGGTGTCCTGGTCATTGAGGTTGTCCAAGTGAAAGTTGAGGTGGCCGAGTAGGATGTAATCAGTGGATGCCACGAAGGGTGGTGTTGGGGTTGGTGTGGACCTGGAAGTGGAGATGTTCCATTGTTGTCATTGGGTAGTCTGAGTGGGTGGTCAGGCGGAGGTAGTTTTTGTGTACGACGCGGCCTCCTTGTCGGTTGGTGCGGCCTTGCGGGTGATCTTGTAACCAGGAATGGCCCCTTGCTGGGGTTCATCTAGGTTTCCATGAGGAAGGCGATGTCGGGGGGAACTGAGCCAACGAGGCATCAGATTTCTGTGGTGTGTTTGTGGAGGGAGCGCGTATTGAGTATGCAGCCGGTCGTGTGCACTGTGGATCGGCCGGGTGGCGGGAGGATCTGTAGTACGGAGATGGGTGCAGCTGCAGTTTTGGCAGGAGAAAGGTCCTTGGGTGTCCTTTGCAAGGTGGAAGGCAGCGTGGCGTCTGGTGCTGAGGGCAAGGAGGGTGCTGGTGTCGTATCAGTGGAAGGTCCAAGAACCAGGGTCCGTGGCGCTGGGTGCTGTCCAGGCACGGACGGGCTTCCCTTTGACACGCCAGCGGTGTGGCTGCACAGCAGATGCCATTAAGTTATGTGAGGCTGGAGGACTGGACAGCTGGGAGGCGGGAAGCTGGAAACGTGGTGCTGAAAGGGTGTTGGGCCACAGGGGTTGAGTTGGGGTACATCGCAGAGAACAGAGCAAAAAGTATGCAAAAGGGGGAAAAAGAGAAAAATGAAGGAGAGTGCAAAGAAGGCAGCGGGGAAAGAGAGGCAGAAAGCACAAGGACAGAAGGCATACCAGCAGGGGAGCAAAGGTGCTCCCCACTAGACCACCACTGATGTGGCGCAGGTGGGAGCCTGCAGGTGGAGGAGGGCCTCTAACGAGCAAGGGTCATGGACCTGCAAGTGGCAGCAGCTACCAGGCGGAGCTTGGCAAGGAGGTAAGCAGTTTACTGACAAGGTGGTGACATACAGTAAACCATTCACTTTCTGTAGTGCGGATCATGATGGCTTATCTCCGATGGCCCCATCTCTGTCAAGCCATCATAGGGAGTTTTACAACCTCAGTGTAAAATTTGCAGTCTATCACACTCCAAATCAGACGGGCAGTCCTTGAATTTGACGGACAAGTTAATCTGTTGTTACGGAGTACCCTGTCCGCAAAACCCTAAATCATCCTCATATGCTCACCTAATGCAAATCAGTATTGACCTTGCTCCTCATGAGAATACTCCATCCTGAACCTTGGTCCTCTCAGCAAGCATGATTTACTCCACTGATACAAATTTTATTCTCATTGACTACATCATAATTAATCTTGAAGCATGTCCCGTTGTTTCAGATATGAGCATTAGTAGGCACATTGGATGTGACCATGATCCCTTAGTTGCAGATTTCCACTTTGCTACTGGAACTCCAGTTGACCTGAAGATGATCTGTGACTCAAATGGGTAACAAGTTAAAACTCAAGCCGAATCAAAAAAACAATCTCTTGGGAGAATAACAACAGTTGTGATCTAACACAGAAACATCTGTAAACGTCTGTAAGGGATCAAGGGATCCAAGGGAAACTATTATGTGCTACCCAGAGCCTATATCAAAGCAAAATAGCAAGGGTTCACTATGGCAAACTTGGCAAGTGCACCCCTGAAATAGAAATGAATCGGGGTGTACACCAAGGTTGTGTACTCTCACCCTTACTTTTTAACCCTTTTATTATTAATAATTGGGCAAAATCCTCGTAGATTTGGATCTCGATGTCCTGAAAATAGAAGATATATGATGCAATTATTTCAGCATAGACAGAACAAGCAATGTATCATCTACTCTTGGTCATCTAAAAATATTGTGCCAATAAAACATTGTTGATCAATACTGCTAAAGCTAAGTTTATGGCCTTCAAAGCTAGAAAACAGCTTGGCACTCCTTTTCAAATCTATGGAGTAAATCCAGAGAGGGTAAAATAGTTTGATTATCTGGGCATACGATTTCATGAAAGCCTGTCCTGGCTGGCCCAGGTTTCCAAGAGTGAAACCATTATGAGCCAATGAACTGATACCATTTTACATTTTGCTAACAAGATTGGAGCAAGGTCCTTTGAACCACCCATCAGCATTTATCAATCAATCAGTTAGTCAAGTCATACTTGTAAAGCTCGCCTTGTCACCCAAGAGAATATCCAGGCACTTGCTGCAAGTATCAGTCATAGAGCCAGGTCAAAATGCCCCTTCCTGAAGTGGTTCAGCGAGGGGGAGGGTGTTCTAGGCTTTGGTGGCGAGATGGGAGGAGAGCCCCTGCAGTGGTGTATGTGAGATATCTGTGCTTATGGCAAAGTATGCAGAGCAAAGGTTCTTGGGAGGTCGGTGGAAATGCAGGTGGTGATGAATGTAGGCAGGTCCTTGGTCGTCCAGGGCTTAGTAGGTGTGAGTCAGGAGGCTTATTTGACATCTCTTTTGGACTGGGGTCCTGTGTAGGGGTGATGTGGGTTATCTTGGGTAGGTTGAGGATCAGTCTGGTGGCTGCGTTCTGGATCTTCTGGGGTCTTTGCATGAGTTTGGTGGTGGTGCCTGCATAGAGTGCGTTGCCGTAGTCAGTAGGCTGGTGATGAGGGCCTGCATCACTGACTTCCTGGTGCTGATGGGAGCCACTTGAAAACTTTGAGGAGTCGAAGATGATGGCGAGGTTGCGGGTGTGGTCTTTCGGTGTGGGGTGGGGTTGGGTTCGAGTTCCGACGGCCACCAGGAGTCTTTCGAGAGGGCGATTTGTCTTCCGAAGATCAGAACTTCTGTTTGTCCATATTTCGATTCAGGGAGTTGTCCTTCATCAAGCCTGATATATTCTTTGTACAGTTGTAGAAGTTGGTCTTTGCCGAGGTAGGGTCTGCTGAGAGCGTGAGGATGAGCTGTGTGTTGGGTAGGAGATGATGTTGATGTTGTGTGATCTGATGATGTCTGTGAGTAGTGTCATGTAGACTTTGAAGAGCTTTGGGCTGAGGAATGAGCCTTGGAGGACGCTGCAGATGGTGTGCTTGGCTTGCGAGTGCATCGTTGTAATTCCAATATGGAGCAGTCGATCAATGATTATGTGGTGGGAGACTTGTCAACGGCTGCGGTGAGGTCCAGCAAATCAGGGCAGCTGATTCTCCTTTGTCAAGTAGGGTGTGGATGGCGTACGTTGCGGCGATCAGAGCCTTCTTGTTGCTGTGGTTGGCTCTGAAGCCTGATTGGGAAGGGTCCAGTAGGTTGTTTCTCTCCAGGCGTTCAGTGAGTTGGAGGTTAATGGCATTCTCCAGGACTTTGGTGGGTAAGAGAAACAGTGAGATGGGACGGTAGTTCTGGAGTTTGCTGGGGACTGCAGAAAGTTTCTTGAGGAGAGGTCTCACCTCTGCGTGTTTCCAGGCATCGCGAATGGTGCCTGTGAGTATCGAGGCATTGAGGATGGTGGTGAGCTGGTGGATGATCTTTCGAGGTTGAAAAGCTGGCAGGGGTAGGGTTTTCTTAGTGCTCCAGAGTGGATTAAGTTCATAAGAGTGGTTGTGTTTGGTTTGCTAGTAGTTCCCATGCAGTGAGTGGATGGTCGGTGGTGGTGGTCGGTAGGACGCTGAGTAGGTCATAGGGTTGGGGATCGAGGTTTCTATAGATGGTTGCTATCTTGTTGCGGAAGTGGTCGGCGAGGACGTCCCAGAGTTCCTGTGAGGATGGGATTGAGTTTTGGGTGGCTGATATACAGGTGAACTCTAACGATGTGGAGAATGCCACTCTGGAAAATTCCACTCTTGTCCACTTAAATAAAAAGGAGTACAAGTAGTCAGAGGTAAAATATTTGCAGTTTATTCACGCTTTAACGGGTTCAAAACCAACAAGGAAAATCCCTGTTCGATGAAGGTAATGAACAACTGAAAGAATTCTCCTTTCAATTTATACTATACTTCAAACAAGTCTGCGTACAGACTCCACATCCCTCCCCTAATCCATTGGAAATTTTCTTCCAGTTATACATACAAAAAGAATAGCTAACCACACTACATTTTCAAGGTAAGTAAAACAGACCTTCACTAATTGCAAATTGAATGGAAAAACCAGTGTGGCTGTCCATCTCAGAGAAGCACAAATGATTAACAAAGTGTAATTATTCAAGCAACCTTTCGGTACTTTTCCAAGGGCATGGAAAGAAAAGAATGCACAATGTCAGCATGTACATGGTAAAATTCCTCCGACAATGTTGTACAAAGTCAGGTGGATTAAAAAAATAATTCTGCACTCATGTTCATATTATATAACCTTTTCCTCAAATGGTCCTAGAACATGAGTTCAATATTTACCAATTTCCTGCTATCACTCAGCTATAGAATCAGTAATAGATACATGGATTGGCCCCTCATAATATGACAGTACTTCATTTTCAGATATTCTCTATTATAGGGTTAACAGAGAAAATAAGAAACAAATGGGCCTTTGTAAGAAGGCTAATCTGTGAGGGTACTAACACTAATGTTCATTGAATCCCATATTTCTTCTTCTTGCATCATAAGCATATTCTATTGTGGAACAGAAACTAGAGGGGGCTTGTAGGCTAAAAGGAGCATGCTGCAACACATGGGTAGACCATTTACACATAGACAGCACCCTAAAATAATCCTACCTAAACCAAGGCTAACACTAATAGTTTTCAACCCCATGTGAGCAGTACTTCTCTATACCAACCTGACCAAATCCAGTCTCCAGTATCCTGATGTATTTCAGCAGCAATTTTGTGAAGTTTTTGAATGGTAAAATTCACATTAGGATCGTTATCTGGGATATACACACAGCAGGAACTACTAATTAAGTGGCATACCCCCCTTCTCTGCTAAAACAATGTCTAAAGCAATACGATTTTGAAGGGAAACAAGACTGGTAGCTTGCAGTTCTACAGTAATGTTAATGAGTGCACCAGTATTCTCATTAATAAGTGCTTCCACTACTCTGATCAATCGGCGCACCTGTACACTATTGGCCATAGGACCACAGAAAGGCACTAGATCCTTCATTGCATCAATAAATTGCTGCAGCATGGTATCTGTTTGGTCAACCTGTACTTCCTGTTTATTAAGTCGATGTGTCCTGTGATAATCGGATGGTGCAAGGTAAGTGAGAGAAAGAATAAATGCAATATAGCATCTGCCTGACCATCCTTTAGGGAGCAAGATATTAGCTTGATTACCACAAACAAAATAAGTGTTTTGTGAGGCCACAAATGATGGAGAACTAGTGCAATTTTATATCACTGTAAGGGAGCAAATACTATTCCCAACAGCAAGGGGCCCTTCACCTTGAACACAAAAGAGGGTGTTATGGGCATGCGTAGGTATGGGTATCCTAGCCTCCTTGGACAGTTTTCTCTCATTAAAAGAGATGCTGTTAGATTCTAACAGCATCTGGCCAGCATAGTTCTGTACTGTTTTATTAGTAACTTTGATATAAGAAGCCAAATTCAATTCCCACCAGGCACCACAAGAACCATTATAGAATATAGGCAGATGAATAAGAGGGGCTTTCCTTTTCACTGAAGATGGCAAGAAGCCACATATCCAACTATCTGTAGCATTATGAATGAATGAATGAAATTATATTTGTATGGCGCATTCTACCCTAAGGCCTCGTAGCGCTTGTGGATTGCTTGAGGATGGCAGAATGATTAAGGGACATTGCGGAAAAGGTGGGTCTTGAGGAGCTTACGGAAAGCCAGTATGTTAGATTCGCTGCGCAAAAGGGGGGCAGGGAATTCCATAGATTTGAGATGTTCAGGGAGAAGGAGCGGCCACCCCATTTGGCCCGGCGGACTTTCCTGGTGGTGGCCAGAAAGGCTGATCTGGACCGGAGATTTCTTAAGGGTTGGTAGGGAGTGATAAGGGACCGTAAGATGGCTGGACCTGTTTTCCACATGGCTCTATGAGCCAGGCACAGAGATTTAAACTGGATTCTGGCCCGTATGGGGAGCCAGTGCAGCGCCCATAGGGCAGGTTTAGCCGATTGTCTCCGGGGAATTTGGAGCAGAAGGCGGGCTGCGCTGTTCTGTGACACCTGAAGTTTTTGTAGGGTTGCCTGTGGGGCGCCCAGGTACAGTGCGTTCCCATAATCAAGGCGTGACAAAATTAGGGCCTGTACCATGATCCTTCTGGCCTTGAAGGGAAGCAGGGGCAGAACTTTCCTGAGCATCCTAAGCAGGCCAAAACAGGCAGCTTCTAGCATAGTGGCCTGGTGGCCGAAGCCCAAAGAGCTGTCAAGCCATATGCCGAGGCTCTTAATCTGATGTTTTGGAGTGGGCATTGGATTCAAACAGGTCGGCCATAGCTGTGATGATAGGGGGGATGGTATTTTTCCCAAAAACATGAGCTCGGTCTTGTCGCTGTTTAGTTTTAGATGAGAGAGTTTCATCCAGTCGGCTACAGCCTCTAGGCAGCTGCCGAGGGAGCACGATGAGCCCTCTGGGTGGTTCAAGGATACCACCAACTGGGTGTCATCTGCGTATGTTATTATTTGTATGCCAAGGGGTAGAAATACTTCTGCAAATGGTGCCGTATAAGTATTGAAAAGTGTGGGGTTCAAGGAGGAGCCTTGGGGAACCGAACAACCAAGCGGCCAGCAGTCAGAGAAGGCATTACCTTCGAATACCTGGAAGACCCGGTCTTTAAGGAATGATTGTAGCCAGGAGAGAGCTGAATGGGTCACTCCTAGATTTTTTAGCCGGCTCAGCAGGATCTTGTGGTCAACAGTGTCGAAGGCGGCACTGAGGTCCAACAAGATAATAGCTGCTGAGCCGCCCTGGTCCATAAGTCTTCTGGCCTCTTCAGTTACGGCCAAGAGGGCCGTCTCCGTCCCTAGTAAGGGCCGAAAACCTCTTTGAGATATGTGGAGCAGATTATTGAGTTCTAGGTATTGAACTAGAACGGAGTTTATGTGCCTCTCAGTTATCTTACTTAACCAGGGGAGGAGGGATATTGGTCGGTATTTGGACAGGTTGAAGGGATCCAGGCTAGGTTTTTTCAGCAGGGCCTTTACCTGGGCGCGCTTCCAGGCATGGGGGACCGTGTTAGCTGAGATGGAGGCATTTATAGTGGCCAGGATGACAGGGCTGATAATATTGGCGACTAAGGAAAGGAAACGGGGAGGGGCAGGGTCAAGTGGGGAACCCGAGGTCACTCTGGGCATGGTTGCTTTTAGGGAGTTCTCATCTAATAAGGGGAACTTTGCAAGGGAACAGCGGAGGGTGGGGGAGGGGCTCCAAGTGTCAGTCTCCCCAGAGTCGTCCTGGGATAGAGGGAAGGAGCGGGCAATGAGTTCGATTTTTTGGTGGAAAAATACTGCGAGATTGTTGCACCTGGGTAGCGCATCTTCCTGATTGGGGATTTTTTGGGGTATGGTAATCAGAGATTTAGCTATACGGAAAATCTCCTTAGGGGAGTTTGCTACTGCACAGATCTTATCCTCATAAAAGGAGTATTGTGCACTTTTTATTTCTACCTTATATTTCCTTATTGCCTCTAGGTAGATTGATTTACCTTCATCTGAAGTGTTCAATCTCCAGCTCCTTTCTAACTTCCTACAGGTTTGTTTGAGCTCTTTTAGTTTTGTGGAAAACCACGGAGCAGGCCTACGGTTCGATCTTTTATGAGTAGATCTTATGGGGGCTAGCGTGTCTAAAGCGCTTTGGATCCAGCGCTTAAAATTGTTGTTAGCTCTCTCTGGGTCTGGGCTAGGGGGTGGTAGGGTGTTCTCTAGGAGATTAGACCACTGGCTAGCGGAGAGGTTCGACCATTTCCTGTCGTGTGTCTTAGTGTTGCTCATAAAGGAGGTGCTGGCTGGGATTGTCCAGGTCAGGGGGATTAATGCGTGGTCGGTCCACTGGAGGGGAACGGGAATATCACTCTGGAGATGTCGTTAATTACTGAACACGGCGTCCAGAAGAGGACCTTTAATGTGAGTCGGTGCGGAGCCTTGCAGGGTGATTTGTAAGGCTGATAGATTAGATACAAGATCAGTAGCCCTGTTATCAGCGGGGTCATCGAAGTGGAAATTGAGATCGCCTAGAATCGTGTAATTGGATGGGGAGAGAGCTAAATTAGCGACCATAGTTTGGAGAGCATTCATGAATTGGCCCTGAGGTCCTGGGGGGCGATAGAGCAGTAAGCCAGAGAACGTGTTGGTATGCGAGAATCTTAGAGAAAAATTCATATTTTTACAGTCCGGGAGGTCCTCTGTGGAAAACCAGCATTGAAACTGGTCCTTGAAGGGGGCATGGCTAGGCACGCAATGGCAGAGGCTGTGATCGGGTAGAGCTCCGCGTGAAGCTCCCCTTCCTTGGGCCAATTCTCCGCTTAAATTACTTGCAGCCGCCTGAAATTGCAGGCGACCCATTGTGAAGCTGTTCTCGGCATTCCAGCCGACTTTCGAATTGGGAGCCCGACATCGCCCGCACCGGACTTGCCTGCAGGCCTCTGGCGGGACTCGCCGCTTCCCGGCTGGCTGGAGGAGCGACGGGAGACCGCGGCTTGGGCCTCACGCCTAGGCCTTAACCTGCGGCCTGCGCCCTGGAATCTGCGACCTCCCGCCCATCTGAGCCGACTTCTGGGAGCCCTCCCACCGCCCCGGCCCTGGCTCCCTGATACTCCTGGGCGCCTGCGGGGAACAGCACTGCAGAGAGGTGGTGATCTGACGGACCGCTGACGAACGCCTGACACCGCGCCCGGCGCCAGCGTGACTCCAGTGGCGGGACCGGCGGAACACTGACACAGTGGGGGTCCCAGCTGAACGGACCCCCCCCAGACCCTGCCAAACAGCCGGAATCGTCTGCCACTTGACCCAGCGTCGACGCGACTTCCGTGGGGAGACTGACGAATTACAGGAGCGGTAAGGGAGCTGTCTACACGGACCCCCCCCCCCCCCCCTCCCCCGAGGTTCCTCCTTGTGGACACTGCTGAGACCCTGAACGGGCACCAAGACTCTTACAAAGAGGGGACAGGGGGTCACTTGGGACCACACGCCCACTGAGGAGCGCACACTCTGCTGGTGGAGACACTGCCTACACCCCATGCGCTGAGGGCTCCCTCCGAGCGTCCTATTGTTGACTGGTTTGTGGGGGCGGCCGCAGACCGGACGTCACCGCCATTCTGGCGCTGCGTGCGGGTTCTGGACCTGGTGAGGGAGGAAGAGGCACACGAGATCGGAAGGGCCCTGAGCTCCGGATCTCCACGACCCGGGATTAACTGCCTTCCCTGCGGTGCACGTGGGGACGACGGGGCCGCTGCCACGTGTCTCCGAGCCTTCCAGCAAGCACCATGACTCTCTGGCCCACCCCGAGGGACTCGTAGCCATCGCTGCCATAAGACCACTTGCTACCGCGTGCCCAGCTATATACTGTGTGTATATGCTATCCCACAGCTATTCACTGGTGTCTGCCCCGTGACTCTAGTCCACTAGCCTACTCTATGGGCCGACACAGACGGAGTGAGTGACGCCGGCTGGTTCTACACACGGGCACTGCCGCACACATCGACGTGCCACCGGACTTGGCGCCACCTAACCCACAGACCGACGGGCACCACGTCCTCCAGGGGGTTGAACTAACCGGCTGGCCGGGCGGCTCTGCACATGTCCGGAGGGGTAAGAACTCGCACTGGGACAGGAGGTGCCCCGCCGAAAGGGAAGACTAACAAATTGCAGAACACGGTGGCTGCTGATCAGGTAACCGCAAGACTGGACAGCGTGCTCGCCGCCATGGAACGGATGGAACAGTCGCTACAATTGACCAGAACGTCATTGGAATCCAAAATAGACGGCGTCGCCATAGATCTCACTCACCTGAGAGAGGATCATAGGAAATTGACTGATCGGACCAAGACTCTGGAAGGAACTGTGCAGGAACTCGAACCCAGGGTCACCCAGACGGATAAACTCCTAAACAGAGTGGAGTTCCTGGAAGACCGCGCTGAGGATGCGGAAGGGCGGGCGAGACGCAACAACATCAGACTCGTGGGGGTCCCGGAAAAATGGGAGGGCATCCATCCTACCCAACGCGTGGAGGACTGGCTGAGAGAAATACTACCCGAAGGCACGCTCTCGCCCTACTTCGTGGTGGCGCGAGCACACCGCGTACCCACGAGGCCTCACACCACTGGCTCAAACCCGAGGTCGCTACTCTTCAAGATACTGAATTATCGAGACAGAGACACGATCCTAAGGGAAACCAGAAGACTCGGAGACATTCGCATTGACAATGCCACAGTAATGTTCTTCCCGGATTACACTGTCCAGGTGCAACGTCAAAGACATAATTTCCTAGAGGTGAAGCGACGTTTACGCACGGCAGGCCTCAAATATTCCCTGCTCTTTCCTGCGAAGCTGAGAGTGGTGGCGCGGGACAAAACCTACTTCTTTAGCACTCCCGAAGAGGTCAGTGACTGGCTCGACAGTGGCACGGACATGGCGCCCAAACAGGCACAGAACTATGAGGTGCGACCGCGTGCGCGCGGACCGCGGCGTCGCCGAAGAAACAGAGGCCAGCAACTCCACCGACCTGAGGAGGTGGCACGTCATTCCCCACCTGCGGACCAAATTATACAAGAACAACGGGATGCACTCCGGAGGGTCTCCCAACTGAGCAATTCACCATCCTCGGACGTCATTCAGGATACCTCCCAACAGATAGAGCCGAGCGATGATGACGCCATCTACGGAATACCGGACTCCCAGTTGTCCGCGGACCTACCCGATATCACGCCGCAAACTGCTGACTTGCCCCACTGACCACCACGCAAGTGGTCCTGGCAGACTATGCCGGGGCGATGGGGACAGACCTGGGGACTGGACGAAAGCTGGAACACTGCAACCCGGGATGTCTCCTGCTGCCCCGTTGGTAGATGAAGTGACGTCTATGCAGTGAGTATACCCCGGCCACATGGCCACAGTAGAGATTAGATGGTAGTGGAACTGTCCCACAACTTCTCCCCTTCCTCCCTCCCTACCTGTTGTCCCAAACACCTGGACACTTTCCTACCACAGGTCGCTGGGAGACGGAATCTGCATCTCCCTTCCCCCCACCTGAATAGCCGTGCAGAGGCCCTGTGACGAGGGGCGGCGTTGCCTCCTCAAGCAATGACTTTGGCTGCATGGAGTTCATGACATATGGCCCAGGGGAGGCCCACTATTCCCCTCCCCTCTCTTGAACACGTAAACTGCTGTGGTTGCGACTAGCACACGTTACCCCCTAGACTTGAGTACTGTTTCTTTGCATCTTTGATGTGTTTGGACGGCGTCATGTTCCGAAGCCGACCTTTTGGTATTTGCAGCTGTTTTGCAATGTTTGAACATTATGATTCTTATCCCACCCTAACCCTTGGAGATTTGCCTGGACTTTTCCTTCATGTGCTAATGCTTATGTGTGGTCTGAGTGGGAGGTGGGGACTGGGGGGCCGGTGGAAATTCTCACTAGGGGGGCGCGTGGGGAGCGGGGCGGGTACTTCTTACTGAATCACTGAGTACGGCTGAGATCAGGATATGCACGTGGAATGTTAGGGGCATGCACACACCATCGAGACGCTACCAAATCTACTCTTACCTGAAACGTCACAACTTTCATGTTGCATTGCTGCAAGAAACACACCTAAACAGGGCAGAAGTGCACGCACTGCGCCGTAGGTGGCGCGGACAGCTTTATGCCACAGAGTACTCCTCCTACGCTCGCGGAACACTCATGTGGATCCGGCCGGGCACCCCATGGGTAGTCACCGACACACGGATTGACACAGAGGGTAGATATGTGATAGCCCGAGGCAGACTTGACGGACACCCTGTGGTGCTTGCCTCTTTGTATTCCCCGAATACCGAACAGAGCAAGTTCTTTGACGGCCTATCCGCGGCGCTGGCGCCCTGGCATGGCATCTCATGGATTCTTGGGGGCGATTACAACTGCGTCCTGGATGTAAACCTGGACAGATCTTCCGCACCCCCGGTCAGTGCCCAGGCACACACCACTACGAAGACTCTTCTTACTTGGGCCCTGCAATGGGACCTACAAGACCCATGGAGGACACGCAACCCCACGACACGAACATATTCATACTGGTCGGGCGCACATGCACTTCACGTGCGCCTGGATCGGTACATGATCACCACTGATCTTCTCCCACTGGTCAGGGATTCACAATATATGGGCCGCACACACTCGGATCATAATCCCCACATGCTAACTATTGCTTGGGAAAACCCCCACCCACCTATCCCCACTTGGCGCCTCCAACCGGACCTTTTACTAGACGCGACCTTCCGCGACTCCCTACTTGCGCAGATGACCCAATACTTTGAGCTCAATACAGGCACGGCGTCCTCCCCACAGACCGAATGGGACGCGTTCAAGGTAGTGACCCGGGGAATATGTCTGGGTACGCAAGGACACATACGGCGTCAACTTGAACGCGACCTGGGGCAACTGGAAACTGAGCTGCTGGGCCTTGAGCGCGCCGCGGAGAAAAACGCAGGCGCTCGATTGTCTGATGCTCGGGCGGAACATGGTCGCCTCTTGGAACGCTTACGCAACGTCAACTTCGCGGCACACTCTGCCCGCACGCATCGACAGGGGGATAGGCCGGGCAAATTACTGACTTGGCTGATTGAACGGGAGGACCGCTCGACCCCCATCTCAGCAAAACGAACAGAGGATGGCAGTACACTCTACACCCAGCGCCAAATACACGAGGCATTCACTGTCCACTATTCGGGGCTGTATCGTTCCCGGCTGCATGTACCACTATCTGACATAGCCGAATATCTCTTGCCCTTACAGCTACCCACCCTCACGGCTGCGCAACAGGGTGCACTTGGAGCACCTCTAGACCCGGAGGAACTCCGAGACACCATTTTCAATCTTTCGAACGGCAAGTCTCCGGGACCGGATGGCTTGCCTGCCGAATTTTACAAAGCCGCCTCGGACATCCTTATACCCCACCTGATAAAAATGTACGCTGCGGCCACAGACGACTTCTCCCTACCCCCGACTCTTGATGATGCTACCCTAGTGTCTCTGCTCAAACCCCATAAAGATGGCGAGTGCATGGGATCTTACCGCCCTTTAGCTCTCCTCAATACGGACTACAAGATCCTCGCTTCCACGCTTGCCCGACGCCTGGCCCCTATGGTACCCACACTGGTGCATCATGACCAGAACGGGTTTGTGCCGACGCGCCATACGTCCCATAATATCCGCCGTCTTTTCCGTCTACAAACATACGCCACGAGTCGGTGGCCACGCGCCGGGTGCTTAGTGTTGGACCTGGAGAAAGCGTTTGACTCGGTGGAATGGCCCTACCTGCGAGCGGTCATGGACAAATTTGGACTGGGGGACGACTATGAGACCATGGTCGGCCTCTTGTACCGCAGGCCCATGGTCCGCGTACGCACTGGCTCGCTACTCTCTGACCCGATACGTGTACAGAGGGGCACCAGACAGGGTTGCCCCCTGTCGCCCTTACTATTTGCTCTAGCGGTGGAACCACTGGCTGCGACGCTCAGGTCCCGAGGGGCGGAGTGGGGTATACCGATGGCGGATGGCCTACATACGGTGTCACTGTATGCAGATGATCTCCTCCTCTATATCAAAGACCTGAGTGCTGTTCCGGTGTCACTAACTGACATCTTTCGCACCTTTGAGGAAATGTCAGGCCTGAAAGTAAATTGGACCAAGTCAGGGGCTTACTCCTTTGACCCGAATGTTCCCGAGAGTGAGATACGCATCGGTGGCGAGAGACTGCAGTGGTACCCCACGACATTCCGATATCTCGGGATTCCCATTTACCGTGACCCTGCGGATATACTGGAGGGGAACCTGGGGCGAGCGATTGCATCCATTCGATCACAAATTGGATTCTGGAAAACGTTACCACTAAACGTTCCCAGCCGTGTAACCCTAGCAAAAATGATAGTACTGCCACGGCTTCTGTACTACTTTGCCAATATCCCAACCTCTAACCGAGTGTTTCGCGACCTTGAGGTCCTATTGCGCGACCTGATATGGAACAAGGGCCGGCCACGCATCGCACTGGCGAAACTTTATATGCCAACTGAGACGGGGGGATTGGCTGTTCCCAACATGGAGCTGTATTACCTGGCGGCACAAATGCAATGGGTGTCGGGATGGCTAGGAGGTAGGAACCTGGGGGACACCGCCACGGACGCCGACGTCTGGTCCCAGTTGCAGGTACAAGTCCTGTTTCACCCGCTGACCCACGCTCCCCGACCTTCCCAACTGTACCTTGCGGTGGCGCGCAGATGCTTCCTCCGCTGCCTGCGCCTAACACGGGACACAATACCATATGCCCCGATACTCCCTTTGCTAGGTACCCCGACTACAGCAGGGACTTTAACGGCCGTGAGACTTGACAGCTGGACCACTGCAGGAGTGGAAACACTAGGGGACCTGTACTCTGATGGCGCCCTCCTCCCCTTTGTCAATCTTGTAGCAGACACGTCTCTTCCGGCTGGACAGTTCCTATTACATGCGTCCCTCACCCACACACTATCTACAGCCTGGGGCGACATATCTGACGAACTACCCACGCACCATCTTATACAATACCTCCACGTTATGTGCAATGGCACACACGTCATTCACTGGCTGGCACAAGCTCTTCTACTCCATACCAGTCCTGCCACAGCGCAACTAAGGGAAAAATGGGCGACGGACAAGGGACGGGATTGGACGGATAAGGAATGGGTGATGGTCCTGGCTGGCCCAGTTAACATCCCACGCAACCCTCGCTTCAAAATTATACAACTCTACATACTACACTGCGCATACCTCACCCCAGATAAAATAAATAGGTATTTTTCGGTCACGGATACTGCCTGCAGCCGCTGCTCCATGGTGGGAGCGGACCTCCTTCACATGCTCTGGCTCTGCCCTACCCTTCAACATTATTGGGATGGGGTAACCGCGCTACTCGCGCACTGCACCAAAGAACACGTACCGAGAACTTGGGAGGCCTGTATACTTGGATTATACAAACGCACTCGACTGAACAAGGTCCCGACCCGGTACTGGGATCTTGGCCTTATCACGGCCAAACAGCTGCTTACCAAGCGGTGGAAGGCTGCTACACCCCCACACATCCGACACTGGTGCCTGTCACTCACAAACTGGGCACGGGCGGAGAGCACTGTCCTGCGGCGAGAAGAGACAGCGGGCCCCTCCCGCGCTCGCATCCTTACATGCCCAGCCATCACGGGGGGTTCTGCCGCCGTTTGCCCCATACATGATGCTGCATTACCATACCTAGCGCGCCCCTATAACGATGTTCCACCCTGAATACTTAACATGCAGGAGGAACGCTCCCCGTATACTCTAGCCTGCCCGCCCACTGAACCACTATCGATACATTGGCACTGCAATTCCCTCCTTCGGCCCATGTCAATCTCTACCTCCAAATCCCTCCATTTTTTTCCATTTTTCTTTTTTTCATTAGCACATTTTTTCCATGTTATTGTTCTAAAGTTTATTGAAATGCTGGTCCCTTTCCCCTCTAGACCAGACACCTCCAAGTTAGATGTAACACACGCTAACTCTTGGGACCTCTGAGAGTGACGGTCATGGTCTGAGTAATTCTTTCCAACTACTAGCGCAAATGCCGGACGCTCTCACCAGAGTGGATAAGCTATATAAGCATTTGCTCGCCGACACACTTGGGATGCGGAATAGCCTCATCTCTCACTATTAATACCCTACGTCCTATCGGGAGGGAGGCTCCGGTGCCGCCCTCCCTCACGTTCCACATGCCTCACAATGAACCGCAGTTTAGTTGAGAACATTGATGAGTGCTACCATGGCCCAATACCTGCGAGTTCACACATATCACCAAACAAAAAAAGGAGAAAAACTCTACAGACCTACATCTCCACGTCACCAAATAGTTTTATGATTGCCAACTGCTGAAATTACACCGATTGCGCCGCCGAACCCCAGGGTTGTCGGCCTTGAGGCTGTGTTCACTAAATACCAGTGTCATAATGAAAAAATGTATGCGGCTGGCCCGGATGGGTTGTAAGCGAAAGCGCTGTGTAACATCTCTGTTGCCTGATACAGGTCTTATGAAAAATAAATATAAAAAAAAAAAAAAACATTGAAACTGGTCCTTGAAGATTATCGCTAACCCTCCCCCTCTACCCGTTTTGCGGTCCACTCTTTGGATTAGGTAGCCTGGGGGTAGTGTTTGAATGACTACAGGGTCTGACTCAGCCTGAAGCCAGGTCTCGGTAAGAAATAATGCGTCCGGGCTGAGGTCTTCTATTATCAGTAGGAGTTCAGTTGAGTGTTTGACCATAGAGCGGCAATTCAGTAGATAAAGTTTTAGGGGAGGGCAAGGGGAGTGGGCTGCTACATTTCCTGACTGGAACTTGAAGTGGCATTGGGAGCAGCCGGTGGAGCCGGTTGCTGTGTCTATTAAGTGCAGGCATTTTGGGTCCATGGGGTCTGCTAGGCTTCGTAGTGTCAGAGCACTGTAGGTAAGGACGTCTCTCGACAAACTGCCAAGGGTTGTGGCCCTGTGGCGCGCCCGCTGCCCGCGTCTGCTGAGCGACTTGCAAGGCAACTGTTTTCAAGTGTGTGAGCTGCCAGCTGCGAGTAACTGATTGGTGGTTGGGTCCGGAAGTTGTGAATCACTTCCGGAGTCTAAAATCTGGTCCCGTGTCCCTCCACTCAAACCAAACGATTGGCGGTGGACCGGGGATCAAGGACAGGTAAGAATAGTGCAAATAGCAAATCGTGAAACACACAATGTTAAAAGGTCGAGTTTGAGTTTAAAAGTTTTTTAAAAGTAAGAACGAGCCCTTCTCCAGCGCTCCTCTTAAGCAATTAACAAGCAGTACCTTCCTCAAGCGCGTCTGCTACGCGACTTGCAAGGCATCTGTTTTCAAGTGTGTGAGCTGCCAGCTACGAGTAACTGATTGGTGGTTGGGTCCAGAAGTTGTGACTCACTTCCGGAGCCCTAAATCTGGTCCCGTGTCCCTCCACTCAAACCCAACGATTGGTGGTGCACCGGGGATCATTATAGCCAAGATATGCATTATGTAAAACTTGAATGAATGTATTATTCACTTGTTGCAGGCGGTGTGCTTGCTTATAGGGGGTAAGGTTTATGTACTGATGCTCTGGTATTGGTGTGGTGACTGATGTCTCTGATTTAGAAACTGGGTTGTTTTCTTCTAACACCAGAACAACCGTAGCATTCCTAATATTATTATCAGAGGACACAGAAGCACAACCATTTTCACTTTCTTGCTCCAAAAGTGTTGTATATCTGACACTGGTGTCTTCCCCTCCTGCCATAGATCAGAGGGTGATTTCCCAAATGGTCTCAGTTCAATACTCCTAGTCTTACCCATATTGTATTATGTGTGTGTGGTGTACAAATACTTGTTCTTGATGAGTGATGCTTCTCCTAATATTTGTCTTTATGCTCAGACCATTCTTTTTCTCTCTTTTCTACCATTCCCTGGATAGATAACCTTATTTATGCAGGCCTCTTCTTTTTTCCTTTCAAAAGGAGAGAAACAAATCAAAAACATCTAGCAGCCAAAAGCAAAGTAACTTGACAAAGAGCTCCTAAAAATCTCTATCTATTCTACCAAAGAACATCAAGAGTTCCCAGTGTCTTTTACTTCAAAGCCTCACTGTCAAGCTTATGTACAGGGCCAGACGCGGCATTCTTGACCACTGGCATGGGTTGCTATCTCTCCAAAGATAGTTTTTTCATTCAAAGTCTATAGTTTTCGACAGTTCTAGGTCTCAAGTTATACCTACCTAGGCGAATCACAATCTGGATGCTCAAATTGAGGTATTGGTATCAATTTGTGCTCAACAGGAGTGAAGTTGATCAGTGGATACGTTACTTCTTCTTCTTCTTCTTCTTCTTCAACCAGCTCACCATCATTAAAAGATATTTGCTGTGGAATTTGTTCAGTTTCCAAATCAGGAATTCCTTGCTTCATACATTGATTATAGAACAAAGGCAATGGAGCTTTCTTAACATGCCTGGCATGCAGCCAGTGTTTGTGTCCCATGCACTTAACAGCAGTCTGAGTGGCGAGTAGCACTTGCACCGGTCCTTTCCATCGTGGCTCAAGACTAGATTTCCTCTAAAAGTGAAAGGTGAAGACCCAGTCTCCATGCTTCAGAATATGACCAGAACCTTTAAGACGAGGAGGGAGACTGACCTTCACCTGTGAACGAATCAACCGCAATTCTTTAGTCAATTGGTTACAATGAATATGACTCTTCACTAGGCATGTGAAAACCTCGCATGCCATTACAATGCGGTTGTTACGACTGCGTTGTTACCACACAAACCAGTACATCGCAAGTCATTACAACAGCTTACTGTAGGGGGCGCGTTGAACTTATGAATAGTATTATTTACTATTCCTACTCCAGTTTGTGCAACAGCAGGGAAGGTGTTGGATTGTAAATCCAACATCAGCAAATCATTGTAATGACTTGCGATGTACTGGTACGTGTGGTAACAACACGGTCATTGCAACAACCGCGTTGTAAATGTACGGAGTTGTGGAGGCAGCGTTGTAAACGATGTGTGCCGTAACAATAATCAACAAGCAGAGGATATTCATTTTCGCATTTTTATTTTTATTTTAATGGTATCCCCATACATTTGCAGGCCTCCCCATGACTACCTGAAATGGAGATAAACCCATTTTCGAGTGTTAAGTATTACGCATGGAAAACAAAGCTATGGGCAAATCATCAGGCCATTTTAATTTTGTTTCAGCACATATCTTTCCCAGTTTTCCTTTGAAGATACCATTGTATCTTTCCACTAGGCCTGCAGGATGGTGGGCAGCATGAAACCTTTGTCTTAACTGCCAGCCTTTGCAGACCAGGTCCATCACATGGCCAATGAAGTGGGGCCCATTGTCGCTCCAAAGAACTCTGGTCAAGCCAAATCTCGGTAAGAACTCCTTCAGGAGTACTTTTGCAGTGCTTAGGCCTGTGTTATCTCGTAGAGAGTAAGCCTCCACCCACCACCCGCCTCAACCCACCTGTTAAAGGTGCAAACCACCACTAAGACAAGCTTGCCCACTCGTTCCATTTCTATGAAGTCCATTGGCAGGACCTCAAAGGGCAAATCTGGGGGTGCAAAATGGCATGTCCGGACTGGGGTACCTTTACCTGGATTAAAAGTAGCGCATATCCTGCATCTTTTGACATGGGACTCTGCCACCCTGAGAATCCGTTTGTTGAACCATACATGGTTTAATGTTCTCACTATTCCGTTGGCACTAATGTGAGCCAGGCTATGTGCCATAGTAACAATAGTGTTAACACAACAATTAGGAAGCATCCATCTTTGTTTCTCTGACAGATCTATCCAATATCCAGAATCATCTAATCTACCATACATCTGCCATGCCTCTTTCTCTTCCATGGTAGCTTCCTGTTGTATCTCTCAAACACTTTCTAAGGTAGTGTTTAACTTTAGCACTTCAGGGACCCATCTAACTGGTCCTGTGTAAAATACATTAAACTATATTCAGATCTGGCTGTCTGCTTGGCTGTTTCATTTGCAAAAGCATTTCACTGACCTATCTCATCAATAACCTTTTCATGGGCACTGCATTTAACAGTGGCAACTTTTTTTGGTAACATCCAGTAACTTTACTATTAATTCCCCATGCTGTATTTTAGTACCATGTGAAGTCACAAAGTCTCTTTCTTTCCATAATCGCCCAAATGAGTGGGCAACACCAAAGGCGTACTGACTGTCAGTCTAAATATTTACAATCGGATCTTTACTTAATTCACATGCCAGTGTAAGGACAATTACTTCTGCTGCTTGTGCTGACATTTGCGGTATTTTACATGACTCTACAGCTGTTTTCAAAGTGGTGATGGCACATGCAGCAGTGTTTGTACCATCCAGTAATTTGAAACATGAAGCATCCACAAACAACTCTCCCCATGGGTCAGATATTGGGAGCATCTGTTAGGTCTCCCCATCCCTTGGTCTCTTCTTTAGTGGTAAACACACACTCATGGTGTCCTTTCCCTGAATCACTGAGGAGGGGTAGCACTGTGACTGGGTTCAAAACATTGCAACGTTTCAGAATGATATTTGGAGCAAAAAGTGTTAACTCATACCATGTTAAGCGTGCACTGGTCAGGAGTTGGATCTGAGTTTTGTTTAGTAGCACATCCACAGCGTGCACTACCATACCTGTCAAATTGTGACCTAGAACGTATATTTCAGGTTGTCTGACTGCAGCTGCAGCAGCTGCTACTGAGCGCAAACAATTTGGCAACGCTTTAGCTACTGGATCCAATGTGGATGAAAAATAAGCACATGGTTTATTCTTCCCCCATGGGATTGTGTTAAAACAGATAGACAACAGCCATCTTTCTTATGGGCAAACAAACAACATTCCTTAGAATAATCAGGGTTACCCAAAGCAGCTGCATTTCATAAAGCATTCTTTAGTTGTTAAAAAGCATGCTCACACTCATCTATCCAAGGGAGTGGGTTACTGATATTTGTAGATGTTAGAGCAAACAAAGGTTTTACAATTAAAGTGAAGCTAGGTATCTACTGCCTCCAAAAGGAATTCATACCTATAAAGGCACAAACATCAGATTGGGTCTGGGGACGTTTCATTTTCTGTACCAAGTCAGTTCTTTATGGGTGCAGTCTTCTACCCCCTTTGACAGGAGGTGACCTAAATAGGCAACCTCCTGTTGACAATATTGCATTTTCGATAAGGACACTTTATGTCCTAGGAGTGCTAAATGATGTAACAAATTAACTGTCTCCTTATAACCTTCCTCTGTATCTGAGGCAATTAATAGATCATCAATGTATTGGACTAATACAGTGCCTTTTGAAGGGGGTAAAAAGATCAAATTGTTTCTTCAACGCTTGACTATATATGCCAGGGCTTTCTGTATACCCTTGAAGAGCTCGAGTAAATTGAAGGGAACGCCCTTGGAATAAAAATTAAAAAAGGTATTGACTTCCTTTAGGAAAGGGCACGCTAAAAAAATGCATTTTTTAAATCGAGCATGGTAAAATATTTGGCTAACAACGGAACCATGGTAAAAATAGAATTCATATCAGGAACAACAGCATATTAGGGTACTACAATTTTATTAATAGCTCGAAGATCAATCACTAATCTATATTTATCAGGGATTCCCTCTGTGTTTGTTTAAGAACAGGAAGTATAGGCCTATTACATGGGCTGCCTTCAGTTTCTTTAATTATCCCGTTATGTATTAAATCAGAGATAACCTCTTTGAGACCTTCCTATCCCTCCCAGGATTTTTTGTATTGAGGAATGCGAGGTAAGGGAACACCTTGTTTAACAGTGATTACTATGGGATCTATGTCCATTTTACCCTTATCATTATCTCCTGGTGCCCAGACCGTTTTATCAATTGCCTGTATTTCTGGTGGTAGGTGAGTAACATCTGTCATTGTAAAACATTTACTAAAATTATCAGAAGCTATTGATATAAAGACACCATCAGGGAACAATAAATGTTAGCATTCAGTCTTTTCAATAGGTCCAGACCTAATAAGTTCTCAGCACAATTTTTAGTGAGCACAAATGGGGCAAAGGTGGTGAAGGGACCTATAGTAACATATAGGGGTTTGAAGATGCTCTGGATGGGGAAGCCTCAGAATCCCACTGATGTATTCATTCTGCCAGAGAGGGGAGCCCCTGGAAATTGGTCATGAGCCACAGAGGTGCGAGTGACACCTGTATCAACGAGGAAGTCGCATACTTCCCCTTCTATTTCCATGGTGACATATGGACCTGCTAGATCAACGGGAATCATGACCCTATTTCCACCCCTTCCGTTGCTGTCCTATTGTGAATACTCAAAGGTATTGTAATGAATGTCAGTAAAATATTCAGTATAGAAACGTCTGTCAACTTATTGGCCATCAAAATAATTTTGACATCTATGTCATTCTGACGCTGGGTGAAATCTTGCCTATTTGAACCACTTCTCCATGTACCCCTTGGCAATGAGCTACCTCTTCCACTTGCCACAGTTTCTTGGCCTTGTAGGCTAGGGCATTCATCCTTCCAATGACCCTCCTGAAAGCAATAGGCACACTGATTTAGGTCCTAATCCTGCTCTGTGTTGCTGCGCATGAGATGATGAGGCTCTGCCAGCCCCTCTTCCACATCCTCCTCCCCTCACATTTCCCATACTCCTTTGTCTTCCCCTGTCTGGGCATGCTTGCTGTAGCAAAACCTTTGTTTTCAATTCTTTCATTTTCTTGTCATTCTTTACTTTATTCATTTCCTGGTAATTCTCATAATATAAAATGAAATACCAGCATTTGTAAAGCGCACAGCTACCTCCGAAGAGGTGTCACGGCGCTGGCGACCGTCTAGAAGAATAAGCAAGCTATTGCCCAGAGTCACATGGTGCTGGGCTAACCTGCCACCGAAGCCGGGGATCGAACCATGAACCCTGCGGTCCGAACTTAGGCACATAATTTAGTGGCTGACTCTAGGGCTTCATAAAACCCCTCTGAGTTTTTCCTAAAGTCTGGCAAATCTTTCTTTATTGCCGTTAATTCATACCTACTCCACGGAGTATGAACAAAATGGGGAATGGGGGTTTGAACAGGAACACCAGCTACAGTAGGGTGTGCAGGAAGGGGGTATATTACCCTCATGGGATATTCCCCCTTCATTTTTTGATATTTTCTTCTAACCTTAACACCCCAATGCAAACAGTTTTCAATAGCCATGAGGGACATCTGGGGGAAGGGATCATGTCACCTTACTCATCATGCCACAATTGTAACACCTCTTGTGGGGTATTTTTTATTACACCGTGTCCACCAGTCCTCTAGCCTTTCAGTCATATATTGAATGAGAAAGTTTTGCTGAAAAACTTCAAACCTATTTACAGTTAGCATAACGGTATTCATGGTCGCATTATTTATGGCATCCATCTACTATGGAATATTTGTTTTAACTCTTCTAGAGCAGCTGTCTGTGATCCAAATCTAGTATTAGGTCTGTCCCTCCAATTCCCAATCCTATCTCTCAAAGTACCGATATGCTTGTGAATCAAAGGTGGTGTACCTGCAGGCGTTTTTGCAGCAGATTGGGATGCAGAAGGGTCTTGTCCAGTCACTAGTCTTGGTAAAAAATTTACCTGAGTGGTGATCAATACATTTGGAGCAGGTATTGCTTGTCCTGCCTGTGACTGCTGTTGAACAGCAGACAGATTAATTATTGGTCTGGGTGGGACAGGCAGTTGCTGACCTGGTAATGGGGCAGGAAGGATTGGTACATTTGGAATGGGTACTAGAGTTGTATTTCCCTGCTGACCCATTTGTAGTGGTATATTTTGTGCCTGTGCGGCAGGTATGGGAACCTGTGGGACATATGGTGGGGGATTCTCCAATAGTCTCTCTAATATCTCATCCTTGTCCACATGTTCTTTCTCTTGTGTCACAAATGTCTTGTCGAGGAGCTACGCTAGCAACCAAGATGGCCGCGTAAGCTCCCGGCTCCGCCGACCTCCACCAGCAGCTCGTATATCCTGCTATGGATCCTGAATTTACACCGGACCCCCGTGTTCATGAGGTGTTCCTGAATCTGAAGGTGCAATCCAGAGATTTCCACCCTCTCGAATTATGAAGATACGCTGTGTTTTCATTCTCGGCCTAACCCAGCATGGAAGCCGGGGCCTCGATTTCTGACCCATCCGGGTTGAAGTTGAACAACATCGGCCGCTAGACTTGGGCTTCGTCCGGTCTCCCGAAGTGGGGCATATTCTGATCGTTTTGGATGGTGACACTGTGATCGGTTGATTCCGAGGATACAGTAGCGTGACGCACCGGTTGCTGTGGTCGGGGGTCCGTCGCCCGGAGACTCTGCTAGCCGCCCGGGGTCGACGGGCTTGGGCCCTCGCTTGCGGCGAAGGTGTCGATCTTGAGAGACTGATAGCGCCCATCGTTGTCATTGGCTTTACGTGTGCCTGTTACCCCGGAGTAGTCGACCTCCGGGGTTCGAGTCCTGCTCTATCGCTTTGTGAGAGGGGATGGAGCGGGCGGACGGTACGCCATCATTTCAGGCTGTAATGGCCGCCATTGGGGCGCTCCACTCACAGTTCACCGCCGCCATCCAGAGGATGATTGTAACAGTGGACGATATCTGCCTGAGACCGGACGACGACCCTTCGGTATGTTTTCAGCAAGCCGTAGTGCCTGCGGTGCAGGGTGCGTTTGAGACTGAGGACCCCGTTCGGAAACCGGATTTGATGTGTTTTGTTGGTTCCCAGATAACAGCCTGCGAGCCTCGGACTATTGTCAGCTCATCCGGCTCAATCCGGATGCCGCCAACGATAGACATGGACAGTTTTATACGCCGTAATAAGTTTCTCAGTGACTATTGGAGTGTTTTATTATCCTTTTCCTCCTTCTTGGTTCAACCATGTCCTTGGGACTCATTTTCGGAGGACAGCTATCCTCGTTTGATTTGTGGACATCGAGAACTATTATCCTGGTTTCGATCCTATTGCACTGACCTGGACTTTTCTGAGCGCTCTGATTCTTCCATTGAGATGGCGGTACAATTGGGAAGGGCTCGCACGACAATCCGTAGTGGCCAGGGTTGAACTTGACTGACTGGGTTTGATAAAATACCTTGATTCAATAAGGGGATTGCACCTATAATGATGTGGGAGTCGGGTGGTTTTTGCTGCCTCCCCCGATTGGTGTATAGCTTTAGCTTCATACTGTCTTGATTATGTTTCGGGGGGGTCACTTCTGGCGGGGGGTAAGGGAGACCGGGGGCATGTTTGATTTCTCCTGCTCCACTCTTTTGCTTCTTGTAGGGTTAGTTCTTGGGCGACAGGCACGCTGCTAGTGGGGTTAGGCCGTAGCCATTGCAAGGGTGCAGGGTGGGGGGTTTGGGGGGGTTTGGTATTTTATCTTATTTTGTTCTATGGCCTTTTTCTTTCCTTCTTTCCTTTTGCAAGAGGTGGGTTGCTTATATTAAACTGATTTTCTCATTCATGTGGGTGCCTACTCCGGCCTTAATTATCCTGTATTTTGGGTGGATGGGTCTCGTAGACTGAAGTCGAACTGGGTTGTTTAGCACATTGTCTATCCTTCTTTATATGCTTACATACGTTTACGTCATAGAATCATGCATATGTATCTATCTGCATTGCCGTATTCGCCCATCGCCTACTGTATTGCATTTCAAGCATGACACCCTATTTCTGTAATGCCTCCTCTTGTTTTCTTCAATAAAAAGACTTAAAAAAACAAAGGAAAAAAAAACCAAATGTCTTGTCAGTGGTCATTCTAAACGCTCTGTCCATCCATTCCTTTTACTTTGTTTATTTCATTGATCATATGCTTTGGCTTTCTGAACACCACCTTTTTCTGGTCTTGTTCCTTCTCTTTTTGTTCTTTAATTACTAACATTGTTGGTGTGGCACTAGAGGTTCATGTGTTCCATGGTTGACCTGGTTTCATCTTCTGTGATGGTGTAGGTCATCGATTCTTTGCGTACAATGGCAGTGCAGCCTCTGTGTCTGTTGGTGCCGTCGCAATGTTTCATTTTGTAGCTGATGGGTGTTGCTGTGGCGATGTCCGGGGTTGATATGGGGGTGAGCTCGGTCTCCGTAATGAAGGTCACGGTGGGCGTGGGTGGGGATGGCGTCACAGACTTAGGGTGACCAGGCGTCCTGGATTTGCTGGGACAGTCCCGGGTTTTCACCAGTCGTCCTGACAGATTTCGGGAAATTTAGGTCATGTCCCGGTTTTTAGAGAGGGTCGACTGAAAACTGGGGCAGGTGCCTTTTTATGTTTTAGGTAGCATGGGTAGTTGCCAGCTGTTTTAAGAAAGCATTTAAATTAACAGGCATGATACTGGCTTTTAAAATGACATTTTAATTATGTTCTTTTTGCCTCTTCTGTAATTCTATGCTAATTAGCGCTGTCATTCTGTGCGCTCAGTTAAAGTTAAATATTAGTCCTTCTATTTTAGTGAAATGTCCTGTTTTTTGGCTTGAAAATTCTGGTCACCCTACCCAGACTTCTGTGGCGTGTTTGCAGAGCAATCTGGCGTTCATCAGGAGGCAGATAATTTGTTCTGGGGAGTTCGGGGCCTCCGTGGCTCGCATGGCACTGGTTTCTGCAATGGTAGTCGGTGCTGGGGTGGAAATGAACAGGCAGTGGATGCAGGTAAAAGGTCCTGCTGAGGTGATGCGAGGCAGCTGTTGTTGTCCTGGTAACGAAGGTGTGTGGCGAAGTACCTGTGGGAGTGTGGAGGGCCAGGGTTCCTGATGCTGGGTGCGATCCAGGCGCAGACTGGTGCAGCCAGGCTAGCCCAGGGGTCTCCAACCGGTCGATCGCGAGCTACCGGTAGCTCCCGGAGACACCGGGAGTAGCTCGTGTAGCCCTTCAGAAGTATTTGGTGGTATTTTGGGCTATTAGCCTTTCCGGCTCCATTTGCCCGCCCTCACCCAAACCAGCCGCTTGGATTGGAGCTAAGCTGGGGTGGGGGTGGGCGAAGAGGATGACACTCCTCTCCTGGAGCTGCATACTCCTCTCGTGAGAGTCTGACTCTTGTGACGTCATTGTGTACTGAAAACGCGCTGGCATCGCACTGTCTGCCATTGTGCGACGGGTGGCAGCGCTGAGCAGTAGGAGACGTGACTTCCACCGCCAGAAGCAGCCAGGAGACGTGCCTTCCAACTCCAGGAGACGTGCCTTCCACCGCAGGTAAGCTCAATGGTGGAATTAGGGATCCCGTGGGTGGGATGGTTTACAAGGCATCATAGAGCGCTGGTGGAACAGAGGGCAGAAAGGCATAAAAAAACGAGTGGAACAGAGGGCAGAAGGGCACAAAAAACGAGTGGAACAGAGGGCAGAACAGCAGCGGTGCGTCCATTGGGGCGTAGGGGCGTAGCCCCACCAGCCACCATGGACGCATCGCGGCTGCCGGCCGTATCTAAATAAAGTACACTCTCTGAACAATCTGCCGCTGGGAATTGCCAGGGGGGGTGGCCTGCTGCAGCTTGAGTGACAGTCCACACACTCAGGCTGCAGCAGACGTAGTGCGCAGTCTGGGGAACTTACAGTGCGCATGCTTGAGAAAGTTGAAAACTTTCTCAAGCATGCGCACTGTAAGTTCCCCAGCGGGACCCAAGGGTGCTTGTTCGCCTGCCAGTGCCACAGTGCCACAGCCCGGGTTTCCAAAGGGCGACAGGGCGAGGGCAAAATGTGCCCCCCCTGCGCCAGGATTGGCTGGTCCACCGGCGCAGCATCCCATTGGATGCCGCGCGTGGGGGTGGCCCGGCATTCGTTGCTGAGTCATAGAGGCGGGAAGTCCAAGGAAGGGGGAAGCCCGAGGTGTTCGGGGTCGAGAAAGGAAGGCAGTCCGACTCCTCAGACAGCGCAGACACCGGCAGGTAGGTGCAGAAGTGAACGAACCGTATGGAACCCTGAGACATGCCTCTAGAAGCAATACAGATGGTTAACAAAGTGCCTGGGCGCCTTCGCGCTAAGCGCATTAGAAGCAAATGTATTACTTCGCATCTTGGGGGAGGGGCACAGCTGGGCGACCGCAGAAGGCATTCTGAGTCTGGGCTGAAATGTTCATATCACACCCTTTCCACTGCATTTCGCGCCAGGAGACCGAGGCCAAGAAAAAAAAGACAGCTCGTTGGGTTGATGAGCGCTAGCGGCACAGAATAATTTATAGCTGTAGGTTTGAAGGTTCCAGAGGTGTATGATAAAATGCGTCCCTTTGGGATTATATAGTCTAACTAGCTACAGTGCACTGCCTTTGCACCGACATTGCACCAACTGACATATACAAAGCTGACTCTTGCACGGATGAACTGACCAAAAAGAAACGGACATTTGCACAACACGCAGGTGCAGAAACATGAAAGTCGAAGCAAATTATGTTTCTGCACCGGTTCATTGGAGCAACTGTTGAATCAATTACACGCTCAGGGCAAATATAGGTAACATCCGAACCCTTGTTGTCTAACCAAGTACTAAATAGAAATGGCTCGCTTGGTGACTGAGCAAGAAAACAAATGTTGGTGAAACTACATAAAACGGTGCGCACAGGACACGGTTCTCGCCCCATCTTCAATGTCACTTTCCAAGAAACTCCAAAGTAGAACTTCCTATCAACAGGACAGCGCCGCGTGAAGCCAAAGGCATAGTGCTTATCACAAGCGCAACGACTCTTGGCGCTTAAATAAGTGGGAAGAGAGACTGTGATGTGGAAGTGCAGATTGGTGCAGCGTCGTATCATGGAAGTGCAGGCTGGTGCTGTCCAGCACGTTGTAAGGCGGCCTGGTGCTGCAGGGCATAGTACAATGCAGACTGGCGCTGAAGGTCACAGTGCACCCTGGTGCAGCAGGGCACGGTATAGTGCACCCTGGTGCAGCAGGGCACGGTATAGTGCACCCAGGTGCAGCATGGCACGGTATAGTGCACCCTGGTGCAGCATGGCACGGTATAGTGTGGACTGGTGCTGCAGGGCACGGTATAGTGTGGACTGGTGCTGAAGGGAACGGTATAATAGTGCACCCTGGTGCAGCATGGCACGGTATAGGGCACCCTGGTGCAGCATGGCACGATATAGTGTGGACTGGTGCTGAAGGGAACGGTATAATAGTGCATCATGGTGCAGCATGGCACGGTATAGTGCACCCTGATGATGCAGGGCACGGTATAGTGTGGACTGGTGCAGCAGGGCACGGTGGGCATGCTTCCCACCGTGGTATAAGCTCACACATGTACTGTGAAGTGCTGTACCAGCGCATACAGGTGATGTATGACACACAAGCTCGTATTAGCGTCACACTATACAGTGAACGTGCAGAAAGGCGCTGTTTGACTAGCTGTGAGCACGTGGTGATGACGCCTAGTGTGGAATACGTAATGGCGCTATGTAGCCTGGTATAAACTAGGCCTGCTGCTGTAAACCAGTTTTAATGCAGTCTTGCAAACCAAGGGCGTGCATGGGAACTGTCTGCGTTTACTCTGGCAACAACTCGAGAACAACTCTGAAATCATCGTGACACCCAAGGGAGTGGTTCACCCTCACTTCCTGATGGAATTTATTCGTGCAAGTCGATCACAGTTCGTCTTTTGTAAATGTTCATGTTACTTTTCCCCCCTCACGATTGCCTTTACATCACCTTAACTGTTTTGCTGTTTCGTACACGCGGCAGCTCTCCCGTTGGCCCGCTTTAGAATCGGTGGTTCAGTGGTTCAGTGCAGGCATGTAGAAACCTTTGCCTCTGGGTTACCAATCCATATGTAATGCAGCCTTCTCTCACTTTGTCCACAGCTGCTGAGTTGATGGGAGTCTGTGTGAGGTGTGTTACTGGCCTGCAGCAAGTAGTGATTTAATTCTGAGCACATAAAACGCAGCTTGGCAAAAGTGCAAGGATTTATTTTCTTTCTGCCGAGGAAATCTGCAAATGCTGTGGTCCAGATATATGAGTAGCCATTAGAAACTGAAAATGTGTTTTACCATCCCCCCAGGATGTATGAGGTGTTCCGAGCCGTGGAATCTCTTGTTTCAATCCCCTGTGATCGCAGTGGGAAATTACGATCGCAAAAAAAAATGCTTGTCCTTCATCACTGTCTTCAGCACCGCCCAAAAAAATAAGGAGAAGGGACAATCTTTCAATAAGAGCAATGAATTAACAGTGGCAGCAAGCCGAAAACCCTTTTCTGCTGGCGATGTCTGCATTCACTGAGCTCCAATATTTCACAGTGACATTTGCATGGCACAGTTGTTCTGCCTTTCTTTTCACAGACTTACCCATTATAAAGAGGACTTCAAGTGTTAAGAATGTCTTCATTTTGCCATATACCTTAGCACCTCCAACAAAAGTACGAAATGTTCTGAAGTAAAAGTGAAAATAGGGTGATGGAATGGTGTGATCACCAGACACCGGTAGCGGTATGGCTGACACCGACCCCAGGAGTTTGAAGGTGCTCAATTAAATACCAATGTGAAGAGGTCATTTAGCAGTGATTTACTTAACTAAAGGAAGCTTTATTCAGCCACGCCGCCACGGTTCTGTGAGTTGTGCTTCCAGGTTGTTCCAGACTTTCAGTCCCTGAACCCTGATGGATCTTCTTCTATGCTTTTTCTTTTTGAGGCTTGTGGCGGGGACCGGCGATAAGAGGCAAAGTGCAGGTTTCTGGTCAAAATGTCCTAATTACTGGATGCAGCCAGACATTTAGCGCCGTAGGCCTTGTGAATGATTTAGGACAGTGGTTCTTAACCTGTGATCGGGGCACTCTCGAGGTCCGAAACTCCTACGCAGGAGGTTCATGAGTGTGTTCTTCGAGCTGGTGATGAGTGCATGTTAATTGTAAAAATTAGTAACAGGAAACAGATGGGCTTTACAGCCGGCATAAGCAGGCAAAAATGGCAACGTCCTTCATCAACCCTACGGAGGAAGAGAGCCCACGTGAGTTCTTTGAACCCTGAGCAGTGACCGTTTTGGAACGGTTTTGAGTCCCACAGCAGATGTAGCAGAAATAATTACAAATTGCTGTTTTATGTTACGCTTGGAGACATGACAACTGTTAACATACGTGCTGTCATGAAGGCAGTAAAACCAGGTGTTGCCTGGCCAGATATGCATCGTCTAGCAGACAGAGTTCATCTGGAAGAACTGACCAAAATTGGCATTTTGAAAGGCAACGTGGATGACATGGTGAAAGTTCATCTGGGTGCAATATTTATGCAACATGGTCTGGGACATTTTCTTGGCATTGACATGCATGATGTTGGAGGCTACCCAGAGGGAGTTGAACGGAGTACGGAGCCTGGTCTCAAAAGCTTGCGTACTGGACGGATTCTTCAGGAAGGCATGGTGCTAACAATTGAACCAGGAATTTACTTTATTGATCACTTGCTCAACCAAACACTGGCAGACCCCGCACAATCCCATTGCCAGTGTAAAGTTCTAAACTTGCTAGATTGATTCAGACATTGGCTCTGAGCAGCCGTCTGTGTCTGGCGTTTCTTGCAGAGCTACAGTGTTGTGATGAAAACTTCTCCTATGCACAGCCTTTCAGCAACCTCTGAAATGCAAGAGTGCATGAATTGGTGAAATGCAAATGCTGATTTTTACAATGTGAACATTACTGAATATCTGTTTTTATAAGATGATCATCCCTCTAAGGTGATTCAGATATAAACTATGCATTCTGTGTAACTGCTTTCTTTGATTAACTGTCGATAATCACGTTCATCTGGATAGGCTGCTTCTGCTGATAGCACTCATAACGTTGTTGGAGGAGTTATTGCTGTGTGGGTTATGTGACGCGTTTGCAAAAAGGCATGAATTGTTATTTGTTATTATTATCATGTATGTGTTGACTTTGAGAGAAGGCGTCCAGTGTAGTTCACATGAAAGCTGAGTTTGATAGCTGCGCCGATGGTAGCAGAGGGATCAATTTTGCATTTTTTACAGGTTTCTCAAAATGTAGATCACTTGAATATTAGGATCATGGCGGTTCTGCAACTTTTCAACTAACTTATTTCTAGTCCACCTTTGTAGCCAGATCTTCCAGTTTTAAAGAACGTTGCTTGATTTCTGCCACTGCCAAGCCTATGCGTCACTGTCAGAGGCTTAATGCGCTGGACGTCTCTGGCAAAGTTCAAGTGACACTGCGAGCTCTGAAGGTTAGAGGTCACTTGCAACATTCAGACAAGGTCTCTACATCACTAGTTTGTTTCACACCTATAGGCAAGACCACCAGAATTATGCGATTCTGTTGCCGCAGCATTTTCTGCATAATCGGGGATTAGTAAGGTTAAATATTTGCCTTAACGCCGTTACCATGTGTAAAACTGTCAAAGCTATGAAGTAATACATTACACTGCACAATTTGACTTTTCTTGATGCATAATCTAGCCAACCCTGCCACATACTTTGGTCCTTCCCTGCCGTATAATTCCAGTGGCCTTGTCTCTAGGTGTTGCAGTATTACTTAGATTTACTTAGATTTAAGACATGCAAAACTATCCAGTAGTAGTCTGTGGCCATGCCCTCTCTGCCCCTCCCACCAACACATCTCCAAAACAGCGATGGTCTGTGGTCTAAAGCATTTATGTCATAGCTCTCTGTTGGACTCCATGATCACATGTTCCAATCCTAGCTTGCCCACTTAGCCTTTCATTTTTCTAAGGTCGATAAAATAAATACCGTTGAGTTGGATAACAATAGCATCCGCTTTTCCGCGTTAAGATAGCCATCGGTGAAAGTATGTTTTACCTAAGCATGCGTTATATACCTTGTTTTATTGACGGGTACATCACAACTTTGGTACACATGTATGCATGTCATTCAGGAACACTAAGCTTCCCGGCTTATAGGGAGTAACGCTGCCTTTGTCGCAGGACCTCACAGCTCCATCAAGTTTCTTGCCCATGTTTATGAAGCGACGTGTTTCAGAGTGTTGAAGTTATGCAAAGGGTGATGGGGCAGGAAATATGTTTTAGAACTCCCTCAGGGGGAGCTCTCCCTCTAAGCCTGTCTGGGGCATATTTTCTTTTTCTGGCTACTCCCTTGTTTACATCAAATATTTTTACTCTGTAATATTATCCCTGTACGTGCTTAATGTACTTAAAAAGGCAGCCTAGTGCATGACTTGTAACATTTTAGAATGCATCATGTGTGATGTTTCAGAGGATTTTCTATGCCTTTAGAGAGGCAAGCTGCCGCGCATAACTATTTGAAGATATCCATGAGCTGAATAATGGTGTTTAAATTACCAACAATGTCCATGAAGTCTTCCTACACACTCCTTTCACATTTCCATTTTATATTTAAAATGCATTACCCTAATCAGTCCAGTTTGCGCCTTAGGCAAGACATCATGGCTCACATTAGAGGCTTTTACAAGTGTGAATGTATGAAGCTCTGTGGTTATACTGAATAAGCAGCTACCTATGTTATGCCATCTATTAATGTAATAACTGCACTTTCACAATTGCTTTATTAACCTTCCTGCTTTCTCAAATTTGCTTGAAAATGCATGATTTTTTTTCTTTTTTTTCAAAATTTTCTTGGGGGGGGTTATCCCCCCAAACCCCCCTTTTGGGGTTCGGGCTCACTCGCTGCGCTCGCTCGCTACGGTGCTGTATGCGAATCGCTTTGCGCCCCACCACTTTCAAATGTCACCCACCGACCCTGGGGCAGAAGGGCACAAAAAAAAGCAAAAACGAGTGGAACAGAGGGCAGTAAGGCACAAAAAATGATTGGAACAGAGGGCAGATGGGCACAAAAAAAGAAGCAAAAACGAGTGGAACGGAGGTCAAAAAGGCACAAAAAACGAGTGGAACAGAGGGCAGAAAGGCACAAAAAACGATTGGAACAGAGGGCAGAAGGGCACAAAAAACGAAGCAAAAACAAGTGGAACAGAGGGCAGAAAGGCACAAAAAACAAGTGGAACAGAGGGCAGAAGGGCACAAAAAACCAACAAAAACGAGTGGAACAGAGGGCAGAAGGGCACAAAAAACGAGTGGAACAGACGGCAGAAGTGCACAAAAAACGAAGCAAAAACGAGTGGAACAGAGGGCAGAAAGGCACAAAAAACAAGTGGAACAGAGGGCAGAAAGGCACAAAAAACGAGTGGAACAGAGGGGAGTAGGGCACAGAAAATGAAGCAAAAACGAGTGGAACAGAGGTCAGAAAGGCACAACAAACATTGGAAATGCAATAGGTCTCGCATTAGAAAAGTTGGTTATTGGTCTTGTAAATGACATATTTTATTTATTTGTTGGTTTTTAAAATTGCTAAATTGATGGCTTTGTCATTTACAATGCCAATAGTTATAACTTTCGCGAATGTGACACCTATAGCATTTGGAATGCAACATGTTTTGTATTTACGTCACTTAGATGGCAGCTCTGGTCGTTAGGCCACATCTCTAGAGAGCAGGAGAGTGCAGCAGGGGAGAGAAGCACAGCAATGCAATAGGTCTCGCATTAGGAAAGTTTGAGCTATTGGTATTGTAAAGGACACATTTTTTATTTATGTGCTTGTTTTGAAAATAGCGAAATTAATAGCTTTGTTATTTACAATGGCAATAGTTTTATCTTTCGCAAATGTGACACCTATTGTAACACAATATGTGTTGTGAGGGTGAGTGAGGGTGAGGGGTTGAGGGTGAGTGAGGGTGAGGGGTTGAGGGTGAGTGAGGGTGAGGGTGAGTGAGGGTGAGGGGTTGAGGGTGAGGGGTTGAGGGTGAGTGAGGGTGAGGGTGAGGGGTTGAGGGTGAGTGAGGGTGAGGGTGAGGGGTTGAGGGTGAGTGAGGGCGAGGGGTTGAGGGTGAGGGTGAGTGAGGGTGAGGGGTTGAGGGTGAGTGAGGGTGAGGGTGAGTGAGGGTGAGGGGTTGAGGGTGAGTGAGGGTGAGGGTGAGTGAGGGTGAGGGGTTGAGGGTGAGTGAGGGTGAGTGAGAGTGAGGATGAGTGAGGGGTTGAGGGTGAGTGAGGGGTTGAGGGTGAGTGGGGGTTGAGGGTGAGTGGGGGTTGAGGGTGAGTGAGGGTGAGGGGTTGAGGGTGAGTGAGGGTGAGGGTGAGGGGTTGAGGGTGAGTGAGGGTGAGGGTGAGCGAGGGTGAGTGAGGGTGAGGGGTTGAGGGTGAGTGAGGGTGAGTGAGGGTGAGGGTGAGTGAGGGTGGGTGAGGGTGAGTGAGGGTGAGGGTGGGTGAGGGTGAGTGAGGGTGAGTGAGGGTGAGTGAGGGTGAGGGTGAGTGAGGGTGAGTGAGGGTGAGGGTGAGTGAGGGTGAGGGTGAGTGAGGGTGGGTGAGGGTGGGTGAGGGTGAGTGAGGGTGAGTGAGGGTGAGGGTGAGTAAGGGTGAGGGTGAGTGAGGGTGAGGGTGAGTGAGGGTGAGTGAGGGTGAGGGTGAGTGAGGGTGAGGGGTTGAGGGTGAGTGAGGGTGAGGGGTTGAGGGTGAGTGAGGGTGAGGGTGAGTGAGGGTGAGGGGTTGAGGGTGAGTGAGGGTGAGTGAGAGTGAGGGTGAGTGAGGGGTTGAGGGTGAGTGAGGGGTTGAGGGTGAGTGGGGGTTGAGGGTGAGTGGGGGTTGAGGGTGAGTGAGGGTGAGGGGTTGAGGGTGAGTGAGGGTGAGGGTGAGTGAGGGTGAGGGGTTGAGGGTGAGTGAGGGTGAGTGAGAGTGAGGGTGAGTGAGGGGTTGAGGGTGAGTGGGGGTTGAGGGTGAGTGGGGGTTGAGGGTGAGTGAGGGTGAGGGTGGATGAGGGTGAGTGAGGGTGAGTCAGGGTGAGGGTGAGTGAGGGTGAGGGAGGGTGAGGGTGAGTGAGGGTGGGTGAGGGTGGGTGAGGGTGAGTGAGGGTGAGTGAGGGTGAGGGTGAGTGAGGGTGAGGGTGAGTGAGGGTGAGGGTGAGTGAGGGTGAGGGTGAGTGAGGGTGAGTGAGGGTGAGTGAGGGTGAGGGGTTGAGGGTGAGTGAGGGTGAGGGGTTGAGGGTGAGTGAGGGTGAGTGAGGGTGAGGGGTTGAGGGTGAGGGGTTGAGGGTGAGGGGTTGAGGGTGAGGGTGAGGGGTTGAGGTTGAGGGTGAGTGAGGGTGAGTGAGGGTGAGTGAGGGTGAGGGGTTGAGGGTGAGTGAGGGTGAGGGTGAGTGAGGGTGAGGGTGAGGGGTTGAGGGTGAGTGAGGGTGAGGGTGAGTGAGGGTGAGGGGTTGAGGGTGAGTGAGGGTGAGGGTGAGTGAAGGTGAGGGTGAGTGAGGGTGAGGGGTTGAGGGTGAGTGAGGGTGAGTGAGGGTGAGTGAGAGTGAGGGTGAGTGAGGGTGAGTGAGGGGTTGAGGGTGAGGGGTTGAGGGTGAGTGAGGGTGAGGGTTGAGGGTGAGGGGTTGAGGGTGAGTGAGGGTGAGGGGTTGAGGGTGAGTGAGGGTGGGTGAGGGGTTGAGGGTGAGTGAGGGTGAGGGTGAGTGAGGGTGAGTGAGGGTGAGGGTGAGTGAGGGTGAGTGAGGGTGAGGGTGAGGGGTTGAGGGTGAGTGAGGGTGAGTGAGGGTGAGGGTGAGTGAGGGTGGGTGAGGGTGAGTGAGGGTGAGGGTGAGTGAGGGTGAGGGTGAGTGAGGGTGAGGGTGAGTGAGGGTGAGTGAGGGTGAGTGAGGGTGAGGGTGAGTGAGGGTGAGGGTGAGGGTGAGTGAGGGTGAGGGTGAGTGAGGGTGGGTGAGGGTGAGTGAGGGTGAGGGTGAGTGAGGGTGAGTGAGGGTGAGTGAGGGTGAGGGTGAGTGAGGGTGAGGGGTTGAGGGTGAGGGGTTGAGGGTGAGTGAGGGTGAGGGTGAGTGAGGGTGAGGGGTTGAGGGTGAGGGGTTGAGGGTGAGTGAGGGTGAGGGTGAGTGAGGGTGAGGGGTTGAGGGTGAGTGAGGGTGAGGGGTTGAGGGTGAGTGAGGGTGAGTGAGGGTGAGTGAGGGTGAGTGAGGGTGAGGGTGAGTGAGGGTGAGGGGTTGAGGGTGAGTGAGGGTGAGGGTGAGTGAGGGTGAGTGAGGGTGAGGGGTTGAGGGTGAGTGAGGGTGAGGGGTTGAGGGTGAGTGAGGGTGAGGGTGAGTGAGGGTGAGGGGTTGAGGGTGAGTGAGGGTGAGTGAGGGTGAGGGGGTGAGGGTGAGTGAGGGTGAGTGAGGGTGAGGGGGTGAGGGTGAGGGTTGAGGGAGGGTGAGGGTGAGGGTGAGTGAGGGTGAGGGGTTGAGGGTGAGTGAGGGTGAGGGGTTGAGGGTGAGTGAGGGTGAGGGTGAGGGGTTGAGGGTGAGTGAGGGTGAGGGTGAGGGGTTGAGGGTGAGACAGACAGAGCAGATGGTGCACACGCACACAGCGTGCATAAGGTATACCTACATAGCAGATGACGAAGTGAATGTACACACAAACTGTGCCTACAACAGTAAATGCATTCCTTTAGAGAACACAGACTTAGAGTATACAAAACATGGCGCACGCCTGCGGGCATAATCACAAATAGGCACCCATACAGTCTGCGAGTACAGCAGACGCATGCACACAGCAGAAGGCAGCCTGCATAGAAAGACACGAGTGGAGCGCACACGCAGGGACATTCACAGCGTCCACATGCACAGAGCGGGGTCACAGCTGACGCGGCGCTCGTGCAGGATACAACACACATGATTGAAGAGAGAGACAACTTGGAGGAATGCTTGTAGGTGTGTGTGTAGACGATGAGGGTGTGAAGCAGCAGGAATTTAATCTCCTATTTTTTTATATGAAATGTTGAGTTGCCCATAAAACCGTGTCTTGTTAAAAGGGTTATAAAAATAGTTATGATTAAAATCCGTGACTCGCTCACTTTTCTGATTGACATTGTATCAGCTGGGATAGATAGTCAAAGCTGTCTAGTAGAAACTTCCAGTAAATTAGTATCGGGAGAGGCGGCATAACATGATTATTCGCTCTGCATAGGAGCTCTTTAGATGATGCAGTCTAATAAAAAAAACTGAGGTTTGCCAATGACATTTTGCTCCAAATTCAAAGATACAGCTAACTGCTGATTTACCTTAATCAGTGACACGGTGAAGCATGAACGCATGCGGTAATGACGGAGATGCAGTTCTTGACCCGAGTTACAGTTTCACGTTTCTTACTGGGGGTTGTTTTGCAACTTTACAGATTGGAATAATAATAATCCACTTTGCTGAACAATATAACATGTGAATTCACCACGAACCTATTGCAACTCGGTGTAAAAAGATAAAATCCCAAATCAAGACACAAGTATTGTTGCAAAAGGTGGTGTGAAGCAGCAGGAAAAGACAGCACCAACCCTAACGAAAACGAGTCAAAAGAAACACGAGAGACGGCGGAGGGCATTGCTGTGGTCAAAAGAAACACGAGAGACGGCGGAGGGCATTGCTGTGGGGAGGGGGGAGGAGAAATGCGACACGGCGGGCAGGGGAGGGGGCGGAGCGGGTAAAAAAAAACAAGACGGAGAGAAGGCAGAGAAGGGGAGGGGGGAGGAGAAATGCGACAAGGCGGGCAGGGGAGGGGGCGGAGCGGGTAGAGCGGCATGTGGGTGTGAAGCAGCCGGGGCCTTTGAAGTGAAGCTAAGCTTCACTTCAAAAGGTGTGGGAGGAATGCGGCTGAGGGAACAGACGGCGATTTGGTGATGTGCACGCGCATTTTAGGTCAATGCGCAAGCGCATTGACCTAAAAGCCACGGGCACAGCACCAAATCGCCGCAGTTAGGTAAACTTTGTTTAAAGCCCTATAGTCTCGCTCTGCTCAATGCGCATGCGCATTGACAGGCGAGACCTAAAAAACGAGTGGAACAGAGGGCAGAAGGGCACAAAAAATGAAGGAAAAACGAGTGGAACAAAGGGCAGAAAGGCACAAAAAACTAGTGGAACAGAGGGCAGAAGGGCACAAAAAACGAAGCAAAAATTAGTGGAACAGAGGGCAGAAAGGCACAAATAATGAGTGGAACAGAGGGCAGAAAGGCACAAAACGAGTGGAACAGAGGGCAGAAGGGCACAAAAACAAAGGGAAAACGAGTGGAACAGAGGGCAGAAGGGCACAAAGAATGAAGCAAAAACGAGTGGAACAGAGAGCAGAAAGGCACAAAAAACGAGGGAAAAACGAGTGGAACAGAGGGCAGAAAGGCACAAAAACAAGTGGAACAGAGGGCAGAAGGGTACAAAAAAACGAGTGGAACAGAGGGCAGAAGGGCACAAAAACAAAGGGAAAACGAGTGGAACAGAGGGCAGAAGGGCACAAAGAATGAAGCAAAAACTAGTGGAACAGAGGGCAGAAAGGCACAAAAAACGAGTGGAACAGAGGACAGAAGGGCACAAATAACGAAGGAAAAGCGAGTGGAACAGAGGGCAGAAAGGCACAAAAAACGAGTGGAACACAGGGCAGCAAGGCACAAATAACGAGTGGAACAGAGGGCAGAAGGGCACAAAAGCAAAAACGAGTGGAACAACACATTACCAGAACTCAAGCAGACTTTTTTGTTAAAAACCTGGCACCTCCATTAGACAGACTGAAACGAGACGTAGCGCACTGGGCGTCACTGCCCCTTACACTGCTTGGGAGGGCAGCATTGTATAAAATAAAGGCACTCCCCAGATTCCTCTACACCCTAGAAAACACACCAGATATAGTCACGCCCTGTTATTTTCAACAGGTGGCAGCACAAGTGACACACCTCCTATGGGGCGCATGGCCAGCCCGTATTGCTCAAGTGAAACTCTATAAAAGCTGGTACGATGGGGGAATCGCACTTCCCGACCTCCGATTGTACTATTGGGCGGCGCAACTTAAAATAATAAATCACTGGATCCACATACCCCAGACTGACCCAGCGTATAGGGCAGATAGGGAACAACTGGAAGCAAATAATATGCTGGCAGTACTGTATAACAAAGGTTCGATCTCACAGTTTACTGGCCCTACTAAACACACGGCCCAAGTTTGGTACATAGCACAAGCAAAATTGGGTTGGAAAGGGGTGATAACCAAAATGAACCAAAAGATTAGGGCACCTACGACGTAGTAAGGGTTTTACGCACTGGGATAGTATAGGTCTTTCCACGGTAGGTGACTTGTGGGACAAGGGAACGGTGGTGCCCTTTGAGCAACTACAACAACAGTACCAACTAGGTGCAAATGAGAAATTTAGATACATGCAAATACGTCACGCCCTATTAAAAGTGATACCGCCAGAAACGGAGCTGCCGGAGGCCTCCCCGTTGGAGGACCGGCTACTCACGGAGTTCATGGAGGAAGGGGCCACCTAATTCACGTATCGGAAATTACTAAATAACTTACCAGACCTCACTGCAGCACTTCGAGCCAAATGGGCGACAGATGTGGGTGAATTCGATGATCAGGAATGGCAGGAAGCGATAGCGTCGCCCAAGGAGGTGGAAATCTCAAGTAGACTCAGGCTAGTACAACTTAAAGTCCTTCACCGCATATATTACACGAGAACCACCTTACACAAAATACAGAGAGCAACACACCCATTCTGCCTTAGGGGATGTGGGAAGGAGGGAACCTTTTTCCACATTTTATGGGACTGTCCAGTTTTGGCAGGCTATTGGCGACAAGTATTGCGCACCATATCTCAAACTACAAAAGTGTCACTCTTACCGGACCAGAGAAGGTGTTTATTAAATGTACGGGAACCCAACGATCTGTCCCGTCACCTGCAGAATTGGGTCACGCTGGGATTCATGATTGCTAAACGGGATGTTGCACAGAAATGGGGGGCTGAAGAACCCGCAACATTGTCATCATGGTGCAGGAACATGGACTTGACGATGATCACTGAACAAACAGTGTGTGCTAACAGGGGCACCCCACGGAAGTGGAATAAAATTTGGACTATGTGGAACACCTACCGGGGAGACATTTGTGACCCACTGCCAGAGCCAGAGGGGGATAATTCAGACGAGGAGGAGGAGGAAGGATGAAGACGTAGTGGGATTACAGGGAGGGTATATTAAAGGGGTGATACGCTATGCACACAATTGCCAAAGACAGCTGTTAATGCTTACTGTGATTATACTATGATGGAAATTGTCTGATTTATGCCGTGAAGTGTAATGTCACTTGCTTATTGTTTCAATAAACGAGTGGAACAGAGGGCAGAAAGGCACAAAAAACGAGTGGAACAGAGGGCAGAAGGGCACAAAAAACGAAGCAAAAACGAGTGGAACAGACGGCAGAAAGGCACAAAAAACGAGTAGAACAGAAGGCAGAAAGGCACAAAAAACAAGTGGAACAGAGGACAGGGCACAAAAAACGAAGCAAAAGCGAGTGGAACAGAGGGCAGAAAGGCATAAAAAACGAGTGGAACAGAGGGCAGAAGGGCACAAAAAACAAGGGGGGAAAACGAGTGGAACTGAGGGCAGAAGGGCACAAAAAACGAAGCAAAAACGAGTGGAACAGAGGGCAGAAAGGCACAAAAAACGAGGGAAAAATGAGTGGAACAGAGGGCAGAAAGGCACAAAAAACGAGTGGAACAGAGGGCAGAAGGGCACAAAAAACGAGGTCTTAATTTTGGACCTATTAATTGAAATGCCTTGAAGCGTCAAATATCCAAAGTCATTCCTTTTGGTGTTCTAGGGAACTCTTAAGTCAGGCCTGTCTAGGGTATTTTGTTCAAACCACAGTATGGGCTCTGATGAAATTAGGCTTAAAGTCAATGAAACTGGGTATGGGGGGGGTCTCTTGGAAAAATGCGCAAGTTTCTTCGGGTTCAGTAGCTCACGACGATTTTCACTAGTTGGAGACCCCTGGGCTAGCCTTTGGCACAACGGCGGCGTAGCCACTCAGTAGCCTCCATATGTAGTCCTGGGAGGTGGGTGGGACAGACGGGGAGATGGGGGGCAGCAATCTGGGCCTAAAGGTGGGAAAAAGAACGGCGGTTGCGGGAAATGGCAGGGGGGCTGAAGAAACACACCAACTAGGGGGGATAAAGTGGGGCTAAATTAAATAAAAAATTAAACTAGTGAAAAAAGGACAAAACAAATTTAGAGGCCAACAGAATTCCCAGTAGAGTTAGTAGTATTCCTGGCTGTCAGCAGGGCTAGGGACTGACCAGCGGTATTGAGGCTGTGCAGCACGACAACAGCACGAGGAGCTGTGCAGCGGGGTAGCGCCGCAGTGACCAGGGGCACGGGCTACTCCCTGTACCAAACCAAAGCCATGTTGACTGCTGCTTATTGGGCAGAACTATGGGGGTTATAGCCCTGTTGCTAGCTGAAAATAGTAGAGAACATATTTTATGCTAGTTGTTACATATAGGCCCTGAAACACCAATGGCGCCACTAAAAGCAGTGCTGGGTCTCCTTGGGATGGAATCCATAGTTTCCATCAAGCCTGTTTTATACTGTATCAGACTGGGACTAACAAGAGGTGAACAAGCTACAGAGCGGCCCTTTCGATATCATCTCTACTACAGGTTCGAGAAATCTGCCATGGTTGATGATATTACCACCACCATTAAATAATAAACCGTCTAAATGTTTGGTCCAACCCCAGCTTATTGTCTCTGCACAGTGTAAAAATTGTCAAACGATCATACCTACACCAGAGTGCAATGAGCACTAACGGGAGGAAAAATATAGAAGGCATACTTCGATCTCAAGCCGTCATTCATTTACCAACCATATTTAAGCACTCTGGTCCCAGTGGAGAGGCAAGTTCTGTACTTTAAATTTTGACTGAGTATCCTACTGGTGTTATCCCCACCAGCAATTGGAACAGTCCAACCAACTCAAGCAAGTATACATGCAAGTTGGGTGGCCATAAGACTGTTCTATATTTTATGATTCTATGTGCTCGCACATTGGAGATGAGAAGAAGGCAGAGTCTTTTTCCACTGTTTTTAACATGGAAGATCATGGCATGCATAGAAGCACTGTCTCTCTACCTTTGAATGAATATAGATCTTGTGCTTCACATTAGTCAGGCATGGAAATTGACTCAAGCAACCCAACATTTTTAATTGCTAAGTACATAATGATCCTGACTGCATAACTGCCATTAATTGTAATACAGATGTTGGGCGACCCACTTTGCACTTTGAAATATCTGCATTGTTTATTTTTAAATGTGCGAAATGTTTAAATCATTCTTAATTTTAAAGTATTTTAAGACATCAGCAGTGTCATATATGCTAACTGAAATCACACGTTACGGTTTATAGCTTGCACTTTGCCATTTTTTGCCTCGATCTACATTTTCAAACTCTCTAGTTTTATTATCTTGTTCTATTTGTATGGCCTTGGGGCTGAAACATTACATTATTAAACTGGAAACTGATCAAGCCTGGTGGTGTATGGGGGCAGTCAGCACACAGGAAAGATGACGAGCTTCTCTGTGGTAGGCTAGACAACTCTACTACACTAATCTGACCACATGCTGCCCACCAATTTTTAAGCCTGGAGATCACACTTGACAGTAAGAATAAGTACAAAATATATAAATATATATATATCCACAGCAGCAGACCAATTCAGTGTCAGCCGACACAAAGGAGAGCACTCGCGGGAATTAGTTTAGAATACTTTTTAATGTGCAGAAACTCCCTGCACTGACAGACGCGTTTTGGCATTCTGCCTTATTCAAATGTGTGTATATATATATATATATATATATATATATATATATATATATATATATCTCCATCCATCCATCCATCCATCCATCCAAAGGACTGCTTCAAAGAGGCTGGGCACCTGGGAATGAAACTCTGTATTTGACAGCGCCTACTCCAAGAGTGCAGCACAAGCAGAGATCGCCTTAGACGTTTTGCTGCCCCAGATGAAAATGTCCTAAAATGCCAGTCAAGCCCTGCCTTCCTGGTATGTGCGGGCGCATTATGCCACACCTACTTCTTAGGGTACATGGTGACATCTTAGCTCTCTAAAAGTAAACTTATTGTATATTTGTTTGTATCCAGAGCCTGGGTTAAATATTCCTCCAGACTCAATGAGGCTCTTGCTGTTGTGCCAGAGAGTACTGCTGTGCATCTACCATGCACCACTAAAGCAGGGGAGGAGTAGCACTTAATAAACAAACCTATATTAGAGTTTCTATTTTTCTTGGCCACCCACCAACTTTCCCACAAATGTACCTGTTAGAGCATTTTCAGGATGACTGGTCCCAAAGGAAAGGCAGCGGCTACTGGGCATCAAAGATGGTTCCTGCGGTAATTTGCCAAAGATGTTCTGGTGTTCTTACTAACAAGGCTCTGCAAACTGGGCCAAGTACTACCCTTTCAGCAGTTAACTCTCAATCGTTGTCTTGACCTCCCAGTGCTACATAGCAGCACCCTGACATAGCTTTAATCTTTTCATTTGACTATCCACTCACCTTTCAGATCTTCTAAACCCACTACTTGTGGGGAGCAGGGCTCCTCTGTTAGACCTCCCCTTTTTAACTGTGTTTCATCTTATATGTTGCTTCTACTTGATGTTGTATTGAAATGATGTGTACATCCTTGTGTTCAATGATGATTTGCGAGTCACCCAAGCATATTTCTGAACTTGTCTTACAGTGCATGCTTCTTGGATGAAAGAAAATGACTGTAATATGAATTGTGACAAGACTGACATCTAAATTGTGGGTGAGCCGATTTGTTTGTCACTTTAATGCCTAACAGCATTGGGTTCTGTAGCTGTTTGATTAAAACTTCCAAAAATTGTAGTTTGATTATGACACTACACTGTCTGTTTTATGGTCAAATCAACAAAATATCCTCTAGCTACTTCACAATATATTTCTGCTCCTACTAGCCAACTCTCTCTAGGCTTTGGTTAAAGCTGTCATCTCATCTCATTCCATCTTGATTACCTGCACTCACTTTCCCTTGAACTTCCTGCCTACTTGACCTTTGGCCTCCAAACTCTTGAGAAAGCAGTAGCTGATTATTCCTTGATCTTCCTGCCCGTTCATTTATTTTGGCATATTTAAAGACTCTTCATTGGCTCGCTAAAGCCATGATTAAAAGTGCATTGTCAATTAATAAATCCCATGGAAGCACCAATTTGCACATCGACCACAGTTACAAGTGGTGCCATGTTTATCTCACCTGATAGAAGTATGATAAAGACTGCAAAATCATATTCCCCCCAACCCCCTCCCCCTCTACACTTCGACTGGTCAAACTTGCTAAAATTTACATGGGAGAAAATGCCTGAAAAATACTGGGATGTAAATTTGGTGCAGGAAAAAATAACATTGACCTCTTGTATCGTATATTTATGGTCTCAACATATAGTCTGTGCTATTTATCGTACCCGTTAAATTTGAACCCTGAGGTATTGTGTTTCTTAATCGGTGCAATAAATTACATATCACCATTAGCAACACGTGTACCTGAAGCCTAGGCACATCATTTTCAAAGCCTTCTGTAGGTATCCTCGTGGTATTCATAAGAGACCACCTTCAGCATAAATCTGCTCAGTAAATTACCCCACTCTGGGCCATCTAGTGCCAAGTTTGTTTTTGTTCCTGCCATCAGAAAGACTCATAACTGAGGTCACTCTTTCTCCTTTCTAACGACCAAAGACAGGAGCTCATTTCTTTACTTTGTTTATTTGTATTTATTTTACGAGTTTTATATAGCGAAAACTTAGCCCAAAGGTATTAAATCACTTTACAGAGTTTGCCCAGCAGAATTTACAAGGAATACATAAGAGTAAAGTACAAGGTAAAAATACACATAGATGGTGTAGTAGGTGGACAATATAGTTTGGAGGTAGCAATGGTAGATTATTACAGAGGTAGAAGGAGTAAATGCAGAGTTATTTCCAGAGGTACAGATGGCCCGACTCTAAGAAGGATGAGGAGGAAGTGTATTGAGGGACAGAAGTAATTTAAGGGTTTTCTTGATTATAGGAGGGATTGAGTGTTACGTAGATCCTCCGTCACTGCATTCCAAATTCTAGATGCATTCTGAGAGAACGAACTGGTGAGTGATTTTTCTTTCTTAAATTTGGGCAGGAGCAGAGTGTTTGAGCCTCGCAAAGGTCTCTTTTTGCCAGCTTTTGATAGTTTGCTTGCAAGGTAGTTCGGTTTTTCAGTGTAGAGAGCTTTGTGGTTTATGCAGGTCGTTTTGAAAATAGTTCTCACTTCGATTGGTAGCCAGTTGAGTTTTTTTAATGTAGTAGTGATGTGATCATAGCGGTTCTCCTAGGAAAGGAGTCTAGCCTCGGCATTGTGTGGTTTTCATAAGGAGAAGGTATATTTTTGGGGTACCAGTGATCATTGCATTACAGTAGTCCAGCTTGGAGAGGACTATCGATTGCAACACAGTCTTTAGGTCTTCAAAGGGGATGAACGTTTTTTGGGGTGTTTCAATATATAGAAGGAACTTTTTGTTGAGGCATTGAGATGGTCTTTCATGTTCTACTTTTTGTCAAGTGTAATCCCTAGTGACTTAACACAGTTGGAGATTGTGAGAAGCTGGCCTGGTATATAATGTCCACTAATGTCAGTGGGCACCTTGCACCAGTCCAGACAACCCTTATGATGATTTAAGAGGTCTTGAACAACATTAGAAAGCTCTGTAAGTGGTAGCTGTGGAGAGCAGCCTTCAGGCTTAGTCCAGAAGGAGTGTAAAGCAGCTTGTTTTACAATCTTATAGTAAAGATTAAGTGAAAAAGAACCACACCAAGTATTTATAAAAATATATATCTATAATAGAATACTCTCTAGTACATTCCAATATCTCCTACTCGGAGATAAACACAATGCACACAATACTTTAGCAAACAAATACAGTAAATAGCACAAAATACACAGTGGCCCCTGGTGGTGGTGGGGGGGGGGGACCAAACCATATGCTAAGAAAGTGGTATAAGAACCACGACTCGAGTCAAGATAGTGTTGAGAGGATGTAGAAGTGCTCCAAGGAACTACCTCGGGTGAATAGATAGGGACCCATGCAGAGTATGTGCAGTGTGGAAACACGGCTGCATGCTCCGTACAGCTCTATGTGCAAGTTGTGGTTGGATATTTAAAGATTAAGGACCCTTCCCAGTGGACCCTGAAGAAACCCCGTAGAAGACAGAAGGTTGGAGAGCCGCCCCACCCGTGGAGACCCTATACCCACATTACCTACACCAGGAAAGACGGGTGCATACGTGAGAAGTGGTATCGGAAACCGCTGTCGAACCCAATGGGGGACTTCAGGAATGTGCCGCCGTGGAAGAAGGAAGAAGTGTCTAGTGGAATACAACTATGGATTCTTGATGAAAGGTACCTGCAAGCAGAGGGGACCAGGAGACTTGGAAGATGAATGCCATCTGATGTTAGGCGTTGCAGGATGGATGACAATGACCTTGACTCTCCAGCTGAGAGGACCAGGCGAAGCTGAGGAGGACCAGGAGCCGTGCATGAGCTGTCCCACAAAGGATGTCAAGTTCTATGGGGTCGGTGTCCGACGGGAGCACCAACAAGCCTCGGTAAAGGTAAGCCATGCAGGAATCAAAGAAGGAGCTTTGTAGGGACCAGCAAGGTCCAGGGGACTCACCAAAGGCAGGGGAGTCAGGGCAGGCCCGAGCAATCAGGGGGACCCAAAAGAAACAAGTGTGACCCTCAAGGGGACCCACAAGCCGGAGACACTGGATTTCCAAGAGGACCTCAAGCAGCTCACCAAAAGATGCAGGCCATGATGCACATAATGCGGTGTGGCTGAAGATTCTGGTCACAGGAGATGCTCGAGGTTGGGGCTATTTGGAACCCGAAGATCTTCTTGGAAAGAAACCAACAAACCTTTGCAACTGCAAGTTTGATGCAGTGCACAGGGGTTCGATTATTGCAATTCTCACGATGGATACTGGCCTCAAACTTGGTTAGAGGGTAGAGCAGACCTTGGGAGCTGGGGAAAACCACCACCTGTGTTGCAGAACCCACGGAGTCTGGAGGAGCTCAGGATCTGCAGACCTGTCGACTAAGTTGCGGTGCCTGCAAATGCAGGGGAGTGACTCCTTCACTCCAAGGGAGATTACAGGTGTCTTTGATGCTTCACAGGCCTTGGAAGGTTTCTGTATGATGCACAGGCACAGACGATGCAACAGACTGAAAGGGAGACTAAGTCCGGCCCATACGAAGTCCAGAGTGCCCAGACTGTAGAAGTGCAGTGGTGTCTGATCTGAATCTTCCAGGTAAGCCCTTAAGTACCCTAGGGAAAGGGTTAGGAAGATTCAGGGAACCCTCCCTGGAGAGGCTCTGGACAGGGAGAGGTTACTCCCATGTTCTTTGTCCAGTTTCACGCCAGAGCGACTGGTTTGAGCTGGACTGTGCACAGGGACACCAAGTGTGTCCCTCATGCAGACTTTCTGGTGCTGGCAAGTGCACCCACCCGGTCACAATACACTAAATCCTGTCTGGGAGGTGGTCGCCTCCCTGTGACAGGATGCCTTTTGTGCCACCTCTGCTCAAGCTTGGCTCAGCAGCAGGAGGGCAGAAATGTGTCTGTGGTCAACAGCAAATAGTTTGTGCTGTCCGGGTCTGGAAGACTGGTACCAGGAACATTGAGAGCCTAACAGAGGGCTCTTCCACTGCTTGGAATCATACCTCCCACACCGTTTATGGTGTCGGGGTATCATTCCAACATGTTTGATACCAAACATGATGGGATTCGTTGCAGCTGTTTTCGAGATGGTCAACGCGTAATTACATGGTGCCCCTCTATATAGTATATGGCTGCTTCACTGACAACCCAGGAGAATGGACTCCGTAGGCTGCAGGGGTGTTCTGCTCATGCAGGGGCACCCTTTCACTTAGGACCACGCACCCTGCCTACCGGATTGCAAAGTTCTGCTATAGTGGTGACTTTTAGGTTTTAAGTGCAGTGACCCAAGACATAGTAAACCTATATCTTTAGTAAGTGGTGCATGCACCAATATGCACAGGCTGCAATGTCAGACCTGTAGTTCCATTTTGCATGGTCTACAACGGATTCAGAATTCTTCTGCCAGACTACTCTTGCATATAAAATCGCGAGACCACATCTCACCTGCCTTGAAAGCCCTGCATTGGCTACCGGTTGCCGAAGATCCACGTTCAAGCTACTTTGTATCACCCACAAAGCAATACCTGGAATGGGACCACTCTTCATCAGGAATAAAATCACCAAACACATTCAACAAAGGAACCTACGCTCTAAAGGGGCATCTTGCCTCAAAATCCCAAGATACAAGAAAAAAAACATGGGTGGCACATCCTTCTCTGTTCAAGCAGCCAAACTATGGAAGTCTTTACCCACCTAATATAAGATCCACTGACAACCACCTTATCTTCAGAAACTACTCAAGAATTGGCTCTTCCCCACATAAGCACCATAAGCAAACAGAAATTTACAGCATATTCCTCTGTAAATAAGCAACTATTTTCACTATAGATATGCACCTATCTTTGTGTATTGCTTTGTATAAACGTAGAATAATTATGTTGTTATAAATAAATAAAATCATCTTTGGTCTTCATTTACTTAGTTCCTTTGTGCATCTATGTACCTTCCATGTACTTGGATCCGCGTGTCTGTTACATTTCTCCTGAAAAAGCATATCCAATGCACTACCCTATTTTTCATCCTGTACCTCTATCAATAGCTTTAATCTATATATACTTACCTCCTCTATGCATCTATATACTTTCTACATACTTATGGATCTATATATTTATCACTTTCTTCTAATTTAGCATTTCAAATGCACTACCCGATTTCTCAGCATATACTTCTCTCAATATATCTTCTGGCCCAACCTTCTGACTCATCTCAAACTTCTTTCTACTACTATTCCAATGCACTACTCCATCTCTCACCCTATACACCTATCAATATATCCTCTACATTCACTCTCTCATTTATCCCAAAACCCCATACCACTACTATGATCCCCAAAATAACCCTTTCTAGACTCTCTCCTAATCTACCCCTCCTTGCATCATCTGACACCTCTTTTTACTATACCTATCCCCCAAAACAAACCTTTATAAACTCTTCCCTTTGACTCTTCCCTCAAAACTCATTTTTACATATCCATAAGCCTCATCCTACTGCTATGACCAAAAACAAATCTCACTCTTCTGTCCCTCCACTAACGTGTTCACTTCTCAATTTCCATATTTCACTATACTAATTCACCTCTAATCCTTTATGGGTTCCAGAGTAGTGTGCTACTCGCCAATGAAGCGCCTCAAAACCCCATCAAGGGGTAGCAAGCGCTATATAAATACAAACCTCTTTCCCTCTTCTATCCCGCTACCTACCCTTCTCTATCCAAATAACTGAATAACATATCCACCACTCAAATTACTTCATACTTCACTATACTAATTTTCAACACTAATCCTTTATGGGTTCCAGGGTAGCGTCCTACTCGCCTGAAAAGCGTTTCAACACCCATCAGGGGTAACAGGTGCTACATGAATGCAAACCTTTTTTCCCTTTTATCCCCCCGCTACCCTTCTCACTCCAAATAACTAATATCCACCACTCAAATTACTTTCATATTTCACTGTACTAATTCAGCACTAATCCTTTATGGGTTTCCAGAGTAGCGTGCTTCAACACCCCATCAGGGGTAACAAGTGCTATATAAATAGAACCCTTTTTTTCCCCTCTTCTATCCTTCTATCTTTCCGAATCCAAATAACTGACTAACCTATCCACCACTTAAAATTTACTTGCATGTTTCACTATACTAATTCAACACTAATCCTCTTTGGGTCCCGGAGTAGCGTGCTACTCGCTGAAAAAGTGCTTCTACGCCTCGTCTGGGGTAGTAAGCGCTAAATAAATGCAATTACAATGCAATGCTTCAGCCCATGGGAGACCTCTGGGCAGTGGCGTCACTAGGGGGGTGCGGACCGCTCCGGGTGACACCCTCACATGGGGTGACACCTTGACACCAAAGCAAGCAGACACAGTGACAGTTCCACAGGCCCACTCGCAGAAAGACAGGCAGTGGAAGGGTCACAGAGATGCAGACAGGGTCACGGACAATCTGCTTCCCAGAAAGACGGGGTGACAGAAAAGCAGTCTGGCGGAGACTCTGGCTGCGGAGCCCCCAGACAGGGTGAATGACAGGCAGACACCCAACAGAGCTGCATGAAACACACACCTATGCACAGAGCGAGCCAAACCCTGGGGGGGCGTAGCATTGCTTCGGTGTTTACTTGTCTTTCCGGTTCTGGTTCATTCGCCTCATCGCATGTCGGTAGAGACGAGCTCCATACCAGGTGACCCGAGCTCTGTGTCCCTGTGTCTGAGGCCACGGCTCACCCTAGAGGTGCCGGTGGTCTCTGACTGCCAACTACTAGGTGATCTTCCACTGTGGCAGTCGGAGGACCTGGAGAGATCCGACAAGGTGCACAGAGCAAAGTGCCTCGCCATCAGAAATTGTGTGGGCGGCAAGGCAGGCATTGAAGTCGGAAGGGGCGGGTCGGGCCTGTGGTCTCTCTGCAGGTACGGAATCAGCCGGCGCAGCTTGCACCGACAGGGGGGCCGTAGCCACTGCGTGCAGAGCCGGCAGATCCTCACCAGTAGAGCCCACAGCTACGTCGGCCTAGACATGGGCTTTGCTCTGAGCTCTGCACGGAGATCAGCAGGAACTCGGGGTGTCAAACTGAGGCCAACTTACCTGAAAGAAGGAGAAGAGAGGAAGAGGCCTGGATAAGAGCAGACATCGAGCAGACATCGAGCAGACATCAAGGTGCAAGGTTCCAGATCAGGTAAGGAGCCTGGGAGAAATGGTACACAGTAAGGTCACCTAGTGACGTCACTAGGGGGTTGCGGGGGGTGCAGACCGCACGTCACCATGAGTTACCGCACTGGGTGACACCAACCCTAGTGACTCCGCTGCCTCTGGGGTACCTATGCCCTGGGATTTGAATTCGATCATCTCTCAGCCTGCGGCGTCCCGGCGAGAGGGTCATTAGACCGGAACTATCCATATCTCAGGATATTACCTACGGCACATCAGACTCTCCTTATATCAAAAATATTAGTCCTGACGCCACCGCCCGCACATGACCGTATTATATTACCTACGGCATATCAGACTCTCCTTATATCAAAAATATTAGTCCTGACGCCACTGCTCACACATGACCGTATTATGACCTGCTATTATCGGCATATAGCTATATAACTTCATTGTCCTCTAATATTCTATCTATATCTACGGCCTGACCACAAGACACATCTTTACTCACGTGACTACTTATCCATTCCGTGCTTCTAATTACTCGCAGACCCAGCTCTAAGAGTAGATACTCTTTTGATGCTACAGTATATCATCTCGGATACTTAGAAATAATTACTTGTGCAATAGACGGCTACCTGATGAAGGCGTGTATGCCGAAACGCGCGTTGTAGACATCTGCCGCACTGCCTGCATCAACTTTACGTCTACTATCATGTATCTGTGTATACTATTGTTGGTCAATGAAATTAATTCTGTGTAGTTACTATAATGAATCCTATATGCACAATTGAACTTTTTGATCTATTAAATGAATTATGAATATAAAATATAAAATAAGTAAATAAATCGTTTTTGATAATTTATGTGTTTATTTATCACTTTGAATAGGGTGGTTTATCTCTCACATTGCAATATTTTATACATATAGAGGTATTCTAACTAAATAAGTTTCTGCTGATATCAGCTTCTAGCTAAAATATTTTCTTACACTAGTTCTATTCCCTATGTTATAGCTAGCTGTTACTATAGGGGTCCCTTGTTTTCTAAAAAGTACCTATGTCCTGGGTACATATACTAAGGACTGATAAGGGTACCCCAGTATCCAATTGGGTGTGTACCTAAGTACTCCACACAACAATTTAGGGATAAAGCAGATAGACTGGGGTCCTGATTAGCAGCCTAGCACCAGGCAAAAAGTGGGGGTAACCATAGAAGTAGATCCTACTTTCCTACAGAGATAGTTTACAGTTTAATGCAGTTAAGTTGTCAAGCCAGATATGAACAGGATAGGGCTGGGTTTTTGGTTGGATGAGGAGGAGTTCGGCTTTCTTTGGGTTAAACTTTAAGTGGTTGTTAGTCAACCAGAATTGTACCATGGAAAAAGTGTTATTTAGATGCTGGATGTCTTTAGATGATGAGATTTTAATGTAGAGTTGTTGTCGTCTGCATAGAGGTGGTGGGCTATTCTGGCTTATTTCAGGGTCACTACAAGGCGTTCCATATAGAAGTTGAATAAGGCAGGAGACAGGATGGATCCATGGGAAACTCCTTGTGTGACTGGTACAGCTGATGAGGTGGAACAGTTCAGTTTGATCAGGTGAGATTGTTGGTTCAGGTACAAGGCAAAGCACTGAAGTATAGTGCCGTTGATACCTGTACGTTGTGTGAGGGTGTTTAGGTGAATTTTGTGGTTGACTGTACCAAAGGCAACAGAACTGTCAAAGAGTGTTAAGAGGCAGGCCTGGCCATCGTCTAGAGATTTGTGTAGGTAATCTGTGATGTTCAGGATTGCAATATCCGTACTGCAGCTTTTCTTGAACCCAGATTAGGTGTTATTTAGGTTGAATTTTTCAATATGGTTGTTAAGCTGTGAGAGCACCCATTTTTCAATAGTTTTGGCAAGAAGGGGTAAGTAAGTTATAGGACTGTAATTACTACGGTCAATCAGGTCGGCGTCTGGCTTTTTGATGAGGGGGTGAATTGGCCGAGTTAAGGGAGACTGCAATTGAGCTGCGGAATAAGGGAGAGTTAATTATTTTAGTCTATGTTTGGGCGATAATGTATCTGAGATTTTTGATGAAGAGGGTCAGAAAGATGCAATGTCTGCATTAAGCATGCATGTATCTTTATGACTACTTCAGAGATATTTGCAAATTTCGTCCAGGATGCATTGTTTTTAAGTTGTATGTGATTGTGGTTCGAGTTCTAGCTCATTGAGGAGGTGTGTACGGGGGGACCACCAATGGTTGGAAGTGTGGCAGTGGGTTGGCATCTTTGGTAGAAGAGGGATTTTTGGGAAACTCTTCACAGCCCTTAACAGATTAATCAGTTGGATGTTGCGGGAAAGAGGAGGTTTGCTGTGTAAAAAGTATTTAGGGATGTTTCTGGAGTGGTGACGTTTGGCTCGTAACAAAGATGATTTCTCTTTGTAGATGTGTTTTGTATTTTAGGTGTTCAACTCTGAGAAGCAAGCGAAGCGTCAGCGAAGGTTGCTGTGTTCAAGTTCTTTAAGCCAGCCTAAGTTGTCATCCCTCTATATTCAGGTCTTTATTGAACCAGACTCTGGCAGGGATACTATTTGTTTTTTGAGTTTCAAAGGGGCAACAGTGTCAAGAAGTTCTGCCATTTTTTTGTTTTAGTGGGAGGTGAGGTCGTTAGTGGAGGTAAGGTCGTGAGGAGGTAGAATTTTTTATCTGATGGGGATTCTATCTCTGATTAAGGAATTTGGTGCCTATTCCTTGCCCAATGATTAGAATGATTAGTTTGAGTGTGGAGCGTAGGTTTGTTGACATTGAGATTGAATAGAATTAGGTGGGAGTCAGTCCAATCCAATGGGCTGGACTGTACCAATGAGGCACAGGGTCAAGACTTATTTGCATATAGCTGGGTCTGAACTGGGGTAGCGAAGTGAACTAAAGAATGATGATGGATTCAACCCTGATCTGTGACTGGGGGTGAGTGTCTGAAAAGTTTCAGTTCTCCGTCCATCATCTCCTTGTGTTTGCTTAATAAAACAATAGCCACATGCCATGGACTTATGAGGATCTTGAGAAAAAGTGTTCCCTTTCTTCCACAGCTAGCAAGACAGATGGGTGTACAGAGTACAATATCAAAGAGGATTGACTATTGTGATGCCCTCCTACAGGGAAGTCCAGATTATTTGCTTGAAATACTTTAGAAAATACAAGTAATGGCAGCCAAACTTGCACTTAGTAAATCAAGGTTTGATTCCTCAAAGGATACCCTAAAAGGACTTCACTGGTTACTAGTAAAAGAGAGAGGTATTTTTAAAGCCATGTGCATAGTTCATAAAGCCTTGAATGGCTTAGGACGAGACTCCTACAGAATAAATTCACCTACTAAAAACCAGCAAAGAAGTTGAGATTGTCTTCAGCTAATTTTGTCTGTGTACCCAGGTTTAAGAAAACTAGTGTAGGAGGGGAAGCCTTCAAATCAAGGCAGCACAGTTTTGGAAGAGCCTAAAAGCCTAAAAACCTCCCAAATTAAGTTGGAGTCCGTCTCCAACAAAAGAATAATATTAATCATTCTCCCTTAGCCTTAGTCCTAATGATGATCTCTGATAGCGCCAAGATGCTTGCCACGTGAACGTTGCACTATACAAATGAATAGTAATAACTGGAGGGATTGGGTATTAAGGTTGGAAATGATTGCTTTGAGGGTAGAGCATTTAGTTTGAGTTTCTTTTTTGCAATCTTGAGTGAGATCGTTTATTTCAAGGAGGGTGGGTAAGGCTTGTACTGTTGTATGTTTGGCATCATTCAAGTGCAAGTGTAGGTCTCCGAGTATAATGTCTGTAGTGCCCTTTAGGGAGTTTTGTGTTATTAGATTTGTAAAATCCTCTGAGAATTGTGTTTTTTTTCTTTGTTTGTTCCTGGTGGATAATACAAGACGTGTAATTTGATAGGGTTGAAGTCTTTAGAGGGGAGATCGCCTCCTAAATATTCTAAGGTTGAGTATTCGGCTATGTGGGAGTGTTTAGGCATAGATGGATTTTGTGTATGATAGCTAATCTATCACCAATAAGATTCTTACGGTCACAGCGAATGATTAAGAAGGGCGGTAGGGTGAGGAGATCAATAATGGGGGGTGAGTGGTTGTTTAGCCAGGTTTCGGAGAGCAAACAAATGTCAGTATTACGTAGAAGGATGGTTTCCACTATTTCAGTGGCATTCCTGGCTGACAGTTTAATAGCATGCAGTTTAACGTAGGTGATGTTCTCTGGTCAGTTTAATTAGGCTGGATGATAGTAGGGCAGGCTCCCTGTGAGGGTTATTATTAGAGGGAATCCTACTAGTGCCAAGGATGACCGGAATCTTACGGTAACATGGTTGGGTGTAACTTTGTTGTATATGTTGCTCTGCATTTCCACTTCCATCTGCAAGATTCCAGTAGTGGTATGTCTAGGTTTGAGGTGGTAGTGAATATAGGAGATAGTTGATCTAGGGCATAGAACGTGTGGAGAGGAGGTGCATGTTTGTGGCAAGATGAGTGTTCGCTATAGTACTTTCATAGTGAGGTGATTTCATCCAGTATGGTATTCATTTTGAGTTCCAGGCGGGTGATTATGAGGAGCAGTAGAGAGGCGATTGGATCTGTGGCAGATAAGGAGTGTAGACTGGTGGTTGTCATAAGCTAGAGAGGGGTCTATGCTTGGATCTAGCCTGATGTCGTTTGAGGACTGTGAGGATTCAGGTTTTGTAGTTTGGTCTAGCTGCGTAGGGGAAGTGGGTCTGGATGGAGGAGGAGATAATTCTTGAGGTATGCTCATAGCTTCTTGGGGTTTAGGGATAGGAAAGTGTCAATGGGCAGTGTAGGTGGTGTTGGTGCGAGGGGACTGGGAAGTGGTGGGTTCTGTTGGGAGAGGAGAGAGTGTGGGGATATGTTCTATGAGAGGAGGAGGCAGAGTGGTGTTGAAAGTGGATGGAATGGAGGTGCAGAAAGCGGGGAAATGGTGGTCTAAAATGTAGAGGTTCTGTTCTGAGGCTTGGATAAGGATGTTCCTGTTTCTGTATATGGTCAGTTCTCCGTCACATCTTTGGGATTGGTCTATGGTGAGTTTGGATCCAAATGGGATGTTGGTTGTGTTGGTTACGTGCAGGTGCTGAAGGGCATTTTCTCTCCATTTGGTGAGTTTAAAATGAAGTCTGTTTTAAGGCCTTCGATTTAAGCTGTAGTAAATGTCTGTTAGTGTTTCTGGGTGTTCCTTGAGGAGTTTGTGCTTGTAGTTTTTGCTGCATGTTTGAAGATATTTTGCAGTAATTTTATGCAGTAGAAGTTGGGACCAAATTTTTCCATGTGGCGTGTGAGGCCATAGTTTGGTGCGAAGGGAGTAGGTTTAACATAGTGTGTGGGGGGCTGTTTAGTTCATTTTTGTCATTAAACTGAACAGGAGGCTGAATTTAGGGCTGTGGGATGTCCAAGTATCGAACATGAGTGGGAAGGGTTGGATATATGAGAATAGTTCAGAAGTTTGTAATTTGGTGGTGCCAGAAGGTTTTGTAATGGAAGTCGGCATTCATTGTTTAGCCACTAGGTTGAGCACCAAGGCTGTGTGTGATTGGGGCATAGTCCTTTTTTTGTTGCCCTGAATGTTGAAATCTGGTTTGGCCAGGGGTCCAAGTCCGTTTTTTAAAATGATTGTAGGAGGATAGGGGGAAGATGGCTGACAAAGGAGAGGAATGCATCTGGCATGAAAGGAGCAATGAGCCCCAAAATGAGGACAGTTGACTCTGGCCATGCCAGCCTATATTAGTTGCCTGCTCACAGGCAACCCAAGCTGACGCCTCTGCCGCAGCAGCTGCAGAAGCTACACCTAGTTGTAAAATAGCAACCGAAAATGCTGCAATCGACTGTAGGTAGGACGCAGAGCAACAAAGATGTACACAAATTCCCAGTCAGAGAATATGCCAAAACCAGGATGACCCTTGAGAATTAGGGCCCTCCTCCCACACGCTCCCAACTCACAGCGAGTTCATTGTGAGGCGTGTGTGAGAAGCGCCTTTAAAAACGTCCCCAATAGCAATCGACACAAACACTGGTCATTAGTCAAGCATGTGGGTTCCGTGTTTTTAAAGGGTCTTACTCTTAGCACACACAAAAATAGGCGGGCAGCCACAGACGTCTGGGCGCCGCCCATCCCAGCCTCGGTGATGTGGGGTGTGGAAGCTAAGAGGCTGCCATAAGGAAAGGGGGCAGCGGGGACCACCATAATAAAAGTAATTGCAGTAACACTGTAAAGATATTGCTTGTCGGGAGAGGGGCTCACCTTAATGATAGCAGTTACGGTCTCCTCTGATGCAGTAGCCCCCTCATAGAGCTCCTGTGTGCAGCAGCAGTAGGAGGAACCACCAACCATAGCATGGGATCTGGGGGCCAGTGACGTGCTGTCGCAGGCAGGGCGCGATGGAAATTGTAGCAGATAGACTAGTGCACCGAGGGCCGGCCAAGCGAAATGGGCTGCGGGGCAGCCGAGAACGAGGGGGCGGAGGGCTCAAAGCAGGGAACACTATTGCCTCCTTCTCCCTAGCTGCAGGGTGCAAAGTGCTGCACGCTAGAAGACGATCATATGGGCCAGCGTCGGTGAGCCCCAGCAGCTGCCGTGCGTCCGCACGGGTTCCTCTGGTGTCCAGCAGCCTGGGGCTGTGTGGATGAGTCAGGACTGGCAGCCTGCATGGAGGCACTATGCAGGGAATCCTTCCTGGTGGTCTTTCATTGTTTTGATCTACAACAATACATTGTAACTTTTCTTGTTCCTTCTCTCATTTCAAGAAAAATGGTGCTCAATGTGGCAGGACTTTACGAGGGATTTACGCTGATGGCTATCCTTGGGAGCTTCAGAGGAAACTCCTTAATGGTCTGCCATCTTGTACTTTTTCTTTGATGCCAAATTAGGGGCCAATTAGGATGGCGGTGAATCCGCATCCTCCGGGCCGGCGGAAGCCACCGCCGGCCTGGAGGATGCGGATTCACCGCCGCGGCCACAAACATCACCCACCGCCAGATTAGGATGGCGGTGGATTGCGGTGGGACCCCACTGATCCGCGGGGTGTGGAGGGCTATTTGGTGGCGGTGTCTGCAAGACACCGTCAGCCAAATTACGATGTGCATTGACGCATGCTTTTCCACAGCCGCTTTTCCGGCGTGGAAAAGCATGTGGTCCATGGTGTTTGGGGGCCCGCAGGGTGTCGGGGTGGGGGGTGCACATGTGTGGTACCTATGGTACCCCCCAGCATTTACATGCAGAAAGCGTCAGGCATCCTGCGGTGCCTGCCGCTTTGTGCATGTAAATGTAAAACATTAACCTTGCGGCGGGTGCTGCTTCAAGCAGCACCCGCCTCAAGGTTAAAGATACGGGATGTGACCGCCAGGGTGGCGGTCACATCCTAATTGCACCGGAGGGACCGCCGCTGCCCCTGCGGACGGTCCCTCCACCTCGGGGTGGCGGACGGACGCAGGTCCGTCCGCCATCCTAATAGGCCCCTTAATCACTGTCTTTTTCCCTTTCCAAGCTAGCACTTTTACCGTTGTTGTGAAAAGGACACCCCTGCGTCCTGGATAATACCGTTGTTGTCCACTTAAATCCAAAGTAGTACTGGTAGTCTGAGGTAAAACAGCTGTTGAATCACGCAAGAGTAGGCACAAACCAACACGGGCAAACCATGTCAGTGAAAGGAATGAACAACTGAAACAATTCTCCTTTCATATTTATACTATATTACTAACAAGTCTGCATGCAGACTCCACTCCCCTCCCCTAGTCTATTGGAAATGTCCTTTCAGTTATACATACAATAAAATAACTAACCACATTACATTTTTAAGGTAAGTAATGTGAACGAGACTTACAGGGCTTGACTAACTGCAAATTTGATGGAAAAAAGTGTGGTTTTCCATCTAAGAGAAGTGATAGAGCGCGCGAGGTCACCCAGCCAATAATTTCGCCGTTTCCGGCTTCGGGCCCATATACTTTCAATTCACAATATTCATTGACAGGGTGACTTCACGGGCTGCTACCAATTTGTGTGAATTCCCTACTGTTATTACTCAGTGTACCCGACTTACCATCTACCGACACGGGTACCTATGACCTCAACGGATCAGGGAGCTAGCTGTAAAAGGAAAGGCAGCAAAATACCAACTCAAATGACATTCAATACTGTTGTAAAATGACCACGGACAACTGGAAGTTTTAAAAGCTTTATCTAAAGTTCGTTTTCGTTGAGCATCAAGTTTACAAGAATAAGGCAATCAATAATCAAGATAATGAAAAGTACATAACTATAGAGAAATAAAGTCAGGGTAATCATGGAAATGCTAATATAAGATGCAACAGGAAACGCTATGAATTTAAGGCAAAAATTCTTTAGACAGTTTAAGTAAGGCCGTTCTAGACCATATCAGAAAATGACAAACTGCAATACAAAATATGATTTCTAAAAGGTAGGGTAACATAGGAACAAGTTATGAAAATATGCAATTGATTTTACGTTTCAATAGTTGCGGCAAAAGCATGGAAAATCAACATATGCAAAGGTGTGTCTTTATTGAAGCAAAAGACAGAAAAATAGAAAGGTGCAAGTTCAAAGAGTTTAGAGCAATATTTACCTAGACTGGTGTGGAAACCAAACCCTGGCCACGGGTCAGTTAAGGACAGGAAACCCTCAAGGAAGGATACCCCTCAAAGGACAGCAGGTGCAGAATGGACACCCAGGACAGGACAGGATACCCTCGGATTAGGAATCAGGACAGGACCTCAGGACAGGACAGGAAACCCTCAGGACAGGACCGCTCAGGACAGGACCGCACCCGCAGTTTGGAAGCAACGCCTGCGCTCCACCCTCTCTGCAGCTATCGATCAAGACCCCGATTGAGTCAGCGAACTCCCAGCAAAGTGCTTCGCCAGCACTTTAAGGTTCGGTAGAACCTTAGTCTATGGTCAATTTCGGACAGAGTGCTCCGCAGCGCTCTGTATCTTCAGTCACCTATTGAGTATGATGGGTCAGTGACAGGTCAGCTAAACCAGACAAGTCGGACAATTTCCCCAGGTGAACCCAGGGTAGATATACAGTTTTGGGACGGTGTACCACCCCCAATGTTGCAAAGTGTCAGAATCCCTCAATTTGGATTGGTCCTAAGGTAGGATTTGGGTAACACACCAATCAGAATACACTATTTGGAGGCCTTATTTACATCTCAGGGCACCGCCTAGCAAGATTGGGGTTCCCATGAGAAAGTTGCGCAGAATACAGGCAAAGAATACATTTTTGCAACATAATAGAACAATATCATGACGTTGCGGGGCGAAGGTGCTGTTTCCCAGGCTTGCTTCTGGTATCAACCTTCTTTGGCAGCTATTCAATGCCGAGATGACTTTCGGCGAGTCTGCGCACAAATACCCTTCAAGATGGCTTTCAGTTCAGTCAGACCCCCATTCCCCGCAGTACATGAAAAGTAAGCGAGAACAAATTAATACATAGAAATAACATTATGAAAACACATCACAGGGTTTGCACTTTCAACTCATCACTAAGAAATATACTTATGCAGTCTAAATGTTAGCTACATATAAACAGATACAAGAGCAGTGGCACGAGCAGTACCACGTTATTGGCAAAGCTATGCATTACGCATGCGCAACTATTTCCCTCCAATTCTGCAAACACATCAGGACACGTGAGTGTGACTGACGCATGCGCAGACACTTACTTTCAAGCAGCGGCCATTTTAAAAGACTCGAGTTAATTATTTTAGTAAAACACATAGGCAAGCGTCGGGGAACCTCGTTTAAACATAGAATAAACGTTAGTAAGACGTACAACTTATTACTGGATTACACACGGGTGAGGTTCATGAATAAAGCATGTCGCGAATGCGAAGCTTTGCTTCATCAATCCCCTCTTTGATGATATTTACTATCATCACAAAAATAAATGGAACCAGATGCCAACTTCTCACACCTTATACAGCTCTAGTTTTTCCAGCAAACGATTCAATTTCTCTTTCTCATCTTTTGTAGGGTGAGAATTCTTCACCCTTTTGTAGATCTGATTATTTATCACTTCCAATTCAAGCTCATCCACACTTCGTTTCACTCCTCTGGCATTCACTTCATGCTTTCTGGTATGCTTACGACATTTGCAACAGACAAAAATGAAGAATAGGATGAGACCTATAATTCCAATTGGCATCAGTAGTTTGAACAATAGGCTTTTACCTACGCTAGCAAGCCAATGACCTACATTTGAGAGACCATCTACCAGTCTCTTCCAGGCACTGTCAACCTCGAGTGGTTTGAGTTCCTTTGTCAAATTAGTAATGTTTTTCACGTATCTTTTGAGCTGTACACTTTTATCCGGAATATAAGTGCAACAATGTTGCGCCTTCAACATCCGGCAGACTCCGCCCTCTTTCGCTAATAAGGTATCAAGAGCAAGTCGATTCTGCAAAACCATTGATCTGATCGCAACCATTTCGGTATTGACCAGCAGAAATCCATGAGCTGTGTCAGTAGACAACACATCCACTATAGTGGACAATTTGCAAATTCTGTGAGTGTTCAGAACCACTCCCACTCCAGGTATCAGTGCACTGAAAATACTACCCATTATTTCACCTACGCTTTCTCTTTTACTACGCACTAAGCCATTAGTATTTTCACTGCTTCCAGCAACTCCATTCACATGGTATATTTTCGGGAAGACAATGCCAAAGTAGCAGCTTCCATACCAGTGATCCGGCAATTTGAAATAAGCCTTGTCCCCACAAATATAATAAATTCCAGGAAACACAGGCTCTGACCCATTTTTGAAACCCCAACCTCCAATTACCTTGTAATTATGTTCGCATTCACTGGAACCAATGAAAATGTTATTATAATAGCTAGTCTTCTCGCGGTGAAGACATAGCTTGCCTTTCTTTTCAAAATCCAGCAACCATTTGAGGTGCCTTCCATGTTCTCTGCCCACCTTGGTCTTTTCTGACTTTCATCATTTGCCTTCTTTTGTATTTTAATTCTCCTTTTCTCTGCCATGTTCAGGAACATCTTTTCCTGCTCACGCAAAGAACAAGTCAAGTTATCTCTGTGTGCGTCAGCTATGTCGATATTACCTATAGTCAGAAAGTAGTCTCCCATATATCGTATTACGTCACTTTTGGTATGTACAGGATTCAAGTTCCCACGTATGGGAAGTTCAGAAAAGATCACGTCATTGTTAGAGTAATAGTACTGTAACGGTCCTCTTTTGTAAAATAAACTAGCTAAAATGCTACAGGAGATTCCATATGTCAGCGGCAAGTGATGGTATGTCACGCCTTCAGCCACAGAAGTAGGTAGCTTCATGCAGACATAGCAATCTTCAATTTCCATAATCTCTACATAGTGTATTAACAAGTTTGCGAAAACATTTAAGTGTGTCCTGTTCTTAACTCCATGAAAATGTAGTCCTCCCTCATCTGATGCTTCTAAGTCTTGTTTTGTCTGTCTCAGTGCTCTCTCATGTCTTGCTACACTCTGTGTTGTCAGCTCCTCACTGTCAGTATTTACAATTTCAGTAGGGACAATATTAGTATTTTTGCTGACAGCAAAGGAAATGAAAATTGTTAGTCCTATCCAAACTAATATCAGGACAACTATACTACAGACACATACCTTGCAGCAAGTTTTGCAACAGCTGCGACTAGGTCTACCACTCACGTTTGAATCAGACATTTTGGCTCAGAAGAAGTTTCTCGACCCCTCTTTGTGACTTTACACGAGTAGCTTACTTTGTGCAAATTCACGGTGGCTCGTCTTCTTCTTCGGCAGAGTACTCAGGGACGGGTTCTCCGTCGCTCTCGTCAGTTATATCAAGATCTTCAAAGTCTTCCAACACAAGTGTCCATTCAGGTGACTTGTACTTTTTGTTTTGTCTCTTTATTCGATCACTCCTTCGGTTGGAGATACCTTCTTGTTGCTTAGCTATGCGAGCACTTCTCCTTTCTTCTGCGCGTTTTTCCTCTACCGTTTTTATCCTTAGCCTTAATTTCTTGACAAATCCAGGCTCAACGTGCTTTCTCTTCTTAAGTCTTTTAGTTGGCACTTGGACTTCGTTTCCTTCTCTTGCCCTCTTGTTTTCATTAGTTTGTGACAATTCTGCTACTTCGTCCCTTCCTACCTCACTAGTTCCAGGACTTGCATCTATTTCTTCTGCCTGGTTACTAATCTGGCCTTGTTCAGGAGAGTCTTGAGCTTGCTCTTCAAATGTCTCTGTTTCTGTTTCCTGAACACGTTCTTCTAATCCTATCTGATCCTGTTCAAGCACTTCGATCTCTGGACTTTCTTCTGCTCGAACTATTACGCTATGTCTAGTCTGTCCCTTCCCGACATCAGGAGTCAGTGGAGGAGTATCAATCACTTGCTCTGTATCCTTCACTTGTTCAGTATCGGGCACTTGCTCTGTATCATTCACTTGTTCTGTATCAAGCACTTGTTCTGTCCCTGTCTGACCTTCTCCTTCCTCAGTTTTGATGTGAATCTCAAGATTCTGAGGTTCTTCGCCTGTGCCTTGCTTTTCCTCCCTAGTCCACTCTCTACCTTCCCAAAGTCTCTCACTCGTTCGAATGGGGTCTTCAGTGAGATCAATCAAGGGAATCCACTCCTCTGGCCATATGCTCGGCAGCTCGTCTTCAGCTACTTCTGGCTCAGCTTCTTGGACCCCTTCAGCAGGCTGGGCTCTTGGTAGTTCGTTATCAACTATTCTTGGGCCAACATCTGCTGATTCTGCAGCTCGACTGGTACTGGGCTGTACGTTGTCAGCTATTTCTGGTCTGGTTCCTGCAGAGTCCTCCGCTGGACGCCCTTCTTCTTCAGGCTCCTCGTCTGGTAATACCTTCTGGGTGTGGCTGGCGTGTACCCAGCGTGGAACCCCTGCACACTTTACTGCTGTGGTAGTTACCAGGATCACCTGACGTTTCTCTCCCCACCTTGGCTCCATGCAGCTCTTCCGAGTATGCTTCTTTATCTTGACCCAATCTCCCGGGACCAGTTTGTGGAGAGGAGTCGTTGGATTGAGGATGGCGTCTTCTCCGATCTGGCGAGAGATAGAACGCACTTGGTCACGCAATCTCTTGCAGTATTCAAGCACCAAATCATCAGTAATACTCAACAGTTTGCTTCCTGGCACCCATGCTTGTCTCATCACTCTTCCCATAATGATTTCATGGGGACTTAGGCCTGTCTTGCGGTCAGGAACACTTCTGAGTCCCATCAGGACCAGCGGCAGGGCCTTCACCCAGGTCATTTTAGATGCATCACACAGTTTTGCTAGTCTGTTTTTGATAGTTCCATTTATTTGTTCCACTATTCCAGAAGCCTCTGGACGGTATGCACAGTGAAGCTTTTGTGATATTCCAAAGGCCTTACAGAGTTCGGCGATCACCTCATTCTGAAAATGTGAGCCTTGATCTGATTCAATAGTGACTGGAACCCCGAACCTAGGTATCAGTTCCTTTAGTAAACACTTAGCTACTGTTTTTGCGTCATTTTGGGGAGTAGGGAAAGCTTCCACCCACTTCGAAAATAAACAGACCATGACAAGGACATATCGCTTCCCTTCACAACGGGGCATGGTGATGAAATCAACCTGTATTCTCACAAAGGGACCCCCGGACCTCCCAATTTTTCCCAGTTCCACCACAGTTTTCTTCCCTGGGTTCATCTTTTGACATGACAGGCACCTCTGGCAGAGGGACTCTGCTACTTTCCTGAACTTTTTACTGTACCAAGTCTGTTGGAACACTAGAATCATGGCGTCCCTACCAATGTGTGATCCTTCATGTATCAACCTCGCCATTGTGCTAAGTAAGTGTCTAGGTAACACAGGCATACCAGTTGGACCTAAGATGACACCATCCACACGTCTTGGTCTACACCCATCCTCCTTCCACTTATCTCTCTCTTGCCAAGGTGCCGCCTGCTGCCACTCTTTCACTTCATCCCATGTAGGCACTTCTTCAAACACCTGAAGTTGGCAGCTGGTTCCTGGCCCCCCTCGTTTTGGATTTACGATATACCGATCTCTGGCGCACCATTGGGCCACTCGATCAGCAAAATCATTTCCCAGTGATACAGTGTCCATGCTCTTCTTATGAGCAACACACTTCACTACTGCCAGTTCCTTTGGTAACTGGATTGCCTCTAAAAGGTCTTGAACAACTTTTCCATTTCGAATAGGGGTACCTGATGAAGTCAGGAACTCCCTCTGTAGCCACAACTGGCCAAAGTCATGCACAACCCCATAACAGTACTGACTGTCAGTATACACTGTTATGCGTAGGTTTTTCCCAATTTTGTAAGCTTTTATCATAGCAATCAATTCGGCTACTTGTGCAGACTTTATGTCAAATAGATAACCTGCTTCTTCAATTTTGGTTAAGGAGACTACCGCATAGGCAGCACTCAGGCCTCCCTGTTCATGTCTTAGACATGAACCATCTACAAATAATTCTTTGTCATGCTCAGGCAATGGTGTTTCTTTTATATCTGGGCGTGGCTTGGTATTGAATTCTGTTAAATCAATGCAATCATGCTCATAATCCACTCCACCTTCCATATCCGTTGGGTCGGGGAGTAAAGTGGCAGGGTTCAAAATACTGCACCTAACAATGTTTACATTTGCAGCACCCACAAGAATCCTCTCGTATTTAGTCAGCCGACTAGGGGTGAGATACTGAGTCTTTGTTCTGGTCAGTAAAATTACCACTCCATGTGGGACATACACAGTTACCGGATGTCCCATTACAATGGACTCACTCTGCTCTAAACTTGCGCAGGTAGCAGCTACCGCTTTCAGACAACCCGGTAATCCAGCAGCCACTGGATCCAGGGTGGCAGAAAAATATGCCACAGGCCTTCTCGTTGTGCCATGATCTTGTGTCAGAACTGACAACGCGCAATTATCGCGAGTGTCACAGAAAAGGGCAAATTCCTTAGTATAGTCTGGCATTCCCAACGCAGGTGCTGTGCACAGACAATTTCGCAGTTTGGTGAAGGCTGTTAAGCTTTCATCATTCCATTCTACAATATCTGGTGTTCCTCTCTTGGTCATTTTTATCAAGGGCCTAGCTAGGACTGCAAATCCCAGAATCCACTGCCTGCAGTATCCTATCACTCCCAGGAACATTCTGATCTCTTTCTGAGTACGGGGTAACTGCATCTTTTGTATTATTCTCACTCTTTCTGATGTCACTTTCCTGACCCCTTTCTCTATCTGGTGCCACAGATATTTCACTGATTTTGCACAGAACTGTAATTTGTCAGGGGCCACTTTATGTCCCTTCTCACTCAGGTGATTCAGGAGGGCAATGGTGTCAATCACACAATCCCTATGACTTTTAGACGCCACCAAGAGGTCGTCTATGTATTGCACTAGGACAGAGTTCCCAGGTAAAACCAAAGTTTCCAAACATTTTTTCAAGATCTGATTAAAGATAGAGGGGCTCTCTGTGTACCCTTGAGGGACCCGGTTCCAGACATACAGGTGACCATTGAAGGCAAATGAGAAAAGAAATTTGCTATCTGGATGCAAGGGAATGGAAAAGAATGCATGACATAGGTCTATCACAGTGAACCACTCAGCATCCCAGGGAATCTGATACAGAATCACTGCTGGGTTCGGGACAATAGGACAGCAGGGGACTACTATCTTGTTGACTTTTCGTAGGTCCTGCACTACTCTGTACTTGCCACTAGGCTTCTTGATGCCCATAATCGGTGAGTTGCATGGGCTACTCATTACTTCCTGTATGATGTTTCATTCTAGCAATTTCTGTATTTCCAGAGTGACACCTGCTCTCACTTCTGCATTCATCTGGTAGGGTTTAGTATTGGGGTATACTGCATTGTCCTTGATTGCTATTTGTATGGGGTCCACGTTTTTCATTAACCCTACATCTTTCCCAGTAAAGTCCCATACCTCTGGCTTCACTGCTTCTTGGAGTTCTTTGGGCAAATCCTGCATGGTCATTCGTTTAATTTCTGAGTCAGGTCTGATTAACATTAATTTATAAATGCCGTCTTCATCTGGGGTCTGAATTTCAACACCCTTTGGTGTGCAAAAGATGGTACAGTTCATTTTGCACAGCAAATCACGTCCCAGTAAGTTTACTGGACTTGTGTCGCAAATGACAAATCTATGCATTTCCTTAAAGTTTCCAATTGAGATCTCCATGGGCTTGGTAACAGGAGTACTAATCAATTGATTAGATACACCCACTACTTGGATGGCTTCTCCCGAGAGGGGTAGGTTTTGAACGTCCACTGTTCTCACAGTAGAACGGGTAGCGCCAGTGTCCAACAGAAAAGTGACATCATTTCCGTCAACCTTTCCTTCAATGTATGGTCCGGACTGGTCTACCGGCAAGGAGGCACCAAGTACGCACTCCTCGTCCTCCCCTCTCAGGCCCCGTCAGTACTGGTCATCACAAAGGAAGGTATCGTTTAATAAATACTGCGAAGTTGCTGCATTTCTGTTCTCATTGCTTTCCCAGACTTCTATCTCATCACCCTCTGCGCTTTTTCCCTTATGTACTTGCTTAGGAGCTCGGGGCACCTGAACCGTTTTTACCTGTGGTTGAGTCTTTCTTGGTCTTTCTTTCTGCGTCTGTGGAGTTAAATCAGGCGTTTTGGGGTTATCGTCAGGCAAATAAGGACACTCGTTACGCCAGTGTCCAATTTCTCCGCACTGGTGACAGGGAAATTTCTTCATAGCCTCTTCCCTGCTCATTTTGGGCCGGGGCTTACCTCCTCCCCCACCCCCAGGACCCTGGTTCTGAGTGTTTTTGACCATATTACTCAACTGTTTTTCCTGCTGTTCTGCGAGCTTCACTTGAGCCCACATGACCTTTTCCTTGAGAGCCTTTTTCTTTTCTGCCATCTCGTCCTCGCAGTACTTTGCGTACCGCAGGACCTCGTCTATCTTTTTGGAGTGCCAACAAATTTTGTTATCCTTTATCCACTGACAAATTTCAGGCCTTAAACCGTTTACAAACCTGTAAATGAAATGCGTCATATCCTTCATCTCGATGTTATCTATACCACTGTATGTTTTAAACACCTGCAACAGCCTTTCATAATAGGAGTGCACTGTCTCGTCTCTCTCCTGCGTGGTTCTATCTATCCTGGTCCAATCAATTTCCTTTGCGGGCACCTTATTTTTCAAATGCAGCATTACTTGTTCGTATTTTTTCATCACTTCAATCGACGGTTCCCCTGTGTTAGAGTCCCTCGGGTACTCCTCACTAGGCCAGCCTATGGCTATTTTACACTCGGTCCATAGATCTACCGGGACCACAATGTCGAAAAATCCATCCAGGTCTTTCCACAGGCATTTTTGCACCTTTACGAACCTTTCCACTTGCCGATACCAGTCAACTGGCTTTTCGCGTAATTTCGGGAAATCGTTAGTAAAGGACACAATATCCTGTCTGGACCATGGAACGTGCACATACCTCCCACCTGGTACTTCACGCATGGGACATAACGTTTCGGGCTTGTCCACTTCTCTCAAAGGGAACTCAGGGGTCGCTTGTCTGGATCGAGCCTCATCTTTCTTTCGTGCCCACCTGCTTTTCCATTTTTCCACGTCTCCCCATTTTTGCAAAATTGCAAGCAACTCTTTAATCTGCAACTTTTTCCCTGACACATTCAAGTTCTCTATGTCCTTGTCTGAGAATTCAGCTCTATAAGGCTTTTGTAAGGGCTTGGATCTTGAAATGTCTACCCCCATACTAGCTGCAGTGTCTGTCAGTTTTTCGTGGAGCACTCTGGTACTTCGGGTAAGGCTTTTGCACATAAACAGTAACTCTTCTTCAGAGTAGGTATTTAACCTGTCTAATCCCACATTTCCTGCCATTAATTCCTCTATTTCTACCCTCAGTTGGTAGAGGTCTAAAGGTTTCGTTTGCGGAGCCTGTTTTTCTAATTCACGACTCCAATTTTCAATTTCTTCCGGAGTTACCAAAGAAACACTCCTAGTACCTGACGTTGATTCTAATTTAATTTCTTTCGCATTAAAAGGATTATGCCTCTTCTGCACTCCCTTCCCGGTCTGTTTGTTTGGCAGGTCCAAGAATACGACTTCGGACTCGCACTCACTGGACTGATCGTCTATCAGTAGGGGCTCCTGCCTCGGCGGGGCCATGATAGGGTTCATAACTGGAGGGTTTGGACCTCCTTGATTATTCCCATACAACGGAACCACTGGTCCGATTGTTACCGGAATAGTCAAAGCTTCAGGACTAGCATTTAACTGGGAGATCTTCTGAATTATTTCTGTCCTCTGTCTAGCTATGGCCTCTTGCTCCCTTTCATCTAGTACTCTTCCTAAGGTTCGGTCAGGTATTATCTGTGGGGTCAGGTGAGGGGTAAAACTCGGGGCAGTAGGATGCGTTTCACTTGGTCCTCCACCATAATTTGGTTTAGGGAACAAAGTTCCTGTGCCAAATGACCTGCGCTCTTCCCCATACGGAGGCTGCAAAAAGGGCATTCCTGAACTTAATGGCTTTTCTTCGTTTTCATAAAGAGGTCTGGGGAAGAAGGCTCTTTCACGGGAATATTTTTCCTCCGGGCTCACGGGCATACTAGGATATATATTTCGTACCTCCGCGAGTCCGGGATTTTCAAAATAGGGCAGTACCTGGCCACCTCCCCCCCTAATTAGGGATCTGTCCTCCTCCTTAATAGATGGACGCTGGGGATTCTCTCCTACACTGGAAGGTCGGGCTCCCTCATTATAAGGGGACGGGCTTCGCGTAAAAATGTCATCTAATAATTCGTCGTCTGACTCCCCAAGCGCTCCCCAGTGCTTACTCTTTTCTGTCTTTTTCTCTCCCGCAGAAGGGTTACCCGCTGGCATCATGGGAAACAGACCCTCAACAATCATGCTCTGTCTCCACTGTTTCATCCTTTTGTCCCTGGTCTCTTGTTTCAGCCTAGGGTACCACTTGGTCAGACCTTTGTCCAACCGGGGTTTCTCTCTTTCAAAAGCCTCAATCTCCCATTCCTCTAATGCCTCATACTGCGTTAGTCTCGGTCTGGGATGCAATTCATTCATGCGGGTTCTCAAATTAAATAAAATCCTGCCATTGAAAGTACCGTCTAACGGAAAAGCCAATATTCCGTCATCTTTTGTGTACTTCACCCAATTTTCCAACCACACACAGGTATTGTACCCCCGGTCAAACATCATGAACGAGGCGGGAGTATTCGGTGGCGGGACAATAACGCCCTCTCTGGACTTAATTGGTTTGTCCGTTTTGAAATAATTCTTTACCCTATTTACAAGGGACATTTTTCTCTTAGTTCCGTACATGATATCGTATCTCTTGGCTTTCCACTGATCCCTCTCAAACCCCCGGTTTCTTGGATCGGGTCTAGTCTCTGGACAATACGAGTGCCACATACGATTTCTACGCTTAACTCTGTTTACAAAGTCACCTCCAATCAGAACGCGTCTTGCAATTCCGTGCGACCAATGAGGTGCACGCGTTCAAATAGTTTCGACCAATGGGTGCGCGGCCCCTTCGTGAGACTGTCCTCACGCTCCGGCGCTTCGCCCCTCCTTTACAATTCCAGCCCCGCTACCCGCCCGCTGCTTCTACCAATCCCAGCGCGGCACGGAGTGACGTCAGAGACGCTTCGCGGCTGACTCCCTCCCTTCACAAGGTAACGGAAACTTTCTTTCTTTCTAAAGTGCTAGTGCTTGGTTATTTAACAACGAATACACATTCGCCACAGTGCTCAAGTGTCTAGACAGGATAGCGTTGTTTTACTGCAAGTAAACTACTTCCATTTACTTTTCACACGCTGCGGGTAGATCTCTTCCGCCCACCCTTCACTCTAGCATCGGTGAACCTGTTATTCCCCTAAACTCATCCACTTCTCCGGGATATATCCGAGTCTAAGGTTTCCCAGCGGACCCCTCTGCTTTCACCCAAGCTCCGAGGAACCTGCTACTCTTCCGATGTGACCATTACTAGGTTACGCCACTATGGGAATTTTGCCAATGAACCTCGTTACTGACATTTATTCACACACGTATTCAGAAAAACCCTAGTTAGTGCTTCCCGGTTATCCTAACCTGCACCTAACTTTTCCTTAAGCCTGCGACCTCAAGACAATGGATTCTATTCACCACTTGCCTTTTCAATTCCCCGGGGAGTTCGGACAACAATGAACGACACGGTTTACAAACGCATGGATTAATACATATAACAATATAAGAACAAGAATAACAAGGATAAAACAATTCATGAATTTCAAGCAGCGTATTCACAAGAGGTTGATCGGGTCCCTCGGAACGGCCGCTTTTATAGCAGCATTAATATACTAGCAGCTACCGACTTAGCTAGCCTAACTAATCCTGCCTGACCTTCAACTAGTCCCTAACCATCCTCTGCTAGCCAGAAAAACTGATAGAGCGCGCGAGGTCACCCAGCCAATAATTTCGCCGTTTCCGGCTTCGGGCCCATATACTTTCAATTCACAATATTCATTGACAGGGTGACTTCACGGGCTGCTACCAATTTGTGTGAATTCCCTACTGTTATTACTCAGTGTACCTGACTTACCATCTACCGACACGGGTACCTATGACCTCAACGGATCAGGGAGCTAGCTGTAAAAGGAAAGGCAGCAAAATACCAACTCAAATGACATTCAATACTGTTGTAAAATGACCACGGACAACTGGAAGTTTTAAAAGCTTTATCTAAAGTTCGTTTTCGTTGAGCATCAAGTTTACAAGAATAAGGCAATCAATAATCAAGATAATGAAAAGTACATAACTATAGAGAAATAAAGTCAGGGTAATCATGGAAATGCTAATATAAGATGCAACAGGAAACGCTATGAATTTAAGGCAAAAATGCTTTAGACAGTTTAAGTAAGGCCGTTCTAGACCATATCAGAAAATGACAAACTGCAATACAAAATATGATTTCTAAAAGGTAGGGTAACATAGGAACAAGTTATGAAAATATGCAATTGATTTTACGTTTCAATAGTTGCGGCAAAAGCATGGAAAATCAACATATGCAAAGGTGTGTCTTTATTGAAGCAAAAGACAGAAAAATAGAAAGGTGCAAGTTCAAAGAGTTTAGAGCAATATTTACCTAGACTGGTGTGGAAACCAAACCCTGGCCACGGGTCAGTTAAGGACAGGAAACCCTCAAGGAAGGATACCCCTCAAAGGACAGCAGGTGCAGAATGGACACCCAGGACAGGACAGGATACCCTCGGATTAGGAATCAGGACAGGACCTCAGGACAGGACAGGAAACCCTCAGGACAGGACCGCTCAGGACAGGACCGCACCCGCAGTTTGGAAGCAACGCCTGCGCTCCACCCTCTCTGCAGCTATCGATCAAGACCCCGATTGAGTCAGCGAACTCCCAGCAAAGTGCTTCGCCAGCCCTTTAAGGTTCGGTAGAACCTTAGTCTATGGTCAATTTCGGACAGAGTGCTCCGCAGCGCTCTGTATCTTCAGTCACCTATTGAGTATGATGGGTCAGTGACAGGTCAGCTAAACCAGACAAGTCGGACAATTTCCCCAGGTGAACCCAGGGTAGATATACAGTTTTGGGACGGTGTACCACCCCCCAATGTTGCAAAGTGTCAGAATCCCTCAATTTGGATTGGTCCTAAGGTAGGATTTGGGTAACACACCAATCAGAATACACTATTTGGAGGCCTTATTTACATCTCAGGGCACCGCCTAGCAAGATTGGGGTTCCCATGAGAAAGTTGCGCAGAATACAGGCAAAGAATACATTTTTGCAACATAATAGAACAATATCATGACGTTGCGGGGCGAAGGTGCTGTTTCCCAGGCTTGCTTCTGGTATCAACCTTCTTTGGCAGCTATTCAATGCCGAGATGACTTTCGGCGAGTCTGCGCACAAATACCCTCCAAGATGGCTTTCAGTTCAGTCAGACCCCCATTCCCCGCAGTACATGAAAAGTAAGCGAGAACAAATTAATACATAGAAATAACATTATGAAAACACATCACAGGGTTTGCACTTTCAACTCATCACTAAGAAATATACTTATGCAGTCTAAATGTTAGCTACATATAAACAGATACAAGAGCAGTGGCACGAGCAGTACCACGTTATTGGCAAAGCTATGCATTACGCATGCGCAACTATTTCCCTCCAATTCTGCAAACACATCAGGACACGTGAGTGTGACTGACGCATGCGCAGACACTTACTTTCAAGCAGCGGCCATTTTAAAAGACTCGAGTTAATTATTTTAGTAAAACACATAGGCAAGCGTCGGGGAACCTCGTTTAAACATAGAATAAACGTTAGTAAGACGTACAACTTATTACTGGATTACACACGGGCGAGGTTCATGAATAAAGCATGTTGCGAATGCGAAGCTTTGCTTCATCAGAAGCACAAATGATTAACAGGGTATAATTATTCTAGCAACCATTCAGTACTTTCCAAGGGCATGGAGAACAAGAAAATGCACAATTCAGCGCATACGTGTAAAAACGTTATAGACAACGATGTACAAAAAGTCATTTAGATATAAAAATGGCTGGACTTCTGTTTGTACCATACAACCTTTTCATCAACTGGTCCTTGAACATGAATTCAACATTTTGTCATTACCTGCTATCACTAACCTATATTATCATTGGAAGATAATTTGGATTGGTCCCTCATATCATGATAGTACCTCATTTTCAAATATTATCCATTATAGGGTTGTTAGCAGAGGGAAATAAGAAACAATGGGCCTTAGTAAGAAGGCTAATCTGTGACAGCGGTAACACTAATGTTCATTAAATCTTGTATTTCTCCATCTTGCATCAGAAGCTTATTCTGTTGTGGAAGAGAAACTGGAGGGGGCTTGCAGGCTGAAAGGAGCATGGTGCAGCACATGGGAAGACAATTCATGCAAAGACAGCACCCTAAAATAATCCCACCTATGACCAAGGCTATTACTAATAGTTTCCAACCCCACTTCTTTAAACCAACCTGACCAAGTCCAGTATCCTGATGTATCTCAGCCACAATTTTGCGAAGTTTTTGAATGGCCAAATTTACATTAGGGACGTTGTCTGGGATATACACACAAGATGAACTGCCAATTATGCAGCATACCCCTCCCTTTTCTGCTAAAAGGATGTCTAAAACAATACTATTTTGAAGGGAAACAAGACGGGTAGCTTGCATTTGTACAGTGATGTTACAGAGTGCACCATTAGTCTCATTATTAACAACTTACACTACCCTGGTCAATCGGCGGACCTGAACACTATTGGCCATGGTACCCCAGAAAGGCACCAGTTCCTTCATTGAAACGATAAATTACTGCAGAGTGGTATCTGTCTGGTCAACATGTACTTCCCGTTTATTAAATCCATACATCTTGTGATAATCAGAGGATGCAAGGTATGTGGGAGGGAGAATAAATGTGATATAGCATCTGCCTGACCATCCTCTAGGGAGCCTGACATAAGCCTGATTACCACAAACAAAATAGGTGTTTTGCGAGGCTGCAAATGATGGGTAACTAGTGCAATTTAATATCACTGTACGAAAGCAAATACTATTCCCATCAGCAAGGGGCCCTTCAGCTTGAACACAAAAGGGGGCTCTATGGGCAGTATGGATAATAGAGGTGATCCTTAAACTGGCTCTGTAGTCTTATTAGTGACTTTGATATAGGACTCATAATTCAATTACCACCAGGCACTGCAAGACCCATTCTAAGAATAAAGGTAGGGGAATAAGAGGCGCCTTCCTTTTAACTGAATAATCTGTAGCATTATAGCCAAGATGGTCATTATGTTAAACCTGAATTAATGTAATTTTCTCATAATGCAAGTGGTGTGCTTACTTATGAGGGGCAATGGTTATGTAATGATTTTTTTTTTTGTTAAACCGTTTTTATTGCAGAACCAAATGTACAGTACATTAATCAGGATGAGTTCCGTTATCGCGGATTCCTCGCCCTCATAGTCTTGTATTCATGCAGTATACACAGCCTTTCAGACCACATCCCGAAGGCCGGGCGGCGACACTCACCCACATGATACATCCTTACATTTTCCGACAGTTGTGGTCAGCGTGTGAGGAAATCCGCTGTCTGCTTTTAAAGTTTTCTCCCCGCTCCCCTCAATCTCTCTAGAAATTCGCATCCTTTTTTCCATTAACTTGGTTTGCCCTGTTCCCATCATGCACTGGGACAGGAACAGACTAATTTGCATATAGCCAAGTTCTGAGCTGGGATGGTGCAGTGAGCTAAAAAAACAGTGATGGATCAAGCCCTGATCTTTGGACTGGGTAAGAGTGGTCTGCTTAATTCAGGCACTCTGTTCATCACCACCCCCTTTTCTGAATCATTTTGTCCACCATAAGCGTGGAAGGGTATACTCAGATGTGAGTCCCTTGCTCATTGCACCATCAGGATTCAAGCAAGCCGGGCCGACGACGCCTGAAATGGCAGAAACCAGTCCCCGGAAGCTTGTTTCCTTCCCAGTATAAGAATTGGCTTGGTAGTTTGGTTTGCCCTGTTCCCATCATGCACTGGGACAGGAACAGACTAATTTGCATATAGCCAAGTTCTGAGCTGGGATGGTGCAGTGAGCTAAAAAATGGTGATGGATCAAGCCCTGATCTTTGGACTGGGTAAGAGTGGTCTGCTTAATTCAGGCACTCTGTTCATCACCACCCCCTTTTCTGAATCATTTTGTCCACCATAAGCGTGGAAGGGTATACTCAGATGTGAGTCCCTTGCTCATTGCACCATCAGGATTCAAGCAAGCTGTGCCGACGACGCCTGAAATGGCAGAAACCGGTCCCCGGAAGCTTGTTTCCTTCCCAGTATAAGAATTGGCTTGGTAGTTTGGTTTGCCCTGTTCCCATCATGCACTGGGACAGGAACAGACTAATTTGCATATAGCCAAGTTCTGAGCTGGGATGGTGCAGTGAGCTAAAAAACGGTGATGGATCAAGCCCTGATCTTTGGACTGGGTAAGAGTGGTCTGCTTAATTCAGGCACTCTGTTCATCACCACCCCCTTTTCTGAATCATTTTGTCCACCATAAGCGTGGAAGGGTATACTCAGATGTGAGTCCCTTGCTCATTGCACCATCAGGATTCAAGCAAGCCGGGCCGACGACGCCTGAAATGGCAGAAACCGGTCCCCGGAAGCTTGTTTCCTTCCCAGTATAAGAATTGGCTTGGTAGTTTGGTTTGCCCTGTTCCCATCATGCACTGGGACAGGAACAGACTAATTTGCATATAGCCAAGTTCTGAGCTGGGATGGTGCAGTGAGCTATAAAATGGTGATGGATCAAGCCCTGATCTTTGGACTGGGTAAGAGTGGTCTGCTTAATTCAGGCACTCTGTTCATCACCACCCCCTTTTCTGAATCATTTTGTCCACCATAAGCGTGGAAGGGTATACTCAGATGTGAGTCCCTTGCTCATTGCACCATCAGGATTCAAGCAAGCTGGGCCGACGACGCCTGAAATGGCAGAAACCGGTCCCCGGAAGCTTGTTTCCTTCCCAGTATAAGAATTGGCTTGGTAGTTTGGTTTGCCCTGTTCCCATCATGCACTGGGACAGGAACAGACTAATTTGCATATAGCCAAGTTCTGAGCTGGGATGGTGCAGTGAGCTAAAAAACGGTGATGGATCAAGCCCTGATCTTTGGACTGGGTAAGAGTGGTCTGCTTAATTCAGGCACTCTGTTCATCACCACCCCCTTTTCTGAATCATTTTGTCCACCATAAGCGTGGAAGGGTATACTCAGATGTGAGTCCCTTGCTCATTGCACCATCAGGATTCAAGCAAGCCGGGCCGACGACGCCTGAAATGGCAGAAACCGGTCCCCGGAAGCTTGTTTCCTTCCCAGTATAAGAATTGGCTTGGTAGTTTGGTTTGCCCTGTTCCCAACATGCACTGGGACAGGAACAGACTAATTTGCATATAGCCAAGTTCTGAGCTGGGATGGTGCAGTGAGCTAAAAAACGGTGATGGATCAAGCCCTGATCTTTGGACTGGGTAAGAGTGGTCTGCTTAATTCAGGCACTCTGTTCATCACCACCCCCTTTTCTGAATCATTTTGTCCACCATAAGCGTGGAAGGGTATACTCAGATGTGAGTCCCTTGCTCATTGCACCATCAGGATTCAAGCAAGCCGGGCCGACGACGCCTGAAATGGCAGAAACCGGTCCCCGGAAGCTTGTTTCCTTCCCAGTATAAGAATTGGCTTGGTAGTTTGGTTTGCCCTGTTCCCATCATGCACTGGGACAGGAACAGACTAATTTGCATATAGCCAAGTTCTGAGCTGGGATGGTGCAGTGAGCTAAAAAACGGTGATGGATCAAGCCCTGATCTTTGGACTGGGTAAGAGTGGTCTGCTTAATTCAGGCACTCTGTTCATCACCACCCCCTTTTCTGAATCATTTTGTCCACCATAAGCGTGGAAGGGTATACTCAGATGTGAGTCACTTGCTCATTGCACCATCAGGATTCAAGCAAGCCGGGCCGACGACGCCTGAAATGGCAGAAACCGGTCCCCGGAAGCTTGTTTCCTTCCCAGTATAAGAATTGGCTTGGTAGTTTGGTTTGCCCTGTTCCCATCATGCACTGGGACAGGAACAGACTAATTTGCATATAGCCAAGTTCTGAGCTGGGATGGTGCAGTGAGCTAAAAAACGGTGATGGATCAAGCCCTGATCTTTGGACTGGGTAAGAGTGGTCTGCTTAATTCAGGCACTCTGTTCATCACCACCCCCTTTTCTGAATCATTTTGTCCACCATAAGCGTGGAAGGGTATACTCAGATGTGAGTCCCTTGCTCATTGCACCATCAGGATTCAAGCAAGCCGGGCCGACGACGCCTGAAATGGCAGAAACCGGTCCCCGGAAGCTTGTTTCCTTCCCAGTATAAGAATTGGCTTGGTAGTTTGGTTTGCCCTGTTCCCATCATGCACTGGGACAGGAACAGACTAATTTGCATATAGCCAAGTTCTGAGCTGGGATGGTGCAGTGAGCTAAAAAACGGTGATGGATCAAGCCCTGATCTTTGGACTGGGTAAGAGTGGTCTGCTTAATTCAGGCACTCTGTTCATCACCACCCCCTTTTCTGAATCATTTTGTCCACCATAAGCGTGGAAGGGTATACTCAGATGTGAGTCCCTTGCTCATTGCACCATCAGGATTCAAGCAAGCCGGGCCGACGACGCCTGAAATGGCAGAAACCGGTCCCCGGAAGCTTGTTTCCTTCCCAGTATAAGAATTGGCTTGGTAGTTTGGTTTGCCCTGTTCCCATCATGCACTGGGACAGGAACAGACTAATTTGCATATAGCCAAGTTCTGAGCTGGGATGGTGCAGTGAGCTAAAAAACGGTGATGGATCAAGCCCTGATCTTTGGACTGGGTAAGAGTGGTCTGCTTAATTCAGGCACTCTGTTCATCACCACCCCCTTTTCTGAATCATTTTGTCCACCATAAGCGTGGAAGGGTATACTCAGATGTGAGTCCCTTGCTCATTGCACCATCAGGATTCAAGCAAGCCGGGCCGACGACGCCTGAAATGGCAGAAACCGGTCCCCGGAAGCTTGTTTCCTTCCCAGTATAAGAATTGGCTTGGTAGTTTGGTTTGCCCTGTTCCCATCATGCACTGGGACAGGAACAGACTAATTTGCATATAGCCAAGTTCTGAGCTGGGATGGTGCAGTGAGCTAAAAAACGGTGATGGATCAAGCCCTGATCTTTGGACTGGGTAAGAGTGGTCTGCTTAATTCAGGCACTCTGTTCATCACCACCCCCTTTTCTGAATCATTTTGTCCACCATAAGCGTGGAAGGGTATACTCAGATGTGAGTCCCTTGCTCATTGCACCATCAGGATTCAAGCAAGCCGGGCCGACGACGCCTGAAATGGCAGAAACCGGTCCCCGGAAGCTTGTTTCCTTCCCAGTATAAGAATTGGCTTGGTAGTTTGGTTTGCCCTGTTCCCATCATGCACTGGGACAGGAACAGACTAATTTGCATATAGCCAAGTTCTGAGCTGGGATGGTGCAGTGAGCTAAAAAACGGTGATGGATCAAGCCCTGATCTTTGGACTGGGTAAGAGTGGTCTGCTTAATTCAGGCACTCTGTTCATCACCACCCCCTTTTCTGAATCATTTTGTCCACCATAAGCGTGGAAGGGTATACTCAGATGTGAGTCCCTTGCTCATTGCACCATCAGGATTCAAGCAAGCCGGGCCGACGACGCCTGAAATGGCAGAAACCGGTCCCCGGAAGCTTGTTTCCTTCCCAGTATAAGAATTGGCTTGGTAGTTTGGTTTGCCCTGTTCCCATCATGCACTGGGACAGGAACAGACTAATTTGCATATAGCCAAGTTCTGAGCTGGGATGGTGCAGTGAGCTAAAAAACGGTGATGGATCAAGCCCTGATCTTTGGACTGGGTAAGAGTGGTCTGCTTAATTCAGGCACTCTGTTCATCACCACCCCCTTTTCTGAATCATTTTGTCCACCATAAGCGTGGAAGGGTATACTCAGATGTGAGTCCCTTGCTCATTGCACCATCAGGATTCAAGCAAGCCGGGCCGACGACGCCTGAAATGGCAGAAACCGGTCCCCGGAAGCTTGTTTCCTTCCCAGTATAAGAATTGGCTTGGTAGTTTGGTTTGCCCTGTTCCCATCATGCACTGGGACAGGAACAGACTAATTTGCATATAGCCAAGTTCTGAGCTGGGATGGTGCAGTGAGCTAAAAAACAGTGATGGATCAAGCCCTGATCTTTGGACTGGGTAAGAGTGGTCTGCTTAATTCAGGCACTCTGTTCATCACCACCCCCTTTTCTGAATCATTTTGTCCACCATGAGCGTGGAAGGGTATACTCAGATGTGAGTCCCTTGCTCATTGCACCATCAGGATTCAAGCAAGCCGGGCCGACGATGCCTGAAATGGCAGAAACCGGTCCCCGGAAGCTTGTTTCCTTCCCAGTATAAGAATTGGCTTGGTAGTTTGGTTTGCCCTGTTCCCATCATGCACTGGGACAGGAACAGACTAATTTGCATATAGCCAAGTTCTGAGCTGGGATGGTGCAGTGAGCTAAAAAACGGTGATGGATCAAGCCCTGATCTTTGGACTGGGTAAGAGTGGTCTGCTTAATTCAGGCACTCTGTTCATCACCACCCCCTTTTCTGAATCATTTTGTCCACCATAAGCGTGGAAGGGTATACTCAGATGTGAGTCCCTTGCTCATTGCACCATCAGGATTCAAGCAAGCCGGGCCGACGACGCCTGAAATGGCAGAAACCGGTCCCCGGAAGCTTGTTTCCTTCCCAGTATAAGAATTGGCTTGGTAGTTTGGTTTGCCCTGTTCCCATCATGCACTGGGACAGGAACAGACTAATTTGCATATAGCCAAGTTCTGAGCTGGGATGGTGCAGTGAGCTAAAAAACGGTGATGGATCAAGCCCTGATCTTTGGACTGGGTAAGAGTGGTCTGCTTAATTCAGGCACTCTGTTCATCACCACCCCCTTTTCTGAATCATTTTGTCCACCATAAGCGTGGAAGGGTATACTCAGATGTGAGTCCCTTGCTCATTGCACCATCAGGATTCAAGCAAGCCGGGCCGACGACGCCTGAAATGTCAGAAACCGGTCCCCGGAAGCTTGTTTCCTTCCCAGTATAAGAATTGGCTTTGTAGTTTGGTTTGCCCTGTTCCCATCATGCACTGGGACAGGAACAGACTAATTTGCATATAGCCAAGTTCTGAGCTGGGATGGTGCAGTGAGCTAAAAAACGGTGATGGATCAAGCCCTGATCTTTGGACTGGGTAAGAGTGGTCTGCTTAATTCAGGCACTCTGTTCATCACCACCCCCTTTTCTGAATCATTTTGTCCACCATAAGCGTGGAAGGGTATACTCAGATGTGAGTCCCTTGCTCATTGCACCATCAGGATTCAAGCAAGCCGGGCCGACGACGCCTGAAATGGCAGAAACCGGTCCCCGGAAGCTTGTTTCCTTCCCAGTATAAGAATTGGCTTGGTAGTTTGGTTTGCCCTGTTCCCATCATGCACTGGGACAGGAACAGACTAATTTGCATATAGCCAAGTTCTGAGCTGGGATGGTGCAGTGAGCTAAAAAACGGTGATGGATCAAGCCCTGGTCTTTGGACTGGGTAAGAGTGGTCTGCTTAATTCAGGCACTCTGTTCATCACCACCCCCTTTTCTGAATCATTTTGTCCACCATAAGCGTGGAAGGGTATACTCAGATGTGAGTCCCTTGCTCATTGCACCATCAGGATTCAAGCAAGCCGGGCCGACGACGCCTGAAATGGCAGAAACCGGTCCCCGGAAGCTTGTTTCCTTCCCAGTATAAGAATTGGCTTGGTAGTTTGGTTTGCCCTGTTCCCATCATGCACTGGGACAGGAACAGACTAATTTGCATATAGCCAAGTTCTGAGCTGGGATGGTGCAGTGAGCTAAAAAACAGTGATGGATCAAGCCCTGATCTTTGGACTGGGTAAGAGTGGTCTGCTTAATTCAGGCACTCTGTTCATCACCACCCCCTTTTCTGAATCATTTTGTCCACCATAAGCGTGGAAGGGTATACTCAGATGTGAGTCCCTTGCTCATTGCACCATCAGGATTCAAGCAAGCCGGGCCGACGATGCCTGAAATGGCAGAAACCGGTCCCCGGAAGCTTGTTTCCTTCCCAGTATAAGAATTGGCTTGGTAGTTTGGTTTGCCCTGTTCCCATCATGCACTGGGACAGGAACAGACTAATTTGCATATAGCCAAGTTCTGAGCTGGGATGGTGCAGTGAGCTAAAAAACGGTGATGGATCAAGCCCTGATCTTTGGACTGGGTAAGAGTGGTCTGCTTAATTCAGGCACTCTGTTCATCACCACCCCCTTTTCTGAATCATTTTGTCCACCATAAGCGTGGAAGGGTATACTCAGATGTGAGTCCCTTGCTCATTGCACCATCAGGATTCAAGCAAGCCGGGCGGACGACGCCTGAAATGGCAGAAACCGGTCCCCGGAAGCTTGTTTCCTTCCCAGTATAAGAATTGGCTTGGTAGTTTGGTTTGCCCTGTTCCCATCATGCACTGGGACAGGAACAGACTAATTTGCATATAGCCAAGTTCTGAGCTGGGATGGTGCAGTGAGCTAAAAAACGGTGATGGATCAAGCCCTGATCTTTGGACTGGGTAAGAGTGGTCTGCTTAATTCAGGCACTCTGTTCATCACCACCCCCTTTTCTGAATCATTTTGTCCACCATAAGCGTGGAAGGGTATACTCAGATGTGAGTCCCTTGCTCATTGCACCATCAGGATTCAAGCAAGCCGGGCCGACGACGCCTGAAATGGCAGAAACCGGTCCCCGGAAGCTTGTTTCCTTCCCAGTATAAGAATTGGCTTGGTAGTTTGGTTTGCCCTGTTCCCATCATGCACTGGGACAGGAACAGACTAATTTGCATATAGCCAAGTTCTGAGCTGGGATGGTGCAGTGAGCTAAAAAACGGTGATGGATCAAGCCCTGATCTTTGGACTGGGTAAGAGTGGTCTGCTTAATTCAGGCACTCTGTTCATCACCACGCCCTTTTCTGAATCATTTTGTCCACCATAAGCGTGGAAGGGTATACTCAGATGTGAGTCCCTTGCTCATTGCATCATCAGGATTCAAGCAAGCTGGGCCGACGACGCCTGAAATGGCAGAAACCGGTCCCCGGAAGCTTGTTTCCTTCCCAGTATAAGAATTGGCTTGGAAGTTTGGTTTGCCCTGTTCCCATCATGCACTGGGACAGGAACAGACTAATTTGCATATAGCCAAGTTCTGAGCTGGGATGGTGCAGTGAGCTAAAAAACAGTGATGGATCAAGCCCTGATCTTTGGACTGGGTAAGAGTGGTCTGCTTAATTCAGGCACTCTGTTCATCACCACCCCCTTTTCTGAATCATTTTGTCCACCATAAGCGTGGAAGGGTATACTCAGATGTGAGTCCCTTGCTCATTGCACCATCAGGATTCAAGCAAGCCGGGCCGACGACGCCTGAAATGGCAGAAACCGGTCCCCGGAAGCTTGTTTCCTTCCCAGTATAAGAATTGGCTTGGTAGTTTGGTTTGCCCTGTTCCCATCATGCACTGGGACAGGAACAGACTAATTTGCATATAGCCAAGTTCTGAGCTGGGATGGTGCAGTGAGCTAAAAAACGGTGATGGATCAAGCCCTGATCTTTGGACTGGGTAAGAGTGGTCTGCTTAATTCAGGCACTCTGTTCATCACCACCCCCTTTTCTGAATCATTTTGTCCACCATAAGCGTGGAAGGGTATACTCAGATGTGAGTCCCTTGCTCATTGCACCATCAGGATTCAAGCAAGCCGGGCCGACGACGCCTGAAATGGCAGAAACCGGTCCCCGGAAGCTTGTTTCCTTCCCAGTATAAGAATTGGCTTGGTAGTTTGGTTTGCCCTGTTCCCATCATGCACTGGGACAGGAACAGACTAATTTGCATATAGCCAAGTTCTGAGCTGGGATGGTGCAGTGAGCTAAAAAATGGTGATGGATCAAGCCCTGATCTTTGGACTGGGTAAGAGTGGTCTGCTTAATTCAGGCACTCTGTTCATCACCACCCCCTTTTCTGAATCATTTTGTCCACCATAAGCGTGGAAGGGTATACTCAGATGTGAGTCCCTTGCTCATTGCACCATCAGGATTCAAGCAAGCCGGGCCGACGACGCCTGAAATGGCAGAAACCGGTCCCCGGAAGCTTGTTTCCTTCCCAGTATAAGAATTGGCTTGGTAGTTTGGTTTGCCCTGTTCCCATCATGCACTGGGACAGGAACAGACTAATTTGCATATAGCCAAGTTCTGAGCTGGGATGGTGCAGTGAGCTAAAAAACGGTGATGGATCAAGCCCTGATCTTTGGACTGGGTAAGAGTGGTCTGCTTAATTCAGGCACTCTGTTCATCACCACCCCCTTTTCTGAATCATTTTGTCCACCATAAGCGTGGAAGGGTATACTCAGATGTGAGTCCCTTGCTGATTGCACCATCAGGATTCAAGCAAGCCGGGCCGACGACGCCTGAAATGGCAGAAACCGGTCCCCGGAAGCTTGTTTCCTTCCCAGTATAAGAATTGGCTTGGTAGTTTGGTTTGCCCTGTTCCCATCATGCACTGGGACAGGAACAGACTAATTTGCATATAGCCAAGTTCTGAGCTGGGATGGTGCAGTGAGCTAAAAAACGGTGATGGATCAAGCCCTGATCTTTGGACTGGGTAAGAGTGGTCTGCTTAATTCAGGCACTCTGTTCATCACCACCCCCTTTTCTGAATCATTTTGTCCACCATAAGCGTGGAAGGGTATACTCAGATGTGAGTCCCTTGCTCATTGCACCATCAGGATTCAAGCAAGCCGGGCCGACGACGCCTGAAATGGCAGAAACCGGTCCCCGGAAGCTTGTTTCCTTCCCAGTATAAGAATTGGCTTGGTAGTTTGGTTTGCCCTGTTCCCATCATGCACTGGGACAGGAACAGACTAATTTGCATATAGCCAAGTTCTGAGCTGGGATGGTGCAGTGAGCTAAAAAACGGTGATGGATCAAGCCCTGATCTTTGGACTGGGTAAGAGTGGTCTGCTTAATTCAGGCACTCTGTTCATCACCACCCCCTTTTCTGAATCATTTTGTCCACCATAAGCGTGGAAGGGTATACTCAGATGTGAGTCCCTTGCTCATTGCACCATCAGGATTCAAGCAAGCCGGGCCGACGACGCCTGAAATGGCAGAAACCGGTCCCCGGAAGCTTGTTTCCTTCCCAGTATAAGAATTGGCTTGGTAGTTTGGTTTGCCCTGTTCCCATCATGCACTGGGACAGGAACAGACTAATTTGCATATAGCCAAGTTCTGAGCTGGGATGGTGCAGTGAGCTAAAAAACAGTGATGGATCAAGCCCTGATCTTTGGACTGGGTAAGAGTGGTCTGCTTAATTCAGGCACTCTGTTCATCACCACCCCCTTTTCTGAATCATTTTGTCCACCATGAGCGTGGAAGGGTATACTCAGATGTGAGTCCCTTGCTCATTGCACCATCAGGATTCAAGCAAGCCGGGCCGACGATGCCTGAAATGGCAGAAACCGGTCCCCGGAAGCTTGTTTCCTTCCCAGTATAAGAATTGGCTTGGTAGTTTGGTTTGCCCTGTTCCCATCATGCACTGGGACAGGAACAGACTAATTTGCATATAGCCAAGTTCTGAGCTGGGATGGTGCAGTGAGCTAAAAAACGGTGATGGATCAAGCCCTGATCTTTGGACTGGGTAAGAGTGGTCTGCTTAATTCAGGCACTCTGTTCATCACCACCCCCTTTTCTGAATCATTTTGTCCACCATAAGCGTGGAAGGGTATACTCAGATGTGAGTCCCTTGCTCATTGCACCATCAGGATTCAAGCAAGCCGGGCCGACGACGCCTGAAATGGCAGAAACCGGTCCCCGGAAGCTTGTTTCCTTCCCAGTATAAGAATTGGCTTGGTAGTTTGGTTTGCCCTGTTCCCATCATGCACTGGGACAGGAACAGACTAATTTGCATATAGCCAAGTTCTGAGCTGGGATGGTGCAGTGAGCTAAAAAACGGTGATGGATCAAGCCCTGATCTTTGGACTGGGTAAGAGTGGTCTGCTTAATTCAGGCACTCTGTTCATCACCACCCCCTTTTCTGAATCATTTTGTCCACCATAAGCGTGGAAGGGTATACTCAGATGTGAGTCCCTTGCTCATTGCACCATCAGGATTCAAGCAAGCCGGGCCGACGACGCCTGAAATGTCAGAAACCGGTCCCCGGAAGCTTGTTTCCTTCCCAGTATAAGAATTGGCTTTGTAGTTTGGTTTGCCCTGTTCCCATCATGCACTGGGACAGGAACAGACTAATTTGCATATAGCCAAGTTCTGAGCTGGGATGGTGCAGTGAGCTAAAAAACGGTGATGGATCAAGCCCTGATCTTTGGACTGGGTAAGAGTGGTCTGCTTAATTCAGGCACTCTGTTCATCACCACCCCCTTTTCTGAATCATTTTGTCCACCATAAGCGTGGAAGGGTATACTCAGATGTGAGTCCCTTGCTCATTGCACCATCAGGATTCAAGCAAGCCGGGCCGACGACGCCTGAAATGGCAGAAACCGGTCCCCGGAAGCTTGTTTCCTTCCCAGTATAAGAATTGGCTTGGTAGTTTGGTTTGCCCTGTTCCCATCATGCACTGGGACAGGAACAGACTAATTTGCATATAGCCAAGTTCTGAGCTGGGATGGTGCAGTGAGCTAAAAAACGGTGATGGATCAAGCCCTGGTCTTTGGACTGGGTAAGAGTGGTCTGCTTAATTCAGGCACTCTGTTCATCACCACCCCCTTTTCTGAATCATTTTGTCCACCATAAGCGTGGAAGGGTATACTCAGATGTGAGTCCCTTGCTCATTGCACCATCAGGATTCAAGCAAGCCGGGCCGACGACGCCTGAAATGGCAGAAACCGGTCCCCGGAAGCTTGTTTCCTTCCCAGTATAAGAATTGGCTTGGTAGTTTGGTTTGCCCTGTTCCCATCATGCACTGGGACAGGAACAGACTAATTTGCATATAGCCAAGTTCTGAGCTGGGATGGTGCAGTGAGCTAAAAAACAGTGATGGATCAAGCCCTGATCTTTGGACTGGGTAAGAGTGGTCTGCTTAATTCAGGCACTCTGTTCATCACCACCCCCTTTTCTGAATCATTTTGTCCACCATAAGCGTGGAAGGGTATACTCAGATGTGAGTCCCTTGCTCATTGCACCATCAGGATTCAAGCAAGCCGGGCCGACGATGCCTGAAATGGCAGAAACCGGTCCCCGGAAGCTTGTTTCCTTCCCAGTATAAGAATTGGCTTGGTAGTTTGGTTTGCCCTGTTCCCATCATGCACTGGGACAGGAACAGACTAATTTGCATATAGCCAAGTTCTGAGCTGGGATGGTGCAGTGAGCTAAAAAACGGTGATGGATCAAGCCCTGATCTTTGGACTGGGTAAGAGTGGTCTGCTTAATTCAGGCACTCTGTTCATCACCACCCCCTTTTCTGAATCATTTTGTCCACCATAAGCGTGGAAGGGTATACTCAGATGTGAGTCCCTTGCTCATTGCACCATCAGGATTCAAGCAAGCCGGGCGGACGACGCCTGAAATGGCAGAAACCGGTCCCCGGAAGCTTGTTTCCTTCCCAGTATAAGAATTGGCTTGGTAGTTTGGTTTGCCCTGTTCCCATCATGCACTGGGACAGGAACAGACTAATTTGCATATAGCCAAGTTCTGAGCTGGGATGGTGCAGTGAGCTAAAAAACGGTGATGGATCAAGCCCTGATCTTTGGACTGGGTAAGAGTGGTCTGCTTAATTCAGGCACTCTGTTCATCACCACCCCCTTTTCTGAATCATTTTGTCCACCATAAGCGTGGAAGGGTATACTCAGATGTGAGTCCCTTGCTCATTGCACCATCAGGATTCAAGCAAGCCGGGCCGACGACGCCTGAAATGGCAGAAACCGGTCCCCGGAAGCTTGTTTCCTTCCCAGTATAAGAATTGGCTTGGTAGTTTGGTTTGCCCTGTTCCCATCATGCACTGGGACAGGAACAGACTAATTTGCATATAGCCAAGTTCTGAGCTGGGATGGTGCAGTGAGCTAAAAAACGGTGATGGATCAAGCCCTGATCTTTGGACTGGGTAAGAGTGGTCTGCTTAATTCAGGCACTCTGTTCATCACCACGCCCTTTTCTGAATCATTTTGTCCACCATAAGCGTGGAAGGGTATACTCAGATGTGAGTCCCTTGCTCATTGCATCATCAGGATTCAAGCAAGCTGGGCCGACGACGCCTGAAATGGCAGAAACCGGTCCCCGGAAGCTTGTTTCCTTCCCAGTATAAGAATTGGCTTGGAAGTTTGGTTTGCCCTGTTCCCATCATGCACTGGGACAGGAACAGACTAATTTGCATATAGCCAAGTTCTGAGCTGGGATGGTGCAGTGAGCTAAAAAACAGTGATGGATCAAGCCCTGATCTTTGGACTGGGTAAGAGTGGTCTGCTTAATTCAGGCACTCTGTTCATCACCACCCCCTTTTCTGAATCATTTTGTCCACCATAAGCGTGGAAGGGTATACTCAGATGTGAGTCCCTTGCTCATTGCACCATCAGGATTCAAGCAAGCCGGGCCGACGACGCCTGAAATGGCAGAAACCGGTCCCCGGAAGCTTGTTTCCTTCCCAGTATAAGAATTGGCTTGGTAGTTTGGTTTGCCCTGTTCCCATCATGCACTGGGACAGGAACAGACTAATTTGCATATAGCCAAGTTCTGAGCTGGGATGGTGCAGTGAGCTAAAAAACGGTGATGGATCAAGCCCTGATCTTTGGACTGGGTAAGAGTGGTCTGCTTAATTCAGGCACTCTGTTCATCACCACCCCCTTTTCTGAATCATTTTGTCCACCATAAGCGTAGGATTCAAGCAAGCCGGGCCGACGACGCCTGAAATGGCAGAAACCGGTCCCCGGAAGCTTGTTTCCTTCCCAGTATAAGAATTGGCTTGGTAGTTTGGTTTGCCCTGTTCCCATCATGCACTGGGACAGGAACAGACTAATTTGCATATAGCCAAGTTCTGAGCTGGGATGGTGCAGTGAGCTAAAAAATGGTGATGGATCAAGCCCTGATCTTTGGACTGGGTAAGAGTGGTCTGCTTAATTCAGGCACTCTGTTCATCACCACCCCCTTTTCTGAATCATTTTGTCCACCATAAGCGTGGAAGGGTATACTCAGATGTGAGTCCCTTGCTCATTGCACCATCAGGATTCAAGCAAGCCGGGCCGACGACGCCTGAAATGGCAGAAACCGGTCCCCGGAAGCTTGTTTCCTTCCCAGTATAAGAATTGGCTTGGTAGTTTGGTTTGCCCTGTTCCCATCATGCACTGGGACAGGAACAGACTAATTTGCATATAGCCAAGTTCTGAGCTGGGATGGTGCAGTGAGCTAAAAAACGGTGATGGATCAAGCCCTGATCTTTGGACTGGGTAAGAGTGGTCTGCTTAATTCAGGCACTCTGTTCATCACCACCCCCTTTTCTGAATCATTTTGTCCACCATAAGCGTGGAAGGGTATACTCAGATGTGAGTCCCTTGCTGATTGCACCATCAGGATTCAAGCAAGCCGGGCCGACGACGCCTGAAATGGCAGAAACCGGTCCCCGGAAGCTTGTTTCCTTCCCAGTATAAGAATTGGCTTGGTAGTTTGGTTTGCCCTGTTCCCATCATGCACTGGGACAGGAACAGACTAATTTGCATATAGCCAAGTTCTGAGCTGGGATGGTGCACAGACTAATTTGCATATAGCCAAGTTCTGAGCTGGGATGGTGCAGTGAGCTAAAAAACGGTGATGGATCAAGCCCTGATCTTTGGACTGGGTAAGAGTGGTCTGCTTAATTCAGGCACTCTGTTCATCACCACCCCCTTTTCTGAATCATTTTGTCCACCATAAGCGTGGAAGGGTATACTCAGATGTGAGTCCCTTGCTCATTGCACCATCAGGATTCAAGCAAGCCGGGCCGACGACGCCTGAAATGGCAGAAACCGGTCCCCGGAAGCTTGTTTCCTTCCCAGTATAAGAATTGGCTTGGTAGTTTGGTTTGCCCTGTTCCCATCATGCACTGGGACAGGAACAGACTAATTTGCATATAGCCAAGTTCTGAGCTGGGATGGTGCAGTGAGCTAAAAAACGGTGATGGATCAAGCCCTGATCTTTGGACTGGGTAAGAGTGGTCTGCTTAATTCAGGCACTCTGTTCATCACCACCCCCTTTTCTGAATCATTTTGTCCACCATAAGCGTGGAAGGGTATACTCAGATGTGAGTCCCTTGCTCATTGCACCATCAGGATTCAAGCAAGCCGGGCCGACGACGCCTGAAATGGCAGAAACCGGTCCCCGGAAGCTTGTTTCCTTCCCAGTATAAGAATTGGCTTGGTAGTTTGGTTTGCCCTGTTCCCATCATGCACTGGGACAGGAACAGACTAATTTGCATATAGCCAAGTTCTGAGCTGGGATGGTGCAGTGAGCTAAAAAATGGTGATGGATCAAGCCCTGATCTTTGGACTGGGTAAGAGTGGTCTGCTTAATTCAGGCACTCTGTTCATCACCACCCCCTTTTCTGAATCATTTTGTCCACCATAAGCGTGGAAGGGTATACTCAGATGTGAGTCCCTTGCTCATTGCACCATCAGGATTCAAGCAAGCTGGGCCGACGACGCCTGAAATGGCAGAAACCGGTCCCCGGAAGCTTGTTTCCTTCCCAGTATAAGAATTGGCTTGGTAGTTTGGTTTGCCCTGTTCCCATCATGCACTGGGACAGGAACAGACTAATTTGCATATAGCCAAGTTCTGAGCTGGGATGGTGCAGTGAGCTAAAAAACGGTGATGGATCAAGCCCTGATCTTTGGACTGGGTAAGAGTGGTCTGCTTAATTCAGGCACTCTGTTCATCACCACCCCCTTTTCTGAATCATTTTGTCCACCATAAGCGTGGAAGGGTATACTCAGATGTGAGTCCCTTGCTCATTGCACCATCAGGATTCAAGCAAGCCGGGCCGACGACGCCTGTTATGTTATGTTATGTTATTGGCAATTTATAAAGCGCGCGTACGCCCGAGGGCTTCTTGGCGCTGGTAAGATAAAAAACATAACAGGAGGAGAGTCTGGCGGAGGAGTTATTTCGGGTAAGCTTGTATGAAAAGATGTGTTTTAAAAGCCTTTCTGAAGGCAAGAAGGTCTCTACTCTGTCTGAGGGCAAGAGGTAAGGAGTTCCATAGGGTGGCTGCAAGGAAGTGAAAACAGCTGCCGCCTTGTCGTTTTTTCTTGAAACGAGGAACTTCTAGAAGATCTTTGTGGGCAGATCTTAGGTTCCGTGGGGGGACGTATCTACCGATCAGCTGTCTGATAAATAGGGGTCCTTTGCCTTGCAGAGCCTTAAAGATAATGCATCCGGCTTTAAATTCGGTTCTTTGAGCCACGGGGAGCCAGTGCAAACTCTCGAGGCCTGGTTTGATAGGTTCCCATTTGGGTACTTTGCAGATCAGCCTGGCGGCCTGATTCTGCAGGTACTGAAGTCTCTTAAGTTGTCCTGCGGGTAGGCCTAGGTATAAACTGTTGGAAAAGTCAATATGGGAGAGTACCAGGGCCATGACCACCTGGATTAAGGCGGAGGGAGTGAGGAAATGGGCGATTTTCCTGATTTTCCTTAATTGGAAAAATCCAGAGGAGACCACGGTGCCAATTTGGGATTTTAGCGAGACGCCTGAAATGGCAGAAACCGGTCCCCGGAAGCTTGTTTCCTTCCCAGTATAAGAATTGGCTTGGTAGTTTGGTTTGCCCTGTTCCCATCATGCACTGGGACAGGAACAGACTAATTTGCATATAGCCAAGTTCTGAGCTGGGATGGTGCAGTGAGCTAAAAAACGGTGATGGATCAAGCCCTGATCTTTGGACTGGGTAAGAGTGGTCTGCTTAATTCAGGCACTCTGTTCATCACCACCCCCTTTTCTGAATCATTTTGTCCACCATAAGCGTGGAAGGGTATACTCAGATGTGAGTCCCTTGCTCATTGCACCATCAGGATTCAAGCAAGCCGGGCCGACGACGCCTGAAATGGCAGAAACCGGTCCCCGGAAGCTTGTTTCCTTCCCAGTATAAGAATTGGCTTGGTAGTTTGGTTTGCCCTGTTCCCATCATGCACTGGGACAGGAACAGACTAATTTGCATATAGCCAAGTTCTGAGCTGGGATGGTGCAGTGAGCTAAAAAACGGTGATGGATCAAGCCCTGATCTTTGGACTGGGTAAGAGTGGTCTGCTTAATTCAGGCACTCTGTTCATCACCACCCCCTTTTCTGAATTACCCAGATACTTGAACGTGGTCTGTGCTACTGGAATCTGGTACCTTCCAAATTGAATGTGAGGAGGCTGTTGCAACTCCCTAAAATAAAAGCCTATAGACTTCTCGGGGTTAACGGCCAAACCAGACACAGCCTCAAAGAGATTAAAGATGTCGACTATGGCCGAGTGATCCTCGTCCAGATCCTGGAAGTACAATAAGATATCGTCAGCGTATATCGATATCCCCAATGGAAATACCCACCCTGTCTTCACGAGCCCGAAGGGCTATGGCTAGGGGCTCCAGCGTCAGGACAAATAAGAGGGGCGACAGAGGACAGCCCTGCCGGGTGCCCCTGTGTACTGAATAACTGTCTGAAATGTACCGGCCAGTACGTGCCCTGGCCGAAGGGTCCGTATATAACAACCGCACCCATTTTAGTAGAGACTCCGGGAAACCAAAGCGTCGCAACACCTCAAGCATAAACATCCATGACAGGGAGTCGAACGCCTGCCGGAGGTCCAGCGCAATACAGCCAGCCTGGGGGAGTTCCTGCGGTGTGGCAGACATGAGGGCGTGGAGTCTCCGCGTGTTTTGGGATGTACTCCTGCCCGGGAGGAATCCACACTGGTCTGAGTGTATCAGGTCGAGGAGGTGAGGCTGTATCCTCAGAGCAATGGCCTTGCTGAGTATCTTGTACTCCGTAGACAGCATCGAGAGAGGCCTATAATTAGTCAGCTCAAGTGTATCTCTACTGGCGAGGCGGGCGACCAGGTCTAGGCCGTCCAGTGGGAATGCGGTTCCACACAGAAAAGTGGCGACATGCCATCCGCGGCTACGTGGTCCCGGAACCACTGTTCCATGAAGTCCGCCGCATGGGTCCCCTCACAGCGCTCCGGAAGGCCAATGACGCGGATGTTATTATGTCACGTTGCGGCCTTCCGCGTCCTCCACGCGGTCCATCAAAGAGGCAACCTGCTGCTGCAGTTGTTGGACAGAGGTAGTATGGTCCGCCACCGTCAGGGTTAGATCCGCTATCACAATGCCTTGATCTTTAACCTTATCGGCCAGTTTAGTATGGTCTGCTTTTAGCAAGGAGAGGTTGGTGGTAAGGGCCCCTAACTGTGACTCCATTGCTGACCTGGAGTCCCTAATCTCTTTTAGGATCAGGTCTAGCTCAATCAGAGGTGCCCAGCACACTGCGCGGATATACTGTCCAGACTAGGCACCGTAGCCGGGAGTATTATGTGTGGGCCGTCTCCCCTCTCACCACTTTGCCAGTTCCTTTATGTTAGAGCACAGTGTACCGTGTAGGGACCTTCCGCCTCGCTCCCACAGCAATCCCACGTGTCCGGGGCCTCACACCCACTCCTTCCGCTGTCCCCAGGCCACTGTTCGCCGTCCAAAGAATGGCAGGCTATGCCTCGAGCCGTCAGGTCAGCAGGGCGCACCGTCTCGGGCATGGGGAGAAATGAAGACCAGGTGCCCCCAGGTCATGTCTGATGTTTCTGAGGTGCCTCCATACAGTCCATACAGTCCCGGGCCATATATACATATATATATATATATATATATATATATATATATATATATATATATATATATATATATATATATATATATCACGTGACTCCTCCTCGAATCTCTCGGCGTCTCAGACCCAGCACAGCCTCACACGCCAGCAAACAAAGGGAGACGGACCACGATGATTCAGCATCAGCAAGTTTTTATTCGATGCACAGTGCAGCTACGCGTTTCTGGCAAATTATGCCCTTGATCTATGGCAAAATGAAACCCCTCATTTTGTTCCTTTTCAAATTAAATGTTTTAAGTGTTAACACTTTATTCCAATCAAGATGACTTCAGGTGTGCCATACTTTTGTCATAAGTAAGACTGTTAGCGTTCTAGTTGTTCTTTAGAACACTCTGGGACATTCTGTCATTGGGGTACATCTGGCTGATATTTGGGCTACATTTGTTTTTTTTTGTCTCTGGTGGCCATCTTTGGGCTACATTGGGCTACATTGGGCTACATTTGGGCTCTAACATATATATAGCCCAATGTAGCCCAATATATATTTTTTCAAAGTTAATTTTCTCAGCAACTACTGAACAGATTTACACCATTCAAAGAAAAGCGTAATCTGCGAGCCGGACTCTACCTTTCTACCAAATTTCTTATAAATCCATTCAGCCGTTCGAGCTGTAGCCGTGTCTAAACGTCCTATGGAAAATAACATGGGGAAAACACGTTTTGGGACCCCCCTTCTATCTCAGCCCCCACTTGACGAATCCCCCCCAAACTTTCAGGGAAGGAGCGGAGCGGAGCAGGCCATCTTCTTTGAGAAATTCGCAAAGATTCGTCCACCAGCGCCAAAGTTATTCTCAATAGAATGTTGCAGATTTCCGGAACACGTTTTGGGACCCCCTTTTATCTCAGCCCCCACTTGACGAATCCCCCCCAAACTTTCAGGGAAGGAGCAGGCCATCTTCTTTGAGAAATTCGCAAAGATTCGTCCACCGGCGCCAAAGTTATTCTCAATAGAATGTTGCGGATTTCCTATGGAAACTAGGTCCTAACTACTGTCATTGGGCTATAGTTGGGCTACATCTGGCTGATATTTGGGCTACATTTGGGCTCTTTTGTCTCTGGTGGCCATCTTGGGAGACTGCATATCAGAATTTTTTTAATGAAATATAAGAGGATTTGAGAAGTCACTCAAAATGTGCCCTAATTTTTCTTTCTTCAGCACTAATCATAATTTCTATGGCAAAATGAACCCCCTCATTTTGTTCCTTTGCAAATTAAATGTTTTAAGTGTTAACACTTTATTCCAATCAAGATGACTTCAGGTGTGCCATACTTTTGTCATAAGTAAGACTGTTAGCGCTCTAGTTGTTCTTTAGAACACTCTGGGACATTCTGTCATTGGGCTATAGTTGGGCTACATCTGGCTGATATTTGGGCTACATTTGTTTTTTTTGTCTCTGGTGGCCATCTTTGGGCTACATTGGGCTACATTGGGCTACATTTGGGCTCTAACATATATATAGCCCAATGTAGCCCAATATATATTTTTTCAAAGTTAATTTTCTCAGCAACTACTGAACAGATTTACACCATTCAAAGAAAAGCGTAATCTGCGAGCCGGACTCTACCTTTCTACCAAATTTCTTATAAATCCATTCAGCCGTTCGAGCTGTAGCCGTGTTTAAACGTCCTATGGAAAATAACATGGGGAAAACACGTTTTGGGACCCCCCTTTTATCTCAGCCCCCACTTGACGAATCCCCCCCAAACTTTCAGGGAAGGAGCGGAGCGGAGCAGGCCATCTTCTTTGAGAAATTCGCAAAGATCCGTCAACCGGCGCCAAAGTTATTCTCAATAGAATGTTGCGGATTTCCTATGGAAACTAGGTCCTAACTATAACTACCTACTGGCGACCGCCAGTAGGTAATATATATATATATATATATATATATATATATATATATATATATATATATATATATATATATATATATTTATTGACCGGTCTCAGTGCACCTCGCTGGGTCCGTGGCCGGTTCAGCAGGGGGGGAGAGGGGGGAAAGGAGGAGAGAGCAGCAGGGGTCCTCCCCCAGGTGTCACCAACCTCGCCCCCCTACCTTCGGGTCCATGTCACCGGACCCGCACTCCAGCACTCAGGGCCACCAGATCTCGCCTCCTTCACAAGGCCGGCCGGCCGGCCGTAGCTTCCGCAGTCTACTGGGCATGTTTCTTTGGAGCTCCTTCTCCATGTGTGACGGCGGATCAGTAGGGGCCCATCCGCAGCCCCCACCGCATGGAAATAACGGCAAGATGAGCTGGGCTCCGCAGCAGCAACCCGGAGTCGGGGCCCCAATACTTCCGGTGTCAGTCGCCTGGGGAAGCCCGGATTCGGCCAACACTCCAGTCCCCGGCTGCCACCGAGGGAGAAGGCCGCAACAGGCCCGGACTCGCCGTCAGTGGGCCGCGGCTCAGCGCGGCATCTAACAGGTCCCGGAGGCTCCGGGAGTCAAAGCGCCGCAGGGTTCACTCCACCTATTTATTCCGGGGCCCGCCAGAAGTGATCCACAGGGCGGCAACCCCCCGATGGCTCCGGAGCTCTAGCTGCCTCCGTCCGACACCGTGGCTTGCTAGCCACGCCCCCTTCCCAGAAGAGCATTTATGATGTTAGATTTAGCACTTTTGTTTATGTGTTAAAAAGTGAGATATATTTCACCCTCTTCAAGAACATTTTATGTTTGCCACATATTTTGTAAACATACAAAGTACTCTACAGTGTTCAAGCAGCATTATTTGTAAGCCTGCTATTACTCAATTTCTCAATAACACAACAGCACAATGAGCCTCCTAATTTCAGGTAAATTCTGCAGCTTTGCTTAGTTGTATCGATTCAGCTTGGATGTTGTTAATGTAGATGTTATGTTGTTGGCATTTTATAGGGCACAGTTTCACAGTATTATTACCTCAACAGCTTTCTGAGGGTGCCTTATCAGGAATTCCTGAATTTCCGTTGCACACTAAAATTAGACAAAAACAACAGGTGATGGACAGAATGCAGAACATTGTCATACATTCACCCAAGTACAGAGATCTGGGCCTAAATCCATCGTTTTTTTGCACTCCACACCACCCCAGGTCAGACATGGCCGTATGCAAATCAGCCTTGACCCTGTGCCTCATGGGAACAGTCCAGCCCGAACTGCCAAGCCATGTCTTTCCCGGACCGGAATCAAGCATCCATGAACCGGTTTCTGGCTATCAGCCGTCATCAGCCTGGATAGCTTGACTCCAGAGGTGTGGAGAGCATGGGACTCACGTCTGAGCATACCCATCCCACTCGGGGCGACAAAGGCAAAAACAACAGGTGATGGACAGATTGCAGAACATTGTCATACATTCACCTCAGTACAGAGATCTGGGCCTAAATCCATCGTTGTTTTGCACTCCACACCACCCCAGGTCAGACATGGCCATATGCAAATCAGCCTTGACCCTGTGCCTCATGGGAACAGTCCTTTTGATTTTCAAACAACAGTGGTCCCCAAGAGTATGTAGGATCAGGTTTTTAGATAAAACATAGTCCACAATGGGAGCTACATTGGCCACTGTCCAGCCGGACAGGGTATTTTATTTTCTTACAATTGAAAAATAACGGAATACGAAAACAGGCACAGTCCTGTACCGTGTTGGGAACAAACAGGGAAGGGGAATTTTAGGCAAAAAGGAGCATTATTGGCCACTTGTAATTCAGTACAGGTTGTAAGTCATGCCAAACACGTGCTAGACACAGCATAAATCAAACATAATAGTTGGGCTGTGAAAACACTTCAAACAAGTCGACGTTTCGATCCCGTATGCTCAATAATGTGGGATCATCATCAGGACTAACAATAAATACATTTGCTTGCCTGGTATATACATTTTAACACACAACCGCCCATGAGGGTCGGTGGGGTTCAGGGAATTGTTTGTTTAGGGATAGACACCTGAAATTACGTGTCTCCTGTTGAAAATTATAGGTTGTCACATTTGCTCCGCCACGGTTTCAATCGAAAAATTGCTTGAGGCGGGAATAGCCTACGAGGTCCAATGGTGGCTCACACGAGTCTTCGGAGTGCGAATCCTCCGTGATGTACGTAATCCCTGGGTGCTCTGCCCGATCGCAGTCACTGGGAACAGTCCAGCCCGAACTGCCAAGCCATGTCTTTCCCGGACCGGAATCAAGCATCCAAGAACCGGTTTCTGGCTATCAGCCTTCATCAGCCTGGATAGCTTGACTCCAGTGGTGTGGAGAGCATGGGACTCACGTCTGAGCATACCCATCCCACTCGGGGCGACAAAGGCAAATACAACAGGTGATGGACAGAATGCAGAACATTGTCTTACATTCACCCCAGTACAGAGATCTGGGCCTAAATCCATCGTTTTTTTGTACTCCACACCACTACAGGTCAGACATGGCCATATGCAAATCAGCCTTGACCCTGTGCCTCATGGGAACAGTCCAGCCCGAACTGCTGGCAGCGGTTGTATGTCGTTATAATGCATTCCGTTGCAAAGCATGCCTTTACCACGCATGCGTTACAAAGGAATGCTTTTTCCACGCAATACCTTTACCACGAATATTCCTTTACCACGCATAGATTTACAATGATTTTCGTTGTAAATGTATGCGTGGTAAGGGCATACCCTTGGTAAAGGTTACACCCCTCCCCCTGTACCCTTACATGACCCCCCAGCCCCACTCCTTATAATTACCCCTGCCCTTAACCCTTAATCTTTTTTTGTTTTTTGTTAATAAACTAAAATTCCCCTCACCTTTTCACGTTGTCACCTCTCTATCTTCCTTGGTGACGTCGTACATCGTAAAGAGGAAGCGGAAGTTTCTTTCCGTTTCCTCTCAAATGACGCCGATTGCCTCTGCTTCATCACTTCAGGTGCGGTTTTTTTGGAGGGGGAGACCCCCCAACCCCTCTTTATATTCCTATGTTGTTTTTCTTTTTTTAGCCTTTACCATACATGCCTTTACTACGTATCTCGTAGTAAAGGTATGCGTGGTAAAGGTTGTCGTGGTAACCACGGATGCGTTGTAATGCATGCGTATTAAAGGTTTTCGTTGTAACGGACGAATTATAGTGTCCGTTTCCCGATGGCAGCGGACTTGCTACACGGCGGCGCCTGGGACTGAACCAAGAGTGGAGACCGCTGCTGCGCTGCGAGGTAGCAGTGTGAAGTCCTAAACCGGAGGTGAGGGCGGGAACTGCTAGAAACAGGGAAAAGCCCAGGCAAGTGACGTCCCCATATCCTGACCTACCACGGCCCGGCCTCGAAGACAGTGAGCAACCCAAACAGAATAAAAGTGACCCTTCTACGTACCCCAGGTGCCTCGGCCTGTAGGATGGAGCGATTCAGCAGTTTAGCGGGACCGCCACACCAGGTCAGAAAATGGAGGGTGCCAGAACCCTGTGGGCAGTATTCCGGACTTACACTTGGCAGCACATCTGCATGCAAATGGGCAAATGAGACAAAATAAGGCATCCTTGGGTCCCCTTTAGCATTCCTGCTCCTTCTCCGCAATTATCAGGAGGTTCCTTGTGGCCCCCACAATGATAATCTGGGAACAGCGGCTTGAGTCATTGGCGAGGCTGCGGATTGGCTACCTGAACTTAAAATGGTGGATCCGATGAGAGGTGAGTGGCCTTCCCAATACAAACAAAACAGCCCCTGAGGCCTCCTCGCAGCTAGCACCTGTCTGCAAAGGCAATTCTACTTAATAAGCACTAATTGCTCAAGAACTTGAAGGGCTCCTCAATCCAGACTGGGTACTGCTATGGCATATACATATTCCAGGGCTGTGCAGAGACTCTGGGCGCTGGCAGCTCATAGGTTCTGCCTCGGGTTAACCTGTGCCAGCTCTCACTGTATCCCCAGGCTCTGCGGTGGCCACCAAAATGTACATAAAGCATAAAACAGCTGGTGGGGTCTCATGGAGAAGTGTGGCTCAATGGTTAGAGCGGCAGACCCTAATGCAGAGGTCTAGCCCGGGAACAGGGTTCAATTCCCCGCCTCGGCGGGTCTTGGGCTCAAAAAATTCCACGGACCTGATAATTCTCGCCTCGGTGCCTATTCCAATCATGGAGTCCCACTCTGCAACTCTGGGCAATAGCTTGCTTAATCTCCACAACGGCCCCCTCAACGCTAAGGATGCCTGGCCTCCACCTTGGGGGTGCCCAGGAGTGGACACCTCACAGGGAAAGCCAGGATGGGTTCCACAGCGGTATTCGTACAAGCGCCTTGAGACCCTTGCGGGTGAGTAGTGCGCTATACAAGTATCAATTTACATTTACATTTACATGGTGATATTTCTGAGGCCATCTTGACCAGCAGCACAGACTAGCCCTGCCTGAAGCGTGGAACTACCCCACAGGAGGGATCTGCAGCAACGAGAACTGGTACCCCTTTTGAGTCCTCCATACACCTCTATATGAACCATATAGATGGGGCCTATCCTGATCCTTGCACTCAGTACCATGGATTGCAACCACCAGCATCTGCAGTCTTTATGCCCATGAAAAATCAACAGCTCAATATGGTGTCCGGTTATCCACCCCCAGCAGAACCTCGAGATAGCTTTTCGGCAACAGCCACTGGTGACACCATGTCCCTCATGAAAGAGGATTTCCTTTCTTCCTTGCAAGAATTAAAAAAAATAATTGCAAGAGGAACTTAAAGCGGACTTGGATTTCTTCTTTGGAAAATCTTAAGGCTGACTTGAAGAGGAAACTCACTTCCCTTCAACACGACGTGGACTTCGTGGGCACTCGGGTGATGGATCTGGAATCCAAAACCCTTGATCTGGAGCAGTGCACCGGCCAAATGGAGGACCTTACCCAATCCCTCCGCTCGCAGCTGCAGGCCTCTTGAGAAGAGGGCCCAGACTTAGAGGCCTTTGGTCGGCAATCCTCAAACAAGCCTGTGACAAAGTCAAATTGAAGAGCAACCACCGGGTGGCTAAACCGACAATGGGTATGAGGAAGCCCCTGTGAGATGTCCTGGCAAAGCTCCACATTTTTAAGATGAGAGGCCATTCTACAGGCAGCCCGAAAGATGGACATTTCAGGGGGCTTCCTGCTGGCTCCATCTAGACTTAGCTCCAACAATCTTAGCCTGATAACAGTTCAGACCGGTGACAGACATACTTGGGAGCATATCAAATATCGCTGGATGTATCCTTTTGGATTAGCATTTGATCTACACAAGAAATCACACCATGTAACAGATTTTGCGATGGTCTTAGCACTTTTAGAGATACCAGGCCCCAAATCACCACTCCCTGAGTCTGGTCCAGGAACCTCGAAGGGCAGCCCCAATGAATCCCAGAGCGAGGGCTTCTTGCTTTCTCCGGGATATCAATGGCAGCAAAGAAAACGTTGAGCGATGCTGATGAAGAGATTGCTTAGCTGCTTACACTTCTAGGCACAACATTTTTGCCCTCAAACAGTGGTTACCCAGTTTCATAGCAGCAACAAGTTTGGGGTTGAACATTCCTCTGTTAGAATGTGGGGAATAAAGGAGGTTTGTTTTGTTAGGTCCGCATGAAATGAAAGCGGTGCTGCTCAGCTCTACTTTACGTGTTTTTATGATACCTAACTAATTGTGCTGCTCTAATGCCTCGGTAGGGGTCTCTGACCGATTTGCCTATCAAGTTGTATTTTTACTTGCATGAAATAAATGACTTGGTACCAGTTGTCCCTTTAGTTTCCAGGTTGGGGCTTCAGTTATGTTTTCATGAACATGGATGGCAATTTCTTATGTGGGGAGAGGAGAGAGATGGAGGAAGCACCGAGGGTAATGCGCTTAAAGGCAGGAGTGGAGGGAAGACTGGATTGGTGAGACCGGGAAGTGGGGGTGGAAGGGCAAATAATTACCGCACATATCCCCGCTTAGACTATGCGTTCCTCAGCCAAACTCTTATCCAAGACTTTAGGGCAGTGACAATTCACCCAATCATGATATCTGACCATGCCCCAGTGTTCGTGTCGCTAGACTCTGGTAACTAGCTGCTGAAATATAGCTGCTAGTTTTTCCCTAGCTACCTTGTAAGGAATCATCTGCTCAGGGTCGACCTGCGGAAATCCATCAGAGAATTCTTTCATATAAAGACACCTCCCTTTCCAAAAACTGGGACGCATTCAAAGTGGTGCTGAGAGGTAAATGTATGGCGCTTGTCTCAACATTCAACAATCAGAGAACAAAAGACCTACTGACACTTAAAGGGGGAGTTGCAAAAACTCAAACAGGCACACAAGGCCACTCCAACGCTATCCCTCCAGTGGAAAATTACTACACTAAGGGGGAAACTCGATGCTATTTATACCAGTAGGGCAGAACTTATGTTCCTGCACCTAAAACACACGTCCTGCGAGCAAGGCACCCTGGTGGGTTCTCACTTTGTGAGACGTATCAGGGACAAGTGGGAAAAGGAGTATATTGGAGAAATCTTTCGGGATGTGGGGGAATTAGAGGGCTCCGATATAGAAAAGCCCTGTATTTTTGGCACATTCTATGAAAAACGTATACGGCTGACCAGGTTAATGCCCAATCCAGATTTGGCTATCTCAACACTGTAGACCTCCCGCCGGTGACTCCTGCTCAAAATGAGTTGCTCGGGAAACTGATCAGCGATGAAGAGGTTTGGAGGTCTATTACGTCCCTGAAACTTCTTAAGTCACTGGTACCAGATGGGCTCACTGCAGAAATGTTATAGGACATTCAGCGCTGACCTGGTGCCCCACCTAACCTCTCTTTTAAATTATATTGCAGAGGTGGGAGCAGTACCACCGTCCATGAGTAAGTGGCTTGTCAGTTATACCAAAAGCGGGAAAAGATCCCTGTTTTTGTGGTTAATACAGGCCTATTGCATTATTCAGTCTGGATGCCAAGGTCTATTAAAACATTTTGTCGTCTCAGCTAGAAGATATGGTGCTGCACTTGATCCACCCGGATTAGTCTGGCTTCATCAAAGGCAGTCAGACGCATGATAACTTTAGGAGGGTGGTCCACCTGATCGAGAAAGCCACTAAAAAGCAGATACCTGCTGTATTTCTATGTCTGGACACCGAGAAGGCATTTGATCAGGTGGAATGACTCTTCCTATACCATAGGTTGAAGTTATCTGGCTTTTGCAACTCGTTTATCGCTATGATTCAAGCGAATTATGCAATGCCACGGTCTAGAGCCTTAATTAATGGAGTGAGCTTGGAGCTTTACTGTTGGATCTGGCCCTTTTGGCAGGTTCACCCCGAAACTTTTTGCTTTTTCCTAGCCTGTTTCTGGAACCTGGTGTTGGTGATTTTAGGCCTTTGCGCACTTTTTCACTGTGGTACAGTGTAAAGTGCGTGAGCTCTCTGTGTATGTGTGGTGAGTGACCTGCCCTTCCATAGGAATGAATGGGGAATGTGTATGCCCATGGTAGTTCCTGATGTGTGGGGAGTGCAGGGTCGAGTTTGATATGTGCGAACTTGTGAGATTGAATGCTGCGTAATGGCGTATGCGGCATGATTGTGTCTAGTGTAGAAGTGCCACTTTTAGAAGTTGACATATTTGTATAATTTGTGCCTGGCGTGTGATTGGCTGGTGAGCCTGGCCCAGAGTGCCTGGGCCTGCTTGTGGATTGACTGTCTGGTTTGAGGATGACAGGGGCTGGGGAGCCCCCAGGAGGTTGTCTGAGTCAGCCCGTGGATGAAAGGCTGCATCTGCTGCCAGGGAAGTGGGAGGAGCTAGCACCTGGGAGTGAATGAGGCTGTGCCTGCCTGACCACAAGGCTGGCTCCACCTCCCCGCTGGGCGACCGTCACCTCTGTCCCTGATACTGAAAGGACTTCCCTATAACCAGTTCTAGCTGGTTCTCACACTGCCTGCACCCTTTAGACAAAGGATTTTATAGGATAAAAAGGGGCTGTGTCCCCTTCCAAAATGTTCTTGTTTTCTGACTTGAATCCTACCAGGGGCGTGCTGCTGCTTGGGCCCAGGGGAATCCCTGGGCCCTGCCCAGCCCCTGGATACCTGATGGACTGCTGCAGGTCAAGAGGGACTTTGCTGCTGGACTTTTTGTGCCTCTAAGCGCTGAGAGCGCTTTATTCCTGCTCTAAGCGCCTGGGAGCGCTTTTATTTCTACTAGGACCTTGTTGGTCCTCTAGTGCTTGGTAGCGCTTTTATTCCCCGTTTATTTAGTTAATTTACGGGTGCCACCCCGTTTTTATTTAATTATTTGAAGCCGGTGCCCACCCGGCATTGCCCCGTGTTGAATTCACCGCCGCCGCGATTAGGAGGCGCTGTCCCGCCTCCCTACCCCAGGGCCGCGCTACGATTGGCCACAGACGCGACCCGGAAGTCAGGCAGGCCGGGGGCGGGACGAGGAGGACAACAGGAAGTGGCCGTGGCCGTGGCGCGCCTCTCGGCGGGCATTGTCGAAGTCCCGGTCCCGAGATGGGGGACCGGGTGAAGCCGGGCACTTTTGCAAAGGCGGGGCTATCGTGAGGAGAGAGAGCCCCGCGGTGACGGCAGAGAGCCCCGGGTCCCAGGAGGGGGCCCGGGTGAATCCAGGCTGGCGGCCGATGCCGCCGACGGCAGTGCGGGGCTCCCAGGAGTCCAGGGGAGCCCCGCAGGAGAAGCACTGCTGCATCCAGAGGAGCCCCCGCCGAAGGACAGCCCGGTGAGTAGGAAGGGCTGGGGGCTCCGCGACGCTGATGTTGGTGCCGCTTTGAGGCACTGAGTCAGGGCGGCCCCGGATGGCAGTGGGCCGCCCCACCGTGGTTACAGAGCCCGAGAGGCTCAGGGCACCAGTTGTTGAGGAGCCCGCGAGGGGCTCTTGAGTGCCCACATTGCTGTCTATGAGCCCAGCGAGGCTCAGAGGGGCCTTAGTTGTCTTTGAGCCTAGTGAAAGGCTCCGGGGGCATTTTTGCTAGTTCGAGCCGCCCCCTGCGAGGGAATCCCACGAGGCCCCAGTGCTATGTGTCGAGCCTAGAGAGGCTCAGGGGGCCATTTTTGTTTGGTTAAAGCCCAGCGAGGCTCCGCAGTGCCACAGTTGATTTACGAGCCCAGCGAGGCTCGAGGTGCCATTGTTTGCAGAGCCTGAGGGCTCCATGGGCCATAATTGTTTAGGAGCCTGTGTGGCTCCAACGTTTGGGGCATGTGCGATGTGTAGAGCCTGTGTGCTCCAACTGTGGAAAAGTAAATTTTGCCATGTTATATGTGCCTACGTGTTCCCCATCCTATGTTATATGTGCATGATCGATATGCATGTATCCCCCTATGATCGATTAAAGACGCAATTACAGTTGTGTCCAACTCTAGTATGCCAGTTTCCAGTTCTCGTGAAAGCAACAAGTATTAGGCCCATGTTGCCACGTTTACAGTGTGCACGATTATTCATTGAATTGTCCCCGTTTCTAGGCCTCAAAAGGGCCCGGACACCAGATTCAAGCTCCAGTCTCCTGAACTCCCTCCGAGGAGCGATGCAGCCCCCACCTGCACCCCTGACCCTTCACTCACTTACTTTCGCGCAGCGCGGTGCCCGGCCCGGCCTAGCTCTGCCTGCCTGTCTGCCGAGAGTATGTTATGCTTCTAGTTATCAGTCCAGCCCTCCTTCTCTGCATTCCTAAGCTACTGAACTGCATCAACAGTTCCAGCCATGGTCTAGTCTTTCTGTCTCCATGTAAGAGAAATACTGTATTTATATTCGTAGAATATTCCTAGCTCATGCAATACATGTAGAATAATGCATGCACCAGTCCTAGTGTCAAGTAGCCTCTGCCCTGATAACTTTTGGTTTCTATCAACATGTACTCCAAACACAAGATACCAGATATGCCATAGGTACATGTCGTCCTGACACCGTAGACTTTAGTCTCCTCTTCTAGTGTAGAAGTCATAGCCCCCAGTTCTCCCTGGTAACACGTCATTGCCCGTTTGCGCGCACCACTAGGTTAAAGGTCCCAGCTGCTCTCAGGTAGCCCCCTCCATGTTTCCGCCCACTCATGACATTTCTCTGACGTTTCATACCACATGTCTATGTATACGCCCTGTACACGCCTTCTTGTTACACCCATTTATGCTTATCTTTCGCGACTGCTACGAGTTACGCCTACTGCTACGCCTATTGTATGCAATGTAATGTAATGTATTATACTATATATATGCTGCACTGTCGATGAGGCATTGCAGCTGCCATCCATTCTATTTCCGTGCAGGCTATCCCGTTCCTGTCCCTTCCCTTATGCCTGATTAAAGCCTGTTAGACTCAGATACCTCGAATCCTGTCTCTTATTTATTGAGCTATCTGTTTTATTCAATGTATTCAAAAATAGTACCGGTAATTAATTATTTATTTACCACAAAATGGCGCCCGAATAGGGACTTGCCCTTTCCCCATGCGCCGGCGAAGCCACGCAGGCCCCCTGACCCTCTGCAGCCGTGACGGAACTATACCGTGCACGTGCAGATATTTCTGCTTCAAGTATCCCTCAGGCCCACGGAGGAGACGGAGGTTGCGGTCCAGCATCCAGACGAGGCGGTGAGGAACGCGGCGAGTCCCGACCAGAGCCCAAGCCGAGAGTACAAGGTCCGAGGTATCCAGAGGCCCACCTGTAACTGAAGTCCGAAGTTCGTAGTCCGACGTCGTAGCAGTCCAGTCCAGTCCGAGGCCTTCCGTTCTTGCTGCCCGGTGAGTACCGTTGCTGGGGTAGTATCTAGACAGGGTCAATTAATTTGTCTCTGGTCCGTTGGGTTTGGGTACACAGATCCAGTCCGAAGTATTCACCTAGGTGGATACGGGTCCGACGTGTCTCTTTATGGGACCGGTATGTTCTGTACTGTTTTAGCAGTGCATCCAGTAATTCTAGTAAGTCTGTTCTCGAGAAGTTCAAGTATTATGTTTTAAATGTACCAGGTAATATTCTGTTCGAACTGTTATTAATGTTAATTAATGTGTTTTCAATGTCGTGGTATGAGTGATTTGTTTTGCTATTCATTACTGTGTTTATCGTGTATTGTATTGTGTTTAGATTCAAGTCTAGAATGCCTCTGTTTTCCAAGTTACGCCAGATAGGAACCCGGAAAGGGTTACTCGAAGAATCAGTTCCTGTCCCGCCTAGGGACAGTCCAGGACATTTTATGTATCATAAGCATGGCTTAAGTGCCATATTGTATTTAGATTTATGGGTCGACTATACCAAGGATCTAGAAGAGAAATATAGATGGCCTGTATCAGGTACATGGGATGCCGAGTGCATCATGCGAGTAGAAGAAGCATTATGGAAAAAGAAAGCCCGGCAGTCCCAGAAAGATGCCATCGAGTTATGGCGCAAAGAATCTCATAAAAGAACCGAAAAAGAATTCAGAAAAACAGAATTAAGTAGGGAATCCGCAGAAAAAGCCCAAGAAAGGGAATTAATCGAAGAAGGTGAACGAGTTAGAGCAGAACAGTCAGACAGACAGAGAAATGCTCTTATTAAGGGGCATGTATCCTCTTCTTGCCGAGGGCTTGCCGAAGACAACCCCGGAAGCATCCAGTAATTTTCCGCCACCATTAGTCCCGACTAAGCTACGTCATAAACCGACCGCAGCTGAAATTTTCCTTTCGTCCTATTTGGACGATACAGTTCAAGAATATACAAATCCCATTCCGCCTGCTCCCGTTAATAATGTAATTCCTGTTCCTCCAGTTGCTGGTTCCGTGGGTTCAGTTCATGTTACAGCACCCGTTACAGCACCCCCGGCCCAGCCCACAGTACATGTACCCGTTTCGTCAGTCACTCTACCAGCACGTACAGTACACACCGACGATTCTAGTTTAGGAGCCTCGGGGGGAGATTCTCCTGGTACCCCGCCTCAACACAGACGTATGACGCTACATGAACTAGCATTACAGCGTACGCCAAAAGTGAATACATACGTAGATATCAAGCGAGCACTTACCGAATGTCGTTATGATCCAGTTCCAGGCGAAGGTCATATGGTCATATATTCATTACGTTTAAGACGGGTGACCGACTATTTGGACACCCTGCCCGATATGAGAGAACATCTAGACAGAATATATCGTTTTATCCGTACAGGAGCAAATCCAGAAAGTGTTCACGAAGCCATGGTTCAAAGAAAAGTCGAGACTCAGCTCATGATTTTAAAGTTTCTAATTAACTGTTTAATTAGAGAGCAAGATTGTCCGGAAAAAGATCAAGAAGAAATGAAAGTCCTGACCAGGTGGAGTGACAATATAGCCGAGGGAAAACACAAGACACAAAACTGTATAGAGAGTATGTACAAGAAAATTCGTAGGGAAATAATAAAGTTACACAAGAAACGAGAAGCAAAACAAGCAACCGAGAAAGAAGACGACTCTTCTACTGAAGAGGTAGACAGCGAGAATCCCGACAGAATAGCGTATGTAGGTAGAACTAGACTTTCCGACCGACATTCACGCCTAGATCACAAGAAAGTTTTTCCTCCTCCAGCACCAGAACAGTGTTCTCTTGAGCAAGTGTTCCAAGCTACCGATAAAATTCTGAAATCACGAATAGGTTATAGTGAACTTAATACCATGCATGAACAAGAACTAGCCCGATCAGCAGTCCGATGGATTAGTGATTCTACCACTTTTCCAGACGAAATAGTGGCACAAATGTTTCTGAAACTGCCCCCAGCCGAGCAACGTCTGGTAGGTATGTATATGATCCAACACCTCATTACGCTGTATGAGGTTCAGCATTCTGATCCAGGTCCTTTACATGATGTACTAAACGAGTTACTCCAGTACAGATGGAAAGGTCTAGGTACTGACTTAATTAGTGTCATTCTAGAAAAACGCCACAAATACCGAACGTTTCTGAATCCACATTTTGTTCACGCCTCACACCCAGAAAGTAAATCATTCTACATAGATAGACAGAATCCGTTACGAGAAGTGCATCCAGTCAAGAAAGAGGGTGGTGGTCTAGAACGAGTATTTGTTTACACCCCTATCACAAAAATGGAACTCTTAGAAATGAAAAAGTTAATTCCCTGTCACGATAAGGATCCAGCAGGGTTCCACCGTGAACTAAAGGACATGCTCCGTATGGGAGAATACACGTACCCTGATATCATTAAAATGTTAAAGGTCCTGTTGCCTGCGGGCATATATGAAAAACTAAAAGAAAAAGAATGGGAGGTGGGAGAGAAAAAGATAGATTGGACAGCTCTAGAAGCTGAAGATAATACACGAGTACCAGGTACCGGTCTTGGGGATTAAGCTAAAGAATTGCCCGAGTTATTAATACAAGTCTTGCCAAGATTACTAGCCACGAAAAAGGAAGATTGGGATGCCATCTCAGCCTGTAAACAGAAACAAGATGAAGATACTAGTGATTTTTATTCTAGATTTGAGAAATGTTTTATTATTAATAGTGGTCTAAAAACAAGTAGTGAATCGTACCCCCATCTTTTTGTTACCAAACTAGTCGAGAATTCAAGTCCACAAGTTAAAAATCGAGTCCTGAAAGTCGAAAGTACCTGGCAAGCTAATACTCCGTCACAGATGCTCCAGATGCTCCAGTATCACCAGAACAGAATCAGGGAAGAGCAGGAACATGAAAGAAGACGTATGAAAGACACGAAAATGAAAGTATTAGTTGCACAATCTGTTCCACAAGACAGTCAGAAGAGGGGTCCGAATCCAGCCAGTCATCCTGCAGCTCCCGTTAAAGGGACATGCAATTATTGTAAACAGCCAGGTCATTTTATAAACGAGTGTGCAGTTCTGAAACACAACATAGCTACTGGTAAGACTAAAGAAAGACCACGTCCGCCTAGACAAGAACAAGTTTTACAGACTTCCCAGCCACCGCAGAACGCACAACAGACAGTTACAGTACCTCAGCCTATAGCTGCAACACAGCACGTTACACAGCAGATGTACCAGTATGCACAGACAGAGTATCCAGTTTATCAGCCGTATTCATGAAACAGCCTAGAGAGGGAGGTAGGCCTGCCTCTCATCGAGATTCCTGTAGATCAAGAGGGTCCCTATGTACATAGTCAAGTATTAGGGAAAGACAGAAAGTTTCTGATTGATACAGGGGCAAGTAGGACTACCATCAGTCATGACGAGGTTCCAGGGGCTCCGCTCTCAGGCTCAAGAAATGTTTCCCTTGGATTTTCAGGAAAGCCTATTGTTAATGAAATATCGAAACCAGTTACTCTAGAAGTTGGTCCACTGTCCAGAACTACTGATTTGTTACTTACGAAGTCATGTCCAGAAAATTTGTTAGGTATTAAGACATTAAAAGAATTAGGAGCAGTCATATGCTGCTCCCCGGAAGGGGTCCGTCTGTTCCTCCGTGACTTCAAAGGTCATTATGTATTACGTGATTTTGATCCAAGATTATTGAATGTACCACAGCATTTATGGGCGCAAGGTCCAACTGATGTAGGTTGTATGCACATTACACCCTATCGTGTCACTCTGAAGCAAGGTGTTGTATTACCACGAATCAGACAGTACAAATTGCCACCTGAGGCTGTAGCAGCCTTATCCAAAATTATTAACGAACTTATTGCTCAAGGAGTGGTTGTAGAAACTGACTCCAATGTATGTAATTCTCCTATCATTCCAGTCCTGAAGCGTACTGATCCAAATGCACCTCCAGTTTATCGATTAGTGATCGACCTTCGAGAACTTAATAAGTGTATCATACCCCAGTACCCAGTAGTCCCTGATATTTCATCACTCTTGACAGCCATTGATTCTGAAGCCACATTCTTTTCAGTTATCGATCTCAAGAACGCATTCTTTAGTGTCCCTATTCATCCAGACAGCCAGTTCCTTTTCGGTTTCTGTTTAAATGGAAGAAGCTATAAATTCACACAAGCACCTCAAGGTTTCACAGAAAGTCCTAGCATTTACAGTCAAGCACTGAAAAGACAACTAGACAATATTCACATGCCAACTGACACTGCCCTACTCCAGTATGTCGATGATCTGTTAATTACAGCCCGTTCTGAACGTGACTGCGAGCGTGCGTCACTTACAGTTCTGTATTTTCTGGCCGAGATGGGGCACAAGGTGTCCCCTTCTAAATTACAATTCTGTGTCCAGCAAGTGGTCTACTTGGGACACTTACTGTCCAAGAGGGGTAGGCAGTTGACACCTGACCGTATCCAGTTAATAGCGCATCTTCCACAGCCCAAGACTCAGAAGGAGGTACGAGCTTTTATCGGCCTCACTTCTTACTGTATACAATGGATTCCTCAGTATGCATATCTAGCCAAACCACTGATACAGTTAACGACACAGGAGGCAGCTGTATCGACTGTCCTCCCTTGGACCCAGGAACATACACTTGTTTTTAATGAATTAAAGAAAGCTTTATGCCAAGCACCTGTTCTAGCAACACCGAACTACAGTAAGCCTTTTACACTTTTTGTCACTGAACGTGATGGTACTGCATTATCTGTTCTCACACAAGATCAAGCAGGACAATACAAGCCTTGTGCTTATTTTTCGAGCACATTAGATCCAGTGGCCCAGGCTCTGCCTGCGTGCCTCAAGTCAGTTGCAGCCACAGCTCTAGCTATCAGACAAAGTGATTCCATAGTGTTAGGACACTCCCTGACAGTACAAGTTCCACACTCCGTGGAAGTTCTTTTAAACCGAACTCAGACTCAGCACTTGACAATTGCACGTTTAACAGGTTATGAACTGACACTGTTTCAGCCACACATAGAAATCAGACGCTGCAACGTTTTAAATCCCGCTACACTGTTACCGTCAGTTACTTCAAATCCTGCCACACATGACTGTGTGGAAATTGTTAACACCATGACAAAGCCAAGACAAGACTTGACAGATATTGCATTACCAGATCCCGACCTGACACTTTATGTGGATGGTTCATGTATGAGAACAAGTACAGGAGAACTAGTAGCCGCGTATGCAGTGACTACTGAAACCGAAGTTATAGAAACACATCGTATAGACACCCTGTCCGCCCAAGCAGCAGAGCTTGTCGCTCTGACCCAAGCCTGCATACGTGCTAAGAACCTGAAAGTTAATATATATACAGATTCACGTTATGCATTCGGAGTCGTACACGACTTTGGAGTGCTCTGGCAAGAGAGAGGTTTCATGACTTCTCATGGAACCAAGATTCAGCATGGTCTCCTCATTCAAGCCCTGTTAGATGCAATACATTTGCCGACAGCTATTGCCATTATGAAGTGCAAGGCACATACGAAAGTTACTGACATCATTTCCCAGGGTAACGACCTGGCAGATCGAACAGCCAAGCTTACAGCTCAGACTCCAGACATTCCAGTTAACACGACACCGACACACATTCCAGAACAGACTACTTGTATGACAGTTAAGGACCCTACACAAGATGTAATAGATATACAGTCACATGCCACTCCAGATGAAATCAAGAAATGGTCCGAACAAGGAGGGGTCCAGACAGATCAAGGATGGTTGACGAAGGGAAGAGCCACATGGTTTCTCCCCGACTCTATGGTTCAAGTCATTATTAACACCGCACATAGTCCAGCACATTTAGGAGAAAAAGCTATGTTAGACAGTATCCAGAACCTTTGGTTCAACAAGCATTTACGAGCAGCAGCCAAACAGAAAGTGCGTACCTGTATGATATGTTGTCAGTTCAATCCAGGTAAAAGTGTCCCGGTGGAACAAGGTGGATTCCAACCTCCCGACCACCCTTTTGAAGTCCTCCAAATGGATTATATTCAGATGGAGCGATGTCGAGGTTTCAAGTATGTCCTCGTAGTTGTATGCGCTTTGTCCAGGTGGACAGAAGCATATCCAGTTCCAGATTACACAGCCGCGACCACTGCCAGGCAGTTGGTTCGTGAGTATTTTCCCCGCTATGGTTTACCTAGGGTCGTGTATTCAGATAACGGCCAGCCATTCTCATCCGAGCTCATGAAACAAGTTTCCCTTCTGTTAGGGTACCAGTGGAAGTTCCATTGTGTACGCCATCCTGAAGCAGCCGGTCTCGTGGAGAGACATAACCAGACTTTGAAAATCCGCATTGCAAAAGTATGTACAGAAAAAGGTGTAGATTGGTTGGTAGCACTGCCAGTTGCCCTTTTTTATATGAGAATGGTTGCACACTCTAGATCAGGTCTGTCCCCGTACGAGGTCGTATTCGGCCGTCCTCCAAATATGTGGGGTACACCTATGCCCCGAAAGATTACAGACGTTTCCAGTAATATGCTGACAGATTACCTAGCTTCCTTGATGTCTGCCCTACACTCTTGTCGTTCACAGGTTGCCGCTGCTTTTCCAGACAACACTGAGGTGAAACCGCATGAAGTCGTTCCGGGGGATTTCGTCCTGGTGCGCAATTTTGATCGTTCAAGTCCGTTGGAGCCCCGTTGGAAGGAGCCCCAGCTGGTGTTATTGACAACAAGGACCGCCGTCAAGCTCGAGGGACGCAAAGGCTGGGTGCATACCAGCCATATCAAGAAATTCCATGGATTGCGACAAAAGACATTTATCAAAGGCTGCCCCGTTCTTAAGGACTGTCCAGACACAGACTCTAAACTTCCCCTGTTAGAGAAAACTCCGCAGCAGGAGTATAAAGCAAAACTCCGGTCTAGTAAAATAAGTCAGACAGTTTAATTGTTTAAGTCCCTCTCGGGTGAAGCGGTTAGACAGGTTCCTGACATGTATGAGATAGACCCACATAGTGAGAGAGTTAGTCAAAACTCTAAAAGATGTATTATCGTTCTATTCTTTTTATTGTTTTTGAGTCTTATGGTTACCTGCATAAGTTATGCTTTTCATTTATGTTTTCCTATTTCACATGTACATATGTATTCTAATGCTACAGTAGAGCACACATTTGGTGACCTGCCTCCTCACGAGTTATCCTATCGTCTTGCTATGCGTAATAACACATTTATCAGAATGTTACACTATTCACACCAGACCAGCAATGCCACTAATTGTTGGGTGTGTGGTCGACTTCCCCCTTTCCAGACATCAAAGGGAGTTCTGCCACTTTTTCCTTATCCGTTTTCACACAATGGTTCGTGTGGAGCATGGTCCACATTAACGTCATCCTCCACCGATATGTCCCTTCTGAATCGAACATGTTTCCCAGACAAGCAAGGTCTTTCCCATAGAACAGGGTTAGATCTAGAAAATGAAGTATATGATTTAGGTAATTATTCCTCGAATTTCATGGTCTTGAATGTTCAGTCCGAGACTACTCCAGATTTGCCTGCTATTTCAGTACTACCAGTTAAAGGCGAATTATGTGTCAGAAAGAACGGTTCCGCACATGTAGGACATAGTGATTGTACTACTGTGGTCGAGTATAGTGACAGTGGGAAATCTATTTTCAAAGCCTCACGTCATTCTTATTTTGTTTGTGGTCAGACCGCATATGTTCGTCTGCCCCTCGATTGGGATGGAACATGTTACATTGCCTTCCTACTGCCACCAGTTTTTCTAGCCCCATCTGATTATCACAGAAACACACACCTAGTACACGTTAGACATAGAAGGGAGATCGAGCCCCCAATTATCGATCAAACTGAAACTACTCTAGAACAATATCAAGACTTCAATAAAGGTTTCTTTTTCTTTATAGGCCCTGTCCAGAATAGTAAGTTAATACGTAGGTTAACCAGAACCCTTGAAGCAGTAGTGAATGAGACTACTTCAGCTCTAGGTAACTTAACCGAAGAGCAATCTGCTATGCGTTTTGTTGTGCTCCAAAATCGTCTCGTTCTTGACGTCATATTGGCCGATAGAGGAGGAGCTTGTAGAGTCATCGGATCTAGTTGCTGCATTTTCATTCCTAATAACGCGCCGTCTGTTTATTCAGCTATAACCAGACTTCATAAAATTGCCCATCAGTTACACCAAGATCCAGGCACCTGAACATGGTCCGGTTGGCTCTGGAGTATCATATCTGCCTGGGGATGGAAAGTATTGTCATTCCTAGGTATAGCAGTAATGATCATATTCAGTTGCTGCCTCTGTTTACAATGTGGCCCTGCGATTTGCGGCTTGTGTGCTACATCCTGTATTCCTAGTCCTAAGTCCCGTTCCAAGACAATTCGAGACGAGCAAATGATGCTATATGAACAGATAGATGGTATCATGAATATTGATGTTTCCTGATGGAAACATAGGGCACAAGGAGGGAATGTGGAAAAGTAAATTTTGCCATGTTATATGTGCCTACGTGTTCCCCATCCTATGTTATATGTGCATGATCGATATGCATGTATCCCCCTATGATCGATTAAAGACGCAATTACAGTTGTGTCCAACTCTAGTATGCCAGTTTCCAGTTCTCGTGAAAGCAACAAGTATTAGGCCCATGTTGCCACGTTTACAGTGTGCACGATTATTCATTGAATTGTCCCCGTTTCTAGGCCTCAAAAGGGCCCGGACACCAGATTCAAGCTCCAGTCTCCTGAACTCCCTCCGAGGAGCGATGCAGCCCCCACCTGCACCCCTGACCCTTCACTCACTTACTTTCGCGCAGCGCGGTGCCCGGCCCGGCCTAGCTCTGCCTGCCTGTCTGCCAAGAGTATGTTATGCTTCTAGTTATCAGTCCAGCCCTCCTTCTCTGCATTCCTAAGCTACTGAACTGCATCAACAGTTCCAGCCATGGTGTAGTCTTTCTGTCTCCATGTAAGAGAAATACTGTATTTATATTCGTAGAATATTCCTAGCTCATGCAATACATGTAGAATAATGCATGCACCAGTCCTAGTGTCAAGTAGCCTCTGCCCTGATAACTTTTGGTTTCTATCAACATGTACTCCAAACACAAGATACCAGATATGCCATAGGTACATGTCGTCCTGACACCGTAGACTTTAGTCTCCTCTTCTAGTGTAGAAGTCATAGCCCCCAGTTCTCCCTGGTAACACGTCATTGCCCGTTTGCGCGCACCACTAGGTTAAAGGTCCCAGCTGCTCTCAGGTAGCCCCCTCCATGTTTCCGCCCACTCATGACATTTCTCTGACGTTTCATACCACATGTCTATGTATACGCCCTGTACACGCCTTCTTGTTACACCCATTTATGCTTATCTTTCGCGACTGCTACGAGTTACGCCTACTGCTACGCCTATTGTATGCAATGTAATGTAATGTATTATACTATATATATGCTGCACTGTCGATGAGGCATTGCAGCTGCCATCCATTCTATTTCCGTGCAGGCTATCCCGTTCCTGTCCCTTCCCTTATGCCTGATTAAAGCCTGTTAGACTCAGATACCTCGAATCCTGTCTCTTATTTATTGAGCTATCTGTTTTATTCAATGTATTCAAAAATAGTACCGGTAATTAATTATTTATTTACCACACAACAATGAGCATGTTTTGTTCCAGAGCCTGTGTGGCTCCAACAGATGGCGCAGATGTGTCCAAGGGCCAGTGAGGGCCCTGTCGCAGTTTGGTCTCCAGCTGCCCAGCAATTAGTGGGCAGCTGCACCGTTTAGGCGCAAGATGGAGAGTGAGGCCCTGAGAGGGACAGAGATGGCACAGAGGTGCCCGGCCAGTCACAGCTGCGCAGCACTTAGTACCAGCTGCAGCGTTTAGGCCCTTGTGAGTGTTCCCGGGTGCCCAGCAAGTAGTGGGCACCTGCACCGTTTAGGTTTTGCGCCAGTGGCGCACCCCTGACTGGCGCTGCATGGCAGCGCGCCCTGACATTCTGGACACAGGGCTCTTTTAGTCCCTTTTTATTAGATGGGGGCTGGTATGTGATTTTATTTAGGAGCAATGTGATTATCTATGTGATGGTAATTGCCTAATGTGAGTTTTGCGCAATGTGATGTGGTGCTAGGAAATGTAATGCATTTAATATGATTACGCACCTTGATCTTACACCTCTGAATGTTTTTATGCATCATGTGTTTTTGCGCTATTGAGTTATGTTCTGGCACCTCTGTATGTTTTTATGCATCATGTGTCTTCCGGGATTTTACACCTCTGAATGTGTTGGTTTATGCATCATGTGTTCTTCCTTCCCTACACCTCTGAATGTTTTAGGCATCATGTGTCTTCTTCCTTACCCCGCTGAATGTGTTTTTATGCATCATGTGTTTTCTTTCCTTACACCTCTGAATGTGGTGATGCATCATGTGTAATGTGTTCTTGCTTATACCCCTAGATGTATTTTATAGTTAGGTGGTTGTTCATTCCAATACAGGTGGTCCTAGTGAGGTCCTGGTTCCCTGCGTGACATTCTCCTAAGGTGTTTAGGGTTGCGCAGGTGGTATTTACCTGTTACCAGTAGTTACTGGATGTGATCTATAATTGTTATCTTGTGCTATACTTATTCTAAGTTCTAAAAGTGCTGATTCTGACAGTGGCCCATGTGGCCCTGTCTTGTAAATAATCCCTTGTGAATATTGCCCGTGCCAGTTGGTACAATGTACATGTGTGACTTCTATCTGATGTGTTTTGACAATACAGAAGTTATTTTTACATAACCTTGTGTGGAGTTCCTTTTGTGGTGTGCCTAGGATGTTGTTGCTGTTGTGTGCTGGCGCAAATGCTTTACACATTGCCTCCGAGTTTAGCCTTACTGCTCGTGCCAAGCTACCAAGGGGGTGAGCAGGGGTTATCTTGGCGTGTGACTCCCTTGCCCTGACTAGAATGGTGGTTTCTGCCTGGCTTTGGCATCAGCCCTAGCCTACCAGTAATAGCCAGTTCTAACATTTACCATTTAGGGAAGGGGACAAAGCAGGGGTGTCTCCTCATTCCACTCCTATTTGCACTGAGTATAGAACCCCCTAGCTGCCAAGATGTGACCCACACCCACCATTAGCGACATTATGTTTGGGTCCATAGAACATAACATTTCTTTATTTGCTGATCTATTATTGACACTTACCTCACCTCAGCTTTCCCTGCCAACCCTACTGGAGAAGTTGCATCTTTTTGAGGGTGTAGAAGGCTTCCGTATTAATCTGACTAAGTCCTTCTTACTTAATCTGACGTTGACTGACACAGACGTGGAGACATTGGGGACCTATACCCACTTCCAATGGGTGAAAAAAGACATCCCTTATCTTGGCATCAAAAGTACCCCTAAACTTTCAGCCTGTACCAGGCCAGCTACCCCCTATTCATACAACAACTGAAAATGTATCTCAAATGCTGGTCACCCAGTCATATAGAATGTGCTATGGAAACCAAAAGCAGAGCACCCACCAAATGCCTACATGAGTACCCCCACATAACTACAGGCCTCATGACTGGCCCATTTGACACCTGGAAATAAGGAGTCTGTCTCCCCTCTTTTTCATAAGTGGGACATTTTAACTTTCGAACATTGCCAGCCTAACTTTCACCTTCTAGACACCAAACATTTTCACTATACACAGCTGAAACATTGGGCACTGCACTTTGACGTTAGGCTCGCAGCCACTAGAGAACCAACCTCTATAGAACAATTTGCGAGAAGAGCAGGATCCTCTAAGGGAACCATTTTTAAAAAAATCCTTACTACTTAATACTTGGCCCACCTCACAACCACGCCATATCACTTTCTGGGAGCACACTTTAGGGGGGAGACATTTCTGAAGGAAAGTGGTGGAAACTTTGGAAGGATATCCCAAAGTGTAATCATTCACTGGGCATGCGAGAGGCACCCTATAAACTACTTTATGATTGATACTTGTTCCCCAATAAGCTGAAGAAAATTTGCCCTAAGACTTCTGACATGCTGGAGGGGATTTGCGCTGCTGGGAAACTTTCGTCACATTTGGTGGAATTGCCCAACAATCTGGCCTTTCTGGTCTGAAATCCTGGCACAAATTAAAGACATTCTGGGCTACCTAATTCCAGATATCCCGGAATTTGCACTGTTGGGTATACGTATGCGTGATGATAGACTGAAACGCCAGACTAAGGGCGACAAAGCCATAATGTGGTTGTGCCTGGGGGCAGAGAAATTGGCAGTGGCCGCATCTTGGAAAAAGAAAGATGATCCAGCACTGACACAATGCCATGCACGTTTACGGCAGTCTCTCACAACAGAAAGACTGTCAGACATCTTTAGGGAGGATTTAAAAAATGTTTAATTCTCATGGGGACCCTTAGTGACGTGTCTATCCAGGGGCTTGCTGCTAGCAGCCTGCTCCTCGTGTACGGGCGTTGCATCTCTTCCAGTGTTGAATCTCAGTTATATCCTGTTACTGACCACTCCCCAATAGAAGCTGGCTAAAGGCAACCATTTTTATAGATTGGGTAACAGACCAGCAATGTATCCTTAGTATTTTTCGATTTCTTTCATTCTTTTTCTGTATGGAGGTTGGGGGGAGGTGGGGTAGACTGAGGGATAGTTTGTTTGCGGGGGAAATATACTGCTAGATATATTCTCGCAATTTCAGTGTGCAAGGATACGAATGAGTTGTTCCTTCCTTACTCACTGGACACTGTACTATGTAATGGCTTCTTGACGATGTATTGAATAGACTCGTACCTCTTGTCTTGCTGTTACTCAATATGAATGTAAAGTTCAATAAAACGAATTTTGACAAGAACTATGGGGTCCACCTAAAAGAGTAAAATGGCCAACCCACAGGAGCAGCTTCCAAACCCAATCGGTGTGTAAGAATCTATGGAGTCCAACTAGAGCCATATTAATCGCAACCCCAAGGAAAACATCCCTTCCAGAAACTACAAGGTACTTGGGGCCTATAGCTCCTCTAGGTTATTGCAGTTTTATGGGGTCTACCTAGGAGACAATCTTTAAAACAACACTTCCAAATCCAATCGGTATTTAAGTCTCTTTGGAGTTCACCTAGAAGCAGTGAACGCACAACCTCCAGGAAGGCAAAGCTTGAAAAACAGGAGCTCAGAAATCTATGGGGCTGTAAAGGAGAGTTTAATGTGATGGTCTCTCTTGTTTCCTTGCCAAACGGAACGGGTGTCTCTTCCCAGTAGTAAGGTGCTGTCCTTCACTTATTACGCACATGAAAGGTGCCCCTAAGGTTCTAGTTAGGAGGGAAAAGCCACAAAAGGATGAAAACACATCCATGGTAATACTGGATGTTCTTAATTGAAGATGATAAATTATACAAGTGTTAAAATGCAAAAATTCACATCTGGTCTTAGGGTTGGGAAAGAGCCCAGCACACAGTATTCCAGGAGTGATATCTAGCTCAGAAAGCAAAAACTAGTGGCACAAATCTAATCAAAATTGGCGATGAAAGTAACAAAACCTATAAATACAAGAACGTTGCAATCAATCAATCATTTGTAGAGCGCACTAATCACCTGTGAGGGTCTCAAGGCGCTGATGGGGGGGGGGGGGGGGGGTGCAGCTACTGCTCGAACAGCCAGGGATTTGAAAAGTCTCCTGAAGGACAGCAGGTCCTGGGTCTGTCGCAGTTGTGTGGGTAGGGTGTTCCATGACCTGGCGGCGAGGTAGAAGGATCTGCCGCCGGTGGAGGTCCTGTGGAGGCGTGGGACGGTGGCGAGGTCGGCAGAGCAAAGCTGGCGGTTCGGGGTGGAGAAGGTAAGTCGTTTGTTGAGGTATGCGGGTCCGGCGTTGTGAAGTGCTTTGTAAGAGTGGGCGAGGAGCTTGAAGGTGATCCTCTTGTTAACTGGAAGCCAGTGCAGGTCTTTCAGGTGGGTGGTGATGTGGGTGTGGCGGAGTATGTCGAGGATGAGGAGTGCGGAGGCGTTCTGTATGCGTTGGAGTCTTTTCTGGAGTTTGGCCTGGGTCCTGTGTAAAGGGCGTTGCCGTAGTCCAGTCTGCTGCTGACGATGGCCTGGGTGACCGTCCTTCTGGTTCCAGTGGGGATCCATCTGTAGATCTTGCGGAGCATGCGGAGGGTGTTGAAGCAGGAGGAGGAGACTGAATTGACTTGCTGGGTCATTGAGAGCGATGAGTCCAGGATGAAGCCCAGGTTGTGTGTGTGGTTGGTGAGTGTGGGTGCAGCTCCCAGGGCGGTTGGCCACCAAGAGTCGTCCGAGGCGGAGGAGGTGGAGCCGAGGATCAGGACCTCTGTCTTGTCTGAGTTAAGTTAGAGGTGGCTGTTCTGCATCCAGTAGGAGACGGCCTTCATTCCTTCGTGGAGTTTGGTTTTGGCGGTGGCGGGGTTCTTGGTGAGTGAGAGGATCAGCTGAGTGTCGTCGGCGTAGGAGACGATGCTGAGGATGTGTGAGCGGATGATATTGGCGAGTGGTGCCATGTAGACGTTAGAAAAGGTTAGGGCTGAGGGATGATCCTTGGGGCACGCCACAGATGATCTTGGTGGCTTCAGAATGGAATGGGGGGAGGTGACCCCTCTAGGTTCTGTCAGAGAGAAAGGGGGTGGTCCAGTCCAGGGCTTTGTCGTGTATTCCTGCATCGTGTAGGCATGTGCGTAGGGTGTGGAGGCAGACGATATCGAAGGCGGCCGAGAGGTCCAGGAGGATGAGGGCCACGGTTTCGCCACTGTCCATTAGGGTCCTGATGTCTTCTGTGGCAGCTGAGGGCGTTTTCGGTGCTGTGATTGCTGCGGAATCCAGATTGGAACGGGTCCAGGATGTTGTTCTCCTCGAGGAAGTGAGTCAGTTGCCTGTTGACGATCTTTTCAATGACTTTTTCCGGGAACGGAAGCAGGGAGATGGGCCAGAAGTTCTTGAGGTCCTTTGGGTCCGCTGTGTTTTTTTTTTTTTAAATCTTTTTATTGTAATTATAATCAAGGCACAAGTTAATCAGACAGTACGTACAAGCAGTATATCCCGACGTCAGCAGTTTTATAATAATTTGCATACTGATATTGCATGCATCACAACAAATGACAATATTCCAACCATTAAATTCACACCTCCTCGTCATTTTCGCCATCAGATTACCCCTACGCCCGTACCTTAGGTGGCTCACAGATTTATCCCCTGAATGTATTCCATGCCCCCCAAACTCTGCCCCACTTTTGAGGACAAACACTACATTCTCAGCCACCATAGCAGCATCCATATCTTTACACCATGCAAGTGTTGGTGACTCTTCCGCACCCCATTTTTGTGCGTTGTTACGCTTTGCTACCACTATCCCCAGTGTGGCCCACACCTGAGCTGGGTGATTAAGATCGTTCAGTTCCCACACATTCAGCAAGCATCTCTTGGGTTCTGGCATAAGTGACACCTCCGCCGCTTGCAATATGGTTCTCATCACCTTTACCCAGTACTCCATGATCTTTGGACACTGCCACACAGTATGGTAGAATGTACCCTCCTCCCCGTATCGCCTTAAGCAGTATTGGTGCGACGTTGTCCCTATTTTATGAAGGGTGAGCCTTGAATAGTAGGTTCTATGTAGAAGTTTGAGCTGCACTAGTTTGAGTCTTGAGGGTATTCCCACCTCCCGCAGGGAAGCCAGCGCCTCCTGCCATTGAGAATCCTCAAATTCACCCACATCCTGGGACCACTGCTCTCTGAGTGCCACGTGTGGGTCAGGTACTTTTTTTTTTTTTTTTTTTTGAAAACCTTTATTGTTCCACAATACAGTTACAGGCATTGGCCTACAGACCATCACGGTCGGCCATCAAAGTAGAGGCGGTCAATCAAGTCAATTAAGTCCAAAAAATACGAAACCCCGCCTCCCCAAAGATACCCCACAGCTCAAGGATGCAGTTGGTGCACAATAATTACAGAATTAGAGAAGGTTTCTTTTTTTTTTTTTGTGAAAATAAAGAATAAGCAGGATCCAACGCCGCACAATTAAGCCCAAACAAAACAAGGGATAATCATAATATCGAACATGCACAGGCAGGACTATGGTAAATAGGAGTTTAGCACGAGAACATCTGATCAGGATAAACAATAAACAACACAGCCAGCCCGCCAGAATCACTATATGCCCACTGCACCAAGAAATACTGGAAAAACCTCGATCTTTAGTATCTAAATGAGCAGAGCACAACGAGAGTACAGCAATTTGGATCCCAGAAAAAAGAGGAAAAGAAAAAGGTACAGAGAAACTAAAAACGACAGAAACAAAAGGCCATAGAAACAAAAAGGGGACACAAACAATAACACTACCCACCCCACCCTGCACCTCTGCTGACGGCTACGGCCCACCCCCCTAGCAGCGTGCCTGTCGCCCAATGTCAAAAACCCGAAATATAGAAAGAAGAAAGATGAAAGGAAGGACAATAATCCACATAGATACAAAAGAAAAGGGGGAAAGAAGAAAAAACATTGGAGGGTCCCCAGAGCGGGCTCCCGGCCCCCCCCCCCGCCGCGTAGCGATGCAAATACGCCAGTAACATTGACAAAGTCTCAGGATGGTCACAAAAACAGGATAAAAGTCACTGCTCGGCCGCTCAACAGACACAACCATAATGAAAATCCCCCTGTGTAACACCAATAAAGAACAGAGTATCATCATTCACGAAACCCATACAGCCCGCACCATCAACCCATCCCAGTACATGCGGTGTAGGGCCCCGCAATCAAAGCACCGGAGGAAACCAACATGGCAATTCAAAGGTAGCCGAAAATCTCACAGTATACCAGCGTACGTCACACTCGAAGATCATCCACGCCACTCAATCGGTCACGTTTCTAAGAGCAAAGGTAAGTTCAAGCAGAATAGTCAAGGCTCAGTTTCAAGGTCTCAGGATGAAGCCAGCCATCGGAAGAGGAGCTGGAAAGGAAAAGCAAGGAACACATGTCCGATGGTATCACCAAAGAAACCAAGCATCCACGGGAGTAGGCGCTTCAGCGTCGCACCACTTGGAATTAACTGGGAACCCTCCGGGTACAAGTCCAGCCTATCCACCATCGAGAAAGTCGTTTCCGTACCGCACAGCAAAGTCAACGCGGGAAATTATAGAAGGGCCCATACACACAAAGGAGCACCAGGATAGTATCAGCATCGGGCATTCGTTTCCAGTCCACATAATCCGGGGCGTTCCGGAACGGTCCAGGTCAGATGTCGTCCTTCGAACACACAGGGGGCAGACGGTCCCAACCCCTCGATCGTCAATGTAAGCTGCCACCGCCATTGTCAGGCGTGTCCCCTCGATGCGCCACCTCCAAGAGGGACACACAGCATGGACGCCGTCCAAACCAACACCAGTACCGCCAGTCCATGACACAGAGAGGTGCGTAATAACATCGCGCCCTCTGCGTTTCACAAAGTATGGTCGCCATGTCCACTTCCCCGCGGACGGCCACAGTTGTGCTCCTCCCCAAAACCAGAAAACACCACAGCCGTTTTGTGCATCAAGCGGCTACGAAGGCTGGAAATACAGGATAAAATCGATTCGCCTGGGCAAATCTGGGTCCCATCCGGGAACAAAGAACAACGTCCAGGCCGCCATAGCGTCAATCAGCCGCCTGAGGGGGGTGGGGGGAAGCATAATCGGCAGAGGGGGGCAGCGGGGAGTGCGTTCACCAGGTTCCACGAGGCCAGCGCTGGAGGCACACTCACAGAGATGGGCCGACCTCCGTAGCGGTAGACCGGCACCTCCTGGGTCATCGAGGCCATTGTTATTGCACTCGCGGGCGGCAGCAGCATCACGCGGGGTCCCGGCTTCCGGCCCCGGAAGGCCGCAAAATACGAGGGGTCGCATCTTCGTATCAGGTACATTTTTGACTAATTTTCGGTAGGTGAGGGAAGTAGCCCGCTTATGTATGCAGTCCGTCAGCAGCCTGTCCTCTAGGGGGGTGGCCTCTGGGACCTTAGTGCCAGATGGCAAGGCCGCTTGCAGTGCATGTTTTATCTGCATATATCTAAATATTTCCGAGGGCGCTAGTTTGTACTGTGTTTGAAGACGTTCAAATGTAATTACCTCCCCTTTGTGCCACATGACACCCACCGTGGATATACCAATTGCGTCCCATTTAGCAAATCCCTTATAATTCCTAAGGCCACCCAGTTGTTGGGTAGCCCATAGAGCAGTAAGTTGGGTTATCACTCCCCGCCAGCCTAATTTAGTATGTGCCTCGTGCCATATGTTGACCGTCTGCTTTTTGGGTCCGATAATAGCTGGGGCTCGCTTCTTGTAATAAAGCGCAGACATCATGCCCTCCACCCTTATTCCGTGCCTGTCTGCCTTGAAAGCGGGGTCCGCCTGTGGGGCGTGTATCCATTGATTGATGACCTTCAGCTGGGCGGCCCAATAGTATAATTGTATGTCGGGGAGTGCTATGCTGCCGTCATACCCCCCCTTTAACAAATTTGCGCTGTGCTACGCGTGCTGGTTTGTTCCCCTACAACAGCCCGGAAACCTGAGCCGCTATCTTCTTGAAGTAACCCGGTGGCACTGGGAACGGGGTATATTCCTGTGCGTAAAGGAATCGAGGGAGCGCCATCATTTTAAAAAGCGCTGCCTTTCCCAGCAGTGTCAGTGGCAGTGGGCCCCAGTGAATCACATCCCTTTTTAAACGCTCTAGGGGAGGCATGAGATTTCTTTTAACAAATTTGTCCTAGTCCGCCGTGATATAGATACCCAGATATTTAAAGGCATCCTCCGTGACCTGCAGTGGGCAGTCCTTTGGGAGTTGAGGTGGTGGGCCATGGAGCACAAATAGGATCAGTTTATGGTGTACCCAGATGCCCGACCAAAAAGGTCACATATATTTAGGAGTACCAGAATGGATCGTCTAGGGTAGGCCATGTATAATAATACGTTGTCTGCATACAACAAGATGCGGTCTTCCCATCCTTCCATTCACCTAATACCCCGGATCATTGGCTCCCATCTGATCCACGCCGCTAACAGCTCCAGCACTAGGGCAAAAAGCAGCAGCGACAGTGGGCATCCTTGACGCGTGCCCAGAGTCAATGGAAAGTCTTGGGATATATGACCATTAGTCGTCACATGCGCCAGTGGTTTTGTATATAAGAGACGTATCCATGCGCAGAACTTCGGGCCAAAGCCCAGGTGAGTCAGCACAGCGAACAAGCGCTGTGTTTTTTTTTTTAGTAGGGCGTTGATCTCGGCGTGCTTCCAGCTTTCCGGGAAGGTGGCGGTCTCGAAGGAGCTGTTCATAATCTTCCGGAGTTGGGGTGCGATGATGCGGTTTGCTTTGTTGAAGATGTGGTGAGGGCAGGGGTCGGATGGTGAGCTGGAGTGGATGGTGTTCATGGTCTTGATGGTGTCGTTGATGTGGGTCCAGGAGAGCAGGCAGTTGGTGTGGCTGGGGGTGGTGAGTCTGCGGTGTCGGCGGCTGTAGGGAGGGCCTGGGCATTTAAGCTGTCGTGGATGTCTGCAATCTTGCGGTAAAAGAAGGTGGCAAAGGCGTCGCATAGCTCTTGCGACGGCAGGATGTCGTTGGAGCTTGAGCTGGGGTTGGAGAGCTCCTCCATGATTTTGAAGAGCTCTTTGCTATTTTGTGTGTTGTTGTCAATGAGTTCCTTGAAGGAGGTCCTTTTGGTGGCTCGATTGAATTGGTGTGCTTACGGCTGGCGTTCTTTAGGGCTGCATGGCTGTCCCGGAGTCTGTTCGCGGCGCCACTTTTTCTCGAGCCTTCGGCAGGTCCGCTTGGATTCCTGGAGGTAGGTGGTGAACGAACTGGCCTTTCTGTTTGTGCGTCTGTTTGAGGGTTTTTTGATCGGGGGAGTGTGTTGGCACAGTAGTCGATCCATTGCCTGAGGTTGCGGGCAGTGTCTGAGGTGTCTGTTGGTGGAACTCGGGTGAGGGTGGTGATGAGCTGGTCTTCGGTGACCTTGTTCCAACTGCGGTAGGGGATCCGTTGCAGATGGTGGTGCCAGGTGGGTTTCTTGAAGGTGAAGTGGATGCAGCGATGGTCAGTCCAGTAGAGTTCGGAGGTGTGGCTGAAGGAGACGCGGTTGATGGTGGAGAGGATGGGGTCGAGCTTGTGTCCGGTGGTGTGGGTGGGGGTCGTGATGAGCTCTTTGAGTCCAAGGTTGGCGAGGTTATCGAGCAGAGCGACGGAGTTGCTGTCGTCGGCGTTCTCAAGTTGGAATTCAGGTCTCCGCGGAGGATGTAGTCTGTGGAAGCAAGAGCCTGCGTGCTCACTGTCAGAGATGGCCTCTATGAACTGTGGCACCCTATAAACTACGAGTGAACTAACGAGTGTTCCTTTGAGGGTGGTGTTGGGTTCTCCGCGGATCTAGAAGTGCAGGTGTTCGGTGGTGCTGGAGGTGTCTGCTGTGCAGCTCGAGACTCTGAGGGTGTTTCTGTGGATGAAGGTGATTCCTCCTCTTGGTCTGTTGGTGCGGTCCCTTCTAGTGATCTTGTAGCCATCTGGGATGGCTATGGCTATGTCGGGTGCCGAGGAGGGGTTCATCCATGTCTCTGTTAGGAAGGCAACGTCCGGGAGACTGAGTCGAGTAGGTCCCAGAGTTCGATGGCGGGCTTGTGGACGGAGTGGGCGTTGAGTAGTATGCATCTGAGGTAGTTGCGTTCTGCTCTGATGGGTGGGGTGGCACGTGCTGGTGTTTGGCAGCTGGTGAAGCTGCAGCTACGGCAGGTGAAGGGTCCATAGGTGAGTCTCGGGCTGGCTTGGAAGCAGTTGGACAATCAGCCAGTGTTGAGTTCGCGGAGGGTGTTGGCGTTGTAGCGGAGTCGGGCGATGTGGCGGTCGTGGGGGCCAGGGGGTCTGGTATTGGGCGTGGTCCAGGTACGGACAGGTGCAGACGGGCTTGCCTCAGGCGCGACCGCACAGCGGTTGCCTTATGTAGGGGAGGGGGCGGGTGCAGAGGGAGGGAGTCAGCAGCAGCGGAAACAGGGGAGACACAGAACAACAACTAAGGGCACAGTAAGCAGACAAAGTAAAAATGGAATAACAGTGAGCACAGCGGAAATCTGGGGAAAGCAGAACAACAACTAAGGGCACAGTAAGCAGACCATAATGAAATGAAACGAAATAACAGTAGCAAGCGGAAATCTGTGGGGGGGGGGGGGGAAACCAGGAGAGCCTACAGCGAGCCTGCGGCGCAGGGATGTGCTGCTGGCTCGAACGCTGCTCGGGTGGACGGTTCAGATGATAGCGCAGTCATCAACCAGGCGGAGCTGCAGGGGAGAGTGCTGGCCTTGGCCCGGAGGTCAAGGAATCAGCAATTTCCTTTGATGGACCGTCATGTTTTTCTCCCATCGCATTAACAGCGGTGTCATTCTTACCGGTTTTGCACAGAGCAATGGATAATGGATTAGTGAAGCCAGAGAGGGAAGGGCGGTGTCTCACTTACGAGGAAGGTCTCGCCCCCTGGTTGGCCCTGCGGGGGCTGGAGCCGGAGCTTGAGACGTTGAGAGCTCTGCTAATACACTTACTCTGAGCAAAACCGGTAAGAATGACACCGCTGTTAATGCGATGGGAGAAAAACGTGGCTGTCCATCAAAGGACAAGGTAAGTGCACTATCCCTCTCTTGTTTTCTGTAGCCAAGGAAAAAAAGAAAACAATATATGCCCCTCAGATTGAAGTGGGTCCTTAACTATCAGAGAGAAGCAAAATATCTGTCCCAGCAGTAGAGCACTGCCCCGGGGAGCGAGATCCCGCTGCTGGTCAATTGAATATATCTAACACTGCCTCTGGACTACAAGGTATAGAAGTCACAACCCCAATGATGGAAGACGTAGCGGGGGGAGAACTCAAGATAGCACTATACTTGGTGTACCTAGCCACGAAAGAACTAAAACTAATACTGGTCTAGAGATAATTCTGTACTTGAAGCAGCCCCTATCAGGCACTCGGAGGAAGGGAGATTCCCAGAGCACAATGAAGTCTGAAACAAGGAGGAGTGGAGGAGTGTGGCTCACTGACTCACGAGAGCGGAAGACCCTGATGCAGAGGTCTGGCCCGGGACCAGGGTTCAATTCCCGTCACGGCAGGGTCTTGAGGTCAAATGTCCGCGGACCCGATAATTCTCGGCACGGTGCCTACTCTAATCATGGGGTCCCACGCTGCAACTCTGGGCAATAGCTTGCTTAGTCTCCACACCGGCCCTAATCGCTAAGGATGCCTGGCTTCACCAGGGGGGTGCCCAGGAGTTGGGCGTCTCACAGGAATAGGCCAGGACGGGTCCCTCAGCGGCTTATTCAGCGCGGGGACACACTAGTAAGTGTAACCATGCGCTTTATAAGCTTCAGAATTTTAAATTACAAAAAAGATAGACTCTGGTGATTACTTCTATTCCCTGTCGGATCACTCGGACTCATCTAGCGATGATTTAGAGACAATCCTGAAGGTTCAGGATAAGGGTGGATCTCATGGCAGCAGTGACAGTGATCTTAGTAGTACCATGCGGACCACACGGGTGGAGATATTCCTGATGCCAGCCCCTGGACGGTACGTAAGAAGCTGGATGTAAGAGAAGGGGCAACGCAGGTGGATGGCAGCGATGTCTTGCAATGGGACTACTCCTTTTCCGCAGAGATAGGCACTGACAGCTGGCATATCTCAGAGATCACTAAAGAAAATACACTAGATAGATCTGAGGAGATCTTACTAGCCCTGATCTATCAAACCATTATGACTCATAGGGAAGAAACACACATAGAGAGTCAGCGGGCACAGAGCTCATGTCGTTAACTGCAGAATTCGGCCCGATGCCTCGCCAAATCATGTACTGAATTCACCCCAAGGTTTAATGAAGCGGAAGCCCAGATCTCAATCCTGGAGGACCAGTTGGTAGCGCAGAAGGTGGCGAAGGCAACCCTGCGGTCTCTCAAGGATGATACCCAATGGAAACTGACTATCTGGAAAATCGTTTCCGCAGGAATAATCTCCGAGTCCTGCAAATTTCAGAGGGTGCGGATGGCCAGGATCCTCGCAAGTTCGTCATCTAGCTGTTCTCAGAGCCTTTCCCAGAACTGACACAGTAGGACTGGCAGAGAGAGATCCAAAGGGGACATCAATTCCCATTTTCTCCTTGTCCAAGACCAGGTCAAACAATATCTAGACCAAGAGCGATATTAATATCACTCAATAATTTTCTAGCCCGGGAAGCTGTATTTGAGCTCGCACACCCTGATAGAAAGAGGGCAGGGAGGGGGCTAGAGTTTTTCGTTAGGCCAGATTTTTGCCATCAAACTGTAGTGAAGCGCTGGCAGCTACGTCCGCTTATTGCACCATTTCAAGCTATAGAGGCACAAGCTTTTATCTTAAACCATGCTAAACTAAAAGTGTTATATAAAGAACATACTTCATTCTTTATCTCTGAGGTGCAAGCAAAAGAGTATTTACAGTCTATTTGAGGCAAAGGCTGATGCTTTAGTTTGCTGACATTGTATGCTGTGTCTAATTATGCATAAACTGGCGCTACTGTCTTTGGGGATTTACAGACTCCCTTTCCATATTTTCACTCTGGGCTGGGAGGGACATATTCTCTGCTTTGTTCATTTCCTTTTCCCCCCTTGTTCTATAGCACCTTATGTTGTTTCTGTTCACATGTATAAACATTATTTGCTTGGCATTTATACTATTGGTATTATTTACTAGGGTGTTTCTGTTTCATTGTATCACTGCCTCATGCATAGGGTGGTTTACAGGTGGGGGTACCCGGTTGGCGGGAGCTTGTCATCACAGGGACCATTGGTCCTAAAGCCTTGTTGCAGGGGTGGGGATTGGGTTCTGGGGTTGGAGTCTTGGTGGGTGGTGCTTGTGGGGGGTGGTATGTGGTGGGTGTGTTGGGGTAAAATAAGAAAAACAATCCACAACATGGTAAAGATCACGTAGACAAGAGATTTGGTACTATATTATGGCAGTATCGATCAAGGGAAGGCACCCATATTCAATAGGGAGATAAGATGGTTAAACTAGGGATACTTATTTGCTCCTTGAATGTCTGTGGGCTAAACAATTATAATAAAAGACAAAGAGTTGCTGCAGAGCTGCGGGTAATTCAGCCGGACCTAGTATGTTTAAAGGAAACGCACATACCCTGGGGGAAGTGGAAAATTTTAGGGCATTGGGTTATGTGGTCTTTACAGCTTCACAGCAATCGACGAAGACTCGGGAGGGTTGCAGTGTTAACCAAACAAGTAGTTCAACAATCAGGACGAGTGTTAGTGGACAAACAAGGTCAGTGGGCCACCTTGGAATGTTTCGTGGGGGGAGCTAAGTTCACGGGATGTACGCTATATGCTTCTAACCTCGATGAGGGTCCGGTCCTTCAGCAGTTAAATGCCAAACTTGCTTTGTGGCCCACCCCACTTGTACTCTGTAGGTATTTTAATATTCATTTGGTTGGTAGGGAACTCGAAATGGGTATACAAAACTACAAAGGTAGGAAGCCTAAGGTTTTTAAGGCACTGCATGATTTATTGATTGACCATGGCCTGATTGATGTTTGGAGTACTGATCCGGGGTTGACGTTTTATTCCCATCCGCATAGCAAGATAGTGCGATTTGACTATTTTTTCGTATTTCCTGTATTACTTTCAGAAGCTAAGATACAAGTCTTCCCTAGGATAACCTCCGACAATGAGCCAATAGTGTTGGATATTCCTGCGCTAGGTACTTATATAGCCCAGAGGGTTTTTACCTTTGATAGGAAGCTCTTATTGGACAATCTCTTTGTTGACCATATGAAGGTCTGGATTAAGGACTTCTTTCAAAACAACCGGCACTTCACCTCGTGCTGGGTCGTTTGGGATGCCCTCAAAGCTAGTTTTGGAAGGGAAGCTTTGAGTTATGGATTGTATAAACAAAGGCAAGCTAAGCTAGCTGTCCAGGAACTATATGGCAATCTCAAAATAGCTGAAGACAATCTAGCACAGGGATATTGGTAGACAAAGATATTAGGGATCTACAAATCAATGTTGCTAGAGTAAGGCTAGTATTAATCTGCTGTGGAGTAAGGGGAATGCAATAAAATACCAGCTATATAAGAAGGACTGTTACGAGTATGGAGAAGCCACTGGGTGTTGCTTAGCGCAAAAACTTCGCTCAAAAAAGGCTGCACAAAGAATAGAAGGTCTGAAGTACGCTCTGGGTAATATACAGGATCCCCAGGAAAACTTAAAAATCTTCCTTAATTTCTATAAAGACTTATATACAGAACAGGAGGTAGGGCGATGCACTATGGAACTGGGGCTTCAAGACCTAATATTAGAGGAACTGGACCTCGAGGAAGCAGGGATCTTGGAAAGCCCCATCACAGCATTACTACTGGCAAGGCAGCTGGGCCGGATAAGCACCCCTCGGAGGTCTATAGGACCTTTTTTCCGGATTTTAAAATTGATATGCTGGCCGTATTACAATCAGCACAAACTGGGTGCACCCAGGATCCTGGGATGAGGCTAATATTGTTGTTTTTAAAAAGAAGGAAAACCACCTGATCTTCCGGGGTCCTATCAACCAATTTCCCTTGTTAATTGCGATAGGAAAGTATATGCTAAAATCTTAGGAAATCGACTAGCTAAAGTTATCTTCTTGTTAGTCTCACAAAGACAGCACAGCTTAATACCTGGCAGGGGGACTGTGAATCTTATCAGCAGGGTAGTGACCTTATTTGACATTGCACAGGCTATAGCCAGGGATCCAGGGGTGATCCTATTAGATGCCGAAAAGGCAGATTGTGTTGCGTGAGATTTTCTTTGGGGGGGGTCCTACAGCAGATGGGGTTCGGCCATGGGTTTATCCAGGCTATACGGGTTATATATCAATCTCCCGTGACTAAGATATGCTCAATGGGGCTCGAATCTAAGCCAGTACAGATCTCCAGAGGGACGAGGCAGGGTTGTCCCTGTTCTCCGCTGCTGTTTGCTTTGTACATCAACCCCTTTTTAAATATGCTGGAGAGAAGTCCCAGGATTAAGCCTGTTATTATAGGGCAGGATCGCTTCTGTGTCCTCGCATATGCTGACGACATAGCAATTGTAACACCTGATCCTGTCACAGCTATGCCAGAAATTTAACATATAGCACATAGGGTTGGCTCAGTATCGGGTTACAAGTTGAACCCAGCCAAAACAAAGATCATCTGTACGAATCAAATTGTGGTTAATGATTCTAGAATAGTTAAAGAGGTCACATACTTGGGTATTAAGATCAGGGTGTGTTCAAAGGAGCTGGTTGCGGCTAACTGGGGAGCTATTATGGCCAATGTGAAGCAACTGTTGGAAAGGTGGGAATGCCTACACCTCTCACTGGTTGGCAGATCTAATGTTCTTAAAATGGATATTGCCCAATGTTTTGTATTTTATTAGATCAGTCCCATTGGAAATATCTCGTGGGCAACTTCAACAATTACAGTCAATATGTGATAGATTCTTGTGGGCCCCAGGGAAACCGCGTAGAGCAATACGTTTCATGACTCTTCCCCAGGATAGAGGGTGGCCAGTCCCTGATTTCACATTTTACTATTACCCCTGTATACTACGGAATATGCGTATACTCTTGACTGGAGAAGAAGTGGATAACCTGGCCGAGGCCTCCTCTATATACTTTGGGATCGAAGCTAAAAACTGTCTGTTTAAAATATTGGAAGGCAGCTATTAAAAAAAAACAACCTTAAAATACTGGGTGTGACCTTCAAGGTTTGGAAGATAGTGCAAAAAAACCTTTAGATCGAAGGGCTGTCATATTATACACCCACCTCTGCATCAGTGATATTGCCTGTGATTTTCTAGGATCAGATGGTAGACAATTCCAGATTTAAAGGGCATTAGGCAAATCTGGGATTTTTATAATGAAAGGGGGTCTGTGTTTTTCGGTTTCAATCTTGGCAGGTAGGTACCAGTTGCCCAATAATGATTTTCTTTTTTTTTCAGAACAAGCTTTATTGTCATATCAGGAAAGATTGAAAAACATTCCACGGTACTCCGAACCCCGGAGGAGCCATGAGCATAAAATCAAGTTACAGAGATTAGCAATCAATGGAGACATCAACAATAATCAGTTTTGTCGAAAAACCCCCAATCCCACCACCCCACACAAACCAACCACCACCCGGGTCCCCCCCTAACCCCAAACACGATGTCAGTCCATATTCGATAACGCAGTCTATATGTAATTGGCAGTACACTCCTACCCTCGCCCAGGTCCATCAAACAGCTGCTCACTAATAGCATCCTGTTGTGCCGGCGGCTCCAGCCACAGCCCCCTATAGTCCGCCCACCTCTTCCAGATTTTGAAGTGTTTTTTAGGGCAGCCTCGGGCTTCGAATACCGGACGTTCCAAACTCATACAGTAGTCCAATCCCTGTTTCCAGGCCTTTATCGGGGGAGCTCGAGAGTCTTTCCAGGCACGGGCCACATCCCTTTTAGCCACCACTAGGCCTAGTAGTAACAAGTGTCTTTTATATATGTTGCCTCCTACCTGCTCTAGAACATGTAAGAGACCTAGCTGTGATATACGGGGAAGTGTCCAACCCAGCACCTCATCCAGACAATCGCAGACCCGCTTCCAGTACCCCTCCAATGCCCCGCAGAACCACACCGTATGCATAAACGAGCCCACCTCACGGCCACACCTCAGGCAGTCAGGGGAGGCAATCAGACCAGCCCTATGCAATTGCTCTCTCGTATAGTAGGCCCTGTGCAGGTATTTAAACTGTATGAAGCGTAATCTCACTGTAATAGCCGTCTCCCTTGGGGCAGCCAGGGCCTCTCTCCAGCTCTCCTCATCCAATACTCCTACATCTCTTTCCCATACGGATCGCAGTTTGTCCAGGGAGGAGGAGCAGTGGGTAACGATGGATTGATATATGCGGGATATTTTTTTATCTTCCAGTTCCCCCATGAACAGCTTAGCTTCCAAGGGGCTGAATTCTGGCAGGGATTCCAGTCCCTCCAAGGCAGGGGAGATAGCGTGTCTAAATTGTAGGTATTGAAAGAATTGGGAGTTCGGCATATCATATTCGTCCCTCAGAGCCTGGAACAATTTAAGGGTCGTCCCCCTCATAACATGTCCCAGTGTCGAGATCCCTATTGCGTCCCAGCCCCGGAATCCCCGCAGTGCCGCCAGAGCCGGCAAACGGCCATTGTGCCACAGAGGAGTCTCCTGCGTCAGCGTGTTCCACCACCCCATACGGACAAGCGCTCTCCGCCACACCTGAAACACCACCTGTGTTACCATTGGAAGTTTCTTTCTTTTTGCTGCCGAGTAGAGGAGCTCATGTAGGGTATCGGGGTCCATCAGGTACCATTCCTAGGCATAAGCCGAGTCACTGCGGTCACCATACCACCATTCGTTTAACACCAACAGGTGGGATGCTTGGTAGTAAGATAAAATATCGGACGATGCCAGGCCGCCACAATATGTGGACAAGAAGCATGTGCGAAGCGCCACCCGGACAGCACCCCCAGCCCAGAGAAAGCGACCCAGTGCCGAGTTGACCTGGCGGAACCATTGTGGCGAGACAGGGTACGGATGGTTTTGTAATTGATATAGCAGACGCGGGAGGGCTACCATCTTAAATATGGCGGAGCGGCCATATATATTGAGGGGCATACGGGACCACGTCTTCATATCAGATCGAACTTTGTCCCACACCGGAACAATATTGCGTTCCCACGAGACTCCCGGTATATCCGACAGGAATACCCCGAGATATTTAAGGCCCCCGCTGCCTCCCGAAGGGCCGACGCCCAGTCGCCAAGCGCCGCACCATCGCCTAGGGTCCATAGTGTAGATTTCTGTACGTTAATATTGAGCCCCGAGACCTTGCCGAATATCCTCATAATTTCAAGAACTCTTGGGCCCGACCTATTAAGGTCCGTAAGAAAGAACAGCACGTCGTCTGCATAAAGAGCGATCCTATCTGAAGGCCCCGAGTCCCACTCGAACCCCCTCATCTGGGCATCTATGCGGATCCACGCTGCTAGCGGTTCCATAGCGAGAGCAAATAAATATGGTGAGAGGGCAGCCCTGGCGGGTACCCCGTCCTATAGGGAAGGAATCCGAGACAGCCCCTGCCACCCGAACCGACGCCGTTAAATTGGTGTACAGCAGTCGAACGTAGGAAAGAAAGTGGGGTCCAAGATTCAGCCGTGACAGGAGAGCCTGCAGGTAGACCCAGCTCAAGAAATCGAATGCTCGATCTATATCCGCTAGCCAATAATTAATTTTTTTAAGTTTCTACAAATACGTGTTTTTTTGAGAAAACAGCAAATTATGATGAAACTGCATAAATTGGTGGAGGCTATCAGACGTCAGGATACTATATAAAGTACTGTTAGCTTCTAGGCTGGACGATCTCGATAAGCAAAATCTTAAATGGGGAAATTTTCTGGGAGAACAGGGTGTGTCCCTGGAGCAATCGATTGACATAGCAGTGAAAATCCTACCCTCGGCGAATCTAAAAGCCCAGCATTTTAAAACAATGTTCAATCTGTACCACACCCCTGCAAATATGTTGAAGTGGAGTGGAGTCAACGATGGGAAATGTTTCCGGTGTGGTGCAGATATTGTGCATATTTTCTATTCCTGTGAAAAATGTATACACTTTATTGAACAAATTGAAAGGTTTCTGTCAGAAGTAACCGGGGTTTGTATAAAGATCTCAACCTCTGCTGTGATGCTGTTGGGGATCGGGGAAGATCTGTAGTGTAGTTCCTATATTCCCAATAGGCTCTGCGCATTGGAATAATATATCCTATAGATTAGACGTAGGACTGAGGTCGACTAGGTCTCTATCGAATATACTAAACTTAATAGTGAGTGCCAGCTAGCTCAGAGGTCACTAGAAACGTTCTCGAATTCACAAAAAGGGATTAGTTTCTGACAACCGCATAAACATGGCAACTTTGTTTCCCAAGAATAAGAAATATATCTCTAGAGTCGCGGAAACAATAGATAAGAATTTCACTCAGTTAATCGTGCATGCTTCGTTTCAACAGAGGTGCAGAGAAATAGAGAGACGGGCGTTTTCAATAAAAGGTTTTATTGAACAGTCTTCTTTCTCATGCAAGAAAAGTGAACTGCTGCAATCGTAATGCAGACTGCAAAGTATAATGCGTACAGCGAGAACAATATTATAAAATAATACTGTAAGATCATTGTATGGTTTCTAAACCATATATAAATACATACATAAATAACAAGGGCTAAAAATGCTCAACAGGTGCTTCTAAAATACGCCTACCCCAATGTACCTAACTTAAGTCTAGTACGAGGGAAGAAGTAAGTATTGTGTAGCATACGTCTAGTTTTCTTTGCCAAGAATCTATCCAAGATTTCTCTAGGTTCTTATCTTGACCCGGTCACTCCACTACCGCACGGCCCCCGTGTGCCCGGAGTCTGCTGCCGCTGCCTGCTTGGCCCTCTTGCTGCCGCCTCTCCTTAGGGCCCCTGCTCTCCAGGCTTGCCCTCGCTCTCCAGGCTTGCCCAGGCTTGCCCTCGCTCTCCAGGCTTGCCCAGGCTTGCCCTCGCTCTCCCCCGCTCCGCTTTCCCGCTCTTTCCAACCCCCTCTCTGCTCCCCGCCGCTGCTCTCCTGTGGCCCCGCCCCCTTCTCCTGTCTCCCGCTCCCCATTCGCCGCCCCGCTCCCGCCTCCCAGCTGCTCCTCCCTCCCACTTCGCCATAAATGGCGGGGACCGTTCGTACGCGCAGCGGGCGCGCCAAAGGCGTTCCCGTCGACGCACGTCCACGCCTGGACCGGGCCCAGCGCCAGAACCCCTGGACCCCGCCAGAGCCAGCCAACCTGACTGAGCTACGACGCCGCCACCCTCCACGCACTCAACACCGGCCGACATCCAGCCTGCTACCAAGTCACCCCGAAACGCACCCACGGAGCCTTCACCTGCCACGCCTGCTACTTCACCTGCACTCGGTCCTGCACCGCGCCAGCCAAAACAGCCGCCAACAACAACCACCTCAAGTGCATCCTGCTCAACACCCGCTCCATCCACAGGCACGCCGTCGAACTATGGGACCTCCTGGACAAAACGGCACCAGATGTCGCCTTCTTCACGGAAACCTGGATGAACGCCTCCTCAGCCCCCGACATCGCCATTGCCATCCTGGACGGCTACAAGATCATCCGGAGGGACCGCCATCGCCCACAGAAACATTATCCGCATCACGACCAACACCGACGACACCCTCGCCACTGCAGAGCACCTACACTTCCAGATTCACACCGACCCCAAGACCACCCTCAGAGGAACCCTCATCTACAGACCCCCGGGACCACGCTCACACTTCAGTGAGGCCATCGCAGACTTCATCAGCCCGCTCGCCCTCGCCTCCCCCGACTGCATCCTCCTAGGAGACCTCAACTTCCACCTGGAGAACGACCAGGACAACAACACCACCGCCCTACTAGACAACCTCGCCAACCTCGGATTCAAGCAACTGGTCAAAACCCCCACCCATTATGCCGGCCACACGCTCAACCCCGTCTTCTCCTCCAGCAACCACATCTCCTTCAGCCACACCACCGAACTCTACTGGACCGACCACAGCTGCGTACACTTCAACTTCAGGAAAACAACGACCCACCACCGCCCTCAACAAACCCCCTGAAGATGCTGGAGCAAGATCACCACCGACCGACTCACCACCTCCTTGAGCCTAAACCCTCCCACCAACACCACGGACCCCAACGAAGGAGCCCACAACCTCACACAGTGGATCACTGACTGCGCCGACACCCTTGCTCCACTGAAAAACACTCCCAGCAACCTCAACAGCAAGAAAGCCGCGTGGTTTACCAACGATCTCAAAGACTCCAAGAAATCCTGCCGTGACCTCAAGAAAGCCTGGCGCCACAACCAGTCAACGGAAAACATGACAGCCCTCAAGGACGCCACCCGCAAACACCACCAGCTGATCCGCACCACCAAAAGGTCATCCTTCAGAGAACGACTGGACAACAACACCCACAACAGCAAGGAACTCTTCAACGTCGTGAAAGAACTCTCCAACCCCAACGCCAGCAACGACATAACGCCTTCTCAGGACCTCTGCAACTCTCTGGCCACCTTTTTTCACCGTAAGATCGTCAACATACATGACAGCTTCGGCGCTCAGAACTCGTACCCCACCACCGAACCTACACCCCCCACCACCACCCTGTGCGCCTGGACTCAGGTCAGCACGGAAGATACCACCCACACGATGAACACCATCCACTCGGGCTCCCCAGCCGATCACTGCCCACACCACATCTTCAACAAGGCCGACTCCATCATCGTACCCAAACTTCGGGACATCATCAACAACTCCTTCATATCCGCCACCTTCCCGGATAGCTGGAAGCACGCAGAGATCAGCGCCCTCCTGAAGAAACCCACCGCAGACCCCTCAGACCTCAAGAACTTCCGCCCCATCTCGCTCCTCCCCTTCCCTGCAAAAGTCATCGAGAAAACCGTCAACAAACAGCTGACAGTCTTCCTGGAGACGAACGGCTCCCTCGACCCATCGCAGTCCGGATTCCGAGCAAACCACAGCACCGAGACCGCCCTCATCGCGGCCACCGACGACATCCGGACCCTGCTGGACAACGGAGAAACCGCCACCCTCATCCTGCTCGACCTTTCGGCCGCGTTCGACACGGTCTGCCACCGCACCCTGACAACCCGCCTCCGCCACGCCGGGATCCAAGGAAAGGCCCTGGAATGGATCACCTCTCCGAGAGAACCCAAAGAGTCCGTCTCCCGCCCTTCCTCGCAGAAGCCACCAAGATCATCTGCGGCATACCTCAAGGCTCCTCGCTCAGCCCCACCCTCTTCAATGTCTACATGAGCCCCCTCGCAGCCATCGCACACAAGCACAACCTCAACATCATCTCCTACGCCAACGATACCCAACTGATCCTCTCCCTCACAAACGACCCCACCTCCGCCAGAGCCAGCTTCCATGACGGAATGAAAGACATCGCAGACTGGATGAAGCTCAGCCGCCTGAAACTGAACTCATACAAGACGGAAGTCCTCATCCTCTGGCCCATCCATCTCCGCCTGGGACGACTCCTGGTGGCCCCCTGCTCTGGGCCCCCCACCCAAGCCCACGGACCACGCACGCAACCTGGGCTTCATCCTTGACTCCTCCCTCACGATGGCCAGGCAAGTTAACGCCATTACCTCCTTCTGCTTCAACAAACTCCGCATGCTCCGTAAGATCTTCCGCTGGATCCCCACTGGAACCGGGAAAACGGTCACCCAGGCCCTCGTCACCAGCCGTCTGGACTACGGGAACTCCCTCTACGCTGGGACCACCGCCAAACTACAGAAAAAACTCCAGCGCATCCAGAACGCCTCAGCACGACTCGTCTTGGACATCCCCCGACACAGCCACATCTCCGCCCACCTGAGGGACCTGCACTGGCTCCCCGTCAGCAAGAGGATCACGTTCAGACTCCTCACCCACGCACACAAGGCTCTCCACGACTTGGGCCTCGAATACCTCAACAACCGCCTCACGTTCTACACGCCAACCCGCCAGCTCCGCTCCGCCAGCCTCGCCCTCGCCACCGTCCCACGGATCCTCAGAACCACCACCGGAGGAAGATCCTTCACCTACCTGGTGACCAAGACCTGGAACACCCTCCCCACCCACCTACGACTCACCCAGGACCATCTCTCCTTCAGAAAGCAACTGAAGACCTGGCTTTTCGAGCAGTAGCAGCCCCCCCGTGCCTTGAGACCCTAGCGGGTGAGTAGCGCGCTTTACAAATGTTCTTGATTGATTGATTGATCAGCTTCATACCTTAGTTTAGAATGAAGGAGGCCTGGTATCTCAGTCTAGGGACTCGATTTCCCAACACCCCGCAAGGGGAGCTTGGAAACAATGGAGCTGGATTCTCGCAGAGAGAAATGCAGCCTCTCGATCAGTGCGTCAGCTGGAGGGTCGGCTTCCTTCGGCACTTGCTGTAGCGAGCTGCGTTGGGCAAGTAGATAGTTGAACTTCTCCGAACCACCGTGTCTTGCTAGAGCAAGTGAAGGCATATTTATACCTTGAAGGTGTCTAGTTTGACGTAAATTCGGGCATAATAACGTCAGGAAAGAACCCCTAGGGAATAGTAGTTCTTTGTAAAGTACATGAGTTCTTGGACAAATCAATATTCAAGCAAGGCCTAAAACGCCACACAACAGATCTACGGCAAGGGTTGCCGATGTATAAATCTCGTTACCTAATTTTCATAGCCACAGCAGTTGCACGGTTGTGTCTATCTTCTGTATGGTTGCAGCTGGATGCACCATCTTTTGAAATGTGGCGTGCCAGGTTCTATAGTACCTTTAATATGGAGTTCAGTCTTTACTCAGGTAAGGGTAAGAAGACGCAAACTTGGCATGTATATATGGGGGTCTATGATTGACCATATGACTGAATGAAATTCATTGATGTCTAGGGTAACATGAATTGTCTTTTGGGTCTTTTCTCTTTTCTGCTATTTCTTTTTTCACAATGTGCTGTGATTCAAGATATATATGTATTTATTTACGTATGTTGCTGTGGATTGTAATAAAAAATAAGGAATGGACATCACAGCAAAAAGGTTAATACCATCTTGGATTGGAAATCCCTGATAACAAACTTTAAGAATTCAACTATCCTGGAATGCATCAAATTTAACACTAGCCACACCTTCAGGAAAATGCATTCTCTCAAAGCCTATAAAATGGCCCTTTGTTTCACATCCTTCTTTGTCCCCATACCCTGCAATCCATATGATGCTCTACCATCACTGTGCTCACTGCTTGCAGACGAGCCTGCCACCCGTGGGGAATTCTCCAAACTGGCCCAGCTGTGGAAGCACAGATTCTGACTGGGTGGATGGAGTCTGTGTGTGAAGGCCCAAGGCGTACTTTCTTCTCCTCTTCAGAAAATGTGAGATTGAGCAACCATTCCTCTGTCAGCGGTTCATTTCAGGATGCAACATTATGCCCACCTACTGAAGCTCTGGGTTTAGCCGCTACCAGCAGAGACAGTGGATTTTAAAATGTAATTATGTAATCTGAGCATAAATGAAACCAGATCAGACATTTTCTTGAACATTAGAATGAACAGCAGGCCACCAATATAAATGTAGATCAATATTTATTGTAGTCCTGACTCCTATTTTACTTTAAATGTCTGAATCAGGATACATATACATGATATCAAATGTTAGCTTTTCAGTAGGAATAAAGAAAACTGGTCTGGAATACAACGCGTTACATCATGTGAATGCAGTCTCTAGATAAAGATCCTCTTCTCCTTAGGATTCCATATGCTTCTTTGATTCTATATATGACAGATCAAGCAATACCAACTACAACTCCTCCCCTTCCCGCAGAAGGGGAGGAGGGAGATGGGGCGGAGATTTTGTAGCTGGGAGATATGAATATTGGCTTTTTTTTCAGGGTTATAACCTATGCCATTTCCAGACGTGCCTGACGTCTGGAAAATGGCACAGGTTATACCCCTGAAAAAAAGCCAATATTCACATCTCCCAGCTACAAAATCTCCGCCCCATCTCCCTCCTCCCCTTCTGCGGGAAAGTTGTGGAGAAGGTAGTGAATAATCAACTCATGAAATTTGTTGGGGAGAACTCTCTTCTCCATTCCACACAGTCAGGGTTTAGAGCAGGCCACTCAACAGAGTCGGCGGTTCTCTTCTCCACAGAATGTCTGAGACAACTTGTAGACGAGGGGCAGACGGCAGCGTTGGTTTTATTAGATCTCAGTGCAGCTTTTGACACCGTTCTGCACTCGACGCTGCTGTTTCGCCTCTCTGACCTGGGAGTAGAAGGATCAGCCCTGGAATGGATAAAATCCTTTCTAGAAAACAGGAGTTTCCAGGTGCACTGCCCTACTCACAAATCGTCTCTTCGCAAGCTGAGACACGGGGTTCCGCAGGGCTCAAGTCTGAGCCCTACGTTGTTTAATCTTTATATGGAGCCCCTAGCTCATATTGTGGAAGCCTTTGGTGTGGATATCGTCACATATGCTGACGATACCCAACTAATAATTAGACTTGCCCATAATCAGGCAGAGGACGCCACTAACTTTTCCAACTGCATGCAGTCTGTGGCAGGGTGGATGAACAACAACTGCCTACGCCTTAATGGCGACAAAACCGAACTGTTGGTGGTTGGAAAGTCCACCTCTGCCTGGTCACAGGCCTGGTGGCCAACAGAATTAGGGGCGATCCCCCGCCCGGCGGAGTCTGTTAGAAATCTAGGAATCATGCTGGACGCGGAGCTTTCCTTCAAGCAACAGATAAGCAAAATTACGGGAAAATGTTTCGCAATATTAAAAACACTCCGAAAAGTCCTCGACCTGCTCTCCATCAGTGCCAGGAAAACACTTATTCATGCCCTAGTCACACCACATTTGGACTACGGCAACGCTCTATTCCTAGTCCTAAGCAAAAAAGGCATACACCAACTGCAGTGCGTCCAAAATGCTGCCGCCCGCCTGGTACTCAACCTTCCGCGCAGGGCATCTGGAAAAACGGCACAACGAAAACTGCACTGTCCCCCCTATTGAGGAGCGCATCAAGTTTAAAGCACTCTGCTTTGCCCACCGCATTGCCCAGGGAAAAGGCCCAGGCTATTTGCGAAACCTTCTCACTATTCATCGCCCCACCCGGAACCTCAGATCTGCCGGAGCGATGTTGTTTCAACTTCCTCGCGTTCGCAAGACTAGGATGGGAGGTAGCTCCTTTCGCTTTCTAGTGAGTAAACACTGGAACAATCTCCCTCTTGACTTACGCATGGAGCCCTCCGAAATGAGATTCAGACTAAAATTAAAAACCCACCTTTTCCCATGCAAATAATTGCTTCTTTATAGCCTAGGATCCAGACCAGTCCCGGACCTCGGCCTCTTCAGGGAGCAGTAGTATTTCTAAGCGCGGGGACACACTGTCTTGAGTGTAACCAGGCGCTCTAAAAGTGGTTTTATTATTATTATTATTATTATTAACAATAGGTCCGATGTAACTAAGTGATGATTCAGGACATGATGAGATAATGCAGCAATCAAAAGATTTGTTGAACCAAGAATATGGGTTATGGTAATATACTCAGAAAAGAGAAATGCCCTGACTTTATGATTGTTCTTACATTAAAGGTTTTATAGAAGCTGTAAATTCCTGTGATCAGTCCAAATTTCAAAGAGTTTTAGTGCCCCTCAGTGGATGTCTGCAATCAGTACAAGCTATTTTCATTGCTAGTAACAGTCCTTCTAGAACTGAAGAGATCTGTTCACTCTCGGACAAAACATGGTACAGATGGAAAACTGGGTGCTCTCTTCCATCAGTTTCTTGTAGCTGTAACAAGGCAGTCACCGCTGCTCTTTCAGACACATCAGTCTCTAGTTTAAACTTTCTTGAGGCATCGAAATGGCACAAGATTGAAGAGCAGGTCCTTATGCTAGATTAGACCCCCCTGTGACTGTTCTCCTGTCCAGCTTGCCCACAGTCCGCTAGACTCTGCTGCCTGTCTACCTGCTGCCCTCAGTTTGTATCTCCTCTGCTCGTATCTTGCTCAGTTTTGCCTTTTCTGCTGATTTTTCTGCCCTCGGTTTTGCCTTTTCTACTTGTTTTTCAGCCCTCCGTTTTGCCTTCTCTGCTGATTTTTCTGCCCTCTTTTGCCCTCTTCTGCTGCATTTTTTCCTTTTCTGCTTGTTTTCTGACTTCTGTTTTGCCTTTTTTTCAGCTTGTTTTGTTGGCCTGTTTGGCCTTTTCCTCTCTTCGTCTGCTCTCTGTTTTGCCTTTTCTGCCCTCTGGTTTTCCTTTTCTACTCGTTTCTTCCCTCTTCCTACCGTTTCCTCAAGACCTGGCATTTCGATGGAGACCTCGCAACCCAGCGCCCAGATACCCGCAGGTGTGACAGTGTCATTTGTTCTGCTGGTGATGTAGAAGAGTACCTGACACCCTTGCTGTGAGTGTCAGGAGGGCTTTCATGGAAAATCATGGGGTTGCTCTGTCTCTCGAATTTGTGGCAGGTGACAAGATCCTTTGGGAGTCACCCTGCGGGCACGTGATCATTTAACGCGTGGGCTCCGCGTTTTGAGGTTGCAGGTATGCGGTATTGACGCAACCGAATGGTATGGGATTTTTTTAAAGAATTTCAATATATTGGTGTGGAACAGTGTAGCACATTTGAGGTCGTACAAATGATTTACAGATGATGCCTTTTATCTTTCTTGTCTTTTGTTCTACCATCACAGGTTTGAAGCAAGCCCCTCATGAAAATCTAAATTTGGATCCCTAGCCCTGAAGAAGTTGCTTAAAACTGGTAGTAGCAACGAAACATGTTGGCTATTTGTAATTGATTATGCCTCTATAGGAGCCATTTTTAATGTGGAAAAGCTTACAGTAAGGAATAAAGGTTATCATTAGCAAGTAAGCTTTACCAATTTTTAATGGTGAGGATTATTTTTGTAGGTTCTCACGGGATCCTTGAACACGTGCATTATTTTAGCACATATAGGAAGTACACTTATATTCAGCTTCTTTCTGTTGTTTGGTTTCATTGGGTTGAGGCTTGTTTTGAAATTGCACGCACATTTCCTTTTGGAAAGAAGGTAACCAATGACGAGAAGTGGGTTTGCTGGAGAGTACCAGTCAGTATCCCCCTTGGTGTTGCTACCGTGAGGTACCTTCTTTCCTTCTCACACTTTTTTCTGCGGATGGAAGATCTGTTGATGGTAGTATATATATATCTCTTTTAGAAATTGGATACACAACAGCAAAATGACCAATTGATTAAAGTGGTTTTTGTGGATGAGGTTACAAAGACAAAGAAAAAGACCCTCTCATTCTGATAGTCGAAAAGCATTTATGGTGTATCAACTCAGGGGCAGCCATTTATTGATAATGAATCCATTGAGTGGGGGGCTGGCTGTCCTGTTGTTTCCCCCTATAGCTCCTATTGAATTGGTGCTTGGAACAGATGACATTAAACCTCATGCCTTAATATAATTTTACTTACTGCCTGTTCTGCCGACTGGCATGTAGGGCAGCAATGAAGGACCTCCACTTCTGTCTGTCTGGAACAGGTTTCTGTACGGTGCCCCACCTGTGGTTCAGGGTCTTCATTTCTGTTTTCACAATTCACCTCCTGGTGTTCCTTGGTCTGCCTCTTCAGTTCACCGTAAATTCCAGGATTTCCATGTTTGGCCTGTGCATCAAATTCTGCACAGGCTGCTCCAGGTGTCTAGTGTCCAGAAATATATGTGATTGATATGTTATGACATTAGGATTTGTAGAGCACACTTATGACCAGAGGGGTGTTCAGGCTCTGGAGTAGATGAATAGGCCGATCTGGCTCTTAGTTGAATTGCCATGTCTTCAGTTTCTTGCAGAATTAGGAAGGGATGGAGAGATCCTGATGTAGTATGGAAGGTTGTTCCAAGATTTGACAACATTGTAGGAGAAGATGGATGCAGGTTATTTGCTCGAGGTGCACTGAAGCCGAGTGCAGTTGCGTGGTGGATTAGTGGAAGTTGAGGCGGTTGTTGAGGTAGGCAGGTCGACGTTGTGGAGGGCTTTGTAAGAATGGGTGAGCATTTTGATTTGGCATCACTTATTTATTGGTAGCCAGTGCAGCTCTCTAAGGTGGGGCATGATATTTGAGTTGCGGGGGATGTTGAGCATGAGTCTGGCGGCGGCGTTCTGGAGTGTCTGGTGTCTTTGTAAGAGTTGATTGGTATTGCTGGAGTAGTGCGTTGCCATAGTTGAGTCTGCTGGTGGGGAGGCAGTGGAATCTTTTGTGGAGCATGTGTAGGATGATGAAGCAGGAGGAGGGGACAGTGTTCACTTGTTTGGCCATTGTATGTATGCCATTCACAATGGTGCTGACGTTTTTGGCGTGGTCAGTGGGGGTGAGATTGGGACCCAGGTATGTTGGCCACCAGGAGGAGTCTCATGGAGAGCTCTTGTTGTCGAAGATCCGGACTTCAGTTTTATCTGCGTTGTGCTTTAGACCGTTCTATTTCATCAAGTTGCTACATTAGACATGCAGGTGTTGAAGTTAGTTCTGGTGGCGTGGTTGTTGTCTGTGAGGGAGAGGATGAGCTGAAGATCGTCTGCATAGGATACAATGATGATACCATGGGATCTTGTGACAGGGCCAAGCACGCCACATTATGTTGAAGAGGGTAGGGATAAGTGATGATCCTTGAGGGACTCCATAGATGAGGTTCTTGGGTTTGGAGTTGTAGGGAGGAAGCCCAATTCGCTGGGTCCAGTCGGAGAGAAGGGAGGCCAGCTAGCTCAGGGAGAGACCATGAATTCCAGAGTTGTAGAGACTTGTGCTGAGGGTGCTGTGGGAGACGCTGTTGAAGGCTGCGGAGAGGTAGAGTAGCATGAGTGCGACAGGTTCTCCTTTGTCCATGATGGTCTAGGTGTCCTCAATTGCTGTGATGAGTGGGATTTCCGTGCTGTGCTTATTGCGGAGACCAGGCTGCAAGCTGTCTAGTAGGTGGTGGTATTTGATATGGTTGGAGAGTTGTTTGTTGATAGCTTTCTCCACGACCTTGGATGTGAATGGTAGGCATGAGATGAGTCTGTAGTTGTTGAGCTCCTTTGGGTCTACCAAGTTTTTTTATTTTTTATTTTAAAGAGCTGAGTTCTGCATGTTTCCAGTTGTCAGGAAAGGTTCTACATTGGATGGCGGTGTTGACACATTTGTGAGGTTGAAACTGATAGACTTCTCCTAGATTGAAGATATGGTGGTGGCAGGGGTCTGTGGGGGCCTCGAAGTGGATTGCTCTCATGGTTTGAGCTGTGTCTTTTGGGATGAGGGGTTTCCAGTTTGTGATCTGGTGGTACGATTTGTTAGTGGTTAGCAGCTAGTTGATGAGTTCTTAAATCTTGCTTTGGGGGTCGAAGTTGTTGTAGATGTTGAGGATTTTGTTGTGGAAGAAATTCGGGAGGTTGTTGCAGAGGTTTTGCAAAGGGGTGATGGAGCTGGCGGCGGCTAGGGGTTGGAAAATTATTTGATGCTGAAGAGCTCTTTCCAGTTGTTGGAGCTTTTTTCTGTTTTCCAGTCTGAGAGCTAGGGCTGTTTTCCTTGGCTCGTTAAGTTGGGTGTGGTATTTCCTGAGTTCAACTTTATAGGTGTTACTTGCGATGGTGTACTGACTGGTTCTCCTCTCTTGGTAGGTTTCCCTGGGAACAACAACAAGGAGCAAAGAGGGAATTCAGGACCTAGGTCGGCCTCCACTCATCAAGTCACAAAACCAATTATGACCTGGGTCACAGGCACTCTTCTCTTAAACTGTTTAGAAATGATATCCCACACGTTGCAGTCAATTACAACTACCTTCCCTCTTTTAAGGATTATGGGATGGGGGTATATCAATCTCGTGCCCAACTTAAAAAAGCCCGTCCCTTTAAAACAGACAGATGTGAAACCATATACCACTGTGAAAAAAATGTGTGAAAGCGAGATGGCACCTCACGGGCGCACCACCAATGGGACACCAGGCAGGTACTCAATACGATAGCCCTGTTATCATCATTGGTGCCATCAAGCTCAAAGAAAAGTGTCCAAGTGAAAACAAATATGTGTTTACAAAAGTAAGTGCAGTGGAAAAAACAAACAAAACACACAAATTAGTGTCACACAACATAAAACATATGCATACAGCACAGACACACAAACTTTATTCTTGTTCTTTCGTGCTGATTGCATAAATTAAAAAAGTGAATATGGCTACTACTTATACAGCCATATTCCACTTGCCGACATGTTTCATTGCCATAGTATTCATCTGGCAATTTCTTCAGGGCATACAGTTTCTTAAGCCACTGCTTTGGACACCGGGGCTTCACAACTGTCAAAAAATAATAAAACAAATTCAGGTTCAATACCTTGCCATGTGGGTATGTTACTACACTCCGCTACGCAGAAAGGCTCTATACAGCTATTTTTTGTTATTTACCCTCTAACGGTAGCTGTCTCTCATACCGGCCGAGAGGTACTAAAAACACGTAAAGACTAACTCCTTCTGTGAGTTGACTGTCGTCCCCTTCGTATTTTTAACTGCAAAGAGACACCATCTAAATATTTCCTAGATTATAAGCATATCTTACTTTCCACTCTTCTTTCTCATCTGTTCTGAAATCCACAGCTATTTTAGACCCCCCTTCTACCTTACCGATAGTAGGAGACCTGCCGGCATTCACTCGACCCGTGTAATGATCACGGCTCCCAGCCGTTCATTTACACCATGACGCGAGCGAAAAAGCCGGCCCTGATTGGCTGTTTCAGTCTCGCGTTGTTAACGGCCATCTTGGATTGGGCTATTACACATCAGGACTCTAAAGAGATGCGCAATTCTTACTCAATATCGCGAGATCTCGCGTGTCAGCGTTTTTCTCATCACGGAGCTTTTCTGTGGGAAATACTTTATCCAAAACGATCGTAAAAACAAAAAGTGTGACCAATCTCCATACTTTTGAGATCGTCATCCAAATTTGTATATGGCAAGGTATTGAACCTGAATTTGTTTTATTATTTTTTGACAGTTGTGAAGCCCCGGTGTCCAAAGCAGTGGCTTAAAAAACTGTATGCCCTGAAGAAATTGCCAGATGAATACTATGGCAATGAAACATGTCGGCAAGTGGAATATGGCTGTATAAGTAGTAGCCATATTCACTTTTTTAATTTATGCAATCAGCACGAAAGAACAAGAATAAAGTTTGTGTGTCCGTGCTGTATGCATATGTTTTATGTTGTGTGACACTAATTCGTGTGTTTTGTTTGTTTTTTCCACTGCACTTACTTTTGTAAACACATATTTGTTTTCACTTGGACACTTTTCTTTGAGCTTGATGGCACCAATGATGATAACAGGGCTATCCTGGTGAGTACCTGCCAGGTGTCCCATTGGTGGTGCGCCCGTGAAGTGCCATCTCGCTTTCACACATTTTTTTCACAGTGGTATATGGTTTCACATCTGTCTGTTTTAAAGGGACGGGCTTTTTTAAGTTGGGCACGAGATTGATATACCCCCTTCCCCATAATCATTAAAAGAGGGGAGGTAGTTGTAATTGATTGCAACGTGTGGGATATCATTTCTAAACAGTTTAAGAGAAGAGTGCCTGTGACCTATGTCATAATTTGTTTTGTGAGGTTTCCCTGTGAGCCAGAGGACCACCAATCCCAGACTATTTTTCTTACCGTAATAAAAAATCCAAATACCACCTGGCTCCTTTTTAGGGCACATGACTGGAGCTTGTGTCTTGTTGTAAGAAAGCTGTACGTGCAGGTAATGTTTTCCTATTGCTTAGACAACAATCCATAGCTGCAGAGACCATCCATGCTTGGGTTTCAGAGCACCATAGTTCCTGCAGCACAGGCACCCCTACCCCCAATTACATCAATGTTCAAGCTTTGGATAATAGCAAAGCAAACCCCCAGGCTAGAGCTTCAGACAAAAAGAGATCTATTGGCTCATGCCCCAGACTACAGATGTCCTAGAGACATATGCATCAGACCACAGAGCTAGCCCTCTGGTTACACAGATTGTTCTAAAAAGCCCCCCCAGGTTATGAACATAATACACATTACTGCCTTTGACAGCAGAGGCATCCTCTGGGTTGCAGAAAGAAATCCTAAAGTCTCCGGCACCTGAGAGCAAAGCATTGCTTCTGGTTACCCAAAGTGTGCATGTTCAAGACTTCAAATACAGAATTATGCCTTAGATGAAAGAGATTTTACATGGTCACACACATGTGAGCAAATCTGTTTTCAGAGTTACAGAGATCATACAGGCCTAGGCCTCTGACAGCAGTGCTATCTCAGGTTTCAGAGCCCATATAGGCTGAGGCAGCAAAACTATTCCTCGTGCGGCAAAGGTTTTACAAATCCAGGTTTGTGTCGAGAGCTATTCCTTAGGATTATGGAGGGATTTAACAGACAGGGACATCTAACATCTAAATTACCATATACATACATCTATCGCATACATACACAGCAACACAAACCTCAAAGGTCACGGAGTAAAGCCATGCGCACTCCCATAACATAAATGCTCCAGATAACGTTTATTGAGCAGCAAACCTCAACGCGTTTCAACACCAAAGTGTCTTGATCATGAGTAAATGAACAACAGTTAAAACAGACATAAAATAATGGCTGAAGTGCATTGATAAAAACAAAGGACAATTAAGTGCCTTCGACTATGGGCACCATCTTGAAATGTCAGATGGACCCTTAATAGTCAAAATAAAATTGTATTCTAGGGATATAACAGCGTATGCAATACATAAATTGGAAAAATAACATTCTAAGAGAGTAATTGGTCATCTGAATATGTAAGCAACCTGGCTATGGACCCATTCTCAGACCCATAACTGAAACAATAAAAGTACTATATACACTGAACACAACTAAAGGCTACACAAGCTAGTGTTTCCCAGTTCGAGCCCTAGTGGGCTAAGAAAATTATTAATCTAAAAGGAAAATGTCACGGCATAAAGCCCAAGTGGGCTAAAGAATCGGCTGCACAAGTGACGACCACATGGTGCTCTGGGCATGTTACATTGATTTTGTTTTTGTAAATCTGTTTATTGGCATTTAAAATAATACATTCTTATATTTCCAATAATAGTTATCAGTCACATAGTTATTTTTCTGTTCATCTGGGCAATGGCTGTATAGACAATAATAGTTTAGTCGTATAATATACTTCAGAGGACATACACAGTTCATTCCGTTTCTACATGCAATTAACAGCAAAGTCTGTTGTATTCGGTGTACGAGCAATGTTCCTATTACATCCATCACTCTTGCATCTTATATCCTTAATTATTCACTCCTGGGGCCAATCATGAGGTCAGCTGTGATGCGCTCTTTTTAATCATTGTCGTTTTTCATCGTATTATGTATGCCTTAACTTAATAAACAAATTAACTTAAAACAATTAAAACAGTGTCAGCCTGTGCATGCGGGTGTGTCTGTCATTACCTCTATCGACGGTGGAAGATACTCTCAGTAGGGGGACCCGGGTTGACTGGGGACCATCCAGATATCAATGATGTTACATATATCTCAGGGTCTTGAACTTTATGAGTTTAAGAAGGGTAGGGGAAGGTGGGAAAGGGTGCGAGGGGGACCTCCAGTGAGAGAAGTAGCCTGCATTAAAGTTTATCAGTCTGAGCCAGTCAATGTAGCTCTTCCCCCCCCCCCTCGCTGCCGGCGGGGCAACTCGAATGTTCCCAGTTGTATAAGACTTCCCTCCATGCCTCTGCAATCGGGTATCTGTGCAACCCCTATAGCTCTTCTCTATGTAAGGATATGCCCTCCGCTGCTGCCCAACTATTCACCTACTGGTTCCAAATCACAAAGTGTGGTCCCAGGGCTGATTTCCATGTTATCGCAATGCGCCTCGTGGCCAATGCCAAGGACAGATCAATGAAAAGGTGTCCCACCTTGCGTTTGGGTGGTCTGGGGTATAGCACGAGGAGGCACACCCCAGCTGAATGTGCTAGTGTGCGTCCCAGTGTGTTATTAATTGTAGTCATTACTGCATCCCAGATTCGCTGTACGGTCGTACAGCTCCATGTCATGTGGAGGAAGTACGCATCTAAGTATTACATCTTGGGCACTCTTTGGGTTTACCACCAAATGCAGCTTGAATGTGGTGCGGGGTCATATATGTCATATGGACATAGTTAAACTGCAGGTATTTCAGGCGGGTATTGCGAGATATCTTTTTAGGCGATTCCAGAACGCAGCGCCAGTCAGCATCTGTGAGTGTTTGGTTAAGAGCTCTCCCCCATTTCCCCCGTAGGTTAAGCATCGGGGACGGGGATGCCTCTAGGAGAGAGACATGGAACCATTTAATTTGATGGCCAGCTGTACCAAGTTTTATCAAGGAGTGGAGAACCCCATGCTTAGTTGGTTCCTCTCTTCCCACATCCCACAGCTATAGCTATTCAAACGTCTTCACCAGTGTTTCATACATAAGGAATTGGCATGTAGGAAGTCCATAACTCTCTACCAGGTCCGCAAAGGGGAATAAGCAGCCTTCCTGAAAAAGATACCTGGTCGTGTCAATACCCACCCCAGTCCAGGCCAGCAGCTGTTCCGCCACTGGGATCATCTGAGGTTCTCCATATCAGTGGCAACACCGGTGTGTACATCGGACCCACCGGCATTCCAGCCTTGCATCTTCTCCAACACTGCAAAGTCGTAGACTGCAAAATCGAGTTGTAGGGGACTTTTGTGGTCAGGTTTAGTAGCTTAGCAAGCAGTAATCGCGGGTGCTGTCCAGGCTCCACTAGATACGTTCCCTCCTGATTCACCCCTCCAACCAACCACTGCGCCAACCAACCACTGCGCCACCCACTGAAGTTGCGGAGCCAGCTGATAAAATTCGAAGTCTGGGACACCCTATCCACCCTCCCTCATAGGGCGCTGCAAGGCTCACATTGCAACCCTATAGCATCTGCCCAAATAAGATCTCGCACCAGTGCGTCCAGGGGTTTAAACCAACCTGCAGGCATCATCATTAGTAAATTTACGAAATAATATAATAACCTAGGCAGCATAACCATCTTGGTCAGTGAGATCCTAGCCATCAAAGGTAGTCACAGCGAGCCCCAGAAGGCCACACTAGAGCGTAAGGAACGGACCGCCCTTCCCAGGTCTCCTGCTCTCATATCCTCCAAAGTATGGAAGATCTGAATACCCAGGTACTTAAAGGAAGACGAGGACCAATTATATACTTTTGGAAGATCTCCAGGCCTAGGGAGAGGTCCGGCTACTGGGAACAGGTGTGACTTATAGCGATTAACCAGCATCTCTGATAGCTGGCCAAAGCTCTCGAGCAATCTAAAAGCGGTGACCGTTCCCGTACAAGCATCGCCCAAATAGATCAACAGATCATCAGCATATAAGGAGATTATGTACGTTCTACCATTCAGCTGTATCCCAAGTCCCTCTCCTCCTCTACGGAAGAGTTCCGCCAGCGGTTCAACCGCTAGCGCAAACAATAGGGGGGACGGCGGACACACCTGTCATGTCCCACGGGAGACTGCGTATTCTGGAGAGATTGTGCCGCCTGTTCTGACTCTTGCCGTCGGGGAGGTATATAATTGTTGAACCCATTTTTGTCAGCCCATTCCCATTTTCTTCATAACCCCTATGAGATAGTCCCAGCTGACTGTGGTGAATGCTTTCTCCAGATCCACCGAAAGCAGAGCTGCTCGCGGTAAGTTTTGGGCCTCTGAATTGCACAGCGCTGAATATAAAAGACGCAAATTATGCGACGTGTTTCGGGAGGGAACAAATCCATTTTGGTCAGGGTGGATCAAAGTTATCATATTGGGCATCAGTCTAAGCGTTAGTATTTTACTGAGTACTTTGAAATCAGTATTGAGCATGGACAAAGGTCTATAATCTCTCCCCACTTTCGGTCTTGAGAAGTAGTATCACCATCGCAGATCGCGTAGAGGGCGGCAGTTTCCCCAATTCCAGGGCTTCATTGTACAAATCAACTAGACGGGGGGCCAATATAGACCTATATTTCACATAAAACTCTGCGGACAGGCTATCAGGGCCTGGCGTTTTACCCCCGGCCAGCACAGCAATGGCTCTCCTGACTTCCTGTAGAGTAACTGGTCCCCCCAGTTCCTCCATATTCTCTTCCTCAACCACCATCAGGGCCAGAGGGGCCAAGAAGTTGTCAATCTCTTCTTGTGTGGCACCCGTTGGAGCCATATATATATATATATAATTGTTCATAGTATGTCTGGGAAGCTCAATTTATCGTATCTGGGTCATACTCTGTCCTATCCTCTTGATTCGGGTGATCGGGGATCCGTGCAATTCAGGCCTAATTATCCATGCCAGTAACTGCCCAGCTTTACCCTTCTCATTCTATACTCTATATCCATGTGGGCTCTACAGTCATGTGAGCAGAGCCTCTCCAGTGCCTCATCGTATTGCTTTAATTTAGCCAGCACTTGCTCATGAGTCTGTAACCCCGGCCCTTGCATATTATCATAGATCTGCAGTTCTCCCTCAATCCCGGCGAGCTCTCTATGAAGTTCTCTCTGTATCCCAATGGTTTTGCCTCATACAATGTCCCCTCACCACCACTTTAAAAGCGTCCCATTCCACTAATGCTGTGGAGGCAGTGTCCGTATTTTCTGTGAAGTATATAAGGACTTCGCAGAGGGCACGTCCTCCAGCACCAGTGGGTTAAGTCGCCATATGGGGATCAGAGGTCTGCGCCTCCGAGGGCAATAAGTCAGTACCAGGGGGCTATGATATGAATACGTGCGGCCCAGATATTCGCTAGACTTGGTTAGAGAGCCAAAGGTCTGTGAACACCAAAATGCATCTATTTGCGTGTGGAGATGGTGCAAGTGTGAGTAGCAGGAATATTCCCTTATCCCACTGTGCTGCATGCGCCATATGTTATGAAGATCCCAGTGTGCCATCCAATCCCGCAGCCCCGCTGCTGTCTTATGTGCCTGTGCTCCTATCAAAGGTGAGCAAGACCTGTCTTGGGTGGACATCTGCCACACAATTAAAATCTCCCCCCAGCACTAACTGCCCGTTGCTATACTTGCTATGTGTGCGGAAAGGGTGGTCAAGTACGCCAGTTGGTCATGATTGGGGGCATAGCAACAAAAAATTGTTATCTCCTATCCTAATAAGCGCCCCACCACTAGCACATACCGCTCTTCTACATCTATTAGGGTGCAGGTTGCTCAAAGGGTACTCCCGGTCGAACCTACACCAACACCCCTCGGGCAAACGTGGAGAAGCCAGTAGCGAAGAGTTGACCCCGCCATTGCCGTTACAACTTCTCAGCCTCCCTCTTGGTCAGATGGGTCTCCTGCAATAGCGCAATTTGCACTCCCCGTCTTTTCAAATAGTTATAGATCTTATAACGTTAGGACATGGAACCCATGCCTCTGATGTTCCATGTGAGCAGTTTCACCTCTTGTTTCGCCATTGCATACCCTTACATTTCACAGTCTGCTACTCCCAGCCACCCCCACCCCTTAAGACAGCAGAACTCTTCAATATGACACCTTTGCATGCACTGAAATCAAGACTGACCAATGGTAATGGTCCCAAACTTAAAACAACTCCCCGGCTCCAGGGCAGACTGGCAACGGCCATCTGCCCAAAATTCCCCTTTATCAAACTTACAAAACAGTGAAGGTCCAAACCATATGCATTGAGGACCTCCAGGGGGGGTCATGGTTATGCTACTTTTACAAATGTATCACAACCTGTAATAGGCCAATTCTCTGGGTGCACTACTATACCATCCGCAGCACCGGCCCAGTCTCATATCCACTCAGAGCAGCCGTTCTTGATTATATATAATGTCGTCTGTCGTGTGTGGGGTCACCACTGGGAGCTCCAGACTGCCTTTGCTAGAAGACTCTGATTCGGAGTCACCGGTCCCCTTCGTAGGTCTGGAACCTTGTTCCAACCGGGTTGCCCCTCCACGAGCGATCTCCACCACCGCCTGCAGTGCTGCCGCTCTTTCAAGTTCAGTCCGTGAAGAGTTCAGCTTCTTCGCTCCTATTCTTTCAGATCTTCTTTGGGAGCGCTTTCCAGATCTCCGGTCCCTCGCAGTCCTCTGGGATTTCGGAGCAAAGCCTGGTTTTTCCATGTCGTATGACTCAATCCAATCCCAAACTATTTGGGGAGTTTCACAAACGTGAGTTCTGCAATCTAGAACAATGCAGAGCTTGGCAGGAAACATGAGGGAGTACTGGACTCCCTCCTCCCTGAGTGCCTTCTTAACTTCGGAGTACGAGGCCCACTTCCGCTGGACCTCCAGTGTATAGTCTGGAAACATGGAGCCCTTGGCGTTGTTGACCATAAAAAGGGCCATTTGTGCAGGCTTTTTGTAAGATAATGTCCCTATCCCTGTAGTGGAACATCCTAGCCATTACCGGTCTTGGGGGGTGACCTGCTGCCACCGGACGTGCCGGAACGCGGTGCGAACTCTCAAGTGTAAAGAATTGAGTCAGCGCTCCTGGGCCACCACATCCTTGAGCCACGGCTCAAGATATGCCACCATGTCTCCTTTTTCTATCCCTTCCGGAAGGCCCAAAATTCTTACATTATTGCAGCGGCTGCGACCTTCTCTGTCCTCCGCCCGTCATTCCAGAATATGGACCTTGTCCGTAAGTTCTGTTACCCGTTGGGAGAAGGCTTTATGTTCGGGTGTTAGTTCTTCAAGTCCGGTTTCTACTTCTTTAACCTTCTCGCTGAGTTTTTGGTGCTCCACCCGGAGGAGGCCCAATCCCACAGAGACCGTGCTTTATGTCTTGATGGTGTTACCAATACAGGGTTTGGCTTATGCGCAGCAAGGCCACGCCAATATAACAATTAACAAATCGAGACACCAGTGCTGCACCTTTCTTTAACCATTTAGTAGAAGGGAAAAAGAATCAAACAAGTACCATCATAACCACTTTTTCAGTTTGATTTAATCTACTTTGTTCACACCATTTTCAAGCTATTTATTCCAAACGGAACAGTTTATAAAAACTTGATTATCATAGCAAAAAACAATAACAAAAACACACTTTCAACCCCCTCCCCCAGATTGCCATTTGGAAACCCATTTGGCGTTCCACTTTACACGCACTCTAGTCAACAGTCTCCCTACAATTCACACACTCTGTGACTGACTCATACTCGTATTCAGCTGATCACCACATTCATACCGCCATACTTTCTTCATTCACACAGAACCCACCCTGGGGTGCCTTAACAAAATCTTTTCTTGGAAAGACACAACATTTCAACAATTCAACGAAAAGCGAAGAAATAAATTCAAAAAAGGCCATCAACAACTACAAAAACAATTCAAATATTAAGTAGATTTTTTCTCTTGATTGGCCTAAAACATCATGGTCTACGCGTTTCGAATCCCTTCCTTTGGGGGATTCTCCTCAAGACGAAGAATTTGCTCTGCTGACCTAAGACCGGGTAGCTTGATTTGTTGCTGCAGGTCACCTGGGTCTGTCAGTGCTCCCCCCTGCAGCAGTGTCCAGGGGTCGATCTCGATGGACTCATCCCCCCAGGGCCTAGCCCCACAGCGAGGTGGCCTCCACCATCGGATGGCTCAACCTGGTCTCTGCGCCAGTCCAAGCATGGGGGTCCTAATCCGCCTCCTGGCCAAGCTGCGTGTCGCCATCTGAACCGATCCGAACCGATCCCAGGTGTACTGGCCAACTCATCATCTCACAGACAGTGTGTAGGTAGGTCTCCAATGCAGCCAGCCCGTCGCAGTTGTGCTGTGTCCGCCACCACGTAGTTGCAGTGGGCCCGCCCGAGTCCTCGAGGCTGGGGCTTCAGGCCACGCCGCTGTGTTGGGCTGTTTTTTTACCAGCCGGGCACGCTGCATGCCCGATCTTCTCAAAGGGGCAGTGCTTCAGGTTTCAGCATCCAGACCACCCCTTACAGCTCGGTGGTCCAGATGGTGCCGCTCGTTAGTGAAGGAGAAATGCAGGGCCGATGCGGAGCACTGCACTCACACCATCTTTGGCAGCTTGCCACGCCCCTCGGGCATGTTACATTGATGACATATTTGTCATCTGGAGGGGATCAGAACACCTGGCCATGAAGTTTGTTGAAAGTCTCAACAGTAACAAACTTAACCTTAGAATTACTGGCCAGATGGACTAAGGGTCTCTGGAATTCCTAGATCTGAAATGAGAAATTGTAATTCCCGTATCAATACTAAATTGTTTCGCAAAGTTACTGCTGGCATCAGTGTATTATATGCCACCATTAGCCACCCCAAATGCCTGGTAAGCAGATTTCTCTAGAAAACTATTTTATTTTTACTATTAAGTGTCCCTCTAAAATATCAAGATGACGCCTGCAGTCGCATACACTTCATTGTTCTTTGTTGTTTAGGTCTTGCTGAGCCAGCACATGCGCTGCGAGACATTTAGTCAGGGCTTTTAAAAGTGCTGCCACACGGCCTATCGCTTGCGTTCACGCGTGCGTGCATGCGCGCAGCCGCCTGCTTTCAGCGCCCTGGCTTTCCTTTATGGCTTTCCTTTGCCGCGCGCACCAGTCGCAGGCTCACTTCCTGCTCTCCCTCCCACCACCAATAACCACACGCTTCATCTAATGCCTAAAGACAAGTAAAGCAGCACAAAAATCATTGAATTCCCTCCTACTAACCAGGGAAGAAACTTGTCATCAGAGGTCCAAAAATGTTCTTTGAGCACCGGAAGATGATGTCATATGTACCTGCACAGTACGGAGGCGACATCGCGTGTGCACCACTCGGGCATGCTCTGCTTATCTATCTGAACATCAGCGTCAGCCCCATATCACCTTTCTTAGGCTCTAGTCTTGTAACGCACCCCTTTCTATTCAGCAGCCCCACCCCTGTTGCATCTCGCGTTAATTGGAAACATACGTGTACTTTCACTGCGACGGGCGTTCGCGCGCGCACCACTTTCAAAGCCGGGCTTGTTAATATAGCACTTGGTGTTTCAATTTTGCAGAGAATTAACACTGTAAATAATAAGTCTTATTACTCACCACAGTGGTGTTCATTTTATCAACCTACGAAGACTGAAAAGCGTTATTTATAATCAATAATTTTTACATCTTTGAACTTCATGTTGCCTTCTTCCACCGAAGGAATGTTAATCCAGGCTGTTAATTAGCTTAGTGTCAGTTTTTGCTGCCCAACTTCAGTCTCGTGCTGCCCAAGTGTATCGTTATTCAGTGGCTACTCTGTGGAGATTTAGGTGTAACCTTCTAGTCACTAGTGCTGGTAAAACAGCTGCTAGTTATGCACAGGATGCCTAGAGTAGCATATAACGTGGACGGCACAAGTTTAAGACTCTGGATCAAACATATGCTTTTTTTTTGTACAAGAGTGATAAAATGAGTACCGTTAAGTTGGGTTTTAATACATCTCAGTAAGCACCAGAGATGATTGTTTCTGTTGCTCGAGTTCAGTATTAATAGAAATATCTGCTTAAGCCTATACATTACACTACATAGAACTCCTTAGCACACGTTTTTATTTGATACTGTAAGTCTATTCATGTGTATTTCAACTAAACATTTATCATACAAACAATAACTGGAACATTAATAATTGAGATCCTTGTCATTCAGGGTTGTCCACGGGTATTATTTATTTCTGGAGACGTCACAGCCGACGTCACAGCCAACACGTGTTTCGTCGATCGGGAATGTAACCCTCGACTTTTTCAAGGCTGTTTGGAAAAAGTAACGTTTGTAATTTTCAAACTATGGTCATTTATGCCACTTATAGTATACAGAGATACATTTTGTTCATCAAAGTATTGTGCCCAGGTGGTGTCGTACATCTTGTACTTTGTGCAAAATATAATTAAGATTGTTAAAGTCATGCTATCTGACTAAAAGCTTAACGGATAAATAATAATGGCTCGAGTATAAACAAAAATATTATAACCAACAATTAAATTAACTTTCAGCTGCCCTTTTTCTACAACCGATACTCCGGTTACAAAGAGAAGATTATTTCAACACAGAAACAAGTCCCCCAACAGAACCCTTTTGAGGGTTGGAAATATCACCTCATCTAATGTAAGTAGATTGAAAGGAATAATTTAAACCGCAAGAAATGTGGAAACGCTTATAAAACTTTTCGGAGTGGTTCTGATTAAAACATTTTCTTCATTTCAAAACAGAAAAAGAATCATTTCGGAGAATAGGTACCTTAAGCACTTTTTACACTTATGCATGCCACTTTTGGATCAAAACTGATCAACACGGCACTATTTTTAATTCTTTAATTTTTTTAATTGTAATTAAGAACCACCATGCACTCAAATAATTTAATAGCACGGTATGACAAATGGGTCACAGGTGTCTCCATTTCCAATATGGGTCCCAACAACTTCTGGTACTAAGGAAGTATGATGTATGAATACTTAAAAAACAAATGTGAAACTAAAACTTATATCTGCAATGTCGCTATCTTAATTATATTTTGCACAAAGTACAAGATGTACGACACCACCTGGGCACAATACTTTGATGAACAAAATGTATCTCTGTATACTATAAGTGGCATAAATGACCATAGTTTGAAAATTACAAACGTTACTTTTTCCAAACAGCCTTGAAAAAGTCGAGGGTTACATTCCCGATCGACGAAACACGTGTTGGCTGTGACGTCGGCTGTGACGTCTCCAGAAATAAATAATACCCGTGGACAACCCTGAATGACAAGGATCTCAATTATTAATGTTCCAGTTATTGTTTGTATGATAAATGTTTGGTTGAAATACACATGAATAGACTTACAGTATCAAATAAAAACGTGTGCTAAGGAGTTCTAAGCATTTAAAGGCCTTGGCCGAAGTTAGAAGAGGAAGTGTGGTTCTCTTCACCTTATAGCACCGTCTACCATACAGAGTCGAAATACAGAACAGTGTATATTCCCTTAGAGCGCCAATACCTAGTATAATACCACCACTCGTGCTCAGTAAGTTATCCAAGGCTAGGGGCAGCCCAAGGGAACACTATGACTTCTATAAATAATGACAGGATGAATAGAGATAAAGAAGCCGAAGACTTGTTCAATAACGTAAGCACCCAACAGGCTAGTATCTCCTCAGGACTGGGTGCTCATTCCGCAAGACAAGAGGGTCTCAAAGAAAAATTTGTTAGACTTGAGAAACTAAAGATTAATGAAACTTCTAGGTGGTGGGATGCAGCGACTCTCAAACAATACATCAAAGTCAAGAGAGTACCCAGAGGCCTAAGATCGCAAACTATCCCAACTTATGAGGACCTAGAACCAGACCTCTTAACAGCCTGGGAAAAAGAACTCACCAGTAATTCTAACAACCTAATGGCTATACTGATAGATAACTGCGAAAGAAAGGTGGCCAAACTACAAATAGAAATTGATAAATTAGAGCTGGAAATTAAGGAACTTAACCAACCAGAAGTGACCAATAAAAACTACCAGATATTAAATGACATAGTGCAACGACATGTCACGGACATAAAATTACGTAAGAGTAGGAAGCTGAAAAGGGATGAACGTGACTACTCTAGTGGCAGAGTATTCACCTTCGCCAAAAAATATGATCACTTGGTTCCTAAAACAAACTCCCAAAATTAAGGTGGAGTCATCTCGGTTGGCTCAAGCTCAACCTCCCTAGACACCATAAATTCAACAGAAAGTGAAAATGAGGCAGTACAGGGAGCAACTGGCACAACTGACCCCAACAACAGTTTTTTATTAGAGATTCTCAGGATAAAAAAGGGGAACAGAGAGAACAGAATAACAAGCCAGCAAGGAAAACAAGGAGAGGCAAAAGAGGCGGTAGTAGGCCAAGACAGACAGGGAGTGAGAACCAGATCCTGGAACCAGAATCAGAAGAAATAAGAAATGTATCAGTGATGAATTTGAGTGATACTGCACTTACAAATGACATGATATCTGTATTGAAAAAGGGAATGAGTTTTTGTCCGAATGATGTTGGTGATTTTTGTACAACTAAAATTGATCTGTTTAAATTTACCAGACGTTTGAAATTGAAAAAACACTTTGAACTAAACAAATCAACAAATAAAGAATTGCAGCAAAATTTGGGTATGTTGGTAAAAGATGATTACTGTATTCAAGACATATTAGACACCAGAATGTTGTTATCAATAACTGACTGTGAAGACGAAGTGATACTTACAGATAGAATCATGAGAGAGTTGGACATTAACATGGACTACAATATTACCAGTAGCCTAAGAGAGAAATCGACATGGACACCCACACTTACAGCGGGTAACAACATTGACCTATTTTTTAAGGCAGTTGCTAGCGATCTGGACAAACATAACTCTAAAAACACTGCATCACATACACATCGAGACAACTTAACTCAGGGAGAGAGAAAAGCACTCCTAGAACTAAGTAAAAACAGGGAACTCACAATCAGAGAAGCCGACAAGGGAGGCAACATGGTGATAATGCGAAGCAATGACTACAACCATGAAATTCTCACTCAGCTGGAAAATACCAACTGTTACGAAAGAATAGGAACCAACCCTATATGGAAACTGACAGAGTATATTAACACACTCTTGAAAAAATGGCATGGGATGGGGCTCATAGATGATAATGAACTAATCTATTTAAAAGTAGATTGACCTAGATACCCATGCATCTACACAGTGCCCAAAGTCCATAAACATCTCACATTCCCACCTGGCAGACCGATCATATCAGGCATAGGGGGATCAACCGAGAGACTATCTGAGTTTGTTGACACATTTTTAAAACCTTTGGTAGCAAACCTCCCGTCACACATCAGGGACACCAAACACATACTAGGGACCATGGCAGATCTACCATGGGGAGATAATATGTTGTTGGTCACGTTAGACGTAGTCTCCTTATATACATGCATCAAGAGGGAGACAGGACTAATTGCGATCAAGAGGATGTTAAGCAAAAGACCAGCCAGTGCGTGCTCACACACAGAAATGATCTTAGAAATGATTGAGACTATTCTGGACAACAATGTATTCCTTTATAGAGATCAATGGTATAGGCAAAACCAGGGGGTGGCCATGGGCTCCAGATTTTCGCCCTCATATGCCAACCTAGTAATGGGGAGGTTTGAGGAAACGAATATCTGGGGCGCACCGGCCTCTGACTGGAATAATGACATACTATTTTGGGGAAGATACATTGATGACTGTATCATGATCTGGACAGGATCAGCTGAAAAACTACATAAATTTCATGATTACCTAAACAACAATGATCAAAATATAAAGTTCACAATGGAATATAGTAACGAAAAGCTTCCGTTCCTTGATGTGGAATTTTATATAGACAATGGCATAATCCAAAGCAGGTTATACAGGAAAAGTACCGCATGTAACTCTCTTTTACACGCAACCAGTGCACACCCGGAACACCAAAAAAGAGCGATCCCTTATGGAGAACTAGTCAGGACACGCCGCAACTGCAGCAATGAAACTGAATTTGAAACTCAAAAAATGGGGGTAGTAAAGAGATTTGAAAACAGAGGGTACAAAAGAAAACAACTACTAAAAGCAGTAGACAGAATAGATAAGGTAACAAGAGCAGATACACTAAGAGAAAAACAACCTAAAAACAAGGAGAAGGAAGAAAAAATCAGACTAATAACGGGCTACAACAATTGGGCCTCGATTTTGAGGAAGAGTCTGAACAAACACTGGCATCTGCTTAGGACAGACACTACATTAAACAAACACATAACAGAAAGACCAACAATAACTTTCAGAAAAGGGAAAACACTGAGGAGCATATTGAGCCCAAGCTACCCCAACACGATAAAGAAGAACACATGGCTGACAGAACCGGGTTTTTTAGTTGTGGGGGATGCGTAGCCTGCAAATGGGCATACAAGAAGAAAAAGGAATTTGAAGGACCTAATGAAGACCAAAAATATCGCATCCTAACTACTATAAACTGCCAGTGCAAATTTATAGTTTATGCTTTAGACTGTAAATGCGGCAAGAGGTACATAGGAAGCACCAAAAGACCTTTAAGGGACAGGATAAATGAACACATAAGGGCAGTAAAACAAGGCGACATGCGCTACCCAGTGGCAGCACACATGTCTATCTGCCCAGCACAGACAACGAATCATTCATTCCAATATTTTGGGTTTGAACAAATACCCACCAACCCGAGAGGTGGTAATAGGGAGTTGACACTACGCAGAAGGGAGGCGACCTGGATTATGACACTTAAAAGTGTTGAACTAGGTCTTAACATTGACCCAGAATATCACTATTTTTTAGGATCAAAATAGGATGTAATATATACTGATCACAATGTATGTGGTACTATACTACAAGGAATGTGAATGTTATATACTAAAATGTAATATGCCTGTACTATTGTTATGTATATTTATGAGCCACCGAACGGTACACATGTCTGTAAGGTACCCATCCTAAATGGAGAAACCTCACCTTCGTAAAGTTAATAGCCCAATTCACAACACGTCAATAATAAAACAAAATGGTAAGACACTTCACGACAATGATTAGCAGTAGTCTTAAAATGTAACAAAGACCCAAAATTCACGTACACTATCAATTATAAGACACGATTAACAAAAGAATACATTAATCACGAATATAGGACACCTCACGATATAATTAACAATAATTTTGGAATGCTTCGGAAATAATTCCAAAAGACAGTTTAAATAAATTGCGATATAATTTTGTATAAAATGACCTGTTAGATAACTCACTAATAGGCTAAGGAATGAAAATAATGCGCAAAAAGTATCAATACCATTGAAACTATATACACCTCTAAAGAGGTTAAGATGGCCGCCGTGTTTTCTTACACCGTTATGAAACTTAACGCAGAACACTAAACTACCGGCAAACCGGAAGTCACTAGTGTCACGTGACATAGAATCATTCGAGTCTTAAACAGAGTAAGCCAACTCGAGGCAGAAAGAACTGCAGCAAAACTACCGCAGTGGGGACAGATACAGGAGAGCCAGAACGCGAGCAGCGAAAGGTTACTGTGGCTTATCCACGCCAATGCGATTCGATTCGCATTTAAAGTATATGTCCAAATATGTAAGATATGTAGGCAAAATATAGCACCTTTTAAATGTCCCGTTTGTTAAGAGAAACATATCTCAAGAGGGCCGGCTCCAGTCTACATCGTAATCATGTGTAAACGGAGCGATCGAATAACCAGCCCATACTATCCCTCTAATAATTTCAAAACCGGTAAATGGAATCTTTGTTAAGAACGGAATTAACGCTAACTAGAGGTGGGAAGGGAGTCAATGGCATCTGTTAAAGTCATGCTATCTGACTAAAAGCTTAACGGATAAATAATAATGGCTCAAGTATAAACAAAAATATTATAACCAACAATTAAATTAACTTTCAGCTGCCCTTTTTCTACAACCGATACTCCGGTTACAAAGAGAAGATTATTTCAACACAGAAACAAGTCCCCCAACAGAACCCTTTTGAGGGTTGGAAATATCACCGCATCTAATGTAAGTAGATTGAAAGGAATAATTTAAACCGCAAGAAATGTGGAAACGCTTATAAAACTTTTCGGAGTGGTTCTGATTAAAACATTTTCTTCATTTCAAAACAGAAAAAGAATCATTTCGGAGAATAGGTACCTTAAGCACTTTTTACACTTATGCATGCCACTTTTGGATCAAAACTGATCAACACGGCACTATTTTTAATTCTTTAATTTTTTAAATTGTAATTAAGAACCACCATGCACTCAAATAATTTAATAGCACGGTATGACAAATGGGTCACAGGTGTCTCCATTTCCAATATGGGTCCCAACAACTTCTGGTACTAAGGAAGTATGATGTATGAATACTTAAAAAACAAATGTGAAACTAAAACTTATATCTGCAATGTCGCTATCTTAATTATATTTTGCACAAAGTACAAGATGTACGACACCACCTGGGCACAATACTTTGATGAACAAAATGTATCTCTGTATACTATAAGTGGCATAAATGACCATAGTTTGAAAATTACAAACGTTACTTTTTCCAAACAGCCTTGAAAAAGTCGAGGGTTACATTCCCGATCGACGAAACACGTGTTGGCTGTGACGTCGGCTGTGACGTCTCCAGAAATAAATAATACCCGTGGACAACCCTGAATGACAAGGATCTCAATTATTAATGTTCCAGTTATTGTTTGTATGATAAATGTTTGGTTGAAATACACATGAATAGACTTACAGTATCACATAAAAACGTGTGCTAAGGAGTTCTAAGCATTTAAAGGCCTTGGCCGAAGTTAGAAGAGGAAGTGTGGTTCTCTTCACCTTATAGCACCGTCTACCATACAGAGTCAAAATACAGAACAGTGTATATTCCCTTAGAGCGCCAATACCTAGTATAATACCACCACTCGTGCTCAGTACATTACACTACATATACTGTGCATCCAAGAGACATTATTTTTCTTCCTGCCCTGAAATTGTTGGAGCACAACACTTACCTGGTTCCACCAAGATTAATATTTTTAGACTGAGGGACTGGGTGATGCAAAGGATGTCTGTTGAGATCTCTGCCCTCCGCTTTCTTCTTTTGTAGTATACTGGCCAATCACTATGCAATAATGTAAGAAAACGTAACTACCCAAAATAATATTTAGAAAGGGCGTTGATTGATCAGCAGTTACTGAAAGTACTCCATGCATTCTTCATACACACATTAAGGTAAAATCCTAACTTTCACTCTCCAGCCTTCCATATTTCATTTTTTTTGCTATGGTGGCAGACATAAGTGGCCTGTGGGAACCTCTTTCAAGATCCAACAGTATTTTTACTGTCGTTGAGAGGACTGGCAGAACCTGGCCCACTAAAAGCACATGGTTCTGACCATCAAAACATTGTGTCTAAAACATTTCTGTGGACAGCATTTTTGATGCACCAATTAGAAAGCTCTTGGATTTCTGTCTTTTAAAGAGTCTTTCAGAAGAGCAAGGGGAGGAGCCGAGACGGGCGGACGTGGACCGTCTCGGCTCCAGGTCCGCGCGCTGCTCCGGCCTGGAGCCCTGCGTCCTAAGGAAGCCCTCCGCAATGTGCACGCTCCCTAACTGAAGCGGAAGGTGTGGGGCACCTGCAGGCCTGCCCCGATCGCTGCTGGTGCCACTGGAGCGGCGTTGATTGCTCCCGATCCCTGCCTCGGATCCAACATGGCGGCCGCCCGTTACCAGCCCGGGCTCAACAGTGACGCGGAGCGGAGCCTATGGCGTCCTGCCGGGGGCGAGTCTGACAGGCGCTGGACACCCGAGCGGTACGTAGGGCTCTAGCCGCGTCCCCCGCTGCCACCCGCCAAGACTCTGCGGTATTCCAGGGGCACACCAGAAAGGGCCGGTGATTGACGACGGCGCCCTCTGCTGACGACGGCGCCGCCTCGAGACCATCTTCACTCACCAGCTCCGGGGGCCATACCTCCGCTCTCCGCGACAGACGGGCCTGGGCCCGAGGGCAGAGATGTGCTCCCCCCCCCCCCTTGCTGGCCGCGCTTATTCGCACCAACGGTGCCTGACTCCAAAATGGCGCCCTTGGGGACACGCTTCCGGCAGCCACAGGCTCCAGGGTCATCAACGCATGCCAGGGCCGATGAACCCACACACACCTCTCCAGGAACCAGCGCAACCGCATCCATAGCGTCAACATGGCCTTCACCCCACACGCTCAACGCCACCACCCACATTGTGCTTAACTGGGCTCTGGTGAGAGGCCCCTCCTTCCCTTCAAACTTTTGCTTCAAACTTTGCCGCCTCCCATCTCTGCCTGGGCGCCTGTGGTCTTTCTCCCCTGACCATCTGGTCTCTGGATTGATCTCCTCTGCCCCAGCTCCTCTTGAACGATGAGGCTGCGACTTTGCTGCGGACTGCCCTTCTCCCCCTGGACCTGCTGGCTATGTCAGCCCTCTTCCTGGACTTTCGGACTTGGACCTTTGTGCTCCCCGCCATTTTCTCTGTATGACTCGCCTCTTCTTCTACCTTTCTCCTCCGCCATTTTAGCGATCTCTGACCTCCCCCTCTGTCCTTTCGACTTTCCTATTGTCTCTCCTGTTGCCTCTGACACACTCCTCACTGTCTTATTCACCACTATCTGCTTCCCTCTCTCGTTTATCTCACGTGCCTGCCCTTCTCTGTGACTCTTAGAGTATATCCAGTCATTTCCCTTCCCTATGTATATAGAGATAACTCTAATCACTAGTATATGCTGTAGACCGTTGTGCTCTCCACCATTCCTATGTGACTCTTAGAGTATATCCAGTCATATCCCTTCCCTGTGTATATAGAGATAACTCTAACGACTAGTCTCCTTTGTGACTCTTAGAGTATATCCATGTGCATCCCTTCCCTATGTATTTAGAGATAACTCCTACGACTAGTCTCCTATGTGACTGTTAGAATATATCCATGTGTATCCCCTCCCTATGTTGATAGAGATATCACTAGTATAGGCCTAGAGTATATCCATTTGTATCTCCTCCTTGTGTGATTTTATCTCTTGTACATTTGCAATTTTTTCTGTTTGTACCTTTTTTGTAACGCATGGAATCCTAAGTCCGTATGCCTTCAACTGGTTCTTATGTAATGCAAAAATTTGCAATCTTTTTACGCATGTAACCGTCAGTCCTTATGTTTTCAACTGGATCCTATGTAAAGCGCTCTGACACCTTCGGGTAAAGTTCGCGCTATATAAAATTCCACAAATAAATAAATAATAAATAAATAAAGAGTATCTTTATTGATATTTCATAAAATACCTTTAGAAACATTTGATGTGGTACCAACACATCACATTCATTGGCTAAACAAGACAATTAAAGCACAACATTGAAACCCAGTTTCTGCATGACATGGCCTTTATTTAGAAATGTTACTTAATTTTAACATATCTTTTAAGCGTTGTATCACCATTAGTAAATTCACCTTCACCTATCCAACTGTTCCCCAGGGGCAACTGGGGAAAAAACCTTCCATTAATTTCTCTATTAAACCACTCCGTGATAGTTTATACACTAGTGAATTCACAGCTTGACTACTGGACTGCTTTGTACTCGATCCTCGGTTTTTACCTATCAAATCAAATGAGAATAAAAGCCTCAAATGTAGTTAGGCATTTGAGAAGAGTTGTCAAATTTCCATTTAAATATTCTGCTTTCCCTGCTGTACAACTCTGCCCCTAAATAACTACAGCACAAGTTAAAATTCTGCCTTCCCTTTCAACATTCTGTCAATCCAAAACTAATCTTGCTATCATCCTAAAGTCTGCTTACAAAAATAAAGGTAAGACAGACTACTTGCAGGCCCAACTTTCTTATTGAACACCCTACCCAAAGACATCCATAGTGCCCCTACCCTTTTCAGAGCCTTGCTACATACCACTTTATTTGTATTCCTTTTCCAATACAAAGGCACCCGTTTGTAACATAAGTTCCACCCACAGGATGGTAATATGTGCAACACCATTTCATTAAGAGATTTTCTGTACCTAGCCAGGCCTCACTTGCCATTTCATTAAGAGATTTCATGTACCTAGCCCGGCTTCACCTGTCTATAATCAGGATCATTTCTTTCCCCATGGGAAGCTATGCTCACTCTGGCATTTGGTATCTCATTCATTCATGAATAACTGATCGAAAATTAGCAATGTGCCCGATCTCGTTGGTGCCCAAAACCAGTTATATTTTAAAGTACACGCTTTACAAACCAGTTAGCATGAACATTTTATGTAGTCTAAATTTATTTGGTTTATAACTGGTTGGCGATTTACTATTGTAGGGCTTGCTCTAAAAATAACTCCAGAAGCTATCCCGCCTTACTGAAATTATTCATCTCTGCATTGTTGCTGTTGTAAAGTGCTCTGCTGGTCATATGTTTGGGTCTGTTCATAAATAAATACATGTTAAGTAAAAACCCAGGGACTTTAAAAATATCGTCTGTTTTACTGGAGCAGAATAACTGAGCCAACGCATGGCTATCCAAAGTATCTAAGCCTTAAAAATCAATACCATAAATACTGCTGATTTACCTACTTACAAACATTAGCAGTATTTTAGTTTGAGAAATGCAGCTTCTTTATTTATTTTAATTTTAAAGGTTTTATATAGCGCTGGCTAGACCCAGAGGTATCAGAGCGCTTTACATGACTATCAGATCATAGTTATCGGTTACATCATTATAAAGGTTACACAGTTATTAGAGCATGGCAGCATAGTTACTTGTAAGGTCGAGATAATAAGCACAAATACTTATGGGGCAAAGCCGGCAAAAGGAGAGATTCAGGGGAGTGGGGGGTAGGAGCAGGGGAAGTAGACAGATAATGAAGGCGGGAAAGAGGAGGGGAGTGTGAGAGACACAGCATGGAAAGAGGAGGGGAAGGGCGATGGGGACACAAACCGGTAGATGAGTCAAAGCAACGTCCAAAGTCCAGTAAGCTGTGATCCCAGGGGAAGTGGTATCATTTCATAGCTTCTGTCAATTCATACCATCACTAATCAGATACAAAAATATTGGAAAAATAAGAACATTAAGAAGCAGTTCTCTGTCGCTTTAAGTAGCTTCAAAACCTCTTGTATTTGTCAACATGTAAGTATCCCCAAATATAATTTAATGATCTCAATTTAATTTGTAAACCATATATTTAGCCTTGCCTCCCCCAAAATTAACACACCTCCCATTTCCCCAAAATTTAAATTGGGTCTAAAATATATGCATTAGCAGTGGTGGTGGGTTAAGTAAAAAAAAAAAACACAATTTCTCTGGCCCCCTTAACTGCAGCACAAGTAAGAAGAGACTCTGCTGGTCCCAGCGAAACCAATAACTTTTTAGGTCTCGCCTAGCGACGCAGTGCATGCGTTGCTTGCCTTGGCGAGATCTATTGTCGTCGGTTTGGTGGGCGAAGGGGGACATGAGATGTGCACTTGCCCAGATAGCCGATGTGCACGTTCATGCCGTCTCTTCTCTGCCAATGTCAGCTTGCGACCAGACAGCAGATGTGCACGCTCATGGCGTCTCGTGCGCTTCCACCGCGTTTTCACTTTTGCGCGCTGCTTTCAGAGGAAGCAGCGATGCCGACAACTTCCTGCACCTGCTCAACTGCAGCTTCTACACTGATTGGGTGAGCAGGTGGCCAGTTGAACCACATGCTAGGCTACCTGGCGGTGCTAGCCCGTGCCTACTTCCAGGGTAACATTGAGCTCTGCGTGCTCTTCAATGGTGCCCTGGAGAAGGGCCACCTGCATGAGTGGGCCAAGCGGCTGGACAACGAGCGAAACAAGGGCACGCCGCTGCCCAAGGTCAGTTTTTAATTTCCGTTGACTCGGATCTGGTGCTACCTCCCACCCACCGCTGTGTTTTCTGTTCTTGTCACAATTTAATCTCCCTGTGCGACGCCTCTCTTCACCCCCCATCCCCACCTCCCGCCGGTCATTCAATTTGTGATGTTGCCCACATTTCTTCTTTCTGCTACCACTTCTCCAACATCTAAAGCGAAACAAGGTGTGCACTTGGCAAGCAGTCTCTCAATGGTTTCTCCCTAAGTGTGGTGCCGTGTCACTTCTCCTGGGGACTGTTGTCAGAGTTCAAGTGAGTCCTAGTAAACACTAACAACAGAGGGGCCCTCGGGACAGGCCTGAACCAGGCAACTTTTCCAAGTGAAAGGCCACGACCTGTCACACAAAGTACAGATGCATTGGGCATGCTTGTTTAACTGTTCGTAGTGTCTGGTGCCATAACTAAAGCAACTACTCGTCTCCTCCCTGCCCCCAATCCACCCGTTGTTGATGGCTGTCACGAAAACACGCAAACTAGTCCTTGAGGTGAATTGTCATTGCCAGTGTCACCCTCCACACAACGGGGCTTCTGGTTAACCAAGAACCTTTAACAGAAAAGGTAATACTCCTTGTTTATGGTTCTGATTGGCCTGGAATGCGGTTATTACTTTATGTATGGGCGCAGGGTCAAGACTGATTTGCATATGGCTGGAACCAAACTGGAATGGCATGGTGAGCAATAAAATGAAGCATTTAGGCCCAGATCTCTGTACTGGGGTGAGTGTATGACATTGTTCTGCATTCTGTCCATCAATTGTTCTTTTTGCATTACTTTATGATGGCCTCGCTCACTTAGTGTTTTGCTATCACGAGAGGGAAATAATTTTCTCTTTTACCAGCAAACCTCCATTAGTTAGTAGTGTTTATTATCAGAGGGGTCAGGACAAGTGCACGATTCCTCCACGGCTGTATTTTTTTTTTTACCTAACGCAGTGCACTTATGGAACAATCGCCGGCACAACTTCGCTCAATTGAAGGGGAGTTTTTGATGTTCACGCACATAGGTTAATGTATGACAACATTTCTGCTGTGTCTGGCATGATCTTAAGTGGGCTGAGAGGAACATGAACGAGCCGGTGCTTTCAATGCAGACACACACTGTTTCAATTGAGGTGGGTGTCTCCGGGCTCGGTTTCCAGTGCTCTATTATTTTTGGAGCTAATGGCAGGATGCAGTATTTACAGTGGGAAGTATCGAAATATGCAATTCTGCAGCTGCACAGTTTTTCACATAATTATGGGTTTGCCACATTTGCCGCATACTCCATTACCTGCTGCATAATCCGCAGATTTTAACACAAAGACTGTCTTTACCTTAAACGGATCAAAAGTTACTAAAAAAACATGGCAACATGTTCCTGCGCACTAGAAGGCCCTTCACAAATGTTGACTGGTAATCTTTCCATTGCTTGTTGCTGCATTTGGGTGATATATTGGTACCATATTAAGGTGATCTCTTTTCCCAGACAGTGTTACAAGGTATAACAAGCATTTGCATTGCAACAAGGTCTCGCATTTACGCGAGCTTGAGCTCTAGGCATTGTAAATGACAATACCTTTTATTTAGGTTTTGGTTTATAAAACATAAATAAAAAGGCATTGTCATTTACAATGCCAATAGCTTAAGCCTGCGTAAATGCGAGTCCTAATGCATTGCAAATGCTTGTTATCTATGCGCTTCTACCTATATTACGTCTATTTTCACTTCTGTTTATTTACTCGTGATCAAAACACTTTGGTGTCGAAACACGTTGCGTTTTGCTGCTCAATAAACCTTATCCGGAGCATTTACTTTCTGGGAGAGCGCATGACTTTACTCTGTGACCTTTGGAGGTTCAAGCTGGTTCTTGTTGGGCCCCACGCCTGGTCACATGCCACACTTTGAGGCCAAAGATTGTGTTTATGACTTACGTTACATGATATCTCATACATAGAAGCTTTGCACCTCAAATCTGTATTCCCAATTACAACAATCTCATAGGCTATCCAAGCTCTCATACAGACGGATTAGCCATTTCATTACACAGTTATACAAACCCACATTTTCGACGGCAAAGCAATTGTTTGTTATGCAAGCCGTACCAAATTAATAGTAATTTTGCCTGAGGGCTATAGACCTGAATCTAATATGGCCTAATGTACCTTTTATTTATGTTTAAGAAAGGTACACATTCTCTATACTGTACTTGGAGCATAACCTTTCTTTTAGAAAATATCACAGTAGTGCATGTAGAATGTTTAATTTTTTTTAAATGGCTCAACTGTTAACTTTTTTACGATTAAAGAATATACCTTCAAAGTATGCAGTGCGGTCTTTCGTACATAAGGCTAACTTCCATCCTTACAAATGGTCCCAGAAACAACCGTGAACATGCTTTACGCAGTTTGTAACAGTTCTTTAAGCGTGTAGTCAAAGTCTGACCAGTTTGTTTTTGTGTTCCCCATTTGGCCAAGGTATAGTTGGCTGGGACTATATCTCTGGAACTTTTGATTTATCATTGTAGGAAATTACTCTTTTTGTATTGTGCCTGTTAGAACTGGGGGTCTCTAGTTGGCAGAGGTAAGTACCTTAGACCAAGTAGGGACCCTTGCTTCTAGTCAGGGTGAAGGAATAACCCTCTGAGATAACCCCTGCTCACCCTCTAGGTAGCATGGCACGAGCAGTCTAGGCTAAACAGAGGCAATGTGGATAATATTTGCACTTAACACAACAATAATCCCCAATCCACCACAAATTGAGACCACACAGGTAAGTATATTTTATAAAAATATATAACTTTATCTAGTTTCAGCAAGGTAATAAAGCATTTGCAGGATAATCACTTTTTCAAGAATATGTTGCGCTTAATCTTAATGGTTGCAGTACTTGTAACTAGGAAGTTTCTTATCTAACACGATAGTCTCAAGTCTCTTTGGGGATCAGCACTCAGAATAAGCAATACTGATTTATTCAAGAAAAATGCGCTCCCAAAAACGAGCATTAGGAACCATGCCCCGTGCGTTTTTATATGCAGGCTTCAAGCGCTGCCAACGCGCTTCCTCGAGGGGTCCCGGGACTCTTCCTTTCCCCCGGTACTGCCTCGCTCTTTGTGAGGGCCCTAGGCGCACCGCGCCAAGCAGAACCCACTCGTCCCCGCCCCGGCCGGTCCCCTTTCCTCTCCCGCCCGCTCTCGACAATCCAACGAGCGGCGGGGGAGGTGGTGCGGCTCACCTTGGGGGGACGGCAGGCCAGGGGTGCGGGACGCTCCTAGATTCCCTCTGCGAGGTCGGCTCTCGCGGACGGGTCGTCTCCTCTCCGCCTTCTCTTCTCTCCTGGACCAGCCAATCCCGTCGCGGCGTCCGTGAGGGGGGCTCGGCTCCTTCAGCCAATGGGAGCGCGGCAGCTCCGATCTTCGCCGCTGCAGCTCCTGGACACAGAGGCAACTCGTAGAGAGTGTTTCTGGCCCCGGGCCGCGATGGTGATTTGGCGGCGAGAGATTTTCGGGGCCGCAGATCACGGTCAGCCGGATTCCCCACCAGTAGATCAACAGGGGGAATGTAGGACGCGGGAAAACACTCCGGATCCCTCCTCACCCCCTGAATCTGTGCCAAAGAGCACATCGATCGATCCTCACGGCTGGCAAGTAATAATCACACGTTGGAGCAGGCCACCACACGGTTTCACGATCTCCTCGCCACACAGCAGCTGCAGGGGGCACAGCAGAGTCTTGTAGTCCTTGGGCAACCTTTATGTCCCTGGGTTGCAGACAGGGGGCCAGCTCCTCTCAAGCCCTTGGAGATTCAAGTTTGTAGACACAGCACACAGCAAAGTCTTGCAGTTTCAAGCAGGTAGGGTCACAGCACACAGCAAAGTCCCTTTCTCCTCCTCAGCTTTCAGTTGCAACAGCAGAACAGGTCAGCCCTTAGAGCACACAGCAAGGCAATCTCCCTTTAGTTCTCCAGCCGTCCTTCTTCCAGCAGAGGTTCCTTCTTGATTGTAGAATCTTAGAATCTAATCTTCTGTAGTCAGGGGTCCTTCCCTTATACCCCTAAAAGTCTTTGAAGTTCTTTGAAGTCTCTTGTGCAAGGGGGCCCTGGGCCCGGTCTAAACCAGTTCTGGGGGTTGCGGAGCGCTGGGTGTTTCTGGTTTTCTTCTTCCTGACAGCGTCAGGGTCAGAGGTGTCAGTTGGCCGGCAGGAGAGGGAGCCAGCATGGTGGTCAGGCAGGCACAGCCCGGCACTATCAGGCGCTTCCTCCTCCCGCCTCCCTGGCAGCAGATGTGGCCTTTCATCCACGGGTTGACTCCGACCCCCTCCCTCTGGGGGCTCTGCCGCCCCTGTCACCCTGAGACCAGACAGGCATTCCACAAACAGACCCAGGCACACAGAAAGGTTTTAGACAAGAGAACAGCCACTTTCTAAAAGTGCTATTTCCCAACACAGGATTTAAAAACAACCTTCACTAAAAGATGTGTTATAAAATTCTGATTTCAGGGATATCTTTCACTTATGTCCCATCTTGTTCCTATGAGGAGATAGGCTGGTATCCATTGTGACCAGCTTCCCCTATGTTATTCTATGGAGCAAGATATCCTTACAGCAGTGAGCGCACAAAATGGCTGCTGCCCACTACCAGAGCATGTGACCTGCACTAGTACATGCTCTACCTTATCCATACACTGCACCCTGCCCAGGGGGGTACCTTGAGCCTTCCATAGGGGTGACTGATGTGCACAGACAGGGAAGGGTTAGGCCCAGCCAGTGGGGACACTGGCCAGGGGGACATGGTAGTCACTGACTGCACGCCGGCCCTGCTCTGGCAGGCCTGAGTCACCTTTTTAGGGCTACTCATGTGGGTGGCGCAATCTGCGCTGCAGGCCCACTAGTAGCATCTGTCATCACCAGCCCTGGCACACACAGTGCACTTTACTAGGGACTCAATGGTGATACAAATATGCCAATCAGGTATATTCAATCAATATGACAATTTACAGAGGTAGCACTTACACTCTGGCACTGATCAGCAGTGGCAGAGTGTCCAAAACATCTAAACCAGCAAAAACGAAATCGAGCACAGCATCAAAAATACATGAGTCAGAGGCAAAAAGATGGGGGAAAAACCACGCCAAAGGTGTCAGGTCTAACACGTGTCCCCTCCAGCTGAAAGTGGGGCGAACTACCCAACCTCTTGGGAGTCCTCATCACTAAGGCGGAAGAATCTGGACAGACCGTCAGCATTGGCGTGTTCTGTACCAGGGCGGTGCTCCACCGTAAAGTCCATCCCCTGTAGGGAAATGGACCACCTCAGCAGTTTTGGATTCTCACCCCTCATCTGCATTAACCATCTGAGGGGCCTGTGGTCGGTCTGAACACGGAAGTGAGTCCCAAACAGGTAGGGCCTCAGCTTCTTCAGAGCCCAGACCACAGCGAAAGCTTCTCTTTCAATGGCACTCCATTTCTGTTCCCTGGGGATTAGCCTCCTGCTAATGAAAGCCACTGGTTGGTCTCCGCCCTCATCATTGATCTGCGAGAGTACTGCTCCCACGCCTTGCTCTGAAGCATCAGTTTGCACAATGAACTCACTGGAAAAGTCAGGTACCTTAAGCACCGGTGCTGTGCACATGGCAGCTTTGAGGGTGTCAAAAGCAGTTTGACAGGCCTCAGTCCAATTCACTTTCCTGGGCTGATTTCTAGATGTCAGCTCTGTCAAAGGGGCTACAATGGTGCCATAACCTTTGACAAACCGTCTGTAATACCCGGTGAGACCTAAAAAGGCTCTCACCTCAGTCTGGGTCTTGGGGGGCTCCCAAGCCAGAATGGTATCAATCTGTGCCTGTAGGGGCGCCACCTGGCCGCTCCCCACCTGGTGTCCCAAGTACACCACAGATCCCTGCCCTATCTGGCATTTACTGGCCTTGATAGTGAGGCCTGCCTTCTGCAGAGCCTTCAACACTTCAGTGAGGTGTTGCAGGTGTTCCTCCCAAGTGGAGCTGAACACAGCAATGTCATCCAGGTAGGCTGCGCTGAATTGCTCCAGCCCCGCCAGTACCTGGTTGACCAATCTCTGAAATGTGGCAGGGGCATTTTTCAACCCAAAGGGCATAACACGGAACTGGAAGTGCCCCTCTGGCGTTGAAAATGCTGACCTCTCCTTGGCCCCCTCGGTTAAGGCAATCTGCCAGTACCCTGAAGTCAAATCAAAAGTGCTCAGATACTGGGCAGCTCCCAACCGATCCACCAGCTCATCAGCTCTGGGGATGGGGTGCGCATCAGTCTTGGTGACCGCATTGAGCCCACGGTAGTCCACGCAGAACCGAAGTTCTGGAGTGCCACCTGGGGTAGCAGCTTTCTTAGGCACTAAGACCACTGGGCTAGCCCAGGGGCTGCTGGAGGGCTCAATAACCCCTAGCGCCAACATCTTGGAAACTTCTTCCTTGATGCTGGCTCTGACCTTGTCAGCCACTCTGTAAAACTTCTGTTTCACAGGCAGACTGCCTCCAGTGTCCACATCGTGGACGCACCACTTGGTGACACCTGGGGTCAGGGAGAACAGGGGGGCGAACTGACCCAAGACTTGGCGACAGTCCTGCTGCTGCTCGGGGGTCAGGGTGGGGGAGAGGACCACACCATCCACTGACCCATCTTGCTCCTTGACTGCCAGGAGGTCAGGGAGAGGATCACTATCCTCCTCCCCTCCAGCATCTGTAGCCATGAGCATAGTCACTTCAGACCTCTCAAAGTGGGGTTTGAGGCGGTTCACATGTAGCACTCTCAGGGGCTGCCTGGGAGTCTTCAGGTTAACCAAATAGGTAACCTTGCTCTTGCGCTCCACCACCTCATATGGCCCAGACCACTTATCACGGAGCGCACAAGGCTCCACTGGCGCCATCACCCACACTTTCTGACCAGGGTGGAACTCAACCAGAGTAGTGTTCTGGTCATACCACCTCTTCATTTCCTCCTGGCTAGCCTCCAGGTTCTCTTGAGCGAGCTTCCTGAAGCGCTTGGTCTGGTTGCGAATGGCCAGCACATAGCTGAACACATCCTGAGGGGTTTTCCCACGGGATTTCTCCCACCCCTCCTTCACCAAAGTGAGAGGCCCTCTGACAGGGTGGCCATACAGCAACTCAAAGGGACTGAACCCTAATGATTTCTGAGGCACCTCCCTGTAGGCAAACAACAGGCATGGTAACAAGACGTCCCATTTCCGCCTCATGGGCTCTTCCAGGCCCATAATCATGCCCTTCAATGTGCGGTTGAATCTCTCAACCAACCCATTTCCTTGAGGGTGGTAAGGAGTGGTGAATTTGTATGTCACCCCACACTCACTCCACAGGGACTTCATATACCTAGAAATGAAGTTTGTCCCCCTGTCTGACACCACCTCCCTGGGAAATCCCACATGGGAAAAGATCCCCATCAGGGCACGGCCTACCACTGGGGCTGTGACTGTCCTGAGCGGGATGGCTTCTGGGTACCGAGTGGCATGGTCCACCAAGACCAGGATAAAACTGTTGCCTAGGGCTGTCTTGGGGTCCAAGGGCCCCACGATGTCAATGCCCACCCGCTCAAAAGGGGTGCTCACCACGGGAAAGGGTTGGAGGGGTGCCACGCACTTCCCTCCGCTCTTGCCACTGGCCTGACAAGTCTGGCAAGATTTACAAAAGGCAGAGACATGCTTCTTCATCTGGGGCCAGTAGAAATGGGTGACAAGCCTGTGATAGGTCTTGTCTTGCCCCAGATGTCCTGCGAGAGGCACGTCATGAGCCAGACCCAGTAGGAAGTTCCTGAAGCGCTCCGGTACTACCAGCACACGGGCTGCACCGGGCTCAGCGAACTTAGGCTCACTATAAAGTAAGTCATCCTCCCAGTAGATCAAATGCTCCTTGGACCCCAGGCCTGCTGCCTGGTCTGCCGCCTGTTGCCGCACACCAATGAGAGAAGGGCACTCCTTCTGAGCCTGGCAGAATTCCTCCCTGGAGGGACCACCCTCTTGCTGCCACTGGGACAGCTCAGGCAATTTCCCCAGCTCGGCCGCCTGCTCCCCTGTAGGTTCCAGGGCATCCCCCTCTGGGTCTGCTTCCTCCTGGACCGTGGGAACAGTGGGGGCTGGTTTCCCATGCCCTCTACCCCTTCCTCTCTTGGCAGGTTCCTGGGCCATTGTTCCAGGCTCCAGCTCTGCTAGACCGCCCTCTCTGGCTGTCATTGCACGGGTGGACACACAGATCCACACAGGCAAACCCAACATCCCCAAGTGAGTCCTGTGCTCCACCTCTTTCCATGGGGAGCTCTCCAGGTCATTACCTAATAGACAATCTACAGGCAAGGCATCACTTACAACAATTTCCAAAATACCGGAGACTCCTCCCCATTCAAATGAAACATTTGCCAACTTGCAGTAGCGCACTGAACTGTCAGATGCCACCACAGGCCGGAGTACCTTGGGAACAATTTGCTCTTCAGACACCCACCGACATCTGACAGATGTCACGCTGGCCCCTGTGTCTCCCAGAGCCTCTATTTCCTGTCCATTGATGGTCACCTTCTGCCCGTATTTCTTAGTGTTTTGGGGCAGAAAAGTTTCCTGGGCCATCTCTTGGTCTCCTAGAGAGACAAGGGTCATCAATGCTGACCCCTTCTCCCCACTAGAAATCAAATCCCCTCCCAAAGCTACACTGGCCAACGCCGGAGCGGGAGCTGGAGCACCAGTGGGTGCTGATTTATTCTTTGGACATTTGGGGGCAATGTGCCCCACTTCCCTACATGAATAGCAAGTAAGTGGGGCCCTTTTGTCCTACGTGCCCTTATGGGGCCAGGACTTCTTAAGCTTGGGGGGTTGAGACACCTTCTCCTGGGAACCATTTTGGGGCCCTTTAGAAGACTCCTTGTGATTACCCGTGTCCCCCCCACTCTTCTGCGGGGGACCCTGTCCACCTTTGGCTGGGGTACTTACCACCCCCTTGTGGACCCTGGTGCTAGTCCAGCGGTCCGCCTCTTTAGCAAGCTAACTGGGGTCAGTTAACTTGCTATCCAAAAGATGCTGGCGCAGCTCTGGAACACATAAACTACTTAAGTGCTCCCAACTAATCAAGTGACACAACCCCACATAATCAGTAACTTTGCTGCCCTTTATCCAACCTTCCAGTGCACGCATGTACATACTCACACACTCCACCCAAGTACTTGAATCAAGCTTCTTGAAGTTCCTAAACTTCTGGCGGTACTGTTCTGAAGTGAGCCCATACCAGAGGCACAAAGCCTCCTTCATAGCGGGGTAGGATAAAGCATCTGCTGCTTCTAAGGGTGCCAAAACATCCCTCCCAGAGGCCTCAAAATGCTTCCACAATCCTGCCCCCCAATTCTTCTTAGGCACTTCATTCATCGTTAAGGCAAGTTCATACGCTCTGAACCACGCATAAATATCCTCAACCCTCTGATAATTCTGTACCAGATCCTTTGGTATGTATACCTTACCCGCCTGTACTGGTTGTGCGCTGCCACCATTAGAACTGAACTCCTCCTTTTTGGCTTTAAGGTCCAGCTCCCTCATGCTCAACTCATGAGCCAATTGGAGTTTCCTCTCCTCCAAAGCGAGAGCGTTTCTTCTCTCCTCCGCCTCTGCTTGTGCTTTGAGCTTAAAAAGCTCAATCTCATGGGCCCTAGCTCTCTGATTCTCCTCCAACTCCTCTGGAGAAATAACCCTACCGGAGTGGTTGCTGCCAGTCCTAGATCCTGGCTTCCTCACTGGCAATTCACTGGACAAAAAAGCATTCTCATGTGTGCCTCCCTCTCCCATAGTAGCTTCTGGATCACCATGTTGGGCCTCCCACCAGGCCCTCAGAGCTTTCTGTAGCTCTTCCTTGTTTGCGCCGCCCTTCGTGGGGCATCCAAGCTGTTTGCAGAATTTTTTCAGTTGCTCCTTGTTATAGGTGAACAACTCCTGGATTTCAAATTCCACTTCCACTTCTCCATTCACGCTTGCCGCTTTCAGAGACATGATGCTTCCTCACCTTTTCAACTAAAAGATTTCACCAAAAAGAAAAAATCTTGCGCAACCTGTGCTGCTAAACTAGACTAGTGATGTACAAGAAATCACTGTAGGTTAAGTGCAATTATTAGTTCAAAATCCGCACCGCTGTCCAACAATGTTAGAACTGGGGGTCTCTAGTTGGCAGACGTAAGTACCTTAGACCAAGTAGGGACCCTTGCTTCTAGTCAGGGTGAAGGAATAACCCTCTGAGATAACCCCTGCTCACCCTCTAGGTAGCATGGCACGAGCAGTCTAGGCTAAACAGGGGCAATGTGGATAATATTTGCACTTAACACAACAATAATCCCCAATCCACCACAAACTGAGACCACACAGGTAAGTATATTTTATAAAAATATATAACTTTATCTAGTTTCAGCAAGGTAATAAAGCATTTGCACGATAATCACTTTTTCAAGAATATGTTGCGCTTAATCTTAATGGTTGCAGTACTTGTAACTAGGAAGTATCTTATCTAACACGATAGTCTCAAGTCTCTTTGGGGATCAGCACTCAGAATAAGCAATACTGATTTATTCAAGAAAAATGCGCTCCCAAAAACGAGCATTAGGAACCATGCCCACGTGCGTTTTTATATGCAGGCTTCAAGCGCTGCCAACGCGCTTCCTCGAGGGGTCCCGGGACTCTTCCTTTCCCCCGGTACCGCCTCGCTCTTTGTCAGGGCCCTAGGCGCACCGCGCCAAGCAGAACCCACTCGTCCCCGCCCCGGCCGGTCCCCTTTCCTCTCCCGCCCGCTCTCGACAATCCAACGAGCGGCGGGGGAGGTGGTGCGTCTCACCTTGAGGGGACGGCAGGCCAGGGGTGCGGGACGCTCCTAGATTCCCTCGGCGAGGTCGGCTCTCGCGGACGGGTCGTCTCCTCTCCGCCTTCTCTTCTCTCCTGGACCAGCCAATCCCGTTGCGGCATCCGTGGGGGGGCTCGGCTCCTTCAGCCAATGGGAGCGCGGCGGCTCCGATCTTCGCCGCTGCAGCTCCTGCACACAGAGGCAACTCGTAGAGGGTGTTTCTGGCCCCGGGCCGCGACGGTGATTTGGCGGCAAGAGATTTTCGGGGCCGTAGATCACGGTCAGCCGGATTCCCCACCAGTAGATCAACAGGGGGAATGTAGGATGCGGGAAAACAATCCGGGTCCCTCCTCACCCCCTGAATCTGTGCCGAAGAGCACAGCGATCGATCCTCACGGCTGGCAAGTAATAATCACACGTTGGAGCAGGCCACCACACGGTTTCACGATCTCCTCGCCACACAGCAGCTGCAGGGGGCACAGCAGAGTCTTGTAGTCCTTGGGCAACCTTTATGTCCCTGGGTTGCAGACAGGGGGCCAGCTCCTCTCAGGCCCTTGGAGATTCAAGTTTGTAGACACAGCACACAGCAAAGTCTTGCAGTTTCAAGCAGGTAGGGTCACAGCACACAGCAAAGTCCCTTTCTCCTCCTCAGCTTTCAGTTGCAACAGCAGAACAGGTCAGCCCTTAGAGCACACAGCAAGGCAATCTCCCTTTAGTTCTCCAGCCGTCCTTCTTCCAGCAGAGGTTCCTTCTTGATTGTAGAATCTTAGAATCTAATCTTCTGTAGTCAGGGGTCCTTCCCTTATACCCCTAAAAGTCTTTGAAGTTCTTTGAAGTCTCTTGTGCAAGGGGGCCCTGGGCCCGGTCTAAACCAGTTCTGGGGGTTGCGGAGCGCTGGGTGTTTCTGGTTTTCTTCTTCCTGACAGCGTCAGGGTCAGAGGTGTCAGTTGGCCGGCAGGAGAGGGAGCCAGCATGGTGGTCAGGCAGGCACAGCCCGGCACTATCAGGCGCTTCCTCCTCCCGCCTCCCTGGCAGCAGATGTTGCCTTTCATCCACGGGTTGACTCCGACCCCCTCCCTCTGGGGGCTCTGCCGCCCCTGTCACCCTCAGACCAGACAGGCATTCCACAAACAGACCCAGGCACACAGAAAGGTTTTAGACAAGAGAACAGCCACTTTCTAAAAGTGCTATTTCCCAACACAGGATTTAAAAACAACCTTCGCTAAAAGATGTTTTATCAAATTCTGAGTTCAGGGATATCTTTCACTTATGTCCCATCTTGTTCCTATGAGGAGATAGGCTGGTATCCATTGTGACCAGCTTCCCCCATGTTATTCTATGGAGCAAGATATCCTTACAGCAGTGAGCGCACAAAATGGCTGCTGCCCACTACCAGAGCATGTGACCTGCACTAGTACATGCTCTACCTTATCCATACACTGCACCCTGCCCAGGGGGGTACCTTGAGCCTTCCATAGGGGTGACTGATGTGCACAGACAGGGAAGGGTTAGGCCCAGCCAGTGGGGACACTGGCCAGGGGGACATGGCAGTCACTGACTGCACGCCGGCCCTGCGCTGGCACGCCTGAGTCACCTTTTTAGGGCTACTCATGTGGGTGGCGCAATCTGCGCTGCAGGCCCACTAGTAGCATCTGTCATCACCAGCCCTGGCACACACAGTGAACTTTACTAGGGACTTCAGGGTGATACAAATATGCCAATCAGGTATATTCAATCAATATGACAATTTACAGAGGTAGCACTTACACTCTGGCACTGATCAGCAGTGGCAGAGTGTCCAAAACCTCTAAACCAGCAAAAACGAAATCCAGCACAGCATCAAAAATACACGAGTCAGAGGCAAAAAGATGGGGGAAAAACCACGCCAAAGGTGTCAGGTCTAACAGTGCCCCCCCCCCCCCCACACACTTTTTGCTCCAATACTCATGGTTATGACTATAATAGTGCACTGGAGTCTGCTACCAAGGCCCCAGTGCCAGTGCTCTCTCCCTAAGGCTGTTGTGTTAATTGGCAATCACATTTGACAAGGACTTTATCCCTCTTTTAAGTCCCTAGTATATGGTATAAGTGGTACCCAGGGCATGGGTGGTAATGGAGTCTCTTGCCGCACTGTTTGTGCTACCCCAGGGGGCCCAAATAAACTACTGACAGTAGAACTACCATTTCAGACTGCAGGAGCAGTGAACATTGCTCAACCTCGAATTTACCCTCACCATGTGTGGCAGGGTCTATGCACTATCTTTGATATATGCCCGCCACCCCTAAGGAAGGCCTCCTAAAGCCTAGGAGGCAGGGTGCATTATACCAAAGGTGTGGACATGTAAGTGCAAGCTTAGATTTTAGTCAAGACTATCAACTTATTTACCAGTATTTTTTTTGATATGCAGTTAGTTAAAACCATTAAAATTATTTAAGAGACATATAAACAATGTAAAATTTCGGATTGAAATATTTTCTCCAATAACACTTTGTGTATGAAAAACAAGCATTTTGTTATAGCAAGTTACAGATGCAAAATGTACATTTAACAGCAATGAAGGGGATGATGGCAGCAACAAGTATGTTTCAAAATTCCATCCGAACATCTTGCATAACACTAAAAAATAAAACAGTCATACATAAGGAACACATTGCTTCCAATAGTTTAAGAATAAGAAAATCTCGTCGAGTCAAAATTCACTCACGAACAGATGCATCTCGCCCTCGTTGCAGGAGGTGTCTCCCCTCCTGTTTCCTGTCTGCCTCACCAGTGCTAGAGAGCACCTGAAGACTCCCTCCCACCACTGACTACGCCGGTAGGACCTGTCTGGACTGTACGGCATCTTCCAGAAATCCTGGAGGCGGGGACAGCTTCCAGGTTCTTTTTCACACCTCCTAGTGCAGGATAAGGTTCACCTTCGGCCACTGCATCGCAGGTCGCGGGCGAAGCCCAGGCCAAGGGCAGGCCGGTCTGTGCCCAAAGGAGGCTGGGCCACCCCTGTTTAACCTGACCCCTAGCTTAAGGTACTGTACCCCTCTGCCTGTGCCCCTGTTCTGCCCGCTGCCCTGCGCTGCCTGCTGTCCCTGCAGTCCTTGTTTTGGTGCTGCCTGCAGTCCTTGTTTTGGTGCTGCCTGCTGTTCTTGTCCCTGTGCTGCCTGTTATTTTTGGACCTGTGCTGCCTGCTGCCCCTGTGCTGCCTGTTGCCCCTGTGCAGCCCCTGCTCTGCCACTTCTGCTCCTGTGCCTAAGCTTCCACCCCTGTGCTGCCTGATGCCCCTTTGCCAATTGCTGCCCTTGTCCCTGTGCTGCCCCAGTGCTGCCTGCTGTCCTTGCCCCTTGTCTCTGCCCCTACGCTGTCCACTGTCTCTGTCCCTGCAGGCTGCCAGCTGTCTCTGTCCCTGCGCTCTGCCAGCTGTCTCTGTCCTATCGCTGCCAACTGTCCATGTCCCAACTCTGCCAGCTGCCCCTGCCCCAGGGCTGCCTCCTGTCCCTGCCCTTGTGTCAGATCTCGAACTAGGGTGTCCCCGACTGCACTACCATAACCAGAATGCATTGCCATGGTAGAGAGAGGTGTGCTGTCCCATACTGCCTAGAGACAGATCAGCTGATGCTATTGGGAGGTTCTTAAGCCTCCAAATGTAACATGGCGGCGCTTGGCTTTCCCTTCTTGCCCTCATCTTCCTTGCTGGATCCGCTTTCCCTTCGTCAAGCACTGTCTTCTACTTACTTCTAGCCCGCATGCTGTTCCCCCCCGTTGCACTAAGTCTGGCCCTGCCTGCACCTTGATTACGCCTTGTGCTTGAAGTGCACCTCGCGACTCGCGTCAGACCCGCCTGCAGTCTCCCACGCTGCACGAAACCTTACCCTGCCTACATCCTGTGTAATGCAGGCCTCCCGACTCGTTGCCGCAGGGCGGACACCGTAGTGCCACAAGATGGCAAACGCACCAGCCTTCTGGTGGGCAGCGGCTGGTGCCGCTGCGGTCACGTCACTTCCGGTAGGGGGGTCGGGGTATTTAGGCTTCCCCCTCCCTCTGAGCGCCTTCTTTGTCGCTCCTACTGCCCTCGATGTTGGTGCCCAGGATCATCTGGATTAAAGGTGAGAGGCTTTTCCCTCTTCGCGCTCGCTCCCCCCATTAGGGGGGTTGAGATGTGCCGGGCGACCTGCTTAGTATCGGGCCGCTGAAGCTGGGGCATTTAAATGTCCAGACGATGTGGAGTTAAAGAATTTTGTGTATTTTGCTCTCGGGGGGGCTGGGCACTGGGCGGGGTTCTTTTGCCGTTTGGTATCGAATTATATCATGGTGTCTCAGATAATGTTTTATTTAAAGTAGATTTCTTATTTACAATCACCTTACCCGGGGGGCGGGTTTACGTAGGATAGTTTCTTTTCTGGGCAGTGGGTGTGGCTCATTTATCAGCGCGCTCGCCTCCGGCCCTGGGGACCTGGGTTCGATTTCAGCGTATGTGGGAATGGCATTTATGGCATAACTTACTTTTGGTGATCAGGGTCACTCAGTGTAATCGGCCCGGGGGAAGCATTATTTAGCACTAGGGTCTTACCCGAGTCTGGAGTCACCTCAAGCTTTAGCAGCGTCCCGCTCCGTCCAAGAGAAGCAGCGGGTTCGCAGCAGCCCCTTCCCTACCCAGTGTCAAGTCAGTCAGCTAGCGTGCACGCAAGAGGAGCGGAAGGTTGCCCGCACTCTTTCCTAGGTGGTCCTCTCCTCAGACCCTCCGGGGTGTGCAGTACAATTCACTACATGTAGTCGCCTGCCTACCTCTATGCGTGGGGTCGGTCCACACCGCGGGGTCTCTTCCAGGTCGGGTAGGCTAGCTGTGCCTCGGGACCTCCAAATAGCGCGCAGGTTATGGGGTTCGGCAGTGGCCATTTTCGGGGGCGCCATTGTCCGGCCGCGTGGGTCAGGGCGCCCAAGCGGCCATTTTCAGGGGCAGTCGGTCCCTTCGGATCTACGGGGGAGGGGCGTGGGTGTGTGGCCATTTTGGGGCAGCTTTGGACCATGCCTACCCCATAGTGCAGGGGCCCGAGTGCACTGGGGCTACACTGCTTTCTTTATGGTTTTGGGCACTCGTACTTCCGACATGTCATGGAGTTCCTTTACTGCATTTTGGGGCTATGCGGTGTCCAGCATGTGCTCAGTGTTGGAGCGCAGCCCGCAGGTACGATGCCAAATAATTTATCCCCGCAATCTCCAGTTCCTTTTCACATACCATTCCATGATCCGATCTCGCCGTCATGTGTGGAGAGAGATGAGTTGGGCACAAACTAGGATTGATTCTGGCCATCGCCCCCCCCCCGGGATCTAGCGAGCATTCGAACAGAGCTCTCGCTAGGCACTCGCACACGCGGCTAATTTGGGAGTCTATGCAGCGTCGGCTGCCTACTCCCTCCTCTCCCGGGGTTCTTCTTCCTTCCCCGGGGGAGGTGCCGCGCGGCCTGAGGGCCGCTCTTTCCGGGCGACTCCGGAAACTGAGGCTGTGCCCTCTCCTCGCCCTGCACGGTACCCGTGCGGGGAGTGCCGGACGGGCAGCGTGGCCATCCGGGAATGGTCTGCACGCTCTGGCGTGCCTTGTCCGGTGGTTGCGCCACTTCCCCCTTTCGCTGCGGAGCGGGCCGACCACTGGCTCTCCATGGGGGTCCGGGTCCCCTCTCCTGCATGTAACCGGCCTCGGTTATGGGCCTGTGGCCAGTAGTGGCACGTACGTCGTGCTTTGTCTGTGGTATCAGAGTTGCTTTACTTCTGTCAGGCCTACGTCTCCCGGGAGAGGAGTTGGCCTATCAGCTAGGGCGCCCGACCTCGGACCTGGGGGTGCTGGGTTCGAGTCTCGGTTACGCCGCCTATCCCCAGGTGATTCTGGGCAAATCACTTATTCTCACCGTGCTGGGTTCGAGCCTCGGCATCGCCGCCTTTCCTACCGTGCCTACCTTTGGGTAGGTCTGTCCTCTTGCAACGTATCTGGTGCTCCCCTATGCGCCCGGAGACCCGTTTTCGGTATGGGTCTGGCGTGCAACTTTTTTACCCTGCTAAAAAGGAGGTGCATAGGACTGCTGCTGATATTCATATGCTTGGGTTGAATATATTTGGTATATGTACCTTTTATGTTTTGATGCTTGCTGCCAGATGGTCATATACTTATATATACCGATTGTGGCAGTCTGAATCGGAATGTAGAGGCGGGCAGGGCTGAGATATGTCTTGTATCGGCATTAACATTATGTGTACTTTCAGGAAACGGGTACGTGTACGATGGGCGAGGACTTGATGGATTGAAGCTGGGCTATGGTGGCACAGCACCTGAAACGGAAGGAGCAAGGCAGATGGAAATGCTCAGCTGAAGGAATGAGGGGAACGTTATGACCATGTCTTTTATCTTTCAGGATTGAAAGCAAAGTATCAGCGCAAAGGACGAGGAATTGGTCCAGGGGACAATTGACAGGCCAGATACAGGTATAGGGTTAAGGACCAGTCCTTGGTGGGGACATAGAGGGAGGGTGCGAGCGCACGGAAAGGGAGAACGAACACGTCAGAGTGTCGTCAGAAAGATTGTCACTTACAGGGCGCCAACTAACGTTACCTATTTTCCCTCCATAGCTCCTTTTCGCTCTCTCTCGCTGAGCTCACCCCAAATCGATAGCAAATTTTCGTTACAACTTATCGCACCTTGGGGATGTAAGTATGAAGGGGTCTGGGACACGCACCAGTTGTTATTCAAGACGGCCAGGGTACTTGTCTACATGTGTGTGCTGTGGCTGATCCTAATTTTTATCCCCAGATTCCGTGTGGGCGAACAGAAGTGAGAATGGACAGCCAAAGTTCCCCTCCCCTCTTTCAAGAAAATACCCAGGTGGAGGACTCGTTGCCGGGCACCTCCAAGGATGCAGTGTGGGCAGGCTTTATGGAGATGGCAAAGCTTAAAGGCCTTGCTTGGGCACAGAACTTGATGAACACGCCAGAGCCAGAGGATTCTGGTTTCCCGGCAGAATCCCCATCGTCCGATACCCATAACAGTACTGATGCCGCTCCCTCCAGGCCCAAACGGATCAGAAAGCCCACTATTAGGGATTTCCCTCTGGAATCTTTGCCGCTGACACGAAGCAAATCGGTGGCGAACCCCCGTGAGGTCCCGTCACAAGGGGCAAGTGCTACGCCACCGCCCCCGGTCCTCTCCAAGGACAACCAGGCTGCCCAAGGTAATTTCGCTACCAGAGACGATCTGACTAAAGTATTGGACACTTTGAACAATTTTATGGGGCGTTTCCAAGGGGGGTTTTCTGCTGCTAGCTTACCACAAGCTGGGGATAGTAGCGTTGTTGGCGTGGGTCCTGCGCCGACAGCCTCCACTGTTTGGTCATCTGTGCAAGCTTCTAAGCAAGGGGATTCAGGGCAAGTTGCTACCACTTCTGGGGCTAATACTATTACGAATGGGGCGCTGAGTGCGGCGCCGCTGGGTAGTCCTCCCGCCGCACCATCCCAGGCCATCCCACTGGTTCCTATCACACCCTCTGCTGTCACAAGCGCCCCCGCAGGGGTGCCACCTGCCACCACCCCTCTGCCTCTCCCCCCGCCTTCCCCTGTCCCTGCGATCTCCACCGCACGCTCCTTTCTGGGCGATACTCCTTGGCTTGGCAGGTACCACAAGCAGCCAAAGAGGGTTTTTGGAAAAGGGAGTTTATTGATATCTTTACCCTACTTATGTTGGGGCAGGAAGGCATGGACGCTAGAAAGTTTGGGGCAAAGGAAGATGACAAAAAGGTAAAGTATCAGCCATGGCCTGAAAAGAATATTGCTAATTGGCTAGAAGCTTTCTCCATCTTAGCGTCTGTCACCAATGAACGTTTTCCTGAACAGGGCCCAGGCTTGGTACAATATTATAGGATTATCCACAATGAGGCCTTGAAATGGGGTGGTAATGGTTGGATCAATTACGATAGGGAATTCAGAAGGAAAATGTCTCAATGCCCAGAGATGAACTGGGATCAAAAGGAGGTGCAGCTCTGGATGGAGCACATGGGAGCACGGGGCCAGACTGCAGTTGGAGCAACAGGTAGTCTTCCCAGTGGGCAGTCTTCTACAGGGGGATCCTCCTATGTTCGGGGCAAGGGTAAACATTCCTTTCGTGGAGGCCGCAGACGGCGTGGGTCCAGAGGTGGCTTCAAGCGATCCCCCCCCGGGCACTTGTCGTCTCTTCAACAATGAGTCTTGCTCCTGGGGGAAGACATGCAAACTCGTACATGCCTGTAACACTTGTGGGGGACCCCACCCCGCAACCTCAGCTTCTTGCCACTCCAAACAGAGCTCCCAGCCAGCTAGTAAAGGGGGACAGTAACTTGGGCACAGACAGCATGTCGCCATGTCTGGATTCTCCTTCCACGCTTTCAGACCCTCCCCCGTTGCAGAAAAACATGCTTTCTGGGCACTCTCTTTCTCCAATTTCCCCCTCTCCTCCACCAATTGTGCACCGGCCAGTGCCACTGGGAGGGTCACCTGTGATCCTTGACAACATCACCCCTTTGCTGAGGCGCTATCCCTTAGAGGCAGACAGCCGCTTGCTACTGTTCGGTTTCCACGAAGGCTTTAGGATCCCTTTCAAAGGTGCTCTAGGGAACAGGGATGCTGACAATCTTAGATCTGCCAAGGAACAACCAGAAGTGGTCAGGGCAAAGGTGGAAAAAAAGAGATCTTTGAACAGAATAGGAGGTCCTTTCCAAAACCCACCTCTTGAGAATTTTGTTGTATCTCCCCTGGGGGTCGTGCCCAAAAAAGAACTAGGTGCCTTTAGACTCATCCACCACCTTTCCTACCCTAAAGGGACTTCGGTCAATGATGGGCTGGATGAGGGAGCATGCTCGGTGTCTTATGCCACGTTGGACGTAGCATTGGATCTAGTCAGGAGGGCGGGCAGAGGGGCCTGGTTAGCCAAAGCAGACATTGAATCAGCTTTCAGGTTACTACCAGTCCACCCGAGCAGCTATCACCTGCTAGGTTTCAAGCTAGACGGCATGTTTTACTACGACAAATGCATGCCCATGGGTTGCGCTGTGTCCTGTGCGTACTTCAAAGCTTTCAGTTGTTTCCTGCAATGGGCACTCCAAGACACATACGGTGTAGAGGGGATGACTCATTACTTGGATGACTTTTTGTTCATCGGGAGTGACGGGACACAGCTGTGCTCACAGGCCCTGGCAGATTTTGTTCTGCTTACAGACCACCTGGGGGTACCCCTTGCCCCTGGTAAGACAGTGGGGCCAGCGCAAATCCTGACATTCCTGGGAATAGAGATCGACACGATTGCAGGGGAGTCCAGATTACCAGAGGATAAGGTGCGCGACCTGACTAACAAGATTCAGGCGCTGGTAGGGCTGGACAAAGCGTCCCTGGGTTGCATCCAGGGCATCCTAGGTCTGCTCAATTTTGCTGCCAGAATCATACCAGCAGGTAGGGTTTTCGCCAGGAGACTAGCCAGGGCTACTGCTAACATAGACAAAAAGCACCACATGGTGAAACTGAGCAAAGGTATTCAACACGATTTGGCCATGTGGGCTGAGTTTCTGCGCAGCTTCAATGGGGCAGTGATTTGGAGGGCTCCCTGGGCGGGCAGCCCTAACCTTGCCCTTTACACAGACTCCTCAGGCAGGCATGGTTTTGGGGCCATCTTAGACAGGGAATGGTGCGCTGAGAAATGGCCCAACGCCTGGAATAAGAAAAAGGTTACAACTAAAATCATCGTCCTCGAGCTCTTCCCCATCATGGTGGCCTTCCACCTATGGCCTGCTATCCTGTCTGCCAAAAGGGTCCTACTGTGGTCAGACAACTTAGCAGTGGTACAGGCCATCAACTCTCACTCTGCTAGTTGCCCCCTGGTTCTTTGCCTGCTGCGCGAACTAGTGCGAACTTGCCTTTACAACAATGTCGAATGCAGGGCGCGACACATTCAGGGTATCAAGAACATCACTGCTGACGGTCTCTCTCGTTTTCAGTGGCAACGGTTCCGAGAAGCTTGGCCAAGAGCGAGAGAGGAAGCCACCCCCTTCCCAGCGCACCTCTGGTACCTTCTGAAGTGGTGAACAGAATGAGGGTCCTGTGGGAGATGTCACTGGCGCCGAACACTATCAATAGATACAAAGCATGTGTGAAAAAATGTTGTGCCACTGTGGGGCCTTGGGAAGACTCTGGGGCGGCCTCAGAATTGAAAGTCCTGGCCTTCATCCTGTGGGCCAAAGATAACAAAAAAAGCCATTCTTGGATTTCAGGCCACCTAGCAGCCATTAGCCACAAGGCCAAGTTGAAAGGGCAGGCAGACCCTACCAGGACCTTTGTCATTAGGGCAGCTTTGAAAGGGTGGGCTAGAGGTGAACCCAAAGTGCCTGACAACAGATCACCTATTGATTTCATTGCACTCCAGAGAAAGATCTTGTGTTTGCCTCAGGTTACTTCCTCGGGGTACGAGACTGCCTTGTTTGCATCTGCCTTCAGTTTAGCTTTCTTTGGCGCTTTCAGGATCTCAGAGCTGGTTGCCAAATCCAGGAATGACACGTCAGGTGTAGCATTGTCTCTACAGGACGTTTTGGTATTGGGTGATACGCTCAAGATCACCCTGCGCCAATCCAAAACTGATCAGCGGGGAAGGGGGATAGAATTCTGGTTACAAAGCCTAGGCTAGCCCAATTTTTGCCCAGTGAGCCTCCTGACTGCTTACCTGGCCATCCGCCCTTTTAGTGAGGGATATCTCCTCTTGCATTCAGATGGCACGCCGCTCCCCAAATACCAAGTTGAACATGTCATGCACGCTTCCTTGTCTGCGGCAGGTGTCTCCACGCTAGGCAAAAAGTTCAGCACTCACTCTTTCCGCATAGGTGCAGCGACAACTGCATCCTCTGAAGGGGTACACGTAGAGGGCATCAAACAATTAGGGAGATGGACATCTGACTGTTACAAAAGGTACATCAGACCAGACAGCCGCATGTAGTGCTCAGTGAGCACAGGTTATTTGTCAAGTTTTGTACTGGGACGATAAGCAGCAACTGTGAATTTTGGGCACCCTCGGCCCTGTCCCACGGACTGTGTTTTGCTGTGTATGTTTTGCAGTGTGGCTTTCCTTGCCAGTGTGTTTTATTGCATGTTTTAATAAAATAGTTACATACAACACTTCTCTTTATTTACCAGGAACCACGGTCTGGGTGCTGGGCCACGAGGGGGTTTCCAAGTTTGCCGTTTGGGCGGAAAGCAGGAAGTGGAATCATGGGTTTAGCAAAACTCAATTTGTGTGGCGAGGAATTGCTGGCTTGCGTTGGAGCGGGGTGCTGGGCCTACTATCACAAGAATTACGAGGGAACGCCCACCACCCAGACGTGCTTATCCTGCACCTGGGAGGGAATGACTTGCCTATCCTAGGTAAAAGGTTCCTCTTGAGGGACATGAAAGTGAACATTACCAAGATCAGCAATTTATTAGGACCTTGCGAACTATGGTGGTCTGAGATCACACCACGCCGGGTTTGGCTAGGTGCTCGCTCTGGGCAAGCGATAGAAGTGGCGCGAAGGAAGGTAAACTGCGCAATGCGTAAGTTTGCAGAACTGATGGGCTTCGGCTTCATTCGACATGGAGAACTTCACGCCAAAGCCACCGGGTGCCTTGATGAGGAAGGAGTCCACCTTTCCAAAGTAGGCATGGATTTATTTCTGTTGGACATTCAAGAAGCCCTTGTTTCAGCAGGCTGCGTCTAGGAAGGTTAGCTCAGGTGGGGGGCCCTGTCTGTGACGGTCGCCACATCCAGGGCTGTGGAGGAGTTACAGGATGATCCAGAGGTGAAAGGTACTCAGGAGTACCACATGCAGAAGCACAAAGGGTGCTCAGGCCCAAAATCCCCGCGAGATCTGTGCGGTGGACCCTGGGGGTGCAACGGTGCCCCGTTATCCTACGGGCGGTTGGTTACCTGGACAACCGGGGGTCGCTTGAACGCTCCGCCCCTCGTAGGGGGGTGTGTGAGCTAGAGGGTGGACCAATGGTTCCACCGGACAGGGGAGGGGCTATCCTCACACCACAACCGCTAAGCACCGTCTGGCCAAGGCAGCGGGCTACTTGGCCTATCAGGTGGCAAGCTGCGAGGGGCGGCTTGCCTTTGGATCATCTGTAAGTTAACCCACCATGTTTTGGCATAAGTATGCTAATAAACCTGCAGCTACTTTTTCCCAACAAGTTGTCTTGTCTGCTTATTTATTGTGGTACAACATGATTATTGGGGGGATGGTGTTGCTGCCGATATTGGCACAACGCTTCGTGATTGAAGCGCCCCTCGCTTCGGACCACAGTTTGTTAATTGTTTGGTGCCGTGGGTATTTACCTCGGGATACCTCCCGCGGTCTTTCTTTTGGCGTCAAACGGGCGGACGCGTGTTTTTTTCTTTTATTCAAAGCATCTTTATTTGGAACCTTTTGTGAACGGACTCTAGCAGCACGCTGAGACGCTGCAATTTCAGAGTGCTCTAGATGCGAGGACGCGTTAAAGTGGATTTCGTTTGTTTGATCTCTTTGCTTCAGCATACCATTCCCCGTATGCTAATGTGACCCGACATCGTGTTCTTTCTGGGTACGGTCACGTGTCTTCTTTCTGTTGGGATTGTTCTTTTTTGGTAATTCAAAACTTCGATCCTGATTAGTTGTTTTATAAAAGGCTCTTGCTCCACTTCTGGAACTCTGAACCCCTACCTGCAAATCACTGCCTGGATGGTGTTTTGTTTTGGAGCCGGATACTTATTTTTTATTTATTTATTTATGGTATTTATAAAGCACTCTGCAACCCTACGGGCATCCTGGCGCTATCAAGTATTACTGGAACAGTATGCATCATGGGTAGGATAGGTGGACATTTTATTCTGGGGTAGTTAGACTTTAGGGAAGAGCCATGTTTTTACCTTTTTACGAAATGCCATCAGTTCGTCTGTTTTCCTGATAGCAATAGGGAGGCTATTCCAGAGATGGGCTGCCGCTATACTAAAGGCTCTACCACCATAAGTGGCTTTCTTGACCCTGGGTATACTGATGAGGTTAGTGGAGGAGGATCGAAGGGTCCGAGTGGGTTCATACCATTTGAATTTGTTTTGTAATGGTAGGGGGCCCATCCCATGCACTGCCTTAAAGACAGGGATTTAAAGAGGATCCTCTGACGTACTGGCAGCCAATGTAGTTCAGCCAGTGCAAGAGTGGTGGAGGATCTTCGTCCTCGAGAAAGTGCCATTTTGGCTGCTGCCGCCTGGATGCTCTGAAGTCTGGAGATCAAGTAGGCAGGAGATTCCAGTAACAGGGCGTTACAATAGTCCAGGCGGCTGAGAATGGTGCTCCTGACTATGGTGGTTCTAGCCTGTGCTGGTAAAAGGGGCAGCAGCTTTCAAAGGCCTCGCATTAGGGCGAAGCAGCTGCTCTCCTGCTTGTTGACATTGGTCTCTAGGCTCAGGCTGTCATTAAGCTGACCCCTAGGTTCCTCACTGATTTTACTGGAGTTAATTGCTCCCCTGGCTCCAGAGGCCAAAAATCAGTGGGCAGGCTTCTAGTAGTTCTACCTACTTTGCAGTGCATTATCTCAGTTTTATCACTATTAAATTGTAGTGAGTTCTTGTTTAACCAAGATGCCATTTCCAACATGCAGGTGTGGAAGGTCTCGAGTGAATCTGCATGAGCACCATCAAGAGAAATCATCAGCTGCGTGTCATCCACATAGTTGATCACGCTAATGCCGTGAGCCTTGATGATGCCCATCAGGGGTTGCATGTACACGTTAAAAAGTATCGGACTGATTGCAGAACCCTGTGGGACCCCATGTGGAACTGTAGCAAACTCAGACTGGTATGGAGGGAGTGCTACAGCCTGCCCTCTATCCGTCAAATAGGAGCGGAGCCAGTCGAGCGCAACTCCCCCTACTCTGAGACTTTCCAGTCTTGTCAGCAGAATGTCGTGACTCACCGTATCGAATGCGGCGGACAGGTCCAGCAGAATTAAGATTGCTGATTCTCCCCTGTCTGCCCTCATTCGCAGGTTGTCCAGGACCGTCCGCAGAGCTGACTTGGTTCCATGAGCTGGTCTGAAACCGAATTGCTCCTCTTCAAGGATGTTGTTAGTTTCTAGGAAGAGGGACAATGATCTGCTGACCAGCGTTCCATGATCTTGATTGGATAAGGCAGAAGCGATATAGGTCGATAGTTTTTATGGCAGTTGGGGTCCAAATTTGATTTCTTCAGTAAGGGAGTGACAACTGCCAATTTCCAGTCTTTTGGTACAATACCTGTGTCGAGAGATTGATTACACAGCTGACGAAGTACTGGAAAGAGTTCATCCCCAAACTCCTTTACTATTTTGTGAGGTAGGGGGTCCAGTGGGGATCCTGATGTTATATTGAGGGCTGTTTGTACAAACTCTTGTACTGTCGGGGTCTGGAATTTATCCAGGGTAGTCTTTGGTCTTTCTTTTCCCTCGATCTTCTTCCTGTTCTCTATATTGCAGTTCCGCTGCACTAGGGAAGTGGGGGCATCCTTCATGCCCTCAATGATCTTGGTAATTTTTTCCTGGAAAAAGGAGGCCAAACCGTCACATAGTTCCTGTGAGGGTTTAAATTTGCTATTAGCACATTCAGGATGGGACAGCTCTTTTACTATCCTAAAGATGTCACATGACTTATTGGAGCTTTTTAAGATTAAGTCTGCATAGTAGTTTGCTTTGGCTGTGGTAATCTCTTTCTTGTACTGAGTAATTGTCTGCCTCCAAAGTAGTCTATCTTGCTCTAAATAGTTTTTCCTCCAATGCCTCTCCGCCTTTTTACAGATGTTTTTCAGCTCTTTCAATGTTTCCGTGTACCAGGGCGCGGAAGGATTGCCTCTTTTCTTGATTACTTTCAGCGGTGCGATATAATCAAGTTTTCTAGTTACCTCATTACATAGTACTTGCTGGATATTGGTGAAGAAAACCCTGAGCCTTTTTTCCACATTATTTACAAGAGACCAAGACGCGATATAAATACCATATCTTGATTCCTTCCTCTGTAAGGTCACAGGTAAGTGTGGGACAGCACACACTTCATGTCATATGTAACTAAGGACGTTTAGGTTGCACTTGCATTTACACTGTATTTAGCATAATTGTTCCTGTTCTGCTCTTTCTCCCCCTGCAGCTATTTTCGCCTTTCCTGCCTGAAACACTCCTCCAGCTGATTGACCGCAGAACTTGGTCTCGTCATTTTCTGGGGTTGCTTCCCCTCTCGGATGTGTTCCTTAGTGGCACAGTAAGGGGAGCACCTTCGGGAAAAGTAGAGGCAGTGGCTTCGCTCCCGGGGTTATTGGATTTCTGCCTGGAATTCCTTGTGAGCCCAACACCTTGAACTGCCTGCTGTCCCTGCCCCTGCACTGCCTGCTGCCCCTGCGCCTCCTGCTGTCCCTGCCCCTGCGCTGCCTGCTGTCCCTAGTCCACCTACTTCCCCTGCGCTGCCTGCTGTCACAGCCCCTGCTCTGCCTAACGCCCCTGCGCTGCCTGCTGTCCTTGCTCCTGCCCTGCCTGCCGCTCCTGTTCTGCCTGCTGTGCTGGTTCTTGCACTGCCTGGACTGCTAATGGAGGCCGCCACACGACCACGCAACAGAAGTGCGAAACGGAGGTTCAGCCAACGCACTGCTGGTTGGACAACACCCATCACCAGGACCCCTGGCCCTCCTGCCACCCGATGGTGCACAACAAAGGAACTCCTTGAACTGGACCCCGGACACCGGGACAGCTGCATCTCCTCCTCCCCGCGATACACCAAAGGACACTTCACCTGTCGACACTGCCACTTCTGCGACACAACCTATGAGAGATCCTGCACGACTCGTGCTCACAAGACAGAGAACAACCAGCATCCACTCCATTGCATTCTTCTCAACGCCAGCTCACTCTGCATGCATGCAACAGAAATCTGGGACACCATCACTACTTAATCCACGGACGTAACCTTCATCACCGAAACATGACTCAACCCTTCCTCGAACCCCGACATCACCACCGCCACTCCTGAAGGCTTCAAGATGCAGAGGCATTGCCATCATCTTAAAGGAAACTATCAGATGCACCATCATCAACGATGACCCCACACCTGTCATGGAACACCTGAACTTCCTACCACGAACCGACACGAAGACCACAATAATAGGTACCCTTGCCTACACACCCCCAGGACCCCAAACAACATTCTGTGACGCCATCTCCATCCTCATCGCCCCCCTAGCAATCGACTTTCACCACTATGTCCTACTCGTCGACCTCAACTGGAGAGTTTGCAACTGAAATAATTGCTCTGTACATTTGGCCCACAGTCTTTAGTTCAAATGTTCTGCGCGTTCCTTTTGTGGATGATAAACTGCTCCAAACTGGTAAGTACCAGAACCCTTTTGCCAGTCTGGTCAGTATCCTTGACTTCTTTCTCCCCCAGTCATGTACAATCTTAACAAAGCTTAGACAAAATCCACAGAGAATCTGGGAATTCTTTTTTTTCCAGTGTGGGGATCAGTAATGGTTTTCCCAGTTTATCCAAAAACCCTGATATTGTAGCAAGGATTTTGCCATTGAGACCTGGATTTGCACAATGCCATTTTTCTGGTGCCAATGAAGAGCATTTCATTTGGATACCAGATCATTCTAATACTTCGGCTCCTCAAAACTGCGTCTAATGGTTTGAGCTGTTTTACAAAACACTGAGATGGAGGACAATCAGAATGGTAGAATGGAAAATTCCCATGTCTATTCGACCCATCGGGATCAAATAAATTGAAGGTGAGTTTCCCATATGGGAATTGTGAGATAGCACCCTTTTAAATTAGACTCGCCATTCAGTCTTCCTGCCTTGGAACATCCCTTAAGAGGTGAATGTTCTCCATTTTGTAGTGGTGATATACAAACCAATTATTTTATTCTCTCAGGTTTATGTTCAGGCGCATGTCCTCATGGTTCATCCTGGATACCAACTGTATACTCAAGAAGTCTGCTGCTGCCAAATTCGTAGCTTAGGTTCTATTTTGTCTGCGTAGGTTCCCTGTGTGTGTGTGTGTGTGTGTGTAGGATCTCTTTCTGTTATAGGTTTTCTTTTCGCTTTCTGGTGCAGGTTCTCTTTCTGTCTCTTAGCCAACCTGGCACAATTCATGTTACCAAGAAGAATACTGCTTGTATGGACCCAGCTCAATAGAATTTCTGGATTGAAAGGAGTATGGAATCTTAGGATTCTTCTGCCAGGTTTACGATTTTTGCCAGTGGGGCGCTGATACCCAGCAGTCAGTCTTGACCAAAGTTCTCCAACCTTTTCAGTAACAAGAGCTACATATGATTGAAAATTGAACTAAACTACTGACTTTGAAAGTTGTTGCCGTAGTGGCTATATTAAAGGCAATCCACGGTAATGGCGATACCTTGTTTGATTACTAGTAGTAGTGTACACCCTAATTTATGTCACAACATCTGAGTGATACCAAAATATATGCAGACTATTGACCAATACAATGACAGGAAGGTACAGATATAGGTAAGTATAGATTTACTATTTCAGACTCCACATTTTTGTGCTTTTAAGATATGTATATCTTCAAGATAAATAGATATGGACTTAAGAAAGTTAATAAAACACACTTACCTCTATATATTTATCTTCATGATACTGTGGTAGTCTATATTCTGTATGCAATATATTCGCTGCTCGATATTCAAATGTACTATATTGATAAGAACAGTAACCCCCCAACATATAAGTCCGGGTTACTAAGAGCACTGTTAGGAAGCCTTTTATCATAATTAAATGCCTCCACATGCCCAATAAAATACCAGCAGTAAGTGCCCACTGGCACAAAGAAAACAGTAAACGCTATGAGTCTCCCCAACTCGGTATAAACTATCATTCAAAGAGCAGGTATATGGTGTATGTTTTTTATTTTTTTATTTTTTTTTAGAACCTTTATTGTCACTGAAAGTAAATACAAGCATGGGCCTACAAACTCCCCGGCCGGCCGCTAGTCAAGTCGTAAGTACAGCAAATCAATATAGAAAAAGACAGCAGCCCGAAAATCGGGGTCTAATAAGTGTCCAGGATATAACTTGTATTCAAGCGTACTGTGTAAGATTTAGGATTCGAGAAGGTTCATTTTACAATAAAGAAAAAGAATCAATGCCATACGGTCATACATGGTCCTACAATAGCAAGTATGAAGCAGAAAATCCGCAAACAGTGCAAATACGTTTGAAATATTGGGGGTAAGGCATACAAGGCAGGATAAATGTAAAAACAAACACGTGTCATAGCGAGCTGCACCCCACCCCTCAAAACTAAACATACTGTAGGAAACATGAAAAAAGACGACACCAAAAAGGAAGAAAGACAAAGGGCCATAGAAACAAAGAAAGGACAAATTAACAAACCCGATCCCCCTACCCCCCACCCTGCACCCCTGCAGAAGGCTACGGCCTATCCCCCCCAGCAGCGTGCCTGTCACCCTAAATAAGAGACCCGAAATATAGAAGAAGAGAAAAAGAAGAAAAAGAGGAAAAAATGTGGGGAAGGGCCGTAGATCTAGCTACCCGGCCCCCTCTCCACCACCGCGCACAGTAAACATCCTAAAAGCAAGATCAGAATAGCCACGGAAATCAGTAATCACCAATAGCACAATCAATAACATCCCCGCAGAGTGTCCCCCAAATCACCGTCAGCCAACAATAAGGTCCACCGTGTCCCAGACGGTCTCACCCCTGGCCTTTTCTATCAGTAGTACCAACATACATCCACTTATCAATCGGCATACAGAGCAGCGTGGAGGGTCCGAGTGATCCGGGCGGACCAGATAGTGTTGTTACTCCTTGGGACTTCAGCCACCAAAACCCAGCCAAAGATGTATGGCGAAAATTCGTCTGTGTCAATATCGACCCCGAAAACATCCTCCAATCCGAACACAGTCTCACCAACCAGGGAGAGAGAGTCACACCTTCCGGTAAGCGCCGAAACGCCGCCAGGGCAGTCCAAACCATAGATCGACGTTGTTGCCCCAGCCGCCGAATAGAGGAGTGCGCCGACAAGTCACTCACATGTACAACAGAACTGTCCAAAGCGATCTCATGAACCGGGTCTTCCAGCGTCTCCACGAACATAGGCGTAGCTGGAGCACTCATCACTGACGCAGAGGCGGGCACATCGGCGCCCCCCAGAGATCGAGCCATGCCCGCGTGGATCGGCGGGACAACAATGGCGGCCATCCGTCTTCCCAGATCCAGGGCGTCCCGGGTCAGGGTCAAATGCAGGGTTGTTAGCGCAGCCAGGATATCTCTGGACGTGGGTTCTTTCTCGTGTCTGCAAATTGTGTCCTGAAGCACACCTCATATATTCTGAATTTCTTTTTTAAGTAGTCTTGTAATCCATTTTGCGTGCAGCACCCGTAAATGGTGCGCCGTTTCTTACACACCAAGGCATAATAGTTCATTCGATGGTGGCCCGCTTCGTTAGCAGGTCACGTGCGGGTTGCACAGCTTGTACACTTGGGTATTTCCAAATTAATACTCATTCACCATAGTAATCAAATGCTCATCATTTTTTATTTCCTTCGTTTTTGTCTTGTCTTGTCGTTTTTTACAAGGCATCACGTCAAAAGGTGACATTCATAGTATTTTTTAAGTTGATTTTATCCAATGCATTGCCCATCCAGGCCTATACACGAATGTATCTTGAATATCAAAACATCCACCAGTTACGATATTATGTCTTCACTCAATGCATTTCGGTATTTAACCTTCTTCAGGAGTATCTACAAATCGTAAGAATATCTCTATTAACAACAGATCACGGGTGCTGCACGCAAAATGGATTACAAGACTACTTAAAAAAGAAATTCAGAATATCTCGCATAGGGATTATTGTACTGTGTATTTGTTAGATGTTTAAATGTTGCATTGATGTTTTTGTTTTGAATTTAAATGACACACACAGAAGCGGAGAAATGGGAATGTGATACTTACTGAGAGTTTTCAGTGGGCAGACTTTGGAGAGGATATGGGCGGGTACGGGAGAACACGTGATGGTTTGCACCTGTGTTTGGAAAGGAGGGGCAGGGAACAACTACTTTAAATTTGTGAGAAACAGTATTGTGGTTCTTAACAAGTTTCAACAGCGAAGGACGGGGTGATGCGCTGGGAGATTTTTTACACCAGGTATGCCGAGGGGTTGGAAAAGGTGTTTTAAATCAAGTACGGTTAAGGAATAGGGAAGCAAGGGAAACTCTGGTAAAACGGGGGGAGAAAGCGGAAGGTGGATGAGGGATGTTTTTCAACGTTGATTTAAGGGTGGGAGGTTTGAAGAGTACGTGGTTTATGTAAAACTGGGAATAAGTGAAAACGTAATGGACGGCACATTTTGACTTTAAGTTGAGATAATAATTTTGAGCATAAAATAAGGGTGATGAAAGACAAAGTAGGGTTGTGAGGTAATGATGAATATATTGAATGTTTATTGTTTGAGTGGGATGTACAGGTGATCTGTTGTTAATAGAGATATTCTTGCGATTTGTAGATACTCCTGAAGAAGGTTAAATACCGAAATGCATTGAGTGAAGACATAATATCGTAACTGGTGGATGTTTTGATATTCAAGATACATTCGTGTAGAGGCCTGGATGGGCAATGCATTGGATAAAATCAACTTAAAAAATACTATGAATGTCACCTTTTGACATGATGCCTTGTAAAAAACGACAAGACAAGACAAAAACGAAGGAAATAAAAAATGATGAACATTTGATTACTATGGTGAATGAGTATTAATTTGGAAATACCCAAGTGTACAAGCTGTGCAACCCGCACGTGACCTGCTAACGAAGCGGGCCACCATCGAATGAACTATTATGCCTTGGTGTGTAAGAAACGGCGCACCATTTACGGGTGCTGCACGCAAAATGGATTACAAGACTACTTAAAAAAGAAATTCAGAATATATGAGGTGTGCTTCAGGACACAATTTGCAGTGTCGTAATACTTACCGTTTCAAACCCCTGTTAGCACCCGGTTAAGAGGATAAACGAAGAGTTCAGTAAAAAGAAAATGAAAGCCTCACGTCGAAAGAGACATGCCACGTCACGGTCGGATTACTGGGAAATCTCGCATAGGGATTATTGTACTGTGTATTTGTTAGATGTTTAAATGTTGCATTGATGTTTTTGTTTTGAATTTAAATGACACACACAGAAGCGGAGAAATGGGAATGTGATACTTACTGAGAGTTTTCAGTGGGCAGACTTTGGAGAGGATATGGGCGGGTACGGGAGAACACGTGATGGTTTGCACCTGTGTTTGGAAAGGAGGGGCAGGGAACAACTACTTTAAATTTGTGAGAAACAGTATTGTGGTTCTTAACAAGTTTCAACAGCGAAGGACGGGGTGATGCGCTGAGAGATTTTTTACACCAGGTATGCCGAGGGGTTGGAAAAGGTGTTTTAAATCAAGTACGGTTAAGGAATAGGGAAGCAAGGGAAACTCTGGTAAAACGGGGGGAGAAAGCGGAAGGTGGATGAGGGATGTTTTTCAACGTTGATTTAAGGGTGGGAGGTTTGAAGAGTACGTGGTTTATGTAAAACTGGGAATAAGTGAAAACGTAATGGACGGCACATTTTGACTTTAAGTTGAGATAATAATTTTGAGCATAAAATAAGGGTGATGAAAGGCAAAGTAGGGTTGTGAGGTAATGATGAATATATTGAATGTTTATTGTTTGGGTGGGATGTACAGGTGATCTGTTGTTAATAGAGATATTCTTACGATTTGTAGATACTCCTGAAGAAGGTTAAATACCGAAATGCATTGAGTGAAGACATAATATCGTAACTGGTGGATGTTTTGATATTCAAGATACATTCGTGTAGAGGCCTGGATGGGCAATGCATTGGATAAAATCAACTTAAAAAATACTATGAATGTCACCTTTTGACGTGATGCCTTGTAAAAAACGACAAGACAAGACAAAAACGAAGGAAATAAAAAATGATGAACATTTGATTACTATGGTGAATGAGTATTAATTTGGAAATACCCAAGTGTACAAGCTGTGCAACCCGCACGTGACCTGCTAACGAAGCGGGCCACCATCGAATGAACTATTATGCCTTGGTGTGTAAGAAACGGCGCACCATTTACGGGTGCTGCACGCAAAATGGATTACAAGACTACTTAAAAAAGAAATTCAGAATATATGAGGTGTGCTTCAGGACACAATTTGCAGTGTCGTAATACTTACCGTTTCAAACCCCTGTTAGCACCCGGTTAAGAGGATAAACGAAGAGTTCAGTAAAAAGAAAATGAAAGCCTCACGTCGAAAGAGACATGCCATGTCACGGTCGGATTACTGGGAAATCTCGCATAGGGATTATTGTACTGTGTATTTGTTAGATGTTTAAATGTTGCATTGATGTTTTTGTTTTGAATTTAAATGACACACACAGAAGCGGAGAAATGGGAATGTGATACTTACTGAGAGTTTTCAGTGGGCAGACTTTGGAGAGGATATGGGCGGGTACGGGAGAACACGTGATGGTTTGCACCTGTGTTTGGAAAGGAGGGGCAGGGAACAACTACTTTAAATTTGTGAGAAACAGTATTGTGGTTCTTAACAAGTTTCAACAGCGAAGGACGGGGTGATGCGCTGGGAGATTTTTTACACCAGGTATGCCGAGGGGTTGGAAAAGGTGTTTTAAATCAAGTACGGTTAAGGAATAGGGAAGCAAGGGAAACTCTGGTAAAACGGGGGGAGAAAGCGGAAGGTGGATGAGGGATGTTTTTCAACGTTGATTTAAGGGTGGGAGGTTTGAAGAGTACGTGGTTTATGTAAAACTGGGAATAAGTGAAAACGTAATGGACGGCACATTTTGACTTTAAGTTGAGATAATAATTTTGAGCATAAAATAAGGGTGATGAAAGACAAAGTAGGGTTGTGAGGTAATGATGAATATATTGAATGTTTATTGTTTGGGTGGGATGTACAGGTGATCTGTTGTTAATAGAGATATTCTTACGATTTGTAGATACTCCTGAAGAAGGTTAAATACCGAAATGCATTGAGTGAAGACATAATATCGTAACTGGTGGATGTTTTGATATTCAAGATACATTCGTGTAGAGGCCTGGATGGGCAATGCATTGGATAAAATCAACTTAAAAAATACTATGAATGTCACCTTTTGACATGATGCCTTGTAAAAAACGACAAGACAAGACAAAAACGAAGGAAATAAAAAATGATGAACATTTGATTACTATGGTGAATGAGTATTAATTTGGAAATACCCAAGTGTACAAGCTGTGCAACCCGCACGTGACCTGCTAACGAAGCGGGCCACCATCGAATGAACTATTATGCCTTGGTGTGTAAGAAACGGCGCACCATTTACGGGTGCTGCACGCAAAATGGATTACAAGACTACTTAAAAAAGAAATTCAGAATATATGAGGTGTGCTTCAGGACACAATTTGCAGTGTCGTAATACTTACCGTTTCAAACCCCTGTTAGCACCCGGTTAAGAGGATAAACGAAGAGTTCAGTAAAAAGAAAATGAAAGCCTCACGTCGAAAGAGACATGCCACGTCACGGTCGGATTACTGGGAAATCTCGCATAGGGATTATTGTACTGTGTATTTGTTAGATGTTTAAATGTTGCATTGATGTTTTTGTTTTGAATTTAAATGACACACACAGAAGCGGAGAAATGGGAATGTGATACTTACTGAGAGTTTTCAGTGGGCAGACTTTGGAGAGGATATGGGCGGGTACGGGAGAACACGTGATGGTTTGCACCTGTGTTTGGAAAGGAGGGGCAGGGAACAACTACTTTAAATTTGTGAGAAACAGTATTGTGGTTCTTAACAAGTTTCAACAGCGAAGGACGGGGTGATGCGCTGAGAGATTTTTTACACCAGGTATGCCGAGGGGTTGGAAAAGGTGTTTTAAATCAAGTACGGTTAAGGAATAGGGAAGCAAGGGAAACTCTGGTAAAACGGGGGGAGAAAGCGGAAGGTGGATGAGGGATGTTTTTCAACGTTGATTTAAGGGTGGGAGGTTTGAAGAGTACGTGGTTTATGTAAAACTGGGAATAAGTGAAAACGTAATGGACGGCACATTTTGACTTTAAGTTGAGATAATAATTTTGAGCATAAAATAAGGGTGATGAAAGGCAAAGTAGGGTTGTGAGGTAATGATGAATATATTGAATGTTTATTGTTTGGGTGGGATGTACAGGTGATCTGTTGTTAATAGAGATATTCTTACGATTTGTAGATACTCCTGAAGAAGGTTAAATACCGAAATGCATTGAGTGAAGACATAATATCGTAACTGGTGGATGTTTTGATATTCAAGATACATTCGTGTAGAGGCCTGGATGGGCAATGCATTGGATAAAATCAACTTAAAAAATACTATGAATGTCACCTTTTGACGTGATGCCTTGTAAAAAACGACAAGACAAGACAAAAACGAAGGAAATAAAAAATGATGAACATTTGATTACTATGGTGAATGAGTATTAATTTGGAAATACCCAAGTGTACAAGCTGTGCAACCCGCACGTGACCTGCTAACGAAGCGGGCCACCATCGAATGAACTATTCTTTCTCGTGTCGCCATACCCCAGGACTCTCCCGCACAGTAGATTCTCTGCCTGGGTGTGGTGTGCATAAGAGGGCGCCATCTGCCATCTTAGTTGATCCGGCCTCGTCCTTCTCCACCTCCCCTCGGGACCGGGCCCCACATCAGGGGGCAACAGGAGGAACCACGAGGATCCCGAAAGTCAAGGCAGGCTTCCCAGCGGAGGGTCACCAAAGGGCTAAACAAAATCTCCGCCGCTCCCTGGGAGCCGCCCGTCGATTCCGGGAGAAGTCAATAATCATGCCCGGACACAACACTGGAGGGGCCAAGTATCGTGCATTCCCCTCGACCCTGCTGTTTTGCACATCCCACACGGCATTCCGCTAGATGGACTGGGTCGGTACTGTCACCATCGGCCCAACAGATCTCCGGTTTCCTCCGGCCGACTCCTCACCTCCACCAGAGGCCGCTGTTGTCGCATTCGCGGCCGGCGACTCTCCTCAATCGACACCCCGGTCCCGGCTCTGTGAAGGCCGCAAAACAGTCGGGGACATTTCCACGGGTCTGCCACACGTAAAAGCCTCAGGAGCAAACGGTCAGTGAAAGTTGTCCTTCGCCAACTTAAATATGTCGTTACGGCTCAGGATAGTTGCCAGGAAATACGCGCGGGGTGAGAAGGCTCACGGAGCCGGGCGTCTATGCAGCCATCTTGGTCGCCATCTTGGCTCCTCCCCCATGTTTTGGATTTTTAATCAGTTTGTTTTCAAACATCAACATGTTAGTTTACCAAAATACATGGTTTTCTATCAAATATGCACTTTCCATTTTGGGTTAACACACTCCAAAAAAGATGTCCTTTTCTTGCAAAGAGACCTTCTTAAATATTACTGTAGTTGATCCCCTAAATGAATTACTTTGCGGGGTTACACTTTAGGGAGTTACTTAGCAAGGTACTGGCATGCTGTGTAACCACTGCTAGGAGGATCTCTATCTTGCCTACTATATTCAGGTGGGGGCACTCCGCCCTTAACCTATTACAGGTATATTTTCCTAGAAGCTTTCTGATCTCCTTGAAAACTTGATGTACTATCCTGTGCAAGCGAACTCAGTTGAAGGATCTTGGGTGAGAAATTTGATCAGATACCAAGATTCTTATGTATGAGTGTTTTACCCATTCTGTGTCAATTGGGAAATGTGTTGATACAAAAGGGCCAAAGTCCCCCTTCCGCTTTCAAAACCATGTTACTGCCTTCAGGGTTGGCATTCATTCTAGGGAATTAATCATAATTTTGAGGTGCCTTGGCTGAAGGGAAACGTCCTATCAAGACTCTGTATCTGGCCTTGTGGAGGTTTCCTTATGATAATAATCTGTGCCCTCTGTATCGCCTTGCACATTTCGCCCACTTCATTGTTGTCTTGATATAATTTCCTATTGCCTTTGAGTATCTCACTTCCTGGCTCAGGGCTGTATCCCAATAAGATTTCTTTTAGTTTGTCAAAGGGGTCATCATATGATGAAGGTCCTCTTGGCATATCTTTGCCCTCCTATGCATTTACAGTTGTATTGAATCTTTTGAGCTGTTGACGCAGCTTTTCTCTGAGCAACTCCCTCTCATCTCTTGCCTCCTTGTATATTCGTCTTCTCAGCTTAAATTTTTTAAAATGTTCCTTGGAAAGGTTCTGGCGGTGTAGCCTTAAAAGTAGTCTCTTAAGGAGTGGCATATGTCGAGAAAGACCATCAAGCATGTGTTTGGCTCTAGGTCTTCTGACACCACCCGGCACACAATAGCATCATCTGAGAACCCTGTGAATCGCTAAAAACTGTGGGCCCATGGGTTGTCTCATTAATGTGTCAGGGAATTCTAGCCATGCACGCTTTGCTTCTCCAAATGGCTTCTTTATGAAGTCAGCCTTTGTGCAGCCACCTGAAACCTGTCACACTACCGGGCCACCCAATATTTTCAATGAATGTGTATGACCCCTCAATGAGCATTGTGCTGCAACTCACACCTATTTGTTTCTTTCGTGACACAGGAGAAAGTTTTTTCCGCCCCATATAATGACCCAACCAAAATGCAGAGCACCAGTATGTGGGCTTTAGTGATCTTAAGGCAGCTCTGTACAGACACAATCTTGCTGAAGACTTTGGCTGTTAGGTTCTATGAAGCAAACGGCTGTAATGAATGGCCAGGAGCGCGTCCTGAGTTGGTCCTACCCCTTGATATACGTGTGTGGGGGCCCCAGGCCTAACACAGTCTAAAAAACTACTGCCCAGCCTGGTGTTCCTCACTCATGAAGCAATACACTAGCCCATTAAGTACAAGCAAGAACTTTTGCCAAGCATAAAATAATGACAAACACAATTCATAATGACAAAAAAGACCAACAGACACTCATTAATAAAAATTATTACAAACAGAAATAAAAAATACTTTGGGTTGCGACAAGAACTTAATTATACCAATTTGTTCTGGCTAATAGCATATCTTTAAATGTCAAAACTTATCCTATACATTGGGTTGAAAATAATATCAAGGTACATTGTATTACTATTCCATATTTCACGCCAGTTACATAAGACATCACATCAAATTGATAATAAAAATGTTCTTGATGAAACGACCTGCACTTCCCCAATTTTTTTAATTCATGCTTAAAAATACCATAATTAAAGTGCAATAGCTAAAGTGCACTTATTCAGTGTCTTACATCTAGCAGCAATAGTTAAAGATATTCTTACGATTTGTAGATACTCCTGAAGAAGGTTAAATACCGAAATGCATTGAGTGAAGACATAATATCGTAACTGGTGGATGTTTTGATATTCAAGATACATTCGTGTAGAGGCCTGGATGGGCAATGCATTGGATAAAATCAACTTAAAAAATACTATGAATGTCACCTTTTGACGTGATGCCTTGTAAAAAACGACAAGACAAGACAAAAACGAAGGAAATAAAAAATGATGAACATTTGATTACTATGGTGAATGAGTATTAATTTGGAAATACCCAAGTGTACAAGCTGTGCAACCCGCACGTGACCTGCTAACGAAGCGGGCCACCATCGAATGAACTATTATGCCTTGGTGTGTAAGAAACGGCGCACCATTTACGGGTGCTGCACGCAAAATGGATTACAAGACTACTTAAAAAAGAAATTCAGAATATATGAGGTGTGCTTCAGGACACAATTTGCAGTGTCGTAATACTTACCGTTTCAAACCCCTGTTAGCACCCGGTTAAGAGGATAAACGAAGAGTTCAGTAAAAAGAAAATGAAAGCCTCACGTCGAAAGAGACATGCCACGTCACGGTCGGATTACTGGGAAATCTCGCATAGGGATTATTGTACTGTGTATTTGTTAGATGTTTAAATATTGCATTGATGTTTTTGTTTTGAATTTAAATGACACACACAGAAGCGGAGAAATGGGAATGTGATACTTACTGAGAGTTTTCAGTGGGCAGACTTTGGAGAGGATATGGGCGGGTACGGGAGAACATGTGATGGTTTGCACCTGTGTTTGGAAAGGAGGGGCAGGGAACAACTACTTTAAATTTGTGAGAAACAGTATTGTGGTTCTTAACAAGTTTCAACAGCGAAGGACGGGGTGATGCGCTGGGAGATTTTTTACACCAGGTATGCCGAGGGGTTGGAAAAGGTGTTTTAAATCAAGTACGGTTAAGGAATAGGGAAGCAAGGGAAACTCTGGTAAAACGGGGGGAGAAAGCGGAAGGTGGATGAGGGATGTTTTTCAACGTTGATTTAAGGGTGGGAGGTTTGAAGAGTACGTGGTTTATGTAAAACTGGGAATAAGTGAAAACGTAATGGACGGCACATTTTGACTTTAAGTTGAGATAATAATTTTGAGCATAAAATAAGGGTGATGAAAGGCAAAGTAGGGTTGTGAGGTAATGATGAATATATTGAATGTTTATTGTTTGGGTGGGATGTACAGGTGATCTGTTGTTAATAGAGATATTCTTACGATTTGTAGATACTCCTGAAGAAGGTTAAATACCGAAATGCATTGAGTGAAGACATAATATCGTAACTGGTGGATGTTTTGATATTCAAGATACATTCGTGTAGAGGCCTGGATGGGCAATGCATTGGATAAAATCAACTTAAAAAATACTATGAATGTCACCTTTTGACGTGATGCCTTGTAAAAAACGACAAGACAAGACAAAAACGAAGGAAATAAAAAATGATGAACATTTGATTACTATGGTGAATGAGTATTAATTTGGAAATACCCAAGTGTACAAGCTGTGCAACCCGCACGTGACCTGCTAACGAAGCGGGCCACCATCGAATGAACTATTATGCCTTGGTGTGTAAGAAACGGCGCACCATTTACGGGTGCTGCACGCAAAATGGATTACAAGACTACTTAAAAAAGAAATTCAGAATATATGAGGTGTGCTTCAGGACACAATTTGCAGTGTCGTAATACTTACCGTTTCAAACCCCTGTTAGCACCCGGTTAAGAGGATCAACGAAGAGTTCAGTAAAAAGAAAATGAAAGCCTCACGTCGAAAGAGACATGCCACGTCACGGTCGGATTACTGGGAAATCTCGCATAGGGATTATTGTACTGTGTATTTGTTAGATGTTTAAATGTTGCATTGATGTTTTTGTTTTGAATTTAAATGACACACACAGAAGCGGAGAAATGGGAATGTGATACTTACTGAGAGTTTTCAGTGGGCAGACTTTGGAGAGGATATGGGCGGGTACGGGAGAACACGTGATGGTTTGCACCTGTGTTTGGAAAGGAGGGGCAGGGAACAACTACTTTAAATTTGTGAGAAACAGTATTGTGGTTCTTAACAAGTTTCAACAGCGAAGGACGGGGTGATGCGCTGGGAGATTTTTTACACCAGGTATGCCGAGGGGTTGGAAAAGGTGTTTTAAATCAAGTACGGTTAAGGAATAGGGAAGCAAGGGAAACTCTGGTAAAACGGGGGGAGAAAGCAGAAGGTGGATGAGGGATGTTTTTCAACGTTGATTTAAGGGTGGGAGGTTTGAAGAGTACGTGGTTTATGTAAAACTGGGAATAAGTGAAAACGTAATGGACGGCACATTTTGACTTTAAGTTGAGATAATAATTTTGAGCATAAAATAAGGGTGATGAAAGGCAAAGTAGGGTTGTGAGGTAATGATGAATATATTGAATGTTTATTGTTTGGGTGGGATGTACAGGTGATCTGTTGTTAATAGAGATATTCTTACGATTTGTAGATACTCCTGAAGAAGGTTAAATACCGAAATGCATTGAGTGAAGACATAATATCGTAACTGGTGGATGTTTTGATATTCAAGATACATTCGTGTATAGGCCTGGATGGGCAATGCATTGGATAAAATCAACTTAAAAAATACTATGAATGTCACCTTTTGACGTGATGCCTTGTAAAAAACGACAAGACAAGACAAAAACGAAGGAAATAAAAAATGATGAACATTTGATTACTATGGTGAATGAGTATTAATTTGGAAATACCCAAGTGTACAAGCTGTGCAACCCGCACGTGACCTGCTAACGAAGCGGGCCACCATCGAATGAACTATTCTTTCTCGTGTCGCCATACCCCAGGACTCTCCCGCACAGTAGATTCTCTGCCTGGGTGTGGTGTGCATAAGAGGGCGCCATCTGCCATCTTAGTTGATCCGGCCTCGTCCTTCTCCACCTCCCCTCGGGACCGGGCCCCACATCAGGGGGCAACAGGAGGAACCACGAGGATCCCGAAAGTCAAGGCAGGCTTCCCAGCGGAGGGTCACCAAAGGGCTAAACAAAATCTCCGCCGCTCCCTGGGAGCCGCCCGTCGATTCCGGGAGAAGTCAATAATCATGCCCGGACACAACACTGGAGGGGCCAAGTATCGTGCATTCCCCTCGACCCTGCTGTTTTGCACATCCCACACGGCATTCCGCTAGATGGACTGGGTCGGTACTGTCACCATCGGCCCAACAGATCTCCGGTTTCCTCCGGCCGACTCCTCACCTCCACCAGAGGCCGCTGTTGTCGCATTCGCGGCCGGCGACTCTCCTCAATCGACACCCCGGTCCCGGCTCTGTGAAGGCCGCAAAACAGTCGGGGACATTTCCACGGGTCTGCCACACGTAAAAGCCTCAGGAGCAAACGGTCAGTGAAAGTTGTCCTTCGCCAACTTAAATATGTCGTTACGGCTCAGGATAGTTGCCAGGAAATACGCGCGGGGTGAGAAGGCTCACGGAGCCGGGCGTCTATGCAGCCATCTTGGTCGCCATCTTGGCTCCTCCCCCATGTTTTGGATTTTTAATCAGTTTGTTTTCAAACATCAACATGTTAGTTTACCAAAATACATGGTTTTCTATCAAATATGCACTTTCCATTTTGGGTTAACACACTCCAAAAAAGATGTCCTTTTCTTGCAAAGAGACCTTCTTAAATATTACTGTAGTTGATCCCCTAAATGAATTACTTTGCGGGGTTACACTTTAGGGAGTTACTTAGCAAGGTACTGGCACGCTACGAGTAGCTCCTGAGCTACTTGTTGGAAACCCCTGGTCTTGACATTTATGCCATGACCAGTAGATAATTCTTGTGGGGTATCTGGCACACTTTGACTTAAATGTCAAAAGCTGTGTAACCACTGCTAGGAGGATCTCTATCTTGCCTACTATATTCAGGTGGGGGCACTCCGCCCTTAACCTATTACAGGTATATTTTCCTAGAAGCTTTCTGATCTCCTTGAAAACTTGATGTACTATCCTGTGCAAGCGAACTCAGTTGAAGGATCTTGGGTGAGAAATTTGATCAGATACCAAGATTCTTATGTATGAGTGTTTTACCCATTCTGTGTCAATTGGGAAATGTGTTGATACAAAAGGGCCAAAGTCCCCCTTCCGCTTTCAAAACCATGTTACTGCCTTCAGGGTTGGCATTCATTCTAGGGAATTAATCATAATTTTGAGGTGCCTTGGCTGAAGGGAAACGTCCTATCAAGACTCTGTATCTGGCCTTGTGGAGGTTTCCTTATGATAATAATCTGTGCCCTCTGTATCGCCTTGCACATTTCGCCCACTTCATTGTTGTCTTGATATAATTTCCTATTGCCTTTGAGTATCTCACTTCCTGGCTCAGGGCTGTATCCCAATAAGATTTCTTTTAGTTTGTCAAAGGGGTCATCATATGATGAAGGTCCTCTTGGCATATCTTTGCCCTCCTATGCATTTACAGTTGTATTGAATCTTTTGAGCTGTTGACGCAGCTTTTCTCTGAGCAACTCCCTCTCATCTCTTGCCTCCTTGTATATTCGTCTTCTCAGCTTAAATTTTTTAAAATGTTCCTTGGAAAGGTTCTGGCGGTGTAGCCTTAAAAGTAGTCTCTTAAGGAGTGGCATATGTCGAGAAAGACCATCAAGCATGTGTTTGGCTCTAGGTCTTCTGACACCACCCGGCACACAATAGCATCATCTGAGAACCCTGTGAATCGCTAAAAACTGTGGGCCCATGGGTTGTCTCATTAATGTGTCAGGGAATTCTAGCCATGCACGCTTTGCTTCTCCAAATGGCTTCTTTATGAAGTCAGCCTTTGTGCAGCCACCTGAAACCTGTCACACTACCGGGCCACCCAATATTTTCAATGAATGTGTATGACCCCTCAATGAGCATTGTGCTGCAACTCACACCTATTTGTTTCTTTCGTGACACAGGAGAAAGTTTTTTCCGCCCCATATAATGACCCAACCAAAATGCAGAGCACCAGTATGTGGGCTTTAGTGATCTTAAGGCAGCTCTGTACAGACACAATCTTGCTGAAGACTTTGGCTGTTAGGTTCTATGAAGCAAACGGCTGTAATGAATGGCCAGGAGCGCGTCCTGAGTTGGTCCTACCCCTTGATACACGTGTGTGGGGGCCCCAGGCCTAACACAGTCTAAAAAACTACTGCCCAGCCTGGTGTTCCTCACTCATGAAGCAATACACTAGCCCATTCAGTACAAGCAAGAACTTTTGCCAAGCATAAAATAATGACAAACACAATTCATAATGACAAAAAAGACCAACAGACACTCATTAATAAAAATTATTACAAACAGAAATAAAAAATACTTTGGGTTGCGACAAGAACTTAATTATACCAATTTGTTCTGGCTAATAGCATATCTTTAAATGTCAAAACTTATCCTAGACATTGGGTTGAAAATAATATCAAGGTACATTGTATTACTATTCCATATTTCACGCCAGTTACATAAGACATCACATCAAATTGATAATAAAAATGTTCTTGATGAAACGACCTGCACTTCCCCAATTTTTTTAATTCATGCTTAAAAATACCATAATTAAAGTGCAATAGCTAAAGTGCACTTATTCAGTGTCTTACATCTAGCAGCAATAGTTAAAGTACACTTGATTATACCAATTTGGTCTGTCTAATATCGCACCTTTAGATGACAACTACCTACCTACACTACCCCCAATTTAAAATTCAAAATGTAAAAAAATGCCATAATTAAAGTGCAATAGTTAAAGCGTACCTGTGCAATGTTTTACGTCTAGCATCAATTATTAAAGTGCACCTATGCATTAACTTACGACTAGCAGTAATAATTAAAGTGCACTTGTGCAATTTCTTACATCTAGCAGCAAAAAATAATCATTTCTCCCGGTTTCCTACAAGCCCACAGTAAGCAAATAATTAATTCGATATTGGGATTTACCCAATTACTGCCGGCAATTAAAATAATTTAAAACTTCTGTTTCAGAGCCATGCACAAAACTTCAAGAACAATTTATGGGATTAAATTTTGCGTTTAGCATTTTTGATATCCAATAAAAACCGATCATTAAACTTTTTCGTTTAGTATTTTTAAAACTAACAGAATTATCCTGTAAAACCAATCATTAATTATCTAATGTCAGGTATCACACTCTGGGAATAACTTTTTTTATGTGATAAGGATGAACATTACAAACTGTGTAGTCAGGCGTGGCGAGATCCCAGAGAAACAAGTTATGATAGCTTGATGACATGTTCTCACCCCTAATTCAATAAAGATGGACTTTAATAAAATGTTCCTTTCTTCTAACAGTTGCGGACAAGTGGATACAATATGCGTAAAAGATTCATTATAAAAACCACATAACCGACAACTGTTTGTGGGCCAATTTAGTCCCCATATAGGAATTCCCTCCTTTGTGGGGTATCTCTCAAATCATAGCAACATAAATCTGTGTCTTAAAAATTATTTTAAATGGGTTGTGAGGTATGATTGAAGTTCTAATTTAATGAGTTAATAACTGACCAGGAGTGTCTCTTTTTAGTGAACTCTTCCTTATCCAAAGAATCCATAGAAAAGTAGCTGAGCAATTTATTGTCTGTTTAAACACCACTTTGCTCCTGGTTACATCTTCAAAGGGCAGAGACTTAAAATTGTTTAAACTCTCTGTTAAAAAAGCCCTCCAGCCCTTAGCATGCTCGTACCTCATTATCTCCTGCCAACATTGGTTCGCAATAGAGCCCTGGTCTGAAAAGAAAAAAGAATATAACTACTTTAAAAAAGCAGATTGTCTTATCAGAGGTTGTCTTTTTAGACCAAATTCCAGTCTGACATTGGCGTGCCCGATATACTTTGGAACCCTAAAAACCGATTTAAAATCTTTTTATTTTTAGGTTATCGAGAGATTTCGAGTCTTTACCTCGGAAATCACATAACCATAAGCCAGAGAGGGAATCCGCTTTGCTTTCATTATCTTAAGTAAATGCTCATGGTTTGGACATGCCAATGTAGCTCTCAATTTTCTATAAGCAAACAACAAGGCTGTAGCTTTTACTCTTTATTTGATAAAATGCTGTTTAAAAGACAGTCTGGCATCAAATGTAATCCCCAAATATTTATAGAATTTCACAGTTTCAATATATATAACCCGTTAATCTTCCATACTCTCTTGTCTAGTTTTGTATTACCAATCGTCATTATTTTTGTCTTCTTGGTATTCATTTGTAAACCATTAACAGGTATATAGTTATTAAATTAATCAACTAATCCTCAGATCTATAGCAGTATGGCTTAACAGTATGGTATTATCTGCATACTGTAAGTATTTAATTTCTTGCCCTGAGAAGGTAGGCGAGTGGGCAACTATAGCAGTATGACTTAACAGTATGTTTAGGCAACTTGTACAGCGCGCAAATACCCTGGGGTGTCTCGGCGCTTCTGGAGTAAATCGGAAAGGTAATCGCTGAGAGTGGGGTTTATGGTAATATCTGCATACTGTAAGTATTGCATTTCTTGACCTGAGAAGGTAGGCGAGTGGGCTTTGACAACTTTAAGTGTGACAGTGAGTCAGCCATAAAAAGATTAAAAAGACATGGTGCCAAGACGCAACCTTGTTTAAGATCACTTCTAGTTTCAAATCGACGAGTACTCTACCGTCTACGACTTTAACCTGGACCCACGTATTAGTATATAACAATTTGATCATGTCAAGCAGTTGTGTCTGGATACCCCATGCAGATAACTTAGCCCAGAGTAAATTACGGGGGACCTAATCAAAAGCGCCTTAAGGTCGACGAAACAAACGTATAACTTTTGCTTTTTATACTTTGCTCTTTCGGCCAGAGGAGTCAGTACGGTCAAGTTCGTGGACATTGACTCGCCCCTTCGAAATCCGGTATGAAATGTTGGAATCAGATCTTCTTTTGCGGCCCATTCTTCCAAGTCATTCAGCAGACAGCTAGAGAAGACTTTTGCTTCCACGTCTGTTAGGGCGATCAGCCTATAATTTGCTGGATTATCTTCAGGAGTATATTGGCTGTATTATGCTTCCCTGCCATGACTTTAGGACCATTTTAGTTTTAATAACTTCATGAAACAAAGTTGTTAAAATCTCTGTCTAAAGAGCTATCTTCGCTTTAAAATTTTAATTCAGAAGTCTGTTGGGGCCTGGCGCACCATTCAGTCTTATCCTACTTATTGCCATTCTTACCTGTTCTATTTGCCATATCTCATTGACTTGTGGCTCGGCTTTAATATGATATTGTTCGTTCCTGAGTATTCTACCTTCTTTAATGTTCAACTGGCTTAACGTTTGAAGAACAATGTTATTGGTCAAAGTTGTATCTGAGAGGCCCCATATAGGTTAAAAATAAAATACGCCCTGCATGATTCTGACACATTAGCACTGTTCTCTCTTTTACTACCATTTTCAAGATTAATTATAATGCCCCAAAATTATTTCAAATTTTTTGTTTTGCAGACTAAGTACAACTTAGTCCATATTCCCTCATAGTACGTATGTTTGGCTTTCCATGTTTCATTGTTATATGAACTTCTCAGACATTTTTTTTTTTTTCACAACAAATTTTTTATTTTCATTTGAGTGAAAGCAGAGCAAAAGGCGTGGTTCTCCACAATCAGGAGAGCGCCACCAAACATTGCAGCGTAGTGTACACACATCATAATAAAAACCAAGGAATAGAAGAAGAAATCAAGTAAGGAACCCCCTCCCCAACCCTAGTCCCCCCCAACAACTCCCAATGCCCAACACCCCCACTACCCACCCCTTATCCCACCCTAACCCAATGCACGTGCAGTAGACACTCAGTAACATCGGTCGTAAGGCATGACACCGCAAGGAGGCACTCGGGTACCAATGGCTATAACTCTTCCTCTTGCACCTCCGGGGGATTGAGAAGCAGCCCCCTGTACTCCGCCCATCTTTTCCAGATCTTAAAATGCTTATTTGGGCATTCTCAGACATTTTAATGTAGGAAATTTCCAAGTTTTTAGGGCTCCATTCGTTTTTCTTTAGGTGGCTCTTATGGCTTTGTTAAGTTCTCACTTTTGTTGGAGCAACCTATTTGTATACCATCCTAATCTTTTAGGCCTCGTAATGGATCCGTTTGATGTAGTTGAAAGATGGAAAGCGATTCGAAAGGGAAGCATAAAGACAGGGCCAAATATCCACCCTTGACTTCCCTTGTCCTTTCTCAGTTACCGCCTTAGCAATTGCAGGTTCTAAAAATTCCCATCGTTCCATCTTATTTCTCAGGTCCCACACTAGCCTTTTCAGGCTGAAAGCCGTTGGCCCTATTACCATAGATCTTGCATCAGGCAGGTGGGCAACTGATAAGATCAGAGAAACTGTTTGTGGGTTATGGTCACTTTCTATCCTAGGTATCATATGATAATCGTAAAAAAAGGATGTCAGCTCCTTTGAAATGATGGAATAGTCAATAATGGAGAGTTGACGTGACTTTTTGAATGTAGGTATACTCTTATTGGAATTTTGTGCATCTTCATGTAGTAACATACGATTATATTTGTTGAGCTGGGAACGACACATCTGTGTTAGCGCTCTGCTGGGTTTATTAGTGTGGTTTTTGGTGAGCAAGTGCATGTTAAAGTCTCCTGAAATGATTAGCATAGTGGCTGGATATTCACAATACAAGATTTTGACTACTTTCCAAAGTATAGTGAATTTGGATGTTTGGCCATGGTTTTTGAACTTAGATAATCATTTATAAAAGTTATTGGTTGTTTGAAGTCCAATTAATACACAGAAGCCATGCTAGCTGAAATTCAATTTCATAATGGTTAATATCCAGGGTTAATGATACATAAGTAGATAAGCCACCACTTGGGCGACCAAAGACAGACGTGCGGGAAGCGAAATTTTAATCCTCATAATATCCAATGAGAGGTTCAATATTCACATTCCATGTTTCCTGAAACATAAAAACATCAAAATCCCTTAAAGATTTTACTGTATCTTGATCCTCTATTAAGGTTTTAAGGCTGTTGATGTTCCAAGAGCAAATATATAAAATGTTTTTATTTAGTTGGTTAAACTTTTTAGGCATCATTCCTGCTCTCCAGTGTTCCCTTTTGTGAGTATTTTTGGAATCCAGTGCCAGTCATCATTTAGTGCTGTATTTTTCTTTAACTCCTCACAAACTCGAGTACCTGAGTTGCAGCTTGTAACTTTGATCCCAGATGACAGAGCCGGATTAAATGCCGGACCTACGACTCCTTTTAAAACCCTGTTTTGACCTCCTGATGTTGTAGGTGTTGTGGCATTTATTGTAACAGGGCTCTTTTTCATTTGCTGTGGAATCAATAAAGTTGGATATCGATTTTTGTTACATTTCCGTAGAATGATGCCCAATTTCTCAAATTGTGAGCTGTTATCTAGGATTTTAAAAACTGTCTCATCACAGTGGCAAGTTGTAAAATACACCTCCTTAGTAGGATTGTTAGGATCTTGTTTGAATTCAACTGAATCCAAGTAATCCGATGTTAAATCCTTAAGCTCTGGGATTGAATTCAGCAATTTCACAATATTACCACGATTCAAAATATCGTGGGGGCCCCTTGAAATGCACCATGGAGTGAATATTAATTTCATAGAGGAGACAGGATATTTTGTTATTCACTGGTTTTTATGTTACCATTGCTCTCGGTGGCAACTGCATGCCTTGAGTGTTTCTGTCACCTGTTTCAGTGTCTAACTCGTCAAGTGGACCTGAAAATACCAGAGACTTTATGTTGATTAGAATACTTTCTGGTAAGGCAATATTGTTGGCCCGCTTCGTTCTTACCACATTTTGTAATGCACTCTGCTGGTCTCAACACCCTTGTTGTACTGGGCCTTGTCCTAGCACTTGAGAATTAGATGCTTCAGTTAGTTGTGCCATTATAGACTCATGAGCTGCATCAACAGGAAAAGATGACACAGCTAATCCGTTTGTGCATGGAGTTAGCCCAGTCTTTGTTTTGCACCGATGAGATTCCAAAGATTTAAAGATTGGATAGATTTCTTTTGGATTAGGCTTGGTTTACGAGCTGACGTTTATAGATTTATTTAGTTTCTTTATTCTGTTATGGGCATTTCTTAGTCTTTTCATTGCTGTTTTGGTTCGACCTTCTTTTATTGTATTAGAGTTTGGGACCAGGTTAGAGGTAGCTTGGGAAACATTAACATTTGAGACTAGCGATTGCTCAATGGGTTCGTTTCCATGAGTCAAATCCTGAAGTTTCTGTGGGATGCTTTGTATAATCTTATCCCTTGCTGATTGATTTTCACTTTCTTTCTCCTTCCTTATAGATAAGAGCATGTTCTGTTGCTGTTCTTTACTGCTCTACATTTTCTTCTGGTCCCATTTTTTCCTGTGAATTCATAGTTTCACTTGGAGTTCCCACCATTATTTTATGCTTTAGAGTCTGGTTGATGACCGTTATCTTATTGGATTAAGCCTGCTTTGCCTTCAACAATTCTATCCAACATTGTCTTGACCTCCGCCACCATAGACCTTACTATAGTTGGTAGCTCTGAAATTTTATAAATCATATGGGACCATCCATGCCGTTACTTTGTTGCTGACGAGGAAACTTTTGAGGTTCATAACTTTTGAACCAACATTTCACTGTGGGAGAAGGAACTAATACAGCTTCCTTCGCCAGAATCTATGGTGCCGGAGCGTGATATTCGCAATTAAGGGATCCTTGCAAAAATAAACTGAGAGGTTTTGCCAAGGTCCACGAACATTCTAAGGCGGAACTAAAAAAGGAGAAAAAAATATGCAAATAGTATTTCTGAACCAACAGGAAGACTAGGAACTCTTTCAAGCTTTATTTTTAAGCGACTCTGGAGGATCCACTTACGCGTTACCGGTTGTACTTTAATCTCGCCCTGAAGAATCTCCCTGGTAGGGAGTGAAACGCGTTGGCTGACTTTGTTGCTAATTGCACTGTGACTGCTTTTTAAAGAATGAACAATATTAAATAAAGGATTCTTTCATACATTAAAATCGACAGTTCTCTTGGACTTCTTTTCTGTGCGCCCCCACATAAGCTAACAAATCATATGAGCGCAAGTGCCTTATTTACCAGATTTGATAGGTGGAGTAGCTTGGTATCTATCCCGGCTACATAGAGAGCCAGTGTGTTTAACAGGTCCACCTGGATATTCAATTTGACTGAATGGTAGGTAAGAGAATTGGTAATGGTGTCCATTGTGCTAAGCAGACTACCCCAAATTCCATTTTCTGGCTCTTTTAGCTTCTCCTCTAGAGAACCTGCGCTATCCCAAATATTTTCATCATATTTGTCTAATAGTAATAAGTCTGCCGAATTGAGAGGATTAGTCAGAGAGTCGGCTTGCTTTGATCATTCAAAGTAAGCGCATTCTCTATGGAAAGTTTGTTTGGGGCCCAGAGGCTGCTTGTGGTCATTATTAGAGACCAGTTTCCATGTTTAGGTTAAAAGTATCCATTTTAATTGCTTCCCTACAGACCTTTGGGCCTGAAGAGGCTTCGGATATAATATTTTGGCAGCCACCGACAATGTCTTGAACTGGAAGGACAAGAAAGGGTATCTGAATAGAAGAAGACGTAAAATCCTTGTCGCTTGAATTGTGGTCAGGGCCAGATGATATATTAATCACAGAATTGTTCAGATTTTGACTAATAACCTGATGTATTCGAGAAGTTGTACTTGCATTAGAAGCTGTTGCTGACTTTCTGTCCAAAATGGATGATGAAAGATCGAGATTTATTGCACCTGCGTGTCCACTGGATGAACTTGTTCGCTGTGATCCACCTATTTTTGCACTGGGAGTGTGAAACTGAACTTTTACCAAGAGTGGGCCATTGATTTTTGCTGTTACTGTTGGAAGGACCACATTCAGCTAGTAGGCGGTTACTGTTCACATACTTGTTCCCTGAGAGAAATGGGTCAGTATCAGGCATATACCCCAGATTGGATCTGAAGCTTTGCGTTCTTGCACCTTTATTTGTAGATGTTTGGGCTCCATCTGCTCCACCGGCTACAGTGTATTTTCCATGGTCTTTATTTGCGGTTTCAGGTTTAAAAAAATATATATATCCTGTAATAGTTGGTTAGCTACTCCCACTAAGTCTTCTTAAATATTGCGCATCCTGAAAGACACTTACCTTGATGCCACAACTAGGCCTGCTCAACATATGGGAGGCGACGGATCTTACAGAGACGGAACAACATTTTGCAACGTTAGGCTTCACACTATTTAAAAGAGAAATTGCTAGGGGGTGGGGTGGAGTGAGGCCACCTGAAGTAGCAGTATGGAAGAGGGAGCTCGATAAGTGTATGATAGCTGAGAGAGAAGTGTTCATCGCAAGAGGGTGCCCAAAGAAATGGGGCAGGAAGTGGTCCAAGTGGAATTTGTACAGAGGAGAGATATGTGTGTCACCTGTAGTGGAGTTAGAACTGCAGAGAAATGGGGATAGGGAGCAAAATATGTAATCTATATGTTTGAATTTAATTATTAATGTGATGCTAACTGTAATCTGCATTATGGGATTATTTGAACAACAGTAAATTGTCTGTCATTTTCTTTAATAAAAATATTTAAAAAATAAAAAAATATTGCGCATCCTCACGAGAAGTTAAATATAGTGCTGCTAGATTGTCTGACTCTGGTTCTATATCTCCTGCAGGAGTACCTAGACTGCTATGTAGGGTTACTTCTCCATTCTCTACGTACTTTCTCCGCCGCTTTATTTGGGGTCAAGGCAATGCCCCACGCAGCCGGCCTGACCTCATTGAGTTGAGTAATTGGATGATTTTATGGATTGGAAGGGTCCTCCTACTGGACCGATTAGGCTAAGAGCGAGTGTGTTTCCACACCATTTCCTTCACTTTAAAAAACCCTTTACTCCTCTGGAACTGCAGCTTATAAGGGCCAACCTTTTGTGGCTATAAAGATTTGTGTTTTTTTTCCTGAATCAGGCCAATTGCCCGGAGTTTTCAAGTTTTAAGGCTCTTCAGATGAGGCATAGCACGGGAATTCTGCACCACTTATATCGTGCTGTTAAAATGCAAAACGGGAGGGAAATAGTGCCAAAGTGATGGTTGGCAGCAGCCTCAACCCATTGAGACAATTCGAGGGTGAAGGCAAACAAAGCATCAAACCCCCCAGTGCCTCCCACAATAGCTCCAACACTTCTAAACCTCACAGTACCCTGCTAAGAATTCTGGGGTACATACACTCAACTAACTCTGACCAGCTGCCAGGCTTCAGGGAGGCTGAAGAAGACGGGAAGCGGAAAATAAATATTAAAAATATAGGAATTATCAAGTAGATATTGCGGGAGGGGGAGTGGACCAATCTGGACGCACAAGCAGCACTGGCCTAATAGCTGCCTTAGCACGAACAGAAAGTACCGTGGCTCTATCCACCTCTCGCCCGCCTGCTCACACGCAGCTGGGCTGGTGGCTGTGGAATATTTTTGCTGTGGTTTTCACCGTGGAGCACAGCACCTAAGCTGTCAGTGCAGCGCCGCACTCTGGGGGGAAGGGGGCATACCCCCGCTAAGCTCTCGCTGGTTATGTGCACCACAATCCGCCGCTGAGTCCCACTGAGCCTCGGTATTGGCTCCGAGCTCCAAGCTCTGCTCCTGCCTGCACCTCGTACGTCATACGTCCCTCACGTCAGCACGATTCAAACGCCCCAACAGACACTCAATTCACTCACGAGCAACAAATAAGAAGACGAGGCGGAGATAGCCGAGGATTTTATAGACTGAGAGAAGGCTTCTATAGGTTAGAATGTTTTGGTAATTTCCACACCAGTACTCATGGTGGTTGTAGTGTATGTTCAAGGAAATGCTTTACCTTCTTATTTCTGTGCTGCTGCTGAGTGGTAAAGATTGGTGAAAGCCTAATGGGAGTCTATATGTCTTGTCATAGAATCCTAGATCCATTCATGTGGAGCAGATTAAGACATGGGTATTGATAGGCACCACATATTTGATCCTAACTAAGATACAAAGGTCAGCTGGCTCGAGTTTTTAAATGCAACCCACTGCATACTCTGATTGTCTTTGCCCCGTGATGTGTTCTGCCTTTCTCGGTCTGATGATGTTGGAAGTCGGTGGGAAAATAATGTCATTCTCACATGAAAACATTCAGTGTGGGATGGCTACAGAGAGCTGTCTACATAGTTGTGGGGTTAACTATCAAGACACACTGAAGGTACTGGACCACAACACTGGATGGATTACAGACCTCGGCAGTACAAGAGAATGTTGTGCTGAAGTAAGGAGTTGTGGGTGATAATGGATTAGCTAAATGCTCAATTGTAATGAAGTCGTGGATTATTAGCAGCCGTAACTGGCCTGGAAAGTCTAATAAGGAGATAGCATATTCACAGGCACAGGGAAAGGTCCTTGTTGCTATGTTAAGTCTTTTCCAGCAAAGTAATACACTTCCTGTGGCACATCTTGGGCATATTTTAGGTATTGCAACAGTTACTCTGACTGCTCCAGAGGGGGTTTAACACCTTGTATTACGCTGTGCACTTTAAATTCAAAAGAGCTCTTGTCAGTTGCAAAGAGGTCTTGATCATTTTGGCAGATCTTAACGGGACACTGCTGTCCTGGAAAGAAACACATGAACTCAATACAGACACCCCGGAGCACTACAAGAATGTGGATGGGCAGTACATTTCTCGCATCACCAAAGGCTACAATGGTTTGGGGTGGAAATTTAGACCTAGCCTTGATGTAGCAAATGGAGTCCGGTGCTTCCCAAGTGGTTCCCCTGCTTAATTATTAGATGCTATTGAGTAGAGGTGTCTGAAAATACATGTCATACTGGCCATGTGACTGATAAGGAATATACATTCCACCCTGATGTCCACTATAGCACATCCAGAAGACACTGTTCATGTCCAGCTGGGTTGCCAAATGTGTCATGGGTCCCTCAGTGCGTAGGCAATAGTGATTTAAACATTGATCTTTAAGCTCAGTAGCCAATTACAGGATCACTCCTGTGTCACTCAGTCAGTTTGCTGAGGAAAACCCTGGAAACATGGGATCCTAAAGCCTGGATCACAACCTTCAGGCAAGAGAAGAGCCATTTCAAGTTCAGAAAGGAGCTGAAGACTTTCCTGTTCTGCCGGACCTTAGCTTAGCCTACTTCTAAGTTGCCTGACTACACTATGAATGCTGGTTAACTTGAATACTGAATATTGAAGCCAGGTACAAATGTGTTTTAGCAATTTCTACTACAGCACAATACAAGACAACACTCTTGTTTGGGCTCTCTCACCTTCCAGTATCACTCATGGTTGACAAGCACTGGAATTAAGTGCAGATTTACATCCCTTTTGTTGGTTTTCCTGCGTTTCTGTTCACCCCCGGTTTGCCCTATGTATCTCTCTTTATGTACATTATGTGTTCGTATGATGTTTGCTCTTTTCTAAACCTCATATTTCTTAAGTCAATATTTAGAAAAAAAAGGTTTGCTTTCAACTTAGAATGCTCCACCGGTTGCCAAAATAAATATCATTACTTGCCTGGTGTGGTGCTCTGAAGGTGCCTGTGGGAGTTCCAGCACTGACGCTGGTGAGTCTCTCGATGAGCTCAACATGGCAGAGGCTTCAGATCTGCACGTAAATGAGCGTCCCGCTTCAGTCGATCGGGCACGGTGTGGGAGTGTCCGAATGACAGTGATGGAACAAGAAGGCGGCCTGAGAACGCAAAGGAAGCGCTGACTTCAGGAAGCCGAGGAGGGAAGGAGCCACAAGAGAGGACTGAGCTGGAAGAGAGACTGAGGACCGACACCTGCACGGTGCAAGAAGCGGAGACACCGGGACCGCTGGACCCTCCGTCGGGAGAAGAGCAGTGCCCAGGAGCCAAAGACCCCTCTCGGAGCAACTCTCTAGAGACCAGTACTCCCGAGGGGGAAGCGGAGGCTGGGACTCCCCTCACCATGGCCCTGGAGGATCGTGGGTTCAGGCAAGTGCCCAGTGCACGTTTGTTTTCTTTTAAGGGTTGGTGGGCGGGTTTTGCAGGCCACACTGCCATGGGCGTCCGCAGGGTCGGGCAAGGGGGAGCGCTTGCCCCCCCCAACCCTGGATCGCCGGGCCCATTCCTTTTGGTCCTTAATGTTCAAGATTACAGCAGGCTGTTCCCCTGCGAGAAGCCCCAGGAGTTTAAATGTTCTCTCACTTGGGGCCTCTCGCACTTCTCTTTGAACTCTAGAGGCTGCAGCAGCCCCTCTCCGACCTCGAGCAGACTGTGGACAGGCCCATTGTCATTCTGTCTGCTGCTGATCATCACATTAAGAATGACAATGGGCCGTCTGCCTTTAAGGTGCCTTGAAGGCGAGTGAGGAAGTTAAAAGGTTGCCCCCCCTGGAAGGCGAGTGATGAAGTTAACATTTTGCCCCACCCTGGAAACATTTCTGTGGACGCCCATGCACACTGCCTTGAATACACTATTGTTCCCTGCACTTAGGCATGAGGATTGCAGCCTGACCCTCTTCTTATTTTCTTTTTTGTTTCTGCTCCCTCCTGAAAAAAACACCCCGACGCTGAAGGGAAAACTTGGGAACATGGAAAAAGGGAGAAGACACCGGCTATTATCTCGTCCCGTTTGTATTCTGGACTGCCTTTGATCCTCTTTATCACATCAAAGACAATTTATACAAAACCCAGGCTGCAAAAAAGAGTGTACCAAATAAATAATCCCACAACCAGGAAGCCTAAGAATATTTTATGTGAGGAAGGGAGGGCCTGGGAAACCCGGTGTAGCCACACCTTACATTGGTGTCAGAAGTGGGATGAGTGTCTAGCCGTGACATGATCCAGCCCATCACGATGGAAGCCATGATTACTCAACTGGCAGAGGGTTAGCGCCATTTACAGTTAATATTGGAACAGCCGACCAAAGTGGCCCAGAAAGAGCTGAAGCCCCACGCAGCCTGATAGAACAAGCAACCCTCCTGACCACTAACCAGCAGGCACAGGACACCGCTATCCTGGGGTTAACGGATGCTATTTCAAGTGCACGTGTCTATCCTAACGAATCGGGGTCTGTACTTAAAAAGTTCCGAGACGGCGGCGCTAGAGATTCCGGAGCAAGATGGCCGCTCAAGATTATCATCCACCTAATACAGACATGCCAACACTCCCGATTCAGGCGTGAGACTACCGATTTCAGGGCTAGTCTCCCGCCTCCCGATCCCTGCAAGCAAAAACCCGATTCCTCAGAGTTTCAGCTGACAGCACTTGGTATTGTGTAAAGTGCCAATTCTTCCAGCAATAGTCAAGAGTGACCACGCAGGGGCTCTAGAAGGGGTGAGAAATCAACAAAGCGTCATTAACAAGGGAATGGTCTTTTAACGACCTGTGAAGTACTGGGGGGGGGCTGTGTGTGTGCACAGGAAGCTGTTTCAGCCCGGGCTGTCACACGGGGGGGGCGGGGAGGGAGGGGGGAGCATGCACTGCCAGCAACCTGCCTGGCCAGTGCACAACACTTGCATCACCCTCTCTCTGCCTGCCATTGCGCTGCATGCTTCGGAAAGGTAAAAAAAAAAACGTGCATTTGTGTTTCAAATGTCCAATCCTGCAGCAGCACACTTCCAAAGCCCATACATGACAGTAACCCGATTCAAGGCCCCATTCTCCCGATTTTTTTTTTCAAATCTCCCTATTTGCTCTTCTGAAATGTTGGCATGTATGCTAATATCCTTACAGATTGGCGCCATCCAAGGCTCCAATGCATATTTCTGGACTCCCTGCCTCCTAAGGTGTGCTTTGATACTGCTCATCTAACGAGTAAAGGCCTGCAGCCTCTTGTTTCACCTCGCTCTGCCCTGGCGCAAAATGGCAGCCCCTCGGAGTAAGAATCTCGACAGACCTCCCTGAGTGTGCCCGCTGCTTGTCTCATCACTGTGCCTGGCTCCTGCGGCAGAGCTCCGGAGCCGAGGAGGTGCGGGTGTGCAGGTGCATCGCGGCCGAGCTGACGGACTGCTGGGATCGGCGCTGGCCCCTCCCGCGCTGGGGAGCTCGTCTGCTGTTGTGAGTCTGGGGTGCGGAGGTGAGACGTTTGTACTGCGGCCCCTCGCCCGGCCGGCCGCTTTATTTTATTTTATTTTATTTTATTTGTGCAATTTTATATAGCGCGAACTTTACCCGAAGGTGTCAGAGCGCATTACATAAGAACCAGTTGAGAAACATAAGGACTTTAGATTACATGCGTTACATAAAGGATACAACCAGAAAAAAATTGCAAATGTACAAGATGTAAAGT